>NC_081525.1:31127483-32415400 GCF_030273125.1 Centropristis striata | reverse complement strand
CTGTTGAATTTCTTGGCAGATTTAGCATGAAATTGTATTCGAACTACCCAAAAAAAGGGAAAAGACAAATTAGATTGTTGGCTCGTGTTATTTATGAAAGATTGTTCAATCATGTAATTCAGTTTTGATTACACTAATCAAGTCGAGTGCAAGTTCAGGTCAGCCATGCAGTGACATTTTTCAGTGTTAAATCTTCATGGGATGCAAAATGCAGGACAACAATATTTAAACTAAAAAGGCATCTTATACTACACAAAGATATCCGATTAGAAATAATGTTTTTTTTTAATTCAGGTTAATTTCATTCCTGTTCTGAAATCAATAAAATTATATTTTTCTGTTCACAAATGTTTAACTACTGTCCCCAAGTGAACAGTAAAAACCCTCATTTCTGTTAATGACCGAAACCAAAACAACCATTCAGCAGTGACAGTCTTATTGGAGAGCAATTTATTTTTATATAATGAGCCTTATAATCCCTCATTTCCTTCGTTTTTAAATGAACAAACTGAGAATTATTTAATATTTTTGGTTGTAATAAAAGAATTGTTATGAGGGTTGATGGCAGATGTCCAGGTGTGTGTGTGTGTGTGTGTGTGTTTGTGTTTGTGTGTGTGTGTGTGTGTGTGTGTGTGTGTGTGTGTGTGTGTGTGTGTGTGTGTGTGTGTGTGTGTGTGTGTGTGTGTGTGTGTGTGTGTGTGTGTGTTTGTGTGTGTGTGTGTGTGTGTTCACCAGACTCATAATGAACTGCTCAGCACACTGCCCCGCTCTACAGTATGGGATGTCAGCTCTACTGGGACAAACACACTTATTAAACATAACTGCCTTTAATAAGGTCAAAATTGCACTGAGCTGCGGTACAAGTGACACAAAGTTACTTCACTATGTGTTTATTTTATTGCCCTCATAGAATAGCATACTAATTATCTTTTAACTATGAAAATAAACATCTCTCGCTGTTTGTAACCAAGTAAAAAATCTATTAAACGGTTTGAGATTCATCTGATTTTTTTATAAAATTAATACAACAGATGCTCAACACTTCCAGAGGGGATTTTTTAAAAGTTGTTTTTTTTTTAAACAATATTGCAGTTTGTGACAATGCTTCCATCGCCAATTTCTTCTCTAATGGCCCGAGGTTCAAACTGATAATGATGTTGAGTAACATTAGCGTGTGTAGGCTCAGGGCTCCTGCATCTACAGCTGTTACCTCAAGTAACTCGTCTGTAAGAGCTGAAAATGTGTTCTTGAAATGTCCCGACTGCTGTAATTGCATCTGCAGTGTCTTGAGTGTTATAGAATGTGACAGTTGGTTAGAAACAGCACATGTGCACTGATTGTTGCTGAAAATTAACTTAAAATATAGAATGTATGATTAGAAACATGTCTTCTTAACTTACATATCTTCAGACATGAAAGTTAGCTTAAATGGCTGTTTGAATGTTCTGGCGTATTACGTGCAAATACATTAAACAGCAAACATCGGCGTGCTCGCGCTGCCTATCACTGCACTGACACCTCAGCTATAGTGACCAGCAGCTCAGGAAGGGGATTTTTTCCAACGGTGTGAACTCAGAGTATAGGTTTCCTGAGTGTTTGTGCAACAAAAGTCTGGCACACAGTGGGCGGCGTGATGCCTGATTTCTATTTAAGCCGTATTTGCTCAGCTGTCCTTGGGAGCGGCAGCTTGTAAACACCTCAGGGTCAGTTTTTCGCCATCTATCCCCATTATAAGGCATTACGGTCCCCCGCCTTTCCTAGAGTGTCACTTCATTTCTGTGAAAGCTCTGCCATGGCACATCCTCTCCATAATGAAATATATTCAGTTATGCTGCGCTAAAATTAGGTTTACAGGGAAACAGTGGAATAATTATTTCCCTGTATGTAAACCTAATAGTGGACAGTGACTGTAGATCTTGTTTGTTGATGAAAATGTAGTTCATTAAGTCTTGGTGGACTGCATAAAATAAACATTGTCACAGTAGATTTAAAGTAATAAGAAGTTGCTTTCTGTGATAAAAATGTAGTATATTTTCTTCAGCATGTGCACAACAGCAGCTTGTTTGTGGATTCTTGGTGTAATATTTGGGCCTATTAGGTGTTAAGAGTGTGCATCCGCCTGACATTGACAGCAGAACAAGGTTGAACAGTATTTCAACATTATCCTTTTGTTTGAAGTGATTTCTACATGAGGACTAAAGCTGGAACTCAACAGACATATTATAAATCAAAAAGTCACACCCCTCCTAAATCTGATAAATCAAAGCTGAAGTTAACACTGATAGTTCAGTCAGGGATAATGTTCAGTGAGGGGGTGGCTATTGGGAAATTAATCCATGTACATTATCCTGCTTATTACACAACTTCTTACAAATTCCATAATTTGACACAAAATATTTATTGGAAAATGCCTTTGGTGATATTATTGCTTTTACCAGAGTCAATGAGCACAACTGGGTCTATAGCAGAAATGAGAGACTATAATGCCATTAAGGACCAATCAGAATGAAGTATTTAACAAGCCAATGTCATGAATACAACCAATCTCAACCTTCGCCATCAGTGAAGTCAGTTTCACCTCTTTCCATTAAATGACTGTGACAATGTGATTTATTCTTGACAGATAAAGTGAAGGCTATATCTTTTGAAAACTTTATTAATCAATCCTTTCCAAACAATGAAAATGAAACCACAATTAACAGGAGATTGTGTCTGAAAAAAAATGTATTCCAACTTCATGGGTGACCGAGTAGTTTAATTTAGGGGTGTCTCTGACTAAGAATGTACAGTTGGACCTGATTGGTCAAGTCTTGATTTAGGCTCCTTCTTTTTCACTTACATCAAACTTTGTGGCCAAATTGATTTCCCCCCAGTATAGCAATCCACAGAAAGAAATGAAACTATAGAAGTGAATGAGAAAAAGAGAGAGAGAGAAATTTCAGCTGTTTCTGTGTGCCTCCCGATGGATTTCAGATTAATTCATAAATTTAAAATAGGACTCTGATTACTTGCTACGGTATGTTCATGGTTTTACTGATAGTAAATGTATTCTTTGATATAGACAGCACCCCCTTACAGCCTGAATAGAATGATCCATTGTTTCAAACCCACATTCTGGGGTATCAGTAGTTAAATCTTCTCCTTAGATCAAATATTCAAATATTGAGCTATTCAGGGTGACCCCCTGTTAAGACTAGACCACAATCAATCAAATCAGTTATTAAAATTAATTAAATCAATTGTTAACAATAAAACTCCTCTGAGTTCTTGGTACAGAATCAACAAAATGTCATTTTGACAAGGGTGAATAAAGATTATTATATATATATATATATATATATATATATATACATATATATATATATGTAAATAGCATATTTAAGCATATCTACTCAATATTTTTTGTGCCAAGGTGCTTAACATTGTTTTTTAGATTTGCTTAAAGGTTTTACTTGCACTTACTCAATTCATGAGGTTTATTTTACAAAATTTCATAGCAGTCAAAGTTACTCAATATGTTTGAGTGTAAAAATGTTTCACCAAATTAATTGAGTAGATCGGCGGCAAACAATAATATATGTTGCTGCGCCTTTCATGAGATGTTTATTGCAGTCAGATTTAACAAGCTGCATGGAGATGCAAAGCAAAAAATAAAAAGCTTCACTGTCTCATCTTAATTCAATAACTGCTGTAAATCATGACAGAAACAGCGTTCGGTTCGCCTTTTCCAAAAAACTTCCTGATGATTGTATCAGCAATTCTGATTGTCTGCCAGATAAATCTCCCCAACGTGACACCTGAATAAGCTAAAGCAAACTTTTAAAAGTATTTGTCTTGGGTGTGATTGGCAGCAGAGGCCTGACATGCCCTCCAGTAGTTAAATGCTGCAGGTGCAGAAATGCAGCCACAGGGTGGCTTTCAGCAAATCGCCTGAAACCTCTTTTGTTGACTGAGGGATTTAAAGCGTCACCAAAGCTTAAATCCATACAGACTTGTCTGTCACAGTACTATGGGAGACATTCCTGACAGGCAAACACTTTTACACAGATCACCGGCTGAGCACTGCTGCCCAAGCAATCTGTGGCTGAAAATCTGTGCAAATGAAATAAGCTGATTCACTTTAAAGCGATTGAAGAGCTGAAAACGAAGAGGATGCAGAAGTGATCGGGGGGCTTTTGGTCAAATACATTTCACGCTTTTACATTTTATTTCCAAATCTATTTATTTGAGCCAAAGCAAAAACCATATAATGTAATCTCACTTCTGAGTCGATCAGACACTTAATGCTAAGAGTTCAACATCAAAACCTTTATTTGATGATTCTTTCTGTTTATTTACCAGATTTTTTTTGTCAAATCTTAAATTTTTCAAATACATAGCTTTTAAAAGAGTAGGTGAACATTTTCAAAGATATGCTAAGTCACTTTTTTGTGACTTTCTACGAAGTCAATTCACAAAACAAACATTTTAAAAGTTGTTTGCTTGTAGACTTGCAGACAGAACTGACAAAACATGAATACAGACTTTTTACAAAGCAGCCACATGAGGTTGTTATTTTGGCATACTTCTGATCTGTTTATTGCAATTAAATCACAAAAAATCTGTTTTGTTTTGTTTTTCATATCAATGTAGTAGTGGCAGTCATCCAGATGGTGCAATTCACTGAGCTGTGTGCACCTCTAGAAGATGAACCCAGATACGACGACAGATATGTTTTTGGTTTTCTGGCGTATCTGGGACATGTGCAAAGCAGCTTCAGCAGTTATTTCAGCCATGATTCCTGGCTTCAAAAACATTTTTGGTATCTACACCAGTTACACAAACACAAATGATTCCTTTGTAACTACAGCAGTACCATTGGACAGAGCCAGGCTAGGTGTATCTATAATTTTAGTCTTTAGACTTTAGACCTGTGGTATCTTCTGATCTAATTTTTTGTCAAGAAATCAAATGTTTTCCCCAAAACGTCAATCTATTCTTTTACGTCAAAAAACAGGAAAACTATTTGACTTTGTATCCGGGTAAAACCTGTGCTTCTCTTGCTTGATTGTTTCTAAAAAAAACAACAATTCTACAAACAACTCTATAAAAATAATTGACCAACTTTGGCTGCCTGCACTGTGATAAATACTTTCCTACACTATATTATGCTGCATTATATGACATTATATGCATGCAGGAGACAATTAAAAACAGACAATCTTTGCTGCAGCATCCGATGCCTCTAATTAGTTCTGTGGCCTGAATTTCACTTTTGTTATGGAGAAAATAAGGTAACCAAGGAATCAGAAATCCTATTAGAGATGAGAAATAAATCCACCACGCTGTTTTTCAGGGTTATAATTATGTTCACATTTGAATAATTGCAATTAAATAAGATAGTTTGGCCGTGGGCACACAAGAAAAAATTGCTTCATCGACCAAAACCTGTCTGTGGTCCTGAATGTGCCTTTAAACAGTTTTAGGCTTTGAGAGTTAGATCATGTCTAGTGTTCGGACATGTTTATTTGGCTGGCAATGACTTAATGTCACATTTTTCATGTCGTTATAAACCACTCTGGGTACACGAGTGGGTACTAAATGTATCCTCAGGAGATGAGACTTGGTGTAGAGGGCAGTTATTTGTACTTGAACGTAAATTTCCCTCGGCTACGGGCTGTAATCCGCGACATGATTTGTGTTCGCCATCATCGACAGAAAAAGCTCTTGTCTTTGACACAACACTGCTGCAAAGACTACCACAGAGCAGGCTCATAGTTACACAGACAGTGATGTATGAGCGGCTGTAAGCGCATTAAATTCTTCAAATAATTTTTCAAGATCACATCAGGTTGCAGTTTTCAGAGACGTAAAAGTTGTGTGCCACCACTAAACCCCATCCATTATGAGAAGCAATCCCTGTAAAGTGAATGGAAGCCAGTAAACAGTGGCAGGAAATGTCACACTGATAAAAATGTTTTTGAAAACTCATGAGCCGCAATAAAATTGGGGTAACATTTAAAGGCCCAGGGTAACATTTATAGGTATTTCCATTATTGGAAGACAGTTATTGGCATTAATATGTGTGTTCCTTGTGATAAAATGTGTCTGACTGCATAATTCTCTCTCAAGGTTTCCATGTGCGGGTGAGATTTTGGTCCATGTGGTAGAAATACGATGCTTGTTAGAGATTGTAAACAAACTTGCTATCCTATGTTTAAAAAAAGTAGAGATAATAGAGAGTAAATAAAGTGGTACAGCTGAGGTCGATCACGCTAAGTGGTCCTACGACAGCGGATATAATCTCAGTAAGTCAACCCAGGTGTTTGCAGCATATGACCAATCACAAACATGGACAGGTCTACTGGCAGCAGGGCGGCATACTTCAATATAACAGAAATTAGGGTTGTCAAAAGTATCGATACTCAAAAAAGTATCAATACTAAAATGTTGTATCCGAATACAATACTCATTTTCAAAAGTATCAATCCAACAATTTATTAAGCAGCTAAACCATACAACCTCAAAATATTGTTCTCTGTTATTATTATTATTTATTGTATTTATTTATTTATTGCACTACCTCAGAACAGAAGCTTGTTAGCATAGTTGCAGTTTCTTTTTGCACAACTGTATTTTATTATAAATATTTAACCTGTGGTTCTGTTAATTTTTGTTGCATTTTTCTTGTTAATAAAAATATTTCTGGTAAATTTTGGGGTCTTTGTTTTTATCCTTGTGGTATCGAAAATATTAGAATATTTTCCTGAGTATCTGTATCAAGTTGAAAATTTTAGTATCGTGACAACCCTAACAGAAATACAAAGAAGTTAAAACATAATCGAGGCTAAAAGCAACACAGTTAGAGCTGCCAGATGCAAGAAAGACAACTCACAAAAAAAAAAAATCACCAACTGTGTGAATGCATAAATTAATGGGTAAATAATATCACTGTCCTATTTAGGGCACGATTGATCTGACTGTAATTGTGTATTCCATCAAATGAATGTGTTGCTTAGATCAGATGTCCTGCTGAGATGTTTTCTTCAGATGTATTCTTTATGACAATTTTTGCCTCCAAAGGACTTTCCTAATCAGTAGGCAGTGCTATTATATGCGTTGATTTGTTATCTCAAACACAACCTGCTTCAGAGGAGGTTACCATGTGACATACCAGTAAAAAGAAAACTATCTTCATAACTCATACAACCCAGGGTTAAACCTGAGGTAGTACTGCTATTTTGGTGCATGTTTTGGGATAAAATTGTGCTTTCATTCATGTCTGCTCACTGAGCGGCCATCACTGCAGCTCTCTACTAAATCACTGTCTCACTACTGGTTGCATTCGTCCCCCACCTGCGACCATTTTTAATAATTTTTTAAAGGCCTGAAAAGCCTAAAATAAACCATTTGTGTATCATAATGTTTAACCCAACCTTTTCTGATTTCCTACCTTGTTGTCATCTCACTACCTCTCAGGTTTTACTACCTCAGCCTTCAAGTGGGGTCCAGGGGTCCAGGGCACTCTGCCAGGGGGTCACCTGAAAAGTTTACAGAGGTTATGTCTTAATGATGATAGATGGATATAAAATGTGTTATAGCTTGCATTTCTCTATGGTCAGATTTCAATCAGTACTAATTTAATAGTACTTATTACACAAACTATTTCCACTAAACCTTTTTTACCCCCAAATTTGCATGAGTGATTGCGCTTGAGTCCAGGTTCAATAATTAGTAATTAGTAAGCTGGAGTGTAGATGAAGCTCTGCCTGGTAGCCTGAACTTGGCCTGTGTTGAGGGCCTGTTCCCTGTACTGAGGATCTATTATCATGATTTATTAAACAGCTAGGATGCTACAGTCTACACATTATTTGCCATAATATATCAGCTCACAGTAAAAATAGCCTGCTACATATTTCCCTCTCAAGTGCTCGTAGAGTATGTGCTCGTCCCGGTCTGTGATCAATATTCCATCTACAGAGAGGCATCCCAGCTATTGTTTGTGGCATTTCTCTGAAGCCAAGAGAGAATCATTCGAGAGGTGAGAGGCTAAAGGTCTGCCAGCAGCGCCGAGAGACGCATCAAAAACAACACTGCATTATCACAGCCAGCTGATGCTGCAGCATGCGGCCAACCTGGTCGGCAGACTGTGCCCCGGGTTCTCACCATTCCTCTCAATACAGCGGGGAATTCATGTTATTCAACATAAATACCTGAATTTTAATATTGCATCCGAGATGAGATGAACAAATATCTGCTCTCTTCACCAACTAGTGCTTTGGCCATTTCTCCCTTTCTACCTTGGAGGTAGTTTCTCCTGTTGGAGGACTTAAATGTCACCAGTTTAACACCATAAACCGGATCAACAGAAAGGTGCCCCAGTTGGTATTCCCTCATGAAATCCATCTTTTACATGAAGAATGAGGCTACTGGGAAGTAAAGGAAGTGCTTTATATTCCCTCAAAAACCTCAAACCACTGGAACCAATTTCAAGTAAGACACAACATATAGTTTCACCTTTCATCCTTTCATTTCAAAAGTAGGAGAGATTTAGGTGTAACCCCTTCCCACTGCACTCTTCACATGTGTCAGCTTCCTAAAAGGAAAGTCTCATGTCTAGTGAACCGTTATAAACACACCTTACAGTCTGAACTCTAAAAAGGTTCAGTATAGGCAGGCTACTCTCCTGAAAGATCAAAACTCTCGTCTCTCCTGCAACCATTTACAGTTTCTCATATCTAAAGAGGTTTAGCAACAAACCTCATTTCCTTCTGTAGAGGCAGGTTAAAAAATCTGTATTGACTATTTTATTGCGGCCTTGTGAATGCCAAAAAAGATGGTACAATACAGCCTGTCTGCATCAAAAATGTATTTTTTCTCAATATTAGTCAGAACCCTTACCCTGTAATTTTATACCTGTTCAGTCTCTTTTTCAGTACGAATGGGCAATATGCAATAGGGCTGCACAATATATTCTTTTATTGTCGTCATCATTATGTCAACAGCTCAATAAACACATCAGGAAGGACTGCAAAATTGCACTCAGGGATTTCTTTGAGTCAGTGGAAAGACAGAGCTAGTAGAAAAGTGCACTTAAATGTAATCATTGTGTTTCTTACTGGTGCAAAAAAATGCTGGACATAATTTCCCTTTTTTCTAAATTGAATAAGCAATTTGTATTTTAGCCGTTTACTAAGTAGGCAATTTTTTTCAGGGGCATTTCATCTAACTGTGACTAGCGAAAACCCACTTGGAGAAAAAAAAAGTTACAAAAACATCTGCTACTTCAGCACCATGGACAGCACAAATACAAAGCAATTAGGCTGTGTGTCCACCAAAGCATTTTTTCCCCAGCTGAAAACTCCATGCAGGCTTCTGAAAATGCCCAGCTGGGAGCACCTGAGAGCACTTTAAAGGCACAGTGTGTTTTTTTTTAGCTTGGACACTTTGATTGCATCTGGTTGCTATGATACAGAATATCAGGGGAAGTAAAAATGTTGGGACAACAGAGTACATTACCTGCTCTGGCCTTTGCTCTGGAGGAAAGGGAGGCGGAAGCATGTAGGGTGAGAGGACAGATCCATAGTTCATAGTTTAGTGGAGGCTATAGATTCTATAGATTTAGAGAAGCTAGACTACACTATACCATAGCCTGTATAAATAATGGACGTAGTTACTCTGACATCATCCATTGGTTTGTGGACTGCTCGTTTGAGGCATCGAGTTCGGCGTTACACTTGTCAGCGTCTTGTTTTTGGAAACGGGGAGCAGACCATATCTGGACTGTGGAGGAGCGAGAGGGATCTGATCACTGACTACAGCCTCTCTACACCTCAACCTGACAGAGAAGTTGCTGCTAATGCATGTTAGCATTAACTGGAGCATTAACTGGGATGTTATTTTTGCTAGCAATAAACAAAAACAAAAGAAAAGTGTACAGCGACACCTTGGAATGACTATTAGTCCAACCTGAACAGACATTTTAATGGAGAAAAATGGAGTCATTAAGTGAAAATACATTGAAAGGGGCAAAGTTATGAGACCAAACCGGTAAACGTTCTTTATATATACATATATATATATATATATATATATATATATATATATATATATAAAGAACATTTACTGGTATATAAATATAAAACTTTATTGACGTTGCCGTGGATACGCATTGTTCTGCTTCTCTCCTGATGACGGCTCGCCTTGTTAGCCACCTGTCAATCAAAGGTAGCCCCGCCCTAAATCATATGATTCTTTATCTTCTATTTTCTGCTAATTAGGGCCATTATTTACACTAATAACATCAAATTGTCTTGAAGATTTTTTACTAGTGATTGAGATCATAGTGTTGTCCTAAAAAAAAATCTGAGGTAATAAATCAAGTGAGAACTTTTCTAATTTTGTTTTGAAATGAATGGACACAAATACTTCTGCAGCCGCCATCAGCGCCCCCCTGTTGGAATTTTTGGTAGAATGCACCTTAAAGCACTTTGTGGTTTGCCTCACTGCTCAAACCCGGAGGTTGCCGCCTTGACTAGACTAACATATTCAACTAAACAACCCCTCTGCTACTAGGGGGCAGAGATAGCAGGTTACCAAATCGCCTACTCAGTACACTAAAAACAGCAAAAAGGAAGAATTGAACACACTTTAATATCTCTTAATTTATTGTCAACAACAACATGATGACATGTCCCATATTTTCTTCATATAATGCTGCCCCATAGCAGAACATAAAAAATATCCATCCATCCATTATTCTAAACAGATTATCCAAACTCAGGTCGCGGGGATGAGACCCTGGACAGATCTCCAGACTATCACAGGGCTGACACAAAGAGACATTGATGCTCTTAAGGGTCACCAATTTAACCTAAACTGCATATCTATGGACTGTGGGAGGAAGCGGAGGACCCAGAGAGAACCCACGCTGACACAGGGAGAACGTGCAAAGTCCACACAGAAGAGCCACAGGCTGGATTCAAACCTGAAGCCCTTTTGCTGTGAGGCGAAGGTGCTAACCACTATGCCACCATATAGCCCAAAAATAAGGATATGCATAAGAAAAAATACAGCTGCTAAAAAAACCTGCTATTCATGTGCCACTTTCTGTGTAAAATGCTTCATTGGGATATCACAGTTCATCTAATTTAATGAATGGCTGAATGCAGACAGCAAACCCTTTTAAAACCAGGTCAGGGACATAGTAGTGACCTACTGTATGTCTGAACTACAAAAAGCCATCACTTTAATGGACGGATACAGCCAGCAATGTTTCATATGTGTCTGAAAAGGGCTTTGCTTTACAAAATAATGTGCAGGGTTTTGAAGTTCATCTACTGAGAAGTTTACCAGTACTTGTGCCAGATACTGCCAATGGAGATAAATGCAGTAAGTTTGAGGAGTGCTTTTAAATTTGCTGGCAAATAGAAAAACCCTGAAAGGCCTGTTAGTCAGCAAACACCCAAAACATTCCTTCAGTATTTTTTTTTAAACCTAGTCCTCTGAAAGGACAAAACAGGCCATCATTAGCTCCTTAGCTCAGTGATTCATCATTGTTATTTTTGTAGACAGGGACAACTCAGACAAGAAGCAGGAAGCAATGAGAGGATCTGTCGAGTCAGACTGAAGTCACGCTGCCTTCTTCACCCAACAAGGTCGCTGCTTCAGCATGAAAGCAAACTGCACTTCTTCATAAAGACAATTTTCAAGTATACTTTTCCCCAGAGTAGAAACAACTTATTGAATCTGGAATAAAACACTCTTCAGACTCCCTACTATTGATTCTTGTGAAATTCCTAAAGCTTTTCAGTCCTACCTATGAGGACACCAGAATGACTTTGCAGTAAATGTATTAGTTTGGAGTGATGAACACATTTTGCTGTTGGGAGATTGTAAACTGATTTTCTAAGCCTTGAGATAAACGACAACGTTTATGTCCTGTGCCACCAGCAGCACCTAATTATTTACTAAAATGGTTTGCATAATGCTGCTGTCAATCTCATGCACTGTAGATAATTTGTTGTTTTAAATTGTATCTTCCAGAACAGCTACACAATGACCAAAGATTTAATCAGACCCTGTGTATAAGAGAAGAAAACAATTTAATTTTTTTACAGTTTGTTTTGTTAAGCTCAGACACTGAAAACAAAACAATTAATGATTCATATTTCCATCTTTGGCAGCATGAAATAAAAGCCTTCGTTCTTATGTTTGGCATATAATTATTATTATTATTGCAGATACTTCAAACAGCTGCGTGTGTCAGGACAACGAGTTGTAAAAAAAGGCTATCAAGTTCCTCGATTACTGTCCCCTGTAGCGTGCTGCCAAACAGATCTATAATCACTGCTGGAAAAATAAGAGCCAGTTTAGCTAAAGTTGACACAAAAACACACAGAAGGCCAGCCAAGACTGTAAGCCAGTACAAACTGACTGTACAGACTGTTGGCTCACACAACACCTGCAGGAACATTCAGCCATTCAGAAAAACAACAAGAAACAAATGTTTAGAGCTTTTCTGAATCATCTCTCTTCGTGTGAATGCTGCTTTTGTGCTGGTGTCCTCGTGTTGATGGATCATGTTTCATTTTCCTGAGTGAACTAAGCTGGAGAACGGGCTCAGGTGGCTTTTTTGGGGACTTTATTGGGAGCATTAGGTTTTAGGCAAATGCATTTTGTGACACGATCATCTGAGGAAATCAGTGGAAGTAATGCCTAATTCATTATTCTGGCAAGTGGAAATGTGAAAAGTCATAATAAGATCCAGCTAAAAGACTCCCAGTGTGCTTCTTGTGCAGTCCGAACAGGCAGCTTCACCGAGTCTACAAAATGTGGAAACTGAGTGTGATGAACAGCAGTTTTGTCTCTCTCGCTGGTCAGCAAATTTAATTGCAGGAGGGTGAGCTCTTTTCTGAGATGTAATGTGTAGTCTCCTGTGACAGTTATAATTCTGCTGCATCTGTGTGTCATAAAATGATTAATAGCTTACAACATAATCTATCTTCTGGCAATGGGTGAAATGTGAAGGGAATGGATGTCTGAGGCCGCTGGTGTCTGCCGTAAAATGGAGGTGAAAAGGATGACAATAGACTGAGCAAAATCAATTTGACCTCTTATGTAATCAATTCTTACTGTTATATAATGTGGCCTTGGCAATTACTGGTCAAGCTCTTCATACTTTTCTTTCTATGAGGGTCTGTGGGTGGCAGATGGAGGGCAGGGTAGGTTATGTGTGTCGGAGGTTGAGGTCAAAAACACATTCTAGATATCTGCTTATACAGTGACCATACCACCACTGTTCACTAAAACCCTGTACGGGAAGGTGATCATCTTCATAATGTCTTTTAAACAAACACAGATAAATGTACGAAAAAGAATAGAAGTTTGAAGGCCATCTAATCATGTATAGTAAGTACAATCATTATATTATAATATAATCTATTATATTATATTGTGTTATGCTACCCATAGGGCTGGGCGATATGTCAATATAAAAGATATATCGATATGTTTTTAAATGTGATATGGAATTAGACTATATCGCATATACCAATATAGTTCACTTTTTTAACCCATTTCTTTATATATAAATGTTTTTTTTATTTAAATATGCACTTTATGGAGCTTCTATTTTTAAAAAAGGTACTCCTGTTGTTATACAGTATTCATGTTCTCTTAAATAAACGGTTTCAATGAAACTACTTGTGACATGTCATATTTTTCTTTGACTTAGACTGAACATTTGCTCTCACTTTGTGATAAAAATATCGGGATATATATTGTGTATCGATATTCAGCCTAAATATATCGGGATATGACTTTGGGTCCATATCGCCCAGCCCTACTACCCAAATATCTGAAATTAAGTATTTTTGGAAAAAAGCGCTCTCAACTCAAAAATACATTTTTGTTTGAGGTATGGTCACTGCTATGAAACGATGTGTGCCAAAGCGATCATTACAAACTTAATGGTGCCCTGTGGTGTACAAGAAAATGTCTACAATCAGTGTTACTCACTAAAATCCACAGACTTTAGCTTTGTGAAACTATAGTTGGCTGCAGTCAAATAGTCAAAAACAACTATAACGGCTCTCGTTCCCTGAACACTTTTCCTTGACCTTGATGGAAAACGTCATGAAGTCATGATGTGATGGAGAACTCAGGATTAGTTGTCAGACCTACACATACTACTGTACATATCAGCATTCATTTGTTTTAATGAATGGACAAATTCTCTGTAAAACCACGTATCTGCTATCTGTTGAACAGACATTATCGATTCTATTCCCTTAAGACGGTCCAGTGTCACAGAAATCAATGTTGTGAAGACAATCCCTCAATAATAAGGCTTATTATATTTTACCACCTGCAAATATCAATACCTTCCCCTTTCAGAGAGCACGGCGACAGGATAAACTGAGAAAACATAAACACATGTCAGGTGTACCCTATGCTAAAGGAGATAAGACAGGAAGCACTGAAGCATCTTTAATTAGCATTTAGATATTTCAACTAGCTCTTATGATGGCTGGGATACTTTAGGTCATTACATTCAGACCCAACTAAACATAAATACCACAGCTATTGGTTTTATCCACTTTTTTATTGTTTTGACTTCATAGCAGCCAACTTTTGCTGATGCGTTATTACATTTCTTGGAGCGGCACCTGTAGATCAGTGGACAGGAATGTGTGTGATCAAGAACTCCACAGGCTACCTTTAGCTCAGCAGCAATGGACTGACTTGTAGCTCATGTGAAGTACAAAGCTAAACATAAGACCTTTTGACATTTCACAGACTCAACAAATCACTTTGTAATACGGAAGTTTGAACCTTTAATGACTTTGATGTTAGGTTTCCAACTATATAGCTTTAAGCAGCACACCTAGAGATGCATTACAACTGTTGGCAGACATTCATCCGCCATACACTATACATATTATGTAGAAACACTATGATCTGTGTATTGGGCTCTGTATACTACTCTGTCATCATAAGTACTTGATAAGTGCTGCTGTGGACGGCCATGCTCATCACTGTCTACAGTCAACCCTCTACATCGTGCAGTGACCCTCTTTTCATTGCCATAGTCTTGTGGAAATGTCTTCAGTCGATGTGTTGTTACCGTAGACAGCCCCACACAGTATTTCCATCATCATAAGGTAAAGTCTTTTCTGTAAGATGCCCTGGACGGGCACAAAAAGCTCTGAGTTGTCCAAATGTCCTGACACAAGTCATTGTTGATTTCACTGTTGTAGGGGAAAGACTCTAGGGCTGCAGATAAGACTGTTGCCATGGTCCTGAAGGAGATACCAAGTAAGGCGTCATCAGAAGGGAAGCCCCTCCTCACAGTGACTACCAAGGTGGGCAGAACCATTCCAGAAACCCCCCCGCCCTCCCCCCTTGCCTCCAAGTGGAACGTCCTCCTGTGTTGGTCATACTGAACAGTAGCAAAGCTTTGAGTGTCCTATAACTGACCTCCACTGTCTACTAACTCATCACTTAAGCCTTTTGACTGTTGTATCTAACAAAGAAGCAACAAATATTTCATTTCCAGCTGCTCTATGGGGTATAAAACCCTCATTATTCATCACTACATTTCCACAAACAGTGAATAATGATCTTATGATCTATAGAAGCAGCCTCAAATTGCTGCAATTATCCACATTACCTTTTATCTTTTCCAATTAGCCTATGAAAGATTTATAGTGCTCTACTGGTTAACATGTATTGTGCATTCAGTTTGTATTGGGGGGGATTAACCAGAGGGTGACACAAATTTCCTCTCCCATTCCTAATCAGGACAGAAAAAACTCCCTCATGAACTTTTTACACCTCATAAGCAGCTAATCCTAAGCACAAACAGCGTATGAATGCATTTCCAAAATGCTATGCCACACGGCATGGCATTGAGCTATTGACTGAGCTCTCTGTGTACAAAATACCGCAGCAAATGAGTGTACCCGCTGCTGAGCTTTTTACTTCTCTTTTGCTTTTTAAGTGTTGTAGCTGGATAAAGTTGCAGCTCCAGATGCCAATATGAGTTTTCTTGCTCTGTGCTTGATTGCTTTTTGTACAGTGCGTGTGTGTGCTGCTGTGTGTGTGTGTGTGTCCTTCTGTATATGTGTTTTATTAACCTGTAGCATGCTTCATACTTGTTTGGTTTTTGTTATACAATGTCTGCTTCTGATAAGCTGTCATACAACCAAGATAATGCTTCCACTCAAGTGGAGGGGATTTAATTTTTCCTCAGCATTTTAGCTGACGGATGGAAACTGCTGAAGATGTGATATTTAAAAATGTTTAAATCATGGTTTGACATAATTTAAATTATAAAAAGTGTCAAGAAAACATCAGCAAAGAACAACTTCTCTGTGAAACAACTTATCTGCAATCTCTTGAACAGACAAAATCGATTCTATTCCCTTAAGACGGTGCAGTGTCACAGAAATCAATATTATGAAGACATTCCATCAATAATAGGGCTTATTATATTTTACCACCTGCAAATATCAATATCTTCCCCTTTCAGAGAGCACGGTGACAGGATAAACTGGGAAAACATAAACACATGTCATGAAGTAAACCTGTCCAGTTTATTATGCTATCAGGAATTATTGGATGACCAGGAACGTACAACGGTCAGTGGAGAACAGCTGCCTCCACTGAGCTCCATTATTCCTAATAATGAACATCTCAAAGAGCATTACCCCACTTACACCGCAAGACCATGAATGATATTTTCATGCATTTTGCAAAAAGCTTTCCACGAGCCACAACTTTGTTTCCCCAAGTAACACCTAAGGGTCTGACTAATGCCTGGAACAATCATTACCATAAGGTTCCTAGCCAGTGGAAACGTTGTTCACTAATCCAGTAAATATGACAAACCTTAGATAAGACTTAATAACAGGAGATAAATATAGAGGGCTCAGCTCAGAGAGCCTTTTGGCTCAGACAGCTGACATTATGCTACCAAGATTCAAAGTCAATAATGCTATTAGCCATGTCATTGTTCCCAAATCAATATCAAGATTTTCATGAACAAATTATATGCACTGTGTTGTGTCGGCTGCGGGCTGAAGTAGTGAGTTTCATAGCTTGGGGCAGTATACTTCTTGCAGCTTGTGTGTCACAGTCTAATTCCTGTGGTGTCCAGAGGATGAGCTGCTGAAGGACGACACTCAGTCTAACTAACTAACTGCAACTACTCATCAGGGGTACTCTACAGCCAATCAGAGTCAAGTATTCACCCAGACCATCACATAAATCACATTATCGATCTCTAACCAACCTACATCTACTCATAATGTTTATACCATTTACCTATAAAGCCAAACACCAAACCACAGGCCAGCATAAGATTATCAGAAGAATCCAACTCAAAGTAAATCTGATCATTTCTATCTTGAAAGAGATTTTAGGTCTCACTGCCAGTCCCGAAGAATTATATATATAAATAGTGTATATTAAAATCCAGTAATTTTGTTCTTTTTTAGATTAAAGCAGCAGAATAGCAGAGCCCATTAAAATGCATTGTATCTCCAAGGTAAAAAGGAAGACAGCCTTGTTTAATAACGATGCATTTTTTGTTAAATACGCCTTAGTATATGTGTTAATAGACCAAGAGGCCACATAATTCATGTAGTCCTTCAACATACCTGAAAATATGGCATTAAACTGTCACATTAAAGTCAAGTCACTGCTCACAACTAAGGTCTAAAACAACAAGGAATGCCTCCCAAAAAAACTAAATCTAGACAGTGATCACTGTTCAGACCTGCTTGTTGTTTGCTCCACAATAACTCTCATATGTGAGCAGACACAGAGGAGTAAGCAGCTGTTCCCAGTCAGCATTGTTTTGCTAAGAGCAGCTGGTAAATATTTCATGCCTGAACTGAGTAAAGCAAACATCTGAAAAATAACAGATTAGGCTGTTTGTTTTTCTTTGTTATGTAAAGAATTTACTCATGATCCCTCTAGATTTCCAATTCAAGAAGTCAGCTGTCACTTGAATGTTTTGTTCAGGATATCACTTTTAAGAAAAAAAAAAAAAGAAATATCTGCCGTTTGGTGCTGATCAGATGATGCTGTCTCCAGGTGGACAGATATGATTGTCGTGCTCTCCGGTGGCTGAGGCTGCAGTTTGAGAGGCATAGTGTCCCGGCTTGATGTCACTTAGCAAGTGACAGAGGCTAAGTGACAGGCTGTGGCTTCCCATGCCAAATGTCAAGTCAAGTCAAGCCTGTTTGTAAAGCCCAATATCACATATGATGTCTCATTGGCCTTCACAGAGTCAGGGCTCTCAGCTCAGCCCCGGAACATCAAGACAACGTCAAAGGAAGCAGCATGAAAACATATACATCCATCTAATTATAACAAAATGACTAAAGTAACAGCAACAATTATCATTTAAACAGTTCTTAATACAACTGAAGAGGACTCCTTGTGGTGAAATAACATGTTATGTGAATATGATGCTGTGAAACATTTAATCTGTACAAAAACAAACCACACTTTACTGGAAACTTCAGGATTGTGTTACTGCATGTAAAATTGATTTGCTACGTAAAGCGTGAAGCTGCTGTTATTCTATATTTTTCTTACGGTCAAGAAACCCCATGAAAAGACCAAATTTAACAGTGAATTGATTCCACTACTGCCTCTGTAGCCTGATATATTTTATGTCTCTATGTCTGACATCAGAAAAAACTAATAGAATTACTGTGCGCCACACTGTTGACAGATTTTGTTCATCTCAATAAACATGGGCGCTGTATTTTATATTTGAGTCAATATCACACCCTTCTGGTGGCATAAATACTTCCAAAAGTACCAAATGTGTATTAATCCAGCTCAAGTAGAACACACACAATTTCCTCCTGTTTGTGTAATGTTGAAACTATATATTTGTGACCTGTTTCTAAAAGATTTGCATCTTCAAAAGGAATCGGCTCGGGGCTGAGTGCCAGAGACAGGGCAGGGGAACTGGAAATTATTAAAAGACAGACGATTGCTTTGGTGGTTTTGGTCTTTTCATGGGGTTTGCTGAATATATGATAGTGCAGAATTATGCCACCCTGATCCTTTAAAAAAGTCAAATACACAAAAGGAGAAAATTCAGTTTTAGCTACACTTTATCACGATTCCATTTCCAATTTTGCAGCCTAAGGACAAATCATGTAAAGTCATTATGATGACTCATAAAACCCTGACTAACTGAACTCCAGTATGCAGGCCCTTGGGACTTAACGGAGCAGTTCACTGCCACCCACAACAACAGCTTCGACACAACTGTAACGAGTAAACAACAACCTGCTGCATTACAGAGAAGAGTTACAAAAATACATCAGAATCACGAAAACTACATTTTGAATATAAAAAAAACAGATTTAATGTGATTTCATTCCTGATCACAACATACTGAAGGATGTTGTCTGTAATTATTTCTAAAGCCAACAACCCCTATGGCCTCCAGGTTTTATCTAACAACTATTGTAAGGACCTCTGCTTTGATATTTTTTATCCACCTTTCCCTTTCTGTAGTGTTTTCCATCCTCTCCACCTCCTCGTGTCCTCACCTCGACCTCCCCGCCTTCAAAGCTCTGACAAGTTTAACTGGTACACGCTTCCCTTAACAGCAACATCTGAGAGATCTCTTGGAGTCAAGCCCAAGCGGCACAATTAGCTCAAGTTTCCATTACATAATTTCTACATTACTCCTAACAGCAAACAAAGTGCCAAAGTCATTTGCATAGTAGAGGAGTAAAAAGGTATAACAGAAGGGGAGCAAAGGAGGAAAAAAGGCAAATGGGGAAAACGGCAACCTCGTTGTAGTGAGTGTAACGGGCAAACAGCTCAGGAAGAAGCTCTGTGGCTTACGAGTCGACCTATAATTGGCGTTGCATGCTACCTACTCTCAGAGTGCCTGACGCATCTCCCTAGATGAATGCGGTTGGTCTTCTGTCCTCATTTTCCAGATGATTAGAAGAGGAAAATGCAGAGGTCTTATCATTTCATGACCATTATTTAAAATTGGCCCCCATGGCAATCACAGGAAGTGCTTTGAAGAACATCTACAACGATCACGTAGAGTGCAGTGAAAATAGCACCAAGGAGACTGCCAACGGTGATGTTCAGCCACATCCTTGATTCTAACAGTTATGACACAAGTGTATCTGCCCAAAAGTGAATGATAGTGAATTATTAGGTGCAACCAATTCACTCTGTCAGTCATTCTGTAAAAGCCGTAATAGTAGCTCTGTCAGTCTGCAGTTACAAGAACGCCTTGGAAAAGTATGTCGGGCAAAACAGCATGCAGCTATTTCACAGTCCAACACCTAACTAGCAAGCTAGCCTATTTATCAGCATAGTAAACAGCTCTGAATTATATATAGTTATATCATTATATATATAGATATATAGTTCATCTAAATTATGCACAGCTAATATCAAGCTTTTGTCTACATTTATCTACAGGCATCAAAACAGGACATTGATGTGACATGATCAGAGTTACACCAATCATCGATGTGTAGCATCGATGATTGGTGTAACTCTGATTCTTGCACTAAAAAGTTGATGATAGTAACTTAAATGTGTGACTTAAAAACTGCTTGAAAAAAAAAGTATGACAGACAGAACAAGAGAGGAGCACACGTCAGGCATGCTGTACCATAGGAAAGCAATGGTTTCGACCTCAATACATCTTGGCGTGGCCGCACACTGTATTTGGATACGGCTTGTGCTAAATGCTAACCACATTATGGCAAGACGTTCGAAATGTGATGCAAACTTGAAATTAAGAAATTGTTTTGTATATGTTAATCGCAATTTTTTATAAGTGGTTTGGTTAGAATCAAACCAAGCTACTGGAAGTAGTTGCAATTTTTAACATGATTATCTGAACTAAATTTCATAGAATGCATCATTTCTGTGCACAAATACCTGAAACAACAAAGGTCAATCTCGTAGTGGCACTGGAGGAAAAGATACCAATATTGCATGACAAGCCATCAATTAGAAGTCGAGATATTTTACTCAGAAGAAGTAGCGGTCCGTCTGACCGGCCAACTGACCAACACTATGAACCCTAGAGCTGCTAGCATGGCTAAAACTTTACAACCCGTTCAAAAACTCTATAATCCGAAGAGATGCATCACTCAGTTTGTAAAGCAGCAGCTTTCTGTTCCAGAGATCCTGTTTTTATAATCCGCGCTGAGTCAATTAAAGGCCAAGCTGGTTGCAGTCTATCACAAATAATGTTCTCATTTCACAACAAAACACCATGTCGTATTTTCTGAAAATATGCTAACGTTGCCAACTGTCAGCAGCCAACATGACTCAGCAGAGCTCTTTGCCAAGATTCTGTCAACATCTCTCATTATTCTCTAAAAACCTCCAGACTATTCAATGAATTTAATGTATTACTTGAAGATTATGGTATGCTATAAATGTTCAGCAGGCTGCTGTGTTGACAGTGCTGACCTTCAGTCAATCAGTCGCAACATCAAAAACAGTGAGTCTTTAGGGAAAGCTTCTGCCTGCATGCAGAAAACATTTTATTGCTCAAACAAACAGAGTGGAGAACACAAGGTCATCCATCATTTGGGGGATTTTCACACAGCCTGCAGGGGTTTAACAGTCCACCTCCATTTAATGCACACTGTAACTCTCACATGTCCCCAATAGATCCTTTGCAGCCATCACAAAATTTTGTATTCACTGACAGATGTTTCTCTGGTTATCATCCACTCAGCCACCACCAGCATGTGCATTTATGAATCTCATTTACATTAAGAGATTCTCCCCTCCAGTCCTCAGGTCCCAAGTCTCCACAAAAGTTCACTAAATGTATACAGCTCAGCAGGACCAGTCAGCTGAGAAGCTGTTTGGATGGAGATACACTTGATTTGTTGAATATCTTTTAAACAGAATCCTAAAACACAACAAAACAGAGGGAAATCTTATATTTTAGTTATTATCTATAATGTACAACTTGAATAACATCTCATACTGTGGATTTTCATGTCATTTTAACTTTATTGCTCTGTGCATTAATGTACAGTTGTGCATTAGTTTGCATTGATATACAAATGGATGCATTCCTGACACATCTGAAACCAGTTAACCATAACAACTAATCACTAATACCTTGTTCTTATCAAATCATAATTTCAATACCATACTGTAGGGACAGGAATCAATTGAGTGTTATTTGTCTATAGTTCTGAAATAAAGGTTATTTTCATCATTGATTAATTTAGCAATTAATCAAAAAATGTCATAAAATGTCAAAAGATAATTGAAAAATACTAATCACAGTCTAAAGCCTGAGGTCATGTCTGAAATTGTTTTTTACCAGCCAATGTCCAAGATACAAAGATTTATTTCGAATTATGCATAGAAATACCCACAACCAATCAGTAAACAGAGTCCTGTGACATGTTGATCTATGCTCCAAAGAATTTTTTCACAACTGAAACACATGAACACGCCTCCTAGCTGCAGAAAAATGTAATTATTGCAGTGAGGCACACATTGCTGCTGCTGCTTCAGTGTTACAATGATCTTAAACAGAGAGAAACAGCAAATTGTCACCTGCTTAATTAAATATGAACCAATTATCATAATTGTTGCAGGTTCATTTTTTGTTTAGCTCAGAGTATGAGCTCTTCCACCGCAGCTGCCATGAATCTTTGCGTACACAAGTACCGTATATAATGAAAAATGACAGTTAAAATATTCTAAAAGATAAAAAGATTTTTGTTTTATGTAACAGCCTCCACATAACAAAGTGAGCTCGACCACAGCACCCCCCTCTCATCAACAACAAACACACACAGCCAGGCTAAAGGGGAAAAAGTGTTTTGATGTGTGAAATAATAATAGCAGGGCGGATGGCTGCTGCTGTTTTTGTTTTCCCAGAATGACAAGCAGAGCTTCTCTCCGCTCGCTGCCGGCATCGATTCTGTCAGTTTAATCAGTCCGACGTATGTTTTAGTTGGTGTTTTAATCAGGGAGAGTTTCAGCTGAATGTGGGTAAAAATCATCTAATTAAAGCAGCAGAAGCCTTTGGAAATGATTCATTTCTTCCATTAAAGGCCAACAGTTGAGTGGTTATTATTCAGGTTTTTATTAAGTTTTGAAGCCCAGATAAAAAGAGGTACCTGCCTCTCTGACAACACTAACAACTGTAACTGACTCAGCCGCGGCTCAGCCTTCACTCAGACTCAATTACATATTTCCAAGCACAGACCGTAAATCACTGGATAAATTCGACCTTTAAAAACAAGTCCACCCGGGTGTATTCTCATCCTATGATTTGTCGCTGCAGTCCAAAATTGGGGGAAAATGCATGGGCCGGCTGCAGTGGAGGGTGAAATCAGGTTACTTCACACTGTGAGACTTCCCCTGAACTAAAGCTTTATTCTGACACCACAAACTCTAATTACCTATGCTGGGTCAGCGTTCTTGCAGCGCAGCACAAACTCTACCTCAACAAAGTAATGACCCCTCTGTAGATATTATTTATGGACTTTTTTTCAAAGGTTTTCTGTCGGCTCGAAAAATTCCTGCTTTTTTCTATTGTGCAGCAAATATTGACTCCAAACTAGTAGCATCATCTTCTACGTGTCTTCATTTCACTCACCTCTTTGTTGGGCATCATTATTAATGTCCATTTATGTTGTTCAAATATGCATGAAGCAAAATTCATAATATCCACCTCATCATGAATTATAATTAGGCCCTATCTAACAGCTTAACCCTATAAAGCCAAGTGTATCATATTAGATACAGTTATTTTTGAGACCTCTACATCATCAAAAACCTGATGTATACATGTGTTGAAGATAAACAAACTGAGCAACAAATTGCACAAAAATACCAGATGTAGCAAAAATGATATGCAGGTTCCACGAGTGGATCAGTCATTGCTGCATTAAAAAACTTCATATCAGCAGATGTATGATGTTGTGTTATATGGAAAAAATATTTATTTTGCATGTTTGAGGAAAAAGGAAAAGTCAAAGTCTTAATAGGTTAATAATGTTAGGGTTTATATGTTTTTGTTAGTTCGAGAAAAACAAACTGTGAGCAACAAATTGCACAAAAAGACCTGATGTATCAAATATGATACAAATTAGAATTCATATATGCAATTTATTTCTTTCTTAAAATTCGTCAGCAGGTTAATAAGCACTCAGTTTTTACAAAAATTGAATTTTCTGGCAGTTATTTCATGGTTCAGGCTTTATAGGGTTAAATAACTTAACATTGTTTTATCACCTTGAGCTTTTGTGACTTCCATATTCCATATTGTATGAGAATTGATGACATGTTTCTAAAAATGACCCATTATTTCTGTAAAACATCAAGTAGTGAATTTCCATGTGCTTTTTTATCTATCTATCTATCTATCTCTCTCTCTCTCTCTCTCTATATATATATATATATATATATATATATATATACTACATTTTTGCAATTCATTTTTTGCAAACTACAGTGATACACACACTCAGTTGCCACTTTATTAGGAACACCATGCTTAACTAATGCAGCCCACAGTCCTGCAAAAAAACTCCTGAATTCATGAAGGATAATGTTCAGTGTTCTTTGTTAACGGCAGGCGTTGATTTAACTTTGGGTAATTTATATTATGTTAAGAAGAACCTTAAGATTTCTTTTGGGATGAATACAGTTCTATCTTATCTTATTTCTAACTTATGCTTCCTAGTGAGGAGGCTTACAGTGAGAAAACACGGGTGTATGCTGCACACAATGTATAAATCCACACCTCCACAGGTGGCAGCCAGGCTCCACTGTGTGTGTGACAAAACACTTTTATTAGATTATATACGATAATTTAATTGCAAAACAAAGCAGCAGTTAGTTTTGTTTCTATGTTACAATACTATCACTATACCAACATTCTTAGACATGCGGTATGTTCCTGTATATTACAATAACGCAAGTGCATAAATAGCCTTAGCATATCTATGGAGGATAGTGTAAGTTTTTGAAACCGTTCTTAAGTCGAGGTTCTGTAATCAGTCAGTTTGACAGGTTATACAGTTGTGCAGCATCATAAGTAATTGACGTTGCTTAAGACTGACAGGATGGAACCGAGGATTTCTCATTTGGCAGTTTTGGCTCCTCCATCCTTGGAGGAGCTAAGACACAACAGACGTGAGTGAGGGCAGCAAGGAGAAGCGTTAGCATAATGAAAAGCACCCTGTTTGGTTATTGTGGCTGCAGTTTTTGGAGCTTTTTAACTGTATTGCATGATACAGATGGGTGTTTCTATTATTTTGTCCACCCATTTATAACAAGGATGGTTGACTGAATTACAGAAACAATTGAATATCCGTTATTTCAGAGTCCAAATAGCATATAAAACAGGAAATATTTCTTGCTTTAACAACATTTCAGAAACAAAAAGAAACATTGCTTTAAGGAAGCCATTACTGTTATATTTTAACATATAGCAGTGGGGTCTGTGGAAGCCCAGAAAACAAACTAGGTATTTATAAAATGTTCTATTTCTATAATAAATATTTGTAATTGTGAGGGCACTTGTAGTGCAGACATGCTATGAAAATCCATTCAGCACTTCTTTATATGAAGCATATGGCAGGTTGTGTGCAGACTGTTCCATGGTTGGTAATTAAACCTTTAGCAGGTTAATTGAAATTCTGCTTGCAAACACAGCCTGGAGAGCTACAATTGCAAATGTCATGTTTCCTTGCTGCCAGCATTATATATACATCCTACACAGCTTGGCAGAAGTGGTGATGGCGATCCCTTTCTAGGTGACAATACTGGTTTTCACCTCCAAATTATGAAGCACTGGTTGGTAAATTGTGGCCAGCTGCACCTGGAGTATCGAGGCTTCAGGGTACCAATAATGAATTGGATGTAAGTTATTCTGCAGCTGCACTGGCAAGCTTGCAAATTGGTGCATCACAGGCAAGGTGATTAGCATTTTCATGGTTTGGAAGGTGAGATAAGCAATAATGGTTAAGCAATTATTGTTTGGGACGCATCCAGCGGGTTTCTCTCAGTCCAGCCCAGCTCAGTGGTTCTCTCAATGGTGACTATAGGACTTATTCAGTGAGATTAAATGCACTACCTGCTCTAGTGTCTGTAGTAATCTGATTCCTTAGATATAATGTAAATCAGTGACTCAGTTTCCTTTTTGCATTGTGCACACTTACCTTGGTTTGTAACGGGTTTTTTATACATGCATACTTAGAACAATGTCACCTTGTAACTACAACTTTGAATGTGAAATATAAAAAAATGCCACACAGACAGGTGTTTTCACTTATCACGACCTCTTCTGAAAATGTGATTGCACCAGATAACACTCATTAGTTTCTATGATGACCAGAGAGAGAAGTATCCACTTCCATTCACAAATTAAACCAACAGGAACACTAGCGAATGAAATTGCTCTCCAATGTCCAGCCAGTTTGAAAGATGGGTTTGAACTGACACCCCATTCAGGAAATAGAGTTTATTTTTATGTCATGTTTATATAAAAGGATGGCAAAACAATCATAATTACCCCTTCAGTCCAAATGCTCTGAAAAAAATAAGAAAAAAACAGCTCGGCATGCAACAGTATCATCATTAAAATGCCAAAACATTTTAAATGTTTGGTTAAAAAAATATGGTAGGGGGCTGAAGCATCATCGCAAATCAGTTGTATCAGCTGTTCCATCACACACATATCAGTATCTAGCACTATGTATGTGATATACATAAACATATGAATATGTTGTCTGATATGCACGGATAAGGAAACTTTTTACAGAATGTATAGTGCAGAAAATGATGCTTGGGTTGAATTAGAAATGGTGTTAGCCATTCATTTTTATTTGTATTTATCCCTATTTAAATTGTCAGCAGTTGACTGATACTGAACATACAATACTGATGTTTAATAAGCTATCTATCTTATTTGTATTCGTCTTTATTTTCATTTATAGAATTCATTCATTGACAATACATTGTATTTTAAATGTATGATAATAATAAATAATATTTATTTAAGTTATTTATTCAAGAAAGCAGCTCTGAGTATCTTTGCACAAAAATTTGCACTTCATGTGGGTAATATTGAAATTTGTCCCTATGTAAGCATTATCGGTCTCAAATATATATATGCGCGGGCTCTAACAATAGCTGGGTAATAATAGTGCATGTAACATTGTCTAATTTCCTGCCTTACATTGATCATTTTAAATGACTGTGTTGTGTGTGTGCATGTAAACCATCCTTCTCCATTAACTGATGTCCAAACAGCAGCTGTGTTTTGACGTCTCTCAGAGAAGCTTGAAAAAGAAGTTGGCTAAAGTTGCACATTTGGGCAGAAGTAGTAATTCCATGCCATATGCCAGTGTTCAAACATTACTGGCATAAACAGCGAGGAAACAAAAGCAGCCGTACCATGACTCAGCATACTAGTGCATGATTGAATGTGCTCTCTGTTACATGTCAAGTATCTCTCAGCTCTTCCCATTGACATCAACAGAACCCAAGTACTTGAACTCTTAAAACAGGAAGAAAATGCTGCAACATCCCTCCATCTGATATCTGAGTGAATCAACACACACTTGAATCACTTCAGTGTATCTATGTCAAGATGCTGTGAATAAATGATGTGCTGCAAAGGAGTCAAATGTGTGTTATCTTCCTAAAAAGATGTTGATGCAATGCAGGGATGTGTCAGTATAGGTGCCATCTGTATCATGCCCCAAAGGACAGAACTTCACTTCATGTTAACATACCTCTTGCATGATGGGAGTTTCATGCCGAGCGAGAGCCTGAGCTGTCTTGTCTGTTTGCCCTTACAGCTGGTGAGTGAGCAACAAGAGAGCCGCCCGCTTTTAAGTCCCTCCATCGACGATTTCCTCTGCGAGACCAAGTGTGATGGAGTTTCCCGCCCAGTGACTTCCAACACAGCTGGTACAGTACAGTACATTTTCAGTCCGCAAGAAAGTCTGTCTAACTCAGGATATGATTTGCTGTTTAACCCTCTCTCCCTTACTCCAAACGTGTTTTCTTTAAGGTACCGTCAAAAGTACACCATCTATCGTAGAAAGAAACTGTAAAAACAGCCATTACCGTCAAAATTTGAACTTTTGAACGTGAACAGATCATAGTTTACGAAAGTTTTCATTAGAAAAAGTAACAAAAACAAAGTGTAAAATATTTTTGTCAAAATCTCTTTATTCTACACGTCTCATTTAAAACGTTGCCAAAAATAAGACAAATAGAATAAGAAGAATAGAATACCTAGATACTGTTAAAAACATTAAATTATGAGCCCCTCAGCGACAATGTGAAGCCATGATTGATTCTGCTGAGATAAACGGTCATGTGACAAATATTAAATCAGACAGAACAGCAGGCTGTTTACACAGAGCAGAGAGGAGAGGACAGGAGAGGTTGTAAAAATGCAAATTGTTCAACATGTTTAGCATGTGGAGATCTATTTTTTTCAGCATTTGTGACACTTGTGCACTTGCAAAAGTGTTTAATATATAATCTCCATTTAATTCCAATATATTTTTTAAATATCTTATCAGAAATGTAACTTTTTTATGATTTATCATAAAATCATGTCATTATAATTGTTATTCTCCACCATTTTTGACATTTGAGTTGTTCCCACTTCTAGCCATGATTGCTCTGACTCCATAGAGGTACAGGACTTATATATTGCAGTGAAATACAAGGCAACAGTGAGTAAAATGTAAAAAAGAGCCCTGAATGTTCTATTGCTCTGCAGTACATAGAGGAAAGGCTCTTTGATACCATGCGGTGGTTGTTAACACATGAGGGATTTGAATGACACATTGGATGCTGCCACCTGTTAACAACATGTTTTATCAACCATGGCAACAATGCTGAGGAGGGTGCTTTGTATTTGGCTGTGCCATGTGTCTATTACACACAACATAATCCCAATGATCACTGGTGCTAGCAACACAAATAGTATGTTATCTGATGTTTTTAAACATAGAGAACAATGCGGTCTGGTAACCACAGTGTGATTTGTTTTCACAATTATCCACTGTTTATCCAAAGTCCAGTATAACAGGATGTATCCTCCATGTTCTTGATATAAAAAAGGATTATCAATGGAAAAATCATCTCTAAAGCTGGTTCATTCCTGTCTATTTTTTGTTGCTTGTTTGTACTAGTCTGACTCACAGGATGTGGATTGTCACACAATGTATGTCAAAAGAAAAATGTATTGTCAAAAGTCACAAAGGGGCTGTCAAGTGGGCAGGAGGGGTGGCAGATGAGCAAAACCCTCCGTCTTACAATAAGGAGACTGGTGCCTATGATGCAAGTTGTGTCCAATAAAGTTTTTTAGCCTACTTGTCTTTTTTTCCTAACCTTATAGTGGTCTTGGTGCCTAAACCTAACCACTTTAATGTCACCTCGCACTGCATGAGATTACATTGATTGTGCATACAAGCCTGCCACTGGGCCACCTATTTCAGATGAAATTCTACAGACTACAATGTTGCGCTTTAATTCTAGATAAAAATGCATCAATGATAATAATGACTTATTGAGTAACAGACCTCAGCTAATGATATTACAGCTCTATCTCTAAAATTATGTTCTCATGTAATAAAACTGCATACTCAGTTACGTTTCGGAGGACACAGATTTGTCCTTGATTACAGTTTCAGTTTAAAAAATGTGGTTAACATGGTGAAATGGTTGCAAATTGGTCAGGTTTAGGCATTGAAACTATTGGTTAAGTTTAGTAAAATATCATGGTTTGGGTTAAAATAAGTACATTTTGGGACACTGACAGTGTCTGAACATTCACAATTTACTGTATACGCATAGTATACAATAGAGGGCTACCTGTATTGTACAGTTTATATTCATTAAAACAAAGTAGGTATTGAGAAATTGAATGTTCTGACTTTAACAGATGCCAAATGCCATCTTGGTTTCCACATGGATGGGACCCTGATCACTGAGCTGTACCATCTTTTGAATGACGATGATTTGCAGAACCAGATTGCACAGCTGACATGTGTCATCTCCAAACTGGCCACTGACTGTGCTGATTGAGGCGGGAAAAGTATGGGCAAATGTTGCGGGAAACTCTCAACCTTCTGTCTCCCCAGTGCCTCCTGCTGCTCCCGCTGACAGTGACGTAGGCCTCATATAATTGGTCATGAATCTCCAAATTCTCAGAATTGTCAGATCCTGTCTTATGTAGACTGTGTGAAACATTGTAGAAGAAGAAGAAGAATACTTTATTAATCCCACAATGGGGAAATTCAACCTCTGCATTTAACCCATCCTTTTTACACACAAGTGAACACACCATGCAAGGAGCAGTGGGCAGCACATTACTGCGCCCGGGGAGCTGTGCAGGGGGGTTAGGTGCCTTGCTCAAGGGCACGTCAAACCTGGACTGCCCATTGTAGAGGTATGTGCCATTTAAAAGCAAATCCTCGTACAAATGAAATCATCAGCGCCTGGTGGTTATACAGGAATATCTTGTGTTCAAACACTGCAGGCAGTTTTTTCATTCTCCACATGTTCGCTTGGGTTTCCTCCAGCTGCTCTGATTTCCTCCCACTAACTAAAAACATGTAGGTGAAGAGGATTTAGGTGTGATTGTCTGTTTTCACACTGTGATGGACTGGCACTGAATAACACTAAACACAAATTAGCAAGCAAAGAAAATCAATAATGAATGATAATTACCAGTTCAAACCCACATCATGTTGTGCTCTCTCTTGCGTGCAATTTTAACTTTTGATTTTGAGGTTGATGACTATTTTTTGCCCGTTGATGGAACTTCGAAACCTCCATCATAAATTATCAATTCATTTCAGGAGTAACTGGGGTTTAGAAAAACACTAGTCACATAATCTAATCAGCTGGTTGCCTCTCTTGAGAAGAAATAACAGTGCTGTGTCCTTCCCACTCTGGTGAGGATATCCATCACAACCCATTTGCAGATGTGAGCTTAAACTCATTTATTCAAGAAGTGCCTCTCATCAACACCCCGTCGCTGCATAAAATCCCCTCTCCTCCGTATTCGCTCTCAAACATCTTTTCTTTCTTTTGTCAGCACTTTGCTCTCACATGCTGGTTCAATAGTCACAGGAATACTCTACAGACCCAATGGTTCTCACCTTTGAGTTCACTTGAACACAATTGATTGCTTGACATTTCAGTCATCCATCTCTTTTCTCTTGAAACTAATTGTTCGCTAAATCTCATAATGTAAATCTAAATGTTGTAGTTTGGGGAAATCTCCAACTGACCTTACACCCTTCACCTAAACAGCGATTGTCCAGTCATAGCTAAGTGGCTCGAGATAGCATGACACTCAGAATTCAAAGATTTTGTATAACCTTTCAAAAATCCAAAACACAAACACCCAGACAGCTTCCTTAGCATCTACATTGGCTGCCTAGAGTTACTCCCAAGACCAAGGAAAATATCATAAACTAATTACATTACCTTTGTTTTTTTTACAAATACATTTTGTGGGGTTATGGGTTAAATAAGAAAAGGCCCTGCTTAGAACTGGCACGTCCATTGACTGGTATTAACCCCCTGCATGGGAGTTGGCCAACTGTTCTGCTCTGTTGGATTGAGTTAGTCACTCAAATAGTGTGACTCACCAGATGCAGACTGTTGCTTCAAGCTGGAGCATTTTTCCCCCTACAGCAGAACATTAATGGGGGCAGTCAGATCTTTCTTCTGGACTCCCACAGTACTATGGAGAAAGGTCCAGCTATTCAAGACTCAACAAATTTAGCTGAACTTTGTACCCAAAATAGCGTTAAATTTGCCAAACTAATCAGTTAGTCCTTATTAGGACTGGGTATCGGCACTCTATACTTTAACGGTATCGACTGAAATAACGCAGTTCCAAGTAGTATCAGTCTTTTTTGTATCCAGATGTAGAAAAAAATATTTGTATGGTGTCGTGGAAATTTTGACAATTGCACTAAGTTAATGGGTGAGCTGGCCAAACAAGAAGCACACAATACTCAGTTATCCAGGTTTTATTAACACATCCATACTCCAATACACCACTCAGTCCCGGATGGTTATTTAACAAAGCAACAAAGTCCCATACACCACTCGACTTGTGGTTGTTTCACTTTCCAGCATTGGCTCTTCAGCAAGAGGCAATGTGGCCCTAAACTTCCCCCTATACATCACAGCAGGACAGACCTCACTTCTTTACACGTGCCCCTCTCACATGGTGTTACCCGAGTTGTTCACAGTTTGAGTTCCCACAATGCCTTGCATCTTGAATATCAAGTAGGTTGCCGCCTACTGCATGTCCCACCATGACTGGGAACACCAAACTTCCTTCACAGTGGTTTTGTGTTCAACCAATCACCTCAAGCGTTCTTGATTTAGGCGACATGTGATTGGCGCACTACGACAACCGCTACACCCCAAAAGCATGGCTACACTACACACTTGTGGCGTCTGATAAAATAAATGCAGTGGTTGTGATGGCACACAACTGAACGCCTCCATTCACTTGATGGGTTTCAAATGAGGCAGAAATAAAAGGTATCAAATGAAGTACTCTACTGTTATCTGTATCATTTCAAGGCTAGTATTAGAAATGGTATCGTAATTATTTTAAACAATTTCAAGTACTAGTCCTCATCCTCAATTTTTTTTTATCTTGTAAAAGTGACAAAATACTATTTAGAAATAAAAACAACAAAGGATGTTACTGCCACATGCCCTGCATCCAAGCTTTCATCTCTTTCTGTCTGAAGTCAAGCTCAAGGACCCACTGTTTCAATAACAACGAAGAATACCATGATTTCTGTCAGTCTTAAAGCCAAACACAGATATTTATTTGCTCATCAGTCAATTGGCCATCACAGAACCACTCTGCATCCATTAGATTTATATGCAGTATACAAGCATCCTATTAAAATATCCAGTTGATGAGGAAAACTTGTGCAATTGTCCTACTAGTCTCATCATTTCAAGTAGACTCGAGGGTGCCAAAACATTTTTGACATCATTGCCTTTTTATGAACAGCTTGTGTTTCTTTTTGATGCTGAAAACTCTTCAGGCAACCATCCCCATGAGTGTATCTCCCTTGATTTGTAATTGTGCTTGTCATCTAAAGAGCACAAGGCATGGAAGACAAGCATACTCTCTAATTACGCAGAGATTTCAGTCAACAAATGCTCTCAGTTGATTGTCAGGAAACAGCAGCAGGCCAATTATGCAGCCATGTGTCTGCGGTTTTGAGCTCGCGCTGCACAAAAGACACAGTCAGGGTCCTGGGAAATGAGTGAGAAAACTTTGTAGGTTCCTCAAATAACCAATGCATAAAAAGACTGTTTTACTGGGGTTATGAACCTTTTATCTTGCCTGAACATGACTTTTGTTGCCATCACATAGGTTTTGGTTAATAAAAAAATCAGGAGGCAATGACAAAGATCATTTAGAAAATCCTAAATTACTGCATTTTGACATGTTGACTCCAGATGTGCTTCATGTATAATTTGTGCATTAAACCATGTCCATATAATTTGATGCTTCATGTGATTCAGGAGATATGATCATAAGGGGTAGGGGGGGAAATGATATCTAGATGCATCTTAATTCTTTCAAATACAATGTCCCTAAGCAGAAAACTAATTATTTAGAAATGAAAAACCCAATTGACACTATGATTGCCTAAGATTGGGCTGTATGTTCCCTCAGGCTGGAGAATAAACGTCTTCTCATGCTGTTATCACTGAGAAGAAAGTTGTTAGCTGTTAGTTAGTGCAAAAGTTTGTCACCAAGTGAATGGGGAAACATAACAGATGTAAATGTGTGCGTCATTATGTTATCTAGTGATACAGAACATGCTGAAGTCCATGTTCAATTAAACCTGCTACAAGAATGCTGCTACAGGCACACTTCTGTTTCTTCTCTTGTTGGTGTTTTGCAATGTTGGGAAATATGTTGGCAAATGTAACCTTCCAGTTGACCCATCTCTTCTATTTGTTACTATTATTGTATTCATAAACGGCAATGAAAATCATCTCAATCATCACAAATACATCATACATTTTAAGTAGGGTTTGGCTTTAAGTAAAAATTAAAATCATCTATATAAATCAAAAATATCACATTATAGCACTTAAAATATTACTTAGACTTGGGCACCTTTGTTTGCATTTCACAAAGAACCAGTAACAGCAAAAGCACTGGCAGCACATAACCAGATGCAGAACATAAAACTGCAATATGTCAAACTGCTTAGACAGAAAAGACTTTCACTCAGGTGAGTGGGGTTCGCGTCCTGTGTGAAAACAAAAGTAAACGATTTTTACGCAAAATCACGTTTTTGAACATACGTTATGGTAGTCACAAGACCCTAGCAACGACTTCACTTCCGGCATTACCTACATTTATTTACTTTTATAACGCCTAACCAGGAAGTTTTTTGTCCTAAACCTGTGGTTTTGTAGCCTAAATTCACATATACAGCAGCCTTTTTCACAACTGCGAACTGTACGTGTATTTATAATAACTTGTGTGTTATTTTTAGATCGAACCGCTGTACCGTGAGCCGCGATACGAACATATGTGTGGCAATCGGTGGTTCTGACATTTGACCTATTCTGTTGCTTAGGTTGGAGATCTTGTAGAAGAAACCCAGTTCGTACAAAAGCCTTCTGCAAATGTAAATGACAAAGATTGCGTTGTGCTGTTACCAGAGGTTTTAAATTTATCACAATAATTACTCAAATCAAACATCTTTTTTAATGAAACCTGGGTATCAGCTCAGAATTTTAACAGTGTTAAGAGTCTCCAGTCGTTAAGCTGGACGACAGCACAGACAAAAGTTGAGCCCCTTGACAGAAGGCTCTGTCCTTCTTTGCCGCTCTAACAACCTGCGATTGAATTACTTAATTGACCAAACTGGAGCTCCTCAAGGGGCTGCCTTATCCTTATCAGACTGTGCAGTGGCCTGTAGTATATATTTAGAAGAAAAGAAAGAGCAGCAGCAAATTTTTTAGATGTCTACCCAGGGGGCAATACCGTGACAGCTTAAGTACCCTTGACAGCTCAACTCGCCGTGTCACAAAATGTGTAGATCAAAATCAAAGCTTCATGCAGCAGACTAAGTGAAATCTGTCCTATTACAAAGAGAAAGCAAAGTTTCCAAAATATGATTACATGCTTGAAGAATCTCAAAAACAACCCTATCACAACCACAAAATTGAAGCAGAACTATTTAATTGTTAAGAATAAAAAATGACCTTGATGACCACCATTCATAAACTGATCCAATATATCAGTGAATTTCAAGGAGCAATTCTCTAAGGCAACAAAAGAACAGAGAGAAAAAACAGAATTAACACCTTGGCTGTTGAAAAACAGCTAGAAAAGTGTTTGAAAACATTATGATGTAGCAGTGAAGTTTTTGGATGTAAAATGCCATTTCTTTATTATTTCATCTTATTACTCATTTTTGTGGAATCTTGTCATATAAATTATTGAGTTATGGCCAAAACCCTTCTATTCAGTTCATCCTTGAGTCCAAATGGGCTGGTTGATAAAATGGTTTTGATTGTGTCCAATTTGAAGAGATATTGCATTCACAAGAAGGTTACAGATGGATGGACCACCCAAAAATAAAATGCTATAAAAAAATCCAGATTCAAAACGATAAAGCATAAACAAGCTAAACTACTTTCATGTCCCTCACAGTTCTGTCTTCAACACTGGACCTGCTGGATCTCAGCGAACCTGGCGAAAGGAGGAGCAGCAAGGACAAAAGGAGCCCCCTGTCGTCCCGGGGCAACAGTCAGAAGAACAACCCTCACAGGAAGAAGACAGATGAGACGGAGCTGATCCAGGTGGAAGTTGAACAGATCGGAAAAAGCATGAGGACCCCAGAGAGGGCGTCACTAGACTCAGGTAGAGACGGATTGTAAACTTTGGATTTACACAACCTTTTAGAAGAGCCTCAAGTATTTATGTTTCTCATATGGGCAAAAGATCATCTTTGGGACAACCAACAGTTACTTGGTATTCACCGAAAATCTTAGAAACAGCAACATCCTGCTACACAGCTGCTACCTTTTGACTTGAAAATACTCCAGAATTAATAAACTAACAATGACACTATTTATTCCCACAGATTGACACGTAATTCATCAGATCCACTTTTTTTGAAAACAGACTGTATACAAGTAATGGACATAGTAACCATGACATCACTCATTGTTTGTGGACTGCCTGTTTGAAGCATCAAGTTTGGCATTACGGCTGTCGCCATCTTGCTTTACGCCCTTCTTTAACATCTGTTTTTTTCTAAATGGTATCATTACTTACACAATTAACATCACTTTGTCTTGAAGATGACTTGAAACTAGCAATATACAGTCATGGAAAAACATATTAGACCACCCTTTTTCTTCAATTTCTTGTTCATTTTGATGCCATTAGAGCGCTGATATCTAGCCTTTTTCCATTTCTTGATAATATCCAAAATCGTTATCAAGAAAACCATGGGAAATGGCTAGATATCAGCTTTTAAATTAAAGTCTTATGAGCTATTTTTGTTGTTATCAATATATTTGTCCAAACAAATGTACCTTTAGTTGTACCAGGCATCAAAATGAACAAGAAATTGAAGAAAAAGGGTGGCCTAATAATTTTTTCCATGACTGTAGACCATAATCTTGCCACGATAATTTTCTCTGAGGTAATAAATCTAATCTCATTTTGTATTTAAATAGACAGGAACTCCGATCCTATCTATTCAACCGATGTTGGTGATCCTTTTGAAAGAATTCAGGCTTAAGGCACTTCTGGGTTTGCTTTAATACTCAGAATGGGAGGTTGACACTTGGATTGAACCATTTTGACAGCATCCAGTCAGGTTGCATAGGAGAATGAAAAAGAACAAGTAAATACCAAGTTATTTGGTATATTATTACTCTAGATGGCAATATATTTGGTGAAGAGTGCATTTTGACTTGTTTAGGGCAAAAAATTTAAATTCTAAGGACTTATTGAGACTTATTTGTGACTTGGTCCCATCTCTGCCTACATGTACTGTAATAATTCAGTGTATTGATAACAAGCATGCATACTGTCTCCAGGCATAAGGTATACTTATGCAGGTAAGTGAGAAGTGAGGCAACTGTACTGAATACAAAAACTCTCAATTTGACCTGATCGCCTCACCCAGTTCCTCAAGAGCCATAAATCTCCCACCACTCCTCTACAAACCCCAACAACTCCAACTCCCATCATTCCCTGTGGAACTGACCTTGCACATGTTCAAGATAGGCCAAAGAAGGATCAAGCCGATTTACTGTAATGAAAGGGATCATCTTAAAAGACATTAAGAGGAAACGGCCAATTACTTTCCTATTTGCCAGTTGAAAAGGTTAAAGTCTTCAATGAGAACTAATTATGCAGACCGAGTCGAAATACAGTGTGGTGAATAATTCATGGCAGTGAGATTGATTATAACCCAGTTGTCATTTACAAGCAAAACTTAATGTCCTGTTACAATTGGGAGCAGATGTTTTTTGTTTAGACACCCAAACCTAAAACTAATTGTCAGCCTGTTTTTAGCTCACTGTCCTATCAGAGAGACTCCATTAGCGGTTGTTATCCAGTGTTAAAAGGTTTGCTTAATGGAAAACAGAACACGTTTTTCTAAATCAGTGTTTTTTGCTTAATGACAAAATTGAAACATACTTTTTTTTTCTTATTCACAAAGCTTAAAACACATTAGCATTTGCCCAAATTAACACAGAACGGACTGTCCCGTGGGTAAATTACATTTCCGAGGGGAACTTCAGATTTAGTGTTTTACTTGATCAAAGGTGAGGGTTTTGTCAATTAGTCGATTTCATTATTTTATTATTAACCTCACCAGTTACCATTGGTTCACCGCTGGATAAATGGGAGGAGCTGAACCCCAACCCTGAGAGGAATGGCAACAGAAAATGGAAGATGGAGAGACGGCGATCTTCTAAAAATTCATCCAATGAGTTTCTGTGGTAAGTTTTTTCCTGAGCATTAATGACATAATGGCGTTCTCTAGTATACATTGGATTTATGTCCAGACTAGATAATACAATGCTAGTTTACAGCTAGTTGTGCTGCCGCCAACATTTGCCCATCCTTCACCATAGTCTAACCATAATTAACTTGCCATAACCACAATATTTCCCCAACAGTTACAATGTACAGATATTGTAGAAATGTTGTAATGTGGCAATGAACATAATCATGGCTTTTGCCCAAACTGTCCAATATCAGCGTTCTTGACTAAGCAATGGAGTTGTTTACTCATGTGGAATCCCCTTGATTTTGGGTCAACTCAAGTCAATTTTATTAATAGTGCCAAATTATAACAGAAGTCATTTCAAGACACAGGTCTAGGGGTCAGAAATGGCATCAAAAGCTTACAGTTGGTGCCCTTAAAAAGTGCTTCACAGATGTACAAAATTTCCAAATCTGCCAGAGTGGCAGTAATTTCAAAGTGGAGAAATCTTAAGTCCGGACATCTGAGATATTGTATCCCTCACACTATGAAAAGTATCACAAATGTTTCATTCATATTAAGTTCAATGTGTCTGTATCATGTAAACTACCCGTTTCTCTTCTACTTTAGGTCCATAGACTGTAAAACCCAATTAGAGCCATTGAACAAGAACTCCTTGGAAGCAAACACCAAAGTGGAGCCAGAGTCTGCTTTAGCATCTCAAGTAAGTGCTCAGTATGACAGAAGCAGGCAGTAATCATCATTATTGTATGCGCTGTCTGCACTTGAAATCAACATCCTTTTGAAGTGAGAAAGCTTCACACATCTCAAACATATTGTTGTGACGGATGGTTAAAACTTCATAATAATTTCATGAAATGATGAATTGATTTAGTTTGTTTAGCGACTGCATGATAATGTAGCCTTCATATTAAAGTTTCTTCCTAATAAGACACCCTTTTGTGTAATTGTTTACCCATCATTTTGTCCTAACACCTATAATTCTTCCATTTCAGCTCAACAGGCAGTATATTAGTGGAAGACATGTAAGCCTCCCTATGCATCCTTTCATATAATATTGAAAGACTTTTACATTTGCACCGGGAAAAAAAGCATCACACCATTTCATAAAATTGGACTTAAAGACCAAAAAGACTAGATTATTGAAGCCAAAAGGCAACTTTGAGGAAATCCAGATATACTGTTGGCCTTGAGATTGTTCCTTTGTGGTGCTACAAGGTCCAAATGTCAAGCGCTTTCCTCCTGAGTTGATGTCTCTGTGTAGGTCCGGGTCTTGTTTCCAGACGCCATTATTAGATTAATAGCCAATGAATTATTCAGCAGCCTTACTCTGTGCCCATTAGTGTTGATCCCACCAAGCTAGCCAAACATACATCACCTTTTCAGCATTCTGATAAATAATAGATTTGGGATTAAAGATAACTGTCCGAGATGGAGAGAAGTTATTGGCAAACAAACACAAAATTTGTTACATTCAAGAGTTACATAATAGCTGACAGAGATAAGGTATAAAGAAGCAGGTATCACACACACACACACACACACACACACACACACATATACAAATAAACAGAAAGTGCATGCAAAGGAGGAGGACATGTGTTGCATGAGACTTACCAACACTCAACTGACACGCGAAAATGGCTTAAAAGTTTGCCAGTTAGGGAAAAATCCACCTCAGATGATCATGCAGTGTTTGATATCAGTTTGAATCGCCCAATGGATCCAGGAATGACTAAATGTTGTATACTACATGTCATAACAAGATAATCTTAAATTAAGGTCAACTAACTAACTTTTTCTGATCTTTCAACCACATCTCACAGTCTCCATCAGCGAATGGAAATGGTGGAAACTGAACTGTTCATTATAACTTTTGGTGTTCCTAATTGACCGTCGGCTAAAGCTCTCTCTTGAGTCGCGACTGTCCAGCCAGAGCTTAGCAACTGTAAATAGACTTAGTTTTCTGCAGATGCTGAAGCAAAGTGCATGGAGATGTAGTACTTGGTAATGACAATGAATAAAGGAGTTTGGTGCCTTTTTTAAAACCAAAACACAAAAGCAAATGTTAAGTTGGACAGGAGTAGCAACAGTAATTAAGGCGAGCAGGGCTCAACGAACGGTCAATTACTCTCAATCTGCCTCATTTACTGCCAGTACTCCATTTCCCATGATGCCATTCCACAAACCCAAAAGAACAAATGTGAACTTGGTGCTGTAATTCAAAAAGTTAGACGTATAGACTTACAGTATGATGTCAAACTACTGAGACCTTTGATTCAAAACACCATATCAGGCAGCATTGCATTCTGGTCTATTAAGTCTTGTGTTTCCGGCCTTTTCTACATTGACTTTCTTCTGTATTTAAGTGGAAATAAAACTTTTAGATCAGAGAAAAGGCATCTTTGTTTGACATTCAGTTTTTCTTCTGGTGTTGGCTTCAGTTGGTATTTATAATGTTTAAATACAACCAGAAAGACCAGAAAGCAACCTAATGTTCAACACCAGATTTGTAAATAAGAGTTTTTGGGTGGATTTTTCCTTTTAACAATTCTACTATAGCATACTGCACTATCTTCATGAAACACAAAATGGGGCGCTGTGATGAGTGCATGCATTTCCGTTCAGTGTAAATAAAAGATATGGTAAAAAATGGATGAGGCAATATCTTCCATTAATACTGAGATTAAATAACCTCAATTAATCTTGCATAATGGCAGTCTGTAGAGATGGGAATTGTTACAGGTACTGGCTGGCCCTTTCTGGAGGAAGCCACTGACATGGAGCAATTAATTCCTCAGATTCTGTAATGAATTTGTTAGCCCTGGAACACATGCAGTCTTTGCTATTTACAGATAATCTAGTAACATGTCACTTCTGAGCATGAAAAAGTATCTCAAAATCATTTCTCCCTTGCAGATAAATGTGTAGGTGTAAAGTGGAACCATGTACAGTACACCGCACTCATAATGCAAAACCACATCCGTGTAATTGGTTGATTTTCACTTTCGCAGCAGAGCAGGTCCTTATATGCCAGTTTGTAATTGAGAGGCTATCAGCATATTTCTGATATTGCATGTGCAGGTACACGGGAAAGAAAGCGGTCGGGGGGGGGGGGGGGGGGGGGATTGTGAGAGGCTGGATGAGTAGCATGGCATTCAGAGGAGGGCTGGGGGGGGGTGAGATGCTGACAGTAGTGAATCTGCTGGCCTTCCTAAGCATGTCAGAGGCTTTGTCGAGGCAGGGATATTTACTCGTCCCTGAGAAAGCAGAGACAGCTGACCCTGCACACTCTCCCTGCCTGTCTCTCCCTCTGGCTGATTGTCTGTGTGTGTGATGTGGCGTGCTCTGTGTGTGCGCGCGTGTTTGCTTGTGATGTGTTGTGCGAATGCGAGTGCGTATACAGTATGTTACTTTATTTATGCATATATGTATATATTCTGAAACGTGTGTGTATGTGTGTGTGACAGGCTCGCCTAAGCAAGGAGCAGCGGTGGGGCAGCGCCCTCCTGTCCAGACACCAGTCCCTGGAGGAGGAGTTTGAGCGAGCCAAGGCTGCTGTTGAGGTAAGCAGAGTGCTGCTTAGTACACCTCACATCTGTCACCTGTCAGCAGAGAGCCATCTCCACCGCTGACTTTTAATAAGACTTAACAGAAAAGTTGGTTTTTCAACATTAAATAGAGTTTCATCTCGTCAGTGCATTGTCCGTGTCAGCTTTGTCTGGGTTTTTTGGAGGCATCAGAATCTACCAGGGAGTCTGGAGCAGTGTTTAAAAATACTGCTTGAAACACATGACTGTGATCCAAGCAGCAAGATACTAAATTTGTCAACCTCACCCCTGAGTCCTCATCTGTGAAGCCTTCTTCTAAAACCTAAATATAGGCTGACAACACTTCAGAAAAAGCATAAACCTCACCTTCAACTGGCTTGAGTGTGCTTTTTTTCTAGTGTGCCGGGCTGAGACAGGCTTTTTATTGGGGCAGTAATGTCGCAGACAGGGTTGGAAGCAAAAACCCTCACTACAACTATTGTAGGTTCCAGCTGCTGTAGTGGGAGTAATTCTAACTCAACAGCCACACAAGGCAGCAGCGAGTCCATTCTGGTTACACTTGAAAACAACTTTGGATAAGCTACAAAAAGTTGACAATTAAGGCCCTTTGAGACACAGCGTGACAACGGCACCATGGCGCTCTGAAAACCATTAATTTCAATGGCTTGCACTGCACAATAACTCTTTTTTTCCTCTGCATCGAGCAAACCGTGCACTACAGATACCAGTAAGGCCAGTAACAACGTGACAGCCAGCCAGCAAAGAAAAAAAAAAACCAAGGACAAGCTCATGCTGTGTGTCTTAATTTCCTGAACTGTACAACACTAAAATGGTATCAACAATGGAAATCCCTGTCTTGGAAACATGAGAACTTCTTCATGTTGATCTTTACAGATATTTTTTCGAATTTTATTGCTTAAAGAATGTCTTTCCCTCAGTATAAACACCAACCCTGCAATTCGTCTTAAAATTTGATAGAAAAGTTCCTTGATTGGTGAGAGTTTTTAAAACTTTAAGCGAAGGAGGGCTTTTTTCAGTATCACATTCCCAACACCATTGCACATATAGCCTCATAATCATTACTGTAATTTGAATATATATCTACCTGAAGTCCTGTGGAGCTGATTTCCATTTAACTCCCATCAGCCCTTTTATCTAGCTGTCAAATTATCACTATTGTGCCCTTTCCAATGTATTCGCCCCTGTGGTGGTAGCTGACAGTTTAATAGGCCATGCTAAATTCACACACACTCAAGTTCACCGGGTGTTTGACCCAGAGAAATATTCACGACCCTGAGCTGGCTAACAATAGGAAGGTAAATAGGTCAGTCATTTTATGACCAGACATATCAGATACCACAGGGGGTGGCGAAGTTACAGTAATTAGATATGGCTTTATTCTCCATAGGACTATGTACCAAGACACCAAAACACGTGTGGATTTGTGAAGTCTGCCAGATGCTCTCATGCAATTAGGGGTGTGACTGAGTTGGCAACGTGGGAAAAATCTCTAAAAACAGAATAAGTTTTATCTTGAAGCTCAAATCAATTTCATCACTTTTGCCTCTTCGATGTCACTATCCAATAAGTTACTACTTAATTCACTGATGAGATGGAAAGAAATTAATTTTACTCAACTTTGTTTCTTTTGCTTTCAGCTGAAGATATTTTTAAAAAGTTACATCACACTGGCCCGATAACAGCTACCTGAGTGACTAAGAGGGCAGCGTTTCTGTACTGTCCAGGAGTTTAGATAACCAGGAAAGTTTTGCTTTCTACTTGCAGTAAAAACCACTCAGGGAAAATGGGAGTGAACCCTGTACTATTGAGTTACTTTAGCTTTGCCAGGAGCTACAGTAGACTGAGCTATGTGTAATGGTCAATAAATAATAGAGCAGGGACAGGAGGATGGTGAGAAAGTGAGAGGAACAGCTGCAGACGCCTGGGGATCCCTTCCTAAAGTTAGCAATGATGTCACATCTTGTATAAGCCATGAAAATAATTGCCCAGTTTGAGTACAAGCGTAAGCTGGAGGGCAGGTGAGTGATGAGATTGTGAGATGCTCCTGGACAAGTGTCTGAGCATGGAGCATCGATCGGAAACAGTATCCCACGGCTTCGATCGGGCAGACTGAGTGCTGGCGGCCGCTCTAGAGGACCTCTGATGCAAGTGGTCAGCCATTTTGGGTTCAACTGCCAATGTCAAAGCCCACAATCAGATAATTTCCACTCGAGTAGCTGTGCATATGCATGCTCTTTCATACTTATAAAGACAAGGAGGCAGAGACAGCTCAGATGGCAGAGAGAACATTAAATCAGCACACCGCCTCTCTGCCAATTCATTCCATTAAACGAAGTAGCCGATTGTATGAGAATTAGGGCCCACAGAGGGAGTAGACGAGGAATTAGGCTTCCAAATAGCATCAATTTTACAAAGTTAGACTGATCAGAAACAGTATGTTTGTGTGTAAAAATCCTTGAAAATGGAGAATAATATCGCAGTGGGCCTCAGCTTTCAATCCATTTACAAAAAGGCTGATAAAGAGAAATTCTCTGAGTAGGTAAGTGATTGTATGTCACATGAGGATACCATCAATTGCTCTGAGCTGATGATAATATAATACTTTTATTGAATAGAGAACCACTGGAACAGCTGCAGGGAAAACTGTGACGTCGGGGGACAGTGTTTTGGCTGTGAGGCGTGACAAAGCACTCCCACAGTGGCAATAAAGACGAGCTGAAGGTGACAGAGTGGCCTCTTGTTTGATTAAAACAGCAACGGGACAGGTTCACTTTTATCTTGCAGGATATTGGTCTGAGGCAGTCCTGGTTTAGTGAGAGATTGCAGAGGCAGTTTGCCTCGAAGTTGCAGATTGAGGGTTGTGATCAAAAGGTCACTGGTTTTAATCCACGGACCTGCCGGGAAAAATGTGAATGGGGAAAGTAAATGAGAATACTTTTACTCCTTCAACAACTTCCATCAGTGTGTCCTCAAGCAGACCACAATACTCCAAACTTTTCAAGAGGAGCTGCCAACGTGAGAATGACGTGCATAAGGCTTCTGCCAAAAACCAAGCAAGTGTAAATTAAAATGAACTTTTGAATTTAATTAATTTGGTCAGAGCTGCATACAGGGGGGAACATATAGTACACACACAGTGCAGAAAATATATAAGGGAAAACTATGAAAGTTATACCTAGTAAACTTGATGCATTCTCTAATTGGTTCCGCTTCAGTGGAGGCGCCTCCATACTGGCTTCACCTTTCAAGAATGGTCTCACCTCAAAAAACGAACTTGGTTTGTACAAAAAAAACTTCAACCCATATTTATGTTTGAGACTGTCCTCCAGCGCCCTCTAGCGGTCGTAGTAATTATGATTGAGGGCGATGCGTAGTATAAATGACGGAGGTCACACTCTGGAGGGGTGGTGGGCAGGTTGAACAGATGTCGGACTTTCACCCAGAAGAACGGGGTTTGTGTCCCATGTCAAAACAAAAGAAACAATGAGAAGTAAACATCACTGAACTTCTGTGCCTCACATCACGTTGTTACATAACTATGCTGTCCTCGTAACTACGTCACTTCCTGTATTTACTGTTTAAACTGATTTTTAACTCCTTACCAGGACGTTTTTTCACCTAAAGCTAAATCAGTGGTTCTGTAGCCTAAATTCAGTGAAACTGCAGACTTTTTTTTTTTTTTTTACAACCGCAAACTGTACATGTATGTAAATGACATGTACGCTATTTTTGGAACGCTCAACTACAAATTGTGAGAACTGCGAAATGCTCACGTGTTATGGGTGGTATTGACAAACAACCTATTCTGTCATTTAAGTTGGAGATCTGTTGTATGTTGTTTTCAAACCCGGAAGTTGTCGCTTTAAATTTCCCAAATGGGGATTTGCCCAGTGTCCAAGTAGACAGTAACAGTGTTTGTGGTGCGAAAGCAAAGCAGAGAAAATGCAGGACTTTATGACAATAGGAAGGAGAAAGACACACATCCTGCATTGGTCATCACTATTCATGAAATGAGACTGAGTCAGTCCCAACTAATAATGTTAGGCCTTGTGACAACAGGGGGAGAGATGAATGTCAATTTTTAACAATGGTCCAGATCAAGCAATTTTAAAGTCCAGGAGTGAAAGCATTCTTTATTTAGCCCACATTTACCCACACACAACACAAGAACGCTGTTCATAATTCATACATTCACAGCTGATTGCAGCAGTGCCCTGGCCACAGAAACTATGTGTAGTTATCACGGACATCCATATAGTGTGTAATCGCATTGTCTGCCGAAATGCATTGGTCGCACTTTGTCCACTGAAATGTATTGCATTGTTCCCTGAGTGACATTATCGGGACTCCAGCTTCCTATTTTTGTCTCGCTGACCAAGGACTTGGCCTACGCCGCAGAGCAGTGGGTGGCTCATTAACATTAAAAGGCCAGGCGCGTCTGGAGATGGGGAGAGAGGCGAGTGTCACTGGTAAATAATGAGACTTTTTGTAATGGAAGCCCTCTGGGTAAAGTGGATAAGTAAACCTTATTCATGTGCTCGGTTTCCTCCAAAGGTTGGGTCTCAAGTTAACACAACTGACGTAAACAGATAAGGTTAGAGGCCACTTGAGAAGCAGTCACACAAATATGGAGTTAAAGTGTCTGATTTTGGCAGCAAAGCGGTCACTCCAGGGATTTAAAATCCTGCTAAAACGATATATTAATGGAAATCCAAATACCCTCACAATTTACCAATTCAACAAAAAAGGAGCTGCGTTAATTTCCTTAACAATGTTAATTTCAGCAGTACAAACGGATAAGCAGATCATAAAAATAGTCACTTTACTTGCCTGAAATAGCTCTTTGATGCTTCCCAAAAGCTTAAAATCCTAAAGGCCTACATTTTCCTTTATCCTTTCATTCATGTGCAAAATAGTCTACAGATTTGTTTACTATTTTGAGACGTGGTTGTGATCTTCAATATCGAAATTCAAGAGAACACAGGATAAAGATTAATGTTGCGTTTCAAATATTGTTTGCTTGGGAACAAATTAATATGTTGATTTATTTAGCTGAATTCACATCAAAACAGATCTTTTGAGTTAATGTATTTATGATCATGAATTCTTTCATAACGTGACTATAACTGGAGCAAAACAAATAAACAGTTTTTTAGGATCCATTATGACTGTTTGCAATTTAATATTTTTAAATAAATGCAGTGTGAAGCAATTGATTTATACCATTATTTTTTTTCTTTCATCTGTTTCTGTGTTATTGCTGACTTAGCATGCATTATAAATTTCTGCCTCCCTGGCAGTGTACATTTATTTTCACTGTAGTTATTACCTCAGTCTAGCTGACTAAGAAACACTAATTGGATTCTGGGGGCAAAATATAAATACACATTTTCTAAAAGTAGGTGACACCAACAGCTGAGGATATGTGTCACCTCTGCCATGATAATCTACATAGTCAATAATGTATTCATGAAGTAATGAATCCCCCCACCTCACCTCCAATCCCCAGTTCATTTCCAAACTGTGGTGGCATATTTGGCGGCTGGAAGCACTCTGGATTCAATCCATTTCACGTAACACTTCATCAGAGCTGCTGAAATTAGACTCGCAGCTACGGGTTCACTGATACACAGGATATAAATTGCCTCGCTGTAGCTTCTTCTTGTTCCACATAATTAAACTGACAATGCCAGTGTAAAAGGCGCCCTTCACAGCATTATTAAGAAATATTACTAGATTTCTTATAAATTAAAAACTCGCCCGTATATAGTTACTCTGTTTCAATGCTGCGAGCAATTTGTTGTCACCCGCAGAGCAATTAGAGGGCGGACAAGTTACACACCAGATGGGATTTCACAATGCAAACAACTGAGTGTCTGTGAAACGCAATTAACAAGATGACGGACTAAGGCGCAGTGCAAATACAGGCCAGCAACAAGATGAGAAATAATGAAAACAAAAATGTAACTATATTATGTAAATGGGGACAATGGCTGCAGCATAAGAACCATTCACATAAGCATTAAGCTGAAGAGTGCATGAGGCCAGGAGGAGCTGGGCTGCTGCAGTCTGCACTGTTGGACATCCACACACAACAGTTACAAAGGAGCAGTGGTGGAAAGTAAACTGTACATTTACTCAAGTATTGTACTTACAGTACATACAAGTTTGAGGTATTTGTACTTCACTACATCTGAAAAGGAAATCTAATGGTTTCCTCTTTCCATGTTCTATACACCACATACTGATTTCAGAAACACCCTGATCCCATTTATGAGAAACACACATATGCTAACTGGATTATTCTAAAAGAAACTGGGATGCTGTTGCATTTATTCACATTATTGTGTCACAGAAAACACAAACAGTGGCAGCACAGGGGAACAATAGCCGTGTTTGCATCAACACATTTCTATGGGCATTTTGAAGATTTGCATGAGATAAGCTTGATCTGGAAACAACCTTGGAAAAAACTTTTGAAAATGCACATCAAAGTTTTTATGCTCTCATGAGACTCTGATTTTGTCTTTTTGGAAAAATAGGAAAAGCGCAATAAGACGGAAAATATTTTTTCAAGTACGTTCTTATGTAGCAAACATTTAAGTCACTGGTCAAGACGAGCTGAGATGAAATAACAAGTTGCCCAATTTAATCTATTTCCTAGCAATCTATTTTTTAATAATTTGCGCAATCTCTTCTTCTACTGTTTTCTTTCTCACATAATCTCTTCTTCTACTGTTTACTGGCGGATTAGCCTACAATAATACATTATACTGCCATCTTCTGACTAAAATGTGTTTATGCAGCTTTGTTTACTTGCTTTAATGAAACATTTCAAAAAATTTTACTTCAAACTACTTTGATTTTATTTCAATGGAAACACGGCTACAGTTTTGTATTTTGGTAATAAAAGAGTCTTTCCTGTTGACTCTACTAAAGCGTCAATCTTTGTCCATCGATCCTCAGTTACAGCCTCAAGTTAAAGTGGACGGAAGTGTTGTAAGAGTAGTGCAGCAGGCGAGAGAGAATGAGCCTGGCTGTGGGTCCAGACAGAGCAGAAAGCTGTTGGCAATCAGAGAAGAGAACAAGTCAGTGTAGTAAATGTAGACTGTACTCATCTCACTTTTCCAGTTTGTTTTTGTTAACACCACATGTGCCTGCACAAGTCGAATGCAGTAACCAGGATAGGAGGTATTTATATCTGAATATGATCCAAACCTGGATAATCATTCGATTATCCAGATTATATCGATTTTCTCAACAGTTTTTCTAGCTGCTTTGAAATTACAAAACATATAAAGCAGTTTACCAATAATGCTATAACTCAACAGGTTCAACTAATAGTATATAAACTAGTTCAGAGATAGCTCCACCTTTTAAAGTTTTAACCCTAATTCTGCTCCTCGGATGATCCAATTCCAAAGTTGTGAAGTCGTTTTTCCAACTTTGGTAAGTTAATTCGTAATGTGAAAAAATGTCATGAATAAAATGTTTTGTATTTTATTGCTCAGAGCATTCAAAGAACACAATGAGTCATTAAGTATGACAGGCAAACACATTTTCCAATGATTCTAACACCACATGAATGCAGCACAAACGCCCCATCTCTCAATGTTAACAAAAGTGAAAGATAATTGTTATCTGCCACCAGAATTTGTTCCAAAACAAAATTGTCAAGGTTTCTCCTTGGTCCTTGAAAATCAAGCAAAAGTTTTTTCGAAATCCTGACAAACTATTACACAAACATTAGAAACTGCACCAAAAACATAGAAAACAACCTCCTTGGAAGAGTAATAAAAGAGCATCAACAACAGCATTCATACACCCTCTTACTGATACAAGGTTTTCTTCTTTAACATGCATTCACTAAATAAAATGTCAACTTGAAGGTCTCTTTTTAGACGATGTGAGTCATCCATGTCCATGTCCACCAACTCACTTGTTTACTTCCACTGAACAAATAAACACAATGTCCACAGTATAAAGGGCAGTAAAAAAACAAATAAATATTAAAATTATTTTCACAATATATTTATAGTAATCTACAAAATAACAAATACTTTTTTCTGCAAATTGGATTTGAATTTCAACTATAAGATAAAAATGCATGTAAAAAAAGTCACAAAGACAGTTTTCAAATATTGCCTACAAATAAGTAACGGTAAACAGTAAAATAAGTAAAACATAACTACCTGAACTATTAATGAGGCTTGGAACACCCGCAAATGTAAAAATGTCCACAAACATAATAAAAATTGGCAGCTTTTAATCACTTCCCCACAAACGTAATAAGTTCCTGCAAATGTACCGTAATACTTATTACATTTGTGTTACGTTTGTAGTCGCATCGGCTATTACGTTTGTGGAAAATGTATTACGTTTGTGGGATTATCGCATTAAAAGCTGCAGATTTTTATTATGTTTGTGTTTTATTACGTTCGTGGACATTTTTACATTTGCGGGCGTTACAAGGCTTCCGTGGAGAGCAACACTGTTTTCCTGCTAAAAATTCTTCCAACATTTGACTTTTCGAGCCCCATGTCTGCCTCCCATGTACTTCCTCCACCTCAGGAACTGAGATAGTGCACTTCCTGACAGAGACGACAGCGAAGACTCACCTCCAGGCAATTTGTCTGAGAGTCAGCAGCCTGCAATTACCTGCCATTCCTCACCATCAGGGGCCACACTATGGCCTCCATGTCAATCACAAGTCTCAAAGATGTGGAGATAAGAAGACCTCTGACAGAAAGGACACACACATACAGTAGACCCTTCTCACCCTGCACCTCTCTGCACTGTCCCTACACGCAAACACGTTAAATGTACACAGTGCTGTCATATACTGATGAGATTCTGGCTATGGAGGACTCAATAACTCGCAGGAGGCTGTTCTGCTCTGTTTGGCATTATTCTTCCCGGTTAGCTCTGCCCTGACAAGAAGACAGCCCAGAATCATGGACTCAGCCAGCTGGAAGAAAACTCACATGAAAAACAGGCATGACGTTAACTTCATCTGTGGTGACGGTGCTGTACGCGAGGAGAAAAAGCACAGTTCATAAACGGCTGTGTACATTTTTACCACACTTTAGGCAGAAAGGAAGAGGAGAGAAAATGAAGCAGCATCCCTCAACAAGTAATGTAGCGGTGGATCCAAGACTTCAAACATCCCAAGATTACACAGCAACTATTCCACTGAATTATCACAGAAATGTCGCACCAATCTGTGTACAAACAACACGACTTTACACTTTCAAATGATGTACAATGCACACGCCAAAATTTAATTCTGCATACTAAAAGTAGCTACCCTCCTGGTTGCAGGACGTCGTAGGTTTCGCTGATCATTGAATGGAACTGAATGTTGAATTTATGCATCAAAACCACTTCTCTAGGTTTAGGGCAAAAAACTGCCTGGTTAGTTGTTACAAAAGACATAAAAGTAAATAATTGCACATAAATGCCGAACGTGAAGTAGTTACACGGACGACATGACTTCTGGAAGTGGCATAGTTTAGTGTTTTTACGTAATTTAAGTGCTGTTACTTAGAATCACTTTGTTTAGTTTTGTTTTGACACAAACACGATTCTCCTGAATGGAGGCCCTCCCATCTGAAGTGCAACTTTTGTCCTTTACACTAGGGTCAGAGTCATTCATAATAACCCCAAGCATAAACACGGGGGAAGGATTGGTGTATCATATGCATGCAAATTTTAATTTTGGCATAGGCTTGGCACGTAATTTGAAGGTCTAAAGTCATGTTATTATTTAGCAGATTCAGTTGACTGCAGTAAACGTACACTTCTAGCAGTTATTGTGTCCATAAATTACCTTATATCTTAAAAATAATAAAACTTAATTTAATACCTTGTTACAATAGTGGCACCCTGAAGGTCAGAATTTGCAACTGCAGTTTGTCGTAAACATGATCAGACAATAAACAAGCATCTGCTGTCTGGCGGTTTACAATCAAGGTGGACTGAAACACACACACAGAAATATAACAACATTGTTTTTATCGACTGAGAGCTTTGTTTACATGAACCCCATGTATTTGAGTCAAGTGCACCCTTCCCAGTGTGTGAGGGGGGTGCCAAACACACTTTTGGTAATTGTATAGGGCACCCATGGTACACCGGAGCAGAAAGAAAACATTAAAGGCAGATGTGTTAAAGGCTGTGATGACCATGGCCAGCAGCATTTACGTATTTCATCTTAAACACAATGACAGTTTGAAAATCCTGCGTTGAGTGTTTCTCAGAGGAATCTTGTTGTTGGACAGGATGAAGAGCTCATCCTGTAACCATATGCAGTTCAAGTACACCATAATGCCATATATAAAACTACAAGGACACTTGGAGAGCGAAAACATCCACCAAGGACGTGCCCTGTCTTACAATGTTAACAACATTTTATTGAAATAAAAAATACCAGATAGACTGTGTTTCCGTAAACTAGTGTTTTGGATGGAGAAACTGCAGGAGGACTGGCAAGAGCGGATGATCCTCAGGGAGTTATTAGAAGACTAAATAGTTTTTCATGGAACAGTTTAAACTGTTTCCAATTTGTCAGGATCCAAAATGCCTGTTTATTTACACTGCAAGCTGTAGAGTAAATAAAGACATGTTTGATGTGCACATTAGCACTGAGGTTTCTGTGGTGTGTCTGTAGTTGTGGCTTGACAGTGTGCAGCCTCACTGTAATTAGAGACGGCAGATAAACAGATACCTGCTGCCATCAGATGGCTGTAAAGACACTCAAGGGAAAGGAAGTTAGGATTAAGAGTTTCAGCCGTGGTGGGAGCTCTGTGAGGCTGTACTTTGGCACAGCACTGCTAACCTACTCATGATTAGAAGGTAGTTTTCATAATGTTCACCATCTTAGTTTAGTGTGTTGGCATGCAAGCAGTTGCTATAACAGCTGAGGCTGACGGGAATGTTAGAAAAATAGACATTTTTTTTTAAATTGTACAGTTCTGCATGAGGGAAACATGTCTGTATCAAAGTTTATGGTGAACTGTTTGTCCAATAGTTGTTCACAAAAAGCCAAAAATGTCAATTTAAATCCTTTTTTTTTTAGATATTTCAGTCTGGACCAAAGTGTTGGACTGATCAACTGACAGACATTGTGGTTTCTACAGGAGCAACACTGGCTAAAAAAAATCATATTTTTATCCTTTATGCATCACAGTTCTTGTGTCCAGTGCACCAGATGTCAGAATATGTATCTGAAATGTTCTTAGTTTTGTTTACAATCAATAAAAACTTATAGTCATAAATAGTTAGGGATAAGTAAATAATATAATTAGGAAAAACTACCACATGGACATTTTAAAATCAGCTCTCAGGCCCTGTTTACACAAAGGGAAAACACAGATATTATGCATATACATGCAGTTTGGCCTCTCATTTACAAAAAAACCCTGTTTTTAATCACAGAAAACGATTATTTCTAAAAAAAACTCTGAGCAAAGAGGAGAATTTGCAAAACTCCAGTTATGTGTTGTTGTGTCAACTGGGTGAAACGGGGTTTTAGGTTCTCACGCTCATTCTATGTAGCTGTTTTGAAAGGAACAGGAAGTCGCTCGTGTTATTCGTTGTTGTTGATTCTGAGTATTCTGATTGGCTTGCATGGCTTTATCCTTCTCCCTACACTGCTGCCCATAGGTTTGGCATAGTTATTATGGCGCTTGACGGTGTATTTATGCAGGTTGATGTAAATGACAACTTTTTTGAAAACGATGTTGTGTGCACGATGTTATTTTTGAAAACGGAGGGTGGGAATATTTGTTTGTCTAAATACCCTGCTATGTATAAACGTGGCCTAAAATAAAGAGGTTTGCAGTGAGAAGATGGGACAGATAGTGTGTGGTCCTGTTTCATAGTTAAATCCCTCCATGCAGCTTTCTGAACACACTGAAGCTGTTTCAACTCCTCTTGGCTACGGCAGTTAAACAGTGTTGCACAAGTCAAAGTGAGATGAGATAAAGGCGCGTATAATCCTCTCTGTATCACCAAAATTCATGATGGTTCTAATTTTAGCAGTGCTCCTGAGATGGAAATAAGCATGGCTGAACAGGTTTTTAGCATCTCTTTCAAAACTACAAACTGCAGAGTCTCATCAGGCTCTTTCAGTTGGTGGAGGCTCGTGTTTACTCAGCAGACCAAGGACAGGTTGGAAACAATTTCTTCTGTCTAAATGGAAAATATACAGGGTGTCCATAAAGTCTCTTTACAAATTAAAACATGTATTGCAAAGGCAGATGAACAGACACATATGTGGAAATTATTACAAAATGAGGAGTAGGTCCTGATTTTTTTTGCCTCATTTAATTCATCTTTACATGGGCACCATAAGTTGCACGAAACACATAAAGACGGTACTCGATTTCTTGCCATGTTCGCTGTAGCATAGCATCAATTGTTGCAATGGCCTCATATCTTTTCCTTTACGTCAGTGATAGAGCATATCTTTGTTCGATACAAGATATCTTCACCATAACCCTACAGAAATATTTTTTTGTTTCAATAAACCATGATACACATTGTGCCTTCTCTTGAGTAGCCATTTTTATAGGGGTTCATTTACCACTGCCCATTTCATCAACATGGTAGCTGAAATACACAAATGTACAATGTGTTTAAAGACTTTAATAACAACTGAGTACATACAACAAATCTGATAAAGATATATCATCAATTGCCTTTGTAATATTTTTTTAAAAATTGTAAAGCGACTTTATGGACACCCTGTATATTCATTGTAATACTTACTATGACATGGTTAATATTATTAAAGATGTGCAAGAGTGACAAATTAAGTGGGATGTCATCAGCAAAACAATGAAAGTACATTTCATGTTGTATGCTTAACTATAAAAATTACGAATAAGTTTAAATAAAAGAAAAAATCCAGCATGCCACCATGCTTCTCACAAGGAATGTGCATGATTAGTCAACTCGTGGATAGTCCTCGGATGGTCCCTTTTTCCCCAAGTTGGGAAGCCATTCTTCTAACTTCGGTGTGTATATGAGCTTTACGCCATAATGCATGGACACTACAAAGAAGATATGTTGTATTTTGTTGCTGTTTAAACAACACATTCATATCATAAAACCACTCAAATATTGCTTTGCTTGACTTGTTATCAGGATTAATGCTATTAAAAACAACTTTTCCAACTAATCTAGGTCAATTTAAGTGGACAGCAACTAACAATTACAACCTAATACCAAATTACAGCAAAACATGTACATGTGTTACACTGGACCTTGCGGTCAAAATAATTTTTGGTTTGATATACAATGTGGTTACTGAAAATGTGATAAAGGATTTGAAATTGGCTCTTATTATAAACACAATAGAGTGCTTTCTTACTATTAGACGAGTCAGCTAATCTAAGTTTTAGCCCTCTGTTAAACGTGAGAGAAATTATAGGAACATCCCGGCTTTTCACATGTTGGGGGTGTTTGTTTCTACATAGAAACAACTTAACTGTCAGTCTAAGTTTAAATATGAAAAGTAGAGTTTTTCCACAATACTTCTCCTACACCATCATAATAAACATCACGACTCAAGAGGAAAATTGTATGTCTGACTCATAACTTTATTTCCTCAAGTTGCTCTTCACTCTGCCTCGCCTTTTGACTGCACTTATTCCGAACCACTTGTCTGGTCTGATCTGGTAAGAATGAACAATTTTGTCAATGTTCTTGTCTGCCATTACAACAGTTGATTGCTTTAGTGTAAAACAATTTCTGGCACTATTTTATTTTAACATTATATCTTGGTTTTATTGTCTCCTTCTCTTAACCGACCAAATAAATAATGGAAAAGTGACTGTTATAGTTTTTCCATGTTGGTTATCAAGGTGCAGTATTAGATACGATTTAAACACCTTTTTTTTTTTTCAAATGTAAATGCTTTTTCTTTGCAATAATTTGAAGCTTTTCATTTTTTACCAGATCATTTCAGCTATTTGTTATTCATTGAAAGGACATGTTTACAGCCCATCCTTTCAGATATCATACTTGTTGTAATGTTTTGAACATTACAGGCAATGAAAATTACAGTCTGTAGCTGAAGGTTTGAATTGAGATGCATTCAAATCAAACTGGTTGTTTGAATAAATGAGATGCGTGAGAGTAATATAAGCATGTGTCCAATAGATTCATTCTGCAGGCTTTAGTTTCCTGACAGATAGAAAATGAAAAGCCATTCCAGGAGGTGGATTGGCATATTTAACTGACAGGTTATTTATCCATGATAACCTTCAAGGATTCAGGCTGCTTACCGAAATGCCAACAAACAAGGGTTCAAATGTCAAACTAATAGAGAGGTGAAAGCCCCAATCCCACATTGTCACCACATAAATGTGAAGTGTATGGGTTTGCATGATTAAAATGTTTTGTCTTGTATTAATTCAGAATGATACATAATATTACCATATGAATAGAATGGAAAACCAAGCTGTTTTTCAGCTGTAGATAATTATGTAAACTCACCTGTAATTTCATCAAGTACATAAATACTAGGGTTGCACAATCAATCAAAGTGAAATTGCAATATGGACAGGTCCAATATCCAAATCACAGGAGGTGCAATATTTGTAATAATATGCATCATTCTGAATTAAGTATTGTGGTCGTTCAAGATGCACACAAATCATATTCTTTAATGGAGATCCTCACAAAAAGCAGCCCTGATTCCTATTTATGATGTACTTACTGTTAAGTATTAATTTATTTGCATTTTAAAAGACCTGTCAATCAATTTTGTAAGTGGGTAAGTGGGTTCTAAGCATGTGTATTGATTTTTTCTTTGCGGCTAAGCCGACCCAGATATTTTCTTTAAGGTCTGACTTGACTTGCTAATGTGATGAGTCATCAGTCTATACGTTAGAGCCAGTGAGCTGGACAGACGTGACATTTCCAACAGTAGAATGACGGGAAATTACAGGAGCTGTTCTACTGTGCACTAATCACTCACTCCCTCTTCTCCCTCCCCCCTGTTCCCATCCTCCCCTCGCTCCCACCTTCTCTCTCTCTCTCTCTGACGTCTGTAGTCAGATACCGAGTTCTGGGATAAGATGCAGGCAGAGTGGGAAGAGCTGGCTCGACGGAACTGGCTGACGGAAAACGAGCAGGCGCAGATTCCCTCCAGTGTCTCTCCACATGAGAAGGTCACTATCATTATAATGTTACAATCAGCATGTGCAGAAATGACACTGATGTAGAGATACAGATCTTTCAGCCTCTGTAGGAAAACAGTGAATGCCTGTCTAGAGTTAAACATTAACGGTTGTTTTTGTTTACTGAACTTTGTAATAAAATTTTATGCAAAAATACATAACTGCAAAAAAATAGCACACTTCCCTCTATTCCCCCATGCTCGCTTCGTCTTGCAAAGCCATAGGGTTGTCAATTGTTAAGTGGTTAGTCACACAAACAGTATAAATATTTACCAAATGTAAATATAAATACATTATTCCCCAATAACGTGCACGCTCACTTAGTTAGCTTCACTGTATGGCAGTTGGTATCTGTCACCTCTGGCTAAGAAAATACTGTACTGGCACTAATGTTTTGATATGATTGATGTCACTGCTCCATCTGCACATCATCCATTTGACATTTCATTAAAATTCCTTTAATCCTGCAAGGTATACATTTAAATGTTTTGAATAATCAGATATATGTTGAGTGCTATCTCCTCCCCAAAGTAATGTAATACAGCCTATATTCTACCCTAAGGGTACAGCATCACCCTATAGGATATAAAGCAAGGGTTGTGGGTCTCAGAGGACAGAGCATATGGCTGAGCAGTATATTTTACCCATAAGCTGACCTTCTTTTATAAGGAAATCATACGAGCTCAGACCTCTGGGCTCTCTGATTGATCCCAGTGCAGAACTAGTTCTTAAAGAAAAAAGCAGTTTCAAAGTCATCGCACTCAGAAGCAGTCAACAACACACCAGGGCAATCACAGTTTGAAAATGCAAAGTTTAACATTTAAAGAGAACAGACAAACCCCGGGGAGCTCGGCCCAGGTTTGATGTGAAGCCGAAAAGATCAATTCCTGCTGCTGGAGCTTTGCTTTTTAAATATACAACTGCACAGGACAGTTGGCACGGTTCGCATTTGAATATGGAAGAGAGAGAAACTGACATTGCCACTGTCCCTTTCTTTTTTTCTTTTTCTTTTTTGCTGACAGGGTTACTACTTCCACACAGATAATCCTTATAAAGACTTGCCTAATGCATTTGAAGAGGGACTAAAGAAGTCTCGAGAGGGAGACTTGCAAAACGCTGTCCTTATGCTGGAAGGAGCTGTCCTGCAGGACCCCCAAGATTCAGAGGTGAATTAATTCAGCACACACATGCATACACACTCTTATTTTTTTTTACCTATTCAGTCCAACACATTCATGGAGACATCAGTATTTACAGCTAGAGGATGCAGGCACATTTACATGTCTGATGGCCAATAAAACTGCAGTCCTGCAACCCGACTGGAGCATTTTGGTTGTCAGCACAAACTAATGGATAAGAACCTCCATCTCATGTTGAGAGAAGCTGGAGAGGAAGAATGCCTCACTGACCACATGGGCTGTGTGAAGCAGATTTGGAAGGCAGCACCCACAGGCACGATGCTGATTGCCTGTAAAGGGCAAAGATTTTTTTTTCTTGTTAAAGGAGTTGTTCACTGTAGCAAAAATACTCAACTTGTTCATCGTCTTGATGAGAATTTCCATTTGCCCAGTGAGCTGAATAATAGCTCATTCCGCAGGTTTTTGTATTCACCCCGTTTCTAAAGAAGTGACCTCTTTGCAGGCTGAAAGAGCAAAGCCTTCATACAAAGTACTTCGGAATCCCCTAGAATATACAGAAATGTGCCAGTTATTCCGAGGAGAGGATTATCCCGCGGTGTATGGAACTAATACGATTCAGAAATTCCTCCTAGGGCGCTTAGTGGCTTATTGCCCCACTGTGAAGACCTCTGAATCATTCAGAAATAATTTCGACCCCCGTTTCAAAGAGTGGAACAAAAAGGCATCTACAGAGATTAGCTTCAGTACAGGTTATTAAATGTGCCCTTACAGACACAAATACAGAGGAGTAATCTCATAATCTCACATTTTGGATTTGAGGTTAGTTATATCATTGTCTGCCCTCTTGTGCTGATCAAGGGTACTTTCCATTTGCATGTCCCTGCTGAGGACCAACACTGGGACAAAGATCAACCGCAGAGCCTCTCACACAGTCACATGTGTTGCTTCTCACTAAGATCATTGCAAATTGAATATTTGTGGTAGGAAAAAAAGAAATCTGAAGACATCACTTTGGGGTCTTCAGTCTTTTTTGACCAACAGTCCGAAAATCACATGCTAATATTTCTAGTGTAAAATGGCTCATTAAGATATCCATTATCACAACTGTCCCTGATTAATCATCTGCTGATCAACTAATAGAGTGCTGCATGGATGGTGTGTTTTGGGGAATTAGGAATGCCCTGGCTCCCTTAACAAAAGGCCAATGTGATTTTCCATTGTACTATTTACAGAAAGTAAACGCTGTGGCAAACAAAAGTTTGTGATACTTCAAAGGAGCTGTACCCCAAGTTCAGACCATGAATACAGCAGTAAACCCATTGACTTTAAGATGAGAACAGGAAGTGCTACAATGCTCACTCTTTCCTGGATTTTAGGATTCATTCCTGCAGCATTGAATAGTTCAGCTCTGAATAAATGAGCAGTCCCCACCTAAATTATCATTTCAATCTTGTTTGAAGAGATAAAGCAGTATGTCAGTAAGTCATCTCTGATAGCTTTATTTAATAATGAATCACAGTCTTTTGCTCAGATGACCCTCCAAGGTAAACACTTTTTTAAAACACAATTTTTAAATCATAATTGCATGCACCCTTGTTTGACCTCATGAAAGTTTTACATTGATGGAGTTCTGAATGTTTAAACGCACTTTAGTTCCTCTGTGTTGATGTGCCTTAAACAGTAGCATCATTTGCTCTGTGCTGGCTCCCCCTCATTGGGCCTGACAGACGACGCTGTGCCACTGTAACTGTGTTTGAGGCTCTTGAGAATAACGGCTGAGAAGTCCAGGTTTCCTTCCCGCTGTTTACTCTTAGCTGTATTTTGTTTCCCTGCAGGCTTGGCAAGTGCTGGGCACCACGCAGGCTGAAAATGAGAATGAGCAAGCAGCAATCGTCTCCCTCCAAAGGTAAGGAGAAACAACTGAATCAAATTCCCATTTAAGATCAAAAATTGCTCTCAGACTCAGTGGAGCTGTCAGCGGTTATTGCACCGAGGCACCATATGTTTGCACAAGTGGGACTCATCATATGAAACTGAAGAGGTTTAATGAACTTTTTTAAGTCAAGATAACTTGTGATGAAGAGATTTGTTATATTTATAGTCCGCGGAGAACGGCATCACCAGCTTACTTTCCTCTTTTACTTTACCAACTGGTGATTGGACGGAAACATTCTGCGATTTTTATTCCTGAAATAGAGACACCCCACATGTATGGTGATTGCACCGAGCCAGGCATTGAGTCCTCAATGGGAGGTGGCCCACTTTCATTCATAACACTGCTGAAGCCAGAAATTGCACCTTTCTGAGAGTGTGAAAACTGACAAGTCAACTGAAAACACAGGAGACAGCCATTCAGGAAAAAGCATTCTTCCTTTTTTTAACTGCGGCATAAATGGTTCAATCTGTGACACAGAAATAATACTAATAAAAAATAAATAAATAAAAGCATTTAATTGCAGTTCTATGTAAATGGGATTACAAAAGATGTGAATAATTTATTTTTCCATTCCTGCGAGAATCTCATTTAATCCAATAGACTGAAAGGCCTTTCGGATCTCAGATAGTTTGCATGCTGTGCATTTTAGTTTGTGTATTATGCAATAGCTCCATCTGTGAGGGGACTGTTTGGGTACGAAGTGAGATTAGATGTTTAACTGGCATCAGTCCTGTTGTTGCTACACTGGCAACACTTCAGTTGGCGAGCACCATGTTTTGCTGCTCTATTCACATTTTTTTTTACCACTTTATTAAATATTGCCACATAGACAAAAATAAACATATTGAAATAAACATTTAATTTTGGCCAATCTCTATCTTTTTCTTGCAAAGAACTTTTGCTTATTATTATATCTATGCTTCACTTTTGATGGTCAAAACATGTGAGCTTTGTTTTCAATGCGACCCATGTGTGGTTATTGTTTGTTTTTTAATGAGCAGTCGGGTCAATTATATACACAAACAAATCTGCCACAACTGGAAATCGAACCCTGGATTACATGGAAATACAAAATATAGATTTTATTTTAAATTGAGCTTTCCTTTTACATCTTGTCAGCATGGACACTAAACATTTTGCACAAAAAAGCCAACAGTGGATTTGAGTGGCCTTAACCAAAGTTTATGTAATCTTCACCTCCAGCACATTGCAGCGGGGGACTGAAATAATTTGTTTTGAAAAAGATTAGGGAAGGTTTTAGGAAGTTGGCGCATCAGCTGTAGTAAATCTGTCTTGAAAATTATCTTGATGAAAGCTAAATCTTGTTTTGGCCCCTCCTCCTGTTTCTTTACTAATCCAACACAGTGCTGCTCTTCTCCCCTTTTCAATTACAAAAGCCAACATAGATCTTAGTGGCAAATTATATAACCCGTGATATAACCCCAGCACTCATTACAAACACACTCTCCATCTCTAGCTCTGGAACTATCACCAAGAGCATTTTTCCCCTAAATGCAAACCTTATGCAAATCATCTGACCCTGCTGCTGAGGGCAGCATGCAAACCATGTCCTCTGCAGGAGAGGCAGAGCGGGAGAGGTGCAGCTCATCATCCTGACCCAGAAATCATTAGCCTCCGCCTGATGTTCACTTGCTTAGGCCTGTCCCAATTAATGCCTGTCAAATCTAGATTTTCCTTTGATGTGCACACCTTACACCATCTCTTCTCTCCCATGCCCGGGTCCTGTCTCCATCCAGGTGTTTGGAGCTCCACCCAAACAACCTCCCAGCCCTCATGGCTCTGGCAGTGAGCCTGACCAACACCGGTATGCGCAACGATGCCTGTGAGGCCCTGCTCTGCTGGCTGCGACACAATCCAAAGTACAAGCAACTGCTGAAGGGCAAGCCCCACCTGGGATCCCCGATCTCCCAGCGCAGGATGTCTCATGCTCCCAACATTGGCAGACATGAAAGGTGGAGTAAAATTTAAACCTGAAAAAAGTACAGTGCATTCTGTATATTGCAATGTTTAGGTAGAATATTTTAAAGCCCTTTTTTTTTCAACCTTATCTAACAGTTCAGAGTTTGTATGAGCCATATCACATTGTTCATGATATGTTCATGACCTGTATACTTTTTAATATAAAAAAATAATAATATCATGATACTGGCAATATTTCGTTGTTGACGTAATGATGTCACAAGCATGAAACACACAACCCATTGTAGAACCAAAGACTGAAAAGAAGTAGACGAGTAGACGAGTAGAGTAGTAGCCTACTGGTCTGAAAAGTTAAGCCAGAGAGGAAGTGCCTTAAAACTGAATTAATTCTTGGCCAGCAGGGGGCGACTGCCCTGGTTGCAAAAAGAAGTCCAATTGTAAGAAGTCTACAAGAAAATAACTGAATATCTCACTTGATCTATTACCTTATTAAACATTTTCCTAAAAAGTATATTGTCTCAATCACCAATTTTATGTCTTCAATACATCAAAGTGCTAATGAAAAGTAGTGTTTTTGGTTTACCTGGAAAGATGGAAGCCAACTTTTTTAGAATTGACTTTCACCCTATTTTCAAGTCACTGAGCAGCTGACAACCAAATGATGATAATAATAATAATAATAATTATTATTATTATTATTTTACATTGATTTTATTTGGCACTCTGTCAATGCTTGTAGGCTGATTTGATGAGGTGTGTTTTGAGGGGTATTTTAAGGTGGAGAGTGAGGGTTAATCTTGGATGTATCATGCTGCATGTTGCAACAAGATTTTTTTACCAGCCATTTCAGATTCTCACATATTTTACTCAAACTGCTATCAGTCTATCAGGTAGAGGAAAAACTTATTTCAAGGTGTCTCATTCACAGCTGGTATTGGTGTAATTTCACTGGCGAGACAGCTTACATGGATCTACGTGAATCCATCTTGTCAAACCACTGTTATTGCTGTAGAAGGCAAACTGTCTGTGTTATATTCGGCCAGACAAACTGACACTGTGAAATATATCAGAATGAACAGGCCTCATTCTGCTCCCAAAGTAAAGCCGTACTTTATCAAATCATTCATCTTCTATGTGAAGAGATACAGGTTACATCCCAATTACTGTGGTCCCCCCTCTAATCTGTGCAATATCTATATTTCTGTACTCTTCTCTGCACTTCTACTCTTTTTTAATGTTCTTTTATCCTCCTTCCCTTTGTTATGACTAAAGTGGAAACTATCATATAACATTAAGGGCTTAGTAACAACAAATACTTCCTATAACATCTTCAAAATAAAAAAAATTTCCACATTTCCAGTGGAACGCTTTTAGTGTGAAGCAGCTACAGCATGAAATATTTAGTTGAAAGTATTAGTAAGCAAACAAAGCAACAAAACACCTGTAAGTGATCATTAAACAGTAAAATAATGCAGATATCAGATATCTGAAAAAACAAAAGAACTGAGATCTGCTTGGTGAGAACACCAAACAAAACAATGTGACAAAGAACGGCACTCAGAGAGTGCAGCTGCCAAGGCCAATGGTGCATTCACATGCTCCTTAGATGGTCCCATTTTCTTAATTGGGAAGTCATTATCCCAGCGTCAGTGTGTTCCTGAGCTTTAAGTTGTAATGTGGAAACAATATGGAAGCTAGGAAGAAGATGCAAGTGTTGAGAGCTGTTTACAGTATTTGCATGGCATGATATGATCAAGGAACACAATTTTCCAATTATTCCAACACCACATGAATGCAGCTCAAATGTCAATCTTGCAAATGCCTCTACTTGCAGTTTGATTCAGATCCACTCCAACTTTCATGGGTTCTTCCTTGACCCATGCTATATTTTTTTTAACCAAGTTTTATGAAACTAGAGCCAGAAGTGTCAACATAAATTCAAACATAAAAATATCAACATAAAAATACAATCATATGCCATTAGATTTCCATGCATCAGCTTATAAAAAAAGAGAGTGTAAAAAAAAAAAAAGAGTTAAAAACTACAAGGCTGCCACACACACACACACACACACTTAACAAAGACGTCTTGACTTACATGAACCAAACCAGTAAACAAAATTTTCCCTCTTTTATTTCTCCTTTACCCTCCTGTCAATCTCTCGCTCTCTCTCTCTCATTTTCTGACTCTCTGAATAAAAGTTGACATGCAGTACAGTGAACATCATAGCGCTGCAATCTTAGGAGTGCGCACTCAGCAGCCTTAAGTCACACTAATCCTTAGCTGCGTGTGTGTCCACAGCTCCCTGCTACCAGAGGTCAGGGAGCTCTTCCTGGAAGCAGTTCAGCACAACTCTGACAGCATCGACCCGGATTTGCAGACGGGCCTTGGGGTGCTTTTCAACCTCAGTGGAGAGTTCAACAAAGCTGTGGATGCCTTCAATACGGCCCTGTCAGTGCGGCCCGAGGTAGGACACACACACACAGACACAGATACAGACACAGACACACACACACTAGACTGGAGCTGTAGTTGTACAAACGCCTGTCAGAAGCAGAAATGCTCTCCAGAAATAGTTTAATGGTCAATTCAAGCCTCAGTGGAAGAAGCCATGAAAGAAAAAGTGCAAATTACCCAATCTGCAAAAATTTAAGGCAAAGGAAATTTAATCTGCATCTTAAATCAAATACAAGATTATTTTCCCTTTCTTCCATCAATTAAGGAACAAGCATACTGACTCATTAAGGGTTATTGTATATCCCGTTGTGCATGCATATTAATATATTGGTTTCTTTAAGAATATATTTGTGTGCCATACAGTATGATATTGGCACGTTTGTTGGAGATCGACTCATTCTTAAAGGGATGGTATCCAGTCATGCAAATGTAGATTTTGTGACGCTGCCATTCAGGATGTGATGGGGTCTGACTGGCAGAGATCTGACATGATGGCTGGTTGGTGAACACGTGGGATGCTCTGGTTGCAGAGACATGTCTGACAGCTGGCTGACTCCAGCTGGCCCTCTGTTATGCCAATGATGTAAACTCTGCACCTTTCATGAAACACTATTTATGGATGATCACTCATAAGCTCATTCGGATATTCACAGCCGCTATATTTTACTAAAATGTTGTTTACTGACTATTTACTACTGTTTATTTAGTCCGATTGGACCCCAAGGATGCTCTCTTGTGTATCTGAGCTGGAGGCTCTTGATAGGTCACCACATCATTAGAGTCATACAACAGTTTATAGCATGATCTTCGTCAAAATTATCCCTGTATAAAATGGTTTATCAGTAATTACTGAAATAGTGTTTCCCTCAAGACATTCCCAGTGTGTATTGTAAATTATTGCAATAATGATGGGGGAAAAACATAATGTACTGTACTATAACAGTTGTACTGCAATACTAATTTAATACTGTACAGTGCTGTATATGAACTATTTTTAGTAAATGCACCACATACATGCATGCAAATTACAATATATAACAAGCTGAGAAAAATTTAAAAAAAAATTCATATTTTCCGAGGGACATTGTGAATATTTAGAAGCTGTTAATATATTTGACCGCCATATATCGAATACGTTCTGCGTTACATTTATTTTAGTACATTTAATTTACTAGTTACATTTATAATCTTTGAGGGTCAGCCTCTTTTATTGACTTAGTGAGATATTGAGCCATTATATCACATTTTGTTTTAATTTGCAGTAAGAGAGCACAACAATATTTGCAACTATAATTGCGCTCAGAGAGGACAGTCCTCCTCCAGGGCCGACGGTGCATTCACATGCGTCTCAGATGGTCCCATTTCCTGAGTTGGGAAGTTGTTGTTAAAGTCGTAATGTGGTAACAACATGAATGCTACCAAATGTCTTATATTTTATTGCTTAGATCGTTCGTTTCAACAACACAATGAGAGGTGTTCCCTGTATTAGTATTATAGAAACAGATTAAGTGAGCTATGAAATGTGTACCAATATTTTCAAAGACTTTCGAAGTTGTTGTTCTGACTTGTGGGGCTTTTGCATGAATTTTTCCAGTTGGGAACAATTTTTTCTGATTATTTCAAAACCACATGAACACCGCAGCACAAATGTTAACAAAAAAATGTGCCACATGATTCAGATCCAAAATCTAATGGATTCTCACACGTGTTCCCATACGAACACATACAGCAGACATGAAGCCCTCAAGCTCCTACACATGCTTAATACCAAGGGAGAGCTGATGGCAACAGATGCAGTGAAGCACATCAAACTGTCACTGCAATATGTATATATATGGCACACATTAGGTATGAGATCCACACACACGTTCATGCAGAACACTACAAACAGACTTTGATGTATCTTTCACACAAAGGAAGAAGAAAAACAACACACAATTACAACAACAAACTTTCCCCCATCCCCTTCATGCAAATCAGTCTCCGTCCTCCTCTCTCTGTCCCAGGACAGAAAGAATATTACTCGCTGTTAAATCCAACCTCCCACATTTGACTTGGTAATATCTGCTCCCCTGCTGGTAAAAATGGCTCTGAACACAAAGGCTGATAATTATATCCCGCTGCTAGGCTTAGCCAAAGATGAAGGACCCCTATACTGTAGCAGACCATGACCTCTGTTTGTGCCTGTCTACCTGCAGGTGGGAAACGACGGCAAGGACACCCTGTGTGATGTAACTCAGCTCTCCTTAAAATACCCTTGTTAGGGTACTTCAAAGCGGGGAGCTGTGTAATGCTCCAAACACTTCCTTGTCATTTGTGCATAAAATATTAAACATTAAAAACACTTACACTGCTTTGTCATGCTGAGTGTCGCGTAGCAGCACAGATTATTCAGCTCTATTTCACTCGCACTTTCCTGCTAAAGACACTGTCAGCTGCTTAATCACATCTTTCAGAGGTGGAAAGCATTTAGGACTTCAAGATAACTCAAGAGATGTTGCTGATGAGGTTTTAATTCACGCTGACAGTGTGTTTACTAATTGAATAAAATCGAGAAATATTCATATATGCAAACCATATTATCACGACTCCTAACGGCACACATCAAAGTAAACAAATCCTTCCTCTTTACCTTCTGACATTGCTTCTCCACCATTCACCCTCCTTCCAGGACTACCTGCTGTGGAACCGCCTGGGGGCCACGCTGGCAAATGGGGACCGGAGTGAGGAGGCCGTGGAGGCTTACACACGGGCCCTGGAGCTGCAACCAGGCTTTATCAGGTCCCGCTACAACCTGGGCATCAGCTGTATTAACCTGGGGGCACACAGGTGAGTTACCTGGGGCTCGCACACTTTTGTTTGATACAGTGGAGTTGAATTTAGGAGGGTAGCACCTATGATAAAAAAGTCACAATGACACTTTTGTTGGTTAAAGACGATTTACAATCTAAAGTGAGAGGAATAAATCTAAACTCAGCACTCCACCTGTTGTGAAGTTTAGGGGGCGTTCAAGTGAATTTTCAAAGTCAGAAACTCATTTTTTTTTATTATTCCGACAGCACTTGAATGCAGCACAAATGGCCTATCTCTAATGTTAATGAAGGTCAACTGAGCAACTCTAGTGGCTTGTACCCAACTAAAATGGCATGTCCGTCGTTTTGACACATTTTGGTTTTAGGGAAGATGGCACCCAACGAAAAGTAACATTTTGATCCACAACATGTCTTTCCAATAAAGACATGTCTTTCCAATAAAGACTAGCAAAGGCTGTTTCATATTTTTTTCTTTTTAAAAGAAGAATATATGAAACAGCTGCTGCTGTATAATGATCAGTTATGATGCTAGTAGCCAACAGAGGCCAGGACATAGACAGGCCCCAGCGAGAGAACTAGCAAGCCTAGTAGTTACACTGAAGATATTATTTAGCATGTTAGCACAACAAACAGCACGTACTTAGCTTGTTGAAGAGAAGCAGAGACCCTCGGCATCTCAGGGGAGAGTAATTAATCCTCATGAAAGAGTTTGTTTCCACCCTGGAGGAAACAAGGACAGAAAAAATATCCTTCAGGGTTCAAGTGAGAATCAAGGTTAACAACTGATATGTCTAATTGGCGTCTCTGTTGTGACCTGAAGCCTGCTAACAGGTGCGCTAACTCATGAAAACACATGGAGGTAATAACGGCAGCGTGTCGCCCGCAGGGTTGACGGTTCGATCCCCGGCCCCGCCATGTTCACTTTTTAAAGCTTAATGTTTATAGGAGGAATTTAGTTAGCATAAGGTTGATAGAGTATGCTACTGGCAGCTGTCTAAGGTTGTTCTGAGAATATTGTTACAGTCAGCAGATTATGTCAAACTGAACTAGCTTGCAAGTGGTGCATTTACACTGACATCATGATATGAAAGGAGCATGCATGAATAAAAGCATGACTTTTTAAATGGTTAATTCAACAAAATGCACACTTTCACTTACCTCACTTACCTAGCCTTGAAAAACTGCAGTTCTCAGGTTTTGTCTCTGAGGTGTCATCCCAATACACTTTTACTATACTACTACAGTAGTAGTACTACTACTACTATACCATATAATACTTATCATCATACTAAATAGCACACTTTCTACTTTTAAATATTTGCTGTACAGCATACCTTATATATCATCTGTATACTTTCTATAATATATATGTCAATATGTTTCTCCCCTTTTATACTATACTGTAGTGTGTGTGTGTATATATATACATATATAGCCTATTTTTATAGATTTTTTTATGTATTGTTCATATTACAAAATACAACAATTTATTCGACAAGCAACCATCTATTTTCACTCATTTGCAATCTGTGCAATACAGAATGCTCTCTATAAAAAACCTATGTGCAATAAGTATTTTATTTGAATAATAACAGCTAATTTTTTTTCCTGAAACAATGTTTTATAATTCTGGGCAGATTGCACACATGCTGTGGAATCAGCATGTATTTATAGGTTCTGCACATCTCCACAGGTGTTTTCAATATTGTGGCCTCTGCTCCAAGCAATATTAAAAATGATAAAGGTAATGCTAAAAGCTTGATGATGGAGGGAGTACTTACATGAGTAGTGGTGAACTACTGTATCTAAACTGACAGACCAGCAGTAGTCAGTCCCAGTAGCTTTCTGAGCTTTCTTGCCAACTGTCACTCAATTGCTAGGCTAGCTTGGTTGCTAATGGGTCAATAAGTTCACATAGTTTATTAAAAAGATGTATTTCTGTTCTGTCTCTTAAGTTAAAAGGAGGTTTGGGTAAATGTAGATTAAGAAGCAAAGCTAAAAAGCTATAATGGTTCAAAGGTTTTGGACTTTCTATCTTTTCAGCTCTCTGCTTCTTCAAAGGGCAGCACTTTCAAAAAAACTTGCACAGATTTCCTTCATCCCTATGAGCAGAATCAGAGCAGGTTTATTGCCAAGTACATTTACACTTACAAAAGATTTGCCTTGGTGTTTGATACATACAATAAATGCATTAAAAGGTAAACAAAAATAAAGGTAAACAGTCAAGGATATAGATATAGAATAGAAACAGTTCCTGATTTCTGTTATTGTTGCTTCCCCAGAGAGGCGGCCAGTAACTTCCTGACTGCCTTGAGCCTCCAGAGGAAAAGCCGGAGTCGCCAGCAGTCCCACCAGGTGATGTCTGGAAACATCTGGGCTGCTCTGAGGATAGCTTTGTCCATGATGGACCAGCCCGAACTCTTCCAGGCTGCGAACATTGGGGACCTGGATCTCCTCATGCGGGCCTTTAACCTAGACATTTGAGGAATGGAAGGTAGTGACAATAGCTTCACCGACCTTCACTTACTCTACGATTTCTACCCAACAGCCAAAAGCCCAAAGTGCACACATCAGGATGGATCGGATCTGATGTTAGAGACATTAGTGTGTTTTTTTATGCACGTCAAAATTAACTACAGTCGTCAAAGTTGTCATATTTTCGCCCAAGTATCTTGGAGCGGTTCTGAGGACAGGTTCTTCCAAGTGCTTGAAGTGACTGCTTTGTGATGGATTTGCACCGCAATTTGTGATTTCCCTGAAGAGCACAAGGAGGGGCAAAGATTGTACGAGCAATGCCTTAGAGAACACATCAATTAAAAACTGACTCATCCAGTGGAACAGAGCTGAGCCAGGAGAGACAGCCGGACAGACAGACTGCTTGAGAATCTCACAGAGGAGCCCTCACATGCTGTTTGCAGAGAAAAGATGAGGTTTTGAGAGAGGAAAAAAATGTTTTGTTATCCAATTACTGTCAAAGACTCAAGACTGTCTCGCCCTCCTGAAGTATGGATTTAGTGAGCAAATGATAAAGACTGCACCGTGTGACCTGGAGCTCCAAATTCTGTTCCTGGCTTGTTTTCATCCTCTTTCAATGGAGAATAATGATACTGCATGAATAAGCATTTTCATAAATGGATTCTTGTTTAAAATTAACATACTTTTAGAAGTTTTCCCTTTGCACTTCAGACAAACATAACTTCCTCAACCCAAGTGGAATGTGCAAGCCAGGTTGTAAAGCCTTACTCCAATGCATGCGAACAACAATATTTATTTATACTATTTTTATGGCAACACAAAAACACTAAGCCATTTTCAGACTGGTTTTGATTTCTTTAAATAACTGCCATCTTCTGAACTTGAAAGCTTTCTGAGCCATTCATTTTTTTCTTTTGTTGTTGTTTTTTTGTTTTGGCTCCTAGCTTCTCTTTGTTCCCTTTATGCTGACTGGATGGAGAAATACACACACGAAAGCTGGGCAGCACTGATCTGTAAAACCTTCATTAGTGTGGAAACTTTTTTCATATGAACAAAAGTTCTTACAGGTCTAAAAATAGCTCTTTAATTTTGTGGGATAGCTTTAATAGCCCTCGCATTTGATGAACACGCCTGACTCTCATTTTCTCCACTGTATTCATTTCAATACAGTATAATAGCATTACAGGTAATAGATGTGTAGCTGCAAGTCAAGTCTTAAGGAAGCTTGGAGTATTTTCTAATGCAGTCATTTGTATCTCTGCTGCTCCCCTGCAGGCAACAGAGCTCATACAGTTAATTAAATCAGCCTTCCTCAGCCATCATGCATGATTTAAATATTTATGAAAGCTCGGGCAGAATGCTACAGAAAAAAGCTATTTATTTTACCATGTGCAAAGTTCAGTTCACACATAAACATTAAGTTATCATCCACAAAAAAGACGTGATTGTATGAAGCCAGTTATTGCAGATAATTCCTCAGCACCACCACAGAAGTAAAGCTTTTAAATATGCTTTTTTGGCTTCTCTAGAGTCATTCATGCTAGTTTGAAAGTCACTCTGCAAAGTGAACATCCCTTTCCTCGCCGTGCAACAGAGTAAATGATAGACAATCTGCTGTTCTGTATAGCTCAGCACCTCTGTGTTTATCAGGCGTGTCCACAGTCTGGGCATGCTATAAAAAGTGGGTTTTTATTCTCAGATCCTATGCAAAAGGTCATTTTTTATGTTGCCAGTCTGAATTGTCAGTTTGTCCCCGTCTGCCTCAGTGGACCAAAAGCAAGTGGCGATTCTGTGCTTTGAAAAAACGCTATCAGGGGAAAGCAGAGACCAGTACGAGAGCCATTCATCTTCCAAACTGTACAGCCTTTGATGTCATGGTCTGAATGAGAAGAAGTGTTTCATTAGGAAGCTGGGGGAGAACAAAAACAAGTGTTCTTTTTCAGGAGAGAAACACCGTCAGTGATTCTGAACAGAGCAGAGCAGCATCCACGAAAAGTGTAGCCTTCATGTTTTATAACCCCTAGAGTAGCCATATGACCTCGCACCTGCCGAACATACATCAGGCTCTGCGATCAGATATATGTTTCACAAGTTCTCTTTGAAACTCACCTTAGATGCACTTTGGGAAGAAAACAAAACTGTTGTCCAACCAGTTACATCAATATGTTATCCACTCGTACTTTCAACATAACAAGCAGAATGACATTTCAGTCTGAAACAGATGAGTAGCAACTGCAGGCAGATACTTTAAAAAAAACCTTGGCAGAGAGTCTCTGTGGCCAACCATGATGTTTAATAGATCAAGGAGGCAGAGGAGCCCAGTGAGACACAGCACATATGTGCGTGCCACGAACAATCTGCATCGGAGGGGGCTGACAGTGGACTGCACAATGGCAAGGGCAATGAGGCCGAAGCAGAAGTGAATGCACAAATGTATTCAGATATTTTATTATGGTAAAAGAATTGGAAGTGTAGCTTCTTTTATATATATACAGAAATAATAAATACCGTAGTCATATCCTGATAAATATTTAATTATTGATAAATTACTGGATAAGTTATTTTCAGCCATGCTAACAGCAGCATGGCTTTACAGATGGAAATGTTGGTCCACCACTTTGGTTCAGAGTTAAATATCTCGGTAATTGTTTGATGGATTACCATGAAATTTGGTTCAGAGATTTATGTTCATCAGTGAATGACTCCCGCTGACTTTGGTCATCCTATGACTTTCGCTTTTGTTACTGAAATATCTATTAAATGGATCACCATTGAATTTGGAATACCTAAGGATGAGTTTTAAAAACGTTGGTGTTCCCATTTCTTGGGAAATATGTCCAATAACTTTACGTATAATATTGTTTATGGCCGAATAAGAACTAGAGACATTCTCAACAGTGAGTTTACTGCTAAATAGCAACTATAAGTACACGCACGCCAAACTAAGGTGTTGAACATGAAGAACATTATATCTGTGAGACATCAGTCATTATGAGTCCTACAGCCTGTAGGAATAGAATTAGGACGGACATTGAACTGGCTGTTGTTGGCATTTGACTAGTTTAAAAGAAAATAGTGATTGTTGGTAGTTGTTATAAAACAGATGGCAGTTATCCACTCTCCTCTCCTGACGAGTAGTCTCCTTAGACTAGTCCTAGTGAGGAAGCGGACTGTTAGACCCAGCCGGCTTATTTTCTGTAACCAGACTAGCATTAAACTTGCCAGAATTACCAAGCTAGCTGGCTAACTGGCAGATGGCTGGGCGACCCAGTGGCACACCCAGTAGAGTGCATACCATAGAGGCATTGTCCTCGTGAGCGGGCGGCCCGGGTTCAATTCCGACTTGGTGCCCTTTCCCTCTGTCTCTCACTATCAATAAAACCTTGAAAACGGCCCAATAAATATCTTTAAAAAACAACAACTAGCAGATGGCTACCTAGTCAACCAGCTTATTAATTTGGCCATATTTAATGCTACGTTAAAGTTGTTAAATTTTCAATTCAGCACTCCGTACCTCACCTCACTGAGCATGTGAGTTGCCGCAAGTAGGTTTATATGGAAATTTATCCACTATAATGGTCACAGTTCTTTGCAATGACAAAGCCATTTTCCCCCTAAGATAGCAAAGTCATTACCAACCCTCCTCTGTCTCTGAGGCTAGAACTTGTTGATTTGTTTGGTTAGGTTTAGGCATGAGGACTGAGGTTGGTTTGGGCAAGAATACCAGAGTCGGCCAATCAGAGGGAGAGTAGGGCGAGTCTTGCCTTCACCATCCTGGTCAAAAAATGATCACATAAACATAAAAAAGACCAACCTGCTATGTTTATTTGAATGGGAATGTCCATTCTGTTCATTAAACGTCTATGGTACAGCCTCACAGAGCTGCTAGCTGCTAGCATGCCTTTAGACTCTGTCTTTCTTGCATCTGTGTTACAGCTGAACAGCTACATTTAGCTCATTTCAGAGGCTCCCACTGAACATCTGTTTCAGCCAAGTGTTTGCTTCTGCTGACATCCATCAGACTGAGTGATGGTGTATGTGCTAACACTGCCTGCACCTTTCATACCAGCTTTCACCCTCTTTTCTGTAGCCATAAACCCAATCTATCTACAAGAGTTCCCTTAGAGATTGTTCAGAGACATGAGAGCAATTCTTCAGGCCAGTATTCCTCCATTTTTAAATATGAACACGTATTCTGTCCCTGGTCCTCCCGCCTGTCTTTTGTGTCACCAGTCGACTGTAGAGACTGAAAACATGATGTCTGGTAAATGGTGATTTCCAAATCAACTCTAGTTTTCTTATGAGGTTGTAGGCCTTCGCTTTTTTGCATTTCAAGATACTGTAGTTGTGTTAAAGATGAGAACCTTATTTTTTTAAAGAAACCTTTAAATTGCTGGCTTAAAAATCTACTGTGCACGCCACACTGCAGCGCATTGAGATAGGATGCCTGGTGACAGTTTTGTTTTTGTAGAACCTACCTACCGTACCTTCTCAGGTGAACTGACCTAGCTTAACGCATGCTCCTGAGGAACAGATCGAGGTTGATCGCATGCCAGATACTCTACATTTATTTTTTTGAATGCTGATTTAATTTGTATGCATGAAATACATGGAAGTGCTTTCTTTTGCTCCCACTAACTTATAAAATGGAATATATCATGAGGTTTCCTTGCAATATTTCTACAATGCACTTTTAAAATCTGCTACCTTGACAAAAAGTGATGTACATATTCAGTATATATTCGACACAAGATGCTTTTTCTTGCATAGAATGAGCAAGTGTGTGCAGCTCGAGCAGAGAATCGGTGTGATCTCTTCCGAACATGCCAATACTTGAGCTTGAATAATGGTACATTGCTACAACTGGCTAATCATAGTTATATTCTGTAGAACTTTTGTAATTATGGCTTCTACAAATTATAAATGTACTGATAACACTTTCAGTAACCCCAGCCTCTGTGTTGTTACCAACTGCTTTTAAGAGTTGAAACTTGATGCTGCTCAACTTTATAACAAATAAATGGTTTTGTGCACATTCATAAATTATTAATTGTTACTGGATTGGCTCCTTAGTTTTGCAAGCAGATGTGAAGCTTAATGTCTCTTTAAAAACATTTAAATCAATTATGTTCTGTACCAAGTTCATAATGCTTCGTATATGGATGCCCAAAATGACATAAATAACAACAAAAAACCTACTGCAGGTCAGTTTTATTTTATTGCAGCTAGTTATGACTCATACCATATGACATATGGTTCTGAGCTGTTGGTCTTGATTGACAGACAAAGACATCGAGATGAAAGGCGGCATTGCAAAATAAAAAGGTCATTTTCGAAAAGGGTGTTGTAAAATAAAAACAGACACTTTAAAATAAAAAAAGAACTGCTGGAATGATCAATAAAACTGATCTGCAGTGAACCATCTTATTGTGAAAAGAGGCAGAATGAAATAGCATCTCATACTGAGACCTTTCTAAAAAATATTGATTTTTGTTTTTGTCAGTATTTCATTATTATGTTAATGCATTTTGTCTAAATGTATTCATAGTGTTGTTTATGTTATTGTGTCTTAATTCAGATGTTCTGCAGAATTCACCAATAACACCACACAGAATATGTTTTAATGCTTCTTGATCAGTATGAAAGCATGATGGAAAAGCAGTACAGACAATATGGCCTTAAATTATTCATTATTATATCACATTTCTGCAGCACTTACCAGCAGTATACAACAATAATTTCTAATTAATAAATATAACTGCCAATTTAAACTCTCCATATTTATAAAGCATTTATGGCTTTGTGGTGGTAATAACAATTTATAGATGTGTTTAGTCTTCTGCATTAAACATTTATAAAATGTTATGAACAGCATCATTGGTTGGGGTTCATGATTGTTATCAGTACATGTTGTGTACATTTCTTTCTTCACTCCTTTAACTCGACATGTGTACAAAGGCAGTTTGTGCCGGTTTATTTATCGATGCATCAAACGTATGAATAAAATGATATTTTGATGAATGAACTTAGAAATTATATACTTTATATACAGTATGAATTACTTACTGAAACACCTACTATAATGCATATTACTCTCCCTGTATAATCACAAGGAAGGCATTAGCACCTTTGAAACGTACAATATGAAAGTAATCTTTTAAAATAAACTGTTGTTATATATTCTGTGCTCCTGTGTATTTATTCTCTAAAAGAAAACACTTGAACTGCAGCATCTTCTTCTTAAAGAGTCTCAACAAAGGTGTAGTTTATTAAATTATCCAAACATCGTCAGTAAACAGTGCCACTGAGTATACTGTTATGACTCTATTCACATACAACTAAGCCACATTTGGATAAACGCATACATTACAAAAGTCAACTTAAAATAATCCCTTCAGGAAATCTATGTAATGAAAACTACAGAATTGGCACAAACTTGTTTGCAAAAAAAGGCAACAGAGTAAAAACAAGTGAAGAACCTTTTTTGACATTTAGTTAAATGAAAAAAAGAGAGAATACAACTCACAAAAGTACAATTGTACAATCCAAATGACTAAATGTCAACGTCTAGTGCACATGCTGACTGTGAATAAGCCTTTTTAGTGACAAATTGAACCATTTTATCAACAAAGAGAAAAGAATGGAAGAGACCGAGCTGGAGGGAAAGCTGAAACAGAAAGACAATAACATAATCAGGAGGATGGAGGGAACAAAAGGTGCAAAGAAATAAAATTGATTGCACAGAATATCGGAAGACATTTATGACTAAACATCATGAAGCAAGACGACGAGTTTATCATCCATCCACTGATGATGAGGAGTAGAGACAATGATTACACGTCACAGGATACATCTGGTTTCTGACACAAAAGAAACTTTTTATAGGCAGAACGGCAGAAACACAAGACTTGCATAGAGACCTTTTTTCGAATTCCCCTCTGCATAGACAATGAACACTGCAGCAGTGGATCAAGTAGTATCTGACAAAGATGAGTGGTCGAGACATAATAAAACCAAAGTTCTGCTCAGAGAAGTCCAGGCACAGTGTTGTAAAAGGGGAGCACAGCTGAAATACAGACTTATTCTGTAAAATGGATATGTATTTCAAAGTGCTTTGGAGGTAAAGATGTGAAATGAATAGTTTAAATTTATTTGTGTTTGTTTTTATGAGTTAATGATCCATAGTCAGTGTATTACCTACAGGAACGGAGAAACAGCGCAGAAGTTAATCAATGTACCGCTGTGGACGGGTGCTAAAAATAGAAAAAATCAAAAATCAAAATTAGAATAAGTGTACACTATTTTTCTAATATTTTTACTGCTTTACCTTGCCGTCAGACAACCTTTTCTGACAAGGAACTGAGTCTGTTATCTATGCTCTCTTCAAAACCACCAGACTTCATTGACAAATACAGTAAATTTTGCCTTGCTGAACACAAGAGTTGCTCTTCTAACCCTGCCTCGATAGATAATGGTCTCAGTCTCCCCCACGTAAACAGAGCTGTCTTACAAGACAAAAAGTGGTGAAAAAAACTCTAAATACTATATAGCCTACACTCAAATAATATGGATGTTTTAGGTGTCTAAAATATGTTTAGCTGCTGTTCCCAACCACAGCAGTACATTGCTTAGCTTCCCTGTCAATCTTCCCGTGTCTTCTCCAAACTGGAGACGTGCAGACACTGTATATCTTCCTCATACAACCTGAGGTAGAACTACTGTGACTGTGCTTAAAAAACAGCTTTCAACGACTTCAGGTGATGCTTTTTAAGACAATCATATTTCTTCATCTTCCAGTTTATCAGATGTGCAGTAAAATACATCTCTTTTTGTTTCTTTCAACCCGTTTAGGGAATGATATCAAAGCGTGTTGCTCTCCTTGAACATGAGAGGTAATGCCTCAAAAACATTTTAAAATGGGAATATTAAAAAGATACTATGCAGGAATCATCTCCAACGGTGAGCATTACATTCAAACTTGGCCCCTCCTTCTGGGCTCAATGACAGTGACTCCAGATTGACTCTTTTTTTCAGTGCTGTGGCTGCTATTTTTGTAGCTTTGTGCCCAAAGTAAAGAGAAAATACAGGCTGGAGGTAGCATACCTGCAGATACAGACACCACCACACACTTCTAGTGGGTCCTGCATAGTATATCTTTAAGAAGCCGTCAATTTTTGCAGAATACTGAAACATTCAGAAAGTCTATTTTCAGCAGAACTCCCCTTTAAAATATGCACCCAAAAGTGCATAATTGAGACAGTTTCACCGCATGCCAGGGAATTAAGTGTTTGTGCCGCTGACAAAATACCAACACTTTTATGATATATTACACTGCCCATATGAGATGCAACAGATAAAACAAGATTCAGTCAGAGGCTGCAAATTCACGACCACATAATATGTACGTTGAAAATCTGTCTGGCACGTTATGAACATACTGAGTAGATAAATGAGAAGAGTACAGAGTCTGTGGATAATCCAGTACGAGGTTATTGATAGTAAGGGCCAGTTGTACGTTCACTGTGGTTTAAAGCTGAACAGGAGGTTTTGGTTGCAGTGAGCACCATGGAGTTATACATTCAGCACTGCACCAACAACAGATACAGGTCACTGCACAGCTTTTATCATACAGTGGGTTTGGTTGTAGTTGCATATATTGCTTAAGATGCATAACTGAATTTTTTGACCTGTAAAACGTGGCAACAGGTGAAGGAAAACATTCATTTTAACTTTTGGGTCACAGTCTGAATCTGTCAGAGTGATAAAGGAACCAAACTGGACCGGCTGCAGCTGAGAGTTCAAGTTTTGCCTACTGTGAAATATTCTTGCAATTTGGAGTAAATGTAGTGAATCAAAGACTGCACTTTGGATTTAATAGCGATCTTAGAATAAGCACAGCGCTGCTTATATTAGGCATTAATTTTATGAAATACTGTCATCTCTTTACAGACTAATGGCCACTTCAAGGATTTACAGGTTCAGCAGGACTAAAGTTGAAACTCAAGATGTCACATTCAATTGCTTTTGAAGCTGGTGAATAAAAAAGTCCACTTCAACTCCATCAGCTGCGAAATATGAACTTGTTTTAGTTAAAAAGTGCTTTCAGGGAAGGAAAATACTTCTGTCTTGATAATGCTAGAGAAACCTCAGAAGGTTTCTCATTAAACGGGACAAACTTGCACGTCATCTCGCGGTAGAACTGGGGCAGGTTTGTGCCATTATTCAACCAGTAATACTGTATTTTTAACTACAGTCCAGTTAACACCTGTTCATGGCTTTCTGGTTGCCCTGCTTCAGTCTCAACATACCATTTGTTGGTAATTTAATTTACTGTCCACCCAAAACATTTAAATTCTTGACATCTCTGTAATTTCCCGGGGATGAAAAACATTCTTTTGTATTTCAAAGTAAAATGCAGAGCCACCAGCAGCGGTGAATTTGTGTTTGTTGTTACAGCTTCAGAGCATTTCAGGGCTGGCAGTGAAGCCATTTCAATGTACATTTATAAAATGTACCACTTTGAAAACACTGGCACAGTAGCTGAAGGCATAGAGGAGGAACAATGAGATTTGATATGTGACATTATTTTGTGTACAGAAGTGGAAATTGCACACATCCCTCTGTAACTACACGGCCGAGAAAATGTCTTTTCTTAAACATAAACACTGAAATATACATTTAAAGCATAACATACACAAATGCACAAAGAGCACATTGCTTTCCTTTTCTGACCAGGGCTCCTGGTTGCTCCTGAATGACATCACAGTAAGGCGAGCAGCTGGTCTGAGAGGTTATTTCCATCGTTTTCACTGTGGCTGTTCTTAAAGTTGTGCGCCAGTCTTCGGGGGAGAAAGACTGGTTGCACGGTGGAGGAGGGGGGCGGGAACTTCAGTTTAACTGCTCGACAGTCGATGGTAAAAGTAGATGTAGCCCAAGTCTTTTGGAGGCCTTTCTGACAAACACACTTTGTGGTCGTTGTAGATCACCCACCTGCAGGAAGAGAGAATATTTTCTGTGAGTGTGAAATGCTTTCAAAGTGTCACTTCTTTCAAATCTGACTGCTATGAGAACAGACGAAATAGGTCAATTTATTTTTTTGATTCAGTCTAAAAAAAAAAAAAAAAAAAACTGTCCCTGTGATTTTGAATAATTCATTTTCAGACTTCTGGTGGCAAAAGATTAATAAAAAAACTGATAATAATTTAATTTCTTTAGAAAATGCATTTCCTGAAATGGAAACACATTAAGATGATTAAAAACAGACACATTTGTGAGTGACAGGGAAGTCCATCACACTGATGAACAATATGCCGTCAGTTTTGGACCACAATGAACTGAGTGAATAAAAAATAAGGAAACTGTAGTTATGTCATGCCACGGCCTCCACTGAGTCCATTCAGTTATGTATTTTATTTTTCTGCTGTACATTCCTACCACATACCATCTCATTTAGTCTGTGTCAATCTAGATATATTTTTCATTACTCCCATAATTAGTTGTGGGTCTGTGTATCATTGTATAAGTGAGTTTTATAATATGTTAAAATCTGTGCATATGGCTCACTAACTCTACCAGCAAATGGTGTTTCCAACACATTACTTCTTATCTATGATTTTTATTTCACTTCTTGTTATTATCACTTTCTCTCCTGTTGTTACAGGTTGTGTGTTGCCCTGCTCTGTAACCTTTGAACAATTTAATAGCAAAACATTAGCAAAACCGTGTGCAACTCACCTTCCCTCCTTTTTGATGTGACAAACATAATGTCCAGACATTGTGGATGCTCCCATGTGACTGATGAATGCAAAGAGCTCATAACCTGAAAAAAGGAACATCAAGTCACATATGGTGATGAGATAACAAAGCAGTGTTTCACGCATACTAAATGTCTTATACTAAAACCATCTGTTACACAACCTGTCAGCGGGTGGGCTTTACTCGAGTATTTATATTTTATGGAACTATTTTATATACTTCTACTCCACTACAGTTAGAGAAAAATATTGTACTTTTTACCAGCTTCAGTTACTTTTCAGGTCGAGATTTAACATAAAAAACATGATCAATTTAAAGTGATTCAACATTTTTATTTTTTTTAATTAAACCTAATAACAATATATTATGTTTACATAAATACACCATTACAAATAAGCTAATAAGATATTTAGAATATATAAAACAATCTGAGTGGGTCCATTCTGCATAACGAGTACTTTTACTTTTGATACTTTAAGCACTTTTTAAAGCTGATACTTTTGTACTTTTACTGAAGTAAGTTTTGAATTCAGGATTTTTTATTTTTGTAGTGGTGTAATAAGTAATTTAGTAGTTTTACTTAAGTAAGGGATCTGAATACTTTTCCATCACTGGTTATAAGACTCTGTCTCTGTTTGCCCAGTTGAAATCCAAATGAACCAACCACAGGATTTAATTGTAGCAGTTATGTTATTTTAACATGATTTCCAAAGACTTGATTATTAATAAATGTGTTCAGAACATGATCTCATAATTGATCTGAATAAGGGCTGATATGACCTATTTATGCCAATCGTTTAATTACTTCAGCGCAGGTATTTTCCCTGATTAATAAGGCAAAGCTTGTTAAAACTGCTGTGCTTGTATTCCAATCTGTGTACTTTGTCAGTTCATTAAGTTCATTAGAAAGTGTTTAAGAGTGATCCCACCGCAATAAGCCAAAATTATTACTTTCTCTACCTGTGTTTATGCATGTGGTCGAATTGAAGTCTAGAAATACGAAATGTTTATAATCAGTTATTTCTTTGTGAGAACATAAATATCATGAGCATTGATGTGTTTCATAAACTTCTGTCAGTCACCAGAGTTTGATTCTTCTTCACAACTAGTAATGCAACAATGCTACATTTCTTTCTCCTCGCTCTGGACCCAGTGAACCCAACTACATGTGAAACCACCCTGAGATAAAAAGGCAGTTGCTGATGGCAATGCCTTTATGTTACAGATCAATCACAGCATAAAAAAAGAGATCAAAAAGATGAATCATACAGATATATTTATAAATAATTAAATATTAGTTTTCACAGATTTTACGAAAGAAAAATAACTTTTTGTTTTAATGTTTCTTAAGTCTGTGTATGTATTGTTTGTTTTGTTTAGAGCACTAGAGAGTTATCCATAATGAGCAGAGGGCAGACGGGCCAGAATGTGACTCTCTGAATAGTGAAGAAAATGAATTCAAAGTGATGAAAAGCCGAACATCAACACAGATTTGATCATTTTTACACATATTTTGAGTGGTAGTAATATGTAAATATGCAGTTGCTTTATTACATTGTACATGTTTCTTTGTGAGGCATATTCAGATCTCCTGAATCATGTTTTTGTGCCAACGGTTGGTGCAGCAGAGCAGGTCAGTGCCCGGCAGCACCACAGAACTCTGTGTACGAGCGCCAGACATTAATTAGAGCTGAAAGTAAACTGGCCTTTCAAAGCACAAAATGTGCAGGTGAAATTAAAAATCAGGAGGTAGAAAACACCCTCTGATATGATATTCTGGACTCTGACCCCATTTTAATTTAATCGTAATGCAGATTGAAAATGAATACATCAATATGCTGTAAAACTTCTACTGGATCTCTTTGCCTCCACCTTTTTTTGCAGCTGACAAAGAAAGGTTTCTAAAGTCAACCTCTCATGACTAGATGTATCTTTAGATAAGGATCAATAACAAATAAACGGCAAATCGAGTCATGCTAATTCACTCACGTCCCGGTCCGTCTTTGACCCTTGGGCCCGACGTGTCTCTGTCTGGAGACAGCGTGGAGTCGCTGTGTGAGTTGGCGTTGGAGAAAGCGTTGTCGTTGGGCTCCGTGTCGGCCATGTCTGAAAGGGCGTCACTCTCCTCCTCCTCCGGGTGGGTGAAGATCCAGTCGAGTGCTCTTTCAAGGTTATTGTTCTAAAAGAAAGTTTAATTTGCAATTTAATTTCACTTCAAAATCTTAATAAAAGGCTGAATAAACTAAACCTGAATAAAATGAGCAAGTTAGCCTTATTTTCCCCCTATTAAATCATCTCACTTTATGAATAAAATTTGTCAGCAAGCGAGAAAGCAAATTGTTTCTTGAATCAGTGAAACTTTTGTTGATGAAAGTCACTAAATATGGATTGAAGCTGAATATTTCATTTGATAAAAACATGTTATTGGACATTTTTGTAATATTGTATTGTAAAACAATCCCATGCAACCACCACTGGAATCTAATTCTACAAATAGTGTAATACTAATATTTACTTCAGGGATGCAACCTTTATCTGCATTTGTGCAGAAATACTGGATTTGAACAGAAGACATGGAAAAGAAAAAAGGAAAAGAAAGGATTGAATTTGAATGCTGAATTAGAATTCCAATGTCATATAAATATAAAGCTTTGAAACTTTGGGTAGAACTTCTAACCTCTAATTTGCCATTAATGAATGTGAGTAAATTATTTTTAGCTGGTTCAGTAAACCTTTACATGTGTTATTTTGAACATGTACTGTAGCCTTTACAGGGTAAATCCAGTGCTGCACAGACACTGATGATTAATACGTTTATGACTGAAGCAGCAGTTTCCTTTAAAAAGTTCTCGTTATAACGGGAAACCCTGGCACATGGGAGACATATGGGCTGCAGATATGATGCATAATAGGACAAAATCTGGGCTGAGGATAACAAATGTTCATATTCTATCTTGTTTTCTCTTATTCCCCTGCTGTTGTATCTCATAGTAGCTCCAAAACAGGCAACTCGGAACATAAGCAATCATTTATTTGGGAGGTGGCAGGTATCCATCTGTGCTAAATCCCCCCTGAGGATGTTTGCTTTTAATCCAAAATAGAGGTGTGATTCCTGGAGAATGTCTGTCTTGATTGGCAAATGAAGCTGCCTGCTTTTTTCTGTCTCTCCCAGCCAAGTCACTAAGGTTTAAAAAAAAAAAAGTTCCTCCTCCTTATTTCGGACTAAGAATAAACGGGGCCGTGAGACCCCTGTCTGCTTCACACCTCCACTCCCCTCATGAGGAATATGTGTTCACTTCAACAACATCATGGATGGCAGGGAGTTTGGTGGTATTGGGGATGATAAACAAGGCAGCCTGGTGTCTATTCCTGTGCCTTAATAATAGTCTGCTGTGCTATTTTTTGCTGAGGGGGCAGTTAGAAATATGAACCAGGAAACGTGAGAATCGGGGGCCATTTCAAACCAGGGCAGATAATGAATTTGCAGCAGCTGCATTCCCTTTTTATTCACAGCAAAACAAAATCAATACGGTGCGTTTAAAATTCATTTGTAAGAGTGATGATAAAACGGCTGGACGTGTCTATGAGGCAGATCCTGTAGCTTCCATATGCTGCTGGGACCATTTGTAAACACCATGTAGAGCAGGCATCTTTAATCACTCTGACATGTAAGACCTATTAAATTTGCAGTTTGGAAAGTAAACAAGTAGGCCAGCCAAGCCCATTTATGAGTGACAGAGCTAAGTGTTGGTATCTCGTCCTCTCTTTGCCCTCTTTTCAAACAATGCCTCACTTCATGCCAACCTCTTCTTTTCTCATGAACTGGTGATACTTTTGTTTCCACTGACCACGACTGTCTTCCTGTTTCTGTGGTGTCAGCCAGTCGCTGCTGAGGTGTTTTTGCACTTGTCACACTGAGTGGGTGGTTCTTTGTCTTTCTCTTGACTGTTTTTTTCCTTTCATTAACTCTTCATTTTCTCCGTGAGTCACAGACTAAAGAATGAGCACCACCTACAGAAGTCTGAATCTCTGCAAGTGGAGCAGTTTTCTTTTTTCGGGTCAGTCATGGTGACCAACACTGCAAAAACAAGCTACTCTTTTTTCATTAACCGTGTTTCCATTTAAGTTGAAGGAGAATTATGGACGTTTCCATCAACTAAAGGGAATAAACAAAGCTGCATGAACGTACTTTGGTCAGAAGATGGCAGTGTAATGTGTTGCTGTAGGCTAATCTGTCAGTAAACAGTACAAGAAGCAGAGAGAGAGAAAACATCAACGAAAAAGAGGTTGCTAATCAGACAACTTTGGCCACCCACGAGAGAAAATGTAGAGAAGTCTCTAGGAATTAGATTAAATTGGGCAACTTCTAAATGTCCTTTAATGTCAGCTCGTCTTGACCGGCAGAGCAGAAACAGCTGATCATTCATGCAAGTTTAATGTTCGCTACATCAGAACCCCATTTAGTGCTTTAACTAGTTTTCCAAAATGACGAAAAAAACACCTAAAGCAAGTGTAAAAACTTTTTTTAAAGCGTTTTTTATGCACATATTTGAAAGTTTTATCGAATTTTGGTGTTTCATCAAGCTTTTCTCATGCAAATCTCCAAAATATGCAAAGAAATTAGTGATGAAAACATGACATGACAATACATTCATTCTTTATCCTTAATCGCTTATCCACACCCGGGTTGTGGGGGGCTGGAGTCGATCCCAGCTGGGACCCATTGGGTGAGAGGTGGAGTACACCCTGGATAGATCGCCAGACTATCACAGGGTTGACACATAGAAACAGACAATCACACTCTCATTCACTCCTACGGGCAATTTAGAGTCACCAATTAAACCTAAGTGCATGTTTTTGGACTGTGGGAGGAAGTCGGAGTACCCAGAAAGAACCCACGCTGACATGGGGGAGAACATACACAACGGCCGGAGTCGAACCGGCGACCCTTTTGCTGTGAGGCAAGAGTGCTAACCACTACAGCCCTGTTACAGCAGCAGATCATTTCAGGAGAAGACATATTAGACCTGAGGTGAAGAAATGTAGAAACTGAGGTGGGTAAACAATAAACAAACATTGAGGATTAAGACTCATTTGAATTCACTGGCAGAAAAAAAGGTGCCTGGAAAAGAAGTCTTGGTGCCAGCTAGTGGGGGTAGAAAAAGTTATTTATTATTATTACACAAAGCGGAAATATGAGTGGGCAGAAGACTGACCGTGGCTTTGAGTGCCTGGATGCTGTGAGCGCGGGGGAAGCCCATTGAAGTGAGGATGGCGATACTCTCCTCAGGGGGCGAGTTGGCCAGCGGGGTGGCACCCATGGGGGTGTCGCTGGTGGAGGGACCAGGATCCAACATGGAGGGCAGAGTGAGAGGCTCTGCAAAGTCTGAGAGAAGAGAGAAATAATAATAATGAAATGCTGGAGCTCTCCATTTATTTTTAACCTAATCTATGAATATATTTGTGTTGGAGGTCAAAGTTTGCAGATTCTAGACATTGATTTGCTGTTTTCTTGCAGCAATAAAAGTTAATATTTGAACACTGACGGCTGGATTTGCGTAAATGGATTGGATGGGACCATTAATTGTGTATCACTTGCTACCACCATCTGTCTCAAGGCCTGATTCATAAAAGATATCGTGCTAATTATATTACATTGCAAACACACCGATAAAGTTTTGCAGCTGACTATAAAATACAGGAGGCAAAACATCAGCGGAGAGAAAATGAATAATTACATTTCGAGATGGCGAGCTGACCGAAGCTGCGGGGGCATTTCTCAAAACTTCAGCCACTAAACGTGACAGAGAGAAAACATTTTTGGCATTTAATGTCTGAAAACACCAACAGCGCTGACAAGGAGCACCACCTTCCAGGGTTTTCTGTACAACAACTCTCTGCTACTAATTTCACTGTAACTGTGAGCAACTATTAGTGCTGATCTTTATGAATAGGACTGTTTTTGCAATGAGGCTTATTTGCATAGAAAACAGCCAATTTTGCACCAAATGTGTGAACATTACCATATTTTAATATCTGCAAACAGCACGGGAGCACATAGACACCAGTTAGCCATGCAGTTCACCCTTTGAAGGTGCTTTTGAGAATTAAACAGTTTGTTTTTGTCTTATTTGTGTGGGTTTAGCAGCTGCAAAAGCCATCAATCAATTTGTGAAATTGCCTGAGAGAGATTAGAAGTGCAGTTTCATAAGAAAATTGTTGCATTGGGGTTTTATTTTCAACATTAAGATTTTTGGAGAGTTCATAAATCAACATTTCCTGGTGATTTTTTTGTCACAAAACCTTTGTAAAGGTGATTGTATTACTGCTGTTCAGAAGAATGCATACAGGAGGAACACTGCATGAATTTCAGGAAACTTTCCCTACATTTGAACACTGAAAAACAATCGGTAAACATCTATAGCCTCTGAATAAAATTAATTTAATAATACATTTCCAAGTGAACTTTGATGCTTTGTGCATTTTTCAACAGATTCAAATGAAAGAGAAGAGACCCTCTACCCGGGAACAAGGACACTCCTGCTGTAATTAGTCAACTGTTGGTCATAAACACAGCTTTCATTACCGTCTTTGCCATAAATGAAAATGCGTACCACTTATCCGCCACTCCTGTCTCTATCTCAGCCTCCTTGTCTCGTGTCCTTTCGATTACCCATAATACGGATGTTTCTATGCGACAGGAAGGCGGCTGTATTGTTGCCAGAGAATTGAAGACATAACTGAACAGCTCATGTTTGCACGGTAACTTAAATAATAGTTAACTGGTTATTATCTAACTTCAACACAAACTTTGACTCTAGATTTTGTTAACACTTCTTTGAACTCCCCGTTTAATAAGGCTTAATTCCAGTTTTTACTAGATTAACAAAGAAATAATTTCAATACAATAATCAAGTCGCACAGTGCTTTGGAAATGCACCTCTCAGAAGAAGGTGCCATTAGTTTACCTTTGTATTGCAACATTTGAAAAAGAAATGCATCTCAAAATGATTAAAGGAAAAGTTTAGCAGTAAGAAAAAAACGCTTGTAGTGACGTTAGTGGGAGAGTGATGCGACCAAACAAAATGAGTAGGAGGAAGAAGAAGTAACCCTTGTGCAGCAGGCAGGGACGAACTGCTTTACTGACGTTACTGAGCCTGGATGCAGCCCATTCTGCAGATGCATTAGGCCCATTTAAAAACTAACATGCAGGGGGCTGCTCTAATTTCTCTCCACTGTAGAGGCCCTTTACAGCCAACCAGGGAAATAAAAGTGACACGAGTCAACGCCTCAGGGGAGCATCTCTTCTGCTGAGAGCCTCTACAAGAGACAAAGTCAGCTCCGACAAAGTTTTCGGCGATGATCTCACACAAACACACATGCAGCGATAAACACCTGCAGTACACAAAGGGATGCAGAGTCTGCATGATGATGCAAAAACAACTTAACTTGTAATGGAAGAACTGGAAATGTGACAGTCCTCTCGCTTTGAATTACCTTTGTGCTTAAAAAGGTCCCATACAAATAAACTGACCTTGGCTTCTGTACACTTGCTGCAGAAATGTTTTTGGCAGGTTTGCATAGGTGCAGAAAAAAGCACAACACGAGCGTCACATGTGAGCTCACTGGCTTTCCGAACAAGTCAAATTCTTAGCCGGCTATTGTGTCGCCTTTTGAAGAAGCCTCTCCATCTCTTTACTTTGTAGTGTCCATATCTCACCTCCTGAAGTCTGTGGACTCAGCTTATTGAAACCGTGTCAGAAATGTGTCTCTTTCAGTGCAGCTGCCGTTCTGATTATGTGTCACCAGTATTTTTGGGCTACGGTTTCCTCTTTAACCCTCAACACACACTTAACACCTCGCTGCCATGCCCTATTTCTTGTCATCACTATTTTATCTCGCCTATTTTTGATGATTAGACCCTTACCTTGAATTTGGACATTCTGTTTCATAAGAAATATATATTTTTGGACTTCTAGACTTTTATGAAAGCAGAGAGGAACTATATTTTTCAGCTTTCAATTGAAAACTTTCACTGCAATGTTTCAGATTTCAGCTGAGAACAGCTACTTCTTTAAGCTCAGGGGCCGGTTACACCAAGCATCTTAAGTTTTAAGTATGACACTGAAGGTTTAGTATCATGGTATCATTTGCTTGTCTGTTGGGCTAATCTTATCCTTTCACCAAACTGGCGGGAAGAGGGAAAAAACACACTTCTAGAAGAATTCAGTGAAAGAAAGAACATGTTAAGAAGTAAATTTGATCCAAAAAACAGCAACCACCAAGCAACGAATGTGGGACGAAAATCTAACCAAAAATGAATTAAAAGAAGTCGAGTTCCACAGTCTATCCAAGAAAAAAAATATGACGATTTGTCTGTTCTGGCCAAAAAAGAAATAGCTTCCAACAAAAGAGGTAAAAAAACATTTTACTAAAGTTAACTTTAGGTTAGAGTTACTAGCTGAAAGTGAAATAAATCTCTGTAGGCTACAATAGTCCTTCATAGCAAACATGATATCCTTACGTGACTATTTTTTATGGTTTATTATAACAGTAGGGTTTATTGAAGCCTAGAGATAAAACAGACTGCAGAGACTGCAATGGTTATCACCGCTAGCTAACGTAACATGAAGCTCCTTCTCGTTAAAGAAGGTAATGTTAAACTAATGTACCATAGGAAAACATAAAAATGAACATAAACATAACATAAACACAGCCCTGTTGTGGGTAAGCGGGAGTCAGATGTTTTTTTTCCCTTACTTTGTTTTTTAAGCTCCTTTTTTAAGCAACAGTTTAACACAACTTTAGCAATTCCTTAAGTATAAGACAAGATTAGGAGAAAAAGGAGAAGACTTGTGGAGGTTTTGTGTATTTTAAGGAATCCTTAACTCTGATTTAAAGGAAAAAATTAACTTAAAGTGCTTTGTGCAGCCTGGCAGACCTTCTGAATCATGCCTACAGTTGGCTCTAAACTGCAGAGATCGTCTTCATCATATTCAGTAAACACATTTACCTTAAACTTTTAAGAAATTGCGCTCACTTTTCATGTTTTTTTATTCATGCTCCATTTGATTGCAGCGTTGTTCCCTTACCAGGCTCCTCCATGTGGGCTATGATCCAGTTGAAGGCCATCTCGGGGCCCATGTTGCCTGTGTAGTAGACCGCCTTCCTACAGGCCTCCAGCGGGAAGCCCATCTCTGCCAGTTGCATTACTGCCGCCTCGTCTATTTCTGGAGCTGGGGACAAGACAAACCCGACATCAATAACTAAAACATAGCAGATGCTGATTCAACACCGCTGGTAATCGGTTCAAGTTTAAACAACCAAACAGATCTGCGGTGGCTCGCTCTTTGGGCCTCATTAAACACAGAGACCAGAGGAGAATCAGCCCTGGGGACGCTGCGTTATTGAGGGATGATTTATCAAGGAGAGAAATGAATCGGGCTGAAAAAAGCAGAGCCACGTGGAAAAGAAAAGTTTGTTTGAAAGTTTAGAGCAGCTGCAACACACGCTCGTGGTTTAGCTGACATAACATTCATCACCATTGCCATGTCCCACATCTCTAAAAAGTTAAATATCAATAAACTAGTACTGTGAAAGAAATGAAATACTCACAGTCTATGGAGCCCATGGAGTTATCTGAAAGAGAAGAGGAAACATATTACAGCTGAAGCCACACAATGAGATCACACACTGTCACAGATTTTATGTCTTATCTAGGGCTGGGCGATATGGACCAAAAGTCATATCCCGATATATTTAGGCTGGATATTGATATATACAATATAAACTACGCACAAAAAGTAAGGCAATTTGTGTTTGGTAGATTATTTTGTTATTGTAACAATGCTTTTTGGCAATAAATCTTATACCGTTGGAAAGCCTGAAGTCTCCTCTTTTAAAAGGTACCACATTTGTAAGGAACATGCATTTGTGGGATAAGCAGCAGAGCTGAGTATGTAGGCTGTGCCCACAAATTGCCTTACTTTTTGTGTGTAGTTAATATCCCGATATTTTTATCATAAAGTGAGAGCAAATGTTCAGTCAAAGCCAAATATGGCATGCCATAATTAGTTTTATTGAAACCGTATATTTAAGTGAACATAAATACTGTATAACAACAGGAGCACCTTTTTTTTTTTTTTTTTTTAAATCAAAGCTCCATAAAGTGCACATTAAATAAAAAATATATTAAATAAAAATAGCCTATGAAATAAAATAGGCCAATCTTTTTCTGAAATAAATATATTTATTTGAGAAAAGAATAACGAACATTACAAAATAATTAATATGAAAGCCCTAGTAAGAGCAGCATTTATAGATAAAGAAAGAACAACATTTGAACTACATCGATATATGCGATATGGTCTAATTCCATATCACATTTAAACATATATTGATATATCTTTTATATCAATATATCGCCCAACCCTAGTTTTTTTTTAATTTATTTTTCATATGGATGTTAATCAATTTACAGTCAACATCAATTAAAGCTAGACAGAATCCTCCAAAATGTTGGTTGTTACTCTGGGGCAAATCATTATCTGCTGGTTCTCCACAAACACCCCATACTAACTCACCATCGCTCAATAAAATACACACTCAGGAGTTTTGCTGCGTCAGCCTCATTTAGTCTGGTAAACTTAAACCTTTCAAATGGACCACATTGGTGTCTGAATGACCTATGGGGACAATTGTTTAAACTGGTCAGGTATTGATGGCAGCTTTGAAACTGGCTGCAAAGTAATCATTCAGGGAAATTGTGCACAGTTAATATACGTCCAGTAAAAGTGCTTGTTTTGCCCCTCACAGGCTCAGACTGCCATTATAATTGTCTGACAACATCATGGAAAGGACCGTACAGAGCCTGATCCTGTCTGTTAGTTAAATTGTCTCACTCAAGGAGGAGTCTCGTCCTTAAGCCAGTGCCTCATTTATTTGTTTAAATTTTCACCTTTAGCTGTTATTTTAGCAATGTACAATAGTTCTCACCTATTTATTGATCTATGCCTCTTACTTTTGGCTCCATTTTAACACTGATTTTTATTGTTTCTATCTATCTTTCTTAAATCTTGTGCGACCTCTTCCACATTGTTAAAAATCAGCTCAATATTTAGCCATGACATTGAAAATATTTTAGAACACTAAGCTATGATTTCTGTACTCTCAACACAACAAACTCTTCCTGGAACTCCTCTCTCAAACTCTCTCAATCACATTTCCACTGTTATCTTCTCGCAACAAGTCACCTCAACTCAACTCAACTTTTTTGTAAAGCACTTTAAAAACGACCACAGCCGCAACAAAGTGCTGTACATAAACAAGCAAAACAAGAACAATAAAATAAATAAAACAGGAATAAACACTAAAATAAAGTTTCATTGCTTTTTGAAAAAAAAAAAAAAAAATCAAAAAACAATAAATAAAAACAAATCATAAAGCACTAAAACAAGAGCAGAGTCTCATGCATGCTTGAAAGCCAAGGAATAAAAATTGGTTTTAAGATGAGTTTTAAAAATGGACAGTGAGGAGGCTTGTCTGATGTGCAAAGGCAGCTCATTCCACAACTTGGGGGCTGCAACAGAGAAAGCTCCGTCCCCTCTGAGCTTCTGTTTTGACGTTTTGAGCGTAAGGGTGGAGGAGCTCAGAGAGGTAAAGTGGGGCGAGACCATTTAAAGATCTAAAAACAAATAAAAGAATCTTAAAATGGACTCTAAAATGCACAGGCAGCCAGAGGAGGGAGGCCAGGATGGGAGTTATGTGCTCCCTCTTATGAACTTTTCAGGTATATTGTGATTGACTTTGCCTGTAAATGTACGATATCTTGAGAATGTGATTTTCTTCTGTATATTCTGTGTTGTTTCTTGTGGACCCCAAGAAGACTAGCTGGTTACTAAGGTACCAGCTAATGGTGATCCTTAATAAATGAACAAATAAATAAACTCCAGTTAAGAGGTGAGCAGCCTCGTTCTGCACTAACTGGAGCCATGTGAGGGAGGACTGGCTGACTCCACAGTACAACGAGTTACAGTAATCCAGCCGAGATTAAACAAAGGCATGGATTACTGTTTCACCTCTTGAGAGATTTCAGAACGAGACTTTTTCTTGAGTGAGACTTGGTTAGACACAATGACAAACAGACCAAATCAAGCAAAAGTTTCCTTCTCCATAAGGTCCATTCCTAATCTTGTCAGGCACGTATAATAACAATCAAACAAGCACATTTAGTGGACAAACATTGCTGATGGATGGTGCAAAATTGTATGAAGGATTTCATTGCATTCTGTTTTCCCCATTCGTCACTTTGACACAAAAAAAGGGAAAAACAGGGACCAAATAAGAAAATACTGAAGTTTTTCCCTGTTAATAAACATTGGATATTTCTGTTAAATAGTTACACTGTTACACAATTTTAATTTCAACATTTACCACTGTCTCATGATGTCACTTGTGGACACAGGGCCTGCTATTGTTGAGTTATATTAGGGATTTGTCTTTATGAAAAGGGTCGATTCAAGATGGGCTCAGACTAAGAAGTCAGACAAGAGTTTTGTCAGAGCCTTGTTCGTCACCACCTGCAGTGAGCGGATTGATCCGTCACAGCTGTTCACAAACAATGCAATAACAGCTTGAGCATTTCCTGCTTTTATCAAAACACAATAAAAAATACAGGCGGTCTCTTTCCCAATTCTTCTTTTACTTTTTGTACTCGTGTTTCTCACCAACACTTTACTTTTGAGAGTTTAACAAAATCAGCTGCAGTTTTACTTTTATTGTGTTGCTCAGAAATAATGTTATATAAATAGATCACTGTTCATATCACACACCCAGTGGGTTTTTGAAATTGAAAAATTAGTTTTCCAATTTAATGTTGAAGACAATCAGATTAGCAAAGAAACCAACACCAGAAATCAATATCTTTATGTTTTTTAATTGTTTGTTTTGAACAGAAAATGGAATCAGAAAAACCCCGGCTACATTTTTTCATCTTCCATTTTCTTAATGGCCTGGAATAATTGAGTGAATGGTTGATACGCAGACCAATGAGAAATAATGTGTTACAGGAAAACACATTTGTGTGGTGCTGCTGTGTGATCAATGGGAAGCACTGAAGCCTTCTGGAGACAGAAGGGTGACCAATGATTAATCAGTGCTGATGCCAGCTGGAGGATAATGGGCCAGTGGTTCATTTGCAACCAACAAAACCAACCATATAAAATGTGACATAAATAAATCGGAAAATGCATTGAAAACAGAGCACCATTTCCTCTGGCCTCTGTTCATTTCACAGTTTAAATACGTTTACACACGCCTACTTGTTTTAACCCCTCTGTCTATAAAAAATGAAGTTCTAAGAGACTCAAATTACTCTCAAACTTCAATATTTTCCTGCTTTGATTTCATGGTAGCCCTGTTGATAGCTGCATAGCCTACTGCTGTCACACGTAGATATGAGAGGTAGCGTCAGCTCGCAGAAAGGACACTTTAATGTGCGACTCTCTGAAGAGTTTTAAGTACTGCACTCCTCCAAAAAGCTAATTTCACGTGTTTGGAGGTCTGAGATAGCAGGTAGAGCACATAACGTTCAGCCCTGAAATATAAAGGTGTACTCAGGCAAACATGTTCAGACTTCAGTTTTGTCCTCTGAGCTTCTTGTCCTTAGAAGCAGCCAGCTAAATGAGTCTGTAAAGCTCTCAGAAAAAAGAAAAAACTCCTCCTGAGTGTCAATGTGTGAAGCACAGCAAATGCTGCTTGCTGATGTAACCGTGTGTTTGCACTGGACCCCTTTTTGTGTTTGTGTTTTTTGGAGACAGCACAGAACACTTTGTGCTTCACGCATGCTGAAATATTAAGGAGGACACTGATAACTCGATGTAGCTGAACTTTGCAAACAAAGGAAGCAAGGATAGAGGAAAGGGACTTAAAATCACAGAGGAGACAAAGAGACACACAGAAAGGAGCGAGGTTGGAGTTTGGGCTTTTAGGAAGAGAGACGAAAAAAGCTAAAAAAATAAAAAATCATGAGAAATTAAATGGTTATTCCTTTACATTTTAATTCATCATGGGTGTAGGCCCAAAACAATTATATTCTTCAAATGTGTAGCTTATATACGGCATTAAAAAACGTTTTGGTTTTTAACATTTCCGTCAACTAAAATGTGCATCACAGCTCACAAAACTCTACTGCGACAGCTATAAGTATAGGCACAGCCCTCTCAGATCTGGGCCTCACTGGTTCCATAATGGCTGAAGAAAAAGATATTTGGGGAGCCAATCGTCCGGACTCACCACAAATACGCGTATGTTCCATACTGTTGCACCTCTTCACTAAAGTGTCCCTGCGGCATCCCCTGCTTTCCAGGCGGTGTCTGTGGTGTATTGAGGTTCCATGACAAATACAAAACACTTTGTAACACATTTTCCTCATAAATCTGCGCCTTTTTTCCTCGCAAATCTCTCCCTTTTAATCTGGTAAATCTGCAACTTTTTTTCTCATAGATTTGCCACTTTAATGTAGTATATTTGGTATATTTGCAACTTTTTTCTCAAATTATTACCCCCCTCCCCCGGGTCCGTATTTTTTTTCTTTTTTCATACTTGGCCCTAATACGTCGTCGTAGTCTACAGCTCAGCACCTTAAACTCTAAATTTGACCAATTCATGTCTAGTTTTGAGTTTCCTTGTCTAGGCTAACCTTCAATCCCAAATCTCCTGAGATATTCCTTCTTCCAGCCTCTCATTTGCACTTGAGTCCTTGCTGCATTCGGACAAAATCCAAATAATAAATGCTTATTGTGACACAATCACAGAGGAGAAAAACAAAGGCAGAGGTTGTAGTCTTGGCTTTTAGGAAGAGAGGCAGACGAAAAAAGAAACAGTCTGATGCAACAAAGTTCCACCAAAAGTAACAAAAAGACCCTTTGTGCTCTTAAACACACTTGCTAGCTTGGAGCAGGTTACTCCCAGAGCCCAGGGCAGTGCATTACAGGAGGATCCTATAAAATCATTATAACTTATTAGGCTTAGCCACACTGAACACAACAAGTTTCAGTAATTGATTGAGCATGCCTTTCCTGTGGGACTCCACTCAATATGCCCTTAAGAGAAAACCTGGGTTGCTTTGAGCAGAACATCATATTAGAGACAATTTCACGGATCATTTGTCTCTGTCACAAAAATACCCTACACCTCCTGAAAAGGATGTTAGGTCAGAGCTTTGGAACAACACACATCTGAGGTAGTTCTCAAAGCAACACTATACTATGCTTTTTGGGACCAATCTGATATATACTGCCTCATATATTGAAGGTGTTTTAATATTCTGTACACTCATGTAGTAAATTAGAGTGAAGAAATATGTTTGGCTAGCTGAGTCAAAAAAAAAAAACAGTGCTCGGAGAAAACAATACCCTTTATAATTAATTAAGAGACTGCAAATTGAACATGAAGGGCCAAAAATGCCCCCAGTAGTTAAGAGCGATGTTTTCCTTTTTTTTTTTACACACGAATGCAAATATATTCCTGCAGGGCACTGCAGGTGAGTCATGGCAGCTTGTGACCAGGGGATCCTACTCTGTGAATTCTAGGTTAGAAAAATAGAGCACACTGTCTGATGTGAAAACAGCAGAATATACCTGAAGCAGCAGCAAATGTTTGGCTCAACATTTATTTTAAAATATCCAGTAGAAATGAACACAGAACACAGTGATTGGCATTTCACGTGTTGTGTGTAGAACTTCCACTAGTTAAAATACTGAGGGAATTCAGGTGGAAAGATTTATTCCACCTTCTTTTATTACAACTAACATAAAAAATAAGCAGAATGAACAGGAAGGCAATCCAGGCAATCCAGAAAATACAAAGAAATTAACAAAATAGGGAGGAAGTATTAAAAAGCCTTCATTCTAGTGGCTGAGTCATTAAACTCAAGGCTTTAAACAAAAGGTCCTGTGCCTTGATTACCTTCCTGTTTGTTAATTTCTTTCAAGTTTTCCAAGAGCACCCAACTCATTATTGATCTTTGGTTCAATTTACAGAGCAAACAGTTATCCAGCTTCCCATAAAAATAAACAATATGTACATGGTTGTAATTCTGGCAAAATGTGAGACCCAAATATGAGAGATAAACACGCCATTTACGAAAATACAAGCATTCTGGGACAGATTTATCAGATTCTTGAGAATATTTTATGCTACAAGATTCCCAGTGACTCCCAGAATGTGTACATGAGACATAATGCTAGAGGTGGACTTCTGTCTATCTAAATTCCTGATGCTTGCATGTAAAGGCCAGCACAAAGAGCTGGTTAAAATGAGACAGTGGCTGGACATTGTAGAGGAAAACTAGGACTAATTATCTCAGGAATCTGTTGCCATCAATGCGGTTTTGTTGTGGATTTTGTTGAATGTAATAGTTGTGTACCTCTGGTGTCTTCAGGCAGCACGATGGGAGGCATGAGGTCAGGCAGCTCCTCTTCACTCGCCTGCAGCCCAGTGGCCCGCAGCCGGTTCAGATCCAAAAAGTCTGGAACATCTATGGCCAAGTCTGTACAGGAATACACAAATGTAAAGTTAACATGATGCATTGATATGAATGGTGTTCAGAGACTTTGTTGTAAGTCACCTGAAGCTGTGGTTCCAAAAGCATCTTAGTCAAAACAATGGGAGAGAACTGAATCCAAATTTTTTTTTTTCCCTTTGCACAAATTTGTACATTATTCCTTCATCAGCGGGTTGTTTTGTATTTTTTTAGTTCAGGTTGTATATTAAAAGACATTTGAAGAACTCCCACACACTATCTCGCACTGCTGAAAAATAATTTAATATAACACTTATAACAGTTCTAAATATTAAGTTTAAGAGGTACTATTAACTTATTTTTGAAAATCTCTCACAAGTTCCCACTGAGGAGTGAAAACACATGTTAAGAAAATCTTGATTATGTAATATTTAAGGAGCGTTAGCTGTTTGTGTAAGTAACACTCCACCCACAAAACACAACTGTGACTGTAAAACTCTCAAATGTACAACTAAAGATGTATATGGTGATCTATAAATAGCAGTTTGCCCATGTTGTGGCCATGTCTGAGTGGTGAAAACTGCAGTTAAACAGTTTTAAATCTTGTTGGCAAAGCATGGACGGCACAGGGAGAGTTTCTGCAAATTCAGATGCTGCAAAACACTCATTTGAATTCAGTAAATTATGATGTCCAGATAAATGTAAAACTCCAGCAGCCCTTTAAAGATGTGGACATGATGAATGATGGGGTAGCTTATGTCTGTGTGTCCAAAACTGCAGGTGAAGCCATTCATGAGTTTACAACTCCTGTATGTGACTTGTGAACTGCTGTTTGATGGTGCCCTCTGCTGGTTATCTACAGAACTGCAATTAAGTGAGTTACAACATTGGTGAAGGTTAATAAAAGACAGTTTCAGTTGCAGGGTGACGGTTAGTTACCTAGTTTCTTCGGCACCCAGTCCACCCCGAATGTGAATTTCTTGATCTGCACAATCAGATACTCTGGGAAGGAGGCGAAACGGGAAGTTCTGCAGGGGAAAAAAGGGGGATTTAGAAGAGAGAAATTCAAATTTCATAAATATAAATGGTTTTAATTAGAAGATAGAAGGCAAAAAACAGGTGGCCTTTTGCTTACTTGACTCCCGCTGACTTGGCCTGCAGCGCTGAGCTCCAGAAGTCGGGGACGTTATCCGGCTCTGTGAAGGCCTGCAGGCAGGCAGTGAAGGGGATCCGCGCTCTAACCGGCTCAGGAGGAGGACGCATGTTCTCCTCAGCTTCCCTCCGCTTGGCCTCGTATGCCAGCAGCTCCTCTGGTAGAACGACAAGAAAGACAAACACTCTGCAAATAAGTGTCGCGATTTGTAAAACCCAAATACAATAAAATTTGAGTAAAATCAAGGGTGGCACAAGATGGATTTTAATATCAATCATTTCTTTAAGGTATTCCAAATGGCTGCATCATACAAGACCATAAGCAGTGACTTTTAGATGTCCTTCGTCACTCTCCAGTCTGGCACGTAAAGACCTTCGGTGCCCTTTCAGAGCAGGAGACGCTGATTCACCCAGCGGCTGGTGCCACCTGAGCCCAGCGCCATGCCAGCTGTATCGACCAGAAGCAGCTGTGGCTTCCTGCTGCACCACAACTTTATGTGTGTACGTGTGTGTGTACGCTTGTGTGTGTGTGTGTGCGTGTGTGTGTGTGTGTATAGGGGCTCCTTTACCTCGATTGGTGGCTGCCTCAATGGGAGCTGGCAGCTGCATGCAGTAGTCCACCCGCTGAGTGTAACGAACCCGACGTGTCTGGCAGCACTGAACTCTCTCCTCCACCAGGAAGCGGAAGGCGTCGCTGGGATTCTCGGAGCCTGCACTGTTCCTCTGCACAACAAACATACGGGGAGGATGTGAGGGGTTTGAACAACAACAAATCATGCAATGAGATTAGGCACACCCTAAGGCTAAATAATTAATCTGAATTCTATCAAAAACACAATATCTGAGTCTTAATTATTGTTAAAGGTCAAAGGTTAAAGAGTCAGAAAACCATTCTGAATCAAGTATGAAGAAAGATCTTTGTTTGGTACAGATATAATAAATAAATGAGTAAATAAATAAATAAAATTATAATTAAAATTATCATTTCCTGAAAATATCGTATATTATTTTGCAATTGCAATACCAGAAGTCAAATAATCACAAGTAGATATTTTCCAAGTCAGTCAGATGCAGGAAATGTTTCACTGTATATACTTTTTTGGGGGGAAAAAAACCCAATTTAAACAAAAAACATAAAAACACTGATAGGATTGTTTCATTGATTAATTTTTGTAATAGCCAACTGATATATTCAAAATTCAGCAATCAAACTGCCATGTGTCCCCTCTGTCCCTCACATTTTAATAGTATTATTTGATATGTTGTGCTAAAAAAAGCACCAAAAATCTCATGTAAACTTAATTAGTCTTGTATGCTCCAAAAGCTCTTACAAACTCTGAAACTCTGAAATGTGTTTGACTCTTATCAGTCCCAAGTCAATAACACAAGTATTGTTATTTAAATACTGTACGTTTGCTTGAAAATATACAAGTCACGCTCAGGTTCATACTTGTTACTTTTTGAACATTAAAGCATGTGAATACGTTCGAGTAGAAACTCAAAATACATTATTTTTCTCATACTGTCTTTCTGAGTATACCTGTGTTTACCCTCTGTCTGAGACACTCCAGCATCAAACAACACTATTTGAGCTGATCAGCTGCTTTGTGCCCATGCAAAGGACAGGGGAAAGACCATGGGTGTATAAAGAGAAAGACAGGAGTGAGAGGGACGCTAGCTCTGCCACATGCTACCGTGTAGAGCTCCACTGTGCAACTATCAACAACCTTTCTCCACATTTGCTGACTCCAGCTTTAAGAGCTGTGCTGAAGCTTCACATGTACCATGAACATGTAATGCCTCTGACAGGCTGAGGTTTTGAAATGAAACTCAATCTGTAAACTATTCTTTGCTGTGGTCTATTACAGTCTCATGGCATGACTTCAACCCAACTGCTGTTTGACCCACATCTCTTAATACAGTCATTCATAATGCAGTTGCAAGCCTTTAATTTAGGAAACGCCTCATCTAACCTCCATAACTGAGAGTGTTACATCTTTTCAGAATCACAGGAGCATTAATCATTATGACTGAGCGGCCCTGTATCTTCTCGCTGCTTATGCACAGCAGGGGTCGTGGAAGTTTACACTGTGTTTATTTGAAGGCTGTGATGAAGGATGGCATCGCGACTTAACACACCGGTTTGCACTGCAGCCTTTTCGCAGCCAAGCCCTCCTATTCTAAGAGGCTACAGAAATACACAAGTTATAATTTTACTTGGGTCAAGTATGCCGGCTGACATAGACAGAGGAAAATGTTGCTGATGGTGGTGGCTTTAGTCACGTTATCTATGTCTGGATAACTAAATCTGTGTCTAGTTTGCAGACAGCTGTAGAGGCGATCGAGTGGACTTAAGGAGGAGAGGACAGCAGCAGCACAAGAGCTGTGAGCTTTCAACACATAATGGGGCAAATATGGAGAAACTGAGACATATTCAGATCCCTTACGTAAGTAAAAGTACTAATACCACACAGTGAAATTACTCCACTATGAGTAAAAGTCCTGCTTTCAAACTTACTTAGTATAAAATACAAAAGTATCAGCATCAAAATGTACTTGAAATCTCAAAAGAAAAAGTACTCATTATGCAGAATGGTCCCACTCAGACTGTTTTATATATTACATATTATACAAATATATTATTGGATTATTATTGTTGAGGCATTTATGTAAGCAGCATTTTCATTTTCTTAAGGTAGGGCTCATTTTAACTATACTAAGGTTTAACAAAAAACAACAACAACACCTTATCACTTTAAATCTATCATGTTTTTTTATATTAAATCTTGACCTGAAAAGTCGGCTAAATGTAGTGGAGTAAAAAGTACAATATTTGACTCAAAATATAGTGGAGTAGAAGTATGAAGTAACTTAAAATGGAAATACTCATGTAAAGTACAAGTACCTTTAATTTGTACTAAAGTACAGTAGTTGAGTAAATGTACTTCTACCCCTTTCTGGCTGGTATGTTGCTGATTTTCACAACATGGGGTGGAGGAAGTGCCGGGGTCCGAGTCAGGGCCTGCATCATGGCTGAGGCAGAATAGGAAGCATTATCTGGCCTCCCTGTGTAACAGATAGCACTGAGCTATATATATCCAGGTCGAGAAAAGACACGTCAGAGCCCCCCATGTGTACGTACCAACCAAAGAGACAGTGTGCTGTGTTTAGTGGAAAACAGACCCTCCCCTGCCAACCAACTGCCTGTTCATGTGTGTCAGGGGTCAGATGTACCACAGCCATTTTGTAAAGATGTTGTGATTTCACAGAGGAGAAAATAAATAGGGCATGCAGTTTTGTGAGTGGCAGCATCCTTTACAGGAATTATCTACTAAAAGGATTCACATGTAACCAGATGCTCATATACACATTTATATATATTTTACTACAACGTTTGACATGTAAATCCAATTACAATGATGTTGATAGTATAACATGAGGCATAGTAAGTCTTGACTTTAGTATTTCCATTTAATGTAACTTTATACTTCTACTCCACTACATTTAGAGGCAAGTAATGTACTTTTTACTCCACTACATTTAGCCGACAGCTTTAGCAACTTTTCAGGTCAAGATTTAACATAGAAAATGTGATAAATGTAAATGTAAAGTAATTCGACTTTTTTTTTATTTATTTTTTTATCGAACCTCATAACAGTATATTAAGTTGTTAAAATGAGAAAAAATTAAAATGCTGCTTACATATATGCATCAGTAATAATAATCCAATAATATATTTGGTATATATCAAACAATCTAAGTGGGTTCATTCTGCATAACGAGTATTTTTACTTTTGGCACTTTAAGTACATTTTGATGCTGATACTTCTGTACTTTTAATTAAGTAAGTTTTGAATGCAGGACTTTTACTTGTAGCGGAGTAATTTCTAATTTCAATGTGGTATACTTTTACTTAAGTAAGGGATCTGAATACTTTTTTCCCCCAAGTCAAAAGACGTCAACAATACAAACTACGATTTGTTAAAATACTTTTTCATCGTCAAAATTGTGTGTCGAGGATGGGTCATGGATTGTTTTTTCTCCATGTAAACACAGCTCAGTGGCTGTAGTTTCAGCTCTTTGACTCATTCTGAATATTTATGACGAGCACATAGATTTAATTGCACTAACCTCCACTTGGTTGACCATGTGTAGGAGGAACTCGTGGGCATCTTGTTGTCTGTTGGAGGAAAACTCTGGGTGTCCCCTGCTGACCAGGGCCTTCAACATCCGGGGAGAAACGCCCTTCTGCTGGTGCTGGAACGACAACATTCGGGCGTCACACACACACTGACTGTGCATGAGCACTCACCTGTCTCAGAGACCAGACAGCAGACCAGCAGTGAAAATGACAGATGCACAGATTACAGCTCTTCCTGTGATTAAAGTTCTCTCGTGTATCTGATTCCTTCTGCAACAAACGTACGTGTGTGATCCGGTGTGACGCTAGAGTGGCGTTAAGGGTTAAAATTTCACAAAGGATTCGCAAGTTATCTCATTCTGTTTCAATTACATTTTACGTTACATGCAAACTTTTTTTGGAGTCAAGGTTGTAAATCTGCATAGTAACTAAGGTTATCAAGTTAATGTAATGGAGTAAAAAGCACAAGATTTGCCTCCAAAATGTAGCGCAGCATAGAAGCATATGATGGAAATAGGCCAACTCAAGCCACCAGAGGAGACTTGTAAGGCTTACTATCAATCAAACAAGTGGAATCAACCTTCTCATCCACTCTTGACCAGAAAGAAAATGTATTAACATCCCAAAGTCCCAAACTACTCTATAACTACTATTTTTTATTTATGCTACTTTAATCATACTGTATATACACACAGTCATAGAAAACATTATTAGACCACCCTTGTTTTCTTCAATTTATTGTTCATTTTAATGCATTGTAAAAATTAAAGGTACATATGTTTGGACAAATACAATAATAACAGAAATACCTCAAAATAGTTTAATTTAAGAGCTGATACATAGCCATTTTCCATGGTTTTCTTGCTAATTATTTTGGTTATTATCAAGAAAACCATGAAAAATGGCTAGATATCAGCTTTTACATTATATTTATCTAAACAAATGCACCTTGTGTTGTACCAGGCATTAAAATATGAAAAAAGTGAAATAAAAAAAAGTGGTCTAATAATTTTTTCCCCCATGACTGTATACTATACGCCAACTAAACACCTCTTGCATAAACACACGTCATAGTGTTCATAGTCGATTAATGAAAAATATATCTAACGTGGACACATCCCTACGTCACCCTGCTGCATTATGTAGCCAAACAAAAGCTATCCCATATAAACTTTAACAAGAGAGTAAAAGCCAATTTGATGAGAATGTGCAATAAGTAATATTTCCTGAGAAGAGACCATAACATGTCAACTCATGCCCGTTCCCAGCTGTCAATATGCATCCCAACCTGACCCTGCCACCACATGTGTAGGAAGTGCAGGCTCCCAGCTCTGCCCTATCAATTACTGTGGCCAGGAAGGCTTTAAAGAAGCCCGGGGCTTACAGACCAAGTACTCGGCCTCATTATCCTTTAATGGCTTTCCTCTCCTTCCTCTCAGGCAGCTGTGTACTGTGTGGTTGATTTAAATTAGTAAAAGCAAAACAAACAAAGAAATATCAAAATAAATAAACTGGGCTTGAGAGACAGCAGGAAGCACGAGAAAAACAGAACTGCTTATTTAGTCACAAATATTAGCTATGCGGGAAATTAAAAGCAAATAATTAGAGCTGCGTTCATAAACAATTTGAGTTGCACATTTGGGACCACAGCCAGCAGCTATTTACAGACTACAGCAAAAAGGTCAGAACGTAAGAAAATTTGACAATGTAACTAAAACTTCTTTCTTTTGCGTTGATCAGCTGCCACAATTAGAACAAAACAAACTCAGGTGTATTAATAACACACTGAATTATGGAAAGTTGTTTCATGTTTAAATGGAGAAAAACATCAAACTGACAAGCTGAAGCGTTGTCAAGACAACCCTCACAGTCGGGACATTAAATGAAAACGACTCACTTTGCTACCACTCAGTATTAACATGCTTCTGTCGGTTATTATGGAGCCACTTTGGGAGCTGGACATACCCAGTTTAATACCTTGTATTCTTCTTTCATCACCTGTTCAATGAGCTCAGATTTCATGGGTGGTTTGGAGTACTGGCCTGAGAGCAGTCCATGTCCCAGTTTAGCCCTGTGGACAAAAACAAAAGGTGTCAAAATTGCAACATATAGTGAGTCTTTTAGTTTAGTCAAAACTATCTTCAGTACAAACTCAGCTCTTTTAGGAATATATTCCTTTTATATTCTGTGTCTTTTCCTAAATCGATCTAATTATAATTCATCATACCACACGTTAACTGTGGAGGGCAGTCATGGCCTAATCCATTTCAGTTTTATCACTCTTCAAAAGATGATATTTGAAAGGTGCTAAGTGATGCACTTTACATGTGTTAATGGCTTTCTGTTGCCAAAGTGTGAACAGATTGTAACATAAATGAAAAACTGAGACCTTCACCTTTCCTGGTTGCCTATAACAGCCAGTGGACTGATTTCTACATATAGTACTGAACGTTTCTTTTGCAATTTTCTTTAAACTTTATCTAACCAGAAAAGCCCCACTGAGATTTATTTTTATCCGCCTTTTAAAGAGTTTCCTGGCCAAACTTAGCATTAAAAATATATCTAAAAAAAACAAACTATTTCAGACTTATCTAAGAGTAAATCAGGTGCAATAAAACAATTATTGTTTCCAAATATTCATTAGAACATTGTGGGATTATTTTCACAATTATAACAAAAAATACAAATAATACATTTTTACATCAGAGCAGTATTGCATAATTCTGGCTTTTCTCCCTTTCAAATGTATCTGGAAATAATATTATGACTGTCTTTCTGTACTTTCTTGTTTATGCACAGTTGCGTAATCTGTATTAAGTGAAGGGCGGCGGGGTAATATAATAATTTAATTAGAATAATCCTACCTGTCCATGAAGATTTATTTAAAGCTCTGCCTTCGGTGCTTTTAGGAGAGGAGTCATATTTAATCTAACACATAAGGAGACACAGATTTCCTTTCTGAATTCTGATTTGTGCTGACGGGATGAACAGTGAGGGGTATAAACATGTTTATCTGGCAAAATGCCTCTGAACATGAAACGTTTGTTGCTTCACAGATCTGACATCTATATCGCCTGCCTGGCTAAGACTCTGCTTACCTTTCATCATGAACACAGCACCTGACTGAAATGTTGCAACACACTGGTTTACACGACAAATATTTACCAGAACATGTAGAAGAATAAACAGGACAATATATGTATTATTTTATCGCTTAATGAAGATTCACAGAGGAGACATGGCCGCCTTGTGAAACTGCTGAGTCATTATGCAGTTATTTTTAGCATAGCATTTAATAATTTGATAATAAGTTAATGACAACAAAACCGCATCCTTTTTTTCAACCACAGAGAGCAGCAGCAGGAAAACATCTTCACTTGTTCTGTGAACTGCATTATGTAACACTGGAGTCACTTACATTTGTGTGGCGAAGTCCTGGCTAGGGTCAAGGGGTGAATAGTCAAATATCCTCTGAAGATTACCCACATACCTAAAGATCAAAATACATGTCACACGCTCACCTCAGATGGAGCACATAGGACGACACAAGAGACACACAAGACACACAAGACACAAGACCAGTAGAAAATATACAAAGTGCTGAGAAGACACTAACACCTTCTGCTGGTGCCACAGAAATTGTTTTAATACCCTAAAATAAGTATTATTCTGCATTTACCGCTATAACCAGAGCTATACAATCAACAAACAAAAAGATACATTACCATCAAGGGAAGGAGTTGACAGAATAAGTAAAAAGTAGCACCTTTAGTGCGTATTAGGGAGGGGCGTTTGGAAGAAACCTGCCAACTCGATTATCTATAACGTTAATGATCAATTAATTGTTTAATCGCTGCATGCATACATGCCCAAAATTAAAGATATTCATACAGTACTATGCAAAAGCCTGTTTTGATAACAGCCAGTAAAACTAACTCAACTGAGATTAAACTGTAAAGATAACGTGAAGGAGTTCAGTGTTTTATGTTTTAGTCCCTGAAGAGGTATAAGGTTAGTTTTTACAGTAATCTTGCATATTTAAATGTGTTTTGTGTTTAAAAATAAGTTTTGGATAAAATTAAACTCAGTAATTCATGCTAGCAAGGTTTGATACAGTAAGCTAGTTTCTCTCAAATTAATACTCTTGTATTTCTGTGTGTTTTATAATTGTTATTGCAACTGTAGCTATATCCCACTTAATTCTCAGCTCATCGGTTTATTGACGTACGGCCGCAGAACTGAACGCTCGTCCGTTTCAGTTCAGTGATACTGATGCACAGTCATAGATATAATAAAAAAATACACAGATCAATTAAAAATCAACGTGATCAACCAAATTCTTAACGTCCATTAATCGATGAATCGAGGGATTCCCATCCCTAGTGTGTATAATGTGTCAGTGTATCGGCCATTTGGCCAATTGAACCTCTAATTAGGCGTCATGTTGCTTATTAAACTGTTGGTTGCAAGATCTCGTCAGCTACTGACAAATGTTGTTACACCTGACAAACAACCTAATATATGCAGCAATATTTTATTTTAGCAGCTTTGGTAACTGTTATTAACGCAACTTCAAGGAGTTTTAACTGGTTTAATGCAGGCTTGAAGAGCTTACATGCTTACATTTTCCATTTTCTTTGGTGGTTAATTGCTTTAGATGTGAAAGAACCGGTCTTGAATTGGCCCCTTTTCCTCCTGAACACGCATGTAATATGTTTATGTTATTGCATCGCAAGATATGGTTTTACATCAATATATGAATTTATGGTGGCAGCAGAAACAAAGTTTACTTTGGTTTACTTTTAATATAATACATAAATGAATTTAAGCTCCTTCTAGTTGCTCAGTCAGGGGTCGGTAACCTTTATTAACTGAAGAGCGATTGTTGGCCAAAAAAAGAGAAAAATACAAGTATATAAAATATAAGTAATGGAGCCGCGAACCTTATCTTATCTCTCAGGAGATTTTGAATCAAAGGGAAACTCAAAACTAGAGTTGATGTTGGCAAAATGTAGAGGTTATGATGCCGAGCCGTAGACTTTCTTAATCCATGGTGCACATTTTAGTTGACTAAAAATAACAAAAATGTAATGCCGTACATAAGCAACACATTTTTATAATTAAGAAAACAAGGTGTTGGGCCTACACCAACAATCAATTAAAATTAAAATGTAAAGAAATGGAAAAGAAATTTCATTTGGTAAATTCTTTTTGTCGCAGCCACAGGGAGCCACTGCAGATGGCCTGAAGAGCCTCGTGTGGCTCCAGAGCTGCAGATCGCCTGCTCTAAGTAATTGTCTCCTCTATTTAAAGTATATTTTGTCTACCTCCTACTGTTACAAAGACCCAGTATGCAGTAGTGTACGATCGAGAAGTGAAAATCAATCAGAAAAATGAAGTTCTGTTCGCCTTTCATAATGAGATTCTGTCGACACCCAAAGTGAGTAAGACTCACTGAACATGGTCTTTTCATACTTTGATATAAGTGTTATGTGAAAAATAAATAAATAAAAGCTTACACCCAGAATAATATAGATGATAACATATTCTATTGTGGTTTCCTTTAAGCGTACTCACATCCTCTGGAAGTCTGGGATGCTGAAGAGCACCTGCATCACTGTGCTGAGGTAGCAGCTGTTGCCCAGGTTTTTGATGCCTGTGTAACCAGAACCGAACACGGCTTTCAGCTTCATGCCCGACTCCTGGATCACCTCCCATTCGCTGACCCGCGGCCGGGCGTTATTGTCTGTGTTGTGGCCATTTTCTGTCTGTGGGGAGAGAGAGGGGAAACCTTCACTGTGGAGGCACTTTATTGTGTGTTCTGTTTGCTTTTAATTGTTCACAGCAACGACAGCTTACTCTTTTCTGCATCTGTAGCATGTCTATTCCAAAGTGTGACAGGTGATCTGACATGTGGGGGTCCAACACAGCTTCCTCCTCCTCAAACGAGTAGACATCTTAAACCAAAGGAACACTTGATTTATATCTCACTTTTTAGGAAAAGCTTCACATGTTAGTTTTGGAATTACAAATTTCTGGTCAGTAAATGCCATTCTTGGTGTAAAAACTCTGATCTGGATTCATGCAACAGTTTAGATGATCACGTCACGTGTCTCAGACCTGCTCCGTCGGGGGTGATGGTGTCCAGTTTGACAGCCAGGGGGTATTTGGTCTCTTTGTAGTGGTCCAGAGCGTGACCGTTGCCTCCACTCCCATCAAAGAACCACTTTCCACAGAACACAGCTCCATCTGTCAGGTTCAGCCACAGGTTTTCTCTCATCTCGCACTTCTGACACTTCCAGCCACTGAGAGCAAAGAAACACAAACACTTATTACTAGTTTGTTTCAATCCTGCAGTAAAACAAAGACTCACTGGATGACTAGGTTTTGTTCCTAAGCAGCTGACCTGATATACATTTTGACTTTTAGCGGACCAGATAAACAAAGTAATTCACTCATGTGAATGTCTCGACAAATAAATCCATCGCAGTCTACCCAGAAATGAAAGGTCTGCGGTTAAAAAGATACATCTCCATGTGTCCTGGTTCCTTTCCTACCTAGGCGGGATCCTGACCCCATTATCCAGCTGTCTGAGGCTCCTGGCATGTCTGGAGACCTGGATCTCCTCCTCCCAGGATTCAGGCTCCTGTTTCTTGTAAGCTGATGGTGCGTTGAGTACTGCGTCACAGGCGATGGTGACCTGAACGTCACAGGAAACAGCACAGACACAGTGAACTTCTGGCACTGGGGAGTGAGATTCAGGTCAAATATATCATCCTTATTTTATTTTTTTATGCATTTGTGAGATATAAACTTTTATTTTTATGACTGCAGAAACATTTCACTTCTATATGACTCAAGGCATCAGTAACAGTAAATAAAGAGAACAATAGTGACATGTGAGATCTATGCAAGATATTGTGGCGCTTTGCCACATCAAGCGATTGATCCAGCACAGGGAGAAAGGTGAAGTGCAGAAGCAAAAGACTGCAAAACAACAAAAAACTAAACTCAACAGGGTATTTGTGCATTTGTCACAATAAATAAAACGTGCATAAAAAAAACAACTTCAAATCCAACACCAGGCCTCATGTGCTCAATTCTGCTCTAAAAACAAAACGGAAACAGAAGTAAAACGTTTCCTCTGAACTCCATGCAAGCAATGAAACACAAAGCCAAAGTAAATACACAGAATGAGCCTCCAGTGGTTCCCCAGAATATGTTTGTGGCAAAGAGCAGCCTGTGAAACAGCCTGTAGCCTAGAATCTTCCACCAAAACCTGTCCAAATGACAGCTTTTGGGTTAGCTTACAGTTATTAGAAATAACGTGAGCCACAGAATATATTATACTCTAGAGTGCAGAGTCAAAAATGTGTGACCATGAAACTCTCACTTAAACAGGTCCATGGATTCAGGCTTTGCTCCTCAAGAGAACTAGTGTCTGTTCAGAGACAGGGGAACCACTGAGAGCACCCTCCCCGTCCACATGCATGGAAACACACACGAGGCCGTGCTGCACAGACTCACTGACCAGTGCGGGCAACTCCTCAATATTTGGTAAGGGGATCTCGAAGTGGTCTGGAAAAATGACGAGCTTGGCCTCGTCTTCATATTCATAGTCCTCTCCGTTAAAATCACGGTTTAGCTCTAAATCTACAGGGGAGGAAGTAAAACAATGACATTACTTTATTGTTTTTTATCTTTTAACGTGTGTTCTTTATGATCTTGTTTGCTCCTTTAGTTAATACCATATAAGTCTCAGGATGCAGTGAACGAACGACAGCATCTCTTTTTCTTTATATTACAGCAGTGACAGGATGACTTCATACGACGCTGGTGACTCTGTTGCTCAGACACAATTCATGCTCAGCTATATTTAGCCATTTATCACACACTCTTATTACCAGCGATATATAGAGTTACTGAGGAAAACTGTCTCTGACATTTGTCTGCAGCTATGACAGCCTCATTGTGCCATATTGATTATATAATGAGACTAAATAGTTAAAATTAGGGCCGCAACTAATGATTTTTGACTGTATTCTGCTTGGTATTTTCTTGACTAATCATACGTCCAATGAAAATGTCTATGACAAAGCATAAAAACATTCAGTTTGGCTGGCAATGTAACATATTGTTTGCATAATGTATAGTAATGCATAACAATGTTAAATACTACTGAAAAAAGTTTGATGTTTCAGAAAGTAACTAATTAGTGCAAAATCCACATAAAAAGGTCTATTTTCATTCCAGCTCAAAAATAGATATTTCTCAGCTTCCATGTTGATAAGAAACTGCATTTCATAAAAACAGGTAATTGATTAATCAGCTATTCATGATGAATAATATAAAACTTTGTGAAGGGACTTCTTTTCTCTTAAATCACACTCCAAACAGAGTTGTCTGTTCTCCAGCCTAAAGTCGTGTAATGACTCACGAGGAACAGGATCGTAAGTTCTCCCCGACATTAATATTGTCAGGGATAATTTATATGTCTGACGTCAGCAGCTAGATTAGATCACTGCACTGGTATGGAGATGATGTCGGCTACATACATGTCCGCTGTCACATCAAAGATCCAAAATGGAGAAGAGAGAGAGTCATCCCTTTAAAGAGAGTCTGACAAGTTTCTATCAGAGAGAGTCAGATGCTGGCTGGAGGGTTGACCTAATCTACATCGAAAGGCACTGGGTAGTAGGGTTGTCAAAAGTATCGATACTCAAAAAAGTATCGATACTAAAACGTTGTATCCGGATACAATACTCATTTTCAAAAGTATCGAGTATCTGAAGCTTGTTATCATAGTTGCAGTTTCTTTTTGCACAACTGTTTTTTATTATACATATTTAACCTGTGGTGCTGTTAATTTTTACATGTCGCATTTTTCTTGTTAATAAAAATATTTCGGTAACGCTTTATATTAAGGTCCTTGTAATAACCATTAATTAACAAGTAATAAGGCCCTTGTAAGTCCTTACAAGATGCTTATTAACATTATTGTGTGTTTATAAGCTTACATAAGTGTTAATAATGGCATTACAAACACCCATATCCCACCCATTATGTCTTTGCCATGCCTTTATTAATCTTATTTTGTTTGCTTATTGATATTAAAATATACTTTATTGCTCATCTATTATAAGTTAACTATAAGTTATCTATGCTTTTTGCAACTACCGGATCTAAAGTGAGAACAATGCCTTATTACTTGTTAATTAATGGTTATTAAGGACCTTATCATATAGCGTTACCAATATTTCTGTTAAATTTTGGGGTCTTTGTTTTTATCCTTGTAGTATCGAAAATGGTATCGAGTATCGAATATTTTCCTGAGTATCGGTATCGAGATGAAAATTTGAGTATTGTGACAACCCTACTGGGTAGTAAAGTCCATTAATCTCTGGAGGATGATAAATCAGAAACGTCAATTACATTGAGGGTGAGTGGAAGGAATTCCACCCCCGCCATGCCAGCAGTGAGGGAGGGAGGGGGGTTAGAGACACCTGGTCCTCTCCGAGCAGCGTCATAGCTGCAGTGGAAGTGTGTCAGGGAGGTTGACAGGTGGTGGCAGCTGAGAGGCCGCGACGACCGACCACCCCCACCCGACACCCAGGAGGAGGAGTAGACCAGGCTTTGATTTAGAACAGTTACCAACCACATATACAAATAAATGGGCTATATTTGGAGAACAGGGGGAGGAGGAGGAGGAGGAGGAGAGGTCTCATCATGGGAAATATCTGACGCTTCGGGTAAAGGCCGGCTGCAGGGGCAGCTGCAGGGTCACCACAGTGTAACAAACAATAACAGCAGCTTGTAATAGAGGGAGTCCTCTGAGCGGAGAGAGGCCTTTCACATAATACAACTCACAGTTACTTTAATATCAAACAGCAGGTTTAGCATTATTTATAAACTCATCTTTCAAGAATTAAGAGTGGGATTCTAATAGTGGTACGGTCTGGTTAATTTTGTTAGTTTGATTTTACCTCAGCCTATTCTTAATTATTGTTTTATTACTTTTTTTTGTATTTTTTGGGGTTTTTTTTTACTGTGTAATTGCTTATATCTTTAAGTATTAGTCAATCCTCACCTATTTTATAATTTGATTTTTTTTTCTCCATTGTGTGTTGTTGGTTTTTTATGATGCGGTTTTGCGTTGTTGAAAATTTGAAAATCAATCAGCTATGGGTAATAAAGAAAACAATGGATTCTCGATTTTTTTTGGCTTGTGCCCACTTTGGTTTAATTTCAATAACTTTTAAAGAGGCCTTGAGAGTTAAAACTACACAATATTTCAGAAAGCAACGATTAGATTAAAGTTTAAAGAATAAGTACAGCAATGTCACAGTTAAAGACGAACAAAAATGGTTTCAAAGTTTATAAATCATCTTCAGGAAAAGGATTTTACCTCATATGATGGACTAGTCCAGGGAAGGACAATCATAGCGTCAGTAATTGAGCATTCAAACAGTATATATTTAGGTAGTGTAAATGCATCTATTGTAATGTACATTAAAATAATTTTAAATAGTTATTGGTCACCATTTATGCGATGAGTCTGATATTTGTTCATTTATATCTATGTATCTATATATATGTTTTTATATTACTATATTTATTCATATATTATTATAATACTAGATATTTGTAATTATGCACAGATAAGGTTTCTTTATTTATAATTTGTGTAGCAGAGATTCTTTTTTTCTACTTTTGGACCATTCAAATTTGGACTAAAACTATAAAAAGTATTAGAAACAAGTTCAACATAATAATGTGTTCATAATAATTGATGCATCCATGTTAATAATCTAATAATGTCATATACAATAATATATAAGTCACAGGGGGCATTTTTCTGCATGACTATACTTTAACTGATAAACCTGATACTTTGAGAGGCTCTATGACTTTAACTTACCTAGAAACACTTTTCCATTTCTTCGTCTGGGGATGGCGCCTCCTGCCGCTCCTGTGGCTTTCTGTGGGAAACAGGAAGGAAGAGATTGAGTCGGATCAAAGAGCCATCGTCACAATAAAAGCATGTTTCAACACCTTTGATGATTCTCTTTTGTAAAATGCTGGAAAAGCTGTTATGCTCTGCTGTGACAGAAAGCCCAGATGGTTGTCATTTTGTTAGAAATAGATGCTGGATGTTCTAGTTGCCAGGTCGGGTTACAGAGCAAGGGGAAAACCCCCTCCATGGCATCGTCAAAATTGAAGAATGATAAATGAAACTGCTTCAGTTGCAGAGTTTGATTTGTAGGCTTGGACGGATACCATTTACATTACACCCAGAGTCATGTGTTTGGACCCGTCTCTGCCTGTACAACATGCCGCCTTTCTCTATTTTCTCCTCTACATACGGTCCTGAGAGGTAAAAAATTAATAGAAAACAATCAATCTTCAACAGACTGATTAACATTTTCAGTCTGCCAACAACATTTTGAGCCCTGGTACATGGATGAATCAACAGAAAACACTTTGTGAATCAGTGAATCTGCCAAATGACTGGCTGGCAGCAAAAACAAACCCAGTGCCACCGACTGGTTTCCTATTAATCCCATCAGATTCTGGTGACTGCTTCCTGTTCACTCTGCAGGGTGGAGGAGGACACGGCGGCAGACAGACAGAAAGACAGAGAATGCTGACACACTGGAGACCAAGTGGGCTCATGGGAAAAAAACAGCAGACACAGGAGCCTGCAGAATGTGAGCAGCTGTTTGAGGCCAGATCCAGGCATGGAAATAGCAGCTCTTTACAAAGCAGAGCTTATCTGAGGGCAATTAGAGCCAGAGAGAAAACACAGCAGCAGCTAAGGCCTTTGTTGTTCACCATCAACTTTTAAAGGAGAGAGTAGTTTGGGTTTTACGTGTGACTTTATATCCACAAAGAAACAGAAAAAGTGCTTTTTGAGTGATCTTTTATACACACGGGGATGGACAAAATAACAGAAAAGTCTTACAATATAATGAATCCAATGCAACAGAACCACAAACTTCAAAGTTACCAAAAACTTGGCTCAGTCTTAAAAAACATGTAACCATTTTTGAAAATATTAGTTGCAGGGTTTTGGGTTTGGATTGCATTATATTGCAAGATGTTCCTGTTTGCCCCATGTACAAATACAAACAGATTCTGCTCTTTTAAATGTTTTGATGTGTATTCAGTTTAATGCTTATTTTATTTGCATACAGACTACATAACATCCAGATAAGGCTTTACAACGGAGCTCCACTCAACTTAAAGAGAAAAACAAACAATAACATAAAAGAAAAGGAAATAAAAAAGAAAACTAAGCTTGCATGATTTAGAAAAAAATACAAGAAAAATCTATATAGCAGTGACACTTTATTTCATGGTTGATTAATTTCAAAATATTAATTTCTTTCTATGGAGGTTTCTTGGAAAGCAATATGTTAATTGATACCAATTGTAGGGAAAATAAGAAATAGCTTAACAAAAAAGCTCAATAATTATTCTTTTTTATCATTATTGAAACTGTATTCTATACACATGCATGCATGCTCTCCTTTAAACACATTTCAAAGCTCTGACCTGCTGTGCCCTGACTCTCTAGGTTTTCCCTTGACATTGATTTTTAATTTATTCATTAATTGGAAAAGTACCAAATGAAAACTGTCATAATTAGTCCCAAATTAGCAGGCTATTTATGGGAAACATCACAGGATATTGTAAGGAAACATAAATAAAAGTGTTCCCAGTGAAGCTACAAACAGAACAGTGTGAAAGGTTACAGATGATGTGAGGAGCACAGACAGATACACAGAGCTGAAAACATATCAGGTGTTGGTCACAAACACTCGAACACTCGGACTCAAGTCTGAAGGTCGGTGAGTTCCAACGAAAAGGTTCATATTTTCATCTTTCTTTAATTAAATGTCGATGACTAAGCCTTCCAGCTCAAACTATATGCAGGGCAGATAATGTAATTTAATCACCAGTGTTTAAAATAACGGCATCATAATATGAGCTATCCAGGTCACTCAGTGTACCTTTTTATCTGAAGCACCTGTCAGTGCTGCAAACAGGCAGCTATAAGGAGAATTTAAGTGTTTATCTTTCATTATATCAAAATGTATCATATTATACCACATTATGTTAATGTTATATTGACTCTTGGACTATATTCTATTTTATTAAAACACATGAATTGAATCAAGTCACAAATTAACCTGCTTTACATAAACCTTTTTACTGCTGCTATTAATCACAACACTGTCACTTTACCATGTCATTCTTTCTCCATATACTATTGTATAGTTTCTAGTTTTATTCTCTTCTTATTTTAGTTTATGTAACTCTTATTATTTATTTCTGTTGTTTCTTGTGTACTGTTGCAACAACTGAATATCCCCTCTGTGATTAATAAAGGCGCATCTTAAATAAAATCAGTTTTTACATAATAAAATAGATCATTTTTTATAGAATGTGTTGCATACGCATTATATAAAAATGATCTATTTTAAATCAAGCAAGTTTTTATCTACCCTCTAAATGTTTTAAATTACATTTAAATCTATGGTACGTTCATATCAAAATCACTACTCATATACAAAAATTAAGCGACTTAAACACATAATTTAAGATCCACCTGAAGCTGGCAAAAACCTGCATCATCCCTGAAACAAAGTTTTACATTTCAGTTTGTCTGGCTGTGGCTCAGTTGGTAGAGTGGTCGCCCACTGATTGAACGGTTGGTGGTTTGATCCCTGACATGTCAAAGTATCCTTGGGCAAGATGCTGAACCCCAAATGGCTCCTGATGCTGTGTTTATTGGTGTGTGAATGAATTCCCAATGGTGGCGAGTGGCACCATTGAGGATAGTCTCTGCCACCAGTATGAATGTGTGTGAATGGGTGAATGAGCGCAGTCTGTAGTGTAAAGCGCTGAGTGGTTGCAAAGCGATTAGAAAAGCGCTATATAAGTGTGGGTCCATTTATTTGACTTTTCTGTTCTGTTCTTGATTAATATCTATCATGTTAAAGTCTCTCTCAGTGCCTATTGTGTATGATTGTTGTATTATGAGAAGTCTTTTAATATATGAAAGCACTATGTTAATAAATACAATACTTCTCCTTTATACTACTGCTGCTATTAAAACTCAGTATGCAGTAAAAATGCAGGGCAGGTGTAAACGTACCTCTTTGACATGCCGTTTGAGGTGCATGTAAACGCTCTGTCCTGTTTTGCGATAATGTCTCTCCACATGTTCCCGTCCAAAGCCGAGGAATGTGTTCATACACACGTACAGGCCGCCCTCCGACTCCTGCAGACCAAAACAAACAGTAACAATGAACAGCAGCACAAGGGGAAAAAACATCACCACAACAGCACATTTAACCAAAAGAAAATATATTCTATTGTAGATCTAAAATATGTTTCCCATATCTTTATGCTGCCTTATTTCACAGTAGCTGGGAGACTGTTTTTATACTATATTACTACTATTACAGTGTACCTTTTAGCTCATACTATACTGCAACATATCAGAGTATGTTAATATTTCATGCAGTCTTACCAACTCATTTACTACATTATATTTCTTTCTGTTATATTTATACAAAGAACACTACGTATCATCACTTAATCACAGTATATTTTATTATTAATACAAATAATAATTATACATTTTAATCCTTATTTACACTGTTTATGAATATACAAGCACTGCTATTAATCAGACGAGTATTTGTATCTTATTTTTACTTCTCTATCTGTAGCATTCTCATTTCTGTCTTTGTGCTGGGTGGAACACCTCAATTTCCCCTCTGAGTAACAACAAAGCCTTATCTCATCTCATCTTATCTTTAAGCTAAATTTTCATTGTGATCCACTGTTATCTGACCACCACATTACCTGGCACTAGTTAGAAAAATTAAATAAAGAAACTCGATATGCACAGCGGAAATACGAGTGAGAGCGATGAGTCAATGAATCTGCAAGCCCATTTTCAAAAAGCCTCTCTTGCATTTTGTCAAACAGCCAAAAATCTGTTCCAACACTCTTGCAGAGAAAAAAAAATCTCACTTTAATCGAGAAAATGTCTGCCGCTGAAAAGCCTGTTATTTACTGTAAATCCACAGATTCACAGTCACCTTACAGGCGTTATTTCAGCCGAAGAACATCTCAAAAATATGAGATTAGTCTTTGATATTTTCTTTCAACAAGTCATTTGATACAGCAGTTCTGCTGCTGTTGTTGTTTCGACGAAAGAACATGTGCATCCTGTTACTTACAGCAGCATAAAAATGAAGTTCATTGACAAAGTAGCACCTCTTTTGCTTTGCTTTAAACTTGCAGGTTTAAAAACAAAATAAAATTAATCCTCATTAAAGTGCTGGTGAGTGCCACACATGTTACATCTTTGGTTGACTTACTGTATCTGAACCATGTTAAAGGATACAAAGTTTATGATAATTTTGTCTGCATGTTTGCACATTTAAACTGTATAAAATACAGGGTGAACACAGTAGGACCTCTTAGGGGGTTTTTAAATTCTGCACTTTCACGCTTGGACTTTCAGACACAAAATACACAAAGATTACACCTTCAGAACTAACCTAGATCTGCAATCAATGTGGGCCTAATAACCCCCTGTGATAAACCTTTAAGTGGCCCAGAGTGACATATGAGCTTCAACAGTGCGAGGATAAAAATAAGCCAGTCCTCAGGCCAACATGATGAACTCCAGACAGCTGAGTCACCTTTAAAAACGGTTTCAGTCGAGAAAGTAGGTTTTTTTAAATATATTTAGAACATTTAAACAGCCAAAACTTTAGCTTTTCTATCCGTCACAAGTCTTTACAAGCACAGGAAGGACTGAACTCGTTGTTAAAACTGTAAAATTTCAACAACATTTCAAAATGTTAAAAATGTATACAAATAAAAATAAATATTGATACTTTGACACCCTATCAGTAATGTCAAAACCACAGAAGAAAAAGAAAATCACTAAAGAAATGAAAACATGCATGCATATCTGGGTCATGAGATTTTCTATGAACTCTCTAGTAACACGTCCTATACCCCTAGACTCAAGGCCCCTATACACTCACTTAAACAAATTTACTTTAAGTCAATTTATGAGTATCACAATAATAACAAGGATAGCACCATTTTATTATTAGTTGTTGTGAACTCACTATTGAGCACAGATGTGAATCTTAACTGTGCATTACACCATAAATTGAATATTATTGGCTTGCAAAGGCTAAAAAACACAATTTTTTTTTTGAAAGTTACCACAATAAATGTACTTCAGTTAGCATATCATAATAAAAATAATTATAATAAAAATACAAGCTTGCTGCTAAGCCTCACTGGCACATTTCAAGTCAATTTTAGACTGATTTTACATATTTAAAGACAGCATAAATTGAATATATAAGCTATCAAAGGCTAAAAAAACACACAATAAATGTACTAATGTTAGATATAATAATAAAAAGTATTATTTAAAAAAATACAAACTTGCAGCTAAGCCCCACTTGCACATTTCAAGTCATTTTAGAATGATTTTAAATAAAAACAAACACCATAAATTGATTGTTATACCCTTTCTAAGGCTAACCAACAAAACTAAAAATGTAAAAATATCACAATACATTCAGTTTTTTGATCATATAATGATGGAAACATGCAGCTGAGCACCACTGATACACTTCAAATCAATCTTAAGACGCATTATAGATTAGAGAAACGCCATAAACAGGGCTGCTAAGGCTTTCTGTAATTAATTCAAACATGGGGGCAGGTGTGTCAGCGTGTCTTTAGTGTGGCCTGAGCTGCACCGTCTACCTCTCCCTGCACAAAGGGAAAGCCCTCCACCCTCTCTCCTGAGATGTAAACAACATTTAATTATTTATTTCCCCCTCAGGTTCATGGGGAAGGTGGCCATGGAGACACATATACATTACGGCAGATTCACGTGTGTCGTTAAGCCGAGCCAAGGCACACCGTCAGCCCGCCTGCGACCAGCCTCCACCCTCCCTCCCTCCTCCCCACACAGCCAGCTCATGTCTCGGTGTGTGTGTGTTGGACACTTACGGGAGAGTCGAAGGAAAAGATGCACTCGCTCTTGAAAACCCTGTCTCCTGTCCGGGGCACTCTGATGGTGGGCATGTATGGGACCAGCAGCTCTCCGAGGTCTGTAGCCATCTTCGCATTCCTGCTTGTCGCACCACAGTGCTGCGGAGCCTCCGGAGCAGCGCTGTCAGAGCAGAGGATGCTATTTTTAAAGCACTCCGTCTCTACATTCCTCCAGCCAGGGGGATGTGACGCTGAAAAACATAAAAATAAAATGACACAGAGAGGGGTGGAGGCTGGCTGCTACACGGGGCGGCAAAGCTAAAGCTAATGATGCTTTTTTTTGCCTGTGTTTTTTTTCTTGCAGAAAGCTTTGACCTGCGCAGAAATTACATGGCTTGTGTTGACTGTGGTGACGCTTTATGCACGGGGATGTTTTGCCGAGAAGGGCCCCTCCCACCTCCGAGGATGATTCATAAAGCCACCCACACTTACTACAGCACGGTTCCCCCTCCAAGCTCCTCTTGCAAGATGTACTTCTGGGGTTTAAAAGGAGTAACATTTCAGTTGAAAAAGAATATCGTCACCCTGTTAAAATAATCGCCTAACTCATTTTTTCAAGTTTTGCAGGAAACGCCAAAAGTGTAACATGATATTTATTGATCATTTCACTCAAAAAGGATGTAACAAAGGAAGGCTATTGACATAGTACTAACACTGTGTAAATGATGTAACTTAAGAGAAATAAATGACTTAGGCAATTTTTTGAACATGCCTTTGTGACTTAAGCAAGATATGGTAACACTTTATTTTGAAGGTGTCTACATAAGAGTCACACAAGCCTGTCAGAAACACGACATGACAAGTATCATGAGCGTTAATTTTACTTCAAAGTGTCATTAATGTTCATGACACACCCCATGTCATGTTTATGACACGCTCATGTCACTCTTATGTAGACACCTTCAAAATAAAGTGTTACCATATCTTGTCACAAAGCCATGTTCAAAAAAATTGCCTAAGTCACATTTTATTTTGACTTAGGAATAATGAATCCACTTAAGTCACACACTTGACATAGGCCATTATCTTAAAGGGATAAAATCACATGATCTGATCAACTGAGGATGTAGGCGATTTTACCATAGGTGGCATGAGGAGATGATTTAGGCAAAAAAAATAAAACTTTGACAAAAAATGACTTATTTTGACAGTGTGATGATATTATTTAATTAATCTAATTATAATCCTTGCAAAGTTTTACATCCAAAAATGTAAATTTGGCCAAAGTGAAACCTTTCTTTTGTGTTTTTATGAAAGCACTGGAGATGTACTTCAAGTCAATATCCAATCCTTAAAGCAAGAAAGCTATCAAAACTGTGAGATTATGCTCCCGCTTCAGTATTTTTGATTCAATTTAATCATTTTACTACTATTGCTATTTTCATTTTCTATTTATGTATTTTTTTGTATTATTTAGATGTTTCTCAAATATTATTAATGTAATGTTTACCCTGCTACTTCTGTTACTGCACTACTGCTGTATACGTTCTATAAATTAATGTGAAACAAAATTTGTATTTTTTTTTTAAATCCAGGAAAAGCATGAATTTTTAACAGCTGCTGCCTGCAATATCCTACAAAAGACTCCATCATTGTTTTAAGTTAAGTTTTATTTTTAAAAAGAGAGAAAAATATTCCTGTGTTTTTAGCATTTTGTGTTTGGAACATATGGATGGAAGCTGTTGTTTTTTTAAATAAAATTGTTTTTTCTATAATTTTTAATTCCTTACTCCTATGTTTTGTACTCTTTTCTAATGGAAAAGGGAAATTGTTATATAACAGTGATCTATATACTTTTATTTAAATTCCCTCAGTCTTTTTTGTCATAATATGCATGTATTATGTGCAAGATCTTTTATTCTATTTAATTTTTTAAAGTGTTAAACATTTCGAATGAGAAACCACAAAAGCTTAATTTCGTCCATTTTATAATATAAGGCTTTGTCCATCAGACCATCATCTTTACTGCACAGCTCTGCCACCATGTGGACACTCACGTTAACTGCAAAAAATATGAAAATGAAGTAATTGATTTGCCAAAATTGTATCCCAGTGTCTGCCCAACTTCCTTGTGGATGAGAATAAACAAGTGAGATATTTTCATTATGAGGTGGACTGATTCCAGTCTGAAAATGTTATTGCTTTAAATTAAATGTTAGAACCTTGAGGTCTTATCATATTATTGTTAATCCGTTTTTATTTTTTTACTCTTTAATCCTATTTTTACATTTGATTTCTATACAAATGTATTGCTTATGTTTCCTTATACCCTTCTTTCTATATTAAATTATTCTTTTATTTTTCAAGTTTTACACTGCTTTGATTTAACTTTAAATTGTGTTACTTTATCTCTGAATGGAACTTTATTATATTGTGTTGCTTTAACTCGAATAAGGTCGTCCTGTTGAGGGTGGTGAGAGTTCAGATGATCCCCTCACATACCAGGTGAAAGGCCAACAGTCACTCCATCACAGGGCTGACACATGTAGACAGACAAGCACTCACACTTATATTAACGGCTACATGGCCAATTCCCTCATTCGGCATGACACAGAAGCATCCAGAGATACAGAGAGAGCACATTCAGGCTTCACACAGAAAGATCTTACTTACCTCTGCCCTGCATTCTAACTTCACACACCAAACAGCTCTAAATACTAAAAGGTAAAAACATCTTTGCAGCATGAAGCAAATAACACCATAGGACACACTATCAGATTCCTTATAGATATTTTATTTACGGGGGAAAATGTACAAACAGTGAGATTGAACAGCGTGATGTACTGATGGCAGACGCCTCTGGGTTAGTAGTCAGGTGATGACTTGTGGCTTTTGTCAACGAGCTCCTTGTCGGCGGTGTTATAGTGGTACCAGGGGCCGTCTCCCTTTGCCCTCATGTGTCGTCGCACCTCCAGCTGCTGCAGTCTATTGATGACAAACAGGCAGGGAATTATTGACAATATGCTACAGAAAGGGAAGACGAGTCAAACCAATGACGTCTCTCTTCAGTCAAACCTTGTACACTGAATATCTCACAGAAACATGTCTGATGGTTATATGCTACCGCTCAAAAGTTTGGACACACCTTCTCCTTTAATGAATATTCTTTATTTCTATTATATTTTCTTCATTGAAGATTAAAATTTTTTTTTTAATCTGAACTATGATGGAACACATGGAATTATGTAGTAAACGATAAACATGTTACACAAACCAGAATATCTTTTATATTTTACATTCTTCAAAGTAGCCCCCTCTTGCTTTGATGGTCTCACACACATTACGAAGGCAAAAAATTCCACAATTTAACTCTTGACAACCTGCGACTGAAAACCATTCCAGGTGATCGCCTCATGAATCTGACTGAGGACAGAAATGTGTAAAGCTGTGTAAAACATATTCTGGTTTGTTTCACACTTTTTCTGCAACATAATTCCATATGTCTTCTTTCATAATTTTGATGTCTTCAGTATTAATCTACATGTTTAACTTACAGGGGTCTTCAAATGAACTAATTCAATGGTAGAAATAAAAAGATTCCACAAAATTGTTGGGCTGCTCCCTTATAATGCATTCATACTTGTTGCATCACAAGAACCAATACATCACTACCAAGTTGATGCCTAAATTCTGAAAACATGACAGTACTTGACTTTTTAAAAGTAACACATGTAGCATCATTTTCACTGGTGTTGGAATAGATGACATTTCTAGCATCACAAATTCCATAAAAATCAGTACAAGTTTTGATCTGACTGCCAACTTCAATATAAGAAAAAAAGTCATCTTTTTCGTCTTGATTCTAAAACGTAAATCAATCTCTGTTGCTGAAGATGTTTAAGGACAGTTAGAAACATCTTCATGAGCCTGTATCATTCTGGTCTTCATGCCTGAGACAGTATTTTACCACAGAGGCAACAACATAAACCACCGGTACTAAAACTCACCTCATGTCTGCCTTCTCTTTTTCTATTTGGAGAATAGCCATCATCTTTTCGTAGTCTTTCACGGGAGTATTATACAGGTTCCGTTCAATGAACCTGGTGATGGGGTGCTGCCATGACACACAAGATAAACAGGGTTTTTGGCATTTTTATTTGAACACAGACTGCTGCTTTATTGTAAATTAGTGCATGTGTAATGAGTGCCAAGTTAACAATCACAGATTTTTTATTTAAATTAAGAAATCAATTAGTTGAACAATTACTGTGACATTAGTCGCTTCAGATAAAAGTGTCTGCTAAATGACACTGTAGATTGTAGATTTTACATGAGATGCTTCAGTAGTTACGTACCTTGTAGTACTCCCAGTATTCAGGTTCGTAGCCCTCAGGAGTTTCAACCAGCTCTGCCTCACCTTCACAACACATCACAACACAATCACACTCAGTTCAAATTCTCATGCAACGTCTTTTGATTTACTCATTAAACATCTTTAAGTTATAAAAAATGATGAACTGATCAAAGTAAAAAAGTGAAATGCACAAAAAGCCTAGAAGAAATCTCCTCACTTACCGATGAAGACATTCACACATGTGACAATAATAGCCACAGGAATGCCGGTCAGCAGGGTGTAAAAATACTGAGAAGCAAAATGAGAAGAGAAAATTAAATATTTAAAATGGTGATGTTGTTCTGCATGAGGAGTGACCAATACTGGAGGCCTAACGAAGCCAACATGTTAGTAATAATTGTTACTTCGACACAAATGTAGCTGAAAGTTTATGCATTGCATTGATTTACTTTTATTGGACTTCAATTCAGGGTTTGTAGAGCATTTTAAAAGTAAAATTCAAACAAAATGTTCGGTTCACTGTATAAATGTAATTGCAACAAATAAAGTTTGCAGAAATAATTTATACCCACGGCAATCAATGTATATTGTCACTTTGTTTGTTGTACAACTCTTCCTAAGGTGTGAAACATGTTATTTATTATGTGGATTCAATAAGTAAATTCCAGCAGTTCTTAATAGTGGTGCAAATGCATCCAAGGATACAACTTTAAAAAATGACGGGGGGCTAAATATTAAATTAAAGGCTTTTAATATCCCTGTCAAAAGCATAGGTAAAGCAGGGCTTAACTTCAGTGTAACATGGCTGTTTATGAAGACTGCCTTCGAGATTTGTCAGGATTACAGAAAAATGAATGAGACAATGTTACAGTACTCACCAGTAAGTTCATAAATCTTGTGTCATAGAATTTACTGGGTCCGATGGTAAACATTTTCTTCTTTCCATGACCCCAACGAACGGCCACTGCAAGAAAAGGCAGGGGAAAGTGTCTGACTCTTGACCATGTATTTCACAATTAAAAGATGGATGTTTGTTTGACATTGTATTGAGGTCATGATACAAGACTAGACTAGACTGATTGATAATGATTAGAAATGATTATCCAAAATGCTAATGATCACTCCTCAAATGTGTCTTCTTATCAGAAAATCAGGGATAGGCAATATAGAAGAAAAAAAAAATCACCATCATGATCGTTACCACAGATTTATCTCAATATAACTATATTATGATATCTATTAAGGTAAACATAATTGTGTGGTAAACTGTCAAGTTAAGATATTCACATTGGAAAGAAACACTGACAAAAGTGCTTTACAAAGACACAAATAAATAATAGACAGAAATAAATAGGAGCATATTAGTGAATTAAAAATACGGAGAATATCTTGAAAACAAGATATCAAACACAGAACTACACAAACAACAAACCCAAATACTTACAAATAAATCATTAACTGGCAAAAGAAAAGTGATGGGACTCTTTAAAAGGTTTCTAAGCAACGTTATACCCTGTTGAACCAAATTGATTTTATGGTGTTGTGGTGTCTACAAATACAGTGTAAATACATTTCCCTGATATTTAATTTTACATTACACAAGTTGGTAAAATTAGGTGTATAATGTGTGTTTAATTTTTTTTTAAAGTATGAGTAATTTGACAAACATATGAGGAGATGATATTGGTATTCAACTGCTATGAAACATCTATTACAAAGGCTACAACATACTATTTATTGAAAATAAAGATGGTTTAAAAATGTTGTAGCTCACAAATAAGAATGAGCAGCTACTCGTGACTATTGAAGTATGTTAAAATAATCTGTTATTCTGTCTCTGTGGGTGGGGGTCACTATCTGTTGACGTACGTCACTGTCTATGCGTGTGTAATTCATTAATTGTGTATGTAACCTCTCTGTGCATTCATAGATTAATCATGCAAGATGCTTTGCTACAATGATCATGTGCTAATATTGTTTTAAAACTATGATTACTCTAAATAAATTTAAGATATATAATACATTTATTCCATCTGCTTAACCTTCCTGTGCCCTACTTTATGTTTTATATTTTATTATTTGTTGCAATATCTGTGTCTCCAATAACATCTCTGCAGGTCATATCAAGTCAGGAGTTTGTGTTTTGAAAGTTTTGTTCCAGGTCAGGTCACGGACATGGTGTGCTGAGCAGAAAGATAACGGTCTTCTCTGCTTGGTGACATGACGTGTCCACATATTGAATAAACTAGCAAATCTGCGGATTGAAATTGAAATTAAACCTCTGTTAGGTTATAAAAAAGGGTTCAGGGAAAGTAGATGGCGTTCAGCGTCATGAACTGACCAGCCTTTGTGTAATCAGGGGCGTGTGGATTGAACCCAGAGACTCTGTAAACGGCACATTTCTTGACGTTTGTTTGTTGTAATAAAATGAAGCTAAACTGAGAACTCGGACGTCTCCTGCTCATCAAACGATCAAATCAAACGATCGGTCCAGATAAATAGGTGAACATTTGTGTTGGAGTCAGATAATTTGATTTTAAAGGTTTCCTCAATGCATTTCTCAACATAGCTCACAGATAAGATAAGAATGTGCAGCTACTTGTAACTATTGAAGCACCGACCTACTTTGTAGGCTTTGTTGACAGCAGGACAAACGCTGCCTGCTAGCTAATATTAGCAAGCTAACAAGTCCCGATACAAGGTCATAAGAACAGACGGCCACCTTTAGGCTCAAACTCCTCACTCCTTCAACTACCAGTGTCTCTTACCTGTATCTGTCCGCGGGATTGCTCGAGTGAGCAAATTTGCGGCATTATTTCCAGATTTCAGAGGACTGCGTCTGGCTGCAAAAGCAGCTACAGACCTGAGAAGGCTCATGCCCACCATCTCTACTGAGAAACGACCGCTCAACAACACGGTCCCTGATTGGTTGATGAAAGAGCCAAGCGGAAACCACCATCTTTAATATGGGTAGATACATTTAAATGCATTGTAATTTATTGGAATTATTATGTAAAACATGTATAAACAAGTTAAAACATAAATATGTATCAATAACTGAAAAATAAAATCATTTAAAATATATGTTTTTGGTGTACAGGAATGCATGATGGGTATTGTGATCAAAGGAAATGAATTGGCGGACAAATGTGCAAAGGAAGCAACAAAAAGGATTAATATTGATATCGGGGTTCCATTTAGTAAAACAGAAGTGAAAACTATAATCAAGTGCAAATTGAAAGGAAGGTGGCAAAAGCAGTGGGAAGAAGAGAGAAAAGGAAGGTGGTTATATAGAATTCAAAGAAAAGTAGGTGTGATGAGAAGCGTGGGGAGAACACGAAAAGAGGAAACAATAATATCCAGATTAAGATTGGGTCATACAGCATTAAACAGTACACTATTTAAAATGGGAAAACGCAATTCGGGAAGATGTCAATATTGTAATGAAGAAGAAAATTTAGAACATGTGATGCTTTATTGTCAGAAGTATGATCAGGAGAGAAGGGAACTGATATTGAACCTTAAAGAAATTAAGTTGAACTTTGATTTACGGGATCTTTTACAAAGAAGTTCAGAGGAGAAATGTTATTCCTTTTTGTTACAGTATTTTAGGAGAACAAGATTAATAGAGAGAATATAATTTATGTACTTTCTCCTTTTTTTTTTTTTAAATTAATTGATTAATTTATTTTTATTATTATTATTTTATTATTATTTAGTTAAACTCAGGAATGTGTAAAGTCCCGGTCCACACTCCATATCAGTAGGTGGCGGTAATACACCAAAAAGTTGTTTGTCAACCGCCATAAAACAACACAAAGAAGAAGAAGAAGATGGGTATTGTGGGAAGGACGAACGGCAAAGATGGCGGCGTCCTCATCGGCAGGACGCGTTTTGACTCTTTGCAAGCAGTTTCAAAATGTTTTTAGGATATCTTCGGCGATAAACACTCAGCAATGTGCTGCTGCTGCTGCTGTGACCAGATACCAGCCTCAACTTTACAGGTAAGCCGCTGTTTCAGTCAGTGAAACACGACATGTTGGGTGTCGTTAACGTGAACGTGTTCACAGCCAGCTAACACCTCAGTGACAGTTTGTCTTGACCTCAATAAAAAGCAATAAATACTAATAACTAAATAAACTGTCACAATTAATAAAGGTAAGTATCTTCGAGTTTTAAATGCATGATGCTATCTGCAGACATTTGTTAAATTAATCCGTTGACATTGGATAAACGTAGAGACTAGGGCTGGGCGATATCGACCAAAAGTTCAGTTGAAAAAGAATATCGTCACCCTGTTAAAATAATCGCCTAACTAATTTTTTCAAGTTTTGCAGGAAACACAAAAAACTTCACCAAAAGTGTAACATATGACATTTATTGATCATTTCACTCAAAAAGGATGTAACAAAGGATGGCTATTGGCATAGTAATAACACTGTGTGTGTTTTTTAAACATGCCTTTTTGACTTAAGCAAGCTATGGTAACACTTTATTTTGAAGGTGTCTACATAAGAGTCACACAAGCCTGTCAGAAACATGACATGACAAGTATCATGAGCATTAATGTTACTTCAAAGTGTCATTAATGTTCTAAATCATTGTGTTTACTGTACTGTACTGTAGTTAAAGACAGGAAGTCATCACAGGCTACAACTAACGGAAGCCCATGCTGAACATGAAACCTTTTAAAGTGTCTCTTTATTATGAGATGATGTGCCATAATAATTATGAGATTCTAAGTTATTTATTTGAGAAAGTTTCTCATAGACTCAGATTTGTTTTCATCAAAAAAGTAAAGACCCTTTAAGTCATTATCATGGGAAACAATGAAATAATATATGAAATAATAACTTAGTACCTCAACATAAAAGCTTCAGCTTTTACTAGCATACTAACTCATTATTATGAGATACTAAGACATTACAAGATAAGTCACTTATTATTTTCAGTCAAGTCATTATTTGGAAAAAGCATTATTTTGCATTATAATGACTTGCAGGATCAATTATGTAAAATCACATTGGCAGAAATGGCCTCCCATACTAATATTCTAAATATACTGATGTTTTTCAGAAAATAACATGCATTTTTTTCCAGACAAAGCTTTGTAAAGTGAGACCCAGAAGCTCCTTTATTTATTTCCATTAACCCCAAAATGGCAATTACCAATTGCTAGTACTCTTTTCTGTTTTGAAGTTATTTGGCTCTTGGTATTTTACACACACAATAGTCTAACATCTGTTGTTACTTTATGATCCTTTCATTATGTTTTAATGTGTCAAAGTTTTTCTAACAATATTTTAAGAGAAACCTTATACACTTGTTTCAGATTTACTTAAAAACAAGCACTTTGTCATTTAGGGTGAATAATCCTTTTTTAAGTCTTGTTATATTAATTTATTTTGTACCCAGCAGGGAAAAGTCTCCGCTCGCTGCCCTGTCTTGGTTCAGTCCCACCAGCTCTGTGGGTCAGTGTCGAGCCCTGCACACAACCATCAGCAGGAGAGGGCTGGACGAGTTCTTTGACTTTCCTGACAACTGGGGAGAGGACAAGGTGAAGTCAGGTAAAACATTTTCTAGCATTCAGCAATCTCATGCCTCCACAATGGTCTGCTTGTTGCTTTTTAAATACAAATTTGTTTGAACATTTTTTAGGTGCACCATGGACTGCCAAACAACTGAGAACAAAGAGCAATGAAGATTTACACAAACTTTGGTAAGCACTGTTGAGATCACACAGGTGCTTCACACTGTTTTAACATGTTTCAGGTGTGTGTAACCCTCTCGCTCTGTCGCAGGTACATGCTGTTAAAAGAAAAGAACATGCTGCTCACACTTGAACAGGAAGCAAAAAGACAAAGGGTTCAAATGCCGAGTCCAGAAAGAATCAGGAAGGTTGGTATGATATCAAAGTGACATGTCAGCCATTATTTTATTTGACAGATCAGCTTTGTGGTATGCAGGGTTTGTGGGTGTTATTTATGTTGAGGTCGTAGCCCTGACTGAGATTATTCTTGCTGTCTTCTTCCTCTCAGGTTGAGCGGTCGATGATCAGACTGGAGACGGTGGTGCAGGAGAGAGAGAGTGCACTGCGACTGCTGCAGACAGGACAGGAGAAAGGCAGACCAGGAGCCTGGAGGAGGAACTTATTTGGACATGTCTTCTGGTGAGGGCCGATTCACCGTATATGTTATATCACATGGAGAAATGTCTATGAAATGTCATCACTGATGTACTCTTGTTTTCTTTCTGTCAGGTATCGATTCAAAGAGTATGCTATTCCTTGGTACATGAACAAAAGCTATAAGCGAAAGAAGTTCTTCACACCCAATTTTGTTGAACCACACATAAGGTAAGGCATAGTGCTCTTTTTATATAGTGCAAAGGGTGTTTTAGTCGATTTAAAAGGTGTGTGTGTGTGAAGAGTTTAACCCTAAATTATGCAGTTATATTCCTGTTCTCTTACATTAAAACAAAATGTTGATTTATTCCCGTTTACATATTTTTCTGTCTTGCAGGCTGCGCATTGAGAAGCGACTTCGAGAGAGGGCCAGAGAACGCAACTATAAGAAAGAAACTCAGTCCAAACTCAAGGAGAGGTTTCCTCAAATGAAAGTCTCATCATGAAATTTCAAGAGCACATTTTACAGTTAAGGAGTTTTGGCCAGCTGTGAGCCTGAAAAATGTCTGAATTTATCTCCTGAGTTAATATGAATACTTGCATCTGAATCGGCTCATGTCATGTAACTGAAGGTGGTTTGAAACAGTTGTATTATGTGGAATATGAGTGTATTTGTGCAGCTCTTATTTGATAAATTATGCCACGTCACCCTGAAATGTTTTTTCGCTGTTTCTATTAAAACGCACGTCATGTATTGACTTTTCCTCATGTTAAATTGTCCATAAAATTGTTTCTTAAGTTTTCTTTTAAAAACCCAGTACATTATTGTTGCATATCTTTAAACTACTTATATGAAACCTATATTTATATTAACATTACATCTAATGACACTGTACTGTTAAATATAGCTGATGCAGATTTACCAAACTTCCAGAAAACCAGTTCTGATAGTCGGTGTATGCTGCCTTCTTAGGAAGTCAGAAACCAACTTGTGGCAAGTCAAACATCTCAAATCTAAAGATCTGACTTTATTTGTACTTTCTGCAAAGCAAAATAGGACTAAAAAAGAAATGGACTTGTCCTGAGAGGGCTCAAAAGTCTGACAATATATGAAAAAGCTTCTTACCCGAGCTTTAAGGATTGGATTATTTTTTTTAAATGTTAATGCAAATTTACACTAATGTAATACAGGAAACATGCAAAAGTGAATTATACTTTTATCACACACTCATTTAACAAAAACAGATTTTATTAACCAAGACCATATGTAGCCAATGACAAGCAAAGTGAAAATTAAATACAGATTTATTTGAGTTGACAATAAGCAGAGGCAGGAGCTGACTGGCCTTTGCTTCTGATGAGTTAACTTACTACACAAAAAATAAAAGGCTCATGAACAGAAGATATTTTGCACCTCAAACCGTGGGGTTGTTCCTCCAAATACACATCACCCAAATTTACCTTGTCAATATTCTGCAGAAACCTTGCACGGAAAATGTTTCTCATGTTTATCCATATTGATAAAAAAAAACTTGATTTAGGTCCTACACACTTTTCATCATCCCACTGTCTAAATTGAGACAGTAGGTTCAAGATCCAACATTTTCAGTTCCAGAAACTTTTTAAAGATGCAAGGTTTCCACAAAACTCCCAACAATCTAAAAAATAAGGCAACAGACTGACTGCAATGACATACACAAAGGAACTTAAACCCCATTTCATCCTGGTGACAATTTGCTTTGTAGATGTTTGCCTGATTTTCACAATAAAATCCGAGACAGGCGGTGTGTGGACAAACTCAATTCTCTTTTTTTAAAACAAGTCATACAAAACATTAGCAATCATCCGTGGGTGTTCCTGAGTCCAGGGTCAGAGGTGAACGACTCATGATGTTCAGCTTGTGGCAAAAAAGTAATGAGAGGGTGGGCATCAAATCAAGGGCACTTCCTGTCTACACACTGCTTTCCTCCCTCTTCGTACTCCTGTTTGGAGATCCACATCTGCTGGAAGGTTCCCTGGGAGACAGAGAAACAAATAAGAATAAATGAGTAGGAGAGGCAGGAATACACACACACACACAACTAAAAGACACAGTTGATAAGCAAATTGGATGTGTGAATACAGTTCTCATGCATTTTGTCACCACTTTCATCAAATTACAGGTATATAATAATAAATTACAGGGTCCAATTTTCAACAAAAATATGCCTTTTTCCCCCTAAAAACAAAAAAAAAACCCAAGTCCACCTATGTTATCCTGCATTTCCAGTGCAAAGCAAATTTTGTTTTTCCTTTAGCAAACCTTGAGGTCAGTACTTGGTACTGGGCCTCAGCAGAGGTTTCAAGTGAACTTAGCCGATACTAAAAAGTGGAGTTAAAACACTGCAGACCACTGATCGGTTTAAAGAAAATCATCACCAGCAGAACCTGGTAGATCCTGCACAAACATATGAGTTTAAAGTAACCTTGCTGTTGTTAACAGTGACTCTAGGATCACTGTGGTATATTGTGCAACGTTTCAGCTGACCATAGAGATAAACTCAAAACTTTCTTTTTAAATCTCTGCAAGAGGAGCACTATGGCTTAAAGAACCAAGAGCCTTTTGCTCCTATGGAGAAAAACATTTGCTCGTGGCTGCTTCATGGTTCAGGACCATCATAAAGAAAATATATTTTTATAATATTCAAGTAAATATGTATAAGTTTTATCAGCTGTGTCCTTACGAGTGATGCCAGGATGGAGCCTCCTATCCAGGCACTGAACCGGCGCTCCACTGTAGTGTTGTTGGCGATCAGCTTCAGTCTCATACTCTGCAAAACACAGGCAACGTTGTTATATATATGTATACGTTTAAAGATGTGCTTAAGATCAGAAATTACGCATTAATCAATACTTCTAGTGTGAATTGAAATCAAATTTAGCTGCAGTCATAAGATAACAAATTTAATCAGACTGTGTGGGGTATTAACTCACCGGGGGGGTTTTCTGAGACAGTTCTCTGTTCAGTCGATCTGTGAAGCCCTGAATGAGCGTGTTTCCTCCGGTCACCACCACACTGCCGTATAGACCCTGAGAAACAAAGTCAAAAGGTTCAGCAACTTTCTTTTGTTCAAGCATTGCTTAAGTCATTCATTTCAAATAAGGAGCCTCATTTAAAAGGATGAAGTTAAACTCAAGTCCAGGTCCCAAAGTCCAGAGAGAAGAAAAAACTCTAACGCATGTTTAAAACATGTAGGTAATCACCGGCCGGATGTCGATGTCACACATTCCCACGCTGGTCGTCACCACGTGGCCGACTCCCAGCATGGTGTTTCCAGACAGGCCCTGAAGTGATCAAAACAAATTCATTCATAACACATAAAAAGCAACACACTTTAAACAACCGTTCATGACAGAGCTTTCCTCATTTAAAGCAGTATGTTGGGCAGTTTTGTCTGAAACATATTAAAGCACACACCTTGGCATTAGACGGGTCGAACAGCCCCTCTGGTATCTTGAGCCTCTCAGCTCCAAAGTCACAGTTGTAGCCGTTGGGGAGCTCATAGTGCACTGTGGGCATCTGGGCAGCAACCCTGATTAGAGAGAGAGAGAGAGAGAGAGAGTGAGAGTGAGAGTGAGAGTGAGAGTGAGAGTGAGAGTGAGAGTGAGTAACCTGTGAGTTATTTCATTTGGGATAATATTTAAAACCTTCAGAAGAGAGTTACTTTTAGCATTAAATCTCAATGAGCTAAGTGTCAAAGTAAATGTCAACATAACTGACAGATTAAAGAGTAAATAATGCTCTTACTGTTCATCATATGGCGAGTCTGACACCTGCAGCACAGATGCCTGGAAGTCCTGGATCACACACTGCAAACATTACAAAAAGGCAAGTTGGCACAAATTCGGTACAGCAAATACCAACCAAATCAACATTTCCTATTTTACTGTTTAAGTCTATGAGTCTGCTGCTTACGTTACACATGTAGTTGTGCCATGATCGGGTAACTTGAGGTAGTTTCTCTTTTTTCTTCCAGCTGGCTGGTGATCCCTCTCGCACGCCATCCTGTAATGACAAACGATGTGGCTGACATTGTCTGGTTTGAACAATAAGAAAGAATACTGACTCTGTAGGCACATAACACACAGGAATGAGCAAAGCTTAATCTTCCTGATCAAATTTTAGGATTTGTTTTGTATTTGATTACAAACTTGAGATAGGCTTGTTCTTTATTAATCTGGTCCAACTGTTTTTTATAATATACAAATAATTAATAATAAATAAATAATTTATGTACATATGATGCATGTACATCAGCAAGAGAACAGAGCTAACATTATGATCACCCTATTTAAAAAAAAAATGAATGTTAATGCTTATCCAAACAGACAGTTAATCAAATCTACAGGGAACATTTGAAAATTTAAAAAAGGCCAAACAGGAAAAAAAATCACTACATCTCTGTATGAATGGATTTATTTTAACATTCAAAACACAACTTGACTGCCTTATTAAATGACCATATGTTCATTCAAGAGTATTGTAAGAAACCACCTTTATTCATCCTGCACATCACTGCCTCAGTAAAAATGTACTGTTTCACCTGAAATGAGTTTCTCTAAAACAATGTTCTCTTACCTTAGATGCAATCATGTAAGGGGGGATTATTTCAACATTTAACTCTTGAAATAGCTCCCGACACTGCATGCTCATGAAGTCTCCAGCCAGGGGTGATTTGACGATGCCTGTCAGAGACAAAAAAACAAACAAACATAACACATGACTTGAAGGAACACAGTGGATCTCTACCATGTCTACATATAATACAACGTCTCCATACTTTATTGAAACTTGATAAAAATCACTTAACAATAAATCGTATGTTGTTGCTTTAGAAAGGGCTTTAGTTTCAGCCTGATAAAGTAATTAAACGTTAACAGAAGTTTGTTATAACTAAACGTTGGCAGGCCTGAGATTCAAGCTCCAACCAGCAGATGGCGACATAAATCATAGAAGATAACAGATGCATCAAGTTTCAATTACTCCTCTTAGGTGAGTTATCCCCTCCTTGGTTTATATGTAAACTACGGATGCACTGATTGGGAAAATCAAAGTTCATACCAATGTTTAAAATACTAATCTGACTTTAACTGATACTGAAGCTGGTTTTTGTTGTTATTTAATCCACCTTTAGTGCCAGTGAAACAAATCTGTGCCTCTGTAATGGAAACCAAGCAGATAGATCACCATCTTATAATAAATAATCAATGATAATTGTTCACCTTGCTGCAGGACGTAGCCATCATGCACTGGAATAGCTGTGGTGTGTGTGGCTCCGCTGTCTAGGACCAAGCCTGTAGACCGCCCATTGGCAAAGCTGACACACTACGAGTTAAGGACATGTAATACAGTTCACAATACAATTATAAAAACAGTAAATGGTAAAATGGAATGACTCATTTTAGTTTAGTCTCCCATCCTTTTCTGGATGAAGTGAAATCGTAAAGGATACGCAGACAGCACAGCAGATTTGCAGAGGAAGAAGGCAGGAATGTTGTAATGTTCAAACATCAGCTCTGTTAGCTTCTCTCGTTTCGCTCGTGTGTTCCACTGCGGACACAAAACAGAAGATACATTATTGTCAGCATAGCACTGTTAAAACTTAAAATGTTTCCTCTTGAGGAGCAGAGGACCAGCGAAGGACAAAAAAGTAATGACTTATAATCCTAACATCAACATATCGACACCCTCTTAAAGGAACACTCCACCGTTTTTTCATATTAAAACATGTTATTCGGTCAAGTAAGACGAGTTGATACAGACCTCTTGCGTCTCAATGCGTGCACTCAATCGCCCTGGCACGCGGCGCCACTTGGCTAGCACTTAGCTTAGCCCAGTTCATTCATTAGGATCCAAACAGATGGACAGTTAGAAGCGACCAAACTCCTCCACGTTTTCCCTATTTAAATACAGCTACACGAGTAGTTAAACGACCAAGTATGGTGACACAAAATAAAACGTGCCGCTTTTCTAAGCAGATAAAAAGGATAACTATAATGTATGGCGGAATAGCACTTGGGAGCACTTCGACTCGGCGCAGTAATATCATCACTCCTGAAAAATCTTCTCCCCTCAGGAGTGATGATATTACTGCTTGACCGAATAACATGTTTTAATATGAAAAAACAGTGGAGTGTTCCTTTAAAACAAAGTCATTTTTCAGGTTTTTCTGGAGATTTTAGCAGAGGGGGCCAGCGGCATGAGATAGTAATTTAGGCAAAAAAAAAAAAAAAAAAAAAAAAAAAACAACCAAAAAGATATAGGCCATTGTTTTAGGAAGGTGACAATATGTGAATTATGGCTAAAATAAATATCTCAAGCTTCATATTTAAGACAGAACAAAGCTTTAAATCTGCCAGCATTTGCTGTTTGCTGATAAGTTTGAATAAACACTATTTGCTGACTCACTGAGGCTTCTGACATGAGCACCGGATGCAGACTGGGTTCAGACTTGAAGTGCATCTTGTAGGTGTGATCCAAAATGGCCTGGAAACTGTCCCAGTCCTCAACTGTAAAAGGGACAGAAGACAAAATAAGGACAGGGCTTGTTTAATGTCAAATTACTGTGGCAATTATGCAGGTGAAAACAAAGGACCAACAATCATCTGCGCTTAACATGAGAAAGCTAAGTCTGAGGAAATAATGTGCAGTTATTGGGAAAAAATGCAGGTGTTTTGAACTGAGAAAAATCCTTTTCTTTGCACATGTAGAAGTCCTAGCAGCTATGGTGTCAACATGTGTTTTTACTTTTATAACATGCACTCAGGAAAATTAACGTCACAAAAAATGTGTATCTTTCATCATCATCATCATTACTGGGTCAGATGAAGGAGAAAATAGAGCGATGATGAGCTTTTTTAGATAATAATTTGGGCATCAGGCACCAATGTTCCAGGTCAGCCCTCTGAGGGAGCCTGTGGTCCCAAAGTGCTGTTCTGCTGCAATTAAGATCGGTGTCATACTCGTCTCTAAATAGCCTCACAGCCAAACATCACTGGACCAGATTCTGATGAGCATCATCAGTTAGGTCAGTGCAGCAGAGCGCTCATTTCATATCCGCTGTCAGCAACACTACTGAGGTGACAGAAATCATACAAACTGGCAAAATTTGGAGAATTTGGGCTCTGTTAAATGCTTTGGACAAAGCGGAAATAATTTGACAATAACTTTATTGGTCAATAGAGAGGAAATTAATTTAACTATTTTTTTCAGATTGTGATTATATGTGATTTGCTGCCACTGACAGGTCTCTCAATTAAAACAAAAAAAATTACGGACTTTGGTGATGTGGTGAAGTAGTGAGAAAAGGGAGTTTCTACCATTGTTGTAATTGTATTCAGAATTTCCCGGTTAAAATGCCTTAGTGTTCATCTTTCTGTAAGTTTGTTACCGGAAGCCAAATTATCCACAGAAGCCTCCTCCTCTCAAAAACAAATGGAAGTATTTAAAATTAAATATAAAAAACCCCCGAATAAAGCAGTTTCATGCTAAAAAATCTGTATTTTTCTGACACTGCTCAGTGGACACAGGACTAATGTTTGCTCAGCTTGTTCCTCTGATAACATAAGATCCATACATCAGATCAAAAAACCTAGACTTAACAAATATTTGATTACTTAATAACTTTGAAGAGATGTGGAATATATATATATATATATATATATATATATATATATATGTATATATACATACATACATACACACATACAAATAACAGGGCAGAGAGAAAACTTTTTTTTTTAAATTGAGAATCTCAAATTGAAGCATTGAAAAATAATCCACAATCCAGCAGCGACTCTTTTTAAAATAACAGCTTCAGTTCTGCACCAAGGCAAGCTCTGGATATGTGACTCACATCTGTTTGAATGTCTGAAACATTAACAGGTTAGACAACAACAAACAAGGCTGGGAAAATATGATCATGAAGAGGGGTTTGCCTTCCACCGAGAGGACACTAGACAGGAGAGCTCATGATAATGAGATGCCTTGGTCTTCAAATAATCTCATAAAAATTCATGATGAACAGCAGTCATCTATACGTCAGTGGGGTTGTGATGAGTTCATCTACAAAGTCGGCTGTCAGACCAAAAAAAGTCTAATTATGGATATGGATCTAGCAGACAGGATTATAAATATTCATTGCAGGGTAAACATCACAGACCATGACATGAAAAAGGGTCATGCACTTACACACACACCCCTGTGTGTTCATATAGGCTGTAAACGCTGTTATAGCTCAGCAGTGCACAAGCACAGAACAGACAGCCTGGTCAGTCCCCAACTCTGACACAAAAACATGGCCGTTAAAAAAACAAATTGTTATTTGTATTTTAATGCATGAAAAAAAAATTATATGGTATGAGCCAACACTCACTCATGCCATTCTTGAGCGGAGACATGACCTCCATGCTCTCCCTGGGTACCCTCAGCTGGTTTGTATCAATATAGTAGGTGGTGCCACTCTGCTTGCTCTTTTCTCCATCCGTCTCCATGGGCGTGCTGCCATCCTCTCGGTCAAGAGTCACGCCTATCACCGTGGGGAAGTCCGCCTGAGCCGAAAGAGAAACAAAACGCAAACAACACAGGTCAGGACACATTCTCACACGCCCTGGTTTGTACATTTCAATCCTAAAATCACAAATTCATCAGGAGGATCAGCCCCACCCCAAACGCTGAAGACCAAATTTCCCATTAATGTGAAACTGAAGGTGAGGTAATGTTCTTCTGACTTGTTAAAGACAAAGTGTACAACTGTTTTGAAATGCTTAAAAAGTACCTGATTTCACTCGAATGATCTAGCTTGTGTCGACTAACTCTTGCACAAACAATGTCTGACTCACTACAGGCTTGTTATAGAGAGAAAAAGCACAGGTGGTACTAATAACATGAAGGAGGGCTCTTTTCTATTCAAGTATCCCAGTATGTCACAGCAGTTTGAAAGGAAGCCATGAAAAAGGCCTGTTACAGCAGCTCAGGGCAGACTAGAGATCATAGTTAGAGCTGAAATAAAATATCAATGATCTGTAATACATTCCATTAGATTATCCAACTAAAGTAATGTTTTCTAAATACTTTGGATTATTTATGGATCACCATACCAAAATCCAGTGATGGAAGAAGCGTGTATGACATATAAACTGTGAAAATACTCCACCACTACAAGTATATAATAATAAAAGTCCTGCATGTGTTATGAGCTGAATGTACTCAAAGTAAATGCACTCATGGTGGGGTAAAATACCATAAAAACAGAGGGACAATCATTAAGGAATTTGTTATATATATATATATATATATATATATATATATATATATATATATATATATATATATATATATATATATATATATATATATATATACATACACATACACACACACATATATATATATATATACATACATATATATGTACATACATATATATTATAGACTTTCAGTGATTCATTTAATTTTTGTTTATCAAAAAGAAGGAAAAAAAGAAAATTAATGGACGAGTTTGATAATCAATCATATATTTAAGTAATTATTTTAGGCAAAATTAATATAATAAACAATTGAATATGTCAGCTTGGGCTCTGAATATCTGTGACAGACTGTGAAAATAATTAGCTGGAACGATGATCGGAATCATTAGCATGATTTCTAAAGCATGTTTTCATAGCTTCTCTTTGAAAAAAAAACAAAAAACACGAGCTGTGACTACTCACATTAATGAGGTCACACTGATTGTGTGTCAGGAAGGACAATATTATATATGTAAACAGGAAGGTGGTGAGGTGGGGTGTTATGTAGTCAGGTTTAACATTATATGGCACATAGTGTTAAAGAAAAATGATTTTCATTACAGATGATTACCAGGTCATACAATACTGTGGTATTAGCATGAGGCCAATATTACAGAGATGACACAGATTAATGAGATCACAGCCATCAGTGTTTAACTCTCTAATTTCTCTTATCAAACTGATGTTTACACAATTTAAGATCTCCACCTGAAGTACAGATGAATCTAAACCTTGCAAGCGCTCTCTAGAATGATCTGAACTCAATTTATGCCGTCTGTCTCCAGGGTGACAGTCCTCATTTCTTGACATTGGCGAACCCCCAGAGGGAAGACGAAGATGCACAGAGGAAGAAAAGACACATAGTTAATCAGGTCATTTGAGCGATCCACTTACCTTGGGACAGTCTTCTCCTGCGTAGCCAGCTCTTACAGTGTATGAGCCAATGTCGAACACCAAAGCTCCCACCTCATCTGCAGAAAAGATTTGATATAAGTTGTCAAAAAGATCCATGTGAGAAGAAGCTCAGTACAGTTTACTTCATCTTCAAATCCTGTAGAATTTAGTACATAAAGACAATATTTTTTCACTCCCTCCTAAAAATGTTTAAATTCCCACAATATGCACCACCACACCAATTGCAAATAAACACAGATATTTATACCTAGGCCAGACATTAAACATTCCCATTCAACAACTTAGGCTGCAGCTGTGAGGTTGAGAAGACTTGTCTGGTATTCTTCCAGTAATGTTCATACATTACATTTTTGGTGATCTTTCCAAAGAGTATGCCACCAACCATAATAACAAGCTGGGACCAGGATAAAATGGCCCTTTTTGCACCAACAAAAGGAATTATCTTGAATGTAGGTCTGAAACTTCCATGTGTTTTGAACAGGTATCTGCACTCATCAGTCTTAATGGCCAATACCTGTGCTTTACCAATTAAAACTTATATGCATTAGCACTTTATAACAATGTGCTAAACTTAAACACAAAGGGACCAAATTTTTGCTGTTGCAGTGCCCAGACTGTGGAACAGCACCTGCCCCCCTCTATTGACACATTGGTCAACTTGAGTTGTTTTTAAATGTGCTTTTTAAATTAATTTAACTTTACTTGAATGTAGTGTGAATGTGCACCTTTGTCATTGAACAATTTGCAAAAGGAATTGAAATTGTCTGAGTTGATCACAATCGGTGAACTTAAATCGATTCTAAAGAATAAAGAAATAATTTCCCTTGGTCGGCGTGACTGCTCCTTATAGGTCTCTACTAAGGCTCCTTCAGTGTTGTTGTGATGGCTGTATTTGTATTTAAATGTTTATGATAACTGTGTTTAAATGTTGTAACTTGTTCTTGATTTCTTGAGGTTTTTTACATCTCAACTAGACTTTTACCTGGTTAAATAAAGGATATATATATATATATATATATATATATATATATATATATATATACCAATTTATGCAACTCTATGCTGCATGGCTTATTTGTTTGTTATGTCACATCACCATTCATTTACTAACTTGTAACAGCACCTCTTAACAATTTTATCAGGATCTTCATAACGACTGTTATATCTTATTTCTGCCCCATGTCTTGTTGCTGTCCAGCATATTTGCATGTGAAAAAAGGCTATAGTTATTAGAATTCGGAATTCCCTTTATTGTCATTGTTCAGAGTAACAAGTACCATTATATTAGTGACTGGCTGTGTTTTGTTTTGTTTATTTTACTGGACTCCGTTAATGTATTACTGTACTAATGTTTGCTGCTTCAAGGCTGGTAGGCACGGCTTGTTGTTGCTGTTGCTGCCTTTATGGGGTCTTGTTGTCCTCTGCAAATGTTAGACAGCCGCTTTTAAACATCTCGACAAAGGACTGCAGTTGGATTAGGCAGCTGGTTACATTGACATATTTATAGAAATTGTAATCAATGTGCGCTGTGCATATAAAAGTAAAAAACATCCAATTATAGCAAAGTTATAGTTAACGTTGACGGAACTGGATGTGTTCATGAGTTCGGCAAACCCACTTTCATTCATTTCCTTGCTAGCTAGCTAGCTCGGCGGCACTTGGGTTATATGATTGTTGTTTAAACAAACTAAGCTCTAGCCACAAGACGACATAGGCAAAGTGTTGATAATTTACACTTTCTTAGACGCGTGACGATCCTGATCAACGATGTTTGCAAGAATGTAACTTTAGTCCACCGCGGAGCTAAACGTTAGCACCGCTAGCCTAGCTAGCTAACTACATAGCAGGCTAAAGCTTCAAAACGGGACAACGTGGACAACAGTTCCGTTTATTTTAACTGTAAGGGCACACTCACCGCCTCCGTACACTCCGCCACTCATCGTTTAGATTATCTCAACGGCGACTTTACTTAATATAAGTTATTACAGCGGAATCACAACCGCGTAACGGTTAATCACAACAAAGGAAATCTGTTAGCATGGATCAATCTAACCGAGCGGGCGCCACACTGCGTCGAGGCGGCCGTCCAATCAGAATGCAGCACAGCGTCCTGAACTTCCGTTTCAGCTGTGACGTCAACATCAAGTACTTCCATGCTAAGGAGCGGACGTGGCCCTGCGCTCTTTATATCAACGTGAGTGGAAAACTGACCGATAAGTAGCATGAAACTTACTTTGAAAAATCAAATAGAATTGCAGATAATGTAAAAGCAGACTTTATAACAGCATGGGGATGTTAGTGATTGTTAACCTTGAGTCACGGTCGTTAAGACTATATGATTGACGCTGATCTCGTCGAGTGTCGCTTCATGCTGCAGAAGTAGCGACACTGACAAGCGGGATTCGGAATTAAAAAAATGCAAACGTGAAATTATTCTATTGGTTAATATTCAGCGATGCTGTCGTGTTAACGTTCTTATTATATAACAAATAACTTCCAAGTTTCGACAGCCTCGTGGTTGCATGTGTAACTGCGCATGTGCACAGGTTTGGCACGGTTGAGTAACTTGCTGACCTTATAGTTAAAGTCTGACAGGAGCTATGATTATATGATCCACAAACTATTTGAACGAAAGTGATACAACTCTCCGAAATTGAATTGTTATTTATAACTAGTCGCAGTGCTCATTCATATTCATGAACTTGTGGCTTTTGTGTTGTTTACTTTCTACTATAGATAGTTGTATAAAAGTTATATATACGATTACCATGCGTTTTCACAATTTGTTTCTTAAATATCAGAAAAATACGAAAAGAGCACAAGGTGACCTCTTCAAATTGCTTTTTTCAGTGTCACCAACAGAACAAAACCCAAATATATCAGTTTTATACCATCGAAGACTACGAAAAGCAGAAAATATTCCAACTTAAGGAGTTTGAATCAGTGAATTGTTCTTATTTTTATGCATTCTTGCAGGGGGAGTTGCAACAAAAAGCTCCTATTTATATACTAGCAGTCTCTGGTCACCACCTGTTGACTGTCCGCATTCCCTGTCGCACATGTTCACTGTATCCTGTGTTTGGCTTTAATGCAGCTGGTGCAATATTTTAGTTATTTATTAATTTAAAAATTAAAATTTAACTCCTGACCTCAGGAAGACAGAACTGGAGCTGAAATAACATAATAAGACAAGTAATTAATGCATTGACTGAAATTATAATAAAAGGGGAAACATTTTGATAATCAAGTAATTAAATCATTCGTCTGATTCTGTTTGTTTGTTTTTTTTACGTGAGAATTTGCAGATTTTATTTTGTTTTTGTAAGCTATGTTATTGAATTTAAAACTAAAAAAGAATCGTAATAGCCATTTTTATAAATCATTTTCTGAACATTATCAACTACACCATTGCTTGATAGATCTAAAAATAGAATCAACAGATGAATCAATTATGTGAATAATTGGACGTTGCAGCCCTGGACATATAAATGTTCTTTAAGCCTTCTTAAACTTGTAAAATAAAGTTATAACTCTGTTTACTTCCAGCACCCATGCAGCGCTGCCTCACCCTGACCTTCGCCCGGCACAGCAGGCTCCTATTAAGGAATAAATTTGCATCTGTCCACTGCCAACAGTCAGCAGCCATGTCAGGTCTCCTCATCAACCAGCCCAAATACTCCTGGCTGAAGGAGCTGGGCCTCTCTGAGGACAACCCTGGAGTTTACAACGGGAGCTGGGGAGGCAGCGGGGAGGTCATCACGTCATATTGCCCCGCCAACAATGAGCCTATTGCCAGAGTAACCCAGGCAACCATGGCGGAGTATGAAGAAACAGTCCAGAAGACAAAGGAGGCTTGGAAGATGTGGGCAGATATTCCTGCTCCAAAAAGAGGGGAGATTGTGAGGCAGATTGGAGATGCTCTTAGGAAGAAGATTAACGTCCTCGGAAGCCTGGTGTCTCTAGAAATGGGCAAGATCTACGTTGAGGGAGTGGGAGAGGTTCAGGAGTACGTTGATGTCTGTGATTATGCCGTTGGTCTGTCGAGAATGATCGGCGGGCCAATGCTGCCTTCAGAAAGGCCCGGGCACGCCCTGATCGAACAGTGGAACCCAGTTGGTCTTGTTGGCATCATTACTGCCTTCAACTTCCCTGTGGCTGTCTATGGCTGGAACAACGCCATCGCTCTGACCTGCGGCAACGTCTGTCTCTGGAAAGGAGCTCCAACAACGCCTCTCACAAGCGTAGCTGTTTCCAAGATTGTGGCCGAGGTGCTGGAAAAGAACAACCTGCCCGGTGCCATCTGCTCCATGACCTGCGGAGGTGCCGATATTGGCTCAGCCATGGCGAAGGACGAGCGGGTGGATCTGGTGTCGTTCACTGGTAGCACCCATGTCGGCAAGATGGTTGCCATGATGGTGCAGGAAAGGTTCGGCCGTAAGCTGCTGGAGCTCGGAGGAAACAACGCCATCATCGTGTTTGAGGACGCTGACCTGAATCTTGTGGTGCCCTCTGCTGTCTTTGCGTCTGTAGGAACCGCTGGCCAGCGCTGCACCACCACCAGGAGGCTGATGCTGCATGAGAGCGTTCACGACGCAGTGGTCGAGAGGGTCGCCAAGGCCTACAAACAAGTCCGCATCGGAGACCCCTGGGATCCCACCACCCTGTATGGGCCTCTGCACACCAAACAAGCTGTGGATCACTACCTGGCAGCTGTTGAGCAGGCCAAGCAGCAGGGTGGCACCGTGGTGTGCGGAGGAAAGGTGATGGACCGTCCTGGAAACTACGTGGAGCCCACCATCATCACAGGGCTGGCTCACGACGCTCCCATCGTCCACACGGAAACCTTTGTCCCCATCCTGTACGTCCTCAAGTTCAAGACAGAAGATGAGGCGTTCGCCTGGAACAACGAGGTGCAGCAGGGCCTGTCCAGCAGCATCTTCACCAAAGATATGGGTCGGGTTTTCCGCTGGCTGGGGCCCAAAGGATCCGACTGCGGCATCGTGAATGTCAACATTCCAACAAGTGGAGCTGAGATCGGAGGTGCCTTCGGTGGAGAGAAACACACAGGAGGTGGAAGAGAGTCCGGCAGTGACTCTTGGAAGCAGTACATGAGGCGTTCAACCTGCACGATAAACTACAGCAAGGATCTTCCTCTGGCCCAGGGAATCAAGTTTGAGTGAAGCCTCTGCTGGGTTGTTGTTTAAGCATTAGATAAATCCAAAAGGACAATACTAACTAATTAAGTGGCCGTTCAGATTCTTTCCTAACAAATGCTAGACATTCATCATTGCATTTTCACTTTCAGAAAGGTCAGTTGGACAAAATATGGAATCATTTTATTGTCTATGGCTGTAGCATCAGATTCATAGTGGTTTGAATTGTTTTGTGTTAAAGGTCAAATACTGTTCCCCCAAATGTTGGTGTGCACTTTTCTACTAGCACTTAGAAATGAATTTGAGTGCTAGATGACTGTACCAGATACTTTATACTGTTTAAAAATAAATCTGTGAATATTTTGGAAGAAAAACTGGAGTTGAAATTATTCATGTGAAGATTAAATCAACATAGCTCAAATAAAGGTTCAGAAGGTAGCTATTAAAACACTATTTGCATCTGCTTTACAGTATGAATATAATGCTTACATCTCACATTGTGCTTTCCAGATAAAACGATGAATAAAAGGCTTGATGTTGACGTGGACTTGATTGGCTTATTCTTAGTAAATTTTCAAAAATGGAAGAAGCAGTAGTTCCTAAAACCTGGACCAGTGAGACATTAACATCAGCACATGCATTATCGATTAGATAAATGTTTTCTCCAAACTTTTATTTAATTATTAAATTAAGTTAATTTCTAATTACACTTCAATTTCTCTGTAATTGCTTGCATCTTGGATCTTATTGTTCTTAAAACGTATTTAAGACCAGTTAAATCCCTTCTGCAGGTAACCACAAATAGTTTTATTTGAAATCATAAATCTTGTACACATAAGATAAATAATATTATGGCAAGACAATACATGTGCATAACATTGTTTTTCATGCACTGGCCAATTTTAAGATTTTGGCTCTTTTGCTTCAGAAAACATTCCTTCAGACACTAAAACATTCAAAATACACAGGAAGGTGTATACACTTTAGATTTCTTCTTTATTCAGCAAAATATTCCATTAAGTAATTCATTTTTTTGCATATTTAAACGTGTGATTTCAAGAAACTTGTAATATATAAATAATAATCTTAATTTAGCTAATCAACTGGGCACATTAAATTGTTTTAATGCATTCACCTGTGATGTCACCCCTTATACATAAAACATACATAAACACAATAATATGACATTGTCTAGCAGTGTAGTTGTTATTCCACTGTTATTATATATTTTCCATAAATAACTGAATTTTTCTGTCTTGTAATTTCTGTAGAATAAAGAAATAAACCCTGTCCCTTTAATAGAAATACTACTCCATCTTCCATGCCCCCCCCCCATATGCTCACCCTCCCACTCAGCAGCTGTCATACTCCAGCGCTGTCTCTCCCTCTCTGCATTCACTGCTCCTCCAGCAGCATCTACACTCCCAGCAAAAAAGGAAGAACTGAAACGACAGCACTCTGTACGACTCGCAATCCATGCCATTTAGGACGTATGCTGAAAACGCCGACTTCCTCTGCTACTCATCTGCACTGGAAAAAGGTAGAAAAGCTTTGATTATTTGACTAAATTTACATTTTTTTTTTCAGCATGTTGTGCTGTGTTTCCTCAGAATCAATTCATACATGATTCACTGCCACAATAAAATACCTGTTAAAATAAAATTTTTAGTAAAATTTGAATTTAAAGCACAAGGGAGCACAGTCCTATAGTTTGTAAGATTTTTATTCTAACTAAACATCAAAATTAGATCTGAAATCTGCACCGGGAGCATCATTTCAGTTAAGACAGAGATGGGTGTGGAGCCCAAACTAACAGTTAAACCACCACTGCAGAACTACAGTAACAGAGGAAACACTGGTGAGTGTGGTATTTCGGTTTTTGAGCTCTTCAAACCAATCTGTAGCTCTGGCATCAAGCAACTAGAAGGAAATAGCTTATCCCGTGTTCTGAACCTGCAGTGCATCAAAATGTCAAGTCAAAATAATTGTAAGCTCGCAGTAATAAATTAATAATCATCTGGCATCATAGTGTTGCAGCTATAACGGGAGCTGTTTGAATAGGGTGGGATTAGCACATCGGGGTTGTTCCTCACTTCCTTTAATTCTTTTTCCCATACATGACTTATGTGATTCACTTCTTTGGAAACTCAGAGCTTGTTGGTTCATGCTTTATGTTGCTTGTTGCACCCCCGATTTACAGAAGTGTCTGGGATTCCCCTGGACTGAAACACTCTCACTTCTTCTCTTTGCACATTTCCTCTGCAGCTTCTCCCTGAAACAAAAAGCTATGAGCTTCAGGCCTACTCAGCTCCTTCATGCACAATTTACACATGAGCAAACTGACATGAAACATTTATGATGTGGCATCTTTAAAGTAATAAATACATTCTTATTTATGAATCAGGCCACAATTTTTTGTTGCTTTCTTTTCATTCAAACATTCAGATATCTAACTGAACATTATGATGTTTTTTGTTTGTGTTGTTTTTGCAATACTTATACTTACAATACTTATAACAATGCAATACTTATATATCAATGAGCTTTCCAGTTCAATTCATTACAATTTATTCATCCCCTTGTCCCAAAGAGGCAACTTGCAGAGGCAGGTAGAATAATTCAGTAACACAGCAAACACACTATAGGAAAAATTTGAAATTATAGAATAAAATTCAAGGATAAACTGTATTATGATATTAGCATAATGCAGAAATATCTATTTCATTCTATTACTTAAGTGAGATAAACAGGACTTTGAAGTTTTCAAGCATATTCATATTAAATATTCTTTTGATATCATGATTTTGTCCGACCTCTACCCAAGAATGGACACCTTGTCCATTCTACATCATGTATGTGGTTCTGTTCCGCTGTGTTCATTTTGATAGCAATGCCTGGCCTTTCCCAGCAGCAGCAAGCCTCCACAATCGGTGTCCCGATAGTGTGACTCCAACACAACATGAGAGGCATTATCACAGAAACGATGAGGGCTCTTCACCGAGCTGCCGCTGTGACAGTCTCTCACGGGCCAACAACAGCACTGAGATTAGACAAGAACCTGACACAGGGACAGAGCAAACTGCGGCTAGTTATATGCTCTGGACTACATGATGTAGCTGTGGATCCTTGTTACATGACCAACAAAAGATCAGCTGGGGAGGAAGCAGCTGAGATTGCAGATCTCTTTTTCTTTAGTGTGTCAGAATGTATGGCTACCAGCGCAGGTAGCCATACATTCTGATTGAAATACAGCAGAGAAAGACTTTGTTTGGAGACATCACAGCATAACATCTGCAATGTGTTCAGATCTTCACAGCAGCACACATACTTGGTGTTAAAGAGGAACACCACCTACATTAAGAATCCTGGCATGTTATTTCCATGGCTTATTTGAAAACATGAGCTACTCTCCCTCAAGGCCAGAAACCAAAGTCTAAACTTGTGATGTCATAAGCTATATAGTCTGGAGCTGCTCCATAGACAATGAATGGGAGACTGATTTCCACAAAATCTTTGTTTTACTATTTTATACCAACTTTCTTCTTTTGTATTCTCAGCTATGAAACAGAAAATGTTCCCATATACTCAGTACTTTCCCCAACAAAAAGCAACAAAATCAGCCTGATTGTATTGTTTTCTTTTGAAATGTTCTAACTAGTTGTGAGCGACACATTCAGCACTATAAAGGCGTGCCATTTTGAGCTGAGCCTTTGTCAGATGCTCCATTCTTATATTGTCGAGTCTGTCTATAATGTATACTGTTCCTAATTTTATATTTGTTATTGTTTAAGGTGTAAATACTTTTTATATTTCTTCTTGTTTACATTGTTAATACTTTTATATTTCTTGTTAATATTGCTTGTTTCTATTTACTGTTATTTTATTGATGCTTCTTTCTATTTTTGCTATACACTTTGCTGCTGTAACACTGGAAATTTCCCTGCTGTGGGACTAATAAAGGAGTATCTTATCTTATCTTATATGTTCTTGTTGCTCACATTGAAAGCGTTGCTACAGACAAAGAGCTGGCTGATTTATGACTTTGAAATGAGGAGTTATCTTTACTATACTTCCTCAATTCCCTACAAAACCTAAATAAGGTGGCAGCTAGCTGGAGGCAGGTCACCAAGGAGCTGAAAGTTAATTTGTTGTCAAATGATCATCATTAATACTTGCAGTTGGCTATATTGTATTGTATTATTGTCATAATTTCCGGCAAATATCACAATATAAAATGTGTGTTTTCTGTTTAAAAAGTAGCTTATAAAAATATAGCCTATAAGTATTTCCATCTTTTAAGTGATATTGTATCAAGTCAGATCTGGAGTGCACGGCTGAGAGGTTTGTGGGTTTTTAATATGACGTAGAAGTGTACATTTAATGGATTCAGTTTGGACAGAGAGCTTACGATGTCCAAGCATCTTTCCCAAGTCCTTCCCAAGTCTCTAGTTTTTGGATTTGGGAGAGAGTTGTTCATGTTTTCTAATAGGAATAGAAATAGCATGTATTAATTTTGATAATGGGCGTAGTTCCTTTTTTAAAATGAAATTATAATGTGTCCTCTAAAGAGTTAGTTCATTAACAGTGTTTGACTCAAGATGGATCATTCCAATTGGGCCAGTCAGCAAGTAAAACCCTGAAACTGTCAACATCTATTTTCTTCATCAGAGAGAGAGATAGAAAGAGAGAGAGAGAGAAGTGGTGGCGAGCCCAGTGAGGCACGCATATTTTAAGTCACTTTGCACTCTTCAAGAGGGCCCTTTTTTCAATAATCCATTATGCATAGCAGCTCTGGCTCTCCCTGGTATTTCTCCTACCTTCTTGACGTCAGTTGCCATTTGTGAGGGTTACCCTGGCAACGGCCAGCCTCCCCGGGAGATGTCTGGTGGATAAGACGGCCCTGATAAAGCCTTTTAAGGTTCTACTGTTGCTACACCTTTTAATTGCCTTTGATACAGTGGAAGTATTACACGGGGGTCGTCAGGGCGCGTCGCCACATGTGGGCAAAAAAATGGGAACGTGCAGATAAAAATAGGCATTGAGAAGCTGCTTCAGATTGACGTCCCATTATCTCCACTTGATTCGATCACCCACGTATTGGGCTCATTTTTGAGCAGTCCTGTGAAACTGAATTGGACATGATAGATCTATTTTTGTCTGCGTTTTGCTCTTCTCTTCTGTTAAACAAAGGACACGCATGTATAACCTATTTTATCAATGTGGCATTGTAGTGGTGAGATAATAAAGACTAGATTACGCACCCAGCTCATCTGATGCCTCTGAACAATGTGAGGATGTAATTATGAGACAATATGAAAAGATCATATATCATCCAACTTATTCATGTCAGCCATTTAACCTTAAATCCACCTCTGGCATAAAAAATGTCTCTGTACATTATTGATTTTTATAGTGCATTTAAATGTATTATTGCAGCAGAAATTTTGCATCTATACAAAACATCAGATGGCAAAGAGAACAGCTGTCTACAAATGAGTCTTGATCCTTTTTACACAGTAACGAAGGGACACTAAAACCCTAAAACCTCCCTCACATTCAAATTATTTCACTCAGCTGCCAGACTGCCACTGTCCTTTACTGCACAACCGTGCTGAATTTGCATCGATGCAGAACTGTCTCATTCGTTGGCAACAATACAGTTGAGATACTGTACACAATACCTGCTCCAGGCTCCAGGAGGCTATTTATAGCCTCACCAACATGTGTGTCTTTCTTTTTTTCAGACATCAGGCTATTGATGTGCTATTTTTACAGTGTCAATTTGCTCCCTCCCTCTTCTTTTGGTTGCCAAGCAATGGGCCAGTGGACCTGATTGGCCAAGGAAATGCTTTTGGACACCTTGACTCTGATTCTCAGCTGGCTAATGAATTCAGTATTTGCGCTCACTAGAGAGCAGAGGAGTCAACTCCTTCTTATGTAGTCTTTTAAAACGTCCCTGCAAATCAATCTGTTGTCCAAAAAGGCTAGAAACTGTTTATTGAAGCATTGTATATGTTAAGAGCTGAACTGTAGTTGCATGATTTTTATCAGTTGTGAAGATATTGAGATGTTTTACCAAAGTAAAAGTATTATTTCTGCATTATAGAAATACTATTATAAGTAAAGCCCTGCATTCAAAGTCTTACTGAAAGTATAGATACAGTATATTAGCATCAAAATGTATTTTAAAAGTGAAATGGAAATGAGCCAACTCAGAGTGTTATATATATATATTCTATATATCATTTTATTATTAATGCATTTATGTAAGCCTTATTTTAATGGTAGAGGTATTTTCAACTACGTAATAAACTGTTATGTTGTTTTATTTAAAAGAATGCACTTTTTTTTGTCATAATATGTTTTAAATCTTGACCTGAAAAGTAACTAATAACTAAAGCTTTCAGACAAATGTAACAGTAAAGAGTACAATAGTTCCCTCTAAGATGTAGTGTAAAGAAAAGAAGTCCCTCAAAATTAAACTTAATCGCACCTTCATACAATATACCACTGTTGTTGAATTTTAGCAGTAATTAAAACATGTGTTGAGTCATTTCATACATGATACAACATACAGTTTGAGCTGTCATCTTTATAACAAGTGAAGGCGTAAAACTTGTCCATGCATCACTGTTCATCATGCTATACATTTAACAACTGTGGAAAAAGTTCAGATAATTATTGTGAGGGTGTAAGGTCTATTTCGTCTCTGAAATGTGGGCAGATTTCTGGTTATGATTTGGTATTGTCCAACTTGTCTTTAGACATATGCAGTTCACCACAGGGTAGTAGAGAGAAATTAATAATATTCATAATATATTTCTCATTTTGACAACCGTCCAGAAACACTGATAACACATACTGTGCACTGCTGTATTCAATAATGTATTATTTTCTAGTAATTACCCATTTCCAGACTGCTCTAATGACAAACTAACCACGACATATGTTTCTGCTATCATGCTAATCCTAATCCTCATAATGTGTTTAGGGGGAAATTGGTCTGACACACCTAAACTACTGCTGTGTGTGTGAATTCAATTAGACTTAATCTGACCCCATGCCAGTCCGAAAGGAAACCAAGGGCTGGGCAACTTTCATCTTCCCTCCATTGATTGTGGCTCGTGCAGAGATATGGAAAAGCCTATCCCACTGCTCCCTTTCATTGGGCCCATTAAAAATTCATCCTGTCCTAATGGAGAGAGATCCTTTTCAATGAGCCCAGTGCAGGACAACCGTGGTGTGCCGGGGTGAGACTTGGCACAGCTGTCTCCTGGCACAATCCAAACCTTACAGCTTTAAGTTTGGATTTTGTGTTGCTTTGAAGTAGCAGATGATTTATCTTCATGGTTCTGTATTCTAGTTACTGTATATCCTGCAAATTACAGCAGAAAATACTTCTGTCGTAAATCCCAGAAAAAATGTACATTTAAGAAGCTGGAACCAGTGCTTTAATTTAGTTATTTTTACATTCTTGCTCACAAAATTACTTACAATTAAATGATTATGAATATAGATGTTGATTAACTGTGCACTGATGTACTTTCTCAATGTGATGTATTGCACTCTATTTTTTCAGAGCATTTTAGGGATGCCATTAACTTATTTTTTTTTTTTAATATTTTCTTTACCGATTAATGTCAGTCCCAACAGTCCAAACAATCCAAAGCCCAAAAATAATCAATTCACAATGACATAAACCAGAGAAAAGCAGGAACATTGTCATTTTTGAGAAGCTGAAACTGGAAAATGTTTGCCATTTTTGTTTAAATAAATGGTATGATGAATCATTTTCTCTCAATTGACTACCAATTGACTTACCAAACCTTTTGCTAGTTACAGTCTCATATATGCTCCTCAACTGACAGTTACTTGTGAATAGCTGCAATATTACCATTTTAGATTTTGTATCTATTCCTGCACATACTGTACTTTGTGTATGTTTATTTTACTAGTGAGCTGCTTTGGTTTACAAAATAAACAAAAAAAAGAAAACATGTAACTTGATTGTGTGCTCAGAGCTCACAAAGCAAAGTAAGAGTTGTTAATAGATAACATTTACAGTAAAAAAACAACAACTGTATCTTCGCCTCCAGATTGAGCACTTATACAGTAGGTTCTCCTGTATAAATTACTCCATGTATATGTATTTAACCCAAGGTGTTTTTGCAAACTTGAGGTGAAATCCATTTAAATCACTACTACTACTACAGCTACGGCTGGAGGCTTTACAGGTCTAAAATTTGTTTCCTGTATCCCATTCGGTTCCTTTTTGTTGAGGGGGCTGCCGGACTGTACCATTTCACCCGTGGGTTACACAGCCCATTTCAGAAAATTCCCCAAGCTAAAAGAAAACGTCGTTCCTGATTTTTTTTGGAGTACTTGTTTCAATACAAACAGATTTAATGTGATACTTTTATTACATAAGGTGGTACACTGGTTAAAAAAATAAAAACGATGGATCTAATCGCAACCGAGCACCCCTCGGCGTAGGCTGTTGCCATGTTCCCACTTTCATGGGTGTGGTGATTAGCTTGCTTGGTGAAAATTTTTTAGTCTAATCCGAGCCGAGTCGCGCTCGTTTCTGCCCCTTTAAACCGATTAAATTGTCTTAAAATTAACACGTCTGCCTTTGCGATTCCTCTCACAGCTGGGACCATGGTTGTCGTGTGAAAACGGACCGGTGTGACTCGGATTGGAAGGACGGACTGAGCCCCAAAAAGCCTGTTTCAAGTAAGAACGTGTAGTCTTGTCTTGATATTTTGGAGGCTTTTTTTGTGGCTATTTCCTGCTTTGCCTTACAGGCGGGTTTAGTTCGTTTTATGTTGAGGGTGTGATGCAAAAATGCCAGTGAGCTTGAAATGTACTGTGAGCCCCAGTGTAGCTCTTGACATAACTGTTCCCAGGCTACTATTGCCTCAATGCTGTTTTTTCCCTCTATGCAAAGCTGAAAATTCACTGCCATCCAACGCGGCCTTTTTACAGCCTGTCAAACGGCTCTCACGCGGAACTACAACGGGCAAAACCTTTCACTGGTGAGCATATATTAATATGTTCACATTTCATACATCAGCTTTCCCATTTGTGGTTGGACGACACCCTGTGTGGCCTTTTTCTTCTTTCTCTTTCCCATTAAATATACATGCCAGTCCGCCTTCATCCGAGCGGCAACTGGTTGCGTGACGGGGCGCGAGCCTCATGCAATGTGTTGCTTAAATCAGACATGAACCTCTAATATAATGATCATTTCTTAAAAATGGTGAATACATGTTGATCTCGCCTACAGTCTCTGTGTCTCCATGTGATGCAGCTGATGGTTTCCTGTCTTGGCTGTTGACAGTCAGCATATAATAAATCAGGACAGTGGGTTGTTGTTGATATGACATACAGCATGAAGTTACCGTTTTTAATCAATTTTACTTATTTGGGGCTGGTTAGTACATACATACATACATACATACATACATACATATACATATATATATATATATATATATATATATATATATATATATATATATATATAAAATCAATAGTTTTGGCATGTTGCTACCACATAATGTTGCTACCACATAATGGCCCATTAATAATGCAATTTAATGCGCTTATCTATATATATATTGTGTTAAATATAAATGAGGATCAAAAATACTTTATTGATCGCTGGAGGGAAATTTGTTTTCTCCAGTTACTCCTCCAACCAAGAAAATAAGGAAATTGATATAAATAGTGTGTGTGTGTGTAGCAAATTATTATATATACTTATACTTGAAAATGTAAAGACTTAAGAAAAATACTATTATTGCACAAGTAAGCAGGTGACAATAAATTAAAGAAAAGAAGAGTGTAAATGTGCTTATCATCTGATGGGCTTTGAAAAAAAAAAGATGAAGTGATAAATAAATTGGTATGATGGGTAACTAGATAACCTACACTGTCGATCTAGTATAGTCAACCAAAATTATGTTGGGGTTTTTTGTGGAAGGGCCTTTTAAGTAAGGGTATAAGAAGATATTGACAATTGTTTACCTGCACAGATTTGTCAGATGGTACAAAAAGTAGCGCAATAATGTTGGATGTTAAAGGGACTATGATACATGTAAATGCACTGTTCTGATAGCATGAACTGTAAAAAATAAAATTAGATTTATGTGCACATTGGTGTGTTCTTCATGCTATTTTTAATTGGGGTTTTTTTAAACGCACTATACGGCTTGCTTACTGTATCGCAATATATTGAATTGTAACTCCTGTATCATGATGCATACGGTTTTCCCAGATTCTTGCCAATGCACAGTCCTACTTTAAAGCCAGATCAAGCTGAACTGATCAATCAAGTCATTGATTGACAGAAAATGTTTTCATTAATTGTCAGTTATTGAACTGAAAACTCTCATCATTGTGAAAATGAGGAGTTTGTGGATGTCAGTTTAGGTTTTGTGCAGTTGTAATGGGGATTTTTCACTATTTGCTGTTTTATAGATTCAATAAGCTGTAAGCATAAGCATCAAATGAACTGGTAATGAAAATTATAGTTAGTTGGAGCCCTACAGCCACGAAAAGGCAACACTGAACACAAATTACAGTCATCTTGAAAATGAAAGCCGATACATCGTCCTCACAATGATAATATTTTGTGTATGGCTTATAGGGTGAGCGATACAATAGTCTAATATAATAATGTAAGCACTGTTATTGTGATCATATTGTATAGAGCGTGTACAATTCTGTTCTAAAAACAATTATTCTGAACAAACTGTAATTAAAAACAAGCAAAATGAGTTAAAGAAGTTTTGAATATTTTAATATTTTATGCAACTTTGCATACATTTGCCACATTTGATAGTGGTTTCAAGCAAAACTCTGCATATTCAAACTCTACATTTTCCTGTTTTGTGCAACTGTACATTACTGAACCTTAACCACACCTCAGAGAAACTTACCTGTGCTAACAGCAAAACAACAGCTAGCCAAGTTTTTATAACTGGACCCTTAATACACAAGCAGGAGACCTCAAACTTTCCTGTTAAAGGGTCTTGGTTCGCTTCAGATTACGGGTGTCATTTGGGGCCTGTTTGGACAAAACTGTATTTAATTGTAGTTCTGATAGGGAACAAGGAATGACAACATAATGTGTAATTCTGTAACCGTCTGGTGTAGGTGGGGTGAAACCTGTGATCAAACCAGGTCATACAGTCATCATTCACAGCGTTCCTAGCAGTTCTGCGTAATAACAAGCAAAATCAAACCTTTTCTCATAATTCATGACACAGACCTGATATAATATGTGTGTATCAGCTGAAGAGAAGGAAAACATGTGGCCTCTCACTTTAACTGGAATCTCACCAGGTATTTCCTCCATTCTCCGGATGTTTGGAATAGTCAGTGGGTTACCTGAACAAGTTTACACCTGGTGGAGCTGCCCTGTTGCATTAAGTGTTCACTTTCACACAACGAGCCGTAACGAGTTTCCTGTCTGTACTATACAGACACTCGTGGCTCCTGAAATGGGCTCTCAGATAGAAACTGAGGGTGAGATCAGGCGTAGGTGTAGGGTTATTTTTTGGGGAAGCTGTTCAACCAGATTTAAACTTGATCATTAATGAATTCGTGACCATATTCAGTATCCTTCAGCAGTATCGTATAGTGAATTGAAAATGCATAAGGTTGATGAAGGGCTGTATAGAAGCTGATTTTATTTAAAGGGGAAAACAGAATTTGTGTGGAACTAGGGTTGTATGAGATACTAATCGATAGTCAGTGAGTCAGTTGGTAATACCAAAAGAAGAAAAGGTTTAAATTTACACTGTAGCAACTGAAGCCATTATCCATGCTCTCTTCAAAGCCACCAGACTCCATTGCCAAAAACAGAAATTTTACACAAGAGTTGCTAGTCTACTGCGACTGTCAGTTGATGTGTTTGTGTTATTTTGTCACTTTGGTGTTTTAAAGGGTTAGTATGGATTACAACAACAAAGTCAAACAATAACCTCATCAAACTAGCTGATTAAGGCAGCCATGAACGAGGACTTCTCTCGTTATGTGACAGGAAAATCACTATTTTTGTCAGTGGACACTTGTGGCTTTGAAGAGAGCATAGATAATTGCTTTAGTTCAGTTTCGTAAGGGCATTTTGATGGTAAGGTAAAGCTGTAAAAAAAAAAATAATAATAATTCTGTAGGGTTTTTTTCAGGTAGGCTGGGTAGCTAAAATCTGTTTTGCTGCTCCTCCACAGCAGATTGTCTGGACATATAGGAAAAGTGTATACACTTGTAAGTGTTCTGTTTATTGTAACATAAAATGTAAAGGTTTCCCTTTAGGATTCGAAATAAGAATTCTTCTTGCCAATTTATAGAATGTGACTTTGATGATGATAAATATTAACATCTTACTGTAAACACTAATATTTAGTGCCACACTGGACTATTGTGCAGTAATTTGATAAGACCTGGCTGTTAATGATGTTAATTCCTTAACTTCCTGACCATTTCATGTTGTTGGGCCCCCATGGCTCTGGGTGCAGCTGCACTGCCTGCACCTCCTGCTGCTCTGTTCATCAGTATTTCTTCATGATTGAGACAGATGTGACTGACTTTCTACTGTATGTGACCCAAAGGGAGCAGAAGGTCTCGTTGAACTGAAACTGAAACAGTTCTGGCCTTGAAGCCCTTACTGTCTTACGGTTGTATGTTTCTTGCTGAACTTGAACTATCACTGAGTCAGCAGGGACACTGAGGCCACAGTGTCCCCTGTAACAAGTATATTGTGACCAAGCTTCATTATGGGAACCAGAGACTAAAGTGACTTGTGACTGACAATGACCTTACTATGAAGAAGTTCAGGAGATCTCTCTGTGTGTCTCTTTCTCCCTGAGTGGTTTAAAGATGAAACTAAAAGTTTGCATGCAAATCTGATAAACAGGCTTACCCATACAGTCCTTATTAACCTGGATTAAAACTCAACTATAAAGATGCGCAAAAGCAGCTAATAAAATATTGACAGCTGAACCACATGTAAAATTAATTCTTTCATACAAAACATGATATTCTTTCTTCTTTGTCTAAAAGGTGAATAAAAGAGAATGCAATAATTTGTTAAACCTTTTGACATATTTTCAATTGAAAAAAGGAACATACAAGACAGTATATTTTAAACATTTTTGTAAATACACACTCTGAATTCATTCCTTGATTTATGATGAATCAATTACCGAAATAGTTGCAGATTAATTTGACTAATCAATCAATCAGGTAATAATTTTGGTTCTACTTCAGGTTACATACCTTTTTACAATATGCCTGCACATTTCAAAACTTTTACAAATATATGTTTTGTGTGTTAGACATGACTATTTTATGTTTAAATTTTCTGAGTATTATCTCCATTTTTAGAAATATTCTATATATATATATATATATATATGATGTAGTTGCTGATAATGGTTAATTGATACATGTGTTGTGATTTTTTTTTAATTGAAGGCACATGGGCACAGGTAACCGTTGCCATGTTAATGGCTATGTATAAGCTGCTCTGGCATTGTTCTGCCAGCGCAGTGGTTATTGGCTGCAAGCAAAACCATATAAATAGTCATTGTTTTTGTAGATCTGGGTACAAAGGAGGATTGTATGTAGGCGTCGATTGACTGGAGAAGTTTCAATAACCCTTAGTAATGGATTATTTTGGTACAGATAACTTTGACCAGTGGGGTTGACAGATGTATGCAAACAAGTGATTAAGACTAATCTTTGTTTATATCTGGTAATATAACTAGTAATGGAGATTTATAGAAGAGAATTGTATGTATGCACAGCCTTATGATTGCAACCCAAAGACGCAAAGTGTTTACAGGTAGGACTATTTCTGCTTCTTTGTCTCAAACCTTCAGTTTTATGCAGATGGCAGCTGCTTGGTCCCAGTTCAGACACAGTAGTTTCGTGTGCTGGGTGCTGGGAGCTCCAGCATGGGGCTCAACATATTGTATAGGTGGTTGGTTGATGTCAGAAGGGCTGTTGCAATTATAGCTTCCCATGGCCATTCTCAGAGACCGAACTGCAGTGGTGCCAAGCAGCACTATCTACTGTAGCTGGCAGCCTCGTACTAAACAATAGGCAGCTCCAAAGCACAGCTCTGCCTTTGTCGCCCCTGATCCCATGCCACGCTCTGGGCCGACGTTAGCCCGACGGGGTGGCTGCATGACTCCTGTCACACAACTGGAGAAAAGACACACTGCTCGCTGAGTATACTGACTGTAAATTGTTAAAGGTGAAAATTAATCAGTGTGACAGCTTCTTTTGCCTGTGGTTGTGGTTAGGTACTACAACATTAATGAGTAGCCTGTTTTGGTTTCTAAATGACTCATATTTATTATCCACATGTTAACAAGACAATTCACGGGTCACTCCTGCAAACCACTGCCATGGCATCCCTAAAACCAGAGCTCTGTTTTATCCAAACTGAAGCCTGACGCGTCACGGTTTTCTTCCATCATACCTGCGTAATTTTCCACCTCATCTGTCTTGCGTGCCTTTCACCACACAAGCCTGAGGCTGAAAACATAGATTGAAAATATTTAGCCGAGTGTAGAAGGTCATATCGGATGTTTTGTTAGTTCACAAGGCGCTCTGTGTGACGTGGCAGATTTCAGAGGCATAGAGTATAATGGATCCATGGCAGTCATAGAGCAGCACCACATCACAGGCGAGCTGACGCTGAGAGTCTCTCTTCAGGGGGGTTGCGTCAGCCGGAGGAGAGAGTGACGTCACTCGCGGGCAGCTGAAAGCATTGCAACGCTCACGGCCCCTGATGCCTCGTTACTGTCAAAGACCTCCTTGGCTGAGACAAGAGTCCTCGATGAGCAGTCCAAAGCATCCTCTTGTGTTTGCAGAGCTGAGGCACAATGGCTAAAACCAAATGAACCGAGAATCTAAAAGAGTAGCTTTTCACACATTCACAGTATCTTAAAAGACAATTGTAGCAGTGTGGACATCAAATCATTATCTTAGTTTCTCATTTGCAATTTGTAGAATGGTTATTAACTGGGCCACAATGGTTTTAAATCCTCAAAAATGAAAATAAAGCAAAAGGAGCCTCCTCTTCACATTAACATGATTTCCTGTGGAGAGGAAAGGCTGGACTCAGTGTAATTGTTGAATTATAGAAAATGGAACTGAAAATTTAATCTCAGAGGGTTAGACTTCTGGACAGCAGACTGTAAAACAGCCTGGAAAATGAGGAGAGGGAGTTGGGGGTGGGGGTGTGGTCCAAACATTTCTGAGGAGTGTCTAAGTGCTTTGTGACCCACATTCAGGCTCCCCAAGGTAAAGGAAGTGGCAACTTGCATGTGCGTATGCACATGCACGCACACAGACACAGACATGTGCACATGATCTGACATACCTAACTTAGACACATTTAAATGAATGCTTACATAATGCACACAAACCCACTGATGAATGAAAGAGCATATAACGTAACTTAGTATGTGAGTTAAAAACCAACTATTCATAGCAGTAAAACTAAATAAAGGAAAAACATGGCATTCCTCGAATTAAAGCCCATGTTGTGATGATGTTTCAGCCCTTTGAAATGATCCTTTTACAGCTCTCTTTCGCCATAAAATGAAGCCACGCTTTCTTCTGCCTCTTCCGTAACTCCTTCTTGTTGCAAGTTTGCAGCAGCAGAGACCCATGAATTTCATGTTGTTGTTTTGCAATGTGCAACTGTCAGAAATACATGCCAGCATCGATAAAGGAACTAATAAACTTGCAGTCAGACCACTTTGATAGATTAGACAATTTGGAACTGGTTTTCAACTGAAAATGATTCTCAATTCTCATCCCTACTTTCTGATTTGGGCATATTTTCTCATAAACCATCAGGATCTGCCCACACACTTACGTTCGTGGCTCTTTGGGGCGGGCCGAGCAAACGGCGCACTGCAACAACACAAAGGCTGATTGAGTCAGGAAAGGTCAGAGCCTGGCTCAGATGGCCTTTTGAACCAGACTGGGGGTGTTTGAAGAGCCAGGCCACCCTCCAGGCCCCCACCCAGCCCCACCCTTTGCAGCACCCTCCTTTGGTCTGAGCCCATACAGGATACCTAAGTTTGTCTGATGGAAGTCTTCCCATCCCTCACTCTCCGTCTGCCTGCTGAACTCATAGTATTTCTGTCTCTCTGTCTTGCAGGTGTCAGCTGGTAAAGCGTGTGTGCGTGTGTGAGAGTGTGTGGGTGTGTGAGTGTTTGTGTGTGCAGGCACGTGTGTTTTCCCAGCCCAGTCAGTATTTGGAGCGGAGTGTGGCCTGAACACATCACAGAGGGACAATGAGCGAGCTGGAACAGTTGCGGCAGGAAGCCGAGCAACTACGCAATCAGATCCGGGTATGGCAACAATTTGTGTGCACGTGTTTGTTTATGTTGACGTGTGTGTGTGTGTGTTGGACTTGTTTGTACATCGCATGTGTGCCACTGTCTGTTCACTGAAAGCTGTGACTCACACAGTTTCGGATGAGAAAGTGATGCACTCGACATATAACTTGTCAGTCACCCACCTCTCTTCACGTGCAGGAAATTTGTTGTGGGAACCGATCTATAAATTGTTGCTGTGTGATTATTCATTATTAGTTATAAGTTTGATTATTAGTCTTTTTGTTTTATTAGTTGTTCGTGTGACTATGCAGTAATCACAGGTGTTGTGTTTCGCTGCTCAGTGACTGAATAAGATAAAACATTTTGTCACAGATCAATATAATGACTGAGGTTGTTGTGTTGCAGGATGCCCGGAAAGCCTGCAGTGACTCCACTCTGTCACAGGTAAGACTTCTCCTCATATAGAATATTGAGTAAAAAAATAGGTTGTTTACACACCAGGGCCATTAATTAATTTGCACTCCATTGGTACTTTGAGGCAGAACACAAATATTACCTACAATTTTTTCTGGATCCATCACATCCAGAATAAAAAGGCATTAACCAATCAAGTTGTGCAGAATTGACATTTTGTAAATGCACACTACTTATGAGGATTATAAAACAAGAACATGGAGGCTCTGTAGTCCAAGCCAAGACAGTAAACTTAATTACTCGTTTCAGCCTTGATAAAGTGCAAACCAAATGCACTCCTTCCATTCTTATCTTTGCAATAAAAGACAGTGTAAGTCTGAGCTGAATGAAGGTCAAAATGGATATTAGAGATTCCTCATCCTGTCAGTAATTACACATATATGTTGCCACTGGATCCATATAAATACTCCAGAGATATTATACACCAATAGAAGGTCCATTAGTTTTCGTCATTGTCCATTGTTGTGTGCTGTTGGCCTGTTATTGCAGCCTCAGCAAGAGTGCACTGTCCAGTGGGTGTGTGTGTGTTTGTAGTGTGTGTGACACTGTTGATGCTTCTTCCTGTGTTTTGGCAGATCACAGCTGGTCTGGACTCAGTGGGCCGGATACAGATGCGGACGCGGCGCACTCTCAGGGGCCACCTGGCCAAGATCTATGCAATGCACTGGGGGAGCGACTCCAGGTAGTGTACTTATTCTACAGACAACACAATTATTAGTAAAGAGCACAAAAGGAAACTAAGCTTATTATACCACTGGGGTTTTTTCTTTTTGTCCTCTTGGTCTGACTTGTGTTTTTATTGTGTATTGTTTTGGGAGGCATTTCTGTAAAGAACAGACAATCTGAACTGTAAGATTAACAATAAACCCCCCCTTCTGGAAAGTCTCATAGGCTTTAAAGCTGAGAATAATGCAGGTTTTCCTCCTCAGTCCATTGTCAACTTGTTTTAAATGTTATTCAGCATAATATATAATTTTTGGTGGTTGGTGAAGTTTTGTTATTTGTTTCTGCTGGCTATGTGGTGTTGTTTTCTGCTGATTAAGGTTGCCTGCTTGGTCATTTCAATTTGAAAGATTTTTTTAAATGTATTTATTTTTTATTTCTGATCACACTGAAAGTATTTCTGCTCTGTAGTTCTCATGAGTTACCTATAATGGAGTCATAAACAAATGCTAACAGCTTGGAATGCACTAAATGATGCTCATCATAATTATCAGCTCTTTATTCTGATTTGATAAGAATTGTACAAATTTGAAGGTGATTTTTACCCCGAACCAGTGTTCATATCTGTCACTTCCAAGAGACTGTTGGGTTTCTAGACTGCCAGTAACAGCATGCCTACTGTTAACATTACAACTATATAACTGTCAAGCTCTACAGTATGCCAGGAATGGGCCTCTAATGGCTGACAGTCTGCAGGTTTTTGTTCCAGGCAAACATGGATACACCTTCAGCCACAGGGCAGGAATATACAACGTCTATTGTCTATCTAGGATCTACAAATGAGAATATCTTAATTTATGGCAGAAAATTGGAACCAAATTGCAACTCTGACTGCAAATATTGAGGTTCTCAACTGCTTATAATGACTGATAATATTGTTGGGGTAGGCATTTTCATTTTGGCATCATTGGGCAAAAAATCCATAAAAACTTTTCAGCATATTGAAATCGAAAATAAAACTAGAATTCTAAACCTCCTCTTGGCTCTTTTCAGGCTTTTAGAAAACTAGCCATTGTCGAGAAACTTTGGGCATTCAGAGGTCATTTCAAAGAGGGTGATCCTATTGGTTCTTTCACAAATGCAGTTGCCTGTGCACACCCCTTTTTTAGATAGTGAAAGTCTGATTTAATGGTGGAAAATTTTACAGAAAGTGGTGGCTACATTGCAAAGCAACCTAAAAGAGGAAGATGGACTCAAAAAGAAAGTCAGGCAATAAATCACAATCTGACTGATTGAAATGAATGATAGGTTACTGTATGAAGTGCATCTTTATTAGCTGTGCTCCTCTGGTTGGAGAGCCTTAAGATAGAGAGGGGAGAGCTACAGGTGGAGGGCTGTATTTCAGAAATTCTGGTGTTTTGGGTTTTTTGTTGCCTTTTCCAGAAAAATGCCTACCCCAGCTTTTAACAATTTTCTTTCTGTGTGAAATATGTTTGTGTCACTCTTTTTCTCTCTATTCATCTGTTTCCCAACGCAATGCACTGGGGCAGTGACGGCAGTCCCAGGTGTGGGGTTATACTACTACCAGTACCACTACAACTGTTACTACTACCACTTCTACTACTGTTCTACTAATATGACTAATACCACCATAATTGACTGTCACTACTGCCACCTTTCCTACTACTGTACATCTGTCTAAGTACCAGCCCTGTGTTAGGCCCTCACTATGAGCACAGTAATGATATTAGTTGGGCACAGAGACAGGCAGCCACCACAGCTTATTTAATATTTACTTAAAGATGCAGTTTGTAAGGTCTTAACCGTTTTTCCCCAAAAAAGTTATGGTTCAAAAATTAAAAAGTGAGTCCAGACTGGATTGCAACTGTAGTTGCACTACATTTAACAAGGTACAAACTGCTTTTTTAAGTGTATGCTGCAATTATGAGCACCAAGAATCATATTTTCTCAATAGTATGCATGCAGTGCACTGGTTTTTATTTGTAGGAAATGAACTGGAAGATGTTGTAGCCACAGAAGAAGTTCTGTTTCTCTGGTAAAATTTTATACATTTTTCAGAGTTCCTACGTGTGCTGAAAATCATTGAAAGTGCTTTCAAAATTGTTTAAAACAGTTGATAATATAATTTAGTACTATACTATTTTTAAAACTGTAATTTACTACAGCTGTAACGTGCTGGAAAAGCCTGATAATGCTTGAGTGTTTGAATTTGGCTTTGGAAAACCCTGAGTTTTAGAAATCATAGATCACACACTGTTCTGTCTGAGCAATTACCTTTCTCTTTTTTCACCAGTAAAACCTTCTGGTATTACCTGCAGTTGATGCTGGCCAAACGTGATTGTTCTATTAAGTGTGTGTGTGTGTGTCTGTGCCGAGCACCCTCTGTGTGACCCTGCAGGAGCCCAGTGTTTATTTTGTATACAGTCACTGACATTTGAGCGTGATGGCTCTCCTCTTGATTGTAGCATAGCACCTTCACACCACTTCCTATCACTGGAGGGACGGAAACACCCAGTCAGGAAGGGAGGCAGGGAGACATTCCAGCTGTTTCTGCATCTGCACAACCTATAACTCTCACTCTACACGATCTGTTTCTACTTCGTCTTCCGTGCCTTCCTTTTTTTTGCCGTCCCTCCTTGCTGCCCCACCCCAGCTTCTTTCTAGTGCTTTCCCAACCCCTCAGGCTTCCACCTCCCACCAGACAGCAGGGACTTTTATATAACTAGGATAATGAATATTACATGGAGTGGGACATTAAAAGTAGCTTTCCTGGATGAGGAGACTTCCACCACGAGGGTGAGGAAGAGGGAAGATGGAGGGAAATGAGAAGAGTAGGGAGCTCACGCTGAATGCTTTTTGACAGAGCACCTTGTACTTATTCAGACAGTGTAGCACAGCATTCTTTTAGGTGGCTGCTGGCTCTCATTGCTTTTAATGATCCAGGTGCATGTACCTTAGAGTATGTGGGTTTTCTTTTTTTTTTTTCAACATGTGAGCCGCTTGTCATGCTGCTGTTCTTAACTTGTTTCCAGGTTACTTGTCAGTGCCTCGCAAGATGGAAAGCTAATCATCTGGGACAGCTACACGACAAATAAGGTGAGATTATTGATAATTAATGTATGATATGTACAAGAACAGTTACAGTGCATTTAGAGGGTTTTTTTTGTCATCAACAACGTGCAGCTCCTGTCAGACTTCAGACTCTCCTCTCAGAGAGATGGTTCAACAAGCTGATAGATCCAGATGTTCCTTTCAGACCACAGTCTGTAATTTATGCACTGGCTGTCTTAAACACAGCTACAATACTGTTATAAATATGTTGGAAACTGCAACAAACCACCATCCAAATAACCGTTATGTGGTAATAAAATTAACCTGGCTGTTAAAATGGTGAAGGTGATTGCTGTATTTTGAGAGAAATCTGTTTAATGCCTAGTTTCCAAAATAACAGAATATCACTATCTCTACTTATTAATAGGAAAAAAAATTCTTATCGTCTAGTAAAAATGGAAGAAAACATGATGCCACGTAAGCTACAGTTCTCTCTCCTGCCTTTATATGATTTATTTAGCTCGGTAAAGAGAAACAAACCATAATGTTGTGTGCTGTACTCTTGCACTAATTATTAGGTTGTGTTTTCTTCCTTTGTATCATGATGTAATTATGTATCTATGTTGCTCCACCCAGACAAATAGATCCCTTAATTTCTCTGAAGTACAAAAGAAAAGGAATTTCATCAGCTGATGACTTAGACGTGACACACAGCATTAGAAATGGAAACGTGTTTATTGACCTTAAAGCTCAACATTACTTCCTTTTTATTGTATTAATAAAGAAAAGACTCTCTTCGTCCTCAGATGCATGCCATCCCACTGCGTTCTTCCTGGGTGATGACGTGCGCCTACGCCCCCTCTGGGAACTATGTGGCCTGCGGAGGCCTGGACAACATCTGCTCCATATACAGCCTGAAGACCCGGGAGGGCAACGTGCGTGTCACCCGAGAGCTGCCCGGACACACAGGTAGGCACATCGCCGGCTGAAAAAAGAGCCTATCGATGGCTGGACTCAACAGACGGATATATTTTTACCATATCTTGACCTGAGTGAAGCACTCCACCATGCCTCATTTGTTTATTCTTATATTCCCTTACTGTAGGTTTTCAGATATTATGTATAAACTGTCCAGCTGGTTCAATGAGTCAAACTGTGGAAAACTACACAAGCTGTTTTTTTCCACTGGATCTCGTATGTTTTCACAGGCTTGTTTATACTATGTCTCCTGGTGCAAACGTCTCCTTGAAGTGTTAATTTTATCAGTGTGTGGGTTTTGTCTTTCCCTGCAATGTGCTAAGGACGATGTTAGCATGAAATATATAAAAAGGTGGTTTAGGTATTAATAGAAAAAGGCTGCCACTGTTGGAATTCTTTGATTAAAACATCCTATGTGATGAACAGCATTTTATGAAAACTGAAATATTTTTTATTATGTATTAGCCATGTAAATGGATTTTTAGGAATATGGATTTTTTTAATATATGGGCAAAAAAATATTTTATACATGTAAGCATAGGCACTGTGAAGAAGGATTAACATGAAAGTAAGCGGCTGTGGCTCAGCTGGTAGAGCGTTTGTCCAGTAACCAGAAGGTTGCTACATGTCGAAGTATCCTTGAGCAAGATACTGAACCCCAAATTGCTCCCGATGCTGTGTCCGTCGGTGTGTGAATGAACTCCCAATGGTGGCAGGTGGCACCAGTGTGCCCTTGGCCACCAGTATGAATGTGTGTGTGAATGGGTGGATGAGCGCAGTGTGTAGTGTAAAGCGCTTTGGATGAAGGCGCTATATAAGTGCACTCCATTTACCATTTTGTCCAGAGCTCTTCTTATCTGATGATGAACCTCTGTTTATCTCCAGGTTACTTGTCCTGCTGTCGTTTCTTGGATGATAACCAGATACTGACCAGCTCCGGAGACACAACCTGGTGAGCATATGTGATAGAAATATTCTTTCTTTTCAGAAAGAATTAGTTAAGAGTATCTCTCCATTAATATCCATGCTCTTATCGAAGATTTTACTAAAACACTATGTAAGAGGAGAAGCCCACACCAGACTCATTGTCAATCATACAGGGGCCTAATTCTACAGAGCTGTATAAAGATGCATATAGTGATGAAGATGCATATAAAAGCCCTTCAATAATGGCACTAAAACATATTAGCATTTATTGTCTCAGGGGAGACTCGTGCTTAACCACTACCTCTTTTATTGCAGTGCATTGTGGGACATAGAGACAGGCCAGCAGGCCACAACCTTCACTGGCCACACAGGCGACGTGATGAGTTTGTCTCTAAGCCCAGACTACAAGACCTTCGTGTCCGGAGCCTGCGACGCCACCTCAAAGCTGTGGGACATCCGTGACGGCATGTGTAGGCAATCCTTCACCGGCCACGTGTCCGACATCAACGCCGTCACCGTGAGTGCTGAAACTTCAGTCACACCCACAGACACACACTGCAGGAAGGAAGACCTTAAAGGATTCATGAATAAAGGACAGCCTATTGCTAATTTTTTTAATTTTTAGAAAAAAATGTCATATCAAATCATAATCAAAATTAAAAATATGCCCTTTTAAAAGGTCTTAATTCTGAGTTCTCATTAATAATTATTCATTTATTTCACTTCTGTTTTGAGCTTTTCTGAGTAGCATATGGTGCAAACCACCTAGAACAAATTGCATACTGCTGTTGCTTTTACCAGAAATATTCAAGGTCTTACTCCTGTGCAAAACCAATTTTTATGAGAAAGAAACCATAAGATATATATGTGTGACCAAACACATGTGGTCTGGGGGGGGAAAGAGGAGCTTTTTTTCTTTAAAAAAAAAAAAAAACCTCTCCTCCATGGAGGCCCTAGCCCTGTGCCTCCAAACATGAGATGATGATTTACCAGCACTGTCCTGACTTCTTCTTCTTCTCCTGCAGTTTTTCCCCAATGGGAATGCCTTTGGCACAGGCTCAGATGATGCCACCTGCAGGCTGTTTGACCTGCGTGCTGACCAGGAGCTGATGATGTACAGCCACGACAACATCATCTGCGGCATCACCTCTGTGTCTTTCTCCAAGAGTGGCCGACTGCTCCTGGCGGGCTATGATGACTTCAACTGCAACGTCTGGGACACTCTGAAAGGCGAACGTGCAGGTAAATAAATTCTGGAGTCGGGTAGAAAAAATAAAAAAATTGCAATTTTGAGTGAAAGATGAGCTCACCGCCTTTTGTTTTCGTTTCGTCATTCATTTTACACAACTGATGGTTTTATACACTTAGGTGACGGACATAAAAATGGGTTTAATGTATTTCATTTTCCGTCAGATAGCTTAAATAGAAAATCAGCCGTTGAATAAATGATGCAAAGAGGTTTTACAATTATTTATGATATTAACCCTCTGAACTCCGTAAGTGACTGGCAGGTTTGAAAGGCATGTTTACTGACTAAAAAAACTGAAGATTCTTGTCTTGATTTTGCAGAGATTTTTTTTCTCTCCAGAGTAATTAATGATGACATGTTTCAATGCCTCTTGACTTTTGCTTTGGGTCACAGACTTTTAGTCATCAACCTCTCTGACTCTGGTTTATTTTCTTGACTTTCAGGTGTGCTGGCGGGCCACGACAACAGAGTGAGCTGCTTAGGAGTGACAGAAGACGGCATGGCCGTGGCTACCGGCTCCTGGGACAGTTTCCTCCGGATCTGGAACTAAAAAAAAACCAACCTCTTCCTTGTTGTACTCAATCACTGCCCGCCAACCTCACCCCACATACTCCAACTCATCTGCTGGGCTGGACCTGAGGGGTGCACACTGTGTCAGCCGAAATCCTCTCAACTCACCCCCAGTTTCTCCTCTCTGCTGTGAGAAAGTACCAACTCTTTCTACCTTTCCAAGTGACGTTTTTTTCACCGAGCTATTACACAAAAAAAAATCTTTCAATCGAGTTGTCCAATCAAAAATTTAAAAAAAAAGAGATGAGTTATGAAAAACTGAAGGAAAAAATAGAAGATTTTACCCCTTATACCAATTCTCTTCTTGGGGCGATAAAGAGTATTTGTTACCGTGACTAACAACAAACAAGATGAGCATCGGTGTGTAATATGTAAATGTATATATAAAGACAGTATATATGTATAGCATTATGTGTGTATATATGCATCATATATGCATATATAATGTGTATGTATATATTTTCGTAGTTTATTTCCCACCCTTGAGTTTTTTTTATGATTTGGGGGTTTTGTGTTTTGTTTTTTTTCAATGTGTACATATTCACATTACTACACAGCATAATGCCAGAAACACTTATTTTATCCCGTGTGAGTGCCAGATTGAGACACAGCAGCGTATCATAATTTAACCCAAAAAGTATCCTTTTATTTTTTAATATCTCTGGTACTTGCTGATTTAGTCATCCAGCAACAAAATAGGATTTAAAAAATAAACAAAACAATTAGCAAAAATATAATTTGGCCCAGCTAAACTCACTTTCCTCATTTGTATGTGTGTCTATTATGGTTACAGGCTGCAAGCATAACTCATGCATCCTGTATCTACAAATTTATGTAAATGACTTTTCATTTTTTTTTATTTAATTTTTTCTTACAAAGCGACCCCTGGCATTCCCCACCAGTGTTTTCATTTGAAATTAAACCACCACACTGCTGTAATAATGATTAGAAAAAAGCACTTCAAAACCAACAAGCGGTGTTGTTTTTAAGTTTTTAGTCTGGATTCAGCTTTAGCTCCAAAGTAGAAACCGGTGAGTTTTAGGCTAAGATAAAAAAAAAAAAAAACACTTTTATTTAACTGGAGGCCCTGCTTTGGACTTGTGGTTTCAAATCATCAGATGCTGTATATCCGAAGACCACATGCAAATCAGCAGCTGTGTGATATGATTGATAACCCAATTATAGTCCTAAACAGAGGTTTTGCATGATAATGTCTCCCGTGGCCTGTAGAATCTACTTCTCCTTAAGAGTTGAGACAAGCATCTCAAGTTGCCCATACAAACAACACTGACAGAGACAAGGGCATCACAAAGAGAGACACGTTCTCCCCGAGCAAAAGCTGTTCTACCTGTGAGCCTGTAACGGTGCTGAGGCCTGTATGGACAAATAGTAGATCGGTCAGTCGTCATGTGAAGATATTAAAGGACCATAAAGGATAGCAGCGACTCTGTCAGCAGCCTCTGAGGACGACAGAAAAGATGAAGAGAGAGAAATATGTCTGTCAGAGCTCGCCATGTCATTTTTAGCTTCTTTTTTTTTCTAAGCGAAGGATCAAGTCCTATTTGTCGCCAACAAAGTGTGACCTGAGTGACTGCATGGAGCTGAAATCATGTCAGCCGCTCTGAAATCACGCCAGTGCCACCACAAGCCTGTAAAAAAAAAAAGGAAAAAGAAGAAAAAAAACAGCAAAAGATTTCTTTAAAGGGTTTAACACTTTTTTTCCTCACCAAAACCATGTTATGAACTGTTAAATATCGCTTGTGAAGAAAGTACACTTGGTAGACAGAAATGTACACTTAGTAGAGAGCTAGACACACACTCACAAACTGTAGTACAAATGTAAACCATTGAGCACATGTGACTTATTTACCCATAGAAGTGCTATCTCTGATTTTGAGTATTTCCTCATCACGCATCTTCCATTATTTTGGTTCCTCTAAAAGCTTAATTAAAAAATAATAATAATAGTACACATAATGTATGTGAGTTGGACCTATCCATCAGCTGTCTCAGGTGCCTATCTCTCTGAATATAAACATTTGACCCACATGGGCTGGATGAAGGAGAGTTTGTGCTCCTGTGAGATGTGGCACTATTGTGTCTCCATTCTGCCTTACGATACCATTCATAATAGAAGGTAATACTAGCATCGACTACAGTAATGTTTCCTCTTAATATTCCTTTGTACACACTGATCAGTAAGAGAGAGAGAGAGAGATTGCTAATTCTTTTCATTTTCCCAATAGAAGCACATTCTGATACTAGTGAACACTAAAAAGCATGCTTACAGAAAACCACGTGCAGCGCTGCAATGCTTCTTAAAGCAACATCACTTTTTATACAATTCCGCTATCTACTACTACCTACAGTACAGTTTGTAGTATTTATTTAGGTTCAATCAGCTCTCAAACAAACTCCCCTTTACAGTGATTCTCGTGACCCTTTTTTTTGTTTTTGTTTCTAAGTGTTTTAGCTGCTTCTACCTGGCTTTGCATTAATGAATCCATTTTGAGAGAATGTTAAATAGTTTTTAGCCTGAGAATATCTTTGAGGTGTGTAGGATGTGATATGTATTGCATATCAGTGTTGAGGTGTGTGAGGGGGGAGGGGAGGGGAGGTGAGGGACGGGACGGGGGTGATTTGCTGATGTATGTGGATAACATATAGATCTAAGTGTTACTTCCTCATTTGTGCCAATGTTATCCACAGACCCTGAGCTGTGAACTGAAAACTAGTCAATGTGACAAAAAAACAAAACATGTTTGCTCACTTTTACTCAAGTGCCAGCCTTCTCCTCCATATCCTACAATTTAAAGTCACGTCAGTATCTGATTTTATACCCAATCTGTTGTCTGATCAAACTGGTGGACCGATTTTATCCGAAGATGGGTTTTTATATCGCAAAGTGTTATTAAGTTAACAGTGCTTATTTCTATCAGTAAGCGGACATCAGACATTCATGTGTCCCCAGATAAAGATGGCAAAATGTATTTAAAGGAATACTTTGATATTTTGGGGAAATGTTAGCATTCTGGAAGTTGGGTGAGGAGGTCCTGGTTCCTGTCTGTTAAAAGACCAGTTTGTAAGATTTAGGTGCCTCTATTGTCGTTTTTGCGTTTTTGTAAGCGTAGAATCATATCTGCATGGATAGTGGTCCCTTTTCCTAACGAAATGCTACCTTGAAGGACACCATAGGTTAGGACACAGAGGGGTGTGTTGAGGGGTATTTAGATAAGATACTGGATATTAACTGTCTCCTGCAACCATACCATGGAAAAAGTGAGTGGATTCAGCAGGACATTGGGGAATACTAAATAGTGTTGGACATAGCTGGACAGAGCCAGGTTTGCAGTTTCCGGTCTTGATGCTAAGTTAGCCTGCAGCTAACAGTAGCCTTTGTTAACAGACAGACATGAAACTGGTGTCTTCTCCAACTCTCACCCTGAAAGCAAATCAGTATATTTCTGAAAATGTCAAACTATTCCAATAAACCCACTTGTTCTTTCATGACATGAGCTTTGTGAAATTGAAAAAAAATACAAAAAAACATGCACCATAGCCCTTAACAGCTGAAAAAGGGGGATTGTGCGTATTACTGACAGTGATATTCAGCAGGCAACCATTTCCTCGCTCTGTAATTCAGCGGTGTTAGCAGCTGGAACCTGGAATAGCAACACTTCTACGTGCCTGTGCAGTTCACTCATTATTCAAAAAGGTGCTTGACTTCATTTAATTTCACATTATTGTTGTATTTACCTGAAGTCTGTTGAATCAGCTTCTTTGGTGTTACAAAACGTCAACATTTGATGCATTTACAGTATTGTCTGAAGTACCAAGACCTGTGACTTATCTTTGAATCTTGGGGCCGGTATGTGTGGCGGTAGTTTTAATGTAAGTTGCCATTCGTCGCCCACAGCATCGACGTCTAACTTCAAAGAGCAGATATGAAAATGTCACCTCTGCAAGTTCAGGCTGTACTTCGATGACTGCATTTGCACGACCCTCTGAGTTAGTATCTAGTTATGAGAAGCTGAAAGTTTCTGATTCAGTGACACCCCACCACTTGAAATATGTCACATGATCACCACCACAGCACCGTCACAAAATAATGCACTGCCCTTTGACTCTACAACCTACTGTTCTGACATTGTTTTTGATTTTTATTTATTGTTTTATGTTTTAAGCCAGTAAAGACCAGGGACTTGGTGCCATGATAATTCTCTTACAGTGCTATTGTGTGAAATTATAATCACTTGTTATGGAATAATTTTTATAGTCTTTTTCACACCAGACCTTTTTTTTGTATTTGTACAGTGGCTTGGTGATACTGATATGTTGCCATGAGTTATTGTAACCAATAAAAAGCTTCTAACCAAGAATACAAATACTGACTGATTTCCTCCATTTATTTTGATTGTATATCTGAAGAACTATATACAATATTTGTAGGCTACTTGTGAACTCAAATGAATTCAATTCAAGAACAAAAAAGATTTGACAGGGTTCATACAGCTTTTGAAAGTGTAAAATTTCAAGGTACTTAAACCATAAATTTCCACTTTTAAAGCCTTTATCATCTAATCTAAATTGTTACTTCACATGCACTTAATGGAACAAAGCAATTACCATTATTTATTTCACCTGTGCTTTTCCTACTATGACAAGTCAATGTCTGATGTGAAAAAAGTGTTCGTCTCATCGTAGTTAACATGTTCAACGATTTTTCTTCCTCGTAAAAAATATTTAAAGAACTATAAGGACAGGGTACATACAGCTTTTTAAGAGTAAAATTGTAGCACTTTCAAGATAACCGAATCAAAAATGTCCAGTCTTGAAGCCTTTAACATCAAGTCTAATTTGTTATGGTGAATGCAATGGCAAAAAATAAAGTTTACAGAATTTATACACTGTCAACATATTATACAGTCTATGGTTATAACCCAATTTTCAGAAAAGTTGGGATGCTGTTTAAAACAATTAAAAACAAATTTCATCAAATTCAGAATTAGGAGTACAAAAAGCCCAGAAAAACAAAAGTTAATCTGTTTAAATATATCAAATAGTCTTTGTTTAGGTCTTTTTTTCCCCCAAGTATTGGGGTCCCTAGACTTGAAAGTAGTTTGGGTAAACTTTTTTTAAAAATGTGCTATTTAATGAAACCGACCTTGAGCAGAAAGGAAAATACAGTGACAATCACTGACTGCAGAAGTTGTGCGTTTGCAGATGCTGTTACTTTCTTTGCCTGTAGGTGACAGCACCCTCATGGGTATGGGTATATTTGCAGGGTTTTTTTCCTTTCCTATAGGTAGCGCTGGCTGATAAGGATGGATCCTAAGAAAAACAAAAACCGAACAGCTTTGGACATGCTGTGTATCCGGTTTGCAAAGTACTTTCTAAAAAGCACTTCAAATCGTTCCTCGTTAACATCCATGTTTGTTTGTCAGCCGTATTCTTCTTCACTTGCTTTGCATAGCTGCCAACAACTGTAGATCAGTGAAATGGTACGAGTTCTGAAAATCTTTCAAATAAATGCACAATAAGTCAGTTTTGTATTTTGGCAGATTTAATACAATCGGGCATATCTAGAGGTATTTCAACACTCATCCAGAAAAAAAAGACAGTTTTACAAAGTGCAGACTGGTGTAATTGTCATTCTGTCTAATGGGTATAAATAAAGCAGGGTATTATAAAATATATGAGGATTTCCAAAAGCCTTTGATCTATACAGTTTGTATAGTTAGAAAATAGAACATAATATATGTTAAAGACATGCTTTCCCTTTCTACTCAAATGATTCCTCTCAGTGAATTTACTTTAACTAGGTCCTTATCATTAAGAAAAAAACTATCCTCTTTTATTATGAAATATATTTATTTTTAATGCTAAGATACAGCAGATCATGTGCCCGAACAGATACATGTACAGTCTTACGGACACTCAAACTTCATTTGCTCCACAAAAGTTAGTCAAAAAAAGGCATATTCACAGTTCGAAGCACGTTAGTGTCAAAAGATAGCACCCGACCGGTAGCCTCCATGCCGACCGAGAATCTGTGGTCACCTTGTCCACTTTTGAGTCCGTGTTTCTTTGTTTTACAGGCAGTTTTGTTTTACAGTTTGTTCACTGCAGTTTCTCAAGCACCCAAAACACTGAGGAGGAAATACTGATGTGTCTGGGCCTTTACTCTTAAAATACAGATTATTTTCACCCTCAATCTTTTTTTCTTGATTCAGAAAAAAGTCATCAAATTGACTATTTGGTGGGACGAAACAACAACAACAAAAAAAATATGATTTTTTTCCCCAAACAACACAAAAAGGACCAAATCTTCACACTTGATGAGCTGCAGAAGTTTGGTATTCTTGTCTGATAAACCACTAACTTTCATTGATCAAAAATATCTATAGATTTCTGTTCAGTTGATAGATCAATCGATAATCGATTTATCTGTCCAGCCCTACTGTCCACACCGAAGCTGTGGTGTAGTTTGGGGGATGAGGCCCGGGCGCCATGAGGCGGCGCCCGGCTGAGGAATGATCGGCTCAACAAGAACCAAACTGTGGAGCGTAGAAGAGGAGCTGCTCACTGCTGAGGCTGCAGGTACTGGTTGGTGAACGCCTCCAACTGTCTCTCCAGATCTGTCGCTTTATGTCTGCAGAACGAAAACAAACACACGTCAGATGTGGGCAAACTTAATCTCAAACACTTGTCAAGTTAAGCTTGTAATTTTATTTATTTTGTTAAGTTGTAGCTGACCTTTTTTGCCAAACATGTACAGTTTAAGCAAAAACCAAGAACAGAAATAGTCAAGAAAGAACTGTTTCTTAGCAGAATTTCCAGAAATGCCTAAAATTCCTGTTTAAAGAACTAAATTCCCAATTCCCACCCACATTTCCATTTGTAATATTTTGTACTGTGACATAACTATTTACACCTTTTTCCGTATCAATACTCTCATTTAAAATGTAGCATTTTCAAATTGTAGCTTTTCTACACAGCAGCAGCAATAAAAAAATATTTTTATATATTATCTGTTCTCACTCTTTCCCAAATATAATCAAAAAACCTGCTCAGTCAGTAGCCCCTTTCAGACTGCTGTTTCAAGCCGTGATATTTACGCCTTTGTGACATTTCATCTTCAGTCTGAACGTCCCAGAGGCGTAATGTGGAGACAAGTGATCCCGGCTCTGTACCGTCTTAAGAAATAGCAACAGAGACTTAAACTGTTCGAGGCGGGATTAGTGTGAACCGGAGGAGCCCGAGTTTGTAGAATCTCTACAGCAGAAACAGTTTTCAGTTCTTCTATAACATGGCACTACGGTCTCCTCCCAATTCATTCTGCAATGCCGGACTGCAGGCCGGCCGTTGTGGAATCAGTATGAATGTCCTAAGGCAAACAGACGGCAGAGCTTGTTACGGCTCTTTTGCAGCACTTTTGAGGAAATTCAGTATGAAAAGGGCTAATAACAGCACTCTCAGGTCTGCTAACAAGTGTGATCTGCACCTCATACTATGGCAGTTATGCAGGTAGAAAGTTTAGAAATCAATGAATTGCTTCTTGATCTGTGAATCAGGCGACTCTCTGCAGGACTGTGCTGCAAGCTTATGCTGGGAGAAAAAAAAACCCACCACGTCCTTCGGCAGGTTTGGGAAATTTGGCCAGGTATGGATGTAGAATTTGAAATTGTTTGCTCTTCCTGTCACTTATATCATCTAGGATATTAATTTCCCCAGACTAGACCTTCCTGAATTCCCAGACGCTTCTCCACCCTTCATGTTGCCCCCCCAACGAGAGAAGGAGCCGGACTGACCGCAGGCTCTTGGAGTGGCTCTGGACGGTCTCCAGCTGATCTATCTTGGCTGTCAGTTGGCGGATTTCAGCCTCCAGCTCTTTCTGCGTCTGGTCCACCTGCTGACAGAGCCGAGCAAAGGTCGCTGCCATCTCCCTGGCAACACAGAGGGCACAGCGTTGCAGTGCTTATTTATTTAGAAGGGGGGGGCTGGGTGGGGCACAGAGGAGGGTGGGATCTGTTTGTGTGTGTGTGCAAATTAGGAAGATTATGGGGAGTCAGGCTTTGTCAGTAGGTTAAATATCACAGACAGAAAACGAAGGAATGGTGCAGAGAAATGAGCATACACGTTGTTAACGTACTGCATGTTAAAGCATTAATCTGCCTTTTATAACACTGGGCAAAATTACTTCATGTCAAGTGTTTTAAGGGTGGATTTCACCGTTATCCCATCAAAGACTAATTGCAATAAAAACAAAAACAAGAACAATTGGACAGCTTTAGTGGGTATATATCTGGATGGATCTTTATGTCTTATCGTGTTGGATATTCTTCTATTTTTAATAAAAGTTAAACTAATAATATAAAAACACATTTCTTGTTTTTTCTGTTATAAAACTACAGAAATTATATTGTGTCAGGACTTACTGTTGGACCTGGTGGCTACAGTTTGCACTGGTAAAACTGACGATGAGCTGCAGCTTCTCGCTTGCGTAGTCCACAAACTGGCGCTTCAGAGCGCGCTCCTTGGCCCTCGTGGTCCAGGTGAGTCTCTCATACAGGTACAACACGCCGTACAGCGAGGCTGACAGGGCGATCAGCCTCCAGCCGACTGTTCTCCACACCTTCAGGAAATAAATACAGATGAATATATGAATGAATTCTTCTCGATGGACAATATGCGAAACATTTTTAGGCAAGGCAAATTGATTTATATAGCACAAATCAGCAATAAGGCAATTAAAGTGCTTTACACAACACGTCAAATGCATCACGACAAAAGGGCAGAAAAACTAATTAAAAGAGGACATTTAAAGTTCATTAAAACAAAACCATCATATCAAAGAGACAGAAAGACAAAAAAATAAAAACAGCTAAAATATAATAAGTTAGATAAAAAAGTAAGAGTGAAGGTTACGGTTATATAGTTTAAAAAAAAACTCTCAAAATAAATGTATTAAATGTAAATGATTGAGTAATTTTATTCCTCACTTTGAGAGAAAAAAGAAAACAGCACGTACAGCATGTACAGCACTGTATACGTGCTGTACATTTAACCATTTTGACATGCAAGAACAGTTTTGGAAGCACCATACCACTCCTCCAACGATGAGAACGCTCATTGAAGTGCGGGAGGTGAGGGATGCCACGTTGGTTGCCATTGCAACCATCAGGTCCTCCTGAGTCATGAGAGCTGTCTCGTTGTTGTTGGGCGGGGCTATCATGGAGGGCGGTCCTGAGGAGGGCGTATGGGCCAGCGCTGGGCGAGACGCCTGAGTAACAACAGCAGTTTTATTGACATCAAATACCACAACAGGAATCAAAACCATCTCTCTCTCTCACAGTGGCAGTAAGTACCTGGAAGTTCTGGTCCACCAGTTTGAGCGCTCTCTGTGCGTTGGCAGAACCCAGGAAGCGGTGGACTAATGATGACCAGCCCAACGAGAACTGAAACTCTATGTTCTCCTGGAAGTCATTGCAAAGTGTGGCGCAGTTTAGGTCGTAACTCAGGTCGAACTTCCTGCCGGGCAGCAGCATGGAGACTTGGCTCTGAGCCCCAGAGGGAAGCAGAGGGAGCATGCTCTCTGGAGAGCGAGACAACACACAGTATGAGAATTACAATAAAAACAGACAGAAATAAACAGCTCTCCATCTCACTTGTAGCTTGGTTTCTATTTTAAACATAGAAGAAGATTACTTTATTAATCCCACAATGGGGAAATTCAACCTCTGCATTTAACCCATCCTTTTTTTTTTTTTACACACAAGTGAACACACCATGCAAGGAGCAGTGGGCAGCACATTACTGCGCCCGGGGAGCTGTGCAGGGGGGTTAGGTGCCTTGCTCAAGGGCACTTCAGTCCTAGTACCTGTCAGTACCGGGATTCAAACCGGCGACTCTCCAGTTACAAGCCCGATTCCTAACCTCTAGGCCACAGGGCAAAGGCTATTCTTCAGTGAGCACTATGAATACTTTCACTTACTATGAAGTTGAGTTTACAGCTAATAACTCGTTTTTGGGCACAAAAAGGCAGAAACAATGTAACATTAACATTTTGGTCTGTGTAGCTACATCTTATCTAATATTCTGCTTTTCTTCATCTATCCTTAGGGGGAAACAAAAAAAAAAAAAATCACACCACAGTTTCATAACAGCACCTGAGTCCTTTTCATCAGAGGGCACATTAACACCTTTTCAACATCAGTGTCACTGAGCACAGCTTGCCTGCGTGCCTGACACAGTGACGCATTTGTAGCATAATGGAGCATGGGATGATGGCATTCAGCGAAGAGGGTAAATATAGCAGGCTGCTGGGTGTTGCAGACCAAAGCCTGAGTGCCCACAAGGCTCCGACTAAGTTTAGCAACACTGTTTAAATGTGCGATTGAGTGAGAAAATAATGGAAATCTGAGCTGAGATCATTTTCTAAGAAAATATGATTTGCTTCTTTGGTCTTTTAAGCAAAGAAAGTTTCTGAGCAAAGTATTATTTTACACAAACAAGTCATTTTAAATCCTCATTATTCTTCCATCTGTCTCAATAATAGAATATATAAAAAAATCCTCTATAATCCCTCACTGATGGTGTGAATGATAGGGTGCAGATTATTATTAATTTCCTTCAGCGAGCCTCTTGGTTCAGCAGCAACTAGTCACTCTTTGACACAAGTGACACATGGACAATGCACTACCAAAGAGATCTAGTTTTGTTTGTAGTTCAGTTACCCATCATGTATTTCTGGGAGCACTGAACAGAAGCGTTGATGGCGTCCGAGCAGCGGAAGGCCAAATTTTTGCCCATTCCCTCCTCCACGTGAGTCAGCAGCTCCTGCAAACAGCGATAGGAGTCAGAGGTCACATGGAAAGGAGTCAACACAAATAAAGAGACCAGTGCACCTCAGATTATTGCCTGAGGTGCAAAAGTCGTGTGCATCTACTTACAGACTTGTAGATCTTCAGGACGTGCGGCGACGGGTGGAAGTCAGTGTGGAACTCATCAACGATTACGTGGAGCCGGCAGATCTCCTCTCCCATGGCAGTGGACACCTGGATGAAACAAGTTAACAGTCAGCGACAGAGCATTGGGGCTCATGTTCAATGTCAACAATATGAAAAAAGCTTCAAACTAATCAGTAAAGTCCTTCCAAATCAAGGAAACAGTCGATGCACTGACATGACTCAGTGGTGATTTTGCAGGACATTCAACAGTTCTTCCACCAGTTGTCGTGTACGTTACCTTCGACTCCACATCCTCACTGATAGCTTTGATCTTCTTTTTGATTTCAGTAATCAGCAGGTTGAGTTGATTCTTGACAAACTCAAGCCGGTCCATCTGATACTCTCTGTCCTCCAGAGCTGCCACCCTGAAGCCCCGCCCCACCAACAGGAAATAAAGTTAGAAACAAATGCAAACTAGCAGCTGAACAATTCCGCTGTCAAAGAGAATCAAGTAAAGACACAAACACAGCAGAAAGTAGTATTTGTGAGAAATCCTCTTTAGTATCTACAACTTACTTTATCATTTCATAGATTTCCTCTATAACCCCTTCATGGCACTGTCAAAAAAACAAATTCCTACCACTAAAAGAGTATATATGGAGCAAGGTACCCACCTCTTCTCCGCCGCCTCGATGTTGATGGCGTCCATGATGCTCTTGACTTTTTCTGTGATCTGCTTGGCCCTGATAGTGTGCTGCTCAAACTTTGTTTTCACTGCTGACTGCGAGATACACTCCTGCGAGGCCATAACACACAAGTTACTGTGACAGCTAAAGGGGCTGCTGCTGGATAGGGTGCATGAACCTGCACACTAACCAGGGACGAACAGAGGACAAGACACACACCTGCTACTTTAACTTAAGAGAAGAAAAAGAATGGAAACACAGGTGTGAAAATGACAGCAGCAGAGTGTGTATCTTGAGTCCCACAGCCCACATATTGTGAAGTCACAGTAATGTGTTGATGGAGCCAGAGCAAAATTATAAAACATATCAAGTGAAGACAATCAAGAACATCAAGAACACAGGTGAAGGAAAATAAAACATACTGTAACATATAAAAGTAGAATTATCGTGTCGTTTCTGGGATGATCGATCAGTTTTATGTCTTCAATGCACAATAGCAAAAGAGGCAGATTGAGCCTAAAGTGCCATTATTTGTTATTTCACAAGTTATAATCCTTAAGATTTTCATAAAATCAAAAACATTTTCTATTTCAACCATTTAACGTTTTCACATTCATTAGACATTTGAAATTAGACATACATTAGATTCAACCCATTGAATCTAATTCCTGAAAACATATTTTCTCTGGTGGGTGGCCAAAGCTGTCCGATTAGCAACCTGTTCTTTAAAATTATTTTTCTCTCTTGCTCTATCTCTACTTCTACTGTTTACTGACGGATTAGCCTACAGCAACACATTATACTGCCATCTTCTGGCTAAAGTACATTTATGCCGCTTTGCTATTCGCTCTAAACTAGTTGATGGAAACGTTCCTAATTCGCATTTTCACAAATTTCGCTTCAAAATCCGATTCGACTATTGATCACAGGCTCACCACTTATTGTCCACTTGCCGAAAATCGTATCAGAACTGTATGAAGTTACTGCTAATGCAAAGTGAACATTTCATACTGTTGCTGCTTAACAATTAACGGGACAGATCACCCCGATTCAAAAATACATATTTTCAATACCAATCCCTTACCTGTAGTTCTAGTTATTAATCTAGATTGTTTGTTATGTGGAGAACGACTCTGGTCACATGCTGCATAAAATCACATCGCAGTTTGATTGTTGACTGACTTTGCTATTAAAACAACATGCATCTGTTGGGCTCCGGTATGATCAGGTATAATAGCTGCTTTCTGATGCATTTCTAACAAAGTAGATCTTCAATGATTGTTCAGTACGTGTAGTTTTAAACCAGATTGCTATTACCAAGATAAGCACGGTGTCGACAAATAGACCATGACTAAAATCTTCAGGATTATAACTTTTATGACAATTCCTCCCAGTAAGAACACAATTAAATTCCTGTTAGTTACAACCAAAACATCTCAGCAAGATGCAACAAAAAACACAGAACTCAACACTCAAAACTGTTAAAATAGAACAAAAATAAAGTGGAATGAAAACAAACTGATGCCCTCGCCTAAGTGAATCTAGACTTCAGCAATGAAGACGCAGGTTGATGGAAAAGGCACAGTGATTGGTCGAGGAGGCCCCGGAGCCGACAGCTTCATATATTGTACGGTTGGTGGCGAAACCAAACCACTGAACCAAGTACGAGTAGCTGACTGCTCAGGTTACTTTGTACGGTTAGGAGAAGGACTTTGGTTGCTGCTTCTTTCACCATGCAACACACACTTTGAAAAACATGCACACAGGCAGTTTCACCAAGCAACTGAATTTCTCAAAGCAGTACCTGACACATTAACGTAAGCTCAGTTTCAAAGCCTGATAAAGCTGCCACTGTCTGAATCTCCTGGTCTGAAAGACTACATTTAAAATAAAAAGTCATAATAGTCATTTGCCTTCTCTTTCCTTTTTTACTTCTCGCCAGCAGCAGGCAGACAGCGTCACAAAGATTTGCTTAGTTCTTTATGACACAGCAACCACAGTGTTTCTTAACTTTATCAGCATCTGTGTCACCTGCTGTTTCTGACACGGTTTTTACCTCAGAGGCGTACCTGTCTAATCACGAATAAGCCAAACTAATTTAAAAACTGCCTAACTTTCTCTGTCTTCAAATTGAGATCACACACACACACACACACACACACACACACACACACACACACACACACACACACACCCACACCCACCCACCTCAAACCTCCTCTCAAAGCACTGGAACTCCTTCAGTCTCTCCTGGAAGCCCTCAGCCAGGGCTCCACCTGTTAGAGGAAACCATCACATTGTATGTGAAATTATTATTGCACAAATACACAACCTGCATCAGCACAGACACCTTATTTTTAGCCAATTTACATCATTTCTGTCACTGCAATTGTTTTAACATAATTTGTCATGTGCATCATCAATGGAATTTAGTGATACCTTAGTGATACCTAACTATAACTTCCCTAAAAAATAAGAATTTAAAAACAAGTTTATGAAAAACCTTGGTCTCCTAACATAAATAATAAACTTGACTGCATATTTACAGGTTTATGAACACCTGTTACCTTTTTATGTAAAGATTCCAGATTTATCATAAACATAAACAGCATATCCCAGCTGTAACTTATATTAAACATAAAGATATGAACACAGTTTCTCTACACAGCATCCACTCTATAATGTGAAGCCTCACCTCCTTCAGGCATGCCCTGTGCACGCTGCATGCGGGAGTTGAGCACCTCTTTGGCGGAGACGAAGAAAATGCGGTTGGGTGCCTGATCACGATCCACAACCTTCAGCTCCTCCACCAGGAAGTTGACGCAGCGGTCAGTGTGCTGCTTCCTCACCTGGAGGAACAGATGTCACATTCTTAGGCTGCACTATGGAGAAGTCATTTACACTGTTAAACCACATTAAAAAAAGCCCTAGATGTAGCTAGTCTATGTAGGTTGGCACAAATCTGTAAAAATGATGACATTTCCACATTCTGTAACAATTATCAGTTCTGACATGAGACAGAAACAACAGATGGTCGACTCACGTCCTCCATGTACTCTGGCTCGTTTGCCGAAGCGTCCCAGCGGTTGTTGAGGATGAAGATGTTGGGCTTTGACAGACGTTCATTCACTTTGTGGAAAAAGTGCTTTTCCTAGATGGTGGAAGGGTGAAGAGAGTTGCTCAAATCAATGAAAGAAATCTACAGAAATACCTCCCTTTTCTCTTTTTCTCTCAACAATTGAAACCATTTTGAACCAAAAAATGTTTTAGTTTCGAGGCGATTTAAATGAAAGGGCTTGTGACTTATTGTTGATTCAAAATCAGTACCTACATTGGATGTATGTACTGTACATCCAGGGTCTGGCTCTTTCCAGGAACACAGATATTACTTTATTTTAATTGCGTTCATTCTAATTAAAAACTACTATCTTAAAGAAAAGTATCAGCTAAACCTTTGAACCCAAGGTTTAAAGCAGAAGTCTCAGTTTAAGCTCAAGGGTTGAATCTGTCAAAATTATATTCTGCCACAAAGACTGTATATAACTCAAACAGTACCCATTGAAGTGACAACCCAAGATATATACTATATGGAATGGGATACACTCATGTCCAGCAGGTATACAGGTGCATCTAAAAAAATTGAATATCATAGAAAAGTTTATTTGTGTCAGTAATTCAATTCAAAAAGTGGAAATAACACACACATATATATATATATATATAGATCCATTACAGACAGAATGAAACATTTCATGTCTTAATTTATTTAATTTCTTTTAATTATAATGAGTATGGTTTACATTTAATGAATACCTAAAATTCAGTATTTAAAAAAACTATTATAAATAAACACTTTTAAAAAGTATGTTTAATATGGAAATGTTGGCCTCTGAGAAGTTTGTCCATCTATATGACTCAATACTTGGTTGAGGCTATTTGACTTGAACGACTGGAAATGGACTTTTCCATGATATTCAAATTTATTGAGATGCACCTGTATATGGAAGGGCAGAAAACTCAAGAATGAAATAGACCTTACGACATGGAAGAATGGGGCTCTAACATATACTAGAGTATTAATTATTATATAACCCAGTTAAGGCCGGACATGTATTATTTTCTGCATACCAATACAGCAAAGTTGGTTGGCAACATGGATAAAACATTTTCATGGTAAGCTCTCACTGCTACCTGACAATCTTACATTATTTACATAAAGCCAGGGATTTATTTCTATTGAATAGCCCAGAGGGGAATGTGTGTTTGCTCTCCCTGTAAGAGCTGCTGCCGGGATAAGTAGCTCTGAGATTGACTGTGTGTCCAGCTTCACATTGCATGAATGCCTGAGCAGACAGAAACAAGAGTGGGGCCTGTGTGGCTGGATGCAAACACAGACAGACACATTCTGCCCTCTGTAATCAGCTCAGCATAGAAAGCATCCACAATGGCCCTTTAAGTACACACAAGTGACTGGCAGAACTGAAAACTTACTGAGCTTGCTTAGCTGGTGGTGTGTTATTAGAGCTCATGACAAATCAAATTACTTTCCTATCATCATCATGACTGGACACTAAAAGGAACATTCAGAAATAATGAGCTGTGGAAACAGAAACTGTAATATGCACGCACAGGCATCATCTCAGCATTATAACTTATTCTTTGTTCCAGGATAACAACAATGGCCCAAACCTAAATACCAACATCTAGTGTAAAAAGGGTTTTCTTTAAAAGATCTCAAAAAATACACCATCTATGGTAGAAAGAAACTGAAAACAGGCATAATTTCAAATTTCCGACAGTCCTTAAACAGATCATAGATTATGAAATTTTCCGTTAGGAAAAGTAACCAAAACAAAGCCTAAAAATTCTTATATTTCTTTCAAAATCACTAAAATTCTCATCATAAACGTCTCCTTTAAAATGCTGCCAAAACTAAACTGTTTGGAATAATTAGATACTGTTAAATACATTAAAGTGAAGCCATGACTGATTTTGCTGAGATTATGTTGAAAATATTCACTGAAAATGTATATAAAATTAATTTTTATTACATTAAAAAAATATATATAATTTATCAGAAAAACGTCCTGAACGGCCTGGGATTCAGAGGGTTAACAGGATATTAATATGAGTTATGTGAGGTTCATATGCCAATATTACCGTGTTCATAAGTGTTGATTCAGAGTTGGCCACCAGCACAAAGACATCAGCATCCAGACAAAACTTGTCAATCCAGCTGTCCAGTTGGGTTGTGACATCTGTTCCCGGGCTAAGGGAGTCAAAGAGAGGTCAAAAGGTCAAATGACATATCCAAAATTGTAAAGTAATTACTGCCATTACTGCTTATTAGTAATATCTATTTGAGCTTTATTTTCTTCTGCCCATGAAGGACTCTCTGTGTAAACCCAAGGTTTAAATGTCCTAGAAACTGTCAAATTGATATTTACAAACTGTGCAGATGTGATTAGCAGATCCTGTTACCTGTCCACGAGCACCAGGTCGTCTCGAAGCAGAGCACACTTGGTCTTCGGCCAAAACACACGGACGAGACAGCCGGCATCCAGACTCTCGTCCATGTGGAGAGCGTGAGCCAGCTGGTTTACTGTCTGCAGAGGAAATGTAAACGTACTGTTATGGCTGTTGTTGTAAAAACTTTTATTAAATGTAAAATCAATTTTCAGAGACTGGTTTTATCATCTCGTTATGCATTAAAGAGAAAACAATGAAGATAACATTACCTACCATTATTACAATTACATGTTTGCTGTAATTGTAATAACGATGACTTTTCTATTTCTGGCTGTTGTCGAGCCTTGAGAATATCTTTTTTAAGTCACTTTTATAAAAATGTAAAGTTTGTTCTATGAGTTTTCACTGTGTTAAAAGGAAGGCTTCCATATTTCTATGATGTTTATATATATGTCCTGACCTTATTTCCCTACCATCATCGCTTAGATTTAGCAACTTCCTCACAGGTACATCTTCATGACATTTTATTCATGCTGTCTAATTATTCCTTGACATTAAAATAAATATATTTTAAATAAATGTATTCTTTTTTCTGTTTTTCTTTTTCCTTGTATTGTTTTAATGATTTTTTATTTTATTTTATGTGCTTCTTGTTGTAATTTACTTATTTTTGTTGTATTTTTGTAAATTATACTGTAAGCTAATTATCCAGATTTTATGCACCATAATATGTGTGCAAATAAAAATAATAATTTAAAAAAACAGTTAAATATTTTACTTTTAAAACAGGAAGGTATAATTTACAGCTACGGCAATATGGTAATAATTTAACAGTCAAATGTAATTCGGCAGCTACCAGGATTTTTCTATCATCATTAGGCTTGTCTTAACATTAAAACCTGCAAATGTTCATTTTACAGGAAAACCCATATTAATATCTGACACAGCGGAGATTGCCATGTAAAAGGCACGAGACAGCTGCTTATTATGTTGAAATAATGTCGACTTCATTTGGTTCATTGAGTTTAAGTCAAGAGAGACTCAGACACCTGACACCGACGTAAATATCCTGCATAACTGTGTCTGTAAACACGGCTGTAGGTTCAGGTATCATGTGCACCGTACACACATGTTGGGGTTTGAGAAATCAACAAGCCAGCCGTCAAATAGAAAAACAGCATTCAGCATTTTTCTTTTCTATGACAAAATTAAAGCTGAAGTCCACAACGTGTTCTGTGTTGTCTGCTATTTGTTTCTATGCATTTATTTTATTTTTAATTACAGTTTCATTACCCTTCATATAACTGTATAACAAACTTGAATAAGGCTTTTTATGAATAGATTTGATTGACAAAAGTAAACTCCAGCTCATAAAAACAATGTAATGCTACCTGTAGAAGGGTGAGTACAAAGACAGGCTTTGTTATCAGTTTGAGGAATAAACCTTATCAGCTTGTATTCCCGACTGTGTGACCCATGTGAGTATAACAGCACTTCAACAACAACAGTGAAAATCTCATCAACCACAATCCTGCTGTTATGACAGCATGTGTGCAAACACAAGTCAATAAACACAGGAAATGCAACATTGCTGATTAGATTTCCAAACATATATTATCAGTATCAAGTGATTAAAATGTAATGTGGTGTGGTTCAACTTTGTCCCTGAATACTCTAGCAGAAATAAAAAGTAGTTCTCAATAGCAGAGAACATCAAACATGTAAATGTGTTATAAAGGACTGATTAAAGCCTAACCAAACCTTGCAAAACAGCTACTAAAAGAGCATTTACCTTGATGCTCTTCTCCTCGTCAGAGCCCTCTGTCTTGAGGTAGGCCTTGTCCTCATCTGTGCCCTCCACACTGAGGAAGCAGTTAGTGGTGTGGCCGATCCCGCTGGGCAGCACGCGGTCCCTCAGCATAGCGTTGACTACTGTGCTTTTACCATTACTGGTCCTAAAAACACACAAAACACTCATTGACTGCATATACTTCAAATTAGGGTGTGGTGTTTTGACATCTGTTGAGAAAATTCACTGTTTAAAAAGACAAATTTTGTTTCTAAAGTTCAATAAATGCATTATGTTTGCAAAATCATGAATAATAATCATGATACCAGTATTGATGAAAATAATCGTGATAAACTTTGATTTCATTGTAAGAAGGTCCTGGAAGCTGCAAGTCATTGCTGAGAAATCTCTTTTTCTGACACACCCATTCTGTTTTGTTTTGGATTTATAGGCGTTTCTTTGCGTCAGTACAGAGCATGACATTGTTCAATCAGCTTAAACTCAATTATGCAGAATGGGTTTTTACAATAGAAAGTGAATGAGGTGACTGAACAATGTCAAATCAAGGACACTCATCAAATTAAAAGTGAAAGCAAACCTGCTAACTGAGTAATCTGGGGATGGACTCATTCACCAAGGGTTTTCCTCTACCAGTATAAGGTTTAGACTCTGTACCAAAGCAGTTTTGAGCAACACCTAGGCTGAATTCATGTCAAATCTATGTGGAGATGATTAAAACTAGCTAAATTACTTTTACCAGACCTAATTAATGTGCAGTGGTTGGTCTCCTGTGGACTTATTTTTGCAAGTTTTTATTCTGCTTTAGATCTTTTTATTTTTATTTTTAAGACGTGGTTTATAACAATAGTCCTAAATTATGTGAAATTCCTTTTTTGTTATAAGTCTTCCACAAACAATGTCATCTTATACATTCTTGTACATCACAACAATTACATCTGCAAAGCTTGTTTTATAGACAGACCATTAGAGAATCATATCAGAAAATACTTTTTATAATAGATGTGTGTGTATGGATGTTTTTACCTGCCAAAAAATGCCACTTTCATATGTCTGCGTGCCAGCACCTCCTTAATGATAGCAAGTTTGTCAGCATACGACTGAATCTCCAACTTCTGATCCTGACTTGCAATGTTCTCCAAAGCTTTATTTGCACAGGTTTCTGCCCAACACACAGTGACATAAAACAACAGGAGCCATTAAGAGTGAGAGAACTGACTGATTAACATGGTGTTGATGTAATCACTGCTCACTAGCATAACATGATTTTCAGCTATTAGTGCAAAGGCAGGCAAATAAAGCAAACCCTCTCACCTTCTACAAACTCTGAAGTCTCTTTCACATAGTTGAGAAGTTGTTCAAACACATCGCTGATCTTCTTCTTGGCCACAACAAAGTGCTTCAGAGGGGAAAACTCCCCCCGAGCTGAGTCTGAGCGGGTGAGTGGAGGAGCTGCAGCCATAGTGTTCAATCTAAACACACAGAAGGGTCAAAAAGGGCAAACACGGATATGTCAGAGCACACGAACAATGTCCATCAACATCATAATAATCATATCTGTATGTACTGTTTACATCAAGCTGAACAGTCCACGTGTTTGATCAGAATGCAGCTTTTTAGGGAACTGTCAAATTGCATCTGTCAGGTTATTAGCTAACTTATCAAACTTAACTATTATTTAAGCGAGCATAAAAGTTGGCATCCTGAAACGTCAATGCACGACACGAGAATAGCCCACAATGATTATATATATAAGTAATTAAGTAAGTATGTTTTATATACTTATGACTAATATTTGAACAATATGTAACGAGCGGACGCGTGCTTTTACCATACAGGCTAACAGATTAAGCTAGCTAACGCGGTATGTAGTAAACTAGCATCACCGCTGCTAGCTAACGTTAGCGGGTTTATTTCCTTACCACAGCGCTGACACAGCCAGTGTCCTCTTCTCATAACACAAACAATATTGATCCGCGATGACAGAACAGACAATCCCTTTCCTCCTTTAATGATTACTTGCTGTCAATCCTCGCTAACCTTCTGTTTGTATCCTGTAATGGCACCAGCAGCATCAAGCTAGTCGGAGAAGCACAAAGGCTTCCGGGCACAAACTTCAAAATAAAAGCACAGTTGCTGACATGGGTGCCTATTTGAATGTGTCTTGATAAGATTTAAGTTAAGTTCCTACTGACTTGCATATGCTTTAAATAGATGTGGTTGTTAAACTCAACTGATTCATCCTTGCTCATGGTTTTGATTTTACAGGGTGTCTAATGTTTCTAAGTTTCACCATGTGACTTCATTGTTTTTGTATATTAAACTGTGTATATCCTTGCATATATAAACATGTATATTAATATATATGTTTTTATTTGTGTCCATATACAACATGGGGGGGGGGGGGGGGGGGGGTCAAAAAGTGCAATCACTCCCATTAAAGCAGTACAGTAGAAAAACAACAACAAAAATATTAGGCTACAGCTCAAACTTAAAATTCACATTTTTTTTCTTGTCAATATTAATGTACTGCCCCTATTATACTAATGTCAACTGATCATGCATTTATATTATTTATAACATCTACAGTTGTACATTATATCATAAATAGTGTTTTTAAACTTCAATGAATTAATTCACCACTCTGATATATTTTTTTAAATGGTCCTCCTTCTTTTTCTCTTTTCTTTTATCTTGAAACCAAGACTTCCTGCTCTGTTCAGGTTCACTTGACGCAGCTTCTAACTGGACAGGAGGACAGGGGGGCGGGGCAAGTGACGAGGAGCTGAAGGCCAGCAGCCAATCAGCAAGCAAAGAATGCATCCAACCCCTGACATCTCCTTTATTGTAGCTGAGGCCTCAAGTACACCACGGGTGATTGATTATACACAGGACAGGTTTACAGCATGATAAGCTTTAAAAATACCGTCAGAAATAATGATAAGTTTAGTTAAAATGCGTATAAGAGCCATGCTTTAAAAAAACAGAAGGGAGGAAAGAAAAGTGTTTCCTTTTCCTTAAAAGATCGCCATAAATACACCGTTTATCGTAGAAAGAAACTTTCGAAACATGCATTATTGTAAGAATTTTTACTTTCCGACAGTCCTTTAATGGATCATTATTTATAAAATATACACTAGAAAAACTAACCAAAATGAAGTTTAAAATTGTTTCTGTCAAAATTCTTTATTTTTTACATGTTTCATTTGAAACAGTTTGGAATAACCATATCCTGTTAAAAACATTCAACATGATTGATTCTGCTTAGACGACCGGAAATGCAAATGGTTCAATATGTATAGCATGTGGAGACCTAATTTGTTTTTCCAGTATTTATGACACTTGGAAAAGTGTTATATATACATTCCATTTTATTCTAATTTTAAATAAATAATCTATCTATTTATTTAAATTCAACTTGCGTTTTTTCTTTTTTTTTAATGATTTGTGTCATTATAACGGTGTTATACTGCACAAATACATGTTTTAGTTATTCCCACTTCTAGCCATGATTGCGCTGGTTCCATAGAGCTGCACGACTCATATATAACTATGAAATACAAGGCCACAGTGAGTCAAATGTAAAAAGAGCAAAAAAAATGCCCTGAAATGGGTAATTATGCATGACATATTAAAAATGAACATGCAACCCATAGAACACATAGACACATTTTAAGTTGCAATAGGAGAACATAAAAACATGCACCCTGGGCTGCTACACTAAAGTTACCCCTGCAAGCACAGAGATCAGACAACATTTCAATGAAATCAGTCATACATGTGTTGCCTTTGCAAACACACAATAGCTGTTGTAGAGAATAGCAGTGTGGCTGCTTGTGAATGGGACAATGGTAGGGAGGAAACGCCTCTGTGTGTGTGTGTGTGTGTGTGTGTGTGTGAGTGTGTGTGTGTGTGTGTGTGTGTGTTTGTGTGTGTGTGTGTGTGTGTGTGTGTGTGTGTGTGTGTGTGTGTGTGTGTGTTTGTGTGTGTGTGTGTGTGTGTGTGTGTGACCTTAGCAACTGTGGTAAACTGTCATCAGTCAGAGCAGTGGACACTGAAATACCTCCACCAGGACCTCCAGCGTCTTTGGGATATTTGACAACATTTTATCATCTCAGAAACTTGGAATCAATCTCTTTCTGATTTTCTTTTCTTGCTGGATTTTTTTATGTGCGGATTTATGATGGAGAATTAAAATGGTGAGGAAGAAAAAGCTGCTGGTGTTCGAGTAAGTACCACCCCTGTATTTGCTCTATGTTTGACTGTTTGACTGCTGACATAAATTCAATAAAATCACCATCATTATACTAAAACATTACAACAAGGATATTTTATGGTATCTATGGCACTTTATTTAAATATTTTGTATTTTATATCTACAGGATGGTGTATATTTAGGAGCATTGGGTGTTTTAGAGCATAACTACATGATGTATGATAAAAAAAAAAATGTATATATAAAAATAAACTCCAAACAGGGTCAAATTGTGTTTTCATGTTTGAGTTTTGGTTTGGTAAAATAATATGAGCCTTTTTATTCTGCATGGCTCCAGCGTCATACATTAATGATGAGATAATTGCTCTCCTGGGCAGATATAGATTTCATTCCATCCATGTGCAATTTAGATCCAAACTCTTCTCTCTGTGGAATAAACATAAAATCCTGAAATGTAATTATTATCCCAGGTGATCCACAGTAATTTGCTTGTTGTAAAAGTGATTCAAATCCACATTTTTATGGGTGATTATTTCAGTGTGAAGTAACCTGGGCTCAAACTATTTTTCTGTCAGCTTCCCCATTGTGTTGATGCTATTGTGGCAGCACAGGTGACACAACAGCTCATGTGTGTATTGTCTGTGTGTGTATGTATGGGTGTCCTTTACATTGTACCATCCTATCTAGCATTCTCTTTCTCTGGGAATTTAGTTATTTTGCCTTTTGACACAAGAATGTATCTTATTTTATATAGAAAATATATTTTCTCAATTCTCAGATTCACATTAACTGATGTTAGTGGGTTAAAATGGGATGTTTGTGTTTTCTTTTCCTTATAGAATTTGTGGAAGCATGATGTGGGATGGATAAACAACAACAAAACTCTATTGTAAGTTGACTGAAAGGCTGTTTAGTACGACCTGTGTGTGTTTTTATGATGTGGATATGTTGCCTTATGATGAGTATTAACGACCCTATTAACCTCCGAAAAGGGAAATGTGTGTATCAGCCATTCAAAAAGGTCCTTTTACAGCTATAGTCTCCATTAATTGTAATATGTGTATGTTTTTGACAAATAATCCAGCAACTCTTGGGAAAACAAAGACCTGATAGAAAAAATATTTCCATTCATTTTATTGGTCATGGCTTATCATATTACATCAGATGTAGATCAGAACTGTAATATGAGACCATTTCGGTTTTTAAAGAGTGTAACTTTCAAAATACCAACTGTTAAAAGATTCTAAATATCTTTAGTTAATAAACAAATGTCTTTTTTTTAAACAATAAACATTTCCACGGTGCATGCCTTTCATGAAAGCAATTAATATGTATGTATAGTGATATACTGTGTGTGTGTGTGTGTGTGTGTGTGTGTGTGTGTTTGTCCCTCTCTGTGTGCAGATGGCCTCTAATGACCCTGACCTTCCTGACCTCTCTGGTGACCCCCAGCCTGGCGACCTCATTGAGATCTTCAGACCAGCCTATCAGCACTGGGCGCTCTACCTGGGTGATGGTTACATCATCAACCTCACTCCTGTTGGTCAGTAGGAAAGCTCAGAGAGAGCTCCGAGACTTTAACCAGCTGAGACAAGTTTAACAAAAGTCCTTGTGTAGGACTTGGTGCTTCGGGATCATATGAGCTAAACTAAAGGTTCCAAATAGTGAATGTAATAACTAACTAACTAACTAAATTTGTGTAAAATAAGCAGTTTTCAAGGATTTTAAACAGCTTGTTTGTGCTGTTTCTGATCTGAAATTTTTTTTATTTAGTTTTATTCGCACAATGCTGAGGTATAAGTGTATTTTTTTTTTTTAAATCAGTGCAGTGGCTCACTGGTTGCAGCGGACTGGGGTTCGAATCCAGCCTGAGGTTTTCTTTGCTGCTTGTCTTCTCCTCTGTCTCCTCCTTCCATTCTTTCTAATGAAAAACGCCACAAAAAAACTAAAAGAAAAAGTTGTCTTAGACCCTTTAAAATCAAAAAGGCCTTTCAACCTCCTGTGGGATTTGGGACCCCTCAGGTGGGGAACCAGAGATCTAAATCACTGAAAGTTTTTCTCCATCACAGGTTCTTTCTCCTGTAGTGGATCTCAGTTTCATCTGGTTTGTTGTTGTTGTTGAGTCCTTTTTAGGGCAATAACACTGGTCCAGTTTTGATTGAATCCTTCATGATCATGATACATTCTGTCCTCTCCAGATGAGAACCAGGCAGCCGCCATGTCCAGTGTGAAGTCCGTCTTCAGCCGGAAGGCAGTGGTGCGCATGCAGCTGCTGAAGGAGGTGGTGGGAAGCGACTCGTACCGTGTCAACAACAAGTACGACCACAACCACACACCCCTGGCCATCTCTGAAATCATTCAGCGAGCTCAAAACCTCATTGGCCAGGAGGTGTCTTACGACCTGCTGGGGAGCAACTGCGAGCACTTTGTTACCCTTCTGCGCTACGGGGAGGGGGTGTCCGAGCAGGTCTCTCACTGTTTATTTTGTCTCTGTCTCATGTGCCATCAGGGCAAAATACTCACTTATCACTACCACAGTGACTGATGACACGTAGAACAGAACAGGATATTTAAAAGACATTATCTTTCAAGTAAACCTCACCATAAAATAAATCCAACATTTACTTCATAATGGCCTGTGTTACTTCCTGGACTCCAGACTGTTTCTATATTCAGATTTCGGCTCTGTGACTGTGTGAGAAAGTTTGTGTAATGTAAAGTAATAGTCAACACATTGGCATAAAATCAGCTTCCATACTCACCCCCTAGCTTTGAATAGTGGCTAAGGATGTTGTACTTCTACCACATAGAATGTTTTATTAAATCAATTAAGTTTCCTCCAAAAACCTTTGCTGTTCATTGTTATTCTCACTGTGTTACAAACACTTGTAATTCGACAGAGGCACAGTTCCTGTTCTTTACTATCTTTAGGTTAACCGCAATCCTCAGTCCACCTCCTCTTGTCCTCCTTGTCTCCTCAGGCTACACGGGCCATTGGGGCCATCAGTTTGGTGACAGCAGCAGCCAGTGCCTTCTCTGTCCTGGGACTAATCAACACACGATCCAGAAACAGGCCTTTCTGACAGCTGTGTTCTTCACTGAAGGGTGTTGTCTCCCAACATTCATGCGGCTGTAACTAATAAAGCAAAAATAAAATCCAAATAAAGAATTAATAAAATGTAAATGACTGTGTTACTTGTTCAGCAACTGGCCTCCTATTTTTTATAGAAATTCCTCTTGCTCATCTTTAACAAATTCTTTAATCTAAACTAATTTATGTAAGTTTATACTCAACAGATCATCAGTTAAGGAATGTGAATTCGTATTTACTTTATGTAGCCAAATGGCATAAAATTGCAGCCTGATGCATTTGCTCAGCCACCCTGTAAGCAAAACTGTATCTGATTTTCTTTATTCCACTACATATTTTTTAATTGACACTTGCTGAATCTGTGAGAATTGGTACTGTTAATTTGGGCACATATCAATTCAAGTCATAATAACTTGATCAATAAATAGATAAAATCACAATGGGAAATGTTGATTATAAAAATACAACAAAAAGGATTTTTTTTTTTTTTACTTGAAAATTTGCATTTGTGTATGTGGTATTTAGCAAAAAGAAAAATTAAATTTATAAGAAAATATGCATCATCATCCTTCTTTTTGTGATCAAAACAGCCAAGTATGACATCTTTATAATGCAAAGTAATACCAGTGAAAATATTTCTGTTAACAAAGGACAAAACCACATTCCACCTCAATCAATCAAACTTACTTTATTCATCCCCGAGGGGGAATTCAGTTGTCAACTTTAAACTTATGTAACAGCACTTTCGTGGGGTAAAATCTATGTAACAGTTTAAATGACACTTTCTTAGTTACATTAGTTAAAATAAACGTTTGGGGTAGGGACCAGACTTGTGGTTTGCATTCTACAGTACAGACAGCAGGTGGCAGCAACGTCCCATCAACAACCAATCAGAAGAAGAAGAATGAATGACGTACTTTGTGACGTTGAACGTCTGCGCCGGGTCAGCCACACGTGTTGTTTTCATGGAAGATTGAGTGCTTTAAGTGTGATATTTCTGCATTGAAGTAAAGTCTAAAAATACAGCAACAAAGATGGGGAAGAAACTCAAAGTTGGAAAAACCAGAAAGGATAAATTCTACCATCTGGCCAAAGAGACAGGTAAGCTACTACTCCTAGAAAAGATAGCAAACTCGAGACTGTAGGCATTGAAGTAGATATTAGCATTAGCAGCTAACTCGCTAACCATTAATACATGTGTGCTGGTTGGGCATTTCAGAGTGTCAGCTGTCTGATAACATCGTGTTTGGTCTTTTTCAGGCTATCGCTCTCGTTCATCCTTCAAACTTATCCAGCTGAACCGTAAATTTCAGTTTCTACAGAAAGCCAGAGCTCTGGTGGACCTGTGTGCGGCTCCTGGAGGATGGTGAGCTGCCTGTCAACACACCAACAGACGCTAATTATTTGTCCAGAAAACATGTCGAGGGGTTAAAGCAGGGAGACCCAAACTGTAGAGACACAGAGACACAAACTCAATCTCGTGTGGGGATACTGGTTTATTCAATCCTGCCAAACAAGTAAACAATCAGAAAATCTCTTTATGGTGTGATAGTTCAACCCACATATTTGTATCCATTATGAAACTTGCAGCATGGTAGAAGCAGTAAATTCTAGTATTCCCAGACTGAGAAATTCTTAGTCTATACACAAGTTCTATATGGGATATTTGTGTGTCTATTGTGCTTCTTGTTAGTATTGGTGGTTACAATATTAGAACTTCAATTCTATTACAATACCACACGTTTAAAACGATTAAACATATACATTGGATGCTATCTAAATAACTAAGGTTGTAAATAATTACATATCTACAGATTTAAAACCAATGCAGCCTCAGTTTAAACGGGCAACAAAGCCAACTGCTACTCAACCTGTACTACCATTTGTATTGTATCAACATTTAAAATTGTGATATCCTTTGTTGTTACCTTACAACTCATTACAAAGTGTGTTTGTATAGCCTTCAGGAGTGGGCTGTGTCTTCAAGGTTTTTTTTGTGACCTCACAGATGTCTCCTTTCTGTCTGCATGTTTGCCTGGGACAAAATTTGACAAAAATAAAGTTTAAATTTAATATTTTATCATACTGAGCAGACAGTATTCATATGTTGGATCATGTAAATACCTTTAAAGATTCAGCCTGCTCCTAAATAACAGATAAACTTGAAGGGTTTATGAAGGAATGCAATGTGTCCATATCTTGGAGTAATGTATGGAGTGTGGAGGAGGGCACAGGCTATGGGTTTGTATGCTCTGCTGAAGGAGACAGATGTTGTTAGCACAAAGAAGTCACTCATGGTTCAAAACCTCCTTGCAGGTTGCAGGTGGCGTCCAAGTTCATGCCTGTATCCAGTCTCATCATTGGTGAGTGTGCTGCCTTCAATATTATCTCATGATACAATATTCAGCCTCTCCTTAGGCTTTTAATAAAACATTTTATGGTCTTTGCTCGGTTTCAGTTTTTCAATTGTAGTCTAATTTTCATTAGTGAGATACTGTGAAAAAGGTTTTTGAAAAGTGCTTCTTCTCCTCAGGTGTTGACCTGGTGCCCATCAAGCCCATCCCCAATGTGGTGGCGCTGCAAGAAGACATCACCACTGACAAATGCAGACAGGTGAGGAAGCTGCTGCAGAGTTTAGTGCATCATTGAAGAATAATTCCCATCAGTGTCTTGGCTGCATTTATAGAATAACACAATTAGAAGCCCTGAAAAAAAACAACACTGATAAAGAAGGACAGCTGCACTGTTTACTGAGCATCAGATTTCCCTAAACAAGAGGATAGTTCCTAACGTGAAGGGTTCCTCAGGGTGCAGGAAATCCCTAAACACTGGTTCTAATTCTAATGTGGCCTTTTTAAGGTTTGAAATGTGTCTGCAAGTAAATTTTCCTAAAAGTCAATGTGACACATTTTGAAATATGACACTTGTTTTCATTTAATTTGTCTCCCATCTGTAGAATGCTCTAATAAAACAATTTCACAATTACATCTAATTTAATGTAATGAAATGAAAAAAATCTGTATTTTATATACACACTGTATGTACTGTATATACTTATGTAATTTACCACAGCTGTGAGGTGCTGGAAACACTTGAAAAGTGATTGGATTTGACATGAAAAGGTGTAGAAATGCTAAATGTGGATTATTTAAATGAGATGCTCTCTGTCACATAAACAGGCTTTACGGAAGGAACTGCAAACTTGGAAGGTTGATGTCGTGTTAAACGACGGAGCCCCGAATGTGGGTGCCAACTGGCAACATGATGCCTTTTCACAGGGTAGGTAACACTACAGTAATTGAAAATGTCTTACCTTCGTTTCCTTTAGCATATCGGATCGTATTTGAACTTAATGTCCCAGAATCTCACTTTGTTTTCTGCTTCACCTTCAGCTCATTTGACCCTCATGGCTTTGAAGTTGGCCTGCGACTTTCTGACAAAAGGCGGCACTTTTGTCACCAAGGTCTTCCGCTCCAAAGACTACCAGCCGCTGCTCTGGATCTTCCAGCAGTTCTTCAAAAAGGTGCAGGCCACCAAGCCGCAGGCGTCTAGGAATGAGTCTGCTGAGATCTTTGTCATCTGTCAGGGTCAGTGGCAGCTGCGCATTACAGTCTGTGACGGGATGAAAAACTTATTTCTTAACCACTTCTGCAGATTACACATGAACCAAATGTGTCTTTTCCTCACCAGGTTTTCTGGCTCCAGATAAAATCGACAGTAAGTTCTTCGACCCCAAACATGCGTTCAAAGAGGTGGAGGTCCAGGCCAAAACTGTGCGGGATCTCATTCCTGTCAAGAAGCCAAAGGCATGTATGATACAATATGATAGGAAACTAGATGATTATGGTTAACAGATCAGATTCAATTCAACTATTTTGTCACAAGAACTAAGAACTGACATTCCTGTGATTTTCTTGTAATTACCTGAATAGCTGTGAAAACATGATTTTCTATACTGTTATGAAGTTTTTGCCTACAAGTACTTTAAGGTTTACTTTAGAATAAACAGCCCAAAATTTGACTCCGAATATTGCATTCTTTACTGACAAAGCCGTGGCTCTTTTTGTTCCAGGCGGAGGGATACAATGAGGGCGATCTGACACTCTACCACAGTTTCACAGTGACATCTTTCCTAAAAGCTGACAACGCCATCGACTTCCTAAACAAAGCCAGCGCGGTAAGATCTCTGTAATAGTGAAACTTGTCAAAGGTGGATGCTGGAGATGTGCACATTTTCTGCAATTTCGTAAAAAATCTAGTTGGATATAAATTGCAGCTGTAGAGGAAAGATGCAAGTGAGCTCTCTGCTTCTCCCTCGTCCTCAGGAGCATCTCTTCAAGTCTTAGTCTTAGCCCTGAGTCTGCAAATAAGCACCGATATATCCAGAGCATCCACCTAAAAACCTTTTTTGGACCCAGTTTATTGGAAATTAAATTATACTGTATACAATTTAAACCTACTGACCTCCTTTTGAGAGAAGAGGATTAAAAAAAGCTAAGAAATAGCCTTCCTGTGTTTCCTTTCTCACACTGTCTTTATCATTCAGATCACCTTTGATGATGCAGACCTGCAGTCTCACCCGGCCACCAGTAATGAGATAAAGGAGTGTTGTCGTGACATTAAAGTGTTGGGACGCAAAGAGCTCCGGTAAGTCTGTCTTTCAAAGCTGCTTTTCTCCCCCCCAAGAAATAGAGAAGTGTTCGTGATTCAATAACTGGTAAATGTTCTTATTTCCTGCAGTTTGCTGCTGAACTGGAGGTCCAAGCTGAGGAGGTTCCTGACCAAAAAACTGAAGTCAGAGGCCAAACCGTGTGACCCAGATATCAAGTAAAGTCTTTATATCACATTTATGAAAAGACGGCAATATATTATCATGAGCCAGAGTGTGTCATTGCAGAGTAAAAAAAATCCTCTTTGCTTTGTTTTTAGCTTAAGTTCTGATGAAGAAAAGGGTGATTCAGATGAAGAACCAGACAAGAAGAAGAAGAAGGAGGAGGTGGAGGAGGAGAACGAGGAAGATGACGACGAGAAAGAGGAGGAAGAAATGGATAAGAAGTTGGCAGAACTGAAAGCTGAGGAGGTGGCTGATCTCAAACGGTAAGTTGTCCATGATGACCGTTTTCGTTTCTACACAGGATTTAAATTCTTTCTGTAATTTTCTGCAAATGTTTTCTTGTACTAAGATGCTACAGACCCTTTGATAGACCTCTTTATCATCCTGTTAAGCTCTTGCCCCTTGATGTGGTTTCTAGTGGAAATGTATGAAATTGTTACATGTGGTTTTTAGATTTCTGAAGTGAACAGAGTTTGTGTGACTTTCATGCTCCATCAGGAAGAAGAGGAAGCTGCTGAAGGAGCGGAGGAAGCAGAGGGAGAGGGTGGAGCTGAAGATGGACCTGCCTGGCGTCTCCATCGCAGATTCCAGCGACTCATCCATGTTCTCGCTCAGCACCATCAAGAAGCAAAAGGTGAAGATGCACACACACACACACACACACACACGCAAATGCAAACCTCAGTCTTGTGTTTGTTTGGCAATTCTCTCCATGTAGACTTAATTATTTTTTCACTTAACGTTGTTGATATAACTTTGTTGTTTTAGCTATTTTTAAGTGGTTCAAACTATATAATATATATTCACTGACACATTATTCACATTAAAAACTGAACCGGACATAGTAATAATACTAAAAAAAGAAACATACAATCAAAAAGATGGTCTTAAATAAATCAAAAGACGAGACAAAAATGAATGTAGATGTGTGCATCTTTCCATTTATGTCACAAAATTCAGTGGGCTTTAGTCCTTTAGTGGGGAACTTCATTTCTAATGTCTCCTGCCAGTAGTCCAGTGGCCATTTAGAGATTTTAATGTTGGGAGGAGCTGAACAAATAACGTTTTCGTCACTTTATCCTAATGTCCCCATTGCTGTTTTCATGTTGGGATTCACGTCTCTCCCTCAGGCTCTGGCTGATATATCAAAGGGGGACATGCAGCTGGCGGACACCCTGGTAGAAGAAGACGATGACCTCCATCTGTCTGAGGAAGAGGAGGACGAAGCAGATGAAATTTCTCTGGCCTCTGATTTAGACGACGACGACATGGAAGAGGTGGAGCAGAGACAGAAAGCGCTTGAAAAGAAAGCGCCAAAGAAGAAGTAAGTGAAGTAACACTGCATGAAATTAATTTCCAAGCTTTAAAATGCTTTTCTGCTCTTATAGAAAACACTTAATATGCCATACAGTATAACATAGTTTTGATTTTTGCTTAATTCTGTTCTCCAGAGTAAAGTTCGCTGAGGAAGAGGAGGAGGATGAAGGGCAGGATAGTGGCCTGCTGGTGGAACTGGAGGGAAAGGATGAGAAGAAGGAACGAGAGACCAACCTGTGGTTCAGCAAGGTTTGTCCAGTTGTGTTCCCTTAATATAATGTTCATGTTCTCAGTTACACAGACTGATGTTATACACCGCTGCTGTCCTTTTGCTCTGTAGGGGATCTTCTCTGAGATCAACCTGGAAGGAGACGCAGAGAGCGAACTGCAGCAGACCGAGTGGCTTCAGAACAGACAAACAGGTTAGGAGAAGAAACGGACATTAAACTGGTTAAAAATATCACTTTTTGAAGGAGAAGAGTTTACCTAAATCTGATGAAATGATGACAATTTGGATGTCTTTTAGTGAAAGGCAAGAAGAGGAAAGCTGAAGAGGAGGAGGAGGAGGTGGTGGTGGTGGAGAAGGCTGCTCCACCGGAGGAGGAAGAGGCGGGACCTTCAAAGGAAGCTGAAGAGAGTGACAGCGACTCGGATGACAGCAGCGACGATGAGAAGTAAAGACTCATTTACTGGCTGTCTGTGCTGTTTTCTGTTCAAAAGGTTATTTGATGCATCCAACTGGATTCACGCTGTTAACAAATAAATATTTTCGCTTGTTCCAGAGAAATCACCAAGATGAAGCAGGCCGTTAAAGGGGCTGGTGGGATGTCAGGAGATGCCAATGGCGATGACTTCAAGGTTGTTCCTGTAGAAAGCACCAGTGAGTATCAGAAACCTTTTATCTGTCAGATTAGCTGGTGACCTGGACCTACACAAATCCTAACTTTTAGGAAGTGCTGACACAAGACAAACGGAGCATCCTGTATGTGTTTTTTAAAAGTTGGAGTAATAATATGTCATCAAAATGAACTCAAAAGCATTAACAAACTTAGAAAACCTCTCAGTGCTTTTACAAGCAGCCAGTGAGAAGTTCACCTTAGTGTTTTTGTGTAACTGTGGTTTCTGTGCTGCTCAGGTAAGAAGGCCAGGATCCTGGATGCAGAGGGTTTGGCCCTGGGCTGCCAGATTGCTACATCTAAGAAGAGAGCCAGGGACCTGGTGGACGGCTCCTTCCACAGGTGTGTGTGTGTGTGTGTTTGAGTGTGTTGTATTTCAATGTGTGCACACTCTCCAACCAGTTCAAATGGTCTCCCAAATATAGTTTAAAGCTGGTGATATTCTATATTTTCTTGGTGACAACCAATTCAATAGAACAATCAAAATCAACAGTGTGTTGGTTTGACCTACAAGTACTGGCTGTTTTGCCAAAGCCTGATGAAATTCTTAAAAACACATAAATGAGCCACACAGTCACTCTGGGTGACATTCGTTACGATGAACATGAGCACTGTAGTTGATTTTAACTCAATCCTGTATACAAAGTCCTGCTGTCGTAAAACTCTCATGCACCACATGTTATGTGCAGCAATTAAAATATACTGTATATTTATGAACTTTTTGTTTTTAAATGTATATGAATTTGAATTATATGAATTTATATGAAAATAATGTGATTTCAAATCAGCGACCAAGTTGCGGTTGCAGTAATGCCGATGTCTACATCATCCTTCACCGTACTTGCATTATTACACTGTAAAACGAGTTACTAATTGTGATTGTGTTCTCCTGCAGGTTTGCGAGCTCTGACGAGCAGTGGGAGTTACCAGAGTGGTTCCTAACCGACGAACAGAAACACCGAAAGAAACCGGTGCCAGTCACAAAGGAGATGGTGGAGGAGTACAAACAAAAATGGAAGGAGATCGATGCCCGACCCATCAAACGAGTTGCTGAGGCCAAAGCCAGGAAGAAGAGGAGGGTAAGCTGGGGGAGAAAGTACAACAATGGGACTGTTGGTGTTAAAAGTTCAAGATGAAAAAGAGGCTTTTAACTGGATCATGATTGACGTCATTACATCTGCGAGATCTGTCTAGACCCAGATCTCCTAAGTTGTTATTTTCTCTGTGATGTTTCCAGATGCTGAAGAAGATGGAGCAGGCTAAGAAGAAAGCAGAGGCAGTTGTCAACACAGTGGACATCTCTGAGAGGGAGAAGATGGCTCAGCTGAAGAGGTATGACGTCAAGAAAAAGACTCGATGAAATTCTAGCTTTGCTTCATACTGAATGTGATACTGAACATCATTTTATAATTTTGTTATTCTGTCAGTATCTACAAGAAAGCAGGCCTGGGGAAGGAGAAGAGAGAAGTAACATACGTAGTGAGCAAAAAGGGAGCAGGCAAGAAGGTGAGACGGCCCGCCGGCATCAAGGGAGCCTTCAAAGTGGTGGACGGTCGCATGAAGAAAGACATGCGGGGCATGCAGAGGAAAGAACAACACTCTAAGGGAGGAAAAGGAAAAGGCGGCAAAGGAAGAGGAGGGCCGGCAAAGGGTGGCAGAGGAGGGATGAAGGGTGGTAAAGGGCGTAAAGGAAGATAGATTTGAACCCGTAGCACTCACAGTGTCGCCTTTCTAATAATTAAATATTGCCTGCTCTCATGTTGCAGGTGAGCATTTATGGAGCCTGCCACGGTTTGAGCTCTTGTATCATGTACAGAGGCCAAAATGAGTTTTGGTCATTTACATGGGAGCCCTCTTTTTATCATCCCTTGCTGACGTCACTGAAATGCCTTCAGATATGTTCCGTGGTTATTTAAATGCAGCTGTTCTGTACATGTCTTTCTGAAGATGACTGTCTTGAACTCTGTGAACGGAGTGGTTTCACTGAACTGTAAATGTCAGAAAATCTAGCTCAAAATAACAACAAATGTGTTCTCCGGTGATGTTGCTAATAATGTAAATATTATATAAACATTTTTGCAATAAAACTTTTGTTGAATCCTAAATAGCGTTCCTGTGATTGGGGGGGGTATGGGTTTGTTTTTAAAAACCTTAGATTATTTTGATCATTCATGATCATTCTATATCTGGAAAAGAACAGAAGCTGGTATTACAACATACACGGAGAGTGACTTCATTCTCTGCTTTTGTGTTGTAACATATCACATTATCTGGCAGTGTATCGAGTATCAGAATTAATTCAAGTATCATGATAAACATTTTAATGTACAGTGTGATTCCTCTATCTTCTCAGCTATATCTTTACATAGCAAATAATTGTTTACTGCTATATTAATGTTCAAAACAGCATATAGTTTGTTACTATCACTGGCCATGGCATGGCTCACCTTGAGTGCCTATAATGGCAACAGTAATCCTTTAAAAAATCATAAAGGATATTTTTTCTGAAGCCTTGCTGGTCAGTTATTTCAGATATTCTACAATAAAGCAGAGAACTGTATTCGTCCATAATAGAACAAAAAAATAGAAAAACTGAATTTTATATTTCAGCGACTAGAAAAAAAAATATTGATAAAAAATGATAATATATATAATGAATAAATTATATATATATTCTTTTTTTAAATTATTATTATTATTTTTTATCGGTTGTACTGTAAAGCAAGAACTGCCTATCGGTGGCAATTTCTGTTAAAAAACAAAACAACTATATTACCCTTGATCCTTTGCGATGCACATACGTTGCGTGCGTCAGGGTCGTGTCGTAAAGCGTTTGGTTGTGCCGTAACTTGTGATTGTCACAATATGCGGATGTGTTTGTGTTATTTACAGTGGAAAATATTTCATATTTAGCGTGTTATCGTAGCCTACACGTAAAGTGTTTCTAAAGCAAAGTTTGTGTCTGTGGGTTTGAAGTTAGTTAGTAGTTAGCTACTATTAGCTTGTTGAGTTGGCGTTTTTCACTTAACTTTATTTGAATTGAAGTTAGCTAGGCACCTGTACTTGCTTTGACTATCCTGAAAGTCTTGCTGCATGTTAGCTGGCTGGCTATCTGGACAGTTAGTCGGGGATGTACCCTCCTCTCTCCGCCAGGATGCTCCTCATAGTCCTGGTATGTAGCCTGTCTCTGGCTGCCACCGGTCAGGAGGAGGACAACGACTGGATAGACCCTTATGATATGCTCAACTATGATGCAAGCACCAAAACGATGAGGAAACCGACAGAGGTTGGTGAAGTTGGATACACTGACTAAGTTAGATTTGCTAAAGTAGCCCTGAATGCTCTGAAGCTTTGTTCATATCTCTGTTTTGACGTGTGTGTGTGTGTGTGTGTGTGTGTGTGTGTGTGTGTGTGACTTGCAGCCAGCAACCCAACATTATGACAAAGTGCCAACCAAGAGAAGAGAGTACCAGGACCCCAACCAGGTGGAGCAGACGTCCTGTAGCATGCAAGTAGCAGACCAGCAGAGACAGGTTGGTGGTTATAGGGCATTAGCATTTGTTAGTTCTTCTGAACAAACATATTACAGGAATTCAGAGTATGTAGAAGCTAGTTATACCACAACACACATTGTTCTCTGCAGATAATGGCAATCCTCTACATCTTTAATGACGGTCAAATTCAAATAGTAATCGCTAAGATATAAAGTCAATTCACAAGTCCTGGATGAATTCAATCTTTAATTTAAAGTCAAGCATAAATTTGCACGAGCTGTGGTCATGAACCGCTTGCTACCATGCTAAATTTCAACCTTCTAGGGTGAAAAGCTATAGAACAACTGGTTTGCAGGTAATAAAAAGAAAAGAGTATAAAGGGGAGAAAAAAACAACAATGGTAAAAAAAACAACAACATAAGAGAATTACATATTTAATTATTCTCAGATTCACATAGTAATCAGAAAGTTATAAAGAGAATTCAATAGTCAATCAGTCAAGAAACATCAGATAAAGCATAAAAGGTAAAATTATGAATAAGATTAAAACAGTATTTGTTTTTTTATAACATTATTTTACAGTGTTTCGGTGATTTTCACTGCAAACATTTACCACCCTATGGAAGACATTTTTCTGTTTGAGAACTAGAAAAAATGACAACATTTCACAAAATGGCAAAAATTAAAAAAACAATAAAATTTATCTGGAGATCAAAATTCTTCATCTTTCAGCAAGAAAGTACAAGTTCACATCCTCTTGAAAATGAAAAACTGTCCTTCTGGTCATCCTTTAGCAAGACACTGAATCTCTACATGGGAATGAGACATTAGACAACCTGCCTCCATTGAATCAGTCAGGCATCACATATTATTGTGCTGTGCGTTCCTTAGATTGAAGAACTGAAGAAGAAAATCACGGCCACCTTACAGCAGCCATCATGCAATCCAGTGTTCAAGCGATTCCTCACCAGACTCCTGAAGGAAATCCAGAGAGCTGGTTTGGTACGTTGTCATCTCACATGTATTATGTGGTGAATACTCATCAAAAATGCATATAAAAGAGTATTTCTTGCAATCATCATATGGCCTACCTGTCCCCTTTTGTCCCCAGCCAAGTGACTCCACAGACGTCTTCTATGATGCCAAAATCAAACTGTCCACACAATCCATGACAGAGATTCAGGCACTTCTGGAGGGTGAAGACAGCTGGAGAACAGGAGCTCTGGACACTGCCATCAGTCAGATTCTGGTAGATCTCAGACCGCATGACTACGAGGCCTGGAAGTGGCGTTTTGAAGACTCCTTTGGCGTGGAGCTTGACACAGTATTTAAAGTAAGCTCATTTATTCATCTGAAATCTTTGTTTATGAGGCTTCAAGATACTTCAGTCATGTGCGACCTAAAAAATAGTTTTAAAAATCGTAGTGTGCTCTGAAATCTTTTTTGTATGTGTCTTAAAAGAATACTTGACACCCAAAGTTACTCACCTGGTGTTACCTTGAATTTTTGAAGGAAACTTTATTTTTCTTGCAGGCAGCCATTAATGACTTGTGAGTAAGTCAAAGGAAGTTGTGCTTCAATTAGGACTACTTTTTCCACGTCAGGGCCAACAAATCTGTGCTCTTAATTCACTTTTTCTTCAATGCGGTATTTCAAAATTTCCCTTCAAAATTCACTTAAGCTTTAATTTGGCTATGGCTAATGTTTCCAATAAAAAAAAATTCTGTTTAACTGTTGAGTTTTTAATATATCCAGCCAGCTGAAGTGTCCGACTCTTTTGTGTGCTTTTGTGTCACAAGTGGTTGTTCAATCTCATGCAACCAGTCAGTTGTTCTGTGTGTTTGTGTTTCAGATAGGGCTCTGTGTTCTGGTCCTCGTGGCCATCATATGCACTGAGTTGTGGTCAACTGTGTCCTGGTTCGTGCAGTTCTGGAGACTCTTTGCCATCTCCTTCTTCATCAGTTTTATCTGGAACTGGCTCTATCTTTACAAGGTGACGTTCTGTTGGTCTTGTTCAGCTTTCATTGAGTGTTTTTGATTTTCAGACAAATAAGTCTGTAATACTTTTTACATTTTTTTATCAGACTGCCTTTGCTGATCACCAAAGAAACCTAGCAAAGATAGATGACTATGAGAAATGCACTGGAATGAAGAAAATCGACTGGAGTGATAGCTTGAAAGGTGAGCTGATTATAAATATGAAGATTATATATAAACTCCTGGATTAATTGTAGCCACTTCAATCTTTCTATTAAATTCAAAATGAATCGTAAATAGACTAGCTGCGACCTGGACCCCCTTGATAGGCCTGCCTTATTTCAGCAGCCTGGGGTGAAAGTTATGGCCGTCAAAGGGTGGGGGATTTTTTGTGGACAAACCAACAGAAAGTGAGCTATAGAGCAACTGGTTTGCGGCTGTTTAAGAAAAAAAAAGAGAAGAACAATGAAGGGAAAAACAAGTGATGCATGTACATAGATTATACTTGTAGTAACAGGAAAGAGCTTTTATTCTTAGTGTGGAAAAATGTTTAGACAGGTTATTAAAATACACAATAAATAGTCTCCATAACTTGGAGAAACCATCAGTTACTCCCCTAAGAGAGAATTAAAAAAAATTCCAAGCTTAGAAAAAAACATCACAAACCAATTGACTCTACTACTGACAGTGATGGTAAACCTTTGATGAAAGATGTTTTCACTGAACTCTATTTGGTTGCCTTCTCAGCTTTACTGTCTTTGATTGATTTTCTGCAGAGTGGTACAGGAGCACTTGGACTCTTCAAGACGACCCTTGTAAAAAATACTATGAAATCCTCTTGGTCAACCCCATTCTGTTGGTTCCTCCAACTAAGGTAGGTCACTATGATGGCATTGACATCATTAATAGTTTCCAGTGCCCATACAGGCTATATTAGGTTGCTGTTACTCTTTTACTAACTTTTGTTTTAAGACATCAAAACATAAAAGTGACACAGTGTTGCATTTATTGAAGAAATGAATTGAAGCATTTCACTCTTATTATATAAATGCGTTCCGATTCAGCATCAGGAGCTGAAAAAAAATCAGTTCTGAATATCTGTATGGGTGTGAAAATGGAGCACACAAAGTTATATTCTAAACATTCCTCTTTTTTTAGGCAATTGCAGTTACCTTCACAACTTTCATCACAGAGCCGCTAAAGCACATTGGGCAGGGGATCAGTGAGTTTCTTGTAGCCCTGCTCAAAGATCTACCATTTACCCTGCAGCTCCCAGTTCTCCTCACTATCGTGCTCGCCATTGTGGTAAGTACGCTGGAGAAATTACATTGAAGCTCATGCAATTAAATAAAATCAGATTTTTTTTCATAATCACGGTATTTTTGTTTATCTCTTTTACAGGTATGCATGTACGGAAGTGTGCATGCAGCCTTCCGGTACGGCATCGCTGCACCTTTCCAACGCCCACAGAGGGATCCACCTCCTCCACAGCTGGAGCAGCCGCAGCCTCGCCTCCAGCAAATCGAGGATCGTGACCACTTAGCAGGCGGGGACGCACCACAACAGGCTCCAAGGCACCGAGACAATGATGCAAGATTACAAAGGAACCAGGTTCATCAGAGGCGTCACAACAGGCCGAGGCAAGAGCCGGCCGTGGTGGTTGTGGAGACGCTCCGCAATGCAGAGCCTCGTTCATACAGCGAGGATGAGATGGATAGTCAGCAGCGTGAGGCGGAGCAGAGGCTCTCCTCTGAGTCAGATTCAGAAAATCAGCAGGAGGTACAAGAGCAGCAAGCAGGAGAGAATGCTAGCAGTGTTGCTGCAAACACAACACCAAAAAAAACTAAACCCACTGATTCCAAATTATCTCCATCAAAATCTAAACCTGTGGAAGTCAATAAGAAGCTTTCTCAAGATAAACTCCGCAAAGATGGAGCAGCACCGATATCTCCGCATGCAGGACGGCCACCCTCACAAACTGACGTTCAGGTGAGTTCTTTTTAAAAATGCATGAAAACCTAATTAAATTTAGCTCTGAAATATCCAACTTTAGACATCCAATAGTGCTTCTTAATTGTGCTTTAACATTTAAAGTCTACTGTTTGTTAGGCTTTAATGCTTCAGCTGTGCAAATGCACTGATGGGATGATGACAATTCACATGCTGCATAAAGCGGTAAATACATGTTAAATAACTAGATCACAACTACATCACAACATGTTCATGTTTCATGTTTTTACTTTTTGTGTAGATGGTAAATGTCAAACATGTCTCGTGCTTGTGAATGTGCATTTTTTGAGCCAGTAACCCGTGGATCCGTTTTGGAACCTGTTGGTTATCAGTCTGGCAATGATTTAGCCTCCGCCCAGTGTTTTTCAGGTTCTGGTGTAGCCAGCAGATAACTGTCTAACGGATATACAGGCATTACTTTCTCTTTCATGCTTTGCCATCCAATTTTTGCTAAATCGACGTCAGACGATAGCCTATGGATTCCAAGATTTACATTTCGATCAGTGTGTTCTTCAAAGCCTGCTCAAACATGATTGGTCAATAGAACTCGCAAGATTATCTGTGGACATATTTTATAGCTTTTCTATATTTTTTTTGACACAACTTTGAAGTTAGTCTCAAATATAATGATGCTAATTATAATTGCAGTGTTTTTCACTGGGATGCTATGGCATACTGCTGTGTGAACTTGATAAAATCTCTTGAAATTAACATTTTGATTACATTTTTTTTTAGCCTCCAAATTGTTCTTCTCTGTAACCAGAAATAGAACAGTTTTTTCTCTAGTCAAGTCGTGGTAATAAATGTGACTTTTGTAAATAACCAATATTTAGAATGTTACCTCAAAATGCTATCATTTTGTTAAAATAAACAAGAAAACAAGCAAATAACATATCTTTCTCATGTTTAATGAAACTCAATATCGGTTTAGACATTTTTGTGATTCCAGCCAGTAATATTTCCTAATTCCTAAATCAATGTAATTAATACTAATTTGACAAATAGTACAGTGGTTAATGTTTATTAGTTTAAATATCTCTAAATGTAACTATTGCATAGCTTTGTAGAATACTACAGGGTTGTGATCTGTTGCTTCTGAATAGCAGACTGAGGATTTTTAAATCAATATTTTGTGTTCATATGTTTATATATTGTTTTAAATTATTATTTATTTATTATTAAGTAGCCGTGTAATAAGCTGGATAATAGTACAGTGAGCATGTCATTATTGTGATGTAGGACCTCGATGTGAAGGGGTTTATTTTGACCTGCTCGTTGTACATTATCCCTCACATACACGGTCGCCTATAAATTTGGAATAAAATATTTTTTACCTCTTTTTATTAAATGATTGTGACAATGTGACTTATTATTCACAGATAAAGTGTATATCTTCTCAAAACTTTATAAATCAATCTCTTCCAAACATATTAAAATGAAAATGAAACCACAATCAACAGAGGATTGTGTCCGAAAACAAATTATTCCAACTTTATGGGTGACCCTGTATTATATGTATTATATTTGGTTTAACAATGCATTATTTAGTGCAATAAGACATTTTATTTGATAATGTAAGCATGTTTGTGTAATATGTTTCTAATGTAAACCCTCTCAATGCAGGACCTGCAGGCCTCAGGAGAAGACATGACCGCCGCGGTCTCTCGGCCGCCCGTAGAAACTGTCGGAGTTCCGGTTCAGGAGACATCTGTAGAGTAGGAGCTTCTACATCGATCAAAGCTGGAAGATTAACCTCATCAGTAATTGGTGCATTTCGCTCTACAGTGGAGGTGCCACGGAGAGTAAATATCCCCAACTAACAGACTCAGAGACCTTTTTTAAACAAGCCCAATGTGAATATGAATATGAAGCGCTGAATGAACCTTTTCCTGAGCAGAGTCAACAATACTGAATCTGCTCATTATTTCGTGATGATTTGTCGATGAAAATGTTCAATTTACTGCACAGCAGCCAGACTAAAACAGGTGACAAGGAAACAGGAAAAGGATACGTTAACAGTTTGAGTGTGTCCTACGTATGGGTAGGAATCAGGGTCTTACAAACTGTTTCACTGTAATGACAAAGAACTGTTGTTACAGTAACAAATAATGTGTTGAAATATAAATGGGGATTTTGTAATCTAAAAGGCATAAAAAGTATTTCTTAATTTTTTAAAGCTTTTTTTTCCAATAATTTTTTTTGTGATTATTAATGGTTTGTATATTGAGGGTTCGAAAGGGTGCCAAAGCAGAAAGGTTTCTGACAGCATGGTTGGGCTCAGTCCCATTTTGTAAATTCATAAATCGATATACACGACAAAATCAATTATCTAAAGTCTTAAAGTGGCTCAATGACACTTAATTAGCCAGCAAGATAAGCGATCTTCAGTGTTGCTCCCTAACAGGCATTTATGAATGATTTAATGGTATTTGTGTCCTGACAGGAGTATTTAGCAGAGCTTCAGACTCAGATTATGATGATGATGATGATGATGATGATGATGATGAACAGCAGATACAGACACCAGCACACACTTCTAGTGGCTCATGAGTGAGATGGATTATTTCTGTATGAGGCTAGATTTCTTTTTATTGTCACACAAAAGGATGTTGAAAATCTCAACCTGCTCCCAAAGAAATAAACTGAAAGCATTTATACTTAAATATGAAGCCATACTTAATGCTGCACCAGTAAATCTTCTAGCTCAGTGTTTTGCTTGTCAGGTCGGAACCATTACTGTTTTGGTTTACTCTTATTGCAGGAAGCTTTTTTGCAGAAAAAAAAGTTCAGCTCAGCACACTGTACACAACCTGCTCAGCTCCAAATGGCAGACAGACGCTGTTAGTGTGCAGCTGGTGAGCACAGTGGCTCATTCAGCAGCTAAAGAGCCAGATATTCCCCTCAGGAGTTGATAGAAACAGCTAAAAGGAGAGTAAATATTGCACTTGCATTCATGCTGGATGTAAAAAGGAAACTGTTTGCTAAAATGTAGTCAACTTTTTAAAGTGATGATATATCCATGTGGTGGGAAATACATGTTTGTTACAATAAATGTTTGGCTTTGTTGATCTACCTTATTCCGAGCAAAGCTGCAGCAGATATCATGAGTGTGCTGCTGTTGAATTCATGCAGAATAGATTTTTCTCTCGTGATCTTTTGCAACAGTCATCCATCACAACATCCCTATGAACACCAGGAAGACACAGCAGGGACACAATGCTTCAAAAGAGGTTTTGTTGTCTAATAACGCTACATACGACAGTCAAAACCCCAAAATATACACATAATCTCACTCCAAAGTTAAAATTGTATCAAAACTAAACATACCAGGAAGGAAGTAGTGCAAACAAAGACAAAGATAATCAGCAGACAACAATGAGTGTTTCATTTGACCTGGATAAAAACTGCATGGGAAGTTTTATCATTAGATGTTATTTAATGCTTGACATATTGTACTATGGGGTAACATTACAGAAGATGCAGATCACAGGTTTAATTTCTATTAAAATAGGGATTAGTTATTAAGAAATAGTTAATTAGATGTGGAGACATGAACCCACATTTCTTTTCGATGAAGTATCCCCAAACAGATGTTAGTGAAAGCCCCATCCTCGGAGGAATGTTTTTGTTTGTTATATCTGACCTGGGATTACATTATGTCAGGGATGTTACTCAACATATTGGACAGGGTTGTAGCTACCGCTTGGGACACTTCCTTGTATCATTTCCTCTCTATTTCTCTGGTTTACATTCCCTAACTAAAACACTTGGTCGGTATATTAAATGCTGATTCTGGCATTTTTTTAGACTGAATATTTTTAAACATGAAACTGAAAATACCATATGCACAGCAGTTCTTCTTCCCTCAGCTCCAGCTGGTGCGGGTAAACAAAAATAAGTTCCAGCACACATCAGGACTGAACCAACTATTTTATTCAGCAATCTGTGCAAATGATTATACAATATTACAGATTCATGTTTTTACTTTCAGACAGTAGCCTATTATTCCCCCTGTAACCTCCTGGAAACCCCTCCCTCTTCATTAAGACTAAAATAAACATTTAATAAGTACAATACATATAAATAATATAATAGGATAATTATAAAAAATGTATTTCTATTGCAATTATAAAAACATTGTTTCAGAAATGCTTTGACAGAAAAATACAAGCAAAAGCAGAAGGCAAAAAAGCAAAAGATAGGCTACCAGGATTGACACTATTTAAACTATTTTTTAAATGAAATTTGTTAATTTGTAAAAAAAAAGTGTAATATTTAAAAATGACTACTTTCGGGCCAACAAAATATAAGTCACATTGTTATTCCTAAAATAAATTAACTTTTTTATTATTTATATATTTTTATTTACAAAAAGTGAAATATTAGTCTAACAATTTAGAGAAATCAAAACTTAATTTTTGATGCGAGTGAAAATTTTTTCGGTGAAAATTTGTGTGATAGATAAGATAAGATATTTCTTTATCAGCCGCACAATGGGGGAATTTTTAGTGTCATGGCAGCAAAAAGTGTCCAGCAATAATTGAAAGAAGAATCAATAAAATAACAAGAAATAGAGACAAGCAATATAAAAGTATTAACAATTGAGACAGTAATACATATAAAATAAAATAAAAAGACTTATTCTAATATAATCACAACAATAGTTGAAGAACAGTACAGATAAGGCATCTAAACACAATATACATATTTTTTATTTTATTATTTTTTTGCCGTCGACCTTTTTGGATCCACACGGGGGCTCCCTAGTAGCTCCTCGGGCCGCAGGTTGGGAACCTCTGCGCCGCCTGAAACTCATTTCCTGATTGGCTGACTGGAAGGTGCGTGGTGTCACAGAAAACCCAGCTGAAGAGTCTTCCCTGTGCTGTTACTGTCTGTCTGTCAGGCTTCAAACATCCACAAACCCCGTTAGCTGCTGTGTCTGCGCTGATAATCAGCCATGGAGCTGTTGGGTCGATACCTGGACCGGAGCAACTCAGTCAGGTAAGCTTTACTATTAAATGACTGGCTTTTAAAACTAGCTCAGGGGCACGTTTTCGACATTTTAAACCGTGCGTAGTATTAAGAAGTTTAAAAAATGTGTTTCTGATAAAAATATATTTTGAAAGCTGATCTGAAACACCAGGTGTAGTTGCCCAAAAGGGCAAAAAGCCTGTTTACATGACCTTAATATTGTCAGTCATTTAATTCTCCCTGACAGGTCCTTAAAAGTGCTGAAAACAAACCCTCTCAGCTGTAAAATTTCACAAAAACTCCTAAAGCTTAATTTCTAACAGCTGTTTAAAGGAAACTGAGAGATTTGTGAGGGAGAGCTTGTGTCAAACTGTTGGGAAAATATTAAGAGTGCACTCCCTGAGCTAACCTTGGACTTAAACCCAGGCTGCACCATGAATGCAGGCAGTGTACTCTGTACATGGAGTCCTTCCTGTTAAAGATGACCAATCTGTTAAACTCCAATGAAAAACACTATTGCTCAAGTAAATTATCATGAAATAACAGTTTTCACTTCTGTTTTTCTGTTTTTTTCTGTTATATCCTCTCCCTCACAAATCTCTGTGTTTCCTGAGTCTTGCATGATGTTACATTTTGGCTCCCAGCTCTTGCACAATATTAGATTTTGTTTTGACTTTTGTTCCAGCTCTGTCTCAACTCAAGACCTTATCAAAGAGGAGAACCTGAGAGATGACCTGAAGTACTACTTCATGAGCCCGTGTGAGAAGTACCGGGCCCGAAGACAGATACCCTGGAAAATGGGGGTACAGATTCTGAAAATCATCATGATCACCACACAAGTATGTACAGTGGGATGAATGCAGATTAAGAAAGTAGATCCACCCAGTCAGAAAATGCTTCCTGGAACTGTAATCTCTCTAAGGCATGCAGTCTTGTGCGGGGACTGTGTGTGGGTTAGTGTTGATGTTTTGTGTGGACACCCAGGGGTCCCTTCATCATCTGAGCGTGTCTGTTTCTTTTCAAATAGAAGATGATGAAATAAGTGAACTCCACCCGAACATCTTAACCTCTTGCTCTTCTCGCTTCTGTCTGCTCGTAAAGCTGATAATGAGGGAATTTGTAGTTATTTGTTCTCATGTTCCACCAGAGAGAGTATTATTGAGAAGTACTTCATCAACTTTACCACTTAAAAGTTACTAGCTACAAGCAACTACAATGCTAGAAAGTCTCGTGTTGTACGTCATCTTTAAATTGCTGAGAAAACAAAGTCCAAATCAGCATTGTAAGTTGAGAAATTGGCTAAATAAAATGAGCAACATAATGCCAGATAATTCAGTCTACAGTGATTCAATGCATTACTTAAAGCTGGAATCAGTGATTCTGAAAAATCTGAGAAATGCACAAACAAACACACTGCTCCCATCAGTGATTCTTCAGCAAAGTCACGTGTCAGATTTACAGCCTCCTGTGCTCCCACTGTCTTTCTCTGTACACATCTGTGTCCTTCCTCCTGCCCTGTGCATGCTTAAAAAGTGCAGCGTGTCGCTGTCTGAGCCACTGTGATTGTTTCCTATTTTAAGACTTATGTAAGAACACAATTATGTTATTTTTCGGTGAGAAAATAGTCTCTGAATTTGACAAAAAAGTGTACTAGATTAGAATCGCAGACTCCCCCTTAAGTACAAATATTCTATTAACCCTCTGGAGTCACCAGCGTGATCAAATCACTTTATTATCATGACTTCTTCATGACATCACAGCGTAAAAACCTGCTGTCAACTTCCCTCTAAAGTGCTGGCTTGAAACTCCATGCCAGTTTTTGTATGATGATGATAGGCCAATAAAACCAGAGATAAGGTCAAATATATTCAGTATGAAAATGTATAGAAATATACTAGAACTAGATGTTATCCTGATTTTAATGTATGTTATATATGCAATGACCTGGGATTACATGATGTCACATTGAAACATTTAAAATTTATTGAGTGTGATTGTGTTTTGAAAGTAAAAACCCATCATTTTAAAATCTGATCTAGTAAGTCAAAGTGGAAAAATAATTATCAGGTCATATAGGTGAGGTTGTGTTGGAAAAAACAAAAACAATACCAACATGGCATGGTTAAGGATTACAGGAAGAATGGAAATTGTTCAAAAATGGACAAAATTGTCCAAAACTCCCAAGAGTTAGAAATATTGATGCCTTAATCCTTAATAGGGCACTCATTGAAATACTTGCGAATTCCAAATTTCAACCCTTGAGAATATTGGAGGATATTACATACTGCCAGAATGTGGAATGTGTAAAAAAAACAAAACATACGGACCCGGGGGAGGGTGGTCATATTTTGAGAAAAAAGTTTACGAGATTATAGTGGCAAATCTACGAGAAAAAATTTGCAGATTTATGAGATTTAAAGTGGTAAATCTGCCACTTATTTTCGCGCAGATTTGCCACTTTAAATCTCTTAAATCTGCGACTTTTTTTTCTTGTAGATTCGCTACTATAATCTATAATAGACCCCCCTACTATAGAATAAAGTGGCAAATAGATTAAACATGGGGACCTCATTTTGATATCCACTGAAGTTACCAAATAGTTCTTCGCCCGATAAAGGGTTAAAAGGAATATTTCAAGAATATTTTACTGTATTGGCTTTAGAAATATTCCAAAAAGTATGAATCCTAAACGGGAATAAATGTAGTAACTTTGCTGCCGTTTCCTCTGCAGCTCGTCCTGTTCGGCCTCAACAACCAGCTGGTGGTGTCCTATAAGGAGGAGAACACGATGGCCCTTAAGACCCTTTTCCTGAAGGACTACAGTGGGACGGATGAGGACGACTACAGTGTCGCTGTCTACACTCAACAAAGTGTCTACGACAGTCTGTTTTATGTCCTGGATCAGGCAAGTTCAACCAGCTCACCCTACACACCTACACGACCTGCTTCTGCTTTAAACTGTGAATCAAAATGAAAAGTAATATTGGGAATGCTTCATGTGATGTTGGCTGGATGAACGAGATGTTGACAACAGATGGTTAAAAAAAAGTCTGTGCACTGACTATATATGACTATTAAATTTGGGCTTGTACCTTTTTAATGGCTTGTTGATGGGAGCAATCTGTGTTTTTGATTTTGGCATTATTTACAAGTTGGTGTTTAGGGTAACTGATATGGCTGGAACGCAGCCTTATTTATAAGGGTTAGTTTGAGGTTTTCCTTTTTTTAGGTTATTGGAACATTTTCTTTGTATATTTGAAATTAAAGAAATGAAAACACAGCTCTTTCAAAAATGTAAAAAGAAAGAAAACGCATCTGGTGAGACCAGGAACTAATTTTGCCGATCATTTGGACACCATGATGCAGAATAATTGCCCCGTCCTGCAATGTTAACACAAGTGAAAACCAATTTGTTTATCCACCAAGTGATTCAGATCTGTTTCAAGGAAATTGCTTTTTTCTGTAATCCTGCTGACAAACCGCTCCGAAAACATAACCTACTTTGCGGTGATAAATTTTGATTTAACTATAGAATAATTTATGCATTTATATTTACATTTATTTATATATATATTTATTTCACAGCGATATTTATTTAATTTAGGGCTATCACAATATGCGATTTTAACTAGAGTATTGTGATTGTTGAGGCAAAAATAATTCACACTAATACCATTCTTGCAATATCTATAGAAAAAAACAAAATAAAGGCATTTAGTCAAGTTCATTTTCAACTGTTAGTTTTTATTTTAACATTTTGCAGTATATTAGTCTAAAAAAGTTAAGCTATAGATAGTATTTTAGATGTATTTCTATATCATAGGGTGGTAGGGATACACAGTAGCTGTTATAAAACGGTTTAATATTTATTTTCTCTCTTTGCTGAGAAGTAACTACTGTAAGGGATCACATTTTAACAAATGGAGTTTATAAAAAGTATTCATCATTCATTTGACAACCCTGTGAAACCGGCTGCTAGAGAAACTATTCATTTATTTAATATTTGACTTGGTGTTTGTGTTTGATACGGCTGTCTGCACATTCTCTCCACCATTATGTAAACCACCCTGGTACAGTTTGTTTAACCTGAGGCTTCTGATATTTATAGTACAGCCAGTTGGGCCGGCTCTCTGTGGGTCCCATCAGTTACGCTGAGGAGGAAGACGGCAAACCGCTGCCTCTCGTCATCTGTAAAGAGTACTACAAGAGAGGCAGCGTGGAGCCCTCAGATGAGGCCTATGATATAGACGCTCAGCTGGAGACAGGTGAGAAGGAACATTTATTCACTTTTTCCCTGATGCGCTGGTGGAAACAAACAGATTTTGTTTTTTGTTTTTGTCTGGCTGTAGCCAAAAGTCTCCTCTTTACATGCATGCCTGCTTTATGATAAGAAAATGCAATTTAAGACAATAACCACATTATTTTCACCGATTGCAGCCTGTTAGCTTCATAAATTGTTTATCACTGGAAATGTGAAACTCTTGTGGATTCAATGATTACATTTTTTGGTAACGCTTTATAATAAGGTCCTTAATAACCATTAATTAACAAGTAATAGTGCATTGTTCTCTCTTTAGATCTGGTAGTTACAAAAAGCATAGTTAACTTATAATTGAGAAATAACGTATATTTTAATATCAATAAGCAAACAAAATAAGATTAATAAAGGCATGGCAAAGACATAATGGGTGGGTCATGGGTGTTTGTAATGCCATTATTAACACTATTGTAAGCTTATAAACACACAATAATGTTAATAAGCATCTTGTAAGGACTTACAAGGGCCTTATTACTTGCTAATTAATGGTTATTACAAGGACCTTAATATAAAGCGTTACCAATTTTTTTCATATGAGATGATGTTTGTCCCCATCATAGCCAGTTTTTTTGCAGTGAGAGTTTATCTTCCTTTTTAAAATGAGCTGCTGTGACCTCTTTGATAATTACAGTCTCGTGGAACTTTACCACCACAGACTAGAAACCTAAAGCATTTAGAGGATGTGTAGTTTAAAACATATACTGCCTGTATGTGTTTTAAAAAAACATTTATTTTTAATTGCATGCATAAAACAGCCAAAACAAATAATTTGAATGACTAAATCATCAACATAATGAGACAAAACTATAGAAGATCTCATTGACTGTTAATTTTTTCTGTTTGTCTCGTCTCTCTCAGTTTGTATGTCACATGACCCAAAGACTGCAAACTTATGGAAAACCCAGAATTCATCTTTTTTTGATCTAGACTTTTACAGGTATACACACACTCATTATTGTACTGTTTGTGGCTGCAGCTAACACAAATAATTCCCTTTTCACTGACTTTTCCACTTTGCTTTCAGGCTTGTTGACATCAAAATAACGTTCCAGCTGAAAGGAATCAACCTGCAGACGGTGCGTTCACGGGAGTTACCTGACTGCTACTCGTTCTACGTCACGGTACGGTTCAGCCATGTTTTCTGTCATTGTGAAGTGAAGTGCACATTACCACAGATTTAGAAAATAAATTATACTGCAACTGGACAAGTGTTCAAAGTTATAAGACACTTTTCTTCAACTTTTTCATTGTCAGTTTACACAGAAATTTCACACTGTCCTGAGACTATTCTGTTCACTAAATTAACAGACAGATTATCCCTCTGAGCCCCACATTGAAAAACGTTTGCTTAGAATACACTGTTTATTGTAGAAAGAAACTGTAAAAATAGGCATTTTTGTCAAAATGTAAACTTTCTGAGATACCTTGATCAGATCATAGGTTATGAAAGTTTCTCTTAGAAATATCACAATTTTATTGTTTTATTTTATTGTGTTATTTTTAACTGTTACTTTTTCTGTTTAAAAAAAAAAAAAAATCATTTCATTCAAACATTTAAAAACATTGCTAGAAATAATCCGTTTGGAATAACTAGATCCTGTTAAAAACATTAAATTCTGCACTGTGGAGCCATGATTGATTCTGCTGAGACGAACGGTCACATGATAAAATATTCACTGAAAATCAAACAGAACTGCAGGCTGTTTACACAGCAGAGAGGAGAGGACAGGAGAGGTTGCAAGGAGAAGTTGTAAAAAGGATGCACACAATGCACGGATAACATTTTTGAGTTGTTCACACATCTAGTCATGATTGTGCCAATTTCCTAGAGCTGCAGGACTTTATTTAAAATATATATATATATTATGTATTGCAGTGAAATACAAGGCGCAGTCAAAAACACTTTAAAAAAATTAATTGACAATTAAAAATATCACATTATATCCTCCTTGATGTATATGAGCAGCACACATGAACATGAACTATCACCCACATAGCATTTGATGACAAGACGACTACTTTCCTCACCGTTTAACCTCCTTATCCTTCATCCTTGTCCCCTAGATAACATTTGACAACCAGTGTCACAGCGGGAAGGTGAAAATATTCCTGGACATAGACGCTCAGAGCTCTTCATGTCGAGACTGGAAGATATCTGGGACGGGTAAGGTGTAGTTGTCTGACCTAAAGAAGAAATAAAAAAGGTTAAAACGAGAAATAAAACAGCACAGATCATTGGATTAGAGTGCAGACAGAAGCTTGCATTCATAGGCATATTTGTAATATTTACAGGTGAATATCAATCTAATTAAGTTAAAGGAACAACTGACATGAGTTGACTTGAGTCATGCAATATATTCATGTAAGGTCAATTATTAAAAAAATAAATTAAAAAAAAGTAGTATTTCGTAGGTTGCCTGTAAATATGTGATTATCTATTATTCATTTTTATGCTCTGTATGTTCATCAAATATCTTCTGTATTTTCCTGAAACAAACAAGCAAAACGAGCTAAATGCTTTTTACTGTTGTGATATTGCCAGGGAGGCGTTTTCCTGTAACTTGTAGTTATCAGTGTCATGTGTGTGGGAGTTATATGCAAGATAAACCCTCACTCACACACACACACACACTTTGCCTCTCTTTCAGTTCAGAAGAACACACACTATCTGCTGGTGTTTGACGCCTTCGTCATTCTGATTTGCCTCACGTCAGCTGTGCTGTGCACCCGCTCCATCGTACTGGCTGTCAGGTTACTGCAGGTCAGCTGTTCAGCCTCACACTGAATGATATATCAATACAATACAATAACATACAGGGAATTTTTATTGTTAGTCTTCACTGTTTTTATCATCTTCAGTATTCCTTTAGTTTCAGGTTGTTGGAACATTTCTGTTTTTATCACTTTCCCTGTTCTCAAGAAAAATGCCACAATAAGCAAAAAGCCAGAAATCTAACATTATCACAATACCTAATTTACCACATTTTCACATAAAATCAAATTGATTTGATAGTGCATTGTAGTTATTTGTCTATAAGAGACTCAAGAGACTGAATTTGTGTATTTTTAGAGATTATCCAGATTCTTCCATGAGCACTATAATCGTAAAGTGTGTGAGGACGACCAGGGAGAGTTTCTGAACGGCTGGTATGTGCTGGTCATCATCAGCGACCTCTTGGCTATAGTTGGATCCATACTGAAGATGGAAATACAAGCAAAGGTAAACTGAATCATGTCCTGCTTCCTCAGAGAGAAGGTTACTCTTTAGAGCCCAGAACTGTACAACTACCACGTGGCCAGTGGTGGGAAAAGTATTCAGATCCTCTAAATAAAATTACTAATACCACACGGTGAAATTATTCCACTACAAATAAAACTCCCGGAGTCAAAGCTTACTTCAGTAAATGTATCAGCATCGGAATGTACTTGAAGTTTCAAAAGTAAAAGTCCTTGTTATGCAGAATGTCCCCACTCAGATTTTATTCTAAATATATGATTAAATTATTATTATTAATGCATTTATGTAAGATGTGTTTTCATTTTGTAAACATAGGGCAATTATTTTTTTATTTAAACTAAATATACAGCTATGAGGTTTAATTAAAAAAACGTTACTTTAAATTGATTTAAATTGTTTTTCATGTTAAAACGTGACCTGAATAGTAACTAAAGCTGGCAGCTAAACGTTCCACCACGACACGTGGCACATGTCAAATAAATGTAAAATGAGATGCAGAAATCATAATTTACAAATAAAGGTTAACCTTGGTATTTTTCGACCCTATCTTCTTATGTTTTTGTGTCTATGTTACTGTTTAGAACTGGTTCTGTATTCAGTAAGAGTGCTACAGCCTCAATGTAATCTTGAGGTGCCAATGTACATCAAATTAAAGTGCTTGTTTTTGCCACTGACAGACCCAGATTGTTACTTAGACACAAAAACATTGTAAAACACAACCCAAGTTGAAAAACACCAAGTTTACCTCAAGCATAAGACATATTATCAGATAAGGCAAAAAAGAATTAAAGTTTAAAGCAGTCAGCCTCATAACTGCATGGCACCTTTGAAATTATGTACTGTGTTTGAGGAATAAGATGTCTCGGTGTCTGGTGGACTTTGGAATAAAATGATTCAACATAGACACTGTAAAGACAGTTTTATATTTATTTTTATAGCGTAAAGGGTCAGATTTCAGTGTCAACAAAAATGGAAATCATTAACTGAAGTATCTGATTGGGTTGGTACTGCGAAAGAACGCAGTGAGCAAGATATTAAAGTAGTTTCCCTCTGTAATCTGATGAAACAAGACATTCACTGAATGTATCCATAGTAGAGGGAAGTTTAGATTTTGGCTGAATCCCATTACCACCTCTTACCCCTACCCCTCTGTCTGAGTCTTCCCCTTGCCCCTAAATACAGAGTTGCTGGTGGTAGGGGTAAGAACGTTCCCCTATGAGACACTCCTCAGTAACTTTACTGAATAATGAGTTTAAATGACAAGATCAACCATTTTTAACTTTCTAATGTACATTTAAGAATGTCAGGTTACCTCTTCTTTGATTCAAAAGATAAAACTCTTAATGTCCTCAGTGAGGTCTTTGTGGCATTACCAGAGATCATAAATGTCACATTATGTCACGCTTGTTAGTTAACAATTAATAGGACGTTCCTCTGCTGCACTTCCCTGATGTACTTTCAGCCCTAGTAAAATAATAAAGTACATCCTTCATACAGTAAAATCATTCTCACCGTCACGTAGCTTTAAGGAAACTTAAAATGAAACTTTTCCTGACTCTGTGTACCATGGGTGTACCAGAAATAATGACTCACTGAATACAGTGGAAACCTCCTTTAGTGATCATGTCTGTCAAGTCAAAAAAATCATCTGCTTATGCTGATAAATTTAAGTGTTTTTTTTTTAATGTATCATACAGATTACCATTTAATTAAAATGTGTATATTTATTACATAATTGGAAAGTAATTGCAAGGACAGTTACTATAACTGCATGATTAAAAAAATACTAGAATACAGTTGGCTTACAGTAAAGTTTATGTTACTGTAGTTTAAATTATAAAACAGCTCTAGCTTAAACTGGCATGAGCCTACAAATGTGTACTAAATTACATTAGTAATAATGATATTCTTTTTTGTTATGTATGAAAAGAACCAAAATGAACACTGTAAGTTGGCTACTTTATTAATATAAGAAGATCATTTAAACAGCATTTTATAGGAATTATTTCTGTTTCAACTGTGATCACTTGGAGCGTCTTCCACTGTATTAACTAGCCAAACAGGGCTTCACTGAGGTGTGATTTTCCAAGTAAGACAAAGAGCAAATAGTTTCCTCAGTGCTCTTGTGATTTTGTTTTCCTCTCCTGCAGAGTCTAACCAGTTATGATGTGTGCAGTATCTTCCTGGGAACGTCCACGTTACTGGTGTGGGTCAGTGTGATCAGGTACCTGGGATACTTCCAGAAATACAATGTGAGTCTGTGAACCTTTTTCTCTCATTGTACATGGACTTTTTAACCCCTCTCCACCCCCTAATCATATCACATTATTTCAGTACATAATGTTTCTGTACTTTCTGTGTGTCTAGGTGTTAATTTTGACAATGAAAGCAGCCTTCCCCAAAGTCCTGCGTTTCTGCTGCTGTGCCGGCATGATCTACCTCGGCTACACCTTCTGCGGGTGGATCGTACTGGGGCCGTACCATGAGAAGGTAACTCATTTTATATGTTTGAGTGGAGCACAGGATGTGGAGGTCAGAGATGAGAGAAGTGAGTTTATGGTGAGGTATTTGCCGGGTTAAATCTCTGCACTGACTGTCAGGGTTGTGGGAAATTAGGGGAACTATTCAGGCTCTCTTTCGTGACTTCGCCCCTTCCTGCAGAACTGCTGAGGCCACAACATCAGGAGTTCCCTGATTTATGTGTGCATATCTATAAATAGGCTGAAACAGCATTTTCTGATTGTTTAATTACAGCTGAAGTTAGTCTGAATAGATTAAAAGTGGAGTCAAATTCAAGCACTCTTGAAGACTTTACAGGCCCACTTCAAATCCAAGGACCCAGAATGTTATATTTTGAACCACGGATCAGGGTTATTTACTGTTACAACACTGGGAACTATCAGGCTTCAGTACAGACGTTTACAGGCAACAATTAAAAAGACAGAGACTAAAATGTGTGAACTGACTGTTGCACTTTCTCAAGGAAGGGGGGTGCTTGAAACAATGATGCAACTGCTGGAGACATGCATGCAGGCAGAAAAACCTACTTATTTACTTACTAACCTAAAGTATACAAAAAAGACAAAAATGAATAAATCTAATTCCTATTCATGCACAAAATATATAGATTTGAGCACTTTCAATAACCCATGTCTATTTATGTCTATTTTCAAAAGCTTTTAAGCCCTTGATTTCCCCCCTCAAATTCACAAACTTTCAAGCATCCATAGTTACCCTTGATTACTGTGTAAACAGTCTTTTGTTAGTAATAAAAATGTAAATTAATGTGTATCACAGATAATAAATACAGGTGATTATTGCTGCTGCTAGTTTTATCTTAATTGTTTTATTTACAGAAGGAGGAAACTGCCTCTGCAACAGTTATTTAGCTTTTGAATTGCTGTGTCAACATTATGTCCTGCAAATTGAGGTATCTGCAAAAATGGCTTCCTTCTCTAAATGTAACTTTTTGTGTACTGAATACATCGAAAAAACCACCACTAGATGTCAGTATATGCTTGTTTCACTGAGAGCAGCTCTCTGTCCGATCGCCAAATTATGAACATCTTAAACTGGGAGACAAGTTTAATCCCCATTTATGCATGTGCAAACAAACACATATTTATACTCAAGTCTTTGCTGAAACAACATTTTAAGATGTTTTTTTTTTTGGGGGGGGGGGGGGATTTATTTCCCTTTTATCAGACAGAGGACAGTGTAGAGGTGATGGGGAATACGGGGAGAGAAAAGTGAAGAAATGATGTGCAGAAAACGTCTTCTGCAGGATTCAAACTGGGGATGTCATGATCAGCATCTTGAAACTTTAAGTCACCATTGAATAATCTGATGTTTTAACTTCCCAGAATGGAGAAAGGTTAATTCTCCCTTTCAAGCTCGGACAACAAACAATAACTGCACAAACAAAATATATGACTTTGTGTTTTTACAGCACACAAAAACACTTACATTTACCACAATTTTCAAACTGGAATCAGGGACATTTGGACATGGGAGACCGACCGCTCTAACTCGGTCCACCTCACCTTAAATGCAAGATCCTTGGACAGCAAGTGTCATGAGGGAAAACGTGTGTGTTTAGCTGTCCTCGCCCCTTAAAAGATAAATTATTTACGGAAGTCAAGAGCAGCAGTGGGCGTCTAAACAAAGCTGTGCTCTCACTGCAGGAGAGACAGATGTGAGATAGACTGAGATCAGCCGTCCCGGGGCTAAGTGACATCCCACTGACCAAATGGAAATGTGTTGATAATGTTAAACTGCGGAGGAGTAGCTGCTGTAAATATGTTGTGGGCTCATTTCAAGTGTGTTGTATTGGGTCAGTTTACTTCAGGATCACATGGTCTTCTTGATTAACGGACCATTGCTCCAGAATCATATCCTGTAATAAAATTAGGCTTAATCTGTAAATAACACAGAATTCAATGTTAAAAGCATGCAACGTTAAGCATTAAGCAGTTTCAGTTGACGTGAAAGCGGTGTGATGGTCAGGGCTGTTTTGCCCTCAGCTTACGTAAAACAAGTTTCAGTTCCCTGTTTGTCCAACATTGCAGAGAACTGAGACTCGCTCGCGATATTGACATTGCGGCAGCTGGGGGAGTCCCCTGTAGTGAGCTGTCAGCCCCTCCAGGATCCTCTGTGTATTTACTGAAGGAATAAACAGAGGATGTCCTCGGACTTGCCGTCCCACACGTCTTCAAGTGCTGGAATCCATACTGTCGCAGTGGGATGTTGTGTTTAGATGTTATCGCGCTCTGGGGGGAACTGTGCTTTTTTCATAATGTCCGTGTCAGGCTCTCTCTTTGAGACTTTTTCTATCTCTTTGTTTAGACTTCTGTCTTTATCATTTCACCTCCATCAACAGCCACTTCTGTTGGTCTTCTGCACCTCCTCCTCTTTCTCAGTAACATTTTTGTTTTGTTAAATTATGTTTAATCTACACCCGAAAGATGCTTATTGGAAAATTTACATACATGCACAGTGTCCTTTTTCTAACTGGCTGTACAGGTTGTTTAATTCTTTGTACTATTATTTCTTTGTCTTCTGTATTGGTTACATTACACCACTACTAGGACTTAGAACATTAACTCAAGTACTGTACTTAAGTAAAGTATGAATACCATAAAAATGTACTTTTTGCAACTTTAAACTTCTACTTCATCACATCTCAGAGGCAAATATTGTACGTCTTAGGCATCTGCATTTAAAGACCAGCTCCATTAATGTTTAAAGACACATACAATGTTCTGCTTGAAGTTATAAACTGTGTCTGATATGTTTTTTCCTTAAAATTAGTTTAGCTACCTTCCTAAAGCTAAAAAAATCCTCCCAAGGCATCTCCTCCTTCTCCCTCATTATAAATTCCTGAATTGTAGTAATAGTCTTTGGTTACTATTCAGATTATTAATACAAAATCGAAGCACTTAATAAATTATGGTGTATTATTAAAGGTTAAGCAACCTGACAGTATATGTGGTAATTAAAATGAGCTCCACCTTTATCAGCTGCAACATTTATTATTAAGTCTTAAAGATATGAGGTATGTATATGGTCCACAATATAATAATGTAAATTAATATTTTACTATTGTTCCTATTGCTATATTAAAACAAACAAAAACTAGTTTCTTCCCTTTTGTTTCATCTACAGCCTTACGTTTAAAATGTGATCTATTTTTTTTATTCTTGTTATTTTCTTTAGCTTTGATGTTTTTGGTACTATAATAACTGACATAGTGTCGTTTTAAAAACATACTATTAAAACAGTATGTACGTAATCCGATCTAACGTACCTCTTCCACGTCTCCAGTTTGAGGGCCTGAGTCTGGTAGCAGAGTGCCTGTTCTCTCTGTTGAACGGAGACGACATGTTCACCACCTTCGCCCAGCTGAAGGACAAGAACACTTTGGTGTGGCTCTTCAGCCGGGCCTACCTCTACTCCTTCATCTCCCTCTTCATTTACATGGTGCTGTCTCTCTTCATCGCCCTCATCACCGACGCCTACGAGACCGTCAAGGTACATCTGAAGCGGGTCCTCACATCAAAAAATAATTCAAAAATCTAAAAAATAACTTCAGAAACAGGAAAACTGTGAGAAATATTTCCACTGTGAATTCTGAGTTGATTTGATTAGTTCACAAATGGCTCAACCTTTCCATGTGACAAATATGTACAAAAGTGCACTTTAAAAATGTTACAATCTGAGGACTTCTTTTAAGATTTTTGTTGTCTAGTTTGCTCTTATTTGTTCTCTAGTGTGGAATATGTCTGTCTCTAAAATCAAGTTTGAAAAAAAGGTGCTGCTGTGCAGTTTTGAACGCATTATGTTTTAATTGTTTTTATTTATGTTTTCCCCAACAGAGATTTCAAAAGGACGAATTCCCGCTGACGGACCTGCAGAAGTTCCTCAGAGAGCAGAAAGATTTTCCTGTTGTAGAAGAAAGTAGTCAGACAGACATTCACGTCACACACTCTGTGTTGTGCTGCTGTCAACGGTATGAAACTGTCTACATGTTTGGATGTCTTATAGTATTTACCTTTGATTCACACCCTGCTGCACACACATTCACACATGAGAGCCAAACTTTACAAACATGACTACACCTCAACGAAACAACTTTTAAACCATTTAATGGTTTTAATGTCTGGATAACATTAACATCAAACAAACATCACAGGCACGACAGTTCTCCTTTATTTGAGTTTTTTGGCTCTCATTAATTATCATTTTTTCTATTTTATGTTGCTGCTGCAAATGTGAATGACATCCGTCCTTTTCATTATTGGATTTTAATGGTAAAAGATGAAGGGCTGTGACTAATGATGATTATTATTCAAACAACATATTTTTCTGCTGATTTTCTTAATTCATTATTCTATAAAATATTAGAAAATAGTTAAATAAATGTCCATCACAGTTTCCCAGAATCAAAGGTCTCATCAAACACCTAAAGACATTCAGTTTACACTAATACATGAATGAAACATAAAATAACAGTACATCCTTATAATTTAAGTAGCTAAGCACATTAATGTTCATTTGTCCTTAAAAAAGATGATCAGAATCCTTTCTGCTTAATTTTCCTAAATTGATTATTCGACTGATCAATGCAGATCTAGAAAGCTGAACCAGGTGCTTCAAGCTAGTTTTAAGAACCAAATGTGTTGTAGTTTGATTTCTTTTTATGTTAGAGATTCCTGACAATGTAGAGGAGCCAAACTGAGAAAATATCACACAATATTAACTAAAGGTTGCATGATTCTCTGTTGTTTTCATTTTAAGCTTTGTCCACTTGACGTTTCGCCTTGTTGTATTTGCGTTTTTTAAGCGCAATGTCCGCTATTTTTCATAGCGTTGTGCTGATGACCAGACACATCCTGAAGCATTACTATCACAAAAGAAACATCTTGCAAAATTTACCTTTTAAATGTGTCTCTGTTTAATGAAATCACTAAAAACAAATGTGGAACTATCAACAGAAAGATCTCTGGAGTAGAACGAACTCAGTTTGCTTTGCTTACACCGTGTTGCTACAGCAAGACATCACATTTGTCTATACGTTTCTGCTCATTCCTTTTCTATGAGCCAATCTCTATCATCAGCAAGCAGCAGACTGGAGTTTCCTCCACGCTGTGGTTTGGCTTGGACTTACGTGGTCTGAGAGCAATGAAATTAGTGGTGGGAGCTATGCAGACACACCCAGTGATGGGCTGATTACAGAGAAACTGAGGCTGTGTGCACTGGGAAGAACCCCCCCCCCCCCCCCCACTCCCTTTCACCCGCCAGCCATCGCTCCCTCCTCGCTGTGTTGCCTCCCAAATAAACAGGCCACAGTCAACACGCAGCGTAGACTCAGCCAAGTGATCCGGAAAAATTTGTTAAAGCATGGTGGTTAGTTGGGATGACTTATTTTATTTGAGCGTGATGTGTGGCACAAGTTTAACTCCAGCTGCTTTTTTATGTGCAGACACTGAACTTCAGTGACTCTGGTGTTTGTGCAACTACAGCACACTTTACCCTCTTTCTTCAACACTTCTTATCTTGTAATAGGATGACATTTCTGACCATTATTTCCTGTGTCTGAATATTGACTTGCGTTTGTCACGCTTCATTTCACCATTTTATGTATTCTGAAAGTGCGGTGGAGAATTTACGCACAAACTTGCATGTGTGCATGTTGAAAAATAACTTCCCAGCTTGGCAGAAACAGACAGTTAATGAGGAAGCAAAGCTCAGGCCTCTTACTTTGGCTTTTAGTTCTGCATTCTTAGAGATTAATAAAATGTGGAAACACTTAATTTGGACTGTCTGCCTACAGATAATTTGCGTATTTGTATAATTTGAGCAGTTTATTAGTGAAGATTCAACTGCTTCAGAAAAGTAAAGGTCTGTAGTGCTGAAGTGTAATAAAGGTGGTCTTTATGGGGAACACAACAGTTCAAACAAGCTGTAGGGCCCGACCACCAGATTTTAGAGGATTATTAGATCAAAACTGGGCTTGAGTGGTTGATTAAGATTATTATTTGGCTGATGGACAGGGCCTTGGTCCACCGCTGACGGTCAATGACTGACCACTAAGCCAAACATTGAGAAATAAAAGCCCCCCGTCCACACCACATGCCTAAAAAGTAACATTTCCAATTCATCAACTGGGCTGGATTTGATTGTGAGTGCATCTTAAGGTGGAAACAAGGTTCTTATTTTACCCAAAATCAAGTTTACAAAATGGCAAATCCACATTGAACAGAATTAATTCGAAGGATGCATACAGATGTGTAGCAAGAGCGCACAGGGAGCCTGAATATTTATTAATGCTGAATTTGACACACATCATCACACTTCGATCAATTAAAATGATAGTACTTTTGCAGGAGTAGCCCATTGGACAAAGCCCCCAATCCCCCCTGAACAACAATACCATCAATCGTAATGTTTCAGTGTGGACATCGTTGTATGCCAATTCAGTAGATGGCATGTGCGTATGCTCTATAAATAATGCGTTAAACATCTACAGACAAAGCACAATGGTCAAATTATTGTGAAACTCAACTAATAAGCTGTTGGAAAGTAACAAATACTCTGTAAACTATCTGGAGGCGTACAATCCAAAACAGGTGTGAAAATGATTTATAGCTTTTTAATATGTTATTCAATATCCACGTTTTGGATCAGGAAAAGTCTTAACTGTAAACTTACACGGCCTCGTTTGTGTACCTCACAAGTCCATTTTGATGACAAAAAGATGTTGTTTTTTCCAGAAAAGCAACTCCTGCAGTCATTTGTATATCACTGTGCAATGTTTGCTATTTTCTGAAAGCCAGAGCCTCCAATGTTTGTAAAAATAATTGAGTCATGTAATCAGTGGAAAAGAACTGAATACGTTAAAGATGAAAATGGCTTTCCTGGCTTTTTCTTACAAAATGTAAGTATCAGTTTTTGCTCTTGGGGCTCTGCCATCATTATTGTTTTACCAGTCATTAACACTCTGACTCTGTGGCCTTTCCTGCAAGCTGCACAGACATTTTCTGTAACTGAGCCATCCGGTCCTCCCGCTCTGGATGTCTGAGTGTTTAAGGAACTTAAGTGTCAGTTACAGAGCCATTATGTAATAATGTGTAAGACTGACAATCAAAGATGTATCTCCTCTGTAGAAATGAGCCATTGGCCACAATTGTTGTCTTTAGGAGTGCTCTTGTCAGGTTACACAGATCCTGTAATTACAGTCATTTGCAGCTTCTGAACGTCTCTCTGTGCTCACAAAAATTAGATCAGCCTTCTTAGCAAACACGTTAAAATTTCACTGGATGAAATTTCATCTGCATGTTATTTGCCTCCTTTACTGCAGCATGTTATCTTGTTTGGAACATGAGTTGAGGAGAAATAGTCGCCCCACGATATAAAACCCCAGTTTATCAGTTAAAATAATGTATTATGGCTCAAGAGTGAATGAAATTAAATGTTTAATGGGCAGGAAATGGCTCAGAACTTCACAATAACACAAATATTCACCTACTGAATGTCTCGAATGAGTCTGCTGATTACAAGGCATCATAGCACCAGCATTCTCTCAGAGAACAGAGAGTGGCCAGAGTGGAGAATATGAATGAGATTTGACAAAGGGAGTGCACAGCTGTGCATAGAGGCAATGTATAAATACAGTAGAGTGGGTTTTGCTTTCCAAGAGAGTGCTTGGACATAATGTCCTCGCTCTCTGTGAAATACATTCACATCCTCAAACAGCTGCAGCAGTTTGTGGAACAGAGAGTCTGAGACTCGCTCTGCAAACTCAGCAGTAAAATGTGCTGCTTATGGCAGATCATAAAGATGAAGAGAAAAAATGTCTGATGGTTTACAGATTTGATAAAACGGGAACATATTTAGCTGTTTCTTTTGAGAGCAAACAGCTAAACACAAGAAAGTGCTCTGGATGGTGAAACGGCGGGCATTTTCAAATGCTTCGTTTTGGGGGATTTGTTCTCAGAATGGGTACGCACAGTCACCATGCAGGTGGAGGCCCGGGGATTAATAGAAGAATAGATGTGATAGACGTGCTGATGTGGAATCCACTATTACGTTGATTTCTAACTTCTATACAACATCCTGAAAAATACTGATGAACAATACCATTTTTGATTCCACAGTAGCACACAATTTTACATTTTCATTAAAAGGTAAATATAACAAGACTAAGACACATAAGCTACATATCTTTCTTGTTAGTAACAGAGAATAGCAGAATGTCTGTAGGAAACATTAACATAATAAAAAAAAATGTTTTTTGATTTAAAAACAACATTCTCCTTGAGGTAGTGCATGTGTTCAAAAGAGTCTGAAACTGTCACACATGCAAGTAAAAAAACAAAGCAAAACGCTGTAATCTAACCGCGTCCCGTGACACTTCTCACAATCAGCTGGGACTCTGTTCTGCCCTCTCTATGTCAGGTTCTCTGGGCGAGTGATAATGGCACAAAATACACTGCAGTGTTTCATCTTAATACATTTTGCAACACGCCACTGCTTCATAATTTCATTAATATCACGTTGTCGCAATAACATGACCCTGATCAGCTGAACTCAAGCCACTTTGTGGATGAGCAGCTGGAACAGTCACAAGAAGTCGCTCACTTGTTGGCAGGTACAATACAACCAACCATAATATAATGAAGGCATGCTCTATATTCTGTATTGTAGCAGTTATGGTTTTATACCTTGAATTGGGACCTGGCACTCAAATCTTGTGTTTTCCCTTACATAGGTTAAATAAAGACGTTTCCACCATAAATGCAGGAAGGACACGAATTGGTTTACACCAAAGCCCAGCTGGTACCTGTCTATCTAGACTGCAAAAAAATACTTTTCAACCCATTTCAGATATTCATTATCTATGTAGTGATATTTTTTACACTAGCAGTTATATATATATAATACAGCAAGGGTTTAGAGAAACGTCTGTATAAGCAGCTGTGGGCCTTTTTGTATTGAAGCTCCTTTGAGACATGTTGGATGTCTCAACTCAAAAGAAACAGGATTTCAATGTTTTTAAACATATATCATTGTCAGTGATGTCTAATTTATGACAATAGCTGTATTGTTAGATTTGCTGAAGCATCAGTAATGACGTACAGTAGAAAGCGTTCTTTTATATGGTGGTATTGATGATATCTTGGGTGTCTCACACTTCTTCTTTTTTATCTTGTTGCAGAGTTCCTGAAAGTGATGATGTCATACTGATCACCTGAAAGCCGTCCCACTTCTAGAGGACGCAGACGAGGGAGGAGGAGGAGGATGCTGGGAACAGGATTTCACACGTCTGACACAGACTTTGAATTCAAGTGATCCACTGTAAAAATCCTGGACAGTGTAGAGTTGCCGATTATGTGAAATGCAATACGAAACTCTAAATAATTTCCCTGTCTTGAACTTGAAACTGGAATTCAAGTTGAAGAGTGGAACCGGAAACAAAAAGCTTTCATACCTGTATCTGTAAGAGCTCCAGATGCTGTTGAGAGGTTTACTGGGCCTTTTTAAGGTCTGTACATGCATTAAGTTGCCAGAAAACTGGATTCAGTGTTTTCTACAGTTGCCTGTGGCTGGAAACACTGGTGCTATGCAACAATATGCAGGGCTAGATGTAATTTATTTGTTGTAGTAAAGATCGCAGTAAAGCTAATCTGCTTATTTGTCCATTTTTAATACTTGTTTCCCGTTGTCTGGACTAACAGGATTTTTTCACCAACTGTATCTTCATATGAATCATACAACAAATTTCTACCATAAAAATATGAAGTGCTCCAAAGGTTTCTCTCTAACACATTCTCAGCTGAGATTGAGTAAGACAGGAGTTTTGTATGATCTAATCTGAACTACAGTATGACTCAGTTTTATCAGCAAATCTACAAGCGAGTTGAGTTGTTGAGACAAGCTGAAGCACGACTTCTCACTTTGAGTGCGATCAACGTGCTTTTAACCTGATAAAATCAAACTTGTTTCCTCAAACTCTTACAACACACTGGATCAAACTCAAAAACTGCCTCGATGTGAGAAAATGCCCGAGGTATAGTGGGTTATACGTCACCTGTTAATGAGGGAACACGTCAATGAGTACCACCCCATGCAGTATTTTTCCTATGTGTTAATATTACATATTTATCAGTCATATTTGATCTCAAGCTGTCAAAACTGAGACCAGAGCAAATAAAAATCAAAGACGAGCAGGATACTCGACAGATCCGTCTGTGTTGTCGTCTGGGTTGGCAAACATCACTGTACTCTGCAACGCTACCTAAGAACAAATGTCAATACACTGTACGTGTGTGCTGTCTCAAACTGCACACACGTACAGCGTACGCGATTTTGGTACTTCAGGATGGTTAAGTGTGAATTTCCATCTGCACCTTTGTGACAAGAAATGAGGGTAATTTGAGGTGTAAAATGAACTAAATCGTTTTTCAGTTGTGGGAGAAGAACTGGTGTCCTTTGTCGGAGTAAAGATACAACTACAACAACAGAAAAATAGAAGTAAAAGTCCTTCATTCAAAAGTACGACTTAAGTAAAAGCAGAAACTTAAACTCCGACTTAAGTAAAAGTATCAGATGTAAAAGTACTAATTATGCAGAAAAATGGCCCATTTGATTGACTCTCTCTCACACACACACACATATGTATATTAGAATTATTTATATATATATATATATATATATATATATATATATTTTTTTTTTTTTTAATAATAATTCTAATAGGATTTTACTGTTGAAGTTGGTTGTGGTAGAGCTAGTTTTAACAACTTTATATGAAGTTTTGCTGTTGAGTCCTGTGGTCCTTAAAGGGGCTTGATAAATGAGTGATGATGCCTTTTTTTAATATAGGAAAATTTGACCTCTTTGGGCTATTAAAAATGAAATGTTTTGAGCGGAAATCTCTACTGGCTAAAAGCTCACTGGCATCTGGAACGTGGCAAGACACTACTACACCACTTTTAAAGCCACATGAAGTAAGATTTGCCTCTGTTTTGTAAACACAGCATTCAAAGCTGGCCCCTCCTCCACGGCTCAACGACTCCAGAGGTGAAAGCCAATCCCCAGATTCACTTTTATTTTTGTAATGAGCTTTGTCTGCTCTGCGTCTCACCTCACTATATTTGCATTTTGTTCAGTGCTTTGTCCGCCATTTTTCATCAATCCTCTTGGATACCATGGCACCAGTTCACTATGTTTTCATGGACTCACACCCTGGGGCACTTTTGCTGGGGACAAACACCCAATACCCAAAGAGTGACGCCCCAAAAAAACTGCCTTTAATTTTCATTCACCTGTGTTAAGGCCAGGATGAAGGCAGGCTCTCTGCAGATCCAGACACATACTTGTAGTGAGTCAGAAGTGATGATCGAGAGGGATTCTTTTTGTATGAGTCTACACATTTTTTTTTTTTTTTTTGTAGTAAATCCCAACTCACAGTGGCGTACTCAGGGAGGGGGCAGGATGGGTGACCGCCCCCTCTCTTGCCTCCATAGTAGAAAAAGTGTGCTGAAGTGCCTTATTGGCTACCCTTTCCACGTGCAAAATATGATTGGGTGCCCTCTCGGGTGCCCCTTCATACAATACATTTTGATGATGTGCCTTCTAGGGTGCTCCTTCATAAAATAAATTATGATGTGCCCTCTAGTCCAAAAAAAAAATTGATAATGTGCCTTAATGAGTGCCCTTCTAGTGCCCTTCTGGTGCCATGGTGCCTCTCTTTGGTAGCCAACGAACGGGGTATGCAAAAGAGGCGTTGCTGGCATCCCTATGATGGACAGCTACATTGAGTGGTACTAAAATCCGCAACGAAGCAAAAAGCAGATTAATAGTCTGCCTGTACTCTTAGTGGAAAAGCACAATTAGATGCCAAGTTAGAAAACACGATAAAGTGCCCTTACAAAAGAGAAAAAAATAATCCCAGTGAAGAAAATTATACAGTATCACCAACTGTGAAAAATGTTATGTGAGGTTTTTGCTCTCATTTAGCTCTCAAAGTGCACAAGAATGATGCATTTTACTTAAAGATGTACAAATTTTCTCCTGGGTGGGCATTCTCCCGGATCCCCTAGATGGTTCGATTTGATGGTTTTAATTGTTACTACCATATCATTAATCACTTTGATCTGGATCTCCTTTAACTTAATGCTAATTTCAATCAAGGATTAGGACTATTACATCATACATGATGCATCATAGCTTTTTGGGTGCTGGTGGGGCCCCATGTTGTGCAGAGGCTACTTCAACTATTGTTTTGGGAAAATCTGCTTTACTGTAATTCATGAGAATGTTTTAGACATAGCCTATATTAGACGTATTGAGGAAAATCAGGTTGTAGCTTGCAGTCTTCTTTACCGAACTCAAAAAGTTGACTGAAACTAGTTTAACATTGATGTGCTATAAATTATTTCATCAATTATGAAGTTGAAGATAGTTTTATCTGTTCATCAGCTCATCAGTTAGTCAAAGTTTTTCAAGAGCAGGGAAGAAAAAATAGACTGAAGTTTTCTTCTCTTTTCATACATTTTGCAGTCAGATCTTCTCGGCATTTCGACTTTTTCCCTCAACATTGTATTTCAACTTTATTCTCCCCCCATCAACATTGTATTTCGACGATATTCTCCTCATTTCAAAGTGCATAATGCATTTTTTCCTCCCTACCTGGCCCAGTAAGTTCTAAGAATGTTTTCAAAAATAATCAAATTGAATATTTTGGTCTATAAAATTTCAAGAAAAAAAAAAGCCCATCCCAGTTTTTCAAAGTGCAGTGATGTCTTTAAATGTTTTAAGTCGTTTTGTCAGCCAGACTCAGTAGTAAGAAAAGCAGGAACTCTCCATATCAGTTTGAGAAAACGAAAACGAGTTCATCACTACAAACCAAATGAAACCGTCTCTTGGTTTCCGTCCTCTTTTCTCTTCTCTGTAACAAGCAGTGTTGTGGTCGGACCGTGAGCTCGCGGGGCCCCGCGCGGTCAACCGGAGGAATTCACGTGTGAGACCGGGCGGGACACGCCCTCTACGTCACCGAGCTGAAGTCTCAAAGTGAAGACACTCAACCTCTGAGCCTCCACTCTGTCCTCCGCTCTCTGCCGTCACCTTCTTCCGTCCACCGCTGCGGAGGCGCGCTGCTGCGGGAGAAACATGTTCATTAAGTCGGCACGGAATATTTCACAACTCCTCTACTGACTCACCACGGACAGCTTTCATACAGGTAAACCCACCTGGATGATTTTTTGTCTCTGTTGTTCTTTTTTAGGGTTAAAGTTTGGTTTCTCTGGGCCAAAATAATTCTATTCGCTTTATATTCTATGTGAATGTCTCCCATTGTTAGATAGGTAGTAGTAGTAAAGCTATTGCATAATAAAGGCTTCTCAAGTCATGACGAAACTTTACTTTGTATGATATTACGTTGGAATCTTGTTTCCCTGCATGTCTGAAGTGTTTAGGCCTACTTAAAGAAATGTTTGTAAACTTCGGATATAACTGAGCATGTTGTTTTGGCTCTCTTTAGTGTCACCATGGTCACTATCTTGTTCAACTTCAGTAATGGAGCTGACTGATTTCAGTTTTATTCAAAGTAGCTTCTCACAGTAAAAGGGTTTGGCTTCTGAAGTCATTAAATGTCTTTTGGCCTTGGGAGAATTGGCAACATGCACTGATCTGGCACACAAATCATTTCAGTTTAGACTTCTTATCATCCCATTCTTCTATCATAATTTAATGTAATAGATCTAAACCCACAACTCTGGATTTAAAATCTATAGAAGGCATTCACAGTTTATCAGGCATTTTGTATATTTAGAACTGCAACTAATTTTAATTTTTATCAACAATGAACCTGACATTTCTTTTCTCATTTTATTTGTTGTGCTGTAGTCCACCAAAGAAATTCTTAGTCAACTGGTATGAGTTAGTCTAGTAATCAATATGTTAAATAAATAGATCTGTAAAACTGAGTTTAACTGCAAGTAATCCTGCAAAAACACCACTTTAATTCTGGAGTATACCAGCGATACGCTAATAGGTCTTTGAAAATAAGTAATTCAGCATGTAAAATGCATGAAAAATGACTAATTAATTAAATAAAATGTAATTGATTAAGTGACTGATCAGTCAACTAATGGACTTAAAGGAGGTATTCCTGTTTATTATACTGAGTTTTTGGCCTACAAAATGTAAAAGGAAAAAAGGGAAAAATATACTTTTTCTCAATTGTAATGTCTCATATTGTCTAAATAACACAAACTATAGAAATAATTACTTATTTGAGAAGCAGGAAATAGGAACTTTTTGAACTTTTCTACATCACTTGATAAATGATAATGATTTGTGTTGTCTCTCTCTGTCCTCAGACGCACTTCTAAAATGGCCCATCAGAACCAGAGCTGCCACTATAATGAGTCCATGGGCTTCTTCTACAACAACAGCGGCGCTGACGACAAATGGGACAGAGCACAGCTCATCCTGGTGCAGGTGGTCGGCTCGCTCTTCTGCTGTTTCATCCTGGTCTCTAACGCCATGGTCATAGCTGCTGTCATCACCAATAAGAGGTTTCACTACCCTTTCTACTATCTCCTATCCAACCTCGCCGCCTCGGACTTCCTGGCGGGCATAGCGTACGTGTACCTGATGTTTAACACGGGCGAGGTGTCCCGGAAACTTACAGTTAAAGGATACTTCATCCGTCAAGGTCTTCTGGACATCAGTCTGTCAGCCTCGCTGGCGAACCTGCTGGTGATTGCTCTGGAGCGCTACATCTCCGTCATGAACTGGAAAGTCCACAGCAACCTGACGAAGAGGAGAGTGACGCTGCTGATCGTGCTGGTGTGGGCCATCTCCATCTTCATGGGGGCAGTGCCGAGTCTGGGCTGGAACTGCATCTGCAACCTGAGCGACTGCTCCAAGCTTGCTCCCATCTTCAGCAGGAGCTACCTGATCTTCTGGTCCGTGTCAAACCTGGTGGTGTTCCTGGTGATGGTGGTCATCTACCTAAGGATCTACGCCTACGTCAAGAAGAAGACGGCGGTGCTCACGCCGCACACCAGCGGCTCCATCAACCGCAAGAGGACGCCCATCAAGCTCATCAAGACGGTCATGGTCGTGCTCGGTAGGTGCTCGTCATAAAAAAGCTGTCAATGCAGCATCGTTGATACGTTGAGTCAGAATATTTCCTGCTTTCGTTAGGTGTAAAGTCATTGTTGTGGCAGCTGTGCGTCTCTCGTCGGGGTCACAAAGTCCAGGCATTTCACTGAGTCACTGCTGAACACGCTGGACTGTAATCTGTTTTTCTGATATGAAGGAAAACCTTGAGCATAATAATACAAACACTTAAGCTTTCACTAAACATGTTGAGTGCTTGTCAGAGATATGAGGGAACCTTAGCTGAAAGGTTTCTCTTTTTTCTCTGTATCTTGTGTTATTGGCCACTTCAAATGTTCCTTTTCTATGCCTAGTGAATTAAACCAATTACCAGAGCTGCAATTAATGGACCCCCCCCCCCCCCCCCCCCCCCCCCCCAATTTATTGATTAATCTGCACTTTATGCAGAGTATTTTCTTTATTAATCAAATTAATTATTTGGTCTAAAAATGTAAGAAAATGCTCAAGAATTTTTTTTTCCCGCTTTTTCCACTTAAAAGTCCAGGGTGAGGCCTTTAAATGTCTTGTTTTGTCCAAAACCCAAAGACATTCAGTTTAATATCATATTAAACAGAGAAAAGTAAGAAATCTCCATATTTAAGAAGCTGAAACTGCATTTTATGTATTTTATTGTATGAAAAATAGTTGATTATTTTTCTGTCGATGGACTAAAGAATTAGTCAACTAATTGTTACAGCTCAACCCATTGTTATATCGTTTAATGGGCTAAGTAGACTAATTATTCATTATTGCTTGTTCTGTCCAATTAGCAGTCAAAAACCCTGCAGATATTAAGTTTACAGGATATTAATCAGGAAAAAGAAATCCTCATATTTGACAAGCTGAAACTAGTGGCCTTTAACATTAATGTGCTATAAATTCCTTCATTAATTATGAAGTTGAATACAGTTTTATCTGTTCATCAGCTCATCAGTTAGTCAACGTTTTTCAAGTGCAGGAAAGAAAAAATAGCCTGAAGTTTTCTTCTCTTTTCATTAATTTTGCAGTCAGATCTCCTGGTCTGCCAGTATTTGTTTAGCTGTTGCAACAGGATACCTTCCAATAGAAATTCTCTTCTCACATTGTTTCCCTCCTGGCTCTTTTTTTAAGAACAGTACAATAGGACTGCACCTTCGTCTTCTACAGGAGCACCAAAATAAGCTGTTCAATGCATATTCTCATGCACGTACAACACACAATAGTTAAAGGCCATACCATAAGACTCTGATGCAGACTGATGTGTTATAAAATATCATAAGTTAATATCTGTGAATGTGTTCAGTTTCTGTTCAGTCATCCAGATAAAACTGAACATGAGATGGTTGTCGTGACTTTGCACAGTCGTCCTGCAGGATAATAGCCTGTCATTGTTCTTTGTCTCTTCAGGGCACTCGTTTGTTGCCTCACCAGATGGCTCGATACAGTTTGTAGCGTAGGAGCTGTATGCCTTTGTACACACTTTATTCCAGACTGCTGTGTAATTATCTTTCCCTGCAAGGACACTGCTCCTGAGCCTGTGTGGCATACCATCCACACCACAGTTGCCTTCAATGAACGTCCCCTCCTACCCACCCATCCAGAAAAAAAAGGAATAAGAAGAGGAACCTATACTTGAGGACTTTGTCAATTGCTTTCAGATGCTTTGCAGAGTTCCCTTGAGCTTGTGGAAGTGTTAGTACACAAGTGTCATTGTTAAATGCCCTGTTGATATTGCCCTAAAGCAAAACTACCTGAAGCACCAAAGGACGAAGATTCAAAATAGTCCAGCCTGCAGCAACCTTCTCCCTGTTAGGATTTCTTCAATGCTAATTCGTCGTTGAATTATCTGTAGAGGTCTCCTCCTCTCCAAAACAAACAGACCCTATGATTAAAACCGGTTAAAAACATAGATTAAAGCCGTTTTATGTTAAAAATGGGTGTTTCTCTGATGCTATTTGGCAGAAAAAGGAGGTCACAGAGGGGCTGTGAGCCGAGCTGCTGCTAATTTCTGCTCAACTTGTTTCTCTGAGAACTTAAGATGCAGACGGATTTTACTGGGAGCTAAATTATCCACGGAGGTCTCCCCTTCTCTTAATCAAAGAGACTCTGTGATTAAAACCAGTAAAAACATATTTTTTTAAATATGAAACTGCTTTATTCTAAGTTTCTCTGATGCTGTTCGGCAGACAGCTGGAACTAATGCTGGCTCAGCTTGTGTCTCTGATAACTTTAGATACAGACTTCTGATGAATCAAATCATTCATCTGGTTAAAATATATAGTTTAAAACGACAAAGATGTAAAAAGGTCTATTGTCGATTTATGACAGCCACAACACTGTCCTAAGGCGACCAAATAAAAAGAGACATCTGATTAAAGTTATAGATTTCTCTGGGCTTAAACAATCAGGATAATAAAAGTAAACGACTTAACACATAATATATCTAGTCATTTATAAATGTTTGAATGCAGAAAATTTGCATACACTTCCTTTAAAATGTCGTGCAAATCACAAGGCAGCGATATCAGAGAGGGAAGGAAGGAAATCTTAACACCTCTGAGGTATGCATGTCCATGTCCATGGGATGTATTATGCAGGAAAAAAAAGAGTAACTTTTGTTCCAGATGAAACGCAGTCTGCTCAGGTGGAATGGATAACTGGACAAACCAGTTTGAAGACGCTTAACCCACACATGCTTTGTTATAACTAAAGTAAAATGAATGAGTCCACAATGCCAGATCCTGATACGGACACCAGAGGGTTAAAGAACAAATTAATGTGTAACTGCTGTTAAACACGAAGCATCGAACTACACCACTCAGATTCAGATTTTGTTTTCATTCTTTAAGTGCAACCACCATCATCAAATGAATACCAACTGAGAAAAGGAACACATGCTTGAAATGTGTGTTCCTAAACCCCTCTGTTTTTACTCTGTTGTCGATTAAAGGGCAAGAAAATCCACTTTTAAACTTCAATACATGAAGGACTGCCAATGGAAGACCATTAAACAGGGTCTCACGCAATTTAAATTCAGTTCACTTTATTTTGAACATGTGGGCCATCAAAGACAAAGAGGAAGAAGAATGAGTATAAGAATAGAAACACACTGTAAAATGTGGCAAAGTTTTTGACTTTCAGGCCTATGAGGAGTGAGAAACATAAAAACACTTCTACCAGACCCTCTGCGTCTGTGTACACATGTACCCATGCTTGTGTATGTGACACAAAGAGGGCGAGAGCTTGTATAGAACAGAGCTTGTTTTTGTTCTGCAGATGTATTGAGGCAACAGAGATGCAGGTAGCACAGACAAGTTGCTGCTTGTGGCTTCCTTTCAGTTCCAGAAATCTCTTTAGTAGCTGTTTTGTGCCCAAACATGTTTGAAATCGAGTAATTAGCTGCCTCAGTAGCCCTGTGACCTAACATATTGTGTACAAAACACACCGTATTTAACATGATGGCCTTGTACTCCCAACCAGTGTCTGCTTGTTGTAGGATTAAATTACTCTGCTGAAATGCAGTGAATTTTTTTCATCTTATATGTTCTTTAATTACCTTCATCAATGAAAGTACAGGAAACCATCAAATACACTTTAGTTTTGATTATTTTATACATTTGCTTTTTTCAATGCACATCAGAACAGTCAGGGACCTGTTGAAGAATGTATTTAGCTTTTTTGAAAGACAATAATTATTTTATTTATTCATCATTTATTAAGGAAAAATGCCTAAAATTCTCAGATTCCAGGCTGTGTTGTAAATTTAATTTCTTCAGTTTGTACTGTTGCGCAAATAAACAGCACATTTGAATACAGATGAATCATGACAATTATAATAATGTATAATAAAATGTTGCCCTCAAAGAGGCTTAATGTCTTCACCATACGGGCACTTTAGCTTAAATGGCTCCTCACAGTGGATAACTGTGGGTTCAGATTGTGTTTCTACCTGCCAGTTCATGTTTCACTACCAACAAAAGAGCAGTTTGCAAGAGTTTTATTGAAATGTTGAACCAGATAAGAATTTCTTGTACAGCGATTTTAAATTCTCACTCTTGGCTGGAACAGAGGCTCGAGAAAAAGCCCAGTCTCCTCTTATTGGCTTGCAAGAAAGATAGGGTACACCTTTTGTAAAGGAAGTTCTCTCTCTGTGGGGGGAGATACTCAGACGGAGGTGAGGGGTGGTTTATTCTAATGAGCCTGTATGCAGCATAGGAAGGAGAGTTGTTGACTTGTTGGATCAAGATTTTTCTTATCTAGACAGCCCACAAAAAACTGACTGGACTGTCTTATTTGACAGTTTTTGGGTTGGCAAGCACTCCAGATGCCAAAATGTATGTGCACAAGGACTGAAAAAGTGAATTTCTTAACCAAGTGTCACTTTGTTTATACTCACTCCTGCACTCAAGAAAAGAACATGCAAGAAATAAGTGTTACAAAAACCTAACTGTGTGTGATTTGTGATGTTTGTTCCTGTAGGGGCCTTTGTGATCTGCTGGACTCCCGGCCTGGTGGTTCTGCTGCTGGACGGCCTCAACTGTAAGAGCTGTGAGGTCAAGAAATTGAAACGCTGGCTGCTGCTGCTGGCTGTCCTCAACTCCGTCATGAACCCCTGCATCTACTCCTACAAGGATGAGGAAATGTGGACAACCTTCAAGAACCTATTACGCTGCATTGGTAATGGCACGCGGCGGCAGCGGTCCACGAAGGCCAACACCAGGCCGCTCAGCTCTGGTCCTGATACGGGCACCAGTCAGCCTCCCTCAGAGGACACAAAAACTGACGAGCAGGGCATACTTAAGACCTGAAAATGGAGGTTGTTAAGAAAGAACCAAAACTTCTGTCCAGCTTTGACTGGACGTACTTTATGAAGACACAGATTGGAGTTGACTTGAAGGAGAACCAACATCAGTTGGTCTTAGCGGGTCGTTGTCCTCAGAGTACTTTCTTGAAGAGACACTGCAGGCCAGCTGCTCCACTGTAGAGCTGGTGAGATGGAGATAAGAAGAGAAGTTATGCACTACTTATTCAGCAAATGGATGCCAAGATGTGGTTTTTCAGTTTTTCCCCAGGATTTTTACAGTTTTTGGAAACAATACTCCCATTCATATGTACTGGGAGTTTCCTTTTGCTGTTTCATCCGGCTCTTTTTGTCTTCCTCATCACATCTCTGCCCTGTGCGTTATTTAAACTTGGACATTTCTGCCCTGCAATGGCTGAAGAAAAAAATCCAGTGTGAAGTACACAGTGGTACATTTCTACTTTTACCTCCAAAAAAGGGTAAAAATCATACAAGGGGTGGCTTGACTTTGTCACTAATATGTGTGTACATCCGAAACAATGCAGGTATGGATGTTCTAGTTAAGCTAGATGTATAACTTGTTTGTAGTCAGGTACTATAAAACTGTAGGTGTGCTTGGGTAGGGCACAGTTTTTAAGATTATTTCCTGTTTTTAAACATAGCCAGTGATAAATACTGTAAACTGCTGTACTATAGTATTTGTATCTACTTGTACATCATGTAAAATGCTTTCAAGAAGAGGTGAAGTAGTTTCAGCTGTGTGACAGACTTCCCAGCATGATCCGATTGCTTTAGCTCTCATTTGCATTTTAAGTGAATATCCCACCCTGCTTTATTTTGTAAAGCAGGCTTGCCTCTAGGGGAATAGATAACAGAGTGACTCCTTTCTTGTCCCATATGTCCGTTTTTATCAGTTGACCTTAACAAAAACACAGACTCCCGCCTTCAGCACCTCATGGAGGCAAACTTGTTCTCCCTGTAGCATTTTTACACATCCGCTTCAGCTCACTGAATGGCTGCTGTTGCTCTGATGAAACAGCTGCTCGCCTGACAGTACAGGGGTTGTAAAGTGATGTTGCAACACACTGGATTCCTGCTGTAGTTTCAGCTAGTGTACCTGCAGGAGCCGAAGAGGATATGACTGAATAGACTGTACCTACACACACACACATACACACACACACACACACACACACACAGGCCCCCCTTTCTCCTGGACTGCTCTGACGCCTCCTTTGCTAAATCATTGACAGGGTTCAAATGACTCTTCAACCTGCTGTAGAGTTTTTATGCTACTCCTGCTGTAAAAAGAGACTACACTGTTGAAGCTTTTTTTGTTTTTAACCTGGGAGTGTAGGAATGCCTCACATGAGAGTCGTGATTGAAAAGGTTTACAGCTGCATAATCTCAAACTGAGATTATTCATGGTCATTCCTGTGTAGTTTGACTTTGGACATTTAAAATCACATGTTAAGTCACAGCTTTTGTTTGGAATTTCATGTTGTTGTTTTTTTTACATCAAACTTTGCAACATGTACATCATGCCTGTTTTTTGTTGTTGTTGTTGGTGTTTTTTTTACAGCAGGCAACACAGAATAAATTCACTTAAAGGATTTGCAACTACATTACTTCATACAGTAGGTAGTAGGAATCTCTAATATGGGTCAAATAATATTTATAACAAGGATCTATAGAATGGAAATTTATCCTACAATTTTAATAATTATTTTGGCATTAATTATTGGTAATAAAAATATTGTACAGATATTCAGGTTCCAAATAATCCTAATACCTAGAATTTTTCACTAATAGGTCAAAGATTTCACTTATCATAATTACTACGGCCACGAGAGGTCCTCACCTAATGGTAAAGGTATTTATTTTGGGTGGTTATAAGGTGCTTGAACAAACAACCTGGGGGTGTTTTTGTATTGATTACCATAAAATAACTCTATGATTTCCTAATTTTTCCTTTATTGCCACCACCAGTTCAAAAATGCTAATTAATCCAATACTTTGGTTTATGATGAAATACCTGCAGAAGTAATGACCTTCCGTCAGTCTCGGCTGTACTTTGTTCTTGGTACTAAGCAGCAAACTAAAATGGTATATCCTAACATTGTCATTGTGAGCATGTTAGCATGCTAGCGCGGCGGCAGCCTTTTTAAACGCCACCCAGTTGGCACCAACATTCTCCAAACCAAGCCATGAGTTTACTTGTTAGTCTTGTTTGACTGGGTCACACTGTCGCCTGATTCTGAATCAAAATAACTGTCACTAACTGATGACACCTGTAAGTCTAGAAACTTTTGACAACACTAGTGCAAAAATAGCAAACTTAAAAAAAGAAGAAAAAAAACACTGCAAGGATTACCTGACGCTCCATTTACATGACTTGTACTTCAGGCAATAGTTGATGAAGTACCGTTGCTTGAGATTTCTGCTGCTCCCACCGCTGCCACTCAGGATGATTTCCTCTATTCAGGCTAATTAGTGAATGACCTTTAGTTTCCTTCCACTCAGTTACAAAATTAGCGAAAGAGCTGAAAAGAAAAACAGAATTGACCCGTAAGTGGGAGGAGCAGGATCCTCATCTGAATGAGACTGCACTTGCAACAGTTAAAAACAGCAACATATAAGTAATTTCATTTTAATTTTCCAAGATCAGACAAGCTTGGGTGTGGTCGTCAGCCAAATCAATAGTCAAACTAGTACAACCTTCTGTGATTAATAGTAACATGACATAAATTGTCCTGTCAGCGTCAGTGGTTAAATGTTGTAGGCTTATGGAAGAATATAATATATTCAAATATTGAAACCTTTTAACCTTTTAATCACTCCTTTTCTGCTGTATAATCCCACTCAGGATTTAATCCCCCAAACACAACCAGTTTCCTCTGGCAACAGAAGAAACGGTTCAACACTGTACACTGTGCTCATAGAAAACTTCTCAGGATCTAAATTACATTCAGCTTATGTTTCAGGTTGAGGTTTGACTTAAATAAAGTTGTGTTATTTACATTAAGTGCTAGCTGTATTGTACTGTATGTCCTCAGTCGTGACTGCAGCATGCCACTCTGGTTTTGCATTCCCAAAAACATGAACTGTAAACTTGTGTGGTGTGGCAGGCCTGTTTCTACAGCTGTGCTGTAATTATGCATTCTTGAAAAGCCAATTAAATTTCACAGATGTTCAGAAATGCTGTCTTTTGGTTTTTGGTCTTAATCTCAGCAGTACACACAGGGTACAATGCTGTATAAATAACCCTTGTGCCATAAGGACTCATAGAGGCCAAGTTCAAAGGTAAATCGTAATTTACAGGACTGAGTGGTTTCTCCTACAAAGTTCTCAGCTCAGTTTCTAATGAACATAATTTTACACACAATACCTGATAAATGCATTGACACTGCAATTTTACCCAGATCATTAACAATTTGGCCAATATTCACCCAATTAGACACATTTTCACTTATTCTTTGATCAGACAGTTCCTGATATACATGATAGGGTTAGGGGTTTTACCACTTTGAGTTTTTGTTATTGTTGTTGCCAAGCTCCACTAGTTTCATCCTGTGATGACAAATAAGCAAAATCCTAAGGAAGATTGTGGATGCTTTACAATACCCGTACTACCATACTGCACTATTAAGCATGTGTCCTCCACCTTTCAGCCTCAACGCCTCTTCTCCAACTGTTCCTGGTGCGGCCTCTTTTCCTTGGACAGAGTGAGGTGGATGACATTGGACGTAATGTGCCAAAAATACCAGGATGTCCTACTGCACCCAGTTACGTTTTTGCTACATGCAATCAAGCATGCTTTTTCTGGCTATTCTGACCCACAGTCCTCTTCGCAGTTTATATGAACAAGAGGGTCAAAGTTCATGGGTGATATGATCAAGCAGTATGTCCCAGATGTATCCATACTGAATGCAACATGTCATACCTTGTAAGGGCAGCTGCAGTACGTACTAAATGCAACATGAAATGTGGCTGAAAATCTTGTATAAAAATGTTTATAAATCCTCAGAGTCAGGTGTGGGCACAATTATAGCATTACTATAAAATGTATTGTCGGTATGGAAAAAGTTTGGTCACTGGTGTGGCACCAGTAACCTCACAGCTTGCTGGTGACACTTGGTCAAGCAAGACAATAAAGGTGTTTTTACAATAATGTTTAACAGGGTTGAATGTTCAAATTTGCTCATAGTGAAAGAAATAAGAAATAAGACTTACACAGTAATGACAACGCCCTGGTGGTGAGTTCAGGTGCAGCACAGACCTGTGGGTGATTCTGACCTGTAGGACATTGAAGGTGAGCTGAAGCACCTCGTGAACGAGAGCATCATCAAAGAGTGATTGGACAGCCTCTTCAGCTGATTGGAAAATTAGGCACAAGCAAGAGGGTGGGCCTCACTGAGAAAAGGGTGCTTAAGCTTTGTTGAGGTGACTGCACACACACACACACACACACACACACACACACACACACACGCTCATAGAGTTGGTCAGTCATTCAGTCAGTCAGTCAGCCAGAGCGCGTTAAGCCACAACACCAAACCTCCCCATGGCTCTACGGACAGCGACATCCCTGTACCTGTGTTTCCTGCTGGTAAGTTCTCACACAGTGGAGGATTACTAATTATAACAGTACAACAGATTTAATTCCACAGAGGAAACTAATAGCCACAGATGTTTAAGGTTAACCTGTAACTGTGTTATGAGGGCAGAAGTGATGTGTTTTCTGTATTCACACAGAAACAGGAATATTAGCTACAGCGTAAACTGAGTGTGTGATATTCACACTTTCATGTGTTGCTGAGGTACCCTGCTTGCTTTTGTTGTCTTGTCAGAAACACTTGTTGCGGCAGGCATGTGGTCATGGGCTTGTGGCGTTTCTGTGTATTGCTGGGTTACTTGTCAGCTTCTTGTGTGGCTCATATCCTTGATTATAAAACAATCTGCAATCAATCTTGAATAAATGAAAACATTGTGATTCTTACTTACATTTTCTGCCTGTGCTACTGCTGTTGATGTCAGTTGCTTTTTGATTTTCTTTATCATTTTGGCTCAAAACTAACAAAGCTTTACAGATTTGATTTGTGGGTTTAATTCATGAACACATGACAAGTCATGACTCACTGATAAATCATGTTACACTATTCAAATGTGTTTACACGCAACAAAAATGCCTTTACATGCTGTCTTCGCCTGCAGGGAGTACATTGCTGGCATGATCTGGACAACACTGAGTACGACTGTTGGCCGATCAACAGTCCAAATGATTACAACATGATCAGCTGTGGTGGTATGGTTTTTTTTAAAACATTTATTTATTTGTTTGTCTGAGTCGGTCACTGCAGTTATTAGCTGATGTTGAGCTGCTTTGGATGCTTTATGTGTGAATGTTTATTGTAAAAGCAGATGGTTCTGCTCTTGTGACTAAAAATGGAAGTTAGATAGTCTAATCAGTCGTTTTGGCGTTAGTCAGCTATCTTTGGTCGATTAGTCATTTTTAATGCTGAAAGACTTATTTCCGAGAAACTTACGAGCACATCTCTGGTAAAACACAAGATTTAAAGTGATACTTTTGCATGACTCCTTAAGGAGAAACTCAGTTTGATTGACTTGATTAGTCCCTAAATCAGTCAACTAAGAATTTTCAGTGGAGGACAGCCTCAGGAAGGAGAACCATTTACAGCATTTGTTCAGAATTAATTACAGTGACTTAGTAGGTGGGGCTCAAGAGAATTATGTGCAAACACAGTATCCTTTACCACCTGCATATGTACACTGCATATGTACACTGTTGGAATATTAATGTTCAGGTGAAGAACATGTGTGTTGTCACAGGACTGGAAATGGCCTGGGTGCAGCGCCCGCCAGAGAAAATAACCAATGGGAAGGATTTCAATGTCTCGTACACGGTGACGGCTCCAGATTCCTTCTACGAGTACGCAGTCAGGAACAAGATTTTCCAGTTCAGGTGAGTGTGTTGCATAAACACCTGGCATCCACACGTCTGCCTCCCTGCCATACCCTGAATGCAGACACACACACACACAAACAGGCACACAGACACACAGACACATGCAGACACACATATGTCTGAGTTGATAAATCAAGACAAAGAGATTGCTGGGAAATAAATTTGATGAAAAACACTTCACACGATGATTACACAATTACTGAAACATGATTCATGTGTTGTTGCGCATGCACACACACACACACACACACACACACATACAAATAATGATATTTAATCAGTACATTTATTTTGCGTGTAAACTCACATCACACAGTGTCTTAGTGAGCTGAGGGATATAAATTGATAAGATTTTATTGATTATAGTTTCTGCTCATTGCTTATCCGATTCTTCTCTTTTTTGATTCTCTTATTGATTCCTGATCCATTTTCTAGGTGTAAATACGTTTTAATAGTCAATGCCACACTTTTATTATCTCTGAGTATAAACTCCTTGTAGATTAAAGGAGAGAGTACATGTACAGCATTCATTTTTATTCAGATTTTCTGCCCGTGTAGTACCAACATTATTATAAAAGGGCATTTATCCTGGATATCAGACGTGCTGCTCGGTTGGGGAGCAGTGGCACTCCTAGAATTTAAGCCCCTGTCTTATAGAGAGATGTCTCAGCATATCACTGAACTTGAAATGAGTTTACTGACAATACAAACAGCATTATTTTTCTCTTTCTCTGTGAAATGAAGCCAAGCTTTGGACCGTTTTTTCCTCACCACCATGACTCCAGCAGCATAGACGCATGGTTTCAACATCATTGTTTTGCAATGCAATTCTGTCAAAAAAACATGCTGACATCAATTAAATGAACTGATAAGCGCAGAAGCATAAGATTCTGACAGATAAGACAATTTCCCATCCTTACAATGTCTTATATTTTAAGATTGTTTCCATCTCTGTCACTGGTTTCCCAGGGATTTCAATTCTGTAATACATCAATGATGCTATTATCAATCCATTCTCATGGATGTAGCCTTGGCCAGGGGGAGGGGTCGTCAGGTGGTCCCCACTTCTTAAGTTTATGCTCAAAGGAAGGCAAGGTGATCTGAGGTTTTTGTTTGAGCTGCCATTGTAAATAGCATTAGGTGTTAATAACCTTATTTGTCTACCCACCCATGTTTCCTTCCAGTGAAGCGTCAGAGGCAAAGAGGTTCTGTCATGAACACGAGTGCCCTGCAAACTGGAACAGCGCCAACGAACTGAACTGCTGTGTTTATCATGCCAACATCCACTCCTGTCCTCTGGGCCTGATGGTGGGTCACATTCACAGTCACTGTCTCCTCATGTAAAGAAAACTACAGCAGATGAGAATGATCTCTTGGTCACACCAGAGCTGTTGCTTAATTTTTTAAAAATTGTATTTAATTTTATTGTTATTATCAATACTTTTTTTTATTATGTTGGTCTTTATTTTTTACATCTTATGGATTATTAGTTATGGATTCTGTGTATTCCATTCATCTTATTGTTATTTTTATATTAGAATTATTATAATCAAGTTGACTTTTTTCCATTTTATTTTCCATTAATTACGGCATTCTATTCCTGTTTTATTTTCATTCTTTTCTCTATTTTTCATTTTATTTTAAAATAAAGTTAATTTCATTATTATTATTTCTTCTTCTTCTTCTTCTTCTTCTTCTTCTTCTTCTTCTTCTTCTTCTTCTTCTTCTTCTTCTTCTTCTTATTATTATTATTATTATTATTGTAATGTGGGTTTTTATTTCCAATCTTAACTTATGAATTCTGTGTATTTTATTTTCAACTAATTAATATTTTAACATTATTTGAATTGTTATAATCACTTCATTTTTCATTTTATTTTCCATTGTTTTTTTAATTATTATTTTTATTTGTTTTCTTAAATATTAAATGGATGTGTATTTTGCACATATCCTGTAGGACCATCTGATTATTTTATATGCTTTTCATTTAAATATGTCAATATTTTATAAAAACCTTGTACCCTGAATTGCCCAGCACTTATGAAAATAAACTGGGCATGTTTTGAAATAAAACCTCTCCAAACTCTTGTGTTTTCTCATTACAGAAACAAGGTGGGATCTGTGGCCCGTGGATTCCTGACGATGGTGAAATAGTGACTCACACTGTCTCCCAGGCGGGCCAGATGACTCAGAAGTTATGGACTTCAAAGGTGAGAGAACACAAACAAACATGTGTTGAGATTTGGAGAGCAGTTGAAGTATTTCTTAAAGCCCAGTATCCTGTGAATATTTAATTTGATGTGTTGTTTTTACACACAAAGGGAACATCATCCTCAACTATTCACAATAGTAGTCCGTCTCCGTAGTCTGTTCTGATGGAACATCACGATACAACATGGCAGCAGGTTCTAATTAAAAAATGTATATAAAATGAGAAAGAGTATAGAAAGCCACACTTTAGATTATGGTTTATCAAATGAATGGAAGGTAATAAGTACAGAAAACCAAGAAAGAACAAGAATTAATTAATGTATAATACAACTTCATTATTGTGGTTAACATCTGGCAGAATACTCTCTTATATCCCAGATGGATATAGATAGATATAGATTTATCAGGACAAACTAATAAATTCCTTATACAACACATACACACATTTCATATCCACAGCTCTGATTGTTTGGGGTCCATTTTTAAGTCATATTACAGTGACGTAAAGTGTTTTTAAAGATAATAACAATGGTCTAGATAGTTTGCAAAACTGTTTTTCATGCATGCATTTTATTTTATCTGCATCATTTTGTTGTTGTTTTAAGTCCCAATCCACTCAAAACAACAAATTAAACTTAATGATATTGTTGACTGAGACTTGCTAATATACTCACTTATATACAAACTCATACAGTACAAATTCTGTTGTGGTGTTTTCTCATATACTGAAGGTGGTGCTGGTCCATGTGGGAGTCACCTCAGTTATTGCTCATATCAAAATAGGACAGATGCATGCAGCTCTGGAGTCCAAAGTGAATGTTGTCAGTGCTCAAGGTCAGTCTGCTAAGTTTCCATTTGTTGATAAGCTGAATCCTGCAGTACAATGCAGAATAATGTCTCGGCTGCTCAGCCATGATCTGGCATGTATGTATTCATATGGTTCGTTGAGTACAAAACTATATAAATACATTGCTTTAAGAACCAGAAAAAGAAACTTAGGAAACACAGAATTTTTAGCTAAAAGGTAAATTTATGTGTGACCTTGCAGAAGAATAGCCATGTAAAAACAACTGCTTCACTATCAGCAGAGTAACAATAATAAACTTCATTTTGTACTTTCTGGTAGACACCTAGATAGCCAGTACAACCTACTGCCTGCAGGAAAGTTTTTTTTTTTTTTTTTAACCAAAATGTCTACTAATGTATCTGTAAATGTTCTTAAAGCATCATGATCATCTGTGTGAATTTCATTAATTTAACTTAAGTATTTAAGGTTGCTAAACATTTTTCTCAATTTTCTGCTACTTTATACTTTTAGTACATCTAATAAATACATAAGTGATGAAGTGTGAACAATAAACTACACTGTTATAGATTTCGATACAATAGAATAAGTGACCCAGCAGTAAATACAAAAAAAACCCAACAACAACTATTTGTCAATAATTGTAATATTTTTTCTAAAAACACCCATTCTGCATAATGAATACTTTTTGCTCCTGGTACTTTGAGACTTTGACTTGTAAGAAGGCATTTTAACCCTGTGGTTTTTGCTTCTTTCATTTAATTAAACAAGCTGAGTACTTCCTTTGTGTCAGATGGAAACCTAAAATAGAGTGTTTCACTGATTGTGTTTCAGTGTGCGGGGATAAAAAGTGCGAGAAGGAGGAGAACTGTCTGAACTGTCCTGCAGACTGTGGCATCTGCCCCATGTCCATCACTATCAAGGTGGCCATCGGGCTTCCTGTTGCTCTTTTCAGCAGCGGCTTCATCCTAACCATGGTGGTCAGTCTGTGACACACACACACACACACACACACACACAGAAGATGTTTCATGCGCTGATGTTTATCTGAATTCCCTCCCTGCAGTGGCTCCAGTACCAGAAACAGAAGTTGCTCTGGGACGAAAGCTGGATCATTAACTACAAGAGCATAATATTTGGTAAAATGTCTCACGCTGAAGTTGTAAAGATTCTGTTTACACGTGCAGAAAACTTTGCTTTCACAAACACTCTAGACTTTCACTTTCTTCAGTGTGTTCCAGGAATGGATCACTTTCATTTTACTGTTAATGTATCAAAAATATGATTGATTACCTGTTGTGGGAAATGCATTCTCAAATGAACTTTTCTTTCTTTTTTATTGTTAACATGAATTGGCCAAAACTGGAGTCACACTGTCGAAGCTCCTCACACAGTCAGCATAACAGAACTTTCTATCCATGTGGACCAAACTGAATCATTTTTCATTTGGTTTCACACAAAATGCATTCAGTGAACTTTTTTTCAATGATACTCCACCACCCGCAAAGCACTTTACATTTACACATTTTATTTATTTTTATACACCATTTTCAGTGTACCTGTTTAACAAACACATTGAAAGAGAATAATAGCAAATTTCATGCATTTCTGCAGTACCCTAGATATATATACATATATATATATATATATATATGTATGTATATATGGCCAGTGTGTAATGAGCGCCAATATTTACTTTGTGTATTTGTCAATTCTGAAGTGTTGACAGTGTTTTGCCTAGTACTTCTACTACCTACTAGTGTTTTCCCTAGTAGCTTATCTTGAGACATGCATGATGTGCCTTGCTAGTTCAAGTGAGTTTTCATAGGAAAGTTAACTGTTTGGCCAAGATGAATGTTGGTAATTCAGCCTGTATGAAGAGTTTCAGCTTGTTATCAATTGAATAAAACTGTAAAAGTTAATGTCAGAAAGACTGTGTTGGACCTGAATAAAAAAAGCATTCTTATATATAAAAACACAGTAGAATTTCTCGAGACTCTTGTTAAATGAACAGTAAACTGACACTGTGTATCTAATTGACTGCAGTGTGTGACAACGGCCTCAGCAGCATTATCAGCCTGCAGCGCATCAAGAGTATCTCCACCATCAGTCGAACTACTGATGTGACCGTGTGCACCGGAGTCAACACCTCCTTCAAACAAGGCTTCATCCAGCCAGGCATCTAGTGAGTACATTATTGTTTTCCTACATAATATGGACAATACCATATGAATCAGCACTGTACGACAACATCCCTGAAATATTAGCTGAGCAGTAGTAAAGCAGGTCTTTAAAAATAAAAAAATAAGAAAAAACAACAACAAAAGAACTTACTCATCACTACAGTTACAGGGCTATTTACAGTACCACACAATGTTTATTGTGCAAATATTTGTTCACAAGGAGACTGTCTGCCTCAAAACAAGCTCCTAGGCGTAAAACACTGTTAACAATCCTCACACAGAAAGTAAATATTTTCACTCAGAACACACTGACCTGAAAACGCCAACAAAAGGGAGTATTACATACATGATGAACTTTTATCTTAGAATTTTAAAGGTTTTTCACATAAATTGTTATTTCATTATAGAATAATAAAAACACATTAATTATTTAAAAAAGGAACAAGAATTTATCAGAAATGCAACGTTCTTATTTTATATCTCTCCATATCTTTGCATATTTCTTTCTTTCTGGTAGACACCTAGATAGCCAGTACAACCTACTGCCTGCAGGAATAAAACATTTTTTTTTTTTTTAACCAAAATGTCTTCACTAATGTATCTGTAAATGTCCTTAAAGCATCATGATCATCTGTGTCAATTGCACTAATTCAACTCAATTTTCTGCTTCTTTATACTTTTAGTACATCTAATACATACATAAGTGATACAAAGTGTGAACAATAAACTACATTGTTGTAGATTTAGATACAATAGAATAAGTGACCCAGCAGTAAATACAAAAAAACAAACAACAATTTGTCAATAATTATAATATTTTTTCTAAAAACACCCATTCTGCATAATGAATACTTTTTGCTCCTGGTACTTTGAGACTTTGACTTGTAAGAAGGCATTTTAACACTGTGGTTTTTAGTACTTCCTCTGTGATAGATGGAACCTAAAATAGAGAATGTTTCACTGAGGAACAAGAATGTATCAGAAATGCAGCATTCTTATTTAATATCTCTCCATATCTTTGCATATTGTAATTATCTTGTGGAAGAAAAAGGTTGACAAAAAAAACAAAAAACAACAACAACAACCTTATATTCCAGGGCTGCAATCATCATCATCATCATCATCATCATCATCATCATCATCATCATCATCATCATCATCACCATCATCATCATCATCATCATCAGACTATACTGTAAAGTATAATATTCCATATGTCCAGTATATACAGTAAATGTGCAGTATGTATATGTAAGAGGCACAAACTATACTGTAATGATACAATACTGTATAGTAAGTATATAAAACTTAAATAACAATATAGTAGTAATATAGTGTTTTGTATAGATAATAATTTGAATGTAAGGTAAAATAGTAATATGGACATTTAACTACTTTCCATGCATTTATTGACAGTTTACTTACATGAACAGATTGAAAGAAAAAAAGAAACAATTAAAAAATATAGATTATATTATATAAATTCTTATAAAAAGAAAATTATGTAGATACATTGAATTTTCTCGTGACAAAATGCTAGATTTTAACACAGGTTATTTATTTATTATTTTAAAATATATTTTATTTAAAATTGTAAAGAATTTCTTCTTTATTTTCTATTTAATGAAGTTGTTGATGATGTTGACTGTCTTGCAGTGACGGGAGGAGGGTGGCTGTGAAACACATCCAGAATAAACATTTCACGCTTTCTAAAACCATCAGGAAGGAGGTGAAAGAAGTCAGGTGAGGACAAATGATTTTTTTGCTCCAACAATAAAGTCATCTCTGCCAAATTCCTGCAGCATTAGGTAATTGTTCATATTGATTAGGCAACTGGACCACCCCAATCTATGCAAGTTCATTGGTGGTTCCACTGAGGTGCCGTACGTCAGCATCATCACAGAGCACTGCCCCAAAGGAAGTCTGTCTGATGTCCTGCTCAACGACGACATCCCCATCAACTGGGGCTTCAGGTAAGTACAGAAAAAATATTAGGCTACATAAATACATTTTACCCACACAATTTATCTTTTTTCCTTTGTCAAGTAGTGGAATGAAACAAAGTAATTTTACTCAAATACTGAATGAGAATAATGTTGATCAACATGTCCTTTATAACATTAGATCAGTGAGATTGAAAATTGAAAAATTATGAGATTGTAATTGTTACAGCGCCACCTTGAGGTCAATGAATGTCATTTTATGTGCCTGAGTACTGGGGACTAGGAATTTGCAACCGACCTGCCAATTTTGGTGACTTTTGGCTTCATGGCTTTGGCTGCTAAAACACTTTTAGGAGAAAGAAAGAAAGAAAGAAAGAAAGAAAGAAAGAAAATGAGGAAAAAAACATCCCCAATTATGAATAATATATTACATTTCTTCCAGTTCATCCTCCTAAAGCCCACTCACTGGCACCTTAGGTGCACATTTTCCCAACAGACCATAATACAATGCAAGCTATGAGACATATAATATTATATTTTTGTTTTGCGGGTGTGCAATGTGATTTACTATGTGCCCTGGCTTTTACTTTTGATTGAAAACAAATGTTTCATCTTCCATGCAGACTGTCCTTTGCTACCGACATCGCCCGCGGGATGTCTTACCTGCACCAACACAAGGTGTTTCATGGGAGACTTCACTCCAGAAACTGTGTCATCGACGACCGTTGGGTTTGCAAAATCTCAGGTAACAAAATCCTCTGACATAACTTGAATTTCAACGACTGTATGTGATGTGTCACTCACCACGCACAGTTTAAATAACACTATGAAACCAAATCATCTCCCTTCGGGAATCAGTGCACTACGCAGCCACATCCCACACCAGCAGCAGTGTTATTATCAAGGCAAAGTGAAAAACAACCTCCTCCCTCACCATCCTGTCCTCTATATTTTTCTGTGTTTGGCTTCAGATTACGGGCTAACAGCCTACAGGAGGGAGGACTTTGAGGCCATCAGTAATGGCTTCACTTGTGGGGATGTAAACCGTATATACTGCGCCCCCGAGGTCCTGCTGGGAAGCAGCTCCAATATGACGCCAGCAGCAGATGTCTACAGGTGGGATTGAGTGTCACAGTCAGTTAGTTGTTGTCCAAACTGCAAACCTAAAATTCAAATGCTTTGGTTAGAGACTCACTAAAAGATATTAAATTAGATATTTTGCATTCTCACCCCTGGGCTAAAAAGTTAAAATCCTTTTTTTATTTGAATGATCTGTAATTCATTTTCCAGCAAAGCGTGATGATACATGGTATTAACAAACTGAACTTATTGTCTCATAGATACAGTCTAGAACTTTATATGAAGTATATTTTAAACAGCTACCATTAGCCCTGGAGACATGTGACAGGTTTGCTTGTTGTGTGAACTGTCCTGTTTACGGGGACATAAAGGATTTACTTCTCGGTAAAATTGCCTCCATTTCTTTTGGCTGACTATGAAAATCTTGAGTTTTGCTTCAGGAAAGGAACCTTTTTTTTGTAGCAGATTTTATTTGCCAAGCTTGACTGAGAATGCAGAATATTTTGTCTAATAACTTGTTTTTATTACACTTTTAGACCACTACCAGTGTTATTTTTGTGTACTTTGTGACACAATAATAAAGAGTTAAAGCAGTTCCTTTGTGCCAAACACAATTTGATACAGTTAAATCAAAGATTGAGTTATGTTGGACAGAAAAGCATCCTCATATAAAAAGTGCTTAATGTTGAAACTTTGCCCTGGAAAATACATGAAAATAACATCCTTTCTCTGTGTTTCCCTCCTCTCCACAGCTACTCCATGATTCTGGTTGAGATTGCAATTCGCTCTGACCTCATTTCAGTGAGTATGACAGTCTTTTCTGCAGATTACAACCTACAGCTTCCTTTTGATCTTAGCTTTGTAACCAGCAGGACCAAACTGAGGGAGCGAGGATGGATATCTTGTGGCGCCCCCCTCTGCCTGAAGTGAAAGCAGGGAAGGCAGATACTGACTGTCCCAGTCAAGGAGACTACTGTGAGGTCTGTCTCATGGGGAAATTACTGACATATTGAAATATGTACTTACTATGTTCTTGTTGAATTGGCTCTCGAGTTACTAGCTTGAAATGTTTTATTAGTGATACATAAGTCATAGGCAGATTAATGTATGCACATATGAAACAATGAGATTTTTGCTCTTTTCTCTGAGCAGCTTATTAAGAAGTGCTGGTGTCATAATGTCACCATGAGGCCCACATTTGAGCAGGTGAAGAAGATGCTCGACAAAATGAACCCACACAAAGTCAGCCCAGTGGACATGATGATGAACCTGGTAATTTCACACTGAAATATGGTTTTAAAAAATGTAGAATAACTGGTGTAGAGCTACAATAAATCTGAAATGAATAGAACAAGAAATATACCAAACGGCAGTAGTTTAAAGACAAATGCTGACAAAACAATTCAAAATGCTTTTTGTGCGATCTAGATTGTTTTGAGTTTCAAGCCGAGTTTGTTTAACTGCAGATGGGGAAGTACAGCAAACATCTGGAGGCCATAGTGGCTGAGAGGACACAGGACCTTCTTCAAGAGAAACAGAAGACTGATCGGCTGTTATACAGTAAGTCAGGATACAGAGTTACACAGCTCTAATGATGGATCCTTGGCAGAATCCAGCTGTTGACCAAGAACAGTTTTTAGAAATTTGTCAGGCCCAGTTGAAAATGCATTGTACAAAAGAAGAAGAAGAAAAAAGGATTCTGAAATGTTTAGGCTTGGATCACATAATGCAGTTTTAATTTTGATAAGGATCAAACCTTCAGTATATGTTGTTCCTTGTTCTTTGTAGGATTTGGATACATTGTTTCCAAACAAAGCAAAATGGGATTATCTTGATCTCAGAAGAAGGCTGTTTGCTATTCTGGGTGGACTTTTAATACAACATTTGTGTAATGTAATATATAATAAAGTTCATCATTGCCATCTAGTGGTGCAGAAGCAGCACCTTCCTCATTTCTATAAATTGCCCCAAAGACTACAGTATATTTTGACATATAAAATCATAAAATTCCTGTGCAGGTATGTTACCAAAACGGGTGGCTGATGACCTTCGTCAAGGCCGGACAGCAGAAGCTCAGAGCTATTCCAACGCCACCGTCTACTTCAGGTTAGTTCATGCATGGACTTTTCATATTTTAGCGGACATTTGTTCAGTTAAAGACCCTCTGGAGTACAACTAATGTTTCATGACATTGATTCTTGTGGCTCTTTTTCCCCTCTGTACATGGTTATGTTGCATGCAAATTATTCAGGTGTATACATGTAAATCTATAGGTGACTCTAGTAAAACACTTTATTATTATTCTTTGACAGCGATATTGTCGGCTTCACTCAGCTGTCTGGCTCCAGCACTCCCCACCAGGTTGTGAACTTCCTTAACCAGCTCTACACAACCTTTGATGACATTATTGACAATTATGACGTCTACAAAGTGGAGACAATAGGCGATGCTTGTGAGTAAGAATGATAAAGTATGGAAGCCCTAAGAGGCAAGATGAGAAAAGTTGTGGTGATCCATTGTCTGATCTAAATAGTTTTCTGTCCTGTGTTTATGCCTGATGAGCAGATAAAAAAAAATCCTTATTTTTCTTTTATCTGTAAAACAGGTGGGAAGAAAAGGTTTGCTAGGTTAAAAAATATTGTTTTGTCATCATTTTTGTTTGTTGTTGTAGTGCTCATATTGGCCACCAGAGGCCGTAGTGCACTACTACCACATGTTATAAATAGGACTAAATTCATTCATGTTGTCTTCCAGGTGAGTTTAAATTGCTGCTTGCACTCTAATCAAGTATTGTGTCTAAGAAAGTTCTGTTACATCACTGTCACGTCTTTCTCTGGCTAAAAATGTGTTGTTGTTGTTGTTGTTTTTTTGTTTTTACCTTCCTAAGAAAGAAATAAAGAATAATCCTGGCAAAACTTTCTTTTCACCTTGCAAAACTTATATATTTATATGTATTTAAAATACAACTTCAGCTTGAAAATAAGCACAAAAAATTGTTGAGAGGCAGATACACAACTGAAATTGATTACTTAAAAGGCAAAAACAGCTATTGATTTACAATCTACACTGAAAATAATGTTTTTTTTGGCCCTGTAATTGTTATTTCAATCATCTATATAAATTCTACAAAGAAATACGAATTCACTGCTTTTACTTTAAAATAGCAGTTTTTCATGTAGTGCATCTATTAGTGATTGTTTGTTATTATGTGTCCTCAGTTTTGTATATAAATTGAACCATTCGTTCCAAGTAATATTCACTAAACCAGTTAATTGGCTTAATTAGTTGATATTTCCAAGTAAAATGTAATTGAGGGACATGCAATTTACTTGTGTATTTTCATTTTAAAAAGTGGTTCTATTAAATAAATATTACTTAGAAACAGCCGGATTACAAACACTTTCTGTGTGGAAAAACTAAATGTTACTCCATTTTTTTTCAGTGTAAACAGTGTGTTGTGTTTATGTTTTTTTTAATCATTAGTGCATCTCTCTCTTTCCCTTCCTTTATTGTCTCTTGTCATGGAAAACTGGCTTCTCTTCCAGACATGGTGGTCTCTGGGGTCCCTCAAGAAAATGGCATCAATCATGCTGGAGAGATAGCCAGCATGGCTCTTGATCTGGTCAGTGTCTGCCACACTTTCAAGATCCCTCACAAACCCAACACACAGCTGAAGGTACGCGCCGGCATCCACTCAGGTACTGTGGACACCGCACCTGAATCCAGCATCACTTTATCGGTTTACCTCTTTACCTGTGCTGTGCTTTTCCCAGAAGATAATACAACAGATGGAGGACACATTCACAGTTTTACAATGGTCAAAGGTTGCAGAATGCGAGAGTAACCTTAAACAACATATCAAAGCTAAACATTAATGAAATTAAAAGTTACATTTTATGGAGAATTTTAACTTTCAAAGTGTGTATTTCATCAGCAAAGATATTTTATTCCTCTCAATAATGTTTTCCAAATCTTGTCATAAAAAAAGGATAATGCATAAAGATTTATTCTCAACGCATCCACTCTCACTGCTATCCCTTCTGACCTTTATAATGTTTTGTTGTAAGCAAACCCTCCTGTATGCTCGTATCTCTGTTGTTTTTTCCTAATTAATTCTGTTTGGGTCATATTTAAATTGTTTGTCATTGAATTGAAAATGATGTAAATGATTCACTTTATATATGTAAATAATATTTAAATTTCCACAGTGTGCACCACTGTACATTGAGAGTACTAGTGTAGTGCCCGTAGGAAGTATGTATCCGTATAGTGGGAGATTAAGTAGATTTTTCAATTATGGCCAAATAAGGTTGTGTGTGAAAGTGGATGTACAATGAGGTGTAATACTCTTGCGTAGTGTGAATTGTGTTACTGACCAGGTGTAGGCCTATCACACAATGGGGCGGAGCTCCCCTAAAAGGCGTCCGATCAGAAACAGTGACTCAACACGTCCTACGTAAATAATATATATATTTTCAAAAATGAATTCAAAAATCCTCAAAATCCAGGAAGCACACCTTCGTGCCATGCACAAGCCACATATGGAATCTTAAGTCAGTCTGACTAACGGTCAGCGAGATATGCCCTAGACACACACACACACACACACACACACACACACAGACGCTTCTTGCTTTTATAGATAGATGTTAACTGCAGTCAAATTCCATGTTTGTGTACTAATACTTTGCCAATAAATCTGATTCTGATTCTTGTATACAATATTATCCACTCAAAGTGTTGCTTACAATCCCTTCCGTTTTATTCTGCCAGGGCCTGTTGTGGCTGGTGTGGTTGGCACCAAGATGCCTCGCTACTGCCTGTTTGGGGACACGGTCAACACGGCATCTCGCATGGAGTCAACAAGTGAAGGTAATGAAGGATTAGATACACGGCCTTTCATCCAATTAATGTCCCAGAGTGGAACTGTTTGTCTCTCCCAGAGTGGAACTGTTTGGAAATATCAGGTTGTGTTAAGTGTTAAGTGTTAACTGTGAGAGCTTAAACACGACTTCTGTGTGCTCTCTTAATATTGACTGTGGTTGCAGTGTTGTTTTAACTGGGTTCAATATTAGCCTTTGGCCCGGGCTGTAGCTGCTGCTATCGTGCCAAACAGGTTTGTCTCTGTGTTTGCTCACCGTTACAGCACACAGGAGTAACAACATGGAGGTTAGACAATTTGATCACCAAGCAGCTAAAAAACTAAAGACTGAACTAAATGTGAGATAATACATGACCGTGTCATCTCAATAATGTGATTTTTTTTTACTGTACAAAGTACAGTACTCACATTTTGCAAACATACTTTTAGGTCTACATGGAAATATGATAGGGGTCATATACGTTCAAAAATGTGCAAATTACATATCTGGCCTGTGCAGTTTGTCTTACATAATTACAGAGATGCCTTACAGACCTTGTAGTTGTATGTATTTTCTATATGCCACCCAGCATAGCAATACATTTTTTAGTATAGTGGTATGACTTGCACATGTAACAAGAGGTACTGAACATATAGATACAAATTACTCTTTGATTCTGTATGAAGTGACCATACTGTTGACATTCTATATACTGTTAATTATTATGTAATCTATTTTACACTTTACAACTATGTAAGCATAAAGTGTATATATAAGCATAATTGAAAGGCATATATAGTGCATATAACTACTAACTAAACTATAACTACTATCTTACAACACACATGAATATTAATAGATTTGTTTGATACTATACCGGTCAACCACTGCAATTTGGTTTTAATTGATATATTTCTCAATTGCACATGCAGAAAATTTTGCACATAATGATGCACAAAGATCATACAAAAAGTAAAAACAACAATATAAAAATGCTACAATAAATTTCAGGCATGCATTCTTCATATTACTATGCAATATTTCTTTTTAATCATGTCTATAGCTCTGAAGATCCAGGTGAGTGGAACCACAGCTGACCTGCTTCACACACTCAGAGGTTACGTTCTGACATGCAGAGGGACACTTAATGTGAAGGTAATATATCCATGTGTTTATATGTGTTATACACACACACACACACACACACACACACACATAATATAATATATATATAATATATATATATATTATCCTGTGTCGAAGAATATTGAGCTATTATGCTGTTGTAGTAACAATGCAGTATTGTATAGTATTAGGACAAGACTCTTTTATTTTCTATTGCACACATCTCACTGAATCTAATTGTTAAATTGTATCACGTAATACTGACAAGTAAATTGATGTATCACTGGGGCACATCACCCTGCCTCTACCCTAACATTATTATGGAGGGTTGTTCGATGCTACTCTAACCACCACTATGCTATTCCCTGAAGAAATCTTATATAATTGAGTAGATGTTCTTCTGTTGGCCTACTGAATTCAGAGAATTCAGTAATGTTGTTTACTGCAAATTCCTACCCTACCTATGGTATGTACATCAGACACTTTTTTTGTGCCTGTTTTTAGGTGTCAGGAGTGAAAATTAGTCATCATCTACTGTTATTTTGTTTTCAGAATGATGAAGACAATTGGAGAACAATAAGATATAAAACAGGATATAGGCATTAAATGATATTTTCCCCCCTCGCATCCATCACTTTTTTCATCCAAATGATGCACAGATTTTAAGATATTCTATTATCTCAAATGACTTGAAAATAGCTGTTGTAAAAGTGAAAACATGCCCCCAGAAGCCACGAGGTTTGGCCTTAGCCCCAAATGGCTACAGCATGTGGCTCCGTCCCTGTACTGCAATGCAGTTCAACAGCACAAAAAAGACATTGACAGCTAAATCAACACCTATTCAACTTTTTTATTTCATGAATACGATAACCTCATGAGGTCAGGAGCTAATGCTGTATTAGACTGCATTAGTTCAGATTTCAGTGTAGGTTCAAAACTGGCAACTGAGTGTATGTACAAAACACAACAGATTAAAACTAATTATGTTTGGGCGTTCCCGGTGGCACACCTAGTAGAGCGCGTAGCACAGAGGCATTGTCCTTGTAAGCGGGTGGCCCGGGAATCTGACTCGGAGCCCTGTCCTGCATGTCTCCCCCTTCACTCTGTCCTATCAGAAATGGACAAAAAAAACTATAAAAAAAAAAACCCTAACTATGTTTTGTCGCATAAAAGGATGTTTCTACATCTTTAATATTTGCTGTTTAGGAGGTAACTGGTTTTTTTAAAAGCCTAATAGAAAAACAGTTAAAATAATCACATACGAGCTGCCACCTTTGAAAAAGACAAGTGGTTCATGAGGCTGAGATTTGAAAAGATAACAGGAAATTCAAAACTTCCCTCCAAGGGAAAAGAAACTAGGTGTGTCTGGTGTGTATTCCTCTTTCCAAGGAAGTATTCTATCATCCAGTTGTACTTCTATTCACATTGTAACCTAAGACCTTTTGGGTGGTGCCAGTGTGATTATGGGGGAGGGGTTTACTTCTCTGTCCCAGTGGACAGGGTGGCTGACACTTGTGATGTCTTGCTAAGAGGTGGCCTCAGCTGCTGCTCTCTGCCCCCCCATCAAACCCTAATGGCTTTATTTAAAATTCAAAGGAACACATGCTTTGCAATATGACTCTCTACTCTCCCTCTAACCACTCTCTCTCATTTTTCTACGACAGGGAAAAGGGGAGATGAAGACATGGTGGCTTGAAGCAAAGAGAGAGGATTACACAGACCCACTGCTCAGAACATCTGAGCTCCCTGTGCCAGTTAGTGACTAGATGTGACAATAACTGTATGAAACTGGCCAGCTTTTGTGTTGTGTAATTGTGTCCAGTGAGCTACGATGACGTTAATTGTATAGAAACAATGATAGGATGAACTAATAGTTTATCATAAATTGCCATACTGCACTTTAAATACAATAGATGTTACCTACAAAGTGTTCAAAATTGTTCATCATTAGGGCTTTGAGGTTATGACGTTATGATGGCAATAAAATTGTGATTTGTCTGTAATAAGATTGTGCAGAACATGGTCAAGTTTTTTTTAGTTGAGTAAATGATATTTTTTTAAATCACAATTTATTATTTTCCCTTGTATATAGCTTTATTTGTTTTTGTAAAAAAACAATAGAAATAATATAAAAGTAAGGGATTTATTCACTGCCTGAAAATTAAGAAACTTCTTTTATCTTAGATAAATAAAAATCAGCAAAGACCTTGAGATTAAATTCACCTAAATTCAACATTTTGACAGGGAACTGACATCTGAACGGGCCTTTTGCACAGGAAATGCATGTGAGATTGATAAACTTGGTAATGGCCTTTGTCTGTTCTTTTATGACTATTAGGGCCTTGGTATTGCACTCTACTACTATGTTGTTTATCTGCAAATAAAAAACTGAGCTATTATTAATGCTTTTAGTTTACTTGTGCTTTAATTGATGACAAGCAAACTGTTTCATTCAACCTGCCCTGGATTTTTCAAATTATGTAGTTTGCCTTGTTGATGTAGAATAGATTTGATACACAACTGAACTATACACTAACTAATAACTATTACAACTAATGTAGCTGTACAATGAGCTTTTTTTCCTTGTATTGTTCTTAATAACCTACATAAACAATGAAATAAAGATACTCTAAAGTCAATATTTTGTTTTGTTAATTTTGTATTTTGTATTTTTTTGTTGTTGTATTTTATTGCAATAGTATTTTTATTTCTTACTAACTAGCCTAACTTTAGATCAGTTAATTGATTGAAACATTCAACACTTTAAAAAAAAGTTTTGCTCCTATGGCTGGTGTTTCTGAATATAACACAAGTAAAGGCTATTTTATTTTAGTTTGTTAGATAATCATAATCAGAATTCAGAAAGATCTTTATCGTCATTATATTCAATTAAAAGTACATTTTTTATGGCTTCTCTCCATGCATTGAGAAAAAAGAATGTATATAATATTTAAAAAACATAATGCATACACATATAAAAAAGTAATTAAAAAAAGACATTGATACAGAAATGTATTTACACATTTATTTATATTTATATATTTGCAGGTTATTTATAGGGAGGTAGTTGGTGAAAGTTTTTCTTCAAAAATGTATTTTTGTAAATGTTCATGACAGACAGTACAAAGAAAATAATTGAATAAATAAATAAAAATGTTGGTGAAAGTTTGATAAGTAGCTTTTTTCAGTTTTGTGCTTTTTTTGCTGTGGAAGCAGTATCTGATGGTGGAGTGTGTTTATGTTAATCGTAGTCAAAAACATTATGTGATAATACAAAAATAAAAATAAAAACACGGTATTTAAAACAATTAAATTAGCATAATTAAAACGGCTATTTAAAAAAAATGAATTGCCGTAAAAAACACTTGAGATGCCTTACAGCCGGGAGCCAATCATATTGAGCCGTGCTTGGTTGCTAGACAACGAGTCGGCCAATTAGCGTGCTGTTTGGTTTGCGTGCAGTGATGTGTACTGTCATTTGGACCGACATGGCTTAAGGAGATGCGGCGTTGTGAAGCAAAGAAATACATTTAAAACCACAACGTAAAGTAAGTACCTCACATAGTCTATTAATTACCTCTTTCGTAACATTTGAAGCGTCTTCTTTTGTAACTGGTCAAGTTGTTTGGCTTAGATAACCAGCCGGTCGGCTTCAATGTCAGACTGGTTTCAGGGGGGTGGCAGTTAACGTTTGGTTAACGGTAGTTTACACACTGACATGCATAGCCTTTATGGTGTATTAAAACACTTTATTTAAGGTCACACATTACTTACATCACATAACTTACACTTGTTCCAGGCTATCCCTCGGTTATCTGTACCCTTAGCTCGCCGTGAAGTTCATGTAAACGCTAGTTAACTGTTGTTGTTTACGACCTTTTCTTGCACTTCCCAGCACTAAGAGAGTTGCTGAGATGTCAGTTTGAGTGGAATTTAACTTTAAATGGACATCATTGAAAGAAAAAGTTTAAAAACCTGAGATATGTAACTATATGTCAGTTTATTAGGTACACATAGCTTTAAATAAATGCAATCTATTACAACGGTTATGCAATAAATCACATTGGCATGAAGGTTCCCCGTTATTCCTGGAAATCCTTGAAAATGCTTTCAACAGCTTAATTTATGCTGTATAGCATGCCAAGTTTACTTGCGAACAGGGGGCACATTTTGAAACCTGAATTTTTTTTGGTGTTTTTCTTTAACTTGTCATGCTTCTGCAGAATGCTTTGGGGAAACTCATTATTTGGTTGTTTATATCAAAATTATATGTAATTTAATGTGCTGAAGCAGTAAAATAATCAGTATACAATACAGTATACAATAATCAGTATTGGAAAAGGGGTAGCCTGCAGAATCCACACCTTAACAAGGTGCATTCATATTTATGGTTATTCTGAGACTGTAGTTTGTGGTGCTGTTGAACTGTATGGCATTAACGTTATATTGAGAGTTAATAAAAGAATTAATAATGAGGATGACAAAATAAACCAAATAGAAAGGGATAACAGAACATTATACCCATTGTGAAGGTAGGATTTGTTGCAGGCCTTTTGTATTAGACTGCATTAGTTTCAGCTCGGAGTGTAGGCAAATCTGTCTGAGCTGTCTCATGTCATCCTAACAAATACCCTCATGGTTGTGAATTTTTTTCGAAAATGTCACTCAATTAAACAGCGTAGTCTTAAAATGCATTCTGTAAATACTTAGAAATTTCCCATTGAAAACTAAGCATACTTAGTAGATAGTTTGGCTAATTAGTCCAAGGTTAACACATGTTGAGTTGTCAGTCTAAGCAGTGTATAGACCTGTTAAGCTTTGTGGCTGTAGGCTTGCCATCTGTCTCGCTCATAGGTCTCGCCAGACTGATTAAATATCACTGAAACCAAAGGGTAGGTCCTCTGAGTTAAAGATAAGTCACAGCCTTCTCGCAACTTAAATGTGAGAAAATTTTAAACAAAATGTTCTTTGAAAAATAAATATTACATTTTTAAAAGCAATTTGTGCTTTGATTCTTGCTGTCCTAGAGTGAGGTGTTTTTGATGATACTTTGGGTTTTAAGTAATATCTCTTCATTATATGTAATTTTCTTAAAAATCAATCACATTACCCCTACAGGAGGGAGGAATGTTTTGTATGTGTTGTTCTGCAGACAAGTCAGCATACTTCCTGTCTGAGATTAGTCTGATCAGCTAATGATAAGAGCATTGGGATAAGATGCTGGCCTGGTCCCAGCTAGTAACATGTGAGATGCTTCTGCAGTGGCAACGGTGTAATACAAAGTCCACAGCAACAACATCATTAACAACATAACAGTCATAATTGAACACACCTAATATAATTTGTCTTTATAAAAGACACATTCTAAATTTTAATATTTAAAATAATCTATAGGATTGCTGTGACTACACTATGTGATCCTGGTTAGTTCATTGTCTGTGATAGATAAATAAATAAAAACCCTAGTAAATCTGTGATCCTTCCACTGTTACTTAGGTTAGTGCATATTTCCATCCCTCATCGCTGCATGTTTACCTCAATTGTCTCATAATCCAGACTGTGTTGAATGGACGCTGCTAATCTGACCCTCTATTTCAGGAGCGTTGACTGCGTAGGTGGATCTTGTGGTGAGCTGTGTGTCCTGCACATGTAGCAGACGATCCAGACACGTAGCCTGAAGGCTGCACTGCAACAATGCCGGAGTCTTCGCTGGGTGAGTTTGGATTTGAACATATTCCTAGATAAGTGATTTTTTGATTTTATTGAACAGTTGGCTATTGTGCTCAGCAGTTGTTTACAGACTTTACATGTCTACATGTCAACTGTACAATGAACATGATTTTGATTTTATGTCTGCAACATTAGTTAGATGAACTAAGGTACAACAATGCAGAGTTCTGCAGTTGTGTATAGGTTGCTGTATTATCACGATCTCTATCTTGTGCTCTGCATTAAACCTTGTGAGTTAGGAACAGGTTAAAATGACACAAATGGCAGATGAATGCTATTCTTAGTTTCTGGGCCAAAAGTAGCCCCAATTCCTGTAACATTTACTCTGTATGACGTGTTCTCCTTTTACTTGTGAAGCATTAACAAATTAGGCCATGCAATATAGTATATTTGACAGACATTTTATTACCCCCAGAAGTCAAGGACATCAGCAGCAGCTCTGCTGAATGTAGATCTGCTCCCTTGAGGCGGTTTAGTCAATCATCGCTGCCACTGCACAGAAACTACATGTTCAGTAACTTCTGCACAGAGCACAATGTGCAGGAATGTCTCTCTCACATCAATCAGGTAGGTAACGTAACATATATCTCTGATGTACTATTAGCGCAGTTATTGATATTTGCGTGCTTGTAGTTTAAAGGGATGGGTAAATGGGGTATACCATCCACCTTTAATTCTGTGTATTACTCATGTCTCACGTACATATGGATTAAATCAGGGTAGTCCTCCACAGGGGTAGTCCTCCACATCACATTTTTTTCTTCCTTTATTCTCCCTTTATAGGAGGTGTCATCTCTTGGCCTCCCACCAGTATGGACGGAGGCGAGCGGCAGTTCAGAGATGAATGTTGTGGCTGTGCTAAATTGCATGTATGACCTGATTCAGCTGCACCGCAGGGGTCTCCGGACCCTGGAAAACATGGAAGTGGAGCAGCTAAAGTCAAGCAGCAATGTGGACTTCTTGCAGCTCAACAACACCCAACTAAAAGTGTAGTAACATTTAAATTTGTTTTTAAATGAAAATGGAGATAAGCAGAAAATAATATCTTATCTATATTTGTTTCTCACGCCATCTGTTATCTATAGGTCCCATATTGTAAAAAGTGTGATTTTTTTTTTTGATTTCCATGTCTAGGTAACGAATCTGTACTCAGTAGTACTGATGTATTACCTATTTTATACAGTCTATGTGTATTACCCTTAAAAGTACCAAGTTCAGTACCCAACCCTAATACACACGTTATTCTGTTATCACAGGAGCAGCTTGAACTGTCCAAAAGAGAAAACACGGGACTCCTTGAAAGAGAGCGACAGCTGCAGCTGAAAGTGAAGAGTTTGCAAAACTGCCTGAAAAATGAGAAAGAAGAGGTAACTTTCTTTGTCTGTCATACCCCAGACAGAGTTGAAAGAACCCACAGACAGGTGTTTGGTCTCAGGTGGATAAGTATGAACTTTTGAAACGCTTGTTGCATTTCCTCTTGCCAGGTGCAAAAACTTCAGAACATAATCGCAAGCCGGGCCAGCCAGTACAATCATGAGATGAAAAGGAAAGAAAGAGAATTTAACAAACTGAAGGAGCGCTTGAATCAACTTCTGATCGACAAAAAGGAGAAAAAACAAGGTAAAGAAAAAATCCCGTTCAGCCTTATCTTTTGCCCCAATGTTTATTATCTTAAAACTTTCGACATTTGTCCTTTTTGCTTCCAGCTATTGATGTATTAAACAACATTGGAAGAGCTGATGGGAAGAGAAGCCTTTGGAAAACTGAAAAGACAGAAGCAAAGTAAGTTCACTTCTAATGTTTTTTTTTGTCATTTTACATTATTTATAACTTGTTTGTCTCTAAATATATACTTGTATGCATGAATAAAAAAGTGACAACACAGAAGAAAGTAATAGACAGCATGATCTAAAAATGTACTACACCTACTTCTACACATTAGGTCTTTTCTAGGTGAAACAGATGTATTTTAAAACCATAGGCCTCAAACACTTCTGGATATTACTGTAGCTTTAATTAATTTCCCCTGTTTTATAATGGACAAATAAACATTTATGAGTATCTTTCTCATCCCAAGGCACGAGGGAGAGATGTATAAGACTCTGCTGAGTGACTATGACACCCGACAAAGGGAGCTGCTGCTGGAAAATGCAGAGTTGAAGAAAGTGCTGCAGCAGATGAAAAAAGACATGGTGTCCATTCTGAGTTCAAGACTAAACGATGACCAGCATCAAGCTATACAGGCAGGTCACTTTTTTTTCTTTCAGCAATAAAAGGACATCAACTACTTTTTTTTTTGTCACAGCTCTAAATATGCTAAAATGTTTCATAGCCTTTTAGACTTTTAGTGTTTGCCAATAGATAGATGAAAAATATTTTAATTTTCTTTGTCAGGCTGACTCAGAGGAGGAAGACGAAGTGTTTGATTCCAGTAAAGAAAGTGTAGAACTGTATTGTGTTCACGCTCGGGAGAAGCTGACCAACAGTATTCGCCTCCAGTGGAGAAGACTCAAGAGCCACGTTGAAAGACTGGACAGCCAAGGTAGCTTTCATGCAGCATACTTTGACCGATTCTGATGGAATGTCACTTTGTTTTATGAAACAATTGCTCTCTTGTTCAACCTAAGATAAACTGCCAGACCAATCTAATATTAGATTTTCTGGGTTGTTTGTTCAGCATCTTTGGCTCAGATGGGCGACAGCAAAAACACTGATACAGTTTCCAGAGAGACCCATGAGGAGGAGATGGACAGACTGAAGCTGGAGATCCAACAGTGCAAAGACTTTATTCAAACACAACAGCAGCTCCTGCAGGTAAAACTAAATTTAGCCTGAACCTTTAGTCATTAGCCCTGCTGGGAATTCATTAGATCAAGTGGAAAAAGCAAGAGTCAAAGACTGAATTTAAATGTCTACCCTTCAGGTTTGTGGACTTAGTTCTTTACCTGCCTGCTATAAAACCAGCTGATACACAGACATCAAGTCTGTTTCACTTGTTGATGTGGAAACATTGGATTGACAGCTACAATCTTATATTGTACACGATGTGTCCCTGCAGATAACAAGATGTATTGTGAGTGAACAAAATAATATTCAGAACATTTCTATACAACAAAAGGGCAACACACAATCGAACACAGAAATGTTTGTAAATAAGGACCAGACTATAACCAAATACACGGTGGCCCATTAAGTTGGAATAAAATATTTTTTACCTCTTTCAAATGAAATGATTGTGACAATGTGATTAATTATTGACACATAAAGTGTATATCTTCTCAAAAGCTTATTAATCAATCTTTTCCAAACATGTCACAATGAAAATGAAATCACAATTTACAGAGGATCATGTCTGAAAACAAAATTATTCCAAATTTATGGGCAACCATGTAAATTGTTTAATGTTTTCCAGCTATTTTTTTAGCTTATATATTTGATATTACACTTCACAGCTTTGATTAGGTAGGCTGTAATAGTAAAATGCATTTTTATTGCTCCCATAGCCTACACTTCTACATACTAATGTATCAAAATGTGGTTGAATATTATTTCTGGCCTACATGTTTCAAGTAATGTATTAAAACAATAATTGTGGATTTTTACCACAATTTACCACAAAACTTGCCAGGAACGCACCAGCAAAGCACATACGTCTGCAAGTGTGGTCAAGTTCAGGGTGCCATATCATTCTTTATACCGTTTTTTTAAATTATTATTTCTTTAAGTGTGAGTAGGAAGTGAAGGAACACTTAGAAAGTTACTACTTTTAAATATATGTTCACCTCTAACATTGTAGCTTCAACTCTGTGTTTACTCTCTCTCTCATAGTGTTAACCAGAGCACTCAAATTGAAACCTTGTTTGCATGCTGGAGGAAAGATTCAGTATTTTGTCTGTTGCAGTAACTTAACATTTCCTCAATTTCCTTCTTCTTGTAGCAACAGCTGAGCTCTCCGTGCGACGAAGAGACGGCATCCCTGCTGAGTGACTGCTACATGCTGCAGGAGAAAGAACGCTTTAAAGAGGAGTGGAAGACCCTCGAGGAACAGAGAAAGATCTTTGAGAGGGAGAGGAGGAACTTCACTGAAGCAGCTATACGACTTAGCCATGAGGTGATTCATAAAACATATATTTCAAAAACAATTGGTATGAAGGAGAAGTTAGGCAACACGCCACGTTTTTCTCTTTGTGCTTAAGTTTAAAAAGTGACTGTTTATATGTTGGTCCTTTTGTCTGGTTTAACTTGCAGAGAAAGGCCTTTGAGGACGATCGAGCGACGTGGCTGAAACACCAGTTTTTAAACATGACTCCATTTCCTGACTCAAAGAAACCCCAGATGTCAAAGTCAAAAAGTGCCTTTTTAATATGTAAGTGTGAAACAAAAGTTGTTTTTTAAATAACTTTAATGAATAAACTGAATGATAATGATACCTATAGGTTATCAATAGACTTTCAATAATATGGGCTGATCTCTGAAGTCTTTTATAGGTCAACTGTGATACAGGTATTGATTAATAGAGTATAGGTTTATGTAATAATAATATTTCATGTTATTATTATGTTTTTCTGTATAAGTCACTTTCCTGATGTAAATCAATAAAGTCCCATCTTATTTTTGCAGCTAAACCGGAGGCAAGTGCAGCGCCTGCTCCAGAAAAGCTCATTAAATGCCCTTCCCCCACACCAAGATGTGTTCCACTGACGTTGCCATCAACAGCCGACCAGTATCAAACACGTGGCCTTACTCCAGAAAGCAGGTACAGTGTCTTATATTACAAATCATCCCATAATGTACCCAGGCGCCCACATTCTGGTCTGAAAAGTGAAGCCAATGCAAAAAGCAAAGGGTTTTTAAACCTGCATTATTTGTAATGGTTATTAGGAGGCAACTCACCTGTTTGCAAACGAGGTCAGATTGTATGAGGGAATGACCCTACTTCTCACTGATTTATTATCTCAGTAAACATTTTCCTAATGTGGTGATGTTCTCAAACAGTAGTTTCAACTGGTCACCAATACAGCTTGATTGTTGATTTTGTAAATTATGGTCCCATTTAGAGTAAAATAGACTGTAAAGCAGGGCATGCTTTAGGATGTGGATACCTTGTGATTGACGGGTAGCTACAACGCCTCACTGTGTGTTTTATAGTCGCTTCTGGCTCTAAAAAATCAGGATGACCATAGTCAAATTGCCAAACTTGAGGTTTTAGAATGTCCACAAACCAGTGGGTGAAGTCACAATGGCTACGTCCGCCTCTTCTATACAGTACCGTCTATGAATGTACCTTTAGATAAATGCTGCTGCTCTGTATCTCTGAGTCTTTTTCTAAATTTCAGATTGACCAAACCAAAGAGAAAGACTGAACGTGTTGAAGAATCCAGCATCTTCTCAAATGGAAATGTTCCAGTTCAGCGCAAACAGTGGAACAACAGTGAAGACCACAGCAGACACACACTCGCAAAGGAAAAGACCAGCTCTATATGAACAAAAACTTTCACAGTTTGAATCAGAATTCTTGTGAATGTCCATTGATTATGGATGATTTGAGGTATTTCAGACATAGACCTGAATTGTGAATGCCAAGTGCTTGAAGAAAGACTGTAAAATGATTAAATAGCCAAACCTGAGTTCTGGTTCGCTGCTAGTGTTCTTTGCTCTGTGTGACTGAGAGAATATCTAATTGTTTCTTCTTTTTATTATGTATCAGCTTTTTTTCCTATATTATGTGATACATTTATTTATTTATTTATATGGTGCTGTATATCTTGTGTCTAGGATCATGATCTAAGGCTAGTATTTTTTTGGCAGTGCAGGTGTCCCAAAAAAGATCATGTGTAATGAGATGGCCCTTACTAATGTTCGCTGTTGCATCTTAACCTGCCTAAATGTTGTTGTTTTTACCACAACTTTTCAACTTATGTTATTATGTTAAACTTCTCAACTGGCACAATGTTTTAGAATGTAGATTTAATGCTGCTGTTTCACTGAATGCAATAAGAAACTGGGGAAAAAAGTATTTTTCTATAGATTGATATAGAATTGTGGTTGACAACATTGTTTTCTAGTGAAAGATGTTGCAGTTAAATAGGAAAAAATATGACATAACATGTAAAACCCTGACACTCCAACACACTTATCAATATGAATGTGCATTCTTCTCACCCTTTTATTTATTCATTAATATGTTAATTTTAGTTGCTTTATATTGAAAGATGAAAATAATTCTTGCAACATGAATGTGACATGATGTATTCCAGACAATCTTGTATTCTTGAAACATTCATTATACATTCTTCAAAGTTCAAACACAAGTTTCTTGTCACATGACCTTTATTGTCCTCTTTTGGAAACAATTTTGAGTGCTAACTGATTAACAGAGCTGCTTTACTTGTTCCTGCTCATTCACTGGTTGCCTGTAATTGACAGAAGTGGAGACCACTTAGGTAAACACAGCAATTCAGCAGGACTGTCGAGTAAAGAGGTAAATGCCTGTTATGTGCATGTTTTGGCAAACAGTATTAGGATGGTGCAACATTGATCATAATATTGTGCATTTTCCCTGTAAGTAATGCATAACTATAGTTCTGAATGAAGTTGTCATAAAAGAAAAGACTTAACAACAGAAAACTTGTTTTGAGATGCAGTTTATTTAATAATAGGTTTGAAACAATTGCATACACATTATGTAAGTGACCAACAGAAGACCATTTTAAGCACACTGAGCAGTGCAGCTGCAGGCCAGATGGGCTTCTGTTTTTTCCCTGAGATCCTCGCTGTTGTCGTACATGCTGCTCAGGGTCTCTGGGCGAGAATCTGCAAAGGTAAAAGGAGAAGAGCAATTAGAAACCGTCATTTTCCTCCATATGTTGTTGCTTGCCTCAACTGATTTCTGGCAAACTCACCAATGGGCTGGCAGTGGAAGCCAACATTGACGGTGGTGGTCTTCACAGGGAAGCAGCCAGCCAGACAGCGCAGCACAGGCTCAACAGAGTAGCATCTGGATTCCTGGCCATGAATGTTAATCTGCCTCTCCAGCTGCACAGATTCGAGCTTCATGCGGCACTCTGCAAGAGAAAAGGTGTTGAGAAGTGAGTATTCTGCTGGATTCAGTGCATCATTACATTTAAAATGACCGGCTTGCAGTGTTATTACAACTGTGAATCATCACAGTGGAAAAAGGATGTTGCTGTAAAGTAATTCCACATCAAACGTTATGTCTCACCAGTGCTGTCCCTGCAGCTCTCAGCTGGCAGAACCCAGGAATGGGCATAGCTGACTGGGTTCTTGCTCAAGCGTCCGTTGGGTGTGCGGTACTCCTGTTTGATTTCCCCATCAGCCCTTCCACAAAGTCCACAGGTCTGTCCCTTCATCCAGTCTGCAACTCTAACCTGGAGTGCAAGATCATACAAGACATTACAGCTTAGTCTGGACTCAAGCAAAATCTGTCTCTGTTCTTAAATTGTCCATGGTTAGTGTCATTTACCGTCCATGAGTTCTTGTCAAAATAGACCTCATGAAGACCATGGCTGGGAGCGTACACAGAAATGCCTTCATCCTTTGGCCTGATCTGGATTTTAGCTGTAAGCAAATAACAGTTTGATAGGCATTTACTTTAACTTAAATACTTCGCATACAAAAAATTGAACAGTTACTATGTAGTTTGCAATATGATATTACATATTGCTGCATCCGGACAAGATTTAAAATGTGGGATGAGTGTGTGTAGAAACCTGTGGGATGCTGGTATGGCAGGTTGTTGATGGGTATTTCCATTCCGTTGACCTTCACGATGACGTCATTGTTCTTGGGGTACAGGTCGATATCACTACAAGCGCAGAAGTGAAAATATTCAGTGATAAATATTCAAGCTTGTGGTTAAAAAACATATTTTCTTTGTTGATTTTAATGGACACTCACATGTCAGCGATCTTTACATTGATGTGGTTCTGTTCAATGTGATCCTTCTTCAGCAGAACCATGAATTTCAGCTCATCTGTGCAATCCTGTGCCAGAACTTGGTAGCAAGACAGAGGCATCTCATTCTTGTATCTCCTGTTGTTGAATGTGGTCAGTGCGTCTCTCCTGAAGCTACATTCAGCTGTGAAGATTAAAAAATAATTTTAATCCTGGGTACAGAGGCAAAGATACCCGTGAGTGCATTTCATATTAAATAATAAGGTAAGTCATTACCTGCTCCAGCCTTTGAAAACAAGTACTGTACTTGATCAATAACGTCTTTGAAGGGGATAAGCTCTTTGATTTCATCAAGCGGCAGAGGGATGGGAAGAAGCAGAGACATCTTGTAGACACTGTGCTGTAGATAGAAAAATTCACATTTATTAAGAAAAATAGTGAAGACAAACATGACTTCGTAGTTTGTAAGAAATGCTAAATTATTCATACTGTTGGTGTTTTCCAGATGAAGTCAATGGTCTTCTCAGATGAGGCAACCACTGTGAATGAGAGCTGCTTGTCGCTGGTTTCTTCCTTTTGTTTAATCAGGCCGGGGAGTGAGCGAATAGGAATGTAGTTATAGATCCTGTAAAAAAATTAAATAAATAATCCAAATATCAGACATTTTACATGTACATTTTACATCTATATTGCACGTGGTTAGGCTTAAGCCAGAAGGTGTCAAGTGTCATACTTCTTTGCATAGCGTTTAAGTGCAAAAGGCAGTTTGTTCCAGGCCACTCTGAGGCGACCTGCAGGGTTTGCACCAAGAAGACCAGTTTCAGCTGTGATTGTGGTTTCGTACTGCTTGCATTCTTCTCCCCAGGCAATCTTTGCCTATTGAAGACAGAAGATGTGATGATGAGGCAGCTTGTATCAATGGTAGCCTTTTTATATTACATCCCTACGAAATTTAATATGAGCGAGACAGTGTCTTACTGTGACTTTGTGCTTGCTGAGCAGAGCTCCATCAGCACAGAACTTCCAGTTGTCGTCCTCAGCCAAGGCAGCCAGAATAACCTGCAGTCTGCTGGTAACTTTGTCCAGGTAGGTGGCCAGCTCGTATCCCATTACCTTTTTGTCAGCTCTGACGGCACGCAAGATGATGGCAAAAGTAGGTTCAACTTCACTCCCAAGGAATTTTTTCTGTGGAAACAATCAGGGGTGAATCATGTGACCACATTGAAAAGATTTAAAGAAGGATATATATTTTTTATTATTTAAGATTATCAAGATTCACCTGTTGATAGATGGCTTCGAAGCTTGAGGCGCTGCTTCTGCTCCTGGAAATGGCAGCGGCTTGGGAGGTGATAGCCTACAATAATGATCAATGAAAGTTAAAGGCCACCATGAAAAAGCTGCAACACAAGTTAACATGCAAATTGTGCGATACACTGTCATTATTTGAATCTAAACTTACCTGCATCTTGTGGTGCTTCTGGAACCTTTGACGAGTCACGCGCTGTTCAGGAGAGATATTTTGTCAGATTTCACTTGTATGTAGACTAATTTATATTCTTCTATGCAAACAATCTTTAAGTGTTTACCTGTGAGATACGAGCACTGGAGCGAGAGGAACTTGAGCTGGCACTGAAGAGTGATGCAAGGCTAGATGCGGAGCTGGACCTGCTCACAGATCTGGAGGAGCTGAGTCTGCTGCTGCTGCTGCTTCTGCTGCTTCTGCTGCTGCTTCTGCTTCTGCTGCTGCTGCTGCTTCTGCTACTGCTGCTGCTGCTGCTGCGAAGTTTACGGATTGGAGCGGCTGCATCAATGGCCTTGCGGCTGACACGAGATGAGGAGCTGGAAGAGGAGCTGGAAGAGGAGCTGGAAGAAGAGCTGGAGAGTCTTGAGCGAGAGCTGCTTGAGCTAGAGGAGGAAGATGAGGTGATGTTCCTTTGACGAGGTTCCAGGATTTTCTTGAGCTTCAACAAGTCCTGTTTTTCTTCAATTATTTCTTTACTCAGGTTGATCTGTTTGATGAGCTTCTCTGCAGCCTTTGGTCCAACTTGAACCTCCATCTCCAGTCTTTCAACCCGCTCACCTTCAACTGAAAGTATCATTATATTATGCCATTAGGAATTACTTTGTTTGCAGTGCTTCGACAAAATGCACAAGTATTGTGTTCTCAGTACTTACTTGGTTGGAAGGAAAGAGCAATAAGATGCTTTCCAGCCAGTTTGTACAGGGCAATGTCCCGGATGGCAGCAGCGTTTTCAGTGGCAACCTTCAAACAGCCCTTCAGTCCAACGGCAAGAGCTTTAGCACAGTACTTCTTATCAAACTTAATTGCTTTGGTTTTAATCTTAGCAATATCCTCCTGAAGGATCTCTGAGGATTTTGACTGTGGAAAGAAAGACATAAAAATTATATTGTACATGGAGATACTGTAGTTGCTATTTTAAAGACAGGGTTTAAAGCTCACCAAACTATCAGCAGCAGAGGAAATAATCTTAGATCTGAGGATCTCCCTTGAGAGTGGCTCCAAGACCTTGGCAGGGAAGAGGGAAGTGATTCTTGCAGCAGCAAGATCTTCAACATTTCTTGCCACAGCTACAGTCTCAACACTGTTGTGAAAGAACAAGAACTTTATGATGTAGGTCCCTACAATAAATCAATATTAGAAGTGACAGTTCAGTAATTTTAAGGGCACACGTTGAGTTAAAAATGTCAGTCTTTACCGCACAGCTGCAATGTGTTCAGGCACAGAAACGGGCAGAACTTCGATCTTAAAGTGGCCCTCGTTGATGTTAAGACTTGCGGCGATTTTGGCAGGCACAACAGCGTTGAGTTGAGCCTTTGATATCATGGAAGCCTGGATTATCTCAGTGTTTACCCCCATCACGGCAAATGTGTTCACAATAGCGCTAGAAGGAAAAGACATTTGGATGAAACACTTTATGAAGTTTTTTTTGCTAATGTTTTATTTTAGTCTCAGCTATTGTACCTACCTTGGTTTGATCTCAGTCTCAAGTTGCATCTCTGTCTTCAGAAGATGAGCAATGTGGAAGTTTTCTGGCAGCTCTGGCCTTGTGATGGCCTTGACTAAGAAAACAAATAAACCCATGTGTCACTTAACTTCAAGAGCCAGTCTATAGCTTTTGATTAGCTAAACTACGTATGATTTATAGCTTCTACTCACCTTGAGCAGTTGCGGCAGCCACAGCAGTAGTGTACAGACTGAGCTCCACTGGAAGACCAGCAGCAGTTGGCATGATACGCCTCACCTCAGTGAGCAGCAGGGGCTTAACGAGGTGCACGTTAACACCAGCCAGCACAGCCTTGATGGCATTCCTACCGAGTTCTTGAACAGCGGGTCCAGTGGCGATCTGTTGGTAAGAAAGTGCCATCACTATTGTGTCTCGCATAAAATTGTTTGTTTTAAAAGTTGGTCTTGAAGTTGAAAGGATAAATCATACCGCAATGGCCTGGTCAACCAAGAGTCTGTCAATGTTGGCAAAGGCAATTTCTTGTCCAAAGAATTTGACATAGATGGAAGCCAGGGGTTTGCTAGTGGGCAGAGACCTCCACTGAGAGAGCTGTGGAAAAAAAGAAAACATATAATCCAATATTATCCTGCTGTGTTTATCATGTGCCATTGTTTACTATTATTTCCTTGTATTAGCAACTTTGTGGTGTTTTTCATTGCTTACAGCCTTAATGACACGCTTCATCTTGGTGATTCTGTCAACATTGTCAATGAGAGCAGGGTTTTTCAGGAGAACCTCCTGGAGTCCCTCAGTTCTTACTCCAACCTAGGAAAAATTCAACATGTTAAAATATTCTTTTCAAGTTAAACTACATATATATGAGAGGGCAGGTGCAGTGCTTTCTTCTCCTTCTAACCTCCAGAACATCGGCAGCAGCTCCAGCCAGGTAGGCACGGGTCTTAGCCACAATAGATCTGGGCAGAATGGTGGCAGCATCATTGATGTAGAAAGCGCTGGCAGCAGCACCAAGCATCAAGGGATCTGAAAGAGTTTTACAAGATGCAGTGAGTTGAGGATCCAGAAGAAAAGAACCTTGATGTAATGCTAACATGATATGACATTGGCCTTACTGTTGTAGATGTCCATGTGGAGGGCTTTGCTGAAACGCATGCTCAGTCTGTCCAGCTTGGGGCTCAAGATTTTGACGGCAACATTGCAGGCTGCAGCACTGCAATGAAAATGGCAAATAGCTCAGTAAATAGACTTCAGTTCACTAAATGGACTTGATGATGAGTGGGTGCACTTACACTGAGGCATGGATAGCAGCGGTGCTCCTGGTCAGGGACTTCATGTGAGAGTAAGTGAAGCTTGCAACCTGCAGATTTGGCTCTGTCTTCACAATGTTGGCAAGAGTTGTCACCAAACCCATTGGAGGCCTTGTCTCAAACAGCACGATGCATGCGAGCATACGAAGCTCTGGGTGAAGAGCTCTGTCCATGTAGAGCTGAAGAGCCAACTCCTGGATCTAATTTATAAGAAAAAACAAATTGAGTATGAAGTTTTCTCTAAAAACTACAATAGTTTGAAATACTCTTTGGTGTTGAGAATTCACCATTCTGGGCTCCTTCTTTGCAATGTTCCTCAGGGCCATGATGGCATCAGCGTGAACTCTGACGGGCAGAGATGCGGCAGCGGTGCCATGAATGGGCAGGATCTTTGTAATCGGCTTAAGGCTAGTAGGATGGGCAGCGTTACCCAAAACCTTCAGGAGCAGGATGATTTCCTGGGTATCGTCTCTAGTGACAGCCTCTGTAAGGAGGTCCTGGACGGGCTGATGGGGGAAAATGACATATTGAGATATTTTCACATCCAGAAATGTGCAGAAGACTTTGAAGTAATAGGAGACAACAAAGTTATATCACCTTGATCAATTCAGCAGGGCAGACGGGCCTCTCAACACAGAATTTTGAAACCATGGTACCATAGCCAAGGAGGGTGACCTCACGCAGAATGCGATTCTCAGTAATCTTGTTGTTGACTGCCATGCTCTGTAAGGGAGCAGTATTCAGTAAAGTTTTTTCTATTCAGTAATGTTCCTCTATTCTTATTACAGACAACTTTGTGGTTTACCCACCTCAACCAGCTTGATGGCCTCAGTGTCGGCTGTCACCATGTGAATAGATGCAATCAAAGCCTGAGCAGCTTCAGGAGCAGTCAGTTCATCAGCCAAGTATTTCTCCTTGATGAATTTCAGAGCAACAGGAGTTCCAATGGCAGGGATGGCGTCCAAGATCCACTGTCTGGAAGATGAAAATGGAGTGAGTGATCCTGTATACGTATATAGTTTCTGGCATTTTGTTCAAATGTTCAAACATTTAATGTCACCTGTAGGCATGTTTGGTTCTGTATTGGCTCCAAAGCACTTCCAGGTCTTCAGTGCGAGCTCTACGAAGAAGCTGAATGAGTTCCAAAAACTTCAGAGGGGCATCCTCGTGGACTTTCTCCATATTGTGGATAACCACATGATTCAGAACCTCCATGATCTAAAAACAGAGAATCAAAGACAAAGTAATTTTAATCTGATGGAGATTCACATATTTCTTGATATTATTGATAATTTAAAGCAGTCTGAGACAATACCTGAGTCTGTACATTGACGATCTTGACGAGCTGGATCGGTGTCTGAAGAAGCTCAGTGGAAAACTCGTACTTAAGAGATCCACGGTGAATATATTGAGCCTCGATGGGTGCAATGGTGGCTCTCTGAATCTCAACGAAGACCAAGGATTGCCTTGAAAGTAATGTGAAAACGGTCAATCTGCAGCTCCTTTAAAGCCAAACACTGCTATTATTACCTTCTGATTATCTATTGACATACTTGGTTTGCATCTGAGCAGCTCCATTCATCTCAGAGAAAGGTGAGAACTGGATCAACTCATTAACTGCTGCCTCCAGGATCAGGATGCCGTCAGCGACTTGCTTCAAGACATAGTTGTATGCGGTAGCTCCTCTCAGGTTCTTTGAATCCTGTGAAGGTGAACCATATAGTTGCTCAATCATGCAATATATTTTTTTACTCTAATACATGTAGGCTATGCATGACACAAAGTGGGTTTGAACCTACCTGCTGGCACTTGACGCATTTCTCAGTGTATGCCAACCCCAGATCCTTCACAATCTTCTCCTGGCAGTGGTTCAGATCCCTGGTCTTTGTCAGGATGATGCGTTCAGCCTTTTCATCCTCAGTGATGGCATAGAGGGTCTTGCACACACCCTGAGCTCCAGCCTTATTGGGAAAAGCACATGTTAAATAGGGAGATTCAACTTCTTGTAATAGGTTTATAATCAGTACTGAAGGGTCTTTTGACAAACCTCATGGATCTCGTAGACGTTCTGTGTCTTCTTGATGTTGAGCTGAAGGACGTTCAGGATACCTCTGTAGATGTTCAGCACTGTTGTTGAGATTCCCTCAGGAGCGAGCACTTTTCCAACAACACCATTGGCATACTCAAACTTGATGGGAGTCAAGAGCTGAGGTTCCAAGGCTGAAGTCAGCTTGGTTGCTGGGATAAAGTGGTCCTTAGGCCAGATGCCGCTGTACTCGCTGAGCTCAGGTTCAGCAAGCTAGAGTGTAAAAATAAGATTTATCACTGGCCAGATTGCATTTGAAAAGTGAAGAAGATTTTTACCTTTTTTTAGGATCTTTACCTTCAGCATGAATATATTTTCGGCTGCAGCACTGATGAGAACTTTGGTGCGTACTTTGAGTCCGGGTCTTGCTAAACCTTCCTCGGGCAGACCGCCCAGGAGCATTGCCTCATACTTGTAGACATAAGTCTTACCGGCAGCAAAATCCGGAGCTGTAAGAACAATTTCACTCAGTAAGATGTACTCTACCTAATCCCCCGAACTATTCGAGGTTTGTATGTATATAGTTTGTTATGAAAAATGGAAGCTGTTTTTTAAGATTATAATTAAGTACTGAACTTACCAAAGTTATGAGGTTGACCGGCTGAAAATACATTAAAAGGAAATTAATAATTCAGCTAGTAAATGGTGAAACTATTAAATCTAATTCTAAACAAAATGCAATGCAGTTGTATTCTAATGTAAATACAATGAAATATTGTGTACTTGTCTCATAAATGTACAGTATTCAGCTATTCTGATAATGATATTTTTTTTATATCTTGCTCCTCGTAGCAATGATAGATTGTCTTTTCTGTTTCTGTCACTTCATATTTTTCAAGTTCCTTCAAAAGCCTACAACTGTGTATTAAAGCAGGTGCAGCATAGTGTTATACTTATAATATAGCAATCTCTCAGGTCCCAATTTGACTTTAAAAAAAAAAGAGAACTGGATACATCAACCATTTAGCCTGCACTGCAACATAAAAGCATCAAATATAAAATGTATTGAAGTATAATAAATTGAAAATGCAATCAGGTATTTAAATAAGAATAGAGGAAAGTACACTTATAAAATACATGTTAAATTAACTTCTGCTCAACTGTATATGGCATTTCTGCACTAAATTCAACTTTATGTTAAAAATGACCAATTCAAATGCGTCATTTTATGAAATCCAAAAAATAAGTGCACTGTTATTTACAGTTTATGATTAAAACTGCATTTTTAAATTCACCACACTCATACTCACCCACAAAGGCCAAAGTCAGGGCAAGCACAACCGCTTTCATGGCTGATGGGGTTGTGAAGCTCTGCAGTCACAGACTGCCTTTTTGTAGGACGATATCTGCTGACAAAGTCAAATACGGATGATAGGTAGATAAGATAGGTGGGTAGGTTCGGTTTGGGGAGGATGTCAGGGCGTGGAGCAAAAGTTAGGGTCACCTGACCTTGTTCTTTTCAGATTTGCTAAGTCAAAGTGAAATCATGTTTTCAAAGTGTTTGCTGTGTCTCAGAAATCATTATGCAATAAATTTGTGAAGAATGTTTTACTACAGTAATCCTTTGTTTGAAAAGTTTCCCCTTTTTTGGGTTGTACTTGCAATTATGTGGTCATTATTTGACCTATGAGACAATAAAAAGGATTCATCAAAAGAAATATATTGTTTTTTCTGTTTGTTGTTTTAGTTAAACTGAGTAAAAGCTATTTTTTTCTGCCCAAATGTTTTAAAATCAACATATGGTTTTCTTTGACCGGTTATAGCAACACATTTTTATTAAAGGGAAATTAATCGGATCAGGATCTTTATTTACCTATAGAGAAAACTGATTCATTAAATTGTGTTATGCTCCTTGCTCATTTATAATCTACTGTAGGTATGGCATGGATCATTTTTGTCTTTTAATATTCAAAGTGCTATTTTATAATTTTGTGAATTTGTCTGGCATTTCTGTATCATATTGTTGAAATGCAGTTTCAAAGTTCACACAAGAGGGCACCATGACTATTGCTGTTTACTCGTTTTATTTGTTGTGGTCAGGGTGACTGATGACATGATGTCATCTTATCTTATGACATTTCAGCAGGTCTGTATGTCCATTGCAACTGTGAAATGGACATTTTTAGCACACATTAACAGAAACGGTTTACTTTGTTAATTCTCTAAAAGTTGCTATGTGTCTATATATATATATATAAATCCATGTTCTTTGATATAACTGTTTATAATGTTCACAATGAATCAACAGTGTATAGGAACTCAACCTGCTTTGCAAAATGACAGGAGGCCAGGGCCCAGCTAATAAACAAACAACAATAATATTTATTAGAAGAAATTGGTATACAATAAAAGGGCCATAACTCATCTTTCTTCAAAATTCTTTATTTTTAATGTTATCTGACTTCTTAACTCATTTACACAAGGACAGACACAACACAAAACCCATATGACGGATAAATCACATTATTTTAATGCATTTAATAGCTGCAACCAATTTTTTTTTTTACATTTAAAAGAGTTTGTACAACATTAAATACAGCTAAAACAATTTTAATACAAAATCTGAATTACTGATTAAAAACAAACACTGAAGTAACTAGTGATGGCAGTGCGACATTGAAAACCTGAACTACAGTTCCATAGAACCACTACCTCAATAAAAATCTTTGGGTGTTCCCCATCCCACATTATCACACTCTGCAATAGTTTGTCAAGCACAACCAACCAATACCATATTTTCCGAGCACTCTCTCCTCAACAATACAATACACACATTCATCAATCATCATGATATTAGGTTAGGGTTAGTCTGTGTGTGCATCAAAGAACTTTCAAATCAAAGACACTGTAAAAGTTTTGTTAAAAAGAAAAGATGCTTCAGAACAAAAAGTATTTTCTACAAAAGCAAAGTAGTTTCTCTAACACTGCTCATTGAGATGTGTTTGTGTGTGTGTGTGTGTGTGTGTGTGTGTGTGTAATTACATGTAATTAAAAGCCCCCTGTCCACCAACTAGCCTGCCTAATTGGACTGCAGCCTTGTTTTTTCACCAGGAGAAGTCACTGTGACTGAAGCTTTGAGTAATGAACCCATTTTCCACACAAATAGTTTAAGTGGTTCAGTGCCTCACAAAAGTTTCATCAGTAGAAATAACTATCTAAAATTTGGGATTGTGAATAATAATTATCTATAGTAATAAGTGCTGTAGAGCCTGTGTTCGAACTAAAAAGTGAAGAAGAAGAAGTGTGTCAGAACAGGTGAAATATAGGCAAATATAGCCAGTGAAGAAATTCTGTGACAACAATCTGCCTAAGATTAATTTCATTTTATTGATTTAAATAGCATCTCATGTACAGTACTGTGCAAAAGTTTTGGGCAGATATGAAAAAATACTGTAAAATAAGAATGCTTTCAAAATGCTTTTTTTTTTATTTATCATTTAACAAAATGCAAAGTGAGTGAACTGAAGAAAAAAACTGGTGTGACCACCCTTTGCGTTCAAGCCAGCATCAATTCTTTTTTCACACCTGCCTAAGACTTTTGTATACACAGTAGTGTATATCGGACTATTTCCCGAAATTCTTACCAGGTCAGTCAGTATTTCAGTATTTGTGAAGCAAAGTTTTGGTTTCAAAGTGTCATGTAATATATGGCTACACAGCTACATATGTTTTTTGTGAAAAAAAATGAAGAAATAGATTTGTAAGAGCGATCTGAAAAACTGTTAAATATGCTTTTCTACAGAAATGTTCCTGCATTTTTAATATGGGAGTCAATGGGGCTGTTGGTGCGTGTTGGTGGTGCATCTGTGCATCCTACGCCCAAACTATAACTCTGACAGCTTTACCAGAGGATTGTGAGGGAGAAGACAAATTTTCCTCGTTTCTATGTATAAATTATTTCTGTAGAGTGGAATTTGCGGCCTGGATCGCAGTTTTCAAATTTATTTTTTGACAATTTTTTCTCTTTCTCTGCACTCTGAGCGATGATGTCACAGACTGTGACACGAACATTCCATGCAATACATACCCATTATAATCTCAGAATTTCTCCAAAAATGATCATCTTCATTGAACAGGGATTGATAAAAAAACTATATGACCTATCGGTATGTGGATTAATACACCAATACACAATACTTGTGTCTACTGTTTAAAGTTTAAATGGAGTCTCTGGGTGAAATTATACTGGAGAAGTCGATGTTTGAAAATCTCCAATTACTGTTCTTTTTCGCTCATTCTTTAACAACATTCCACAATTCATTTACATTTCTTGGTTTTGCTTCAGAAACAGCATTTTTGATGTCACCCCACAAGTTCTCAATTGGATTAAGGTTGGCCACTCCATAACATCAATGTTGTTGGTTTGGAACCATGATTTTGCTCGTTTACTAGTGTGTTTGGGGCCATTGTCTTGTTGAAACACCCATTTCAAGGGCATGTCCTCTTCAGCATAAGGCAACATGATCTCTTCAAGTATTTTGACATATGCCAACTGATCCATGATCCCTGGTATGTGATGAATAGGCCCAACACCATAGTAGGAGAAACATGCCCATATCATGATGCTTGCACCACCATGCTTCACTGTCTTCACTGTGTACTGAGGCTTGAATTCAGAGTTTGGGGCTCGTCTCACAAACTGTCTGCGGCCCTTGGACCCAAAAAGAACAATTTAACTCTCATCAGTCCACAAAATGGTCCTCCATTTCTCTTTAGGCCAGTTGATGTGTTCTTTGGCAAACTGTAACCTCTACTGCACATGCCTTCCTTTTAACAGAGGGACTTTGCGGGGGATTCTTGTAAATAGATTAGCTTCACACAGACGTCTTCTAACTGTCACAGCACTTACAGGTAACTCCAGACTGTCTTTGATCATCCTGGAGCTGATCATTGGCTGAGCCTTTGCCATTCTGCTTCCATTTTGATGGTTGTCTTACATTTTCTGCCACGTGTCTCTGGTTTTGCTCTCCATTTTGAAGCATTGGAGATCATTTTAGCTGGACAGCCTATAATAGTCCAGTTGTCAGAAAGGTTAACCCGGGAATGTTGAGTACACCAAAGTTTTATGATAGAAATATATAGTATGGGTCCCCAGCATGCAGAAACTGTTGGATGCTAATTTGCATATGTTGGGCAATTTGTGTAATTAGGCTAATTAGCGTAAATTAGCATAATCACATATATTGATCATATTATAGGAGCTTCTTGGTGAAAATGGACAATGTTAGCATGTTTTTAGGGGTTACTGGAGATGCTGAGTCCATATCTGACATTTTCAAGATTCAAAATCACTATTTAAATCTGGTTTGGTCACGTTTTTACTCTCATTAAGCTGATTTTGCTGAGTTTTTGGGGGCGATTTAGACAGATTTTTGGAGGATAAAAATGTTCAGTGTTCAGGAATAATTTGGATCCTCAAGTTATTTCTGAATTCCATAATAATTGTAACACTTGGAGTGGTAATGGGCATCAGCTGCTGGTAGGTCTAATACACCATTCACTCGTAGCTTCACAACTTCAGCCCAGTCATCCTATGCTCCTCACATTTGGATAAAAAAACATTTTTGAATGATGGAACACCAGGCCTTTCTAAAGTCTGACATTATTTGACTGGATTCCACCTATCAGGGTGTTTGGGGTCTTTAGGTTCGCAAGTCAAACCACAGAGCAAACACTGTTTTGAGTACTCAAAGGTAGAGATTTGAGAGCGAACAATTCGTTTTCCCGGCAGACTCTGGCTAGAGTCTGACTTGCGTTTGCTCACACTTCTAGTCCTAGAGGTGTATGAGCTATAACACGATTTGTGACACAATATGGCTGCTGACAAAGCACCATGAGTAGCATTGAGGTTTGACACAGTCCCATGTATAGCTGTGTCTCCAATCTCTAAACTCTTTTTAAGAAGAGTAGCTATTCCTTTGGATCCAGATATTTTGAAGTCGTCCTCCTTGCAGGGCGCAAACAGACATTTATTTTTTGACATGTTCAACTGATTAAATCACCTTTGTGATACGAGACTGATATATTGATGCTTGTAAGAGCTGCAATAACAGCTAATGTTGAATGATTATACCAGCACTTGAATATAACTCAAGCCCCTCCTCCCGTGCCAAAATAATTATTAAAAGCTTGAAAATTTTTTTTTTCAACGTAGCCTGATTGACAATGTTTGTACCCTAGACAGAAGACCAATATCGTTGGGGATTGCTCTCAGACCGATTTTCACAAAGGCGAAGAGATACTTTTAAATGTTCTTGATACGAGACTGATATATCAATGCTTGTAAGAGCTGCGATAACAGTGAATGTTGAATGAAAAATAGCAGGATTTAGCATCGCTTCAGCGAACATGACTGACAATGTTCACCCTGCATACTGTAGTTGTGAAATTGTAAATGTAAATTGTGAAGTTGTAAATGCCCCTTCACTTTCTATTAGACATGGGTGGTAAAGCAATAGGAGTGATAAATCACTTGAGCGATAGCTGTAAAGCTGTAAATGAGGGTTGAAAACAGTTCAACTTTATGCAAATAGCTAGCAGCGATTCAGCTGTAAATGACCCAACAACCAATTGGAATGTATTGAAGAGAAAGATAGAACATTCAAATTCACGTGATGAACGATGAGAGCACAGTTACAATAATGAAGAACGATATCGTTGGGGATCACATCCAGACATCCAGACTGATTTTGAGAAAGACAAAGTTGTCAGCTAATCTAAATCTGTGGAATGTTAGCAATCACATTAATCAACATGGGGATGCTAATATCGTTTATTTTTTTAGATATTGTTCCCATTCTGGGCACCCCTTAACATACTGTATAGCAGCTAGCATAGCTGTGCCTGTGGAACGTTCATAAACCTCACTTCCATTAACCTCACTCCTTCAAGAGACGTGCTAGTCAAGGCTTTTAACTTGCTGGCTAGCACACTCTACTCTCAGTATCTGGAGCAGCGTTCCAGGTACGAATGGTGTAGATTACGGAGGCAACTATCAAAGGTCCATGACACTGTTTTGCAGCAAGAAATTACAAATAAAGACAAAGATATTTGAACAAATATAATGTCTTAACATTTACACCGATGTTCTTTAACTCTCTTGAAAGTTCAATGTATAGGTACATAAATTACATCAAAATTAATTTGGAAATTAATTTAAATCTGCCCAGATCAATAGCAAATTGTTTTTAAATGCCCATTTCAAATGTTTAAATGTCAGAAATGGATACAGCATCTCAACTAACCCCCCAAAACATGCTTACATTGTATCATTTGGCCAATCAGCTCCATAATATGACCAATATCGGTGATTATGCTAATGTATGCTAATTAGCTCAATTACACAAATTGTCCAACATATGCAAATTAGCATCCGGCAATTTCTGCATGCTGGGAACCCATACTATATTTTTCCATCATAAAACTTTGGTGTACTCAACATTTCCGGGTCCACAATGGGGCTCTATGGGCTGTTCACCAGACTATAATTGTTTGCACCTCTTTATAAGTTTTCCCCTCTCCAATCAACTTTTTAACCAAAGTACGCTGTTCTTCTGAACAATGTCTTGAACAACCCATTTTCCTCAGGCTTTCAAATAAATGCATGTTCAACAAGTGCTAGCTTCATCCTTAAATCGGGGGCCACCTGATTTACACCTGTTTTTTCACTAAATTGATGACCTCACTGATTGAATGCCACACTGCTATATTTTTTAACACACCCCTTTCAACTAATTGCCCAATTGCACAGCCTTAAGAGCGTGCATATCACGAATGCTGGGTCTTGTTGGTTTTCTGAGAATCTACTGCACCTGCTGGTACCTTGTTTGCCATGTAGCACTAAAAAATATACTAAAAACCTGGATTAATCTGGTTAGTCACATTGGACTGCTATTATATTGAACACTACTGTAAGTGTGTAAATAAGGAGCCAGGCCTTTTTTGGACTCTTAAATCTTATGGCGCCACATTCAGACTTTCAGACACATTCTTCATGACTCCACAGTTTTTGCCCCTTAAAATTTAAATTAAAAAACAATGTATAATTGAAGAGATTGTGTGTGTGTGTGTGTGTGTGTGTGTGTGTGTGTTTGGGGGTGGGGGCATTGTGATGCAAAGGTTTTGGGTTGTTAAAAGATGACAAGAGATTTTTCTATTCACATGCTTTTGCAATTTATTTAATTCATTTAAAACAAATTGTACACAATATGACTGAAGGCAGTGAGACTAAGCGCACTGAGCAGTGCAGCGACAGGCGAGGTGAGCTTCTGCTGTTTCCCTCAAGTCAATGCTCTTCTCATAGATGCTGCTCAGACCCTCAGAGCGGTTCAGGTTAGACTCTGCAGAAATGGAGAGAGTAATGCAGTTAGGCAAGATGTTGCTTAAATGAATTTTGTGAACCAGCTATGATTGCTTGCAGACTCACCAATGGGCACGCAGTGGTAGCCGACCTGGACGGTGGTGGTTCTCACTGGCACGCAGCCGGCCAGGCAGCGCAGCACAGGCTCAACAGAGTAGCATTTGGACTCCTGGCCATGAAGGCTCACCTGTTTCTCCAGCTTCACAGATTCAAGCTTCATGTGACACTCTGGATGAAAAGGAAGGCAGGCACTATAAATACATATGTTTACCTGCAGCAGTCTTTTTTAGTTTCTTTATTAGATTCATTTTGCAATTATCTGTATCAATTATATTCTAATAAAGAGGAGGGATAAATAGAGAAGGTACTGTAAGTATTACCAGAGGCGTCCCTGCAGCTCTTTCCAGACTGAACCCAGGAATGAGCGTAGCTGGTGGGGTGCTTGGTCACCCGATTGTTGGGTGTGCGGTACTCCTGTCTGATTTCACCATCAGCCTTTCCACAGAGTCCACAGGTCTGTCCTCTCATCCAGTCCACAACTTTAACCTGGGAAAATAGCAATCTTCAGTGTTTGCTCCATTACCAGAGCACTGATGGAATGTTTTACTCAACATTTACTCAAGTACTGTATTTAAGTACAATCTAACTTTTTTACTTTTTAGTCCACTACATTTAGCTGCCAGCTTTAGTTACTTTTCAAGTCAGGATTTGACATGAAAAAATATGATCAATTTAAAATGATTACACATGTTCATAAATTAAACCACATAAAAGTATATTAAGTAACAGGAAAATGCTGCTAACATGAATGCATAAAAAATAATAATGCAATCATATATTCTAAATACTTTAAGTACATTTTGATGCTGATTTTTTTGGTCTTTTACTGCTGTAAGTTTTGAATGCTGGACTTTTACTTGTAGTGGAGTAATTTCACAATGTGGTGTTAGTACTTTTATTTATGTAAAGGATATCAATACTTCTCCACCATTGTTTACCAGTACCTAAATTTGATTACATCCAAATGTAAGAGATAGAAGTAAGATTTCTTGTATCACCTTCTGTGCGTTCAGATCAAAGTAGACCTCCTGGAGACCGTGGCTGGGAGCCTGGAGAGCAATGCCCTCACCCCTCTGTCTGATCTGAATTTTGTCTAAATGAATGCAAATATTTATATCAATATGTGATTTTTAACTTTCAACAAATAAAACTAAATTACAGCATGGCACTCAAATTTGAATTTTTAAAATTAACAACCTGTGGGATGCACATATGGCAGGTTCCTGATGGGGATTTCTTCTCCGTTAACCTTCACCATGACAGCGTTGTCCTTTGGATACAGCTCCACATCCCTGTTGGGAAAAAAAACCCAGTTAATTTCTGGAGTCTTTTTTGGGGAGACAATTCCTACAATTGAGATATATATACTTTGTTCTCACAGATTTGCGATCTTCACATGGATCATGTTCTGTTCCAGTGTTACGTCCCTCTTCAGCAGAACAATGAATTTAAGTTCTGGAGTGCAATCCTGAGCCAAAACCTGGGAGCAAGAGTGAGGTATCTCGTTCTTGAATTTCCTCTTGTTGAATGTGACCAGTGTGTCTTTGACCAGGGCGCACTCAGCTGAAATATGAAAGGAAAGATGAATCTGTAAGATTTTTTTAGTAAAACCTGTTCCTGTGTTTTCACCTTGAGCATGGAGGATAATTATTATCTCATATAGTCTTTTCTTTACTCATTGATTTCTCTTGGGAAGCTGCAATTAGTTACTTAACAGTCTGATTTCAGGTTGTTGTTGTTTTTAACTAATTAATATACTTTAATACTTAATTTTAGGTCATGCTTCAAACTCAACCACTTTCATTGCCTTTAATATTTGCTATCATACATGTATGACATGTATTTTTAACAATACTCAAATATGTTCAAAATACACTTGCATGGACTACAATATTTTTTTAATGAGCTTGGATATTTTATACTATAATAACTCATATAACACTGTCCCAGAATTTAAAAAAAATAAGGAGCCAGGCCTTTTTTGGACTCTAAATTCTTATGGTGCCACATTCAGACTTTCAGACACATTCTTCATGACTTCACAGTTTAGAGTTTTGTGACTTTTTGCCCCTTAGGATTGTAAGTAAGGAAATCCTGTTCCTGTAAGTGTTTTCACCTGCATGAGCCTTGGTGAGCATGTAGGAGATCTGGTCAGGCAAGTTGTTCTGGAACGGTTCCAGCTCAGCTGCAGTTTCTCCCAGTGGCAGAGCAATAGGGAGACCCACGCCAAGTTTGTACATTGTTCTCTGTAATATTGAAATATCGAAACTGTTATAAACAAAAGATTAATTCAGACATTTCTGCATGTAAATAATGGGCTGTAAACCTCACCTTTGGTGTCTTCAGCACAATGTTCAGGCTTGTCTCAGTAGCAGCAGCCACAGACAGTTTGATCTCATTACGAACATTTTTGACCTTTGCCTGGGTAATGTCGAGTTCCTGAGCATAGCGGGAAATTAATTCAGAGATCCTAGTTGGGCAGAAAGGTAAAGGTTATTTTTTATTTTTTTAAATAAATGTGTTGGAAAATGGAAATAAAATCATGCCAAAAAAGTAATGAATTCCCACACACATCCAGGATGCCTGATAAAGGTCTATGTCTGAAATGTTGCATTTTCAATAAAGGTAGGTGCTGAGAGTATATAGGAATGCATTACTTTCTTATGCAGTTTTTTAAAATCTGTATTATTTTGTGACATTACTCCTTTGCGTATCGCTTCATGCTCTGAGGAAGTTTCTCCCAGGTAATCTTCACGCGGGCGGCAGGCTCTTTACCCACCATACCAGTCTCAGCTGTGATCTCAGTCTCGTACTGTTTGCACTCCAGGCCCCAGGCAAACTTGGCCTGAGAGAAATTTAAGTTAAGATCTCGAGCATCACACAGATTTCTAACAACTCTTGCCAAATCAAAGTCTTTACCATCAGCTTGTGGGTGCTCAGCATCACACCATCAGCACACATTCTCCAGTGGTCGTCCTCGGCCAGGTTGGCGAAAATGACCTGCAGTCTGGCGGTAGCTTTGTCCAAGTAAGCTGCAATCTGGTATCCCTGAACCTTGTGGTCGGCTCTCACAGCACGGATGAGGACGGTCACAGCAGGAGTGACACTATTAGTAAGGTACTTGGCCTTAAAGTGAAAACAAGAGATTGATATGCGTGAAAGTTTAGATTTTTCCAACCAAACATAAGAGACGGTGAACAGCTCGGTGTGAAGACTTACCTTATTATAGATGGTCTCGAAGCTGAAGGCACTGCTCTTGCTGTTGGCACGAGCTGCTGACAGGGCATGCTACAGACAAGGAAACCATACAATTAGCCTGCTCAAACATGATGCACATTATGCTGTTGTCTCATCAGTCTGATAATTACCTGGTGGATGTGGTTCTTGATAAACTTCATTTCGTACAGTTCTTGCTGCAATAGAAACATGAATAGATTAATTATTCCACATACTTTATTTATTCTATTGTTTTTTACATACTCAGGTAAAGCTGTCTCACCTTGGAGAGTGATCTGGAGCTGGAGGAGCTGGAGCTGGAGCTGGAAGAGCGGCTGCTGGAGCGAAGGCTTGATCTGCTGCTGGAGGAGCTGCTCAGTCTCTTTGACGCCCTTTTGAGTGGATCGACGGCATCGACGGCCTTGCTCTGGCGGCGAGAGGAGGAGCTGGAGGAGGACTTGGAGGAGACAGAAGAGGAGATGCTGGAGCGGGAGCTTCTGGAGCTGGAGCTGGAGCTGGATCTGGAGCTGGAGCTGGAGCTGGATCTGGAGCTGGAGCTGGAGGAAACTGCTGTGCTGTTCTTCACACCGGGAACCAAGATTTTCTTGAGTTTCATCAGGACATTCCTGTCTTCGAGAGTTTCCTCTTCCTCGCTCATGTTGATCACCTTGATGATCTTTTCTGCTGCTTTTTCTCCGACTTGAACCTCAATTTCAATCTTCTCAATGACTGGTCCGGTAGCTGCAACCAAATACATAAGTAGATATGAAACTTTTGAGCAACTTCTTACAAAATTTCCTATATTAGTGAATTAATGTAATCAATTTCACTTGCCTGGAGCAACCTCAACTGAGACAGCATGACTTCCAATCACAGCGTAGAGGGCGCAGTCTTTGATGAAGGCAGCATTGCGAGATTCAATCTCGGTACATGCCTTGATTCCAAAGGTCTCGATTTGAGCACACATTTTCTTCTCGAACATCTTGGGGAGTTTGACTTTGCGGGCAATTTTACTCGGCAGGTCAACAGGAATGATTTCAGATGATGCTGACTGTGAAACCACAGCAGAGATCAGCACAAGGGTAAATGGATGCATTGGAAAAAGTGGTCAGTGATTAAAATTTACCATGCCAGCAGCCAAAGAGGATGCCATCCTTGAAATCCTTGAAGAGAAGATCTCCCTTGATGCCTGCGCTACAGCTGCAGCTGGAATCATTGGTGTGATTTTGGCGGCTGCCAGGTCTTCCACATTTCTTGCAACAGCAAAAGTCTCAACCCTGTTAGGGGAAAGATAAATAGTTTAAACAAAACATAAAACTTGGTGATAGATATTACTTGGTGACATGGAAAGTCGCATACACTGCATGAGCAATCTTATCGACCCCCTGAACAGGCAGGAGCTGAAGCTTGAAGTTGCCTTTAATCATGTCAATTCTTGCTTCCATCTTTGCTGGAACAATTGTGTGAACTCTGGCTCTTGACATCAGTGCAGCCTGGATGAGAGCAGTGTTCACTCCCATAACTCCGTAGGTGTGCATGGAAATGCTGCAAGAGAAACAAAATAACAGTTTAATTTCTTCCTGAATACATTTGTTTTTGATCATTAAACTGATGAGAAGAGCTGAACCAGGATTACCTTGGAGTGATGGCAGTCCTTATCTTGATGTCAGACTTCAGAAGATGGGCAGCATGGAAGTTCTCAGGAAGAGGTGGTGAAACAGTGGCTTGGACTGTAAAAAAAGAAAACATTTTCAGTGCCTGGATAAGCAGTTTGTTTGGGGTCACTGGACAACAATTACTAATAATAATAACCTTTAACATATTATAATTAAATTGATCTGAGAGAGAACTAGACCTCCTCTTGGCTCTGTTTCCTGGCTTTAGAAAATCTAGGCCCATAATGGCAGCCTTTGGTCAAGTGCAGGTAATTTCAGAGAGAGAGAGAGAGAGAGAGAGAGAGAGAGAGAGAGAGAGAGAGAGAGAGAGAGAGAGGCATTCTTAATGGTTGTTCTACAAATGCTTATGTGCAGGAGAAGGGCTGTATTTTCATATTCTGGCTTTTTTTTTTGCCGTCTTCCAGAAAACTACCAGCTTTAAACTACATGAGTACAACTTACATTCAACAGATGCAGCAGCCACAGCAGCAGTATAGAAACTGAGCTCCATGGGCAGACCAACAGTGGTAGGAAGGATGCGACGAACCTCAGCAACCAGCATTGGTTTAGCGTAATGCAACGCAACACCAGACAGCAGAGCATCCAAAGCCTTTCTGCCATAAGTTTGAATTGCTGGTCCAGTGACCACCTGTAAACACAAAATAGCTCATAAGAAATCAGATATTCGATTCATACATTAATATTCTATGTTACTTGTACTGTAGAATATGCCGTACCTCAATAAGCTGATCAACAATGGCTTTGTCAACGTTAGCAAATGCAATTTCCTGTCCGAAGAACTTCACATACACAGAGGCCAGGGGCTCGCTGGAAGGATCAGCCCTCCACTCAGACAGCTGTACAAAGAAGAAAAGTAAATGAAACACTTAATTAGAAAAATAAAATGTGCTTTGTTTACATATTTCTTCTATGCTTCTGTCTCTTAAACTTACAGCCTTCATGACTTCTCTCATCTTGGTCATCCTGTCAACGTTCTCTCCAGCCTTGTGGTGTTTCAGGATACTCTCCTGGATTCCTTCAGTCCTCACTCCAACCTAAAAAAAAAAAGGAAAAACAGCATTAGCTGGGTAAGTATTTTATAAATCAAATGTTTAATTAGCAAATCAGATTTCTCTATTTTAGTTTATTTTCCTAAATAAAGTTTTTTTCTCTGCCCAGTTCAGGGCTTATTAATCAGAGGTGTATAGGAATAGGAGGTACAAGCAAGATATACAGTATTCAGTTGTGTTAGCTAGTATGGCAGTCATGATTGTCATACCTCAAGAACATCAGCATAAGCTCCTGCCAGGTAGGTGCGGGCTTTGGCCACAACGGCTTTTGGCAACACAGTTGCAGCCTCGTTGACGTAGAAAGCGCTGGCAGCAGCACCCATCATCCAGGGGTCTGAAGGGCAAAATACAAGAACAGTCAAACCACATGATGTAGTCTGAAATCTCTGATGACAAACTATGACCCTGTCATGTTCTTACTGTGGTAGTAATCAAGATAGAGAGCTCTGCTGTAACGGAAGCTCAGTCTGTCGAATTTGGGGCTGAGGAGCTTCACAGCAACATTACAGGCAGCAGCACTGAGAGAAGAACATTAAAATATATGAGATTATTGGTGCAAACTGGCAAAAAAAAAACTGAAATAAGATGTTATTTCAGTTCTTACACTGAGGAGAAGTCAGGAGCGGTGTTCCTGGTCATAGCCTTCATGTAAGAGTAGACAAAGCTAGCAACCTGCAGATCTTTTTCTTTCAAGAGGGCATCAGCGAGAGTGGTCACCAGACCCATGGGCAGCTTGGTCTCAAACAGAATGATAGCAGCAACCATACGGAGCTCTGGCTTGTCAGCCTTTTCCATGAACAGCTGGATAGCTATGTCCTGGATCTGAGCCACAAAGAAAGATGTTATAAACATAACAGGTCTCACGCGTATTCACTCTTAGTAATGGAAGAATTGAGTATGTAGTCTCACCATCTTGGGCTCCTTCTTAGCAATGTTTCTCAGGGCCAGAGCAGCATCAATGTGTAATCTGTGTGGCAGACCAGCAGCAGCACTTCCAAAGCCAGGGAGGAGCTTCAAGAGCGGCTTAAGGCTGCTAGGATGTCCAGCATTGCCCAAGACTTTGACAGCAAGAGTGAGCTCCTCAATGTCACTTCTGGAAAGAGCCTGGACTGCCAGTTCATGGATGGGCTATGGGAGGAACAGATATACTGATGTTATACCAGTTACCAATACCAATTTAAGTTAAATAAAAAAGATAAAAAGATAAAACACATGTTTGAAATAAAAAGAAACGATACATACCCTCACAAGCTCAGCTGGGCAAGTTGGGTTCTCTGCACAGTATTTAGCAACCAGGGTGCCGTAGCCCAGGAAGACAATCTCACGCAGAACTGGGTTTTCTCTGATCTTGTGGTTCTCCAGCAGGCCCTGAGGTGTGGTGGAAATAAAGAACTGATTATGCAACCCAGTTCTCATATAATTAAAAGTACTAAGGAAAACTTGCAACCGGGACTTGCCTCAACAAGCTTGATGGCCTCCAGGTCGGCTGTAACCATTTGTACAGATGCCAGCAGGGCTTGAGCAGCTTCGGCCATAGTCAGCTCACCAGCAATGAACTTCTCCTTGAGGAACCTCAGAGCAGTATGAGTACCAATGGCAGGGATAGCATTCAGGATCCAGTGCCTGGGAAAATTTAAAAATATATATTATTCTTTTTATAGATATTATTATCTATGTCACATTTTATAATTTTTTATATATCTATAATCTTAAATGAAAATTTTCACATAAAATAAACAACTTAAAACAAATTACATACAACACTAATTAGCCATGTTCAAATACTTAATACTAATACTTAATTCTGTTTTGATAATCTGCCATACCTAAAAGTATAATACTATAATACTATAATACATAATTTGCCCCTGTGACCAAAGGTTGCAGCTAGAAATATAACTTCACTCGATCTGTTTTTTCGCAAGACTCTTAATATGATATTTAAAACACAGATTGTCTTCTAGGAAGAGGTATTTGTAAATTGAGATTTGTTCAATAACCTTAACTTTTTAAAGGAACAAAATGATATATATCTTCATCTTTATTTTTCTTACTTGCTAGAGATGCAACAGAATTATACACAATGGTGTCATCTGCATAATAAAGAAAATGTCAAATTATTGATATAATTTGTAACTAAAGTTGGACCCAGAATGGACCTTTGCAGTGTGTCAAGTCGTTTTCGACCTATTGACCCCTTAATCAGTGTGTTTTTTTATTGCTCTTCTCTGAATGAAAGTCACAGTTACCTGTGATCGGGTCTAGCTTTAAACTGAGTCCAGAGGGCCTCAATACTCTCCAATCTGGCCACACGCAGCAGCTGAATGAGCTCAATAAACTTCAGAGGGGCATCTTCATGCACCCTGGCCTCGTTGAAAGTCACCAGGTGGTTCAGGACCTCAATAATCTGTGAGAACCAAACCAACATTTTCACATCTTAGAGTTTGTTGCAACAGGATGATTCAACAAAAATCAGAAGAAAAGAGATTTCCTGGGGTACCTGAGCCTCAGCATTGCTGACCCTCAGAAGCTGGATGGGTGTTTGAAGAAGCTCGCTGCCAAACTCATACTGCAGAGATCCACGGTGAAGATATTCAGCTCTGATGGGCTCCACTGGGGTCCTCTCCATCTCCAAGAAAGTCAGGATTTGCCTGTGAATAAAAATGGGCACTACATCAATCTGCACTGTGGCACTTTCTGCCGAGAGCAGTATTGATGACACTGTTGTTGCACGGCTCTTTTCCAATGTTAGCCACATACTTAGCCTCCATCTGGGCAGCGCCATTCAGGATGTTGAAAGGTGAGAACTGAATGAGCTCTGTAGCAGTTGCCTCCAAGATCAGAGCACCTGTGGCAGCTGGCTTCATGACGTAGTTAAAAGCAGAGGCTCCCTTCAGGGTCTTTCCTCTCTGCATGGACAAGACCCAAAATGTCATCACACCAGCAGTTTCCAGCAGTGAACTGCATTAGAGATTATGAAGCATGAGGGAAATTTCACTTACAGCCTCACACTCTGGACATTTCTGTGTGTAAGCCAAGCCGATGTCCTTAATGATTCTCTCCTGGCAGTGGTTCAGGTCCTTGGTCTTGGTCAACAGGATGCGGTCTGCCTTTTCGTCCTCACTGATGACGTAGTGGGTCTTGCACACACCCTGTGTTCCAGGCTAGTTCACAAAACACACATTTTCAGTTCAAGTATTTTGGTATTTTGTGGAACTCTATGAAAATGAGTTGTTTTTACCTCTTGCAGCTCATATACGTTCTGAGTTTTCTTGATGTTCAGCTGGAACATGTTGAGGATTCCTCTGTAGACATTCAGCACAGTAACAGAGATGCCAGCAGGTGCAAACACTTTGCCGACAACACCGTTAGCATACTCAAACTTGATGGGTGTCAGGAGTTGAGCAGCCAGGGCTGAAGTCAGCTTGGTGGCTGGGAGGAAAGCATCTTTGGGCCAGATGCCACTGTACTCAAAGATTTCAGGGTCGACAAGCTGTGAGGAAGAGTGACAGTTTGAGTGAACTGAACACTTGATTGTTCGTTATTCTAATTCACTTGTTTTAAACAAAAACTAGAGTGGCAATTGTAGAGTGCAGACATCTCTTTATCTTACAATGTTTAAGAAAATTAAAATAATTTGTGTGTCCACCCAGTGATTCAGATCTGCTCCAACATTTAATTGGTTCTTCCCTTGTAATGCAAATTTAAAATAAAAATTTTCCGTAAACCTGCTGCTAAAAATAGAAAGAGAAGCTCTGAAAACACCGCCTGCCTGGATGAGGTGATAAATTGTATTAAAAACGTTTTAATGGTCTGTACCTTCAGCAAGAAGGTGTCCGAGGCCGCGGCACTGATCATGACTTTGCTACGGACTTTCACTCCGGCCCGTGCCAGGCCCTCTTCAGGCAGGCCACCCATAACCAAGGCTTCATATTTGTAGACGTAGGTCTTTCCAGCGGCAAACTCAGGGGCTGCAGTAATAGACAAGAAAACAAACACATTTGGGTTTTTCTAAAAAATCTTTTAAACTTTTTATATACACCAGAGTTACATTTTTAATACAGCCATGAACAGAATGACAACTTACCAAAGTTGACATGGTAACCAGCTGTAAAATGGAAATTAAATGTTATTTATGAAATGCCATTTTTCTTTTAATTGTCTATAAAATGACAAGACAGCTGGTAAAGTTACAGAACTCAGGTACTATTTTTCAGCTCTTGCATTGTTTATATATCAAAATCACTATAATGTCAGCAAGTGCAGTGGTAGTTCTCTTGAATTTCAATTGCTTTGAATTATAGCTTCCTTTTTTTTCATCCTAATAAAACAGCAGAGAGTTGCTACCCGTTGGTCGTCTACATGACAGTGCTATTATCCCATTCTATACAAAGCAAAATTGTTTTTCCTAATTCCATTTAAATTTGATTTTAAGTTAATTTAAAACATTTTGAGGCACTAAGTCATGCTCACCCGCAAGGGCCACGGTGAAGGCGAGCACAAGCACCTTCATGGCTGCTGGATGTGAACGACCCGAACCAGAGGCTTCCTTTTTAAAGCCAGTTTCTGCTGACTGTGTGCCCATTGAAATGTATCATTGACTAATTATCAACTTTCACTGTCACTGATGTTACGCTGCCCTGAACATGTCGGTTACACAAACAAAAAGAAAATGTCACTCAGCTTGACATTCTGGGGCAAATAGCTTGATTTCCAAAATCCAAAATCCAAAGATGAAATGCATTACTGTGTCATAATATATTACAAAATTGCACATTTATGTACCTTTATCTAATAATATTTAAACCTACTACACAGCAATACAAAAAGTGACTTAAACTTAAATAAATTATGAATATTCTGAACCCTCAAGCTTTTTTTGTGCTCTTTTTTAAATTTTACTCACTGTGGCCTTTAGCTAAATAATGGGGATATGCCGGACAAAAGCACACATTTTTTTCCACATGCTCTCTAGGTTTTCCACATGCTCTCTAGGTTTTCCACATGCTCTCTAGGTTTTCCACATGCTCTCTAGGTTTCAATTTTTGGTAGGAGCCACTTCATCAAGATTGCAGATTGAAGATGGCAGCCATATGAAGTCTATGAGAACCAATATATCTTCCAAGCCACTTAGAAGGTCAATCTTGGTGTCAAAATATACATTTGATGGGTCAAGGAATCATTTAAAGCTAATGGGAATATCACTGGATGATCATTTGATCAAATAGATATGTTCATTTTCACTCTGGTAGGCAACTCGCTTCAAGTGCTGCAGAAGGGAATCCTGAGTTGAAAATGTTTGGAGTCTATGTTCACGGGAGAGTGAGGATTAGCTGTACACTGCTCAAAAAAATCCAGGGAAAGCTTTCATCTCATGTCAGATATTGAATTATTCATGGTGAGAATCTTTACTGATGTACATTGTGTAACTTGTTTAGATCAAAATTACATGAAAACTGCCATAAAGGCTAATAGGCCATTGCAAAACCAAAATTAACCCATTGAGGGCTGGATTTAAAATCACACCAAAAATCAAAGTAAAAAATGTACATCACAGGCCGATCCAACTTGCGTTGGACCTGGATCAGGGCATCAGTGAGCTCCTGGCCAGCCTGTGGCAGAACTTGGCAGAGCTCAATCAGATCTAGGTCAGGGGAACGAGGGCCAGTCAATGGCATCAATGCCTTCATCGTCTAGGAACTGCCTACTGACTCTGACCACATGAGGCTGAGCATCATCCTGCACCAGGAGGACCCCAGGGCCCACTGCACCAGCTTAAGGTCTGACAATAGATCTGAGGGTTTCATCCCAGTACCTAATAGCAGTCAGGGTACCGTTAGCTATGCCATGTAGGTCTGTGTTCCCCTCCAAGGATATCCCTCCCCAGATCATCACTGACCCACCACCAAACCAGTCATTCTGGATGATATTACAGGCAGTATGGCATGATGTCTCTCCAGACTCTTTCATGTCTGCCACATGTGCTCAGTGAGAACCTGCCTCATCTGTGAAGGGAACGGGGAGCCAATGACGGACCTGTCAATTTTGGTGGTCTCTCACAAACGCCAATTAAGCTGCGTGGTGCTGGGCAGTGAGCACAGATCCCAGTAGAGGTTTGTTGGGACCTTATACCACCATCATGGAGTCTGTTCTGACAGTTTGGTCAGAAACATGCACTCCAGTAGCCTGCTGGAGGTCATTTTGTGGGGCTCTGTCAGTGCTCCTCCAGTTCCTCAACACAAAGGAGCAGGTAAGTTAATGCCCTTCTACCACCCTGTCCAGCTCTCCTGGTGTAATCAGCACAATCATAACTACACACCAAAAAAACTCTTGCGCAATATAACACAGACCATCATACGTTTTTGGGGTTAAGACAATTCAGGTGAACATACAAATCGTTCAATAAAATGTCATGGTGTCATGACCTGCCAACTATTGACTGTTGACAAACAACCATACGTGCACATATAGTGTAAAAACAATGACTCTCAGTAATGTGTCCCCACAGCAGATTAACGCCTTCTTTCGGACGAGTGCAAAGAAAACATCCAAAACACACATTTAGGTGATTAATTAAAGTCAGTATTAGATAAGACCTAATTTGCATATTGCATAAAAAAGAATTGTTTTAATGTAGGTAATCAATTTGGGGAAGTTTAATTGTGATATTTTACTATTATATTTATTTGATATGTTTATTTTTATTTTTACACTATTCACCTGTAGTTTCTTTAGAGGTTGTTTTTCTCCTGCTCTAAGCCAGAAACCTCCACTTCAGCAGCACTTACATGCACTAACTTTTAATTTTTATTCCTATTCCTATTTTGAAGGCTTTCACAGATGTTTTGTTTCTTCCATTATGGCAACAATTCATAATCAGACTTACAGTACCTTCTTTTTTTAAATAGCTGTTGATGGATTTTTATTTATTTATTTATTTATTTATTTAGCTAGTTAGTTAGTTAGTTATGTAGTGATAAAGGGTGATAGGCCCTTGCAAATTTCCATCAGTAAACATATTTTTTTGTCATGTTTAATAGCCATTTTACATCCTTTTTAAATTTAATTTTAGTTACGTGGACCCTTAAGGCGTACGGGTGCTGTTTGTACCACGTCAGCCTCCGTAGACAAATGATTAGGGTAACGTGATTTGTTTACAGCCCAGAGTCTGACAGTCCCGACTTCATTCAGTGTGAACTTCCTCCTGCTGAGAAAATGCTCCGCTTTGCTCTGGTTCTGTCGTCGGTCCTCCTGGTCTGCAGGTCCGCCGTGTGTCCGTGTGAGAGGCCGGAGCTCTGTCAGCAGATCCGTGAGGAGGCAGACTTTGAGGTAGTTCACCTCAGCTCGTCAAAGACTAACACAGACTGGTGGTGTTGAACCTCCACCTGCAGCACATAACTCATAATATATAAAATGATATATATTATAATTATTGTCACCTCTTAAGAGCTGATGCTGATTGTCTGTTTCACACATTAGTGTTAGGATTAGATAAATGGAAGCAGCTACACACCAGCGACCTGATGTAATAAAACTGGATCTTGTGATGGAAGTCTATAAAATGTCATGCTTTGGATACTGAGCATTAAAATGGCATCCTCGACTACAAACCCTTTTATAGTGGTAGCACAGCCTAGTTATACATAAAGTAATTGAATAACCTCTAATTTAGCTTCAGGCACTGACTAAATAAAACATCTATACCATGTATTGGCAATAAGTTATATTTGCTGGACTTTTGTATTGTTCTATATTTAGTGTGTTGTTCCTCTTTTTACAGTACATGCAGCCTGTCTGTGTTTGCTTTATGGTCATGTGATATTTGAGAAGTTCCTTTTTTAAAAAAAACACATTTGGCCTTTTGGACTTCTCTTTGATGACTCCTGTTGCTTCAAAAGTCACATATGAAAGTGCTAATTTAAAAAGAAAAATTGTAGCTGCACAGTCATCAATGTTTAATATGTTATAGGTGACAACTAGTACTAACAGATGCTTCTCACAGGACACAATGTGACTTGACAGACATATGTGAATAACAGGAATATCTGCATTCCTGTTAAACGTGTTAGAGCCCTTAACCCTCTGAATAGGAGCAGTTAATAGTGTCTGTGGGGTCTCTGTGTTTTTAGGTGTTTGTGTTTGACGTGGGTGGAAAGACATGGAAGTCGTACAACTGGAGCATGGTCACGACAGTGGCAACTTTTGGAAAATATGATGCTGAGCTCATGTGTTACGCTCACTCCAAAGGAGCACGGGTTGTACTCAAAGGTAGGAGACTGAACAAAAGTATGAACACAACACTGTTGTTTTTCCTCCCATTTTTCACGAAACTAAATAAAAGATCTAGGACTTTTTCTGTGCAAACAAAAGACAAATTTTTCTCAAATATTTGAAATATATTTTGTTGAAATTGAGCACTCTTCCTTTGCCCATTTTAAAGTAGACTTTTATTGTGACCAGCCGGACTCACACCTGCGTAATCAGCACCTCTCATGTTTTTTAACAACTCCATGCAACATTTAAGAGACAAAAAAACGTTTTGTATGCATGGCGTGAATAATTGGAGCGAAAACAAAACTTTTGTCTTCACATTTTTGTTAAGTATACTATGGAGACAATTTCTTGGCTTATTTTTTTGTTTTTGTTTTTTTTATTTTTTTATTTTGGCTCTTTCCCTTGATGGTCTCCTTAGATCCATTGCCCTCATGATTATGGTCATCTCTTTCTCTTTTTTCCTTGTAAAGGTGATATTCCCCTGCACTACATTGTTGACGAACATAACCGGACTGCGTGGATAACAGAGAAGGTCAACTTGGCCAAGAGTCAATTTATGGATGGGATCAACCTCGACATCGAACAAGCAGTGGACAAGGACTCGACAGAGTACTATGCTCTAACAGACCTGGTCACAGAGACCACTGAGGCCTTCCACAGGGAGATCCCAGGCTCTCAGGTAAACACAATCTTTGATCTTCAACACATGTAGTTTTTTTTTTTCCCCCTCATAATTTCTTCCCCTCTACCATCCTAAATTAAGGCCTTTAATGAATGAGGTGCTGCCTTCCCGCACCTCTCTGGTCTCAATGTTATATTTATCCCAATCTCAAGGTCTCATTTGACGTTGCCTGGTCACCAAATTGCATCGACAAGCGCTGCTATGATTATGTTACCATCGCTGAGTCCTGCGACCTGCTCTTTGTGATGTCCTATGATGAACAGAGCCAGATCATGGGGGACTGTATTGCAGATGCAAATGCCCCACTCTCTCAAACACTGAACGGTTTGTTGTCCAGTTGTTCAAAGTGTTTAATCAGAGTAAATCAGCTTGTCAGTGCAAACCTATAAAACCTAAAATTAAATTCAAAATTAATTTTTCTTTGAAGGTTATGACCAGTTTTTGGGTCTGAAGATCGATCCAAAGAAGCTAGTGATGGGAGTGCCATGGTACGGCTATGACTACCCATGCCTCAACTTTTCCCAGGTAAGATATGTTCATGTAAGCTGAGTGCCTGCAGTCAAAAACACAGTTTTTTCATGCACTGGTCAATTTTGGAAATTTTAGACTATTTTGCTTCCAAAACATGTCTTCTTTCAGGGCATACTATACTATGATGTTTTTAATGAAATTTTAACAACATACGGCTTTTGCTATTTTGTGGCGTGCTACACTATGCCTTTTTGTGACATTTTAAAAATATATTATACTATGACATTTTTAGTGACATTTTTATGCCATTGTAAACTGTGACGTTTATAATTTATAAGGTAAGCTTAATGCCTTGTTTGCATATTTAACCTGTAATCCTTAATTGTAACCTTTTTTAGAACATTTGCAATGCAAAAAATAATTGTCTTAATGTAAGTAATCAACTGGAGACAGGTTATGGTGTTATCTTTTGGTAAATGTTTTACCCTATTCACCTGTAGTGTCTCCCCTTAACCCATTGACGCCTAAAACTTCCTGTAAAACCTCTGGGCGATTTTAAAATAAGACATACTGGATGGATTGCCATTAATATGGTAAAGATATTAATGGCACTTTGTGGTTGAATCCTAATATCATTGTTGGGCCCCTGACTTTTCCTCTTGCACTGTCAGCAGGTTGATTAACAGTGAAATATAAAGTGAAATATCTTATCTACTATTGGATGAACTACCTTGAATTTTGGCTCAAACTTTTATGTCCACCTTAGGATAACTTTTCATGTAGTGCCATCTACTGGTCAAAAAATGCTAATACAATTCATGTAATTCCAGGTATTCTTGTGTAGCATCACTGTGAGCATGAGCTCTGATGTGGTTAGCAAGTTAGCATTTAGCTCAAAGCATGGATGTGCTGCCTCACAGTGCCTCTAGCAGACTGCAGACTTTTTCCCATAAAATGACTGAAACTTACTACAAAGTTTTGCCTGTGGAGCCAAGGCCTTAAGGCTTATGGGATTTATTGACAGTTACACAGGAAAAGACTATAAATGAATAACAACAGAACAGTTAATATCGCCATTTTTATGGTTTAATGCAATGTGCAAAGTTAGGTTTTCACAGTATATAAAACTCAATACGACACAAGTTTTAAAATACAGTTGCTACTCTTTACCTCTGCAAAAAAAGAAGAAGTCCTAGACACTAAATAGGCTGTCAAAATAAGTTTTCCTTCCTCCAGTCACATGGTGGGGATCAGCTGATATTTCAGCTGTTGTTTATTCTTTGCAGCCTTGGGTTAAAAATCTCATCGAAGATCTGTATTTTCAATGTATCATTTTAAACACGTGGTATTTGAAAAAGTATCAAAGTATTGATTTTGACAACCTTAATATGAAGCACTCCTAATATCCATTAAAATACAGTATGATATACAAAAGCTGAATCCTTGTGTCTCTCTTAAGGTTGTTCTTCTTTTTCACCATTCTGCAAAATGTTGTCGAAGGCAGAGCATGCTACTGCTACCATTATTATGCCCTTATTTTATTGTTGCAGTGTATTCTTGAGCAGCTCTGCCTGAAACACAGATAACCACCCGTCTTTCCTCATACAGGAGGGAGTATGTTCTGTAAAGGAAGTTCCTTTCCGTGGAGCCCCGTGCAGCGATGCAGCTGGAACACAGAAACAGTACAAGTGGATCATGAAGCAGGTCAACAGCTCCATGTCCGGCAGGCTCTGGGACGACAAGCAGAAAGCTCCTTACTTCAATTACAAGGTATGTTGTCTTTATTATATAGTTGATAGTTTTCTGATTTATTTTGCTTAAACATATACAGCTCTGTTGGGTTAGGTGTTTTATTGGTTAGCAATGTGGGTGGCTATGTCATGGATTATTGTCTTTCTGCCAAATTCGAGCGTGACTTACTTTTAGTTTGGATAATTTACGTCTCAACAAATCAGGCAGGCATTTAAGGCAAAGTGTATCCAGTGTGTTTGTCCAGGGAGCTGGCGTCCCCCCCAGCTACCATAGTGTCACCTCCCAAACAAGATAAATCACCCCAACAAACAGCCGTAAAACATTCCTGCTGAATGCCTTCTTGCTGGCTTTTAAAGTCCTAAAGGCTGTTTCTGAGGAATTACATTTTGTAGCTTGTTTTCACTGTGTATAATTGTCCAGTGACTGTTTTATGACATCTTTTATGATAACTTCACCATCACTTTTTTCAACTGTTTTTATGAAATACTAATACTATTTTTTTATGAAATCTTAATGAACTTTTGAAAACAACTGATGTTTTTTATAAAATTTTAGGACATACTATACTATGACTTTTTTTAATGACATTTTGACAACTGATGTTTTGTGTGGCATTTTAATGAAATTTTGATGACATACTGTACTATGACTTTTGTTTATGAAATTTTGACGACATACTATGACATTTGTTATGAAATATTACTACATACTATACTATTACGTTTTTTATGTAATTGTAATGAACTTTTGATGACATAGTATACTATGTTTTTTAAAATTTTATTTTTATGAAATTTTGACGACATACTATACAATGATGTTTTTATGAAATTTTAACAACATATTACAGTGTCTTTTAATGAAAACTATGTTTTGTATTAGATTTTTAAGACATACACATACTGAACTTTTAAGGGCAAACTACGACTTTTTTATCATAATTTTGATGAAAAACTACACTACGTTTTTATTTGTGTTGCTGGTAAACAGATAAAGCTCAAAATTGCGATGAAGTCTTATTTAATTAAATGTATCAAACATAACTTTTTTTCCCCTCAGGATCAGAAAGGACAGATTCATCAAGTCTGGTATGATGACCCACAGAGCATTTGTCCCAAGGCAGAGGCGGTGAAATCTAAAGGTTTGAGGGGCATCGGCATGTGGAACGGCAACATCTTGGACTACAGCGATGAACCGGTTGCCAGGCAGCAGACCATGCTGATGTGGAATGCACTCTTAGGATGCTAGCTGGGATACACTTGACACTGCTGCAGAAATTTACATCAGCCCTCCTGCTTGTTGCTAAGTCAATATAACCCTTTGTAGCAGTAATGGGGTGTGGTTCCCCTCTGTTCAGGGATGCATACTTGCACTTCAGGGTTTATTGTGTCTTTTTATTGCTGTTGCCGTTGAATGTAGTTACGTCTTCGCCAGTCCCCTGTGCAAACTGAAATAACTGACAGAGACAACTAATCTTTTTAATGTGACACAAACTCTATTTTTGATTGCTTTCTACTGAGCTTACGGAGATCTTTGCACATTTATGCTTTTTTATAAATAAAACATTCTGATAAATTTGTATATTATTGAAGTTATATAAACAGTTGAACAACTCCCAGCACCTGAGAAACTCAGAACAGCAAAAGTATAAACATTGCGAACAAATCAGATCACACAAAAAAAATGGGTAAAAAACAGTACAAAGAAACATTTACATTTAGTCATTTAGAAACAACACTTGCATACAAAATTGCAAGACATGTAGAAAGTACAGCTGCATAAAGTCAACCTCAGCTGCTGTCCAAGCAAAGGTTTTGTTCACAGTTCTGTATACTGAATTAGATAGAGGTGCTTTGAAGTTGTGGTCTGTCCCGTCTGGTATTTCCAAAGGCCAAAGAGGAAACAGGACCAGGATGAGACGACTGGCTCTTCTTCTGGGCCAGCTCAGCCTTCAAGGCCCTCAGCTCTGTGGCAGCCTGTTTCCTCAACTACGAATAAAAAACAACATGGATGATTCACAGACACAAATACACATAGTGCATCAGCTGTTAATCAGTTGTGGAATCTATCTCAGTTCATAATCAAAATACTTTTGCTCAACTTGAATAATTCCATTTTAAGGGACTTTTCCTTATACATTGTACTTTTTATTCCTTTACCTTTATCTGACAGCTTGTCATCCCTTTAATGTCAAGTGAAAATGATGTGTTGCAGATGTGAATTAGAACTTCTCATAAACTGAAGGATGAAGTCTTTATATGTTGAGAAAATTCTCCTACTTCCTAAGCTAAATAAACTCTTTAAAAAGCCTCTTTGATCAGCTGTATAATTCATTATCACAAAGCCGAAAACAGGACTGTTTTTCATGAAAAGTTAACTTTTTAGAGATACATTGTGCGGACAGCAACACTACAAACATGGACTTGTAGAATATGATGCATTGCAGTAGATTAAACTACTTAAACTGCTACAGTATAGTAAAGTAATTAAAATTAGCCTAACCTTAAACATCTACAGCAGTAATATGCAACATATACAATAATGCAGCTAGAATATTTTCCTGAAAACATCATATATAGTAAACAAAACATTTTACTGCACGACAAATAGTTTCACTTTCATACTTAAAGAGAATATTGCTGATAGATCTTAATTAAGTTTTGATTGTAGTGGAGTTTTTTTTACAGTGTGGTATTAGAACTTTTAAATAAGTAAACAATCTGAAAACTTCTTCCAACACTGCTATTATGGAGTACCTATTATTTGATCATTAGACGATTTAATTTAAAACCCTCTGTGTGATTTTAGGCGATAAAAGATTTGAGTTGATATTGAAATGTAGAAAAAGCAAATAGGATATAGGGCATAATTCAGAAGAATAAATAAACATATTTACTGTTAGAACACATCATATATGTAGGATGTTAAAAAGGAACATAAATATTTCCTACTTAAATATGTGCTTTATACCTTTTTTCAGAGGTTATAGAAAAATCTGGTCAGATTCATAGAAAAATCAGTTACCTTTATCTCTGTGACCAGCTTCATCTTGGCATCTTCTACCTTCCTCTTCAGATTGTCGATTTCATGGCTCTCTGTCATGATCTGAATGATGAGTTCATTCTGAAATTCATCATATTTCAACCAGTCATTGACATGACCATGTCAGATGCTGTTGTGTTTCAGTTACTTTTTTATAATGAGAAGTAGCAGGTTTTACAGAAGCTCACAAACCATAACAAATGGAGAGAGGTTGCAGGAGACACATATGCACAGACAGAGGAATGTAACCTCTTTTGTAATGTTGAGTGAAAAAAAAAAGTTTTAATCCAATTTCTATTTTTCTTCGATTGCAGTGTATCCAATAATTGGACTCAGTCTACTAAAGAATAGGTTTATTTATCTTAGATCATAAATTAATTTGTCAAATATATACTTCGTTGATAGGCAAACAGTACAAGACATAAAATCAAATTTCAATATTACCTTGATGGAAGATCTGCCCTGTCGTCTTGGCTTCCCTCGGTTATCTCTGGCCTGCAGCTGGTGCAACAGTTTGTTGTAAAATGTCTCCAACTCCTGTCGTAAGTTTCTCAGATTTTCCTCCAGTGGTGCTGTGGCCTTCTTGGTTTCAAAATATTTCTTCTTCCAACTGTCCCGTGCTTTATGTTGAAGAAAAAAGCAGCAGCATTATTTAGTTACTTTTGACAAATGTGATCTGTTAGTATTTCTTTTTTTACTTTTAGTTTCCCCCTGCAGAGCTTATATAGTCCCAAAGAATGAAAAAGGTACATCAATTCAAAAAAGGTAAAATTTTTTAATTACTAAAAATGCTAAAAATGGATCAATTAGTCTTTAGTACTTAGTTACTTTGGTACTTAGTTACCTTGTTAGTTAGTTAGTTAGACAATTCTGTCTCTACATTTTTAAGACTTAACTTTTACTGACTGAAAACAAGCTAGGAAAGGGTAACCGCTTTAAGAAGAAAACACACAATGCACTGTGTAGTGACCTGTCAATCATAAGGTTGCCCATCTATTTTACTCTTAATGGGGGCCATTATTTAAAAACTGAACATGCTGTACTGAAGGAAACGTGCACTTACTAGCTATTCAGACTATTGACATATGAGAATGATTACTCAGTATTAAATCAAATGGGAAGCGGGGCTGGCTATACGCAGCAAACCCCCCCAAATCAAGCCGAAGCACAAGATTTCTTATCTTTCACCTTAACCCTATAAAGCCTGAACCGTGAAATAATTGCCAGAAAATTCTAAATTTTCAAAACTGGAGTGTTTGTTGAACCGGCTAACCTTTTTTTTTAATTCAATATCAATTTTCATATATGAATTTAATTGGGATCATATTTGATACATCAGGTCTTTTTGTGCAATTTGTTGCTCACAATTTGCTTTTCTTGAACTAACATAATCACATACAACCTAATATTTTTAACCAAATAAAACTTTGACTTTCCTTTTAACATTTTCCTCAAACATACAAAATCTTTTTTTCCATATAAAACAACATCATACATCTGCTGATATGAAGTTTTCACGCAGCAATGACAGATCCACCAGTGGAACCAGCAAATAATTTTTGTTACATCTGGTATTTTTGTGAAATTTGTTGCTCAGTTTTTTTAATTGTCAATTCATGTATTCATTAGGTTTTTCAGGAAAAAAATATCACACTGATGATGTAGAGGTCTCAAAAACTTATGTATCAAATATGATACACTTGGCTTTATAGGGTTAAGTGAATGAGCGAGTAGTTACTTTAGTACCTTGGTATTTATCACCCACCCCTAGCTGGAGCATGATGTGTACGCATGATGGCATTCCTGCCTGCTATATTCATGTCTAGAACCGGCCCTGTTTTGCACTAGAATATTTGTTAATATTCACATTGCAGTAGTAATATGTTACCGGTTTGTTGAAGCACATAAGAACAGTTGTGTTCTGTGCTTGGGAGAAGAGACTGCTGGCAAACTTAAGAACTTGTTCTGACTCTTGATAAGACATTAGCTTTGTACTAAACAGTATTTTGCTGCTCACCTTGGTTCCTGCGGTGTCTGTTTTGAGCCAACAAATCTTTCCCCTTTCTCAGGAGCTCCTGCCTCGTCCACTCCAGCTGCTTTCTCTCCTCCTTAACCAGCTTGATTTCTTCGATCAGTTCCTCTCCTAGCAGAAACAAATGTCACTTGTGTTAAAAAATGAATAAAAATCCTTGACATGTGGCCAAAGTAACAGCTTACTGTTTGTGTGAAAGATGTGAGAGGTGGTTAATTTTTGAGTGACCACGGTCAAGTCTAGTCCGTGAGGTGGAGAGGTGGGCCCAACAGGCTGAGACAACCCAGCTGTCACCTTAAAAAAAACAAGAAAAACAAAATGAGTCCTCGTCTGAATGGATTTTAATGTTCTTTGTTCTTTCCAAAGACCCCACACACTCCACAGATCCACCTGCTGGCAGTGGAATCTTTACCAGGCAAAGAACTATATTTGGTAACTTCAGGTAATATTTTGAGAAAAAAGTTGCAAATTTACTATATTAAAGTTGCAAATCTACAAGAAAAAGTCGCAGATTCAAGAGATTTAAAGTGGCAAATCTGCAGCAAAAAAGTTGCAGATTTACGAGAAAAAAGTGGGAAAAGGCAACTTTTTTCTTGTAGATTTGCCACTTTAAATCTCATAAATCTACGCATTTTTTTCTCGTAGATTTGCCACTTTAATCTCGTAAACTTTTTTCTCAAAATATTATTTTCATATGTTTTTTTTACACATTCTGACAGTATGTAATATCCTCCAATATTCTCTAGGGTTGAAATTTGGAATTTGCAAGTATTTCAATGAGTGCCCTATTAAGGGTTAATAATCCTTCAAGAGCAAACTTTTTCATAAATTTATTCTCAAGAGCAAAGACTGAAGAGGACATACTGTATGTTTAAAGGCATACTACGCAGGAGTATAGCTTAGCTTCTTGCCCTAAGGGAGACACTGAAACATCCTGAACACAGCAAAATGAAAGTAATGACTGAAAGAAATAACTTTTGAATGAGTCTATACATGTATCTATACATGTTGTAATCCTGCATAATACAGTATACCTTCAAAGTTTTGTAAAAACAAAATGTTGGCACATATGTAATGCTATACATTACCCCACTTGTTGCTTTGTTCCTGATGGACTTAAGTGCATGTACATCTTTTGATTTCCCAAGCCTGCAAACAGACACACCGTTAGAACAACCAGCAATAGAAGCAGGAGTATTAACTGCAGAGTACGGCCCTCAGTAATCCTGCACAGTACCCGTCTGTGATGGAGAATCCTGAGTCTCTGTCCTCCAGTGACGCGGCCACTCCTGATTCTCTGGCCGCTCTGTTCTGTCTGTGGTACTGTTTCTTCTTTCGGCAGGTATCTACGTTCTCTGTTGTCTCCTTCACCTGAGCTGAATCCTCTTCACACCGTTGTAAAGCTGTCGATACATAGCAACATGAGTGTACAGCAATGATATGAGATTCACAGGATTAGTTTAAAAAAGGCTAAGAAAAAGGTCATTGCTAATGAGAATTAAATTAAGCAGTGATTCTGAATCAATTTTCTACTTTTGTTAATGTGGGGAAATAGGAAATAGGGGACTTGTGCTGCATTCATGTTGTTTTGGAATAATGGGGAAATTAATTAAAGAGGTCTGCAATGTTTTTATCATGTTGTGGTTATTACTATTATTGTTATTGAGCACGTTTATCTATTTATTTTGTACCAATGACTTGTAACTGATGCAGTAGGTGTGGTTTGAGATGGCAGGAGAGCCTTTATATTCACGCTCTTGTTAGTGTTTAATTAATTATCATTTTTATTATTATTTATATACTTGGTTTGTGCTTGAGGGCAGCCTTGAAAGGGAGATATTGCATCTCAAAGAGTTTATCCCCTAATTAAATTATCAAACAAAATAAAATGAGGATTTTGTAGCATTATATACAATACTGGGTCACATTTACATAATAAGCATGAGGATATGAGACAAGATGTGTTCTAAAACATTGTGAATTCTTAAAGCCACAGAAACCTGCACTCATCACATGGGATAACTGCAGAAGAACAGGTTTTGGTAAATGTATCCCATCAAGATGAATGTAAGTGTCAGGATGTAAATCTGTACAACTAGAGCGGACAATGCTTCCTTTGTTGCAGAGCAAAAGTTACAGTTTTGCAGCTGTAATTTTACCTTTATTATGTGAAGCAGGCTGTGGTGCCCTTTGAGTCTGAGGCTTCCTTGGGCAACATTCCTGCACCGCCCACTCTAACTTGTTGGAAGACAGACCCTCCTCTTCATTTTCTCCTTCTGCCATTGAAGAACTATAGCTCTGCTCCTCATCTTCCTCCTCCTCCTCCTCCTCCTCCTCCTCCTCTTCTTCTTCTTCCAGGCTGGGGGTGGGAGGTGGCTGATGGGAACACTGGGGGATGAGGGGGAATTTAACTGGCTCCTTTGTTCCTGCTGGCAGGCTGCATGTCTTGGGAGGGTGGTAATAGGTCTGGTGGTCTGGGGAGCTGCTGCTGGTGTCTGGACTGACAGACTGAGAGCAGACACTGCTGTCGTTCTCCACAGCGGGCAGCAGGTAAAGCTCCGGCTGTGGGGCCTGCCCGACAAGTGACAGCAAGACATAAGTAGGGCTTTGATGGTGTTTAATGCAGCAGAGGAAGTATTAGTGATGTCTGAATATTTACATTTACATTAACATTTAGTCATTTAGCAGACGCTTTTATCCAAAGCAACTTACAGGAAGAGTAAAAGCAAACAATCAAGGTATAGTGCAATAAGAGCTATTAGTGCATCAATAAGTGCTAGTGATAATTCTTTGAGGAGTAGAATTATCGTGTGGTGCTAGGAGAGAAGATGCTCTCTGAAGAGCTTGGTCTTCAGGAGTTTTTTAAAGGTAGAGTATGATGAATATCACAAGATAATGCAGAGCTACAAGGCTAACAGACAAAACAAATCAAATCAATAAATACAGGAAATCAACGACATGCATCTGGATTAAATTGGAAAATAGCAATGTTGATGGCATCACAAACTAAATTTAAAACTCTGTCACACAAGTCAAGATTACTCACATTTACTGAAAAATCTACCTGCTTTGACTGGAAGCACCAGAGTATACTATGGATTTTAAACTGTTTGATTATTTAAAAAAACTGAAATACTAATCTATTATTTATAATGCCAAAAGAGGCAAACTTCACTTAAAAATGCTAGAAAATGTTGTTTTTATTTATTTTTATGGCATGACATGACAGGTGAATAGTGTAGAAATCTATTATACCTTTTCTGAAAATGTAAGTTTGAATATATTTATAATAATCTGATTAAATATATGATCATTTTGTCAAGACAAAAGAGAATAAAATAAAGAAAAAATATAGAAGAGAATTTTGCTTATTTATGACTCCATAAATCTGAAAATACTCAACAGTCATTAAAATAAAATACATTTTCACCACATTTTAATAAATGAAAATTAATATGGTGCTCCCAGTCAATTAGAATTATATAAAAACAAACCCCTCTGTATGGAATTAGACTGAAGTGGAGATTTTTTGCCATTACAAGTATGAGAATTTATTTTTTTCTGTTGAGAAAATGGCCTTTAAAGATAAGTTATATATATTTTTTATGACAAGTTTTCTGAAATATTTTTGTTTACATATGCAAATGAAGCATTATACAATGCTAACTTTTGATGAACTCAGGAGAAATCTACAGACATGAATAGACAAACTGAAGTAAAATCACCACCTAACTGTGCATATGGGACATTTTCTTTCCGTTAATATGAAAGAGGACAAAAATTTACCAATATATGAAAAACTATTTTGTTTTTGTCAGAGATGTATGAAACTATTCCAAAGGAAAAAGATCTCTTAAATGCAAATTTGGAGCATGAATAGTACATACATACGGTGGAGCAAATGTTTTCACTTTCAAATCCCTCTCCTGTTTGCTTTTGACCTGTAATGGAAAAGAATTTGCCTGTTGTTAGAGGGGAGGGCAGTAAAACCTGTGTACTCTCTTTCTCTCTCTCTCTCTCTCTCTCTCTCTCTTACACACACACACACATTCTTGTACTTCTATCTTTGAGAGGACCCTCATTGGAATAGTGAATTAATAGTTTTTAATTTTTCATTTATTTTTTTGTAAAGGGCTAATTGTTGGGTGGGAGATTAAAAGAGGTCACAGTAAATTTTTGCCTTCATTTCCTGAAAAAAGTTGACAAAGACAAAAAAAGGGACATTTTCACAATAATTTTAGCTAGTTTTGTAACCACACAATACAGTTTCAGTTAGCTAATTAATTATCTTTTTTTAAACATAAACCTAATGTAACCTGAACCCTTAAAACAAAGTCTGAAAGTGAGGACCGGCCGGAATGTCCTCACTCTGTTGGTTAAAAATGTGTTCCGGTCCTCACTATGTAGGAAGTACAAGAACACACACACACACACACACACACACACACACACACACACACACCTTAGTTTTAAGCTGCTTGAATAGTGAACTTGTTAATCAAACTGTCTGCATTGTTTCTCTCTACTGTCTGTCCGCTGAAACAAAAAGCAGCCGTAGAAAGCAGCAGTACACAGCCAGCTCTACTCACCAGTGCCAGACTGCGCCCCACACATTTCAGGAAGGAGAATTTGTCGATGCTCCTCTCAGCGCCGAGCAGAGGTCCCAGCTCGCTCCTCAGAGTTTTCAGGGTGACATCAGGATAAACTCTAACATCATATTCATGAAAAGGAGATGTCAGATTACTGAACTGGGACACAACATATGATCTTGCAATGGGACAGCAGAAGAGAAACCCAGATAAAAACATTTTTAACCTGGGTGTCAGTGGATTTTAGTTCCCTGTTACAGTCTACATACTGAATAAAAATCTGATGGAAAAGTTTATTCAAGTTTATTAATATTTACTGGAATTTAAAGAAAACTCCCCAAATACCAGCTTTTAAATGCTCCAGTTGAAATACTGTAAACAAGCTTTAAAAGCAAATATGACACAGGGGGGAAAATAACAAAGCTTATTGTGAGACTTTATACTTTTTCTGGAGATAAATATTGAACGTTTTTCTTTTAACTTCATTGCTTTTGCCTGCAGCTGTGGTTAGGCTATGTATGTTTGGTTATTAACACTATATGCTGATGATGTAATTATTAGTGAACAATACTTCTTACTCAGTGCAACACTGCTGTATGCCTCTTAATAACTTTTTACAGAGAAGCTCTGAGTTTTGTGTCTTTCCAGTAGTTTCACCTGATGAAGCCAGCCGATATGAAGCTCTCTATGGCTTCAGCAGGGACTTTATTGAGCTTCACATTCCACTGGTCATCTGGCACATACAGCACATGGAGCTCCACAAACTAAACACATAAGATGATGCTTCAGTGTGCATAATGACAGTAAAATGCAAGCTAAACATGTTCTAATTCCTCTACACAAAGACTTGTTGCAATGATGCATGAACCCAATCAACGTACCTTGCAACTGGCCGGTCTTCTGTCCTCAGAATATCTCACTGACTCACAAGACAGCTCCATTACCAGTCCTGCTCAGCATGAGGAGAAGCAGGGAAACACTCGGTAGATTTCCGTTCGGTTTAATCGCGGGAAGCCTTGTTTTTTGTGTTTCTGGCTGTGGACTGCTCAGTAACAATCTGGCACAATCAAACACAGTCAGACGCCCAGTGGAGTTTCTTTATGAGAGTGCCAGCACTGGTTGCTCTGGTACTGATGATGACAACTGCTGCAGGAGGAGGCAGCTTGTCCCCTCTGTGGTGACGCTGTCCTTCAAGCTGCATCCGTTATGTGTTTTTCAACTACACTGTAAAAGAAAATAAGTTAGTTTCCAGAAATGTACTGTATTACTTTTTACAGTTTGTCTTGTTTTTTTCTACAATAAGTGCGAATGCCTTAAAAAAGTAAATTAATTTTATTACAAATATTAACCCTAAAATGGAAGTTGGGATTGTTGGGCTATTTGCACGTATCCAAAAAAACTGTTGATATATCTCTATCTATCTAGTGTTGCTGTTGTTGTTGTTTTACAGTATTGTACATTGTTGTACTTATTGGTCTTGACTGTGAATAAAATTAAATAAAATAAAGATAAAAATACATATCATATTGCTCAATGTAATATTAAAGCAAAAAAAAAGTACAACTAAATCAGTAAACGGTTAAAAGTCTGGTAACAAAATATGCAAAAAACACAAATTGTCATTTTAAAGTAAAACAACAACAAAACCAACTTTATTCTACAGGCATATTTTTTTTTAAATACAAATACATACAGCAGCATATATTATTCGTATTTTTGAAGAAATTATCTATAAAATAACTTATGGTTGTTTACTGTTATTTGAGTGTTTGGCAACTATTGCTGCCAGATGTTTTTTCGTTGTTTTTGTTTTACATTGTACGTTTTTTAATGTTCATTTAATTTCAAAGGGTGAATGCTAGCAGAGCATTTATTGCATAGTTTATTAAAATATATTTCTTCAGCTAAGGCGACATACCATATGGTTTAATTTTACTAGTAGCACGCAATATTTTATTTACTAGATCGTGTCATACTTTTTTATATTATCTTTTGTGACCTTTAATAAAGGCATTTTGTAAACGCTCCACATTATATCGATAACATTCAGAGATTTCTTGTATTTCTGGTCGTCATGTGTGAGTGTGGTCATATATTTATCACCACTAGAGGCCGCAATTGATCTGATGCTGCTTTCGCGTACACGGGATGTGGTCGTAATTATTACATTTAACGAGATTCCTTATTTTTCTGTCACTCAAAGCCTGGTCATGTTTTTATATGAGATTCAGAGCGCTCAGAAAACATGAACTACATACAAATCGATAACAAAGCTTAAGCATAAGACAAAAGTTGTCAAATTAATAAACCAAAGCACAAATAATATTATGATATGAATATTAATTGTCCTTTTATTGTTTTTATATTATAGCATGAATATTTCCGTTAATTTCCAAGTAAAAATAAGTCATTTTACTGACGTAAATGCATATTTTAATTGAGTACAATGTCCATTTAAATAACGTTGGGGGACAGTCGAAGTTATAATTCTGAGTTTTATAACATCCCGTGAAGGCAGCAACAACGAACACTCCTTTAAAGAGAACCGGAAACTCGGTGATGAGGAAGAAGTAGTTAGCAAGTTGGCTATCAACAGCGACCTGTTTGGAAAAGTTCGTCATTATAAGGACTACAGTTCCTCAAAATCTTAACAATGTCGGGATCATCGAGCGTCGTGGCGATGAAGAAAATTGTCCAACAGTTACGCCTTGAAGCTGGCTTACCTAGAGTCAAGGTAACGGTTCGGATCGCTACTCTTTACTCGCTAACGTTACTTTTTTTAGGGCGTGATGTTTCATTTGTTGTTAGTTTCTCTCGGTTTGATACAGATGGTGTCACTCAATGGAGTCACTTTTTATTTGGAGTCAGAGAAGTGTTTTTTCCATAACTGCAGCTAACTTTCCAGGGCTCGGTTGTTCTCCACAGGTGTCCCAGGCCGCGGCGGACCTGCAGCAGTTCTGCCTCCAGCACGCCCAGCAGGACCCTCTGCTCACCGGCATGTCGTCCAGCAACAACCCGTTCAGACCGCAGAAAGTCTGCTCCTTCCTATAGCAGCGACCAGCCTCTGGCTCTGTGAGTACCACAGCACAGTCTGCTCAACAAGCTCCGGGAATTTATTTATCTGTGGTTTTTACAAGATCACACCCCTGGCCGCCCTTTATATTTTATTTAACAACTGACAGATTTCACACCTGTTTGTCAAAACCTCATTTACTTCAGTGTAAAAACGCACCACAATATCGTCACACTGTTAAAATAATCGCCTAAGTCATTTTTTGTCAAAATAGGTTTGTTTTTTTTGCCTAAATCATCTCCTCATGACGCCGGCCACCTATGGTAAAATCGCTTACATCCTCAGTTGATCAGATCATGTGATTTTACCCCTTTAAGATCATCACTTCTTTGACAATTTGCCACATTCACAGGCATCAAATAAGAACCCAGCAAAGAGGAGCTAGAGGGAGATTGTTTAGTTTATCAGTGTTTTATTTTTGACACTAATATTGGTAACACTTTACCTTAAGGTGTCTACATAAGAGTGACATGACATGAGCGTGTCATAAACATGACATGGGATGTGTCATGAACATTAATGACACTTTGAAGTAACATTAATGCTCATGATACTTGTCATGTCATGTTTCTGACAGGCTTGTGTGACTCTTATGTAGACACCTTCAAAATAAAGTGTTACCATATCTTTCTTATGTATGTTCAAAAAATTGCCTAAGTCATCTATTTCTCTTAAGTTACATAATTTGCACAGTGTTATTACTTTGCCAATAGACTTCCTTTGTTACATCCCTTTTGAGTGAAATGACCAATAAATGTTATATATTACACTTTTGGTGAAGTTTTTTGTGTTTCCTGCAAAACTTGCAAAAATGATTTAGGCGATTATTTTAACAGGGTGACGATATTGAACTGTATAGGGAACAGAGTATATCTGTGTGTGCTGTGTGTGAGTCTGAGTGTGTGTTTGTGTGTGGGTGTCTGTGCTTGTGTGTGTATGTGTACATACAGATTTGTATGTGGGGATGGGAGGGGTGGGTTTTGTCATTTTTATTGTCTGTTTTTATTATTTTTTGTAAAGCACTTTGTGTTGCATTTATATGTATGAAAAGCGCTATATAAAGTTTGATTACCTCAGACTATAGTTGTAATCCCGAAAAATCTTTTCTCCCTAAATTTTCTTTAAAAACCCTTATCATTCTGCCTTCTATTTGAAAGATTAAACTGTGTGTCAAGTAGTTCTGGTCATCAAAGCTGAGTTAATAATCAATAAGTATTAAGGTATATAAGGGTTCAGAACATTAATGTTGAGCTTTCTGAAGTCCATTTCTATGCTCAACTATGTCCCATAAGTTGTTTGAGCAATGTATTGTAGTGAACCATTTGTTACACACTGGTGCTGAATTAGGTCATTTTTTTAAATTCAAGAATGTTTAAAACCCAGCCAGAGTACTACATCAATACACCAAGACATTTGGAACAACATAGAAAAATAAAATTAAAAAATCATACTGTGATTTGGTTTAACTTCAGCTGAGAACTATTGTCAATAAACCTAGGAAAGCTACATATCCTCTGAATGCTCTGTCTCTAGTTCATTGTTGTAACGTTTAGAGGTCATCAGGTGTTATTTGATGCCATGTGGCAAACTCATTGAATATCTGGAGAAGATTACAAATAGTCCAATTTTATTGACAGTTTTTTTTTTTTTTTACCAATATAATACAGGATGCTTTCGGTTTTGTTTCGGGCGTCTAGGTTAGGAGGTGTGGCTGGCTGGAGATTGTGTTTTTTTTTCCCAATTTATATTGCACGTGTTTATTCACAAATTTGTGCGTAATGACTCCACTGTAAAATATTAGCAGATTTTTCAGTAAGGTGTTAATGAGATCATGACATGTTTTATGACTGCTCCAATTGTATTCAACAAAATTTGCATCGTTTTATACACCTTCTCATGTTATAATGCCGGACATGATGTTTGAATAGTTGTGGATCTTGACTAGAGTATAATGTTATATGGGTTTAACAGGAGCTTTTTAAAGGTGGATCTCCAGATGAGTCGAGCAGTTTGGGAGCTTGAAAGACAGCCAATTAGCAGTTAAATTGTGTTTTCAAAATCACTTTGGAATTTCAAATGTAATTGTTATTCTAGGAAAGTCATCTACCTCTCAAATAAACAACTGATTAAAGCATCACTGTCTTAGGGAAAGAAAACACTTAAAAATGAGCAGTTGGGAATAGGCATGTCCATAACTTTTGATTAAAATGCAGACTTGGTCTGACTAATGCATGAAACTTTTTTGCAGGTTTTGGACATTGTGGTGCCGTGGAGCTGCGCTGTGGACTGGAAAAGTCTCAGGAGCGTTCGGGAATATGGGGACAAGAAACTAACTTAAGTTTTTTACTTTTGCCTTTTTGTAAAATCTCATACTGAAACATTTCCAGGTGCTTATGTGACACAGTACAAGTCTTAACCTCCTTGCTTAAAGGAAACTAACTCGTATCAACACACACGTGTGCCTTTTGAATTGTACATTTTTCATGCTGATTAAGAATAAATAAATGGTATTTCCACATTTTAATGTTGCAGCAACATGTTTTATTAAAATGTATATACATTTGTAAATCTGTGAAACGTGTTCAATCTGCCATCAATTTTGCAGGTCCTATCAAATACAAAGGACTTGCATTGTAGACACAATTTGAACCATTTTAACAGATCTGTATGCTTACAGGCTGTGATCAAAAATTTGCTCACAATGATTTGTGGGGCGCATTCATGCCATTTGTGATAAGTTTGAAACCAATTACACATCTGCCAATACAACTGAATTTTCTGGTTATTGGGATTCATGTGGAGTGTCTGCATGTCTCCTCTCTAGTGTCTCCCAACCTACAGGGGGTAAAAGTCCTTGCAGTGAGCTCCTGTCCCACACCCGGTCTGCAGATGCAGCTTTATAGACGTAGTTTTCAGGGTGAGTGTGAATCTACAGCGATGTAATCCAGTCCAGCGATGAATCCAGTCATTGGTGGTCGAATTGAGTTGAAGGGAAAAGTATTGTTTGTCCAGACAGAATATAGATATCCACTATAAAGTCCATTTGTGCAAAGCCACAAACCACAGTGACATCTTGGAGAATGAACACAGTCGTCCTTGCCTGACAACATAAGCTTGCTGTTATTTTTGCTTCAGAGCTGGAACTTCCGTCTGCAGGCATCCATCTCATGACGCTGGAAACAGAAAAGTGTATTTTTAGTGTTAAAGGAAAGGCTGAGGCATTACTAAGTACCCTTTGACATGTTGCTGAAGTGCACTGTATTCATTCATGTATGGCTAGTCCATGAATGCATATGTAACATCCATACAATGTGCAAGTGGCACGTCTATTAATCCCCACCACAGCTCTTCTGCCATCTCAAGATTAGGCTTTTAAAACATTTACATGCACAATTATATTCGCCCTTATTCCAAGAAAGACAGCCAAGCATATCCTACTAATAAAAGCAGTTCACATAACTAATAAAAAATGGATATTTCACTGATTTCCTAGTTTACATGAAGCTGTGTATGCTTTGATTACAGAAACGGGTTGTTTTTCACGTCAAAAAGTGGAAGAACAGCTTGTGCCATTTCATTTCTCAGTAATTGGATTTTCCCCACATGTGGCAGACTTGTTAGAACTTGCAAACACAACCCCCTTCTTTCATTACTTCAACAACCTTCCTGAAAAGGTTGATGTTGTGATATTTGCATGTATCCAAAAACCTGCTGATATCCAAGTGTTTCACAATGTTTTAAAAGTAGGCGGGTTTTTCCTTCCGACCAGAAATGTCAATGAAATCTCGACACCAGCCTTGCAAACTGTTATCTAGTTGGTTTGTCTACAAAACAGAGCTGATCGTAAACAGGCAAGAGGCTGTGTTCAAAATTGCGATAAAAGAAAGATTTTCAACACATCATCGGAATGCGCTGTTATACATATCCAAAGAGTGCTCCTAAACCTGAGAAATATCAGCATACCCCACATCTTGTCACTTTGGAAAATGCTAAATTTGAATAAGGCCTTCTTCTGATTATCCAGACAAAATATGCTGTCTATGACCTGCATCAAATTTGTAATCACTCAGTGAGAGACTCACCTTCAGGACCCACTCGTACTCCCCAAACTTCGAGTCAAAGGTTCCTTTCTGTAGAGAGCGCAGTTTGAGGGTGAAGCGAGGTCCGAGCTCTTGAATACCAACTTTCTTCTCATTCTTGAAGATGTATCTTCAGAGACACAAACAATTGTTTAGAAGAACATTTACATTTAAGGGAGGGCTATATTCAAAGGCACCGCGTCAGAATTCACAGTGAAAATCCTCACCTGTGGAATCTGAAAAAGATGAAGTCTCTCTGGTTGTGGAAGGTGGCGACCTGTCGACCCACAAACTGAGGGTCCTGTGGAAAGAGGGCGGCCAGCAGCCGGCCGATGCTGTGGCCCAGACGTGTGGTGAAGTTGTTGAGGATCACCTCCGGAGAGTGTTCAGTTGGATCTTTGCCTCGTCTCTGCAGAGAGAAAACACTAGTTATGACTACATCACACAGATACCAGATGCCAGATGCTAAACATATATAAAATGATGATAAGTGATTGTAAGACACAGGGTTCCTGCACCTTTTGCAGAGTCAAATCCAAGCAGCTTTTAAGCATTTTCAAGCTCCCCCAGCTGTGGTCTGTCACATATTTATATGCAGCACATATAGTACACTGATTATTCACTTCAGAGAAAATTTGATGATATTGTGCTATGAATGATTAAAAAAATAAAATAATAAAGTCACCTGTTTGTAAGGGGACATGGCATTCTAAATAACCTAAATTTAAAGCAGTTTAATCATTATTCAAAATCCAAACACTTTTTAAACCTTATAGACATTACATCTGACTTGATCATTCATCTATCTATAAAGCAAGAAGCCTCTGTCTGTCTGTCTGTCTGTCTGTCTGTCTGTCTGTCTGTCTGTCTGTCTGTCTGTCTGTCTGTCTGTCTGTCTGTCTGTCTGTCTGTCTGTCTGTCTGTCTGTCTGTGTGTGTGTGTGTGTGTGTGTGTGTGTGTGTGTGTGTGTGTGTGTGTGTGTGTGTGTGTGTGTGTGTCTAGGGCATATCTCGCTGACCGTTAGTCAGACTGACCTAAGATTTCGTATGTGGCCTGTGCATGGCACGAAGGTGTGCATCCTCGATTTTGAAGATTTTTTAATTCAATTCAAAATGTATTTATGTAGGACATGTTGCGGCATTGCACTGTTTCTGAGCGGATGCCTTTTAGGGGGGGTTCTGCCCAATTGTGTGATAGGCCTACACCTGGTCAGTAACACAATTCACTCTGGATTTACACCCTGACTCATCTCATCTGTAAGTCTATTTAGCCTACCTATCTTTCAGAGTTTTAAAGTGCGCTACAAGGTTCGATTTTCCAATAATATTCAAAGAGTTTCCAGCGAATATCAATGTTCAATGTGTATTTGCTGGATGGTGTGCGTATCTCATGAAAAGTATGTTTTTTATGGAGTTGCAGATGTTGTTGTAGCACGATTAGCATGCTAAGCGGAGATTTAGCTTTATTCACTTCTTATGTTACATTACTATGTAATTCAGGGATGAGATTCATGTTGCTTAGCGTAATGCCCATAATCATTTGATAGGAGATACTTGCATGCAATATAATATATCCGCTAATTGGGTTCATGTTAATGTACTTTTAGTGCAGCATACTGCGTAATGTGCTATCTCACGATTAGCATGCTAAGTTTCAGATCAGTTTAAGTTTTCAGATCAGTTTGATCCATTGAAAACAGTAAAAACAAAACTTTATCAACTGACAGCTAAGCATAATACGGACGGAAAGATGGTGTTTCTGTGTTATTTAAGGTTACACTAGCAAGAGGCATTAGCATTACCTACAAAATACAATCTTGCACTATAAGAATACATACTTCCTACGGGCACTGCACTGGTTTGATCAAAGCAGAAACAGGGAATAGTTTGAATTTATCGACTTGCCTTCATCTCCTTGCGTAGTCGAACACTGCTGACCTTGAAGTGTGCAGTCGGACCGTCAGGAAGATGACAGAGAACCAAACCATCTTGAGATCATGGTTAAGGGGGCTGACATTAGAAAGGTTAGACTAGGTGAGCTAGAACATTAACTAGCTCACATAGTCAAGGTAGAATCATTCCACTTAGTTATTTATTGCAACTTTCATATTCATGACTGAGCTTTTATCTAATTAAAGCAGTCTCTGATGTTGGTGAAATCAATAAAACGTACTAGATCTAATTCATTATCTAAATGACAGCTTGTACAACATAATAAATAGAGAGCATCAGAGCATGTAGAGAGGATACTGGGCACTTTGCGATCCTCGTTGATGACCATGAGGTAGGTGAAGTCCCTGGCGACGCACTGCGGGATGACCCTCTTCAGGGCCAAACCTCTTCTGTAGTACACGTGGGCGTTTGGGATCACTGTGGCCAGCTGCTCACAAAACCTCACCGTTCTCTACGAGACAAACACCAGGGAGAGATTGATGTGTTGAACAGACAATGTTGGAAAATAATGAGTGAAAAGAAGCTTCAGCAAACTGCAGTTTACAACCTCGGGATGATTCATACACCTGTAAAATGCCAGTTACTCTCACTGGCTGTTAGACAAGACATTACATTACAGACATGATTATTATTCATTTGTGTAATTATTTGTTCTTCTTACTCGTTATTATTTGTTCTTAAAACGAAAAAGAATAAGAAAGAAAACCATTTATTATAGCCAGAAAAACTAAACTAGAATGGGTCCTTAAACAAAATCATGTGATGAAAAGTAACACAATCTAAGCTTAAAAATGTATTTCATCAAAATCCCTTTATTCTACAAGTCTCATTTAACATTTTTGTGAGAAATAAACTGTTTGCACTAACCAAAGTGTAAAAAGTGTAATTGTAAAAATCAGCAACCTCAAATTTAGAAATTAAGAAAGAAATTAAATTTGCAATATTATATAATTGTGGCAATATAACCATGTTATACTGCATAAAAGTCATTTTTGAATCCTTTCTAATGGCCATGATGTGTTTTTTTCAGAGGAGTGAAAGACACTTAGAATCTGCTTTGAGGACAGGGGAGTAAATCACAAAAGCTGCGTTTCCACTATGGTCGAATACTCGGAATGATGACGTTTTTTGGCCCTGTCAAAGAGCAGAGATTGGATAGAACGCTAAGCGGGATGTGACGTACTACTGGATGCCACAACAACGCGACAAAGTAGCGAGTAGTCACAAGCGACAAGAAACATAAGCCTCTTTCATCGTGCGGTCCTGCAAATGTCCCGCTATATTGCTGGAAAGATCTGTGCTGGCTTCTCACCTTAGGGCGTTATATCCTGCCCTTTCATAGTGCAGTCCGGCTTCACGGAATAAGGTCCACGGTAGCACTGTGCTAACAGGCTACACAGTTAGCTCTGTAGCAGTACAGTGTGTATGTGCTGCAGCAGCATGTGTTCAGTTAGCGATCTCTGTTTGTTTACAACAAGCACCAGACACTTTATTTACAGTTAGCGATGGTGAATTCCGCGATGATCGAAAACTATATGTGACCTCCAAAGTCTTGTCAATCCCTCTGGTGCTTTTTTTAAATAATTGAGACACGCTGAGTGAGCGGCCATTTCGGAGGGCGTGGCATGAAGCTTTCCCAGCGGCCACTTTTAACCCTAATGGAAACACGGCTAATGTGGCTCTGCAATCTGATTGCCAGGAGTCTTGTTCAGACTGTAGTCTTCTCCTTTTGCAAATTTTTTGTATGCATCAAAATAATGAGTGTTGGAATTTACTGGTGGACTATCATCATTAGAAAAGGTCAAAAGCATTTCATCAAGAGCATGTTTGCTGTTAGCTGATATTAAAAGGTGACAGATTCTGGCAACGTTGATGAAATGATAAAAAAAAGGTAATGAATGAAAATGCATTTTATGCCGAGCAGCAGCCACTCACCCCTCTTGGTCTGTCTGACGTTGTGATGAGCACTTTGGGGTTTGTCAATCCGTTGAAGTAGGCGGAAAACTCATCAGTTGCCTCGTCAAATGCAATCTGATCATGACAGGAAAATGCACAAATGTATGTTAAATTATTAAAAATACAAATATACCCGAGATCGTTTGAAGGAGCTAAACTAAACCTGGTCCACACCTCTTCATCTTGTGGGTCAACCGTTGTCTCGTCGTACACCCTCTGGTTTTCTATCGTCTTTGGGACCTCTTTGGGCGGTGCCTTCATGAGGAAAGGAAAAAAGCAAAAATTAATACTGGTTAATGGTTAAATGATTTGATCAAAGAAGCCACATAAAACATTCCAGTCTTTGAATGGCAACATTTCAGAAAAATGAACTCACCTTATCACCCAACGCTTCCCTTTCTTTTTTCTTCTTTTTCTTCAGCTGCATCTTTTGCTGAAATATAACGACAGAAGAAATATGAACACTGAAATTCAAGTTGGATTAGGGTTGTAACTTACATTTACTGTGGCTAAAGCTGATCATATCACAATCAGACTCACTTTGAATTCGCTGTGGTAGATTGGTGCATATGACCAAGTACTAAACATTTAAAAACAGATTAAGGCAAGTACTGCGAGTCAAAAACAGCAGCATAAATTAAAAATAAGAATAGAGAAAGTTGATATAAAACGTGGAAACAATGTGCATAAATATCATGTTATTTAAATGAGGGAACGAGCTGTGCAAATTATTATTATTATTAGAAGCAGTGGTTGGAGAAGTATTCAGATTCCCCCCTACAAGTAAAAGTTATGCATTCAGAACTTACTTCAGTAAAAGTACAAGCAAGTATCAGCATAAATATGTACTTAAAGTATCAAAAGTAAAAGTACTTGTTATGCAGAATGTCCCCACTCAGATTATTTCATATATTCCAAATTTATTATTAGATTACTTTTGATGCATTTATCTGAGCAGAATGTTACTGTTGTTCAGATAGGGCTCATTTTAACCTGTTAATATACTTTTATGTGGTTTCATTTATAAACATGTCTAATCATTTTTGAATTGATCATATTTTTATGTTAAATTTTGACCTGAAAAGTAACGAAAGCTGGCAGCTACATGTAGTGGAGAAAAAAGTTACATAATGTGGAAACACTCAAATTACAAAATCTACATCTCAAAATTTGCTGAAGTAAATTGAGTAAATGTAATTAGTTACCTACTGATTAAAAGTGTGCATGTCATATTAGAAACTATTTCAACGTGAACTTTATAACCTAAACCAGGTGTTATACATATATATATATATGTATATATATATATATATATATATGTATATGTATATATATGTATATATATATATATGTATATATACATATATAATATATATATGTATATATACATATATAATATATATATGTATATATACATATATATATGTATATATATGTATATATAATATTAATATATATGTATATATATATATATATATATGTATATATATATATATAATATATATAAAGCAGTATGGTTCCTGCGGGACTGCATTAGCTTTCCGTGTACCTAAAAAACTGGCCGCTCTGTGTAGTTCTGCATCTTTACCTTTCTTTTCTCCTGCTTGAGTTTCATGAACATGAGGTGTCTTCGCTGTTTATTCTTGATTTCGGACACACTGAAGGTGGGGGGGAAGGCAGGCTCGCTCTGCTCCATCTTCACCTCCTTCGTCTCCTCTCCTCCGTCTCCCTCCTGACTCACACTCTTCTTCTTTGGCTTTTTATTCTTCTTTTTCTTGCCTTTGTTGTCTTGACTCACGGGAACCTCGGTGATATCCATGTTGTGTTGAAGCTGTCTGTTTTGGGTGAATTTTTTCACGTGTGTGTGTAGCTGACTTCCTATGCGTGCGATCGCGACCGGAGGCGGAAGTTACCGAGTTGTGTTGGTGCCGGAGGAAACTATGGGGACACCTAGTGGTGAGGAGGAAACATTTCACTGGCTTCAGGAAGGGTTGGGATTTAAATAAAGAAATTAAAATGTTAAAGAAATACGCTATATTTTTTTGTCTTTTATAGGAACAAGAAACCCGTTATTTAAAAAAATATGCATACAATATATATATATATATATATGATTTATTGATTACAATATTGTAGGATATTACATAATGAATTATGTAATGATATATATATAATAAAAATAAATAAATATAAATGAAAAAATATAACATGTTATATACATATATATATATATATATATGTGTATATATATGTATATATGTATATATATATATATATATATATATATATATATATATATTACATGTTATATTTTTCATTTATGTATTATTATATACATAATTTGTATGCCATTAACCTCCAGGAAATTAATTCATTTATTCATTATCCTTAATGACAGGGGGCTGGAGCCGATCAGCTGACATTGGGTGAGAAAACTGAACCACTGGAAAATTCCACTGATTGACTGTTTCTTAGTCAAATGCTTTATTTCATAAAAAAATTATTCCCCCAATAATGTGTTTTTAGTGCTGACTCTAAAAATATGTAAAGGCAGGAATGGGAGAGTATGTAAGCATTTATTGTTTATTTATTGTCATATGCACAACAATGACAAAGATAAGCAATCTGCAATGAAAGTAAACAGAAGACAATCTAGGATATAAAATTGTGCAAGCATGTATATATTATGTATATGTACATACACATTTTTTGCATATATGTATAATAAATACATACTACTATACGTGAAGATACTTATACTTAGCATTACTTGAAGTAATAAATGATGCACGAAACGGAAGTTAACAATTAAAGGGTTTTTTTGGACATGATGCAATCATACACATGTGTATAGATATTTATGTATGTCAATGTAGAATGCAACTCATTTCAGCAGGGCTAGGTAAGACATTTAATGAGTCAACGGATTCTGCTGTTCTTATAATTTCCTGGATTTGGTGCAGCTGATGTAAAGCCAAACAATCACCACAACACATTGTATAAAAACAACCTAAAAAGAATGTCATGGACACATCAGCATTTTGTATCTATCTTTGTATCTACCATTGTTTTTGCGTTTGTCTCTTCCAGCTTTTCCAGCTCTAGGCCTAATAAAATCTGCTCTGGGTGTCTGGCCCACATTTTTACGGTTACATTTTTCAGGCTCTGCAATCAAATCATAGAAAGCCTTCCTGACAGCATCATTATAGGTGCATATTGCTCCTCCACCTCTTTTCATCTGAGTCGTTGCCCTGTTCGTATCAGCGATGCAGGTCCAGCCACCATCAGAAGTCACCAACCACTTGGAGTGATCCACAGTGTCACTGAAGGGCATTACGTTGGGGAGCTCTACTTTCTTCACATTGTACACATCATGAGGGATGATGTCGCTGCAGTTAGCAGGCAGTTTACTACACCAGCTCTTGACATACAGATTCTGTTCCAAGCAGTAAACAATAAGGCCAGAGTAGAGATCTAATTTAATAGAAAAAACAAAACACAATGTTATCAATGTAAATTAAGAGTAACCCCTACAGGCTACAGGAAAAAAAAATACATTTCCAGTTCTCCTTTTAGTGACACAGTCTGTCTTGTTGTCTGTTGAAAACAACAAAATGTACAGTATCACTTCAATAAATCCAAACTATCCTGTTTACACTGAAATTCTGACTATTTGATTGAATTTTAAACACTCACCATCTCCAAAACGTGTGTATTTTGCAAAGCTCAAGAAACCACGTCCATTCATTGAAGTCAGCTGCTGTACACGGAACCAGGGGTCCTTCTTTGGGTAGCATTCTCGCTGAGCGACACATTGCAGCTCATTGTGTGCTGCTCTCCTGAGAATTCAAATAGAAGTTTTTTTTAATGTTATTCAGTTAAACAGATAACTTTCATAACAAGTCAGAAATGTAATAAGCTTCAACCCACCTATTTCTTTGAACTGATGATAGGAGTACGTCATACACATAAACGTTTGAGCATTAGCGTTTCCACTATTTGGCCAGAAGTCTCTACTGCAATATGTTGGGAATTTTGGTGTACTGTGTGAATGTCAATATTAAGATTTATTTCCTATGTGGCATGACACCATTTTTTAAAATGTTTGATACATCATATTTAAAAACAAAAAAATAAAAAAATAAAGCATGTTCACCATAATCAATAAAAATCTAATATTAGCTGATTCATTTTTAATCTATTATTTTTGCATATTTCTTTAACCCTGACATTTTTTACTTACATATTTCACCATCTCCATTTCTCCGGCTCTTGCTGTGAGAACTTCACAGGGCAGTGAGCATCTCTTTTTGTGAGAAGTGGCATGTCCTCTCCCAGTGTGAAACCCCAAACTCACACCTCTCACAGCTCATCTGCTTACTCACACACTCACTTCCCCATACTACAAATTATTATCTGATTGTGTGTGTGACACTTAAAAAGCAGGGGCCCTTTTTTGCACAGTCGAATTCAGTCAAAAAGAACATAAACATGACTGAGTTACTATTCTTCTCACAGCCTACAGGATTGGTATACATTCCACATCTGCAAGGGATAGACACAATATTGATGCATTCTTTAAATCAAGTGTAGTTGTTTATTGTTGTATTTCTCCCATCTGGCACCATCAGGTAGTATAAAACATAAAAACATACATTTTCACTTAAATGACACAGCAAGAAAAAAAGAGAACTACAAATGCATGTTCTTCTGCGTGTTATCTTTGTCTCTGCAATGTGCATGACAAACATATTCACAATAAATTACTTTTCATGATAACAATCATGACAGCAGTGCTTGTTGTTGGATGGTGCCGGCTGCTAAAGACCCTCTGGAGGAACCAGGAAACTCCATGAACAGTGCTGAAGCTGGTAGGACACTAAAGTCCTTCAGGAGCACACAAAACAACTCTTTTTTAAAATAATTTTGCTGAGTTCCTTGTGTGTTTTAATTTTTCCCCAGTGTGAACTGTTAGAAAAATTGCATGAGGAAACCTTGAAAATTGATAATCTGTCACCGACAGAAAAAAATCTGTCACCAACAGAAAAAAACTCACCATTTTTCTGCGCATTCTTTGATGGGGAAATGAAGAGCTGGAGACGTCCAAGTTTCTCAGTTTAACAAAAGTTTTATTACAATACGTCAAAAAATGTGCACTTTACAGAGATCTCCGGGTTCAAAATTAACTCATGTCCCTGAATACAAACAGACGTGTTTCAGTTCGTGAAGTCTGAACCACGACTCCCTCCCTGGAACCCATTAAAATAACCTTACAATTGTTTACAAAACATGCTGGTCGATTTCTTCCAGGAAGTCCCGCCTTCCCCCTCCGCTGATTTGCCAGTCTTCTTTCATACCGTCACACATCAGGCCACCTGGGCAAAACAATCCCTGCTACCCAGGACAAGGCCTTGTGGCCTGCTAACAAACTTGTTAGCACAAACATTTTTCCTTGTTATGACTTACAGAGATTCTCACACGGGATTTTCATTCGGCCTTCTGTGGTCTCCCCTCTCCAGACACACATACACACACACACACTCACAAATGCACATACACACACAGCAAAAACTGTGCATCAATATATCTGGATGTCATTCTTTGTGATTTATAGAATCTTAATCAGTTTAAGCAAATGGAATATATGTAATTAAAGTAATCATAGTTTTCTACATCAATATTAACACACAAACACAATCAATGTATCAAATCATATTGTCTGACTTAATATAAATGCATAGAGATATTTATTACAGTCAAGGTTTGACCTTTGATAGTGACCTGCGTCACTCACAGAGAACAGAGACAGAGAAGCAGAAATAAAGCATAAAATAATTTACCAATATAGAAAATAATCAATTATTTTAACAGAACACACTGGCCCAGCCCCAGGACCCTAGATCCCCAGAGATCCAGGATCCCCAAATGTTCCAGGGTTGCTGTGAATGTGCTACTTTGTGAAATGTACCTAAAATTTGTTTGCAAGAATAAATTACTAAAGCACAGTATCAGCTGACATGATAAGAGCCGGACCATGCAGTGGCAACAAAACTTTTGCTTTAAAGCTCTCTATGTTCAACATCAGAATGAACATGCTCATCTTTACATTGTTCAATCTCGTTGATCAGAACAATGAAAGCCTTCCTGACAGCATCATTATCGGTGCATATTGCTCCTCCACCTCTTTTCATCTGACTCTCTTCCCTGTTCATATCAGCGATGCAGGTCCAGTGAACATCAGTCACCACCCACTTGGAGTGATCCACAGTATCACTGAAGGGCATTACGTTGGGGAGCTCTACTTTCTTCACATTGTACACTTGATATCGGATGATGCTGCTGCAGTTAGAAGGCAGAGGACTACGCATCTTTCCCCAGCTCTTGACATACAGATTCCGCTTCAAGTAGTAAACAATAAGGCCAGAGTAGAGATCTAATTGAATAGAAAAAAACAAAACACAATTGAATGGAAACTAAACACAACGTTGTTATCTGTGAAAATTAAGATCAATCTTTGTGTTTTAATCCTGTCTCTGATTTAAAAAATTTTTTAAAGTTATCTTTTAAGAAATGTGAACACTTGAATCCTGATTGAGTAATTGATTTTAAACACTCACCATCTCCAAAACGTGTGTATTTTGCAAAGCTTACGAAACCACGTCCATTCATTGAAGTCAGGTTCTGTACACGGAACCAGGGTTCCTTCTTTGGGTAGCATTCTCGCTGAGCGACACATCGCAGCTCATTGTGAAAGGTTGTCGGGATGTCAGAGTCATATGAATAAGCATGGATGTACTTGAGCTGCTCTCCTGAGAATTCACATAAGATTTTTACTGAACACTTATTATGTTGAGCAGATAACTTTCAAAACAAGTCAGAAATGTAACAAGCTTCAACCCACCTATTTCTTTGAACTGATCATAGAAGTATGTCACACACATAAAAGTTTGAGCATTCGCGTTTCCATTATCTGGCCAGAAGTCTCTACTGCGATATGTTGGGAATTTTGGTGTACTGTGTGAAAGCCAAACTCCAGTTTTTCTGTCCAACATGACAACTCCTTTAGGAAGTAGAACAGAAGAAAATGACAGAAACAGAGCTTTGTTAAGATATGATGTCTTTACATTTGAATGTAATAAAGTGGAACATTGCTGCACCCACCTTTACTGTGGCCAAATGATGCAGGAGCAGCATATGGTTTCGGAGGTTGATCATTGTAGAGCATGTAACCAAAACCTTCAGTCTGCAACAAAAACAACAAGAAACTCTAAATCAATGTGTAGATTAAACATTGCTGTTAAACCGAGCCATACGTCATTTAATACGTCACCTTTGTGTTGTAGAAGTCCAGAAGAGGTTTCAGGGTGTTTGCCAGAGTGCCGGATTCACTGTTGATCATCTTATTGCTCATTTGCCATCCATTGGTGCTCTTATCCATGTACAGATAGGACAAACCACGACCATTTGTGTTGGGTAACTTGTATAGAATATACCTTATGATACACAGATAAAAAACAAAACAATTACATATTCAGCTGACACTTAGAAAAGGTGAAGAAATGGATTGTCAGAACTTAAAATGTCCACCAACCAGTCCACCTTTTTTCCCTTGTCATCCCTGCATCTCACGTCTGAATCACACACTTGAAAAAAGACCCCAACACTTAAGAGGAATGTCATCACTCTTCTCTGAAACAATCAAACAAAATCATGAGAAAACTACAAGGACACAACTCATATTTTTGACAGATTAATCACCAGCTGATTGCCTTCAACACAAATGTTGATGATGATAATTTGGATAAATAGTGGACAAAAACAGTTCACAGTAGTTTTGCACTTTAACATTTTGAATTGAACTACATTGTTGTTATTTTTAGCTTCATTTTTAAACATGAAAACATTTTACTTACGCATCTAGCCATCATCATTTCCCTTCACAGCCAACTGTGCAGCAGGTTTGCAAGGCTGCTATAGTGATATCTCACTGTTAAACGACACTGACACCCATATCTCTCTTACCCCATCTGCTTCCTTGTTCCTTGTTTCGTGCTACACATCAGAATGTTGATCTGCCTGTTATAAACTTGGGACAATGTAAGAGTTATTTGCCTCTTGAGTACAGTAGGAACCAGTTTTACTGTCTGTTTTAATGAATATATACAACACTGACAACAGTAAGATACTCTTCAAACTGATCTTATGTATATGGTTCAAGCACAAAGCTTTAGATAGAGGTTTTACATCCACAAAGAATTAACTGCTTAATGCACACATTCTTAAAATGAAAGTGAAAGTTTTGATACTTCTAATAAAGAATAATCATTATGAAAGTTATATGTGGACTGACAAATAGTTTGACACAATCTGAACCCACCTGGCACTCCCAGGGCATTACAAACACGCTCACTCATTGAAATTTTTGTAAGCATCCAGAAACCAGAAAGCAACAGAACAAGTCAAGAATATAACCAAGTTTGTGACCTAGTTTTTATACTGGAAGAACACGTTTGTTCTCTTTGCCTCTGCTGGTCCAACCAGTTTTTCCCACTGTGTATATGAAGATGTATCGTGAAGGAGAACACAATACAATAGTTCACTTATTTTTGATGATAACAAACTTGGTGGCATTGTTTGTTGTTGGATGATACTGGCTGGCTGCCTTTTACGTCTGCATGAACCCTCTAAGGCCCTCAGCTACTCAGCTGTTTAGTTTTGCTGTTGGACTTTGATGCCTACATGGCTGGATAATGAGACAATGGGTCCTGCAAAAGACATGCAAAAGACCTCACCACCTCTTTAACATAAAAGCAAAACACAGCAATAATAGTTATCATGTGTTTTTTGTTGTTATCAGCTTGTAGTCGTTTCACATTTCTCTGTAGTTTTGTGTCTCTTTGTGGTCATTTTGTGTCTCTTTCAGTGGTGACTTGTAACTAAGGGGATTGACTGTAGTGTTTTTATATATTATTTTAGGTTAAATTATCCAGCAGTATGAAAAAGCAGTTAAATTAGCTCCAGCTTTACCAGCTGCAACATTAAAGACGTGAACACATGAATGCATCTCTAGTTATAATCGTGTAGTAAATATTATTCCCCCCAAAATAATTGATTTATTAATAATTCTGCATCATGACTACTTTTACTTTTGGTATATATATATATTTGGATGCTAATACTTTTATACTTTTCTACATTTTTAATGCAGGTTTTTATTTGCAACAGAATATTTTTACACTGTAGTACTGCTACTTTTACTTAAAAGAGTACTTTTTCCACCACTTCTCTTTTTGTGGCCCTTTTGATAGTCACTGTGAGTCTCTTTGTATCTCTTTGCATCTCTTTTTTAGTCATTTTATGTTTCTTTGTGGTCATTTTGCACATCTTTCTGATTGGTATGTGTCTCTTCTGGAGATATTTTGCAGGTGAGGGCCAGGATGTCCCTGACACATTGGGCCCAAACAGTCAGGTAAACAAACCCCACAGGAACTAACATTTCATGGGAATCATAAGGAAAGTGAAACAGACTGCTAATGAGAGCCACCAGTACTGCAACACAGTGAGACATAGTGATAACTGCACAGAGCCAATGGGAGAGCTGAGGTCAGCTTCACGGGACACTGGAGCTGTAAAATCTGATTTATGTGTTGACATGTTCATAATCTAATGGTCCACAGAGAAAATACTACACACAGAATGAGTTCCCCAGTTTGACCACCAGATGGCATTGTTTAACCCAAACATGGTGCACATTGTGAATAACCATAAGAGGCCTTTAGCCATGCAGTTAGTTTTGGTAGAAATTGTGATGCTTAAAGCATTAAAAAAATGGAATAGAGGCTTGTTTTTCCAGAAACAATGTCTCTGTCACTCTTGTTCCTCAGAAAACAGTTTATAGAATTTTCTGTAGATTATCCAGAGTAAATTCGATAACTTTGTTTCTTTAAAAAAAAAAAAGGTTGCTAATGAATGCTTTAAAATGATTTTACTTTTAGTAGTAGCATTGTGGTAAAGCAGAAACTTTAGATATCTCAAAATCTGCACATAGAAAACCCTAAACTATATGCATGGTTAGATCAGGAGGAGAGTGAGAACATGTAACAGCAGTAGGAGTGAGGAGTTTTTTAAATGAACATAAAAAAGATCTACAGCAGTAAAATGCAACATACACGTATAATACAGCAGGAATATTCATCTAAAAAGGGAACAGAAACCTCTTTCTCCACAACGAGTACTTGTACTTTTTATACTTTACGTACATTTTGCCGATAATACTTACATACCTTAACTCAGGTAAAGTTGAATGCATGGCTGTACCTTGTAGTGGAGTATGCTTAACAGTATGGTATAAGTATTTCTACTTAAGTAAAGGATCTGAACAGTTCATCCAGCACGGCATACCTGCGTGGTCTGATGGTTTAAGTCTACCAGGATCACCTTCACATTTAGTCCTATTAATTTGAAACCGATTTAAACCATGTCGTGTGAGACTAATCCAGTCCCAATAATCCTCTCTCTTTATATCGTTCAACAGCCAATGTACCAGTCCACCACCTGCCTGAAGGCTTTGTAAATCAAGGGGTTGTAGGTGCAGACCAGCCCCCCACCACGCCACATTTGGGCCTTCTCCCTGTTCAGATCCCCCAGGCAGGTCACCTGGTCCTCGTAGGCCAGCGACACGCACCACTTTGAGTGGTCGTATTGGGACCAGAACAGGACTGATCCTGGAAGCTGAATCCTCTTGATGTTCATGGCGTGTTTGGGCAGGGAGCAGTTGGAGGGCAGCTCGTGAGCTTCTCTCTGCCAGGACTCCACCAGCAGGTCGACGTCCAGAGCCTGAGCCACCCAGCCCGTGTAGATGTCTGAGTGAATTCAGCCAGAGGGTTACTTTAGTTGCATTATGATGAAAAAATACAAATACAGCATATAGTGAATATAGTAAGCTAACTCATTATTCAGCTTTAGAATGGATTTAATGTTAAAAAAATATTCTAACCTTTTTAAGTTGTTAATGTTGCATTTGTTGTCTTTGTAGGGAGTAATTCTATAAAAATGCAAATGAAAACTTTAAGGACATTTCAATAAGAAGTGTCTAATGTAATCCAATGCAATTCTTTTAAAATACTGTATTTTACTGCATTTTATGTATATATTTTTTTACTTTATTTGTATTATTATTTTTATTATTAATAAGTTCATTTTATTTTCATCTTATGTTATGTGTTCTATGTATTCTTTTTTTGTATTCTTATTTTACTAATTATTAGTAATTATATATCTATTTTTCATCTTCGTTTGCATTAATTATGGCATATGGTATTAAAGCATGTCATTTCCCTTATTGTAAAGCACTTACATTTAAAAAAATATATTTTTAAGGGATTTTAAACTATTATTATATTTTTCCTTTTAAAATGCAAAAAAAATAAAAATAAAAAGCACACTGAAAAACAGGGGGCCTCAAAAAATCCAAATCCATCCAGATCTGAGAGGTAAAAATAACTGCTCAAAACTGCCTGCAACACTGAGGCCATAATACATGCTGAGAGTCACAGGAGTCATTGCCTCATTGTAGGAGGTCACAAGCCAGAAACACTGGAAGCAGAGAGTACTGTCATAGGCCTTGGGTGGGGTTTGTTCATATGCATCACAGCTCTGAGATGAGAGTGTGTCTGCACCTGATAATGAGTGCCTGTGGCAGACAAGTGAAATGTGCAAACAAGACAGAAGAAGATAGAAGGTGCGAAAAAAGTTTACAATTGCAATTTAGCTCTGGAGTGTATGTTCAATTACAATAAGACCAAAAGAAGTACAGCAGCAAACGGGCAACTAGATGTCCTAAAAAATAAATATAAATAAATGACCAACTGTGCATGAGGAATACCTTACCATCCACATAGCGTTCAGATTTGACAAAACTGACAAACTTGTCCCCTTGTATTGAGAAAAGCTGCTCCACTCCCTTATCTGAGGCCATCGGAGGTTTTCCGCCCTCACATAACTGGGCCAACTGCGGCAGGTCGGCCAGGAAGGCAGCAGGTACAGAGCAGTTATAGACGCGTGGGTAAAGGTACACCATCTGCTTCACTGGAGACAAACAAAGAGAGAAATATTACATGTTGTATGTTAGAAAACTAAAGTTTGCGCTACACTGAAAAAAGTATAAACTTGCTCAAACTAAAAAAAAATGATGTCCAGATATCACATCTAAAATATTTGACTTCATAGAATCTGAATTGAGTAACTTCTTATGACCTGATTATTTTATGTTGATGTAAACAATAATACTGCACTTGACTCAACCTTAATTCTTTGCCTTGATCCAAATTATTTTCTTAACATTTTAGTTATTGAACCAAACTAAAACATTTAAATTGAACCAACCTCATATAGTCACCTTTAACTGAATTAATGTTTGCATTGACACCAGTTAATTTATTTACATATACCCAAACTATATTTTTCACATTTTATTTGACTTAACTAATTTTTGTATCCCTCCTTATAAACTCTATAAAAAAGACACTTGGCCAACAGATTACATTAAATGTATTTATTAATCTTTAACATATGAACTATATGCAACATATTACATAAACGGTCTGACTGTGCAGTGCACAGTGCTTTCTACTCAAACTAAAAATATTGCCCGCAGGTCATGAAAAAGAAAATAAAAACTTGAGAGAAATCAAAAACTTTGTTTTGGGTCCTTAGGACGTATATTTAGTTCAGTATAAATCAAACTTGATGTCTCTAAATGCAAAAAGAATGAGTTTTACAATCAAATCAATAATTTTATCCTCTTTTAAATGTCAGTTATTAGTTTGAATGAACAACTGCATGTTACACTTTTTTCAGTGTATAGGATTGGATGCTTCTGACAGTATTTCTAACAGCCAGTATGAAAATGAAATAACTTGAAAATGTTTTACTTGATAGGATTGAACTAAATTATTGTTTAATAAATTCTGATTATATCCCAATAGCCACAAACAGCTACTTCCTGGCTGCCTTAATCATCAAACCAGAGACCCCCACTGACACAGACACTTTTCAAAACATAACTGGACAAACACTTTACAGGTTTATGTCCCTTTTGACTTATATCTGTCTGATTGAAGGCGGCGACACAAGGTCAGCTCACTGTGTAAACGTTGTCTTGTTTTCAGCAAATAGAGAATTATGTAAGAGTTGTGTAGAGAGCTGGAGTAAGTCTGGACCTCTTGCTTCATGAGCCTTCACTCACCTATTTGGAGGAACTGTTCATAGTGGTAGGTCACGCACAGAGCAGTCTGGCCGTTGACTTTGCCAGAGGAGGGGTAAAGGTAGCCGCTCTCAGGGAACGAGGGGAAATGGGGAATGCTGTGCGAAAGCCAGAAACCTTGAGAGCGGTCAAAGAGCAGTACCCCTGCAGGATGCACACAAAAGCACTTAAAATGCCTCTGACATACGTGTTAACCAGCATGCATGCTTGCAAACATTTCCATCAAAGTCACTTCAGGGCAGTCAATAATGCAAAGTCAACAGCAGTTATCAGACAGATGCTCTTTGCCCGTTTCCTCCCCCCTGACACCAAAAATCAATCTGTTCCTTTTTGCTAAATCATAGCAGCCATGTCCCACAGGTATAGAGTATCACCTTGTCATACAGACACAATTCATAAAATTAAACAAAAGAAAATCTAATAAAAAAAACTATAAAAAAAATAAATAAATAAATGAACTGTACCTTTTGTGTGTCCGTATCCTTGTTTGTATTCCAGGTCTGGTGGCCCGTCATTGTAGAGTGCATAGACTGAACTGTTAGACTAGAGGGAAATACTTGTTTTATGCATACAGTTTATCAAGTCATGTCCAGAGTTAGATGAGAAGATCCCTCTCTCCATCAGTTGTGCTTTTGGATCTAGACTATTTTAAGATGTAAGGGCCGGGCTGGAGCCACATGTCACATGATTTTTAGGGTTTCAAATATATAATGAAGTTAACATTTTTAGTTTGTTTTTAATTTCATCATGACTATTATCCCGAGGCTGGACAGGCTGGACACAGATTGATCTCCAAACTCTGCAGTTACATGCAGCTCATAGTAAATGGCAAGAAGAAGGACTGTGTTGTTAGTTTGGCTGGGGAAGTGTGTTAAATGTCAAGTCTCAGCTCAGTTCAGGAAACAAAAGAGTCTATTTGACAAGCTTATCAACTCTGTTAATAGTGTTCTGCCCCACTGTGGGAGAACTGGGGTGGTAGGAGATTTTTAAGGGGAAAAATAGCAGGTCAATAGTAGATGCCACATAGAAGTGGTGTATATCACCTGCAACCTAAACATGAATGTCATATATATATATATTTTATTTTTTTAAATCGTGAGATTAAAATGGTCAAAAAGCCATACATATTCAGAATGCTTTATGTCTCTAGTTTGTGGTTGTAAAGTTTCATGAGGCTGTGAGTATCCAATAGATCACAGCAGGTCATTATATACAGTGAAGTCAAACTTCAACTTTTGGGCTCATTGAAGCGTATCAGCTTTCCAGTGATATCCATTTTATGCAATCTAAGACTGTTTAAGAACCCCAGTATGCAGAAATATAGATATAAATACAGTAGGTGAAAATAACACGTGTATTTTAGTGAGTAACTGTGCCATCCCACCTGGGATTCATACCCAGGAATCAATGTATAAATCACTCTTGAAGAACAGGGAAGTATTCTCACCTTGTAGGCCTTTCCCATGTAAAGCTGGTTCAGTGTGTTTCCGATGGCTCCTTCACTGGTGTTAATCATGAATTTACTCATCTGCCAGCTCCCTACTGAGGAGTCAAGGTACATGTAGTCTACCCCACTGCCAACTTCGCCAATCTTATACCTGGGCAGTTTGTAGATGACAAACCTGCAGTGGAAGGAGAGAGAAATATATATTTTTTTAATATTTTACAAAAGAGAGAATAATTAAACAGATTGTATATTGATTTCAATGCTCAAATGTATTCAAAGTGCCAACACTATCTGTTTACCCTCCAAAAAGACAAAGGGAAATTCACAATAACTAAAACCTTTGTGGTGTAACTCTGCTGCAATGTATCATATCAACTCACCAATCAACAGGCTCGTCAGCTTCATTTTTACAGGAAATGCCAGTCCTGCAAACTGCGCAACACAAACACATGATAATAATCTGTAAGCATGAACTGAAGTGTGTGGCCATCCTGGATGACTCCTGCAGCTGAAGTGAACAGAGCAGTGAATTAAAAAAGGGGATATTGAAATATTGTGTCTGTTTCGTGTGATTCATGATTGGGTAAACTTGAAAGTAAAGGCAGTACAGCTGTCCCTGGATGTGAAACAGGAAGTCATAAGATCTGGTCACATGATGGGGAACACTGAAGGGCAAGGGAGTCCATGAGGCTCTGGCACTTTATCTGTGTAAATACACTGCGACTACATATTGAACGTCTGTTAATCCAGTGATGGTTGGATCTTTATTCAACATTTTCTTTACATCCAGAGTGCTGCACCTGGTCACACCTGAGAGCTTTTCCGTGGAACCCCAGTCATCTTTAATTAGCAACTGGGCCGCTGATCACTGAACTGGAAACCATCTGGTCAAAAGACTCTGTTTGCAAGAAGAAGTGAAATACATTTAAATTACTTTTTCTATTTTTTATTTGCATTGATTAAGGCTGATATTTAACTCAAACATTAGCTGTGCAGTTGCCCTTCTAACTTAAAGAGGCAAGCAAAAGGCCCCACCATGTCTCCTACACAGGTGCAAGACACAGACTATATGTGTGCGTTAACAGTAAATAAACAGTATAGAGGTAGATTCTTCTTTGTTGCCAAGTTGTAAAAGTTAATCTTACTCAAGCATGACACTCTATGACACTCTGTCTCTTTGTCTTTAAAGCAATCTCCACTAACTGACTGTTAGGCCTGTTACCTCCTGGTTGGTCATTTTGACCCCAAGGACACTTCAAGAGTGCAGACTTTCACCAAGGAAGATCTCACAATGTTAATTAGTGTATCTGCCTCATGACTTGAACCCACTAACAGAACTGAAAACAATAACGGATGTAACAAAATGTAAACATTTGTATAACTGCAGGCTCATCCGAAGGTGACCAACCCATGATCCTTTGGTAATGATTGACATGTATAAAGACTAACTTGTCACCTTATACAAAGGTGGAAAAACAAATGAGCATTTCTCTTAAACATATTCACTTATACACGGTCACTCCTATATTATTTATTATATTGAACATACACTCCATTATGTTTTTTTTTTTTACCGCTTTCCATGAAATAATTGTGAATTATTAATGACAGATAAGTGTGTATTTTCACAACACAATAAAAATTTTCACAACACAATAAAAAGATCTATATCCGTTCATTATTTAAACATTGCATTCTCTCTGTGATCCCACATGTGCATGTAATAAAGCAGACGTGTGTGTGTGTGTGTGTGTGTGTGTGTGTGTGTGTGTACCCGTTTGCATGCAGAAAGGTGTAGTTGCCAAAAAAAACAGGTTAAATTTTGCCTAGCATGACTTCATATCGCCAAAACATAGGTGCAAAGGTTGCACCGCCCTCTCTACAAAATCAAATGGTCCTCCATCAGTAGACACACCTTCTACTGGAGGGACAGCCAGAGGACAGACAGACAGCAGGTAAAGGAGAGGAAGATACCATGGCAACTGCTTCAGAACAGGTAAACCATTCAGTGTTATATAGAACAAAAAAGTTCAAAATTCAGAAAAAGATAAAAAAAAAAAGATTTATTTAATTAATTTTTGACTAATTGTGGTTACCTTAAACTCAGCACTGGAGTTTATCTCAGTTTTGGGGTGAACGTCCACGGGGCCAAACATCGTCTGCCGAACAAACCAGTGTTCATGTCTCATAAAAATGAAAAAACATGACTAAATCATACACTACTTTCCTACCTGCTACTGTAAATGTGAAGTGTAGTATAATATTAAGTCAGTATAGACTGTTTTACCGATTTCAAATGTTTTATTTTTCACTTTGTGGATCTCTGCTGTTACTGATTCTCTTGGAGAAATCTAATGAAATAAATGTATATACTTTTTAATTTCTCTTTTATTAAACTGTTCCTAAAGTCAAATTTCATATATTTTTTTATTTTTTGATGTCATATTGCTGCTTCACTAAAACATCACAGGGATTAATAAAGAAAACAATCAGCTACTCTCCTATGTTAAATTAAACTGCACATAGACATGTCTCAGTGCTCAAGCACACATGATCTGCAATTAGACCTAATACAAAACTTTAAAGGAAAGAAGAAAAGAGAATTAAAAAAACACATGAATGAAATTAAATCATCGCACGGTTTAAATACCAGCAAACAGGGCTTGGCAATACCTCAAATGTATCCAATAATTTTAATTTATGGTTTGTAATGATGTGTAATTTTAACCTGGGCACTAACTGTAAAGAACAGCCACCTCTTCCCTGAGCTCCAGTACTTCAATACTTTTATTTATTTTAACAAAAATGAAAGTCAGGTTTGCACTTGTTGGCATTTGTTAGTGATTGTTTTTTTTGTTTTTTTCAATTCAACAATTATTCTGTTTTATTGTAGTTTGTGTTTTTTGTTTGTTTTTTATTGAAATTTTGAATTGGCTTGGTGTGAAAAAAATTGGGATTTTATTTTTTGCCCTACCAAAAATATTTAATTTATTGCACAATACACCTGTTTACATCACTGGAAACTGCTGAACTGCAAAATGTCAGTTATATGTTCCTTTGTGTACACAGAATGTGGAGTTTGTGCGGACAGGCTACGGCAAAAACACAGTGAAGGTGCTGGTGATCAGGAGAGAGCGTGGCCACCATTACATCATCGAGCTGAAAGCCGACGTGGAGCTCACACTCAAATCACGCAAAGATTATCTAACTGGAGACAACTCTGACATCATTCCCACCGACACCATCAAGAACACCGTCCATGCCCTGGCCAAAATCAAGGGGGTAGGTCACCAGCCTCTACACCAGTGACACTCAGATACCAAGGTGCTAGAGCACATTAAAAGCATCATAACTGAGCTTGTCAACATATTTTTCTGTCACCATTATGTTGAATGTCTATACAGAAAGTAACTGAATTGAGCATGTTGTCACAGCCTGTGTCTCTACTTTTTGTGTTATGCGCATCTGGTCAGGTAAAAAACATCGAGCAGTTTTCCATGGATATCTGTCATCATTTCCTGACGTCTTTCAACCATGTGCTGAGGGCCAAAGTTCACATGGAGGAGGCTCCATGGAGAAGGTTGGAGAAGGTAAATCACAGGATCATCAATCCAGGACACAAGAGTTTGCCTTTTTGATTTGAGACATTTTACTTGTCATAACGGGAAAAGCATAAGTGGAATAAATGATACTAAAGAGTAGGCTTGTTTCACCCCTGAGCTCACCCAGCATTATGACGGATGGATGGTGGCAAATCCAATCAAATATAGTTACACTATATATCAGTTACACTGCTTTTCCTGCTGTGACATGTCAGAACATCTGCCATCAAAGTATTTAGGCACCACCATGATTTAAGTACACCTTAGAGGGATTCCATAGACAGTGTATTACCTACGGTATATGTTTGAAGAAACAGACAGGAGTACACAGAAAAGCAATGTACCGCTGTGGACAGGGGCAGCAGCAAAATGTATTTAAGCCACCTAAAACAATTACATCAGTCTGTATGCTATATTTACGATATTTCCTCTGCTTAACCTTGCTGCTACCCTTAAAAACCACCACACTCCATTGAAAGAGACAGTAATTTTACCTTCCAGAACACAGGAGTTGCTGGTCTACCACTGCCTCCACCATTTATCTTGTTTGTGTCATAGTGAGAGTTTTGGTGTTTCATTCAAGTGTTTGTGCAATCAAGGCAGCAGTAAACCAGCAACTCCTGTATTCTGGAAGGTTAAATTATATATTTTGTCAAAAGAGCCTGGTGGCTTTGAAGAGAGCATAGATAGAATGGCTTCACTTTTCTGTTGGAAATGGCTGTCTGACAACAAGGTAAAGCAGTGGAAATATTAAAAAAAGTTTTTTTTTTAAGTGTTTAAATACATTTTGCTGCTGCCCCCGTCAGGAGCAATTACTTACTTAGCTTCAGTGCTGTCACTCCTGCAGCATCTCCAAACTGAAGTTCAACAACCCCACCCTCATCAAACATGATTTTCAACCTGTTTTTCTTTGCTTTCTTAGAATGGAGTAGAGCATGCTCATGCATTTATCTACAGCCCAGAAGCTTGTCGCTTCTGTGATGTTGAACATTATCTCAACGGTAAGCACAACTACACACTCACATAACATATACATACATATATATACTCACTGACACTGATCCCCAGGTATCCCAGTGGTTCACGGTGGGGTAAAGAACATGACAGTGCTGAAAACCACCCAGTCTGGTTTTGAGGGTTTCCTTCGAGACCGCTTCACTACTCTGCAAGAGGCCAAGGACAGGTGTTTCTGCACCTCTGTCTATGCTCGGTGGCTCTACAACAAGACTCAGGATGTCGACTTTGATTCTGCATGGTAATTATGTTATAGGGTCTGAGAAGGAGAATACTGCACTTACTAAACCCCTGAGGTGAAAGTATCCATGATGTAAAGTTCAGAGTTCAGAGTCCTGAACACAAATAAGAAAAATCTCTCCAGTTTCAAAAATCCTAAAAGATGCATTACATACTTATTACATCTGACTATCATCACATCAACTTCTTTATAGGAAGAAGGTGAAGGAGACGATTATTGAGAAGTTTGCTGGCCCCTACGATCGCGGGGAGTATTCACCCTCTGTGCAGAAAACCCTTTATGAATCACAGGTTCTGGTCCTGGACAGAATTCCTGAGGTAAGTCCACATGTAACATAACATTAGATTCTTGTGCACATGTTTACACATCAGCAAAGTTACTTCATGGTAAATAAGGAAATGGATCCTCAATGACAAAGCATCATTTGAGTAACATCCAATAAAAAAATCTGAAATCAAAGGAATACTTCACTCGCATGCCTCCACAATGAACAAAGAATACAAATTCTTGATGAACTAAGTAAATGGGGCCATGTTTAACAACAGCAAACCAATATCTAAGCATCAGTTTAAAAAGTTTCACACAACTTAGATGACTTCCACACTGCAAAGGTAAGACCTGTTTATGATTTATGCTGTTTTCGACTGATTTTCAGTGAAAATGCTTATTTGGGAAGTACTGGGCACAGATCAGAATAAACGAGACCTGTGAACTAATTTTTTGGTGGAGTTTTGCTGTTGTTAAATGAAGCCTCCATCGACTTAAGATAAATAAGTCTTTTCTCTGTTGAAGTTTTCTTGAAAATTTGAGGCAACACAGGGAGATTAGTTGATAAAAAAGATTATCTTTTTGGGGAGCAAAGAATTCCTTTAAATAAAAAGCCATATGCACAATAACTTGTTCAGAAAAACTAAGGCTGGAAGTATCTGTCTTTTAGGTTGAAGAAATAGAGGTGGTCATGCCCAATCAGCATTACTTCACCATAGACATGACAAAAATGGGCCTCAGCAACAAAGATGAAGTAAGTATTATTAATATAACTAATATTTCATGGTCAATCATGAAATTATTTGGTTACTGACCTGTATATTTCTCCTTGTAGGTTCTTCTTGCCTTGGATAACCCTTCAGGAAACATAACAGGGACATTGCGCAGGAAACAAGCCAAGCTGTGAAGACACTTCCAGGAAATGCTGCTGCTGTGATCTACATGTCACTCTCGTTATCATCAGAATTACAACTACAACTCAATATTTTTTGAATATGATTCGAACATTTGATGACAGTTAAAATAAAATGAAATATCAATACAGTTATGAACTCATTTTGTTCTTTGGTGAGAAAAGAGCACCATTTATTGCAAATCTTTGATTCCAATATTCAAACTCCAGTGTTATGTTGCACATATACATTGGTCATAAACACTTCAATACAGTTGTCTTTGTGACAATGCTGAAAGCACCACAGGTAGGAACATAATAAGAATATATACACATAAATATTTTTCATATCAAGAGCCTTGGGCCTAGACAATGTAGGTGTGCAGGAACAAAGAGGTTTTCGGTTGGCTCATTGTGTCTGGAAAACAAAACGCTTCATTGTTTCATGCTAAGGACGATTCATGGACTCAGCTGCACAGTTTAGAGCATAAAAAGGGATTTTAGGGCAAAACGGGATGCACCAGAATCATTTTCTGCATGTATCAAAGTGTTCAGGTATGATAACATACACAGTTTTCAACTATATATCATCTTATATACAAATATTTTTTTTAAACCAACATGGGTTAATTCACTTTGCACACACACACATACGTACACACACACACAAATCATACCTGCACAGTATCCACCCCAAAATTCCTTCTCTTAAATAAAATACACAAAAAATTAAATACATATCTCAAGCAGCAGAAATAAGAATGGCTGAAAGGGTAAACAGCTGAGTTGACTCCATGTGCAACCCATTTTTGGGGTCCACGCTTATAAAAATATACAGCATTCAAATCCTGTTAAGGTGCCACTGTGGCCAGAGGAGTCTTTGTGAAGTGGCAGCTAACCTGGAGTCTCCTGACACGATGATTGTCATTGAGGCGGGTCATTAGGACGGCCTGCGGTGCTACGAGGCGTTGCTCTTCAGGTGTTGAGTTTGCAGCGGCTTCACGTGATACTCATAGATTTTCAGTGCAGGGCCGAGCTTGATCGACAGCCCCGTCAGAACGTCGTTACGCGTCATCAGGAGCAGAGACTTGCCATCGATTTCCTGTCAGGGGGAGGAAGAAATATTTGACTGGCATCCTAGTTTGTTTTCATCACGACAGGAATTTTGAGCAGAGAGCATTCCAACCTGATCCTGAAAAGCTGTGGCTTGCTCCTCAAATCCTGTTGCTTTGAAGTAATTGACGACGTCAGCGACCCCCCAGTTGGCAGGGTCCGGCAGCTGGCCGTTCTCCACTGGGCTGTGGGGTCACAATCAAAAGTAATGTGCATATAAAGTCGACTGCAACAGCTGTTTCAAACACTCTTAAAATATTTCAGTAAACAACAACGTACAGTAGTTGTAAACAATACCTTTTGGTGTCAACAGAGCCATTTGCCTTGTCTTCCATACCGGCTATTAAAAGAAAAGGGACAATGAATAAATTCATCATAATCAAATTACAATAGACATAAAATATAGCAACTTCAACTCAATGTTGAATATCCAACATAAAAGTCACCTTAAATAGTGTCAAAAACATGTTTTTACAAGTTTTTATAACCTCAAAACTCAAAGTTCACTTATTTGTTTTTTTCTGAAACTTTCTACAAGTCGACAACTCTGCAAACTATCTACTGACAAAGACTGTAAATGTGGTTTGAAGCTACAGAAAATACTTTAGATTAAACATCAAAGTACTATTTCAAACTTTTCATGTTCACTGTATAATGTATACTCTGCAGCTGCTTGTTACATTTGTTTATTGCAAATATGCAAGTGTAAAATATTCAAAACTAAGATCAGCTAAACGTATTTGATGGTTTATGCATTCATTTATACACATAATTCTGTCATTTAGATTGACATTGACAGTATTTAGTATCTTAAGACATCTTAGGGGAGGAATTGAAACAACTAGTTGATTATCAGACAATAGTCAATCAACAGATTAGTATAAGTATAACGAAAAGATACGAAACATTTCTCTGGTTCCAGGTTATGAAATTCCTGCTGCTATTCATCATTTTACATTTAATATACTTGGGTTTGGGACTGTTGGTCACACAAAACACATCACTGTGGGCATTTTACAATATTTTCAGATGTTTTACAATGCTGTAAAATAAGCATAGTCTATTATATGAACATAACATTAGCCAAAATAAATGTTATTTGAATCCTTTAAAAAAGGCAATACAACATGTATAACTTCACAAACATAATGGTAATATTCCTCACAAATTATACATAAAATAACGACATAAACACTGTGAAAACATTTTTCATATGCATTATACAAGCATGAAATAGATTGTGTATGATTGCTATAGCAACAAGAAAGTTATTATATTTTAGCACTTTAATACATGCAATGTAGATGCAATTTAGGTGTTGTCCATAACTTTAGTCTGGCATGTTTGGCATCTTTGTGAGTTGAAGAAGAGTGAGTGAAATAGTGCATGGGCACAACACGAGTTCTTGATGAAGCTACTTAACATAGACTGTATATAAAAAGAGGATCTGAGGGTTTACAGCAGCAACTTAATTTGTCTTAAGCTTATTGACACCACGAGCTGTGTTTACTTTCACAACGGAAACCATGCTTTGACTCGAGAAGATTTCTCTGGGGACATGAGGTTTTAAGTTCAAAAATTGGCCACAATAACCTAAATGAGTCTCTTACAATCTGTAACGTTGCAGTAATTTTTCATCAGATGTCTTCTCCTGGAGAACTTAGTGGGTTGGCAGCTCAAATACCAGCATTGTTTCTCTTCCGCGGTCTGACAGTCACTGGGTGTCTTCACTGAAATGACAGTAAAACAGTACAGTTGCTAAAACAGGTAAAATGACAATAACAACCGAAACACAGCAAAAGCAAAGCTAACGCTAGTGTTGTTTCAATGACTGACAGCGGGGAGAGATATAGTGTGGAAATAACGACCAAAAACTCACGTTGTTAGCTGGAATGATAATAAAGAGAATAATGATACACACAACTGATATTGCCCTAATTGAAATATTCATAAAGTAAAAAATAGCTATTTAGTACGACACGCTAAGGGACGACAGTCAATATTGCATCGCTGCCTCTTCGTATTAACGTTAAGCTAACAGGGAAAGTTAGCTCGGTTTGCTAATACAGAATTTAACAGTTACCTTATTTCAGATGATTCTGGCGTGACAACAACAGTTCCTCCAAGCTATTCACCTACTTACGATAACAAAAAGTTTTTTTAATCACCGAGATATTTTACAAATTAATAAACGGTGTTATTAATTTGATAAAATCAAGATGTAATCAAGTAAAGGCAACTAGCCTCTCGTCAACGGTTTAGCTTCCTTCTCCCACGACAACACAGAATCATGGGAAGTGTAGTTTCTTTTATTTCAACGCCAGCGTTTGTAGTTCAGCACGATCAACCACCTGCTGAAGTACATCGCTGCAATTACCACACATTTCTCATCACATTGAACACCAACAACTGTAGTTTTTAATAAAAAGAATTTATTATAGTGACATATCCTTTGTTACATAAAATCTGCTACAGCAAAGTATATTCCCCTTGCAAACACAAGTAAATATGGGTGGGAAAAACGTGTCAGCCTTCTAAATGATGTGCAAAATATCCCACAAACTAAATACGGACACATTTCAGATTATTGATCCCATACTGGCATGTGTGACTAGCTACAAAGAACTCATAAACTGATGTCCTTCAGTCAGGAGTGTGAAGTGGCTCAGGGAAAAGTGCCATTATTACATCAAATATGACAAACATGATTACACACATGGGGGGATTAATGACACATAAGAAGAGCTGTGGATTTCCTACACATTTTTATGGGAAGATTTACACACAGGCAGTTTGGATTGAAACATGCTGAATTCCCAGGTGTAGTTTTCAAAGTTTGTCCAAATAAAACATTTCATCAATTCTGCAATTACATTCTGCTCATCCTTCAAATTGTGAAAATAATGTTGGATGCTCTTTAATAAAGTTAATTTCCTACTTAAAGAAATAAAATAACAAAGATTAAGAAAAAGAGGAAAATAAGTTAAATTAAAAGGCTACAATTTTTGAATAGGCTTGAGAGGCATCAATGTGTGTTAAGTGTGGAATATATTTTCATTTCTATAAATTTCTTATTTTTAATAAGGGCAAACAAAAAAAGTGGTACAAATAAATAATCCAATATATTTACTGTTTATAACACTTCTGTGATAAACAGTTGGAGTCTCCTTCTATATACCGAGAACTAGCAGGTTTAAACATTTAAAATGTAATTTTATTAGACATCTCCAATATAAATAAAAGTAGCATAATAAACAGTTGTGCCTTTGAAATGAAATCAGGTCTAAATAAAATGTCACATGTGCTCAATATATGAAAAAAGTTTAAATTCAGGCATAGCCAATATCAACATACAGTACATCAGTACCTTAAAAAAAGCATTCAGTCACCAAACCTTTTTCACATTTGGTTGTCGAAGATTGTTGAACTTGATTAAATTCCATTTTTCTCATCTATAAACACTGGAGCACCGTGTCAAATAACGATCAAAACTTCAGAAGACTTAAGATGTTAAATTGAAAGACTGTCAACAATGCATTATTGTTTCCAACAACATGTAAAACTTTGATTTCCCCACAACCCTGAGTGTCCGACCTGCAGAAATGACCTCCAACTCTGACCCCCTGTGGACGGCAGAGACAAACTTCCCTCTAGGGAATCAATGGATCAGAGACATCACAGATCATCTGACATCTGGAAGTTCAACAAGTGGACACCTTGGCTTTGTAGGTATTGAACCTTTGACATACAGAGTTTATGATCACCTGTCAAATACACGTCAACCCTTCACACCGGTGAGGAGTTTGCGGAGGCAGGGATGACTACATACAGCGGCAAGGACAAGAAATATGTTAGAATTCATGGAAAATGAATGGTGCTCAGCATCGAAAAATCCCTCATTAACTTATATTTCTATTGAGGGGAGAAAATATGTATTAAATATGTCTAGACAATAACTTAACAGGAGTGATTTACATGAAAGAAATGTTCTTCAAAATTCACACTTTTGACCATATTCCCTTTTAAAATCTGTAACGAGACCAAAACATTTTTGTCTGCTAACGTTCTCTAACTGACCTGACTCAGCCTGAGCAATTCTACAAGGAAGAATGAGCAAATATTGCTCCATCACAGTGTACAAATTGGTTAAAAAAAAGACGCAAAGAGATTACAAGCTATAGTTGAGGTAAGTATATGTTTCAACCAAGTGGTGACCAAGATGAATGAATACTTTAAGGTTATGATATATTTGAGTTTTCTGTTATTATTTCATAGTTAATGGTTTAGTTTTGCTCTCATGGGATTCTGCAGAGGAATTTGTCACTCAGATAAAAATGGCCTATTTAAAGGTAACGAAACACAGCAAAACAACAACAAAAAAAGTCGGGAACACTTTCAGGGCACTATTAGCTTGTTGTGACACTGCTGTACAAACATAACAAACATGCAAAAGTAAAAATTAAAATAAAACAAATATGGCAGTTCCACAATGTCTTCCGAGTGCTCTGCTAAAGCACAATTTAAAAGAAAAGAAAAGAAATAAAATCGAATAGCAACCCCGAATGGACACAACATATCCATATGACCAACACTGCTTTGCATCCAAATCAACATACTCTCAAGAAAATCTAACAAACTGACCTTTTAGCTGCAAAAATGCACTTCATACATTTCTGGGTGGACCAAAGACAGAGACCTGTTGTGTGGAGTGATATACTCAAACCCCTTCAGTTTTCCTTCCTTGTGAAACAGAGCTGTACCTGAAAAATATATCATCTCAGTCCTTTCATTTAATACCACACCTAGTCTGAGGCGTGACCAGATATGGATAAAACAATGCTACAATTGAGTTAATACAGCACTGACAAGTTTCTGCTCCATAATAACACTTGTCACTGTTAATCCAGCCTGAGTGCAAACACTCAGGACTTCAGAAGTCAGCAGTGTTGCTTTTCTCCTTCACTAAACAACAGTTTCTTTGTTTGGATTTTGGTCATGCTTTAACAACACAAAGTGTTTGAATCTTATGTCTCATATTATGTATATTTCTATATGCACAAATACACGGTTCTAGGTCTTAAGGACACCAGAATGATGAAGTATGGTTAAAGTGTTCATGATTTAATGAATAACAAACTGAACCCTAAAACACATCCGGGCATGTAACAGACGACATATAACTGGCAAAACTCAAGGTTAGAACATCAAACAAACAAACCGAAAAATCCCTTCTATTTTCCCAAAGCTTAAATCACAATATGTGCAATACCAGCTAATACAATCAATCAAACTTTGTGCCATTTGAAAATGGGCGTAATTTTAGCTTTAATGTTGCTTTTCAAATAATTTTTTGGTTGAAAAAAGGAGGAAGGAGGCTATTCAAAAGTGGCAAACATAATACAAAAAAAAACAAAAGGAAACAGACAAAAGATGACAACGTGGTCTAGTATTTTTGTGTTGCAGCACAAGGGGTGTCTGCATAATGTGCCTGTGTATAGGTTAGTGCTAACTGCACGCAGGATCATGGCAAGAAAGACCTCATTCAGCTGTGTGGAATGAAGGAACGAGGCATTTGTTTTGAACAGGTGACAGCCTCAGTTCCACCTTAACCCTCAGGAGAGTGCAAATATCCCAAAACATGTGAGCCCTGATTGGACTCTTGCCCACTCACTAGAAGTCAGCAAACTCTTTTGCACACTTTTCTGTTTGTGAGACACGAATGTCCTCCTCTTCGTAGTCGTCGAAGTTGCTTGTGTCTCCTGGTCCTCTGCACTTTGGCAAGAATGGGGCTTCAACCTGACAATGCAGAAGAGAATTAGACATTGTTTTCTGATTCCTGATTTAAATATGACAAGCGTAGGTTTAGGGTTCGTCCCCTAAGAAATTTAGAGTATGAAATACTTAATTTTCTGCATTCTGGTGATTTTTTTATGCACCAATTTGTGCTTTTTCTCCATACATTTTTGTTGAAAATGTTATATGCTGTAACCATGCATCTTTGCTTCATGTTCTTTCCATTTTATGGAAGATTGCAACAAGTGCTTTTTAGGTTGCATAGTGCCACTTTAATGGAGGCAATTTTGCATCCATGCGTCCGTGGTCAACAGTTTGTTGAAGTCCTTTTCTATTTTAATGTTTTTGCCCTTTGAGGGGTATGTAGCACCCACTATACCCCTACACCCCCCAAAAATATAAACCTACGTGCAAAACAAGGGTTTTAATTTGTAAATTTTGTAAATTATGTTGTGGATATTTTTGTGTTGACCCTTCAAACATTTGATAAACGTCAGTGTCCTTCAAAATGGCAGATATATTAGATAATAGGGCTGGGACTGGATTAAAAAAATTAATCTAATAATTAGAGGCTTTGTAATTAATTAATCAAAATTAATTGCATTTTAATCGCATATAAATATTTGACCTGAGAACAGTTAGAAGTAATTTTTTTCACATGGATTTTTAGTGTACCATTGAATAATGACTCAATACATACGCTTAAGCAACAAAAATATTGTTTATTTTTGTTCAAGTCCAACAGACCAGTGCAATTTTTGCCATCAAGTGTAGCAATAGCATATTTAGACACTAGCTGCTATATGTTTTGCATTGAGGCGATACTTGAGGCTTGATGTGCTGCGGTGATATGCAAATTTCTTATTGCATATCACCTCATCAAAACTCATCCAGTGAGAAACATTCCTCGGTGCAAAAATAAGTGTGATTAAAATGCGTCAATTTTTTTATTAGATATATAACTCTGATCAACTGATTGCATATGATCGTTGCAAATGTCTTCATTGGCTGCTAACATACGATAGTAAATTTACTGAAGAACATGTTATGACGCAATAAGCACCTACCTTTCTCTCGTAGATGGCAATCCAGTCTGTTGTGGAGAACCACTTGTGATTTTTTATGTCATTCACGCCGTTCTTCAGGTTGCCAAATCTCTTTGTCAGGTCAACCTGGAGCAGGTTTCTCAGCAGATCCTTCAGGTCGGAGCTAAAGTGAGAGGGAAATCGTACCTGCAGGGGTGTCAAAAGGAATGGAACTCAGGATTATCAAGTCAGATCAACACAGAGACTCAAGGCTTATTCATCCATTTGATATGACATGCTTTGTTACAGTGTATAAAGAGCAAGAAGAAAGCCTGGAGGAAAGTAAAGAGCTGATAAATACTTAAACTCTAAGACTTTGCGAGTGACTCTCTGTCTACCTTGCCCGAAACAATCTTTTCGTAGATCTGGATAGGCTGATCAGCAAAAAAAGGAGGGTAACCAGCAGCCATTTCATAGATGAGAACTCCAAGTGCCCACCAGTCCACAGCTTTGTTGTAGCCCTGGAAGAGTCAGAAACAGAAAAAGAAATCGATTATTTTCCAAAGGCTGTAGGTTGGTTTCTTGACTTAAATTTAACATTAAAAAACTACTTTAGATAACGACTGGGAATGAAAGTCAGAAAAAGGCTCGAGACATACAGAGAAGTCAGATATAAAGAGTGAGGGACACAATGTTTCTTGAGATGCAAGCTCTGCACTTGGCTTTCATTTTGGAGTTTTTACATATGCATCATATAACTGGTGCAATTATTATATCCCTTCATAAACAGTTTTTAGGAAACAAAGTAATTGGACATCTTGGCCTATAGTGCAGCCAGCTTTAATTCTTGCTTGTTTCAAAGACTTTTTGACTTAAGTTTTGTGTGTGTGTCAAGTGAAGAGCATGCTCAGCTGAACTGAATTGAACCTACAAACATATGAATTGTCTTGCCTATATGTTAAATGATCCTTGTACTGCAGAGTTGACATACATTTGGGGTTACTATGCAAAAAAAGAATTCTAGATATTTGCTAGAATTCTTTATTTTTTCCTCAAAATATGAATATAAAAGGTGTTAAAATTGCAAAATAGGGCATTCCCCTGGCAGAGGTCTGTCGTATCGGAGCACTTGTTACTGTTCTTTTGGAAACCACTGTGCTTGAATTACTGTATGTATACATTCTTACTGCATTGTAACAAGATGTGTAACAGGCTCACCTTGCTGAGGATAATCTCTGGAGCCAGGTACTCAGGAGTTCCACACAATGTCCAGGTCCTGCCTTTTACTCTTTTGGCAAAGCCAAAGTCTGTGACCTGAAGAAAGAGCAGCAGCATGATAAGAAAAGTATGTAAGGGTAAAGTTTACACATACTCCACTTCAGAGCCATGGCTATCAAAAGAACCTTTGTAGGGTTTATTAAAAATATGACTTGGATCAAACTGACTACATTTTAAGTTGCCTTTTTTAATATATAGCCATTCAAAAGTAAGTCAAAATACATAGTTTCTGATTACTGCACCCTGTCAGTTGCAGCTAATAGTTTAGAGACATAGCCTGTTGATGACTGATCCCTTCCCATTTAATTTCTATTACTATTATTAACTTTCCGCAGATTGTGTACCTGGATATACCCATGTTGATCTATGAGCAGGTTTTCAGGCTTCAGGTCTCTGTAGATGAGGTCTAAGGAGTGAAGGTACTCAAAGGTGAGTACTATCTGAGCTGCATAAAATCTTGCATGGTGTTCACTGAAAGAAGGGAGGGTGGACAGTCAGACACTGGTGCAATATATGAACATGAGTCACCTCTCAATCAACTATTCTATAGGCACCTCAAGCTCAAGCTATTTCATCCATGACACTGTCAGACCACAGTGAGTAAAGTGAAAACTGTAAAAGCCATCAGTGGCTGATACAGCACTCAGAATCAAAACTCAAAACTAAAATACTTAAAATGTATTAAATAAAATAATTAAAATGTGCTCTATACCTGAACCTTCCAATACGTCTGAGATGTGAGAACATCTCTCCACCGGGAACATATTCCATCACCATGTAGAGGTTTGAGTTGTCCTGTTAATCAAAGCAACAAACCTTTAAGCAGCACATTTTGGGGAGTGTTGGGGGTGACGTGTTCCAAAGTAACATGTAAGATTCCTTTTTTGTTTTAACGAGCAACAAAATGCGTTCGTTTTACAATTCAAATAACCTTGGACTAAGCTATTTAGTTACATTTTACAATAAGCAATCTGTTACCATTACTTTTTTGCTGCCAAAGAAACGAAAACCTGCATTTGCCCTGTCAATGTTTTGCTCCTACTCTGTGGAGGGTAACGTTAGCTGCGTACTTGTGGAAGGTATCCAATCCTATTGTTGTGGTTGGCAGGGAGGACAGCCTTTAAATCATGAAAGAAAGTAACTAAACATTGACCTAGGGAACGGTTTGCTTGTTGAAATATTATGTACTGTAAATTATACGATCAGCTGCCCAATATGGTTTTGCCTAGTTAGCTGTCAGAAGTGCTTCAAATATTCAACTTTTTTATTGCAGTTAATTGGCAAAAGAAATGACATGTTCTCTGAACGTGTTAGTGTATATACATGGGGCCTGGTACCCTCTTGAATCATATGTTTACTTGTAATCAAACATCAAGCTGTAAAGACGATATTGCACCTGTCATACTGTTAATAGCATGCAGAGATTCAGGTTATGGGCCAAAGACAAGGCTGTGCAATGACTGTAGAGTTAATACATTACAGAAGTATATAGGCTGCAAGTCACCTAACCCCCAACACTGATTATAGGTGTGTTGAGGTCATTGTTTTACCATAAACATGTATTTGGCTGGTTAATTTGAGATGTACTGTACCGTACTGTAGCACTGTTAGAAGTGAACACAAAAGGTTTGCTGGATTAACGATAGGATTCCTTGGTGAAACATAGAAAAACACGGGTGACCATGTGGGTTAGCACGTACCTTGAAAGCGTACTCCAATCTGACGAGGAAAGGGAAGGAGACAGCCTGAAGTATCCTCTTCTCATTAAGTGTGTGTTCTATCTGCTTCAATTTCACCACCTGAAAAAGACAGCCACAATAGAAGTACTGAAGGTATATTTTTGTTTTACATCTTGGAAAGGTGTCTATTCGCCTTTCCAGTCAGCTGCTGGCTTCCATGCATTTCGGTAAGATGTTTTAAGCACATTGCACAGACTTCTAACTTAATCTATCAGAGTTAATATCATGTTCTCTTTTATTTTTGTCTTTTGCATGGTTGAATGTGCTTTTTAAAACATCAGCCCCTCTGGTGCATACATGAGTTTGTGGGACGTTTGGACATTAAAGACTTGGAAGTCATGTGTTCAACAGCATTGTAACCACCAGTCAATAGCAGATATCATGGAAAGGAATGTCCTAATTTGCTAGGTCCTAGGCCATGAAAGTTATTCTGATAAATGACCATCTTTATGTCAAGTTTCTAGCCTCGCAAATTAATTTGCTTACTGTACTGAAAACCTAAATGGTATAAGGAAAATATAGATGATTAGTAGTAGCATGTGAGATTAAAAAAAGTGAAAACACACCCTTTAAGAACCCTTTGATGGTCTAATAAAGCACACAAAGAGTCTAATTCTTTCAGCAGTGCAGCTAAAACCGAAAGTCAGACAGCATTACCTTTTAAGCCAACTGTGTGAAATTCAAGAGAACAGTCAGTGTGCTGCTAAATGAGCAACGCACTGAGGACACGTTAACCTCCTCCAACCACTCTCACATCAGTATTTCAATATTGAGGCTCTCATGTGAAACGCCTCTGAGGTTTTCAGTGATAACGTGCCGGCAGTGCATGAGAGGAAGCGTTCCATTTCCTTTTACGATATGCACAGCATTTATGTAATTATTTGTCAGGCATGCAGGAGTTTGCTTTTCAGAGACTTCCCTGCTTTGCGACACTGGTCTTATGAGATGGGTAAAAAGTTCTCTTTAGGACCACACACTTACTTTTTGTTTGTCCAAGATCTTCATGGCGTAGAACTGGTTTGTTTCTTTATGTTTGACAAGCATAACTCGCCCGAACGAGCCAGTGCCCAGAGTCTTGAACCTATCAAAGTCATCCAGGCCAGTTGTGCTCTGAGGAAACATTGTGAAGCATAGTGAAGGCATCAAACTGATGTATTAAAATGCTTAATTCCTGTTTGTAAGTTGCTGTAATTGCCCTTCTTATAGATGCAACTGGTATGACATTTTGTCACAGTGAGTAAAAACACATGAGCTGGTGGGAGATGTTTTCACAAGAAGTGCCTCTTAGTGACACAGTACAGTTAGGCAATCAGCTAACATTCAAATCAAGATCTGATCCAGGAAGTGGCCCAGGCACTATCAAACAAAATGTTTATCAATTTGCCTCATGAAACGGTCACGTTCAACAAGTTAAGGGAAAGGAAGTACTCATAGTGAAGGGCTTACCTGTGGTGGACACTCCCATTTTCTTAAAAAATCTTCTTTGGCTTTAGCTAAGAACTCTTTCACTATAAAAACAGACAGAAGGGTGATTTAACAATAAGCATTTTTAACAAGGACAGTTAACATGTTGAGGGAAATAACAAATTGGGCCAGTTTAACGTATTTCAGGAAAAATAAACAAAGGCAGTTCACATGTTCAAGGAAATAAATGCACTTTAAGGTCAGGCAAATGTCAAGTACTGGGGATGCAGGACTATACTTGAATAAAAAGCAAAAAATATCTCCTAAACAAAACTCAAAACCACACATCTAAGCAGGAAATTCGGATTAATAAAGTGATGCAAAGAGCTCTTGTGGACTTTACAGAATAAGCCAATTCAAAGACAAGCTATTCTGCATCCCTTTCAGGAATAGGTGGGAGTAAAGGGGGAGGCAGTAATACTGGGCAGAGAAACAGACAAAATGCAGAACATAACTGAGGCTACAGTGCAGGCAGCAGATAGACAGTGCATTGTGAAAGTCACAGCAGACATGAGATGTCCAAAGTCACAGAGTCATGGCAGGTATCTAATGTCTAGTTGGTGGTTGCTGATTTACATGCATACCTGGCATAAAAGGACTATGGCCGTTAACAGTAGAGATGTTCCGACACCAATGCTAATGCTTTAACTTGTTGGCTAATACTGATACCAGTGTGTAAAAAAAGAAAAAAGCAAGACTGTTATTATTGTTGGCCTAAATAAATTAATGGCAACATTAATGCCACCCCTTGAAACAAAATCCTTGCATAATGTGCCCAGCGCCATTTAACTGGTGCTATTTTCCAGTGTAAAATATGAATTGCTCTCTCAACAGAAATGGAAAAAGAAGTGAGACCTCTCTACTTTCATCATCAGCTCTGAAAAAAAAGATTGCTGTGTCTGAAATAGCGCTCAACTGTGAGCCCACTTTTTGATGGCCACTTCCTCCACTGACAAGTGAGTGTTTTAATCTGGAATAAAGCCAACCAACTAAGAGATGTATTGTTCGCATAAAAAATTAAATTATGAGCAAAAATAGTCTCTAAAATAATCTCAACTCTATTGAGAGCTGCACATGTGCAGTGAAGATTTTGCAGATACGGATCAGGTACAGAGTGACAAGTGTTGTTGTTGTTCCTGTGGCATAAATTATTATATGATAAAGTGATATCAGATAGGTATGTAGACAAACATACCCAATCCAACATTTAAGGCCTTTTCAATAATGGTATCAGAACAACTCTTGTCAACACACTATCCTAATTAACCTTAAACTAAAATTGAAAGGTAGCATAAGAAAAGCCTGGTAAGCCTAAACTGCAGAATAAACACTCTCTGTGACTTTGGATGGCTCATGGGAAAATGAGCATACCAAAAGTCTCTACAGTTCACCAAGGGTTTGCAGGAACATTGACCCACATGGATGGAAATGATGGAGAAGAGAAAGAGAGGAAGAGACATTTATGAAGTGCTTAAAACAAGAACATTTGAGATTAAAGTGGTTTAAATGCAACACACAACAAAATGACACTGTAGAAGACGGCCTTATCATTCACATTTCTTCACTTTTTTCTTCAACTGACTATGAAAACTCAAGGGTCAAGGGTTTTTAGGTATTTACAGTTAAACAATGAATGGATATTTCTGTTCATATGAGTTCAATTCTTCAATATTTAGACCTAACTTTATTTTTCATTCCAACCAGTATTAGAAGAAACTTTTACTATACTACACTAAACAAAATATTGTTAAACTACAGACATCTGACTATAAAACAACAGTGACTGAGAAGACATTGGAAAAAAACACACATAAAACACATTTCATACTTGCAAAACAGTACACAAAAATGACAGGACAGAGATATTAAGATGATGCAAGCGACTGAAGCACCACAAATGGCCTGCATACAAAGCAACTTTTACTGACGCCTCTGTTGGCTCAAGAATGCGTGCTTAAAGTTTTAAGACCTGACGAATTAATGAACAACCATGTACATTAAAAAAAACAAACATATTCAAAGGTAATGGTTCATCAAACAAATCAAAAGGCCTGCAAGGTGTAGTCTCAATCAATCAAATCAAAATCAATCAAAATTACTTAATTTATCCCCGAGGGGAAATTCAGTTAGTCTTTCCTACAAACACAAGCTGAGACTCGCCAAGCTCAGAGCTGCAGATAGCGGCGAACACCTTTTAAGTGTAAAAGCAACACACTGAACTTACTGAACTTATCCCACATGATGGTGAACTCAGAGATAAGAGGCACCTCACTCTCTTGTCCTCTCTGCTCTGGGATACTCTTACGGCATCTCTGGAAAAAGCGGCTGGCGAAGGATTGGTCCTTTCCTTGGGCCATTCTCTGACAAATTTCTTGATGTGTGTGGGAAACGGCTCACAGGAAAACTAACTGTTTTCAAACTGAAGACCAATGAGTGAAACGAACTTCCTGTATGCAGCCAAGTGCACTGCAATGCTTGGCTAACCACATAAAGTTAAGCTTCCTGTTCAAGTACTCTGCTTCAGTTTCAGCAGCCAACTGCACGTCTACGGTACACCTCGTCTATGTGGTGTGGAAAAAAATGTATTGGTCTCAAATGTAAATGGTGACACTGTTTTGACAAAAGTATAAGCAAAGCCCACAAAAAGGCCAGCCTCCTAAGGTTATGTCAAAAAAACATTGCACAGCTGCTGTGCATTCAGAGTGCTGATAAGGAAACTGTAGGCCTGTAACACCCACCGACTGAATAAGAGAAAAGTTATCTCCAGAGTATCATGCTCTCTGGTGGTAAAGTTTAACAATGCAGTTCACCCCACGCCTAAAGTCACCTTAACAAACTGACCTCAGGCCTGTCACAATAACTACTTTTGTGAAATTGTCCAAGAAATAATTGCAATAACTGATCATATTGTCATATTAAGCCCATTTTATGCCACTGATAAAACAACATAATAGCATAATAATGCAAGCATAATGTGTATCAACATAATTTTTTTCTGTTCATTCGACTTCAGGGCTGTGCCTAAATCTTACAACGGTAGCGGAAACCCTGATGTTTATTCTGGCATCATTGTGGTGACATTCCTATCATAAGATCTTCTTATGTAAATCTTATGTAAACAAGCATGCACGTAAACACAAGAGGCAATAGTTCATGATGTATGGCCATGACCTCAATAAGTCAAGAACATAATTATTGTGACAGGCCTATGCTGCATACTTTTTTTTTTGCTAGTGTATATTTTTTTTTTTTGGGGGGGGGGTTAAGGCAGCTTGGGCCCCTCTGAATATCTAAATACCTTAAATGCAAACAGAAACCTAAATGACACCAACAATGCGTGTGTTTCTATAGCTTGCTGTTTACATCACAGTGTTATAGTACACAATCCTCAGCTCCCTCCCCCTGCAGAAACTACTGGTGGCTCAAGTCACAAGGCTAAGAGACAGGATGGAATACTGCCAATCAGAAAGCAGGTCAAGATCAGTGCTCTCCAGACAGACAGTTTAGTGGATTAGCTTGGTTGTTACTGACAAATGTAACGAAACACAACAAAGTGCCCCCTGGCTACTGCTTTCAAGTGATTGATGGAGCACGTCAGATTACAAAATTGCTGTTCAACAGGTGCAATTGGACTAGGACGGGAGCTACCTTTCCTTGATGTTATAGCATTAACAGAACAGGTTAATGTCACTGCAAGAAAGCAGTGGTCTAGACATAACATTTTGATTTACAGTAAACTTGTTGACAGCTGACTTCAGTGTTAACCAGGTTGGACAGAAAATGTTGCCATTTTGCACCCCTAGATACCAAAACACTTGTTTCATCATCATTATTCACCATCATAAGCCTGGTTTAACCACATCAAGCAGCCATCTGGTCCATTTCTCTGTTAGTCGTTATCAGGTACCTGTTGTTAGCAGTGACTAGGCCTTGTACTGCAGCTTTTGCAGAAACCAGTGTTTGCTGATGTTATCTGACTCCAGCCAGCTGATATTAGCTCTTTGGAAATTAAACATGGTGCCTTGATAACTTCAGTTACACGTTACAGTGTGAACGATAACACAACCTTTCATTTCAAGGATCTTTTTGAATTCAGTGCTGTGGGAAACCTCCAGCAGGATGGGGAGGACCTTACTGTCATCTGCTCAAATGTCACATTCAATAACTAGCTAGTTGCATCATCTTTTCCACTGTTTCCAAGTGAGAAGCAAACAGACACCATTACGACGGAGCTAACACACCTTGTAAACTGCCCTGCCAAAAATGGTTCTTCTCTGCAGCCCATATTACTGTAGTGTCTGCTAACACTGGAGAACAACTGCTAAAGGCTGCTCTACACTCACTTTATAAGGAAGCTCACGCTGTGCAATATCTGGCGTTAGGTGGTTAGCTGGGTGGTTTTCAGGTACTCACCGCTTTCCTGCTCATTGCCTTTCTTGGCAGTTGCTGCGTTTCCCATCGTAGGAAGACAGGGCGATGCACAGCTGGCTAGGAGCGATGATGGTGGCGGTTAGCTAACAGGGTCCTCCGTTAGCTAGCTAACAAATTTCAGCTTGTGCTAGCTGGCTGGCTAACAACAACATCAATGTCTTCTCGTTGTGGACAAGACCTCGACGTGCTCTGCTAACCGCCCTGTTGATCTTTATTTACAATGTCCTTTATCGTTCAAGTATGCCTCCGCTGGAATGAAAACATGATCCAGACTTTTCACCTCTGCCTGCTGTCGTTTTGTGCTGCGTTCACGTCATATGGGAATACCCATGGAACCGTCTTGACGGGTGAAATGCTGCTTTCAAGTGCCGCTCGGAAATCCTACACATTGACATTTATTATGTAAAACTTTTTTTTGTCGTATTCTCATGGGTCATCTTTAGTGATTATTTACGTAACATGCGTCACTCTGTCAAACGATCACCCAGTGCATACATCTGTCTCTCAAAATTGTTATTACTATCATAATAATAATAATAATAATAATTATTATTATTATAATTATTATTGCCATTGTGTCCCAATGATCCTGAATCTCTAACTCTAAAATATAGATCTGCACTCATGTCAAACTTACTTTAGACACTTTTATTTTCATCATGGTTATTGATTTAAATATGATGCTTAGTTACAAAAATTGAATAAATAAATGAAATAAAGACAAACAAAACATGAGGGATTACCGATTTTCACAATATTTTGTCACACTATTTGGTCATCCATTCCAAATGTTTTCAGACAGGTCACAAATGAACACAGCAAAATCAACGCCTTTCAATTCGTTCCGAGTTGGAACATCACCATAAATACATGGACTTCACTTTTGACTATTAATACGACCAATTAAATACGGCATTATCTGCCATAAGGGAATAACCAGCTAATTGTAACACTGAAGAATTTGGATCACAATATGATGTGATGAAAAACCCAAATAGATACAATTATTGTTTCTGTATTTCCCATGAGTCTTGAACACAGCTTTTTCAGACAAAACAGCTAAAAACAAGTTTGTGGACACTGGAAGTGATGTTGTTATGATGTCATGGGAACATGACAGGTGAGGCAGGCTACAGTATGGGCCCACTACAGCCTTTGGCACTCCTTTTTTCTTCTCATTTGCTTTTATATGAAACATACTGACTTTTTTTGTAGGGGAAGTTTTTTATACAAGCACAGAAGTGTTACATCAGAATCCACAGTTTTAACATCCAGACCCCTGAGGGACATTGTATCACCTCTGGTGTTGTAGCACTTTGCATTTTTTTTTTTCATTCACCTTTATTTATTGCATCAAATGCAAGTTGTTTAGAAGTGTCTGTTGGTCAACTTTAGGTGTTTTAGGTGTTGAGATACATCAGTATGAGAATACAATGGCTGAATAAATTAAGTGTGAAAAATCTGTGTGATCTAAACAAACTATTAAAACAATCAGAAGTACTGTAATCTAGGGGAGGGAATTTTATTGAATAGTACTCCAATCATTTACTTTTGTAACAGTAACATCACCACAGTTTAAAAATATTTACTTACTTTAAATACTTAAGTAAAAGTACATCTATTAGCATCATAAACCAAACCATTATGCAGAATGTCACTCTATATGCAGGGTAGCTTAATCAATAATAATACATCACGATGTATTTGTTATATATATTTTGTATTAATTGTCTAAATCTGCAAAAGGAACAAATCTTTCAGGTAAGTGTAATGACGTAAAAGGCCAATATTTGCTTTCAGAATGTGGTGTATAAAGAAGTATTAAGAAGCATAAAAAGGAAATGCTCAAATTAAAAGTAGGACTAACTCAAAACAACCTTGGTAGGAAAAAAAAGATTAATTCAACTGAAGTGATTTAAGTAAAGAAAAAAAAGTTGAAACCTCACATTACGTCAATTTGGCATAAACTGATATTTGGAAACTATACGTCATTCACAAAATATGAGCGGGAAAGAAGGCATATGGAAAAGTTTGAGGAATAATGAGATAATTTTCTCGTTATTAGAGCGATACATCGGTAACAAGAGGTGAATGGCACGTTAATGACCTCTGAGAGGGACGCGCCCATGATCGGGAGGGTTGTTTTTTAGCACCATGGCCAGCGACACAGTTGCTAGGTAGCTTCCCTGTGTTTGTATCAGCGAGTTGTGGAGGACGAGCTGCATCGAAACCCACGTAAATAATGACACCAAAGGTGTACAACATATACCTTACAGCTATGGTAAGCCCTTTGTTGCCACTCACAGCTAGTTATGAATTAGAAATAATTTGTGCTGAGTTAACATGTGCGCTCTACAGTACACGAAACGTCACGTTGATACCAGGTTGAGAATGCAAACTTCAGCACTTCGTTCAGGCCCCCCCTCCTTTTCCAGAGCGAATGGTTTAGCCCATGGACTCGCTCCAGCACTCATAGCACACAAGAGGACTACAAGATACTGATTTTTTTGTGTCTGTCAACGTCAGTTTTCACTAGTAACGCCGTTACACAACATAAACACTGTTGTATTCTTAAAAATACTCTCGGGACTGAACGGCTTCTCTAAAGAGACCGTAGTGTCTCACTTAACGGAGGCTGTGTCAGTCGGATGAGACCAGCAGAAGAGCTGCACTGCCAGTGCCTGGAATAAATAAGGTAACGTTAACGGCAACTCCGCTTCGCCTCTCCATCCTTTGCTAGGTGGTGCGGCTAAGCTAACTGTGGAGTAGCCCAGGGTCATTATGCTTCATTTGAAATCAGACGGCATCTCATTCAGGAATTTATTTATTTTCGAAATGACATTAAATAAAAAAGCCCTCATTAGCATTGCAGTTAAACGTTAACGTGCCCGAAAGGCTGTTTTTTAAGGTAGCAAGTTAACTGGATAGCAACATTCCCAGATTGTTTCCTTGTGTGATCCTTCCACCTGACCTATACAAGTGGCTAGCAACCTAACGTTAGCTACCGCTTGCTAGCTTGTATATTTCAATACACCTGCTTAAGCTTTGTGACATTTAATTAGCGAGCGTAACCAATTTTCTAAAGTACCCTATTATTTATAATAAGACGGGTTTAAGAAATCCAACTTGCGCTAATCCTGAAATACAGGCAAAATGTGTTGAAGGGGATGGCCTAGTATCCTCTCAGTGATCTGGAAGATACCATATTGACTGATGTGCTGTGACAAGCATAGGTCCCCTCGCTCATAGTACCATAGCTCCTTAGCTTTAGCTTCCCATGTAACATAACGACATTTGTCTTGGCATGCAAGCCTAATACTGACTCTTAGCTGTAGATGCTCAGAGCAATAGAGGGTTTGTTGTTAGAGGGCCATTTGATTTAGTCTGGTCTGTGTCTTAGATTAGTACAGTGTACCACTTAGAGACCACATGCTGATAAAGCACCCTGGAAATGACCATTCCTAAAAGAGCAGAAGGATTACATAATAATAACGGCATAACATATGAGTTCTAGATGGCATCCTGCCTTCTGGACTTATCCCAGAGATAAGGCTATTAAGGAGGATATGATATGTATAATCTTTTATTTTCATGCAGTTAGCATCATGCAGTTAGCATCCTGAAGTTCTGGATTAATAGAGGATAGTTGATGCAGTATTGCATCTACAATATCTCAGCAATTACATTGTTTTTTGATACAGGTCTACATTTTTGTATGACATGCTATTATACATTATACACATATTATAATACTATTTATGTGTTTCTGTGTCAGCAGTTTTCCCCCCCCAAAGTGATTATGGACCTGTTAGACTTTTCTTGACATGGGGCCATTCTTTGGAATGTCTTTCTGAGCCTAATCTGGCAATAACCAAACAGGATTAGGTGCAAAATTAGAGAAACGTGTTTGATTAACAGTTCAACCCATGTTCATATGTGAAGAGGACACACCTGCATACATGTAAAGCATACTTTGTTACAACAGTACGGCACTTTTGAGCAAACACATGGGCAACCATAAGTGACTTGCTCCACTTTGTCTTGAAAATAAAGTCAAGCAAGATTGTAGTTAATATATACATGTTTAATAGCATTCTTAAGACGGCGGCTGAATTTGACTGTTTTGATTGCATCATTGTAGATTCTCTCTGATAAAGTTAAGCTAAGCATTCAGCTGTTTATCGGTGTATTTCAGTACCCTGTGGGCTGACAGCTCCCACACTTGTTCCTCCTCATATCTGGAAGAAGGCACAAAGCCAGAGTTGGGTCACTGGTTCGAACTAATTTTAGATCCTCTGGCAATTCTAAACGGACTACTTTCCTTTAGAGAGTAGTCCGCAAACTCAGCTATCATTTTTCATGGGGAGACAATGAGGTGGTAGTAGCCAAATGGATAATGACAGAAATAGTCTTTACAAGAGGGATCTTGCAAGCGTAGTGCATTTTCTGGAAATACACAATCACATTGGAATTTTGCCTTTTAAGTGTCCAATGAAAAGGATTTATACAATTTTTTATGACAAAAGGTCCATTTTCCACTTGAAAATTCTTTTGTTTACATTTGCTTTTCAGACAAGGATGTGTAATAGCACAACATGTTTCCATTATTAGCCACCGTCTCTGTTCTAGTGAATGGTTATATACATACCCTGAGGTCCCTGCTCTGCTGTAATGGCAAAAATGGGGCATACTGCATGAACAGAAAATAACTTGTGTCTGCAATTCCTGCTGACATAAGGCTAAGTGGTGTTTCCCCCCCAGCTTCTCTATTGATTCTGTATTTGACGACTGCTTTCAAGATGTAGTTTCATGTAAGGCAGGGAGAACATAAAACAAACCCTCCAGGGAAATACCTCTAGTTGTTGAAGGGACTTGTGTAATAGGTGTGACACTGCTTGTCAGGAATAAACAGGCTACCGCTTTTGTTCAGCTTTTCCTTTTGTCACACCTCTTGTTAAGCTGTTTGTGCTGTCTTATTGGATTTACTTTTGATATCAAACAGAGTACTGTATTTTTGAAGTGCCATTGTCTTATGATAGTGAGGTAATTTCAGTGTGAAGATGAATTTATTTTCTTAGTTTTGAATTAGAACTACTTTACTTGTCAATATTGTTTCAGTAGATGTCTGTAATGTAGCCTAAATGCTGTAGACAAATGTTTATATCCTGAGAGAAAGAACTGTGATGTACAGTAACGTGACACACATTAACAACTTGTGCTTGACAATTAGTGGAATATTCTGCCCTGAAAGACAGACATGCTTTTGTCATGCATTTAGGGTCTGTGAGACAGAGAGCAATGCAGATGAGCTGCATGAAGCGCTGACTCTCTACAATAAAGCCTTTTTTGTGTTGTGTGTGGCAAAGGGGAAGTGCATGAGATCAGCATCCATAGGAGATCTGCCTGTTAGGCTCTGCTCTGCTGTGGTGACCCTCTGGCTCTCTCTGTTGGACAAAAAGAGTCATTGCATCAGAGGATTAACAGTACATACTCTACTTAGTGAAAGGGATTTAGTGAAGATTTAATACTTCACTGAAGGATTAATTGTGATGATGCGAGCAGGGAAATATATTGGCAAGTAATTCTTTCAAAGTCTGAACCCTGTTTTGTGGATGTTGTAATGTTGTATTCCTGACAATCTTTACGAGTGTTGATAGAAACTGCAAAAATCAGCTCACAGAATCATCAGCATAATACTGTATACTAGATGTTTTCTATGATATCATGTCTCCACACTGGTGACAACTGTGAGTGAAAGCATTATGTTTTAAGCTTCTCCATTCATCCAGCCATTCATTTGTTTGTCTGATTCTCATGAATGAGATATCTCAGGAATGCCTTGAGGTATTTCTTTCAATCTGGCACAAACTTCCATTGGACACAGGGATGAGTTGATCAGATTTTGGAGGTCAAAGGTCAAGGTCACTATGAACTAAAAAAAATATTTTTGGTGATAACTCAAAAATGAATATGCTAATTATGACAATATTTCACACAAATGTCCAATGGGATAAAATTGTGACATTTTATACCCAAAAGGTCAAAAGTAAACTTCACTGTGACACCATAATGTTCTGCAAAACACTTCTTTCATGTGGTCGGATACTAAATTATTATAATAATCTTGAGTGCCTAACTGTGTATGGATTTTGTGTGGCTGGCTTCACGTTTTAGAATTTGTACGCAGCATCCATATTTGAAGCATTGTCTCCTGTCATGGCTACCTATGAGACCGAACAGACATGGATATAAACTGCAACTTCACTGCCTGGCAGAGGCATACAGTCGTGACACAGTAATTCCCTTTTAGACAGGAATTAAAACTGCTGCAGCGATAGGAAGGGTTTAACATGTGATAATGGTCTCTGAACTCAATTCAGGCCTGTGACGTCACAACAGGATTTCCTGATTGAGTCCCTCTATCAGTCAGTGATAACAGTCAATCTAATCTGGTGTCTGGTTGAAATCACCACTTCTATGATATAAACGCAAGTAAAACTAGGATATTTTGCATCAATACCACTAAGACAAATGAGCAGAACACGACAAAGCCTCTCTTTGGTGGGTCATTAATCACCTTATGAAAGACGTTATGTGAGAAATTAATTTATTATTGTAAATGTGCTTCTGTTTCAGTTTGGATGATAGCATGATTTAAAGGTTTTGGGCCGAAACTTAACACGATACATTAGCAGTTTGAAACTGAAAATATATAACAATGCACCATTAGTTAACACCATTAGTTGTTCCTACTATTGACATACATAGAAATATTTGATCACATACTTGTTTCTTTAATTATGAAGATTAATTATCCTGAAATATTGTGCAGAATGGTTCGGATTAACACCACAGCCATTGTCAGGGGATTGTGTGTATTTTTCAGAGATTACTTGCATCCAGTTTATGCCTGTGTGTTCTAGTTGTATGTGTGTGTTTGGAGGTGTTTAGTTGCATAATATGTGCCTGTCAGATCCCCCCTTGTTCCTGAGGGATTATATGACACCAAGGTCCAGGGCTCCTATAGAGAGAGCGCTTCCTGCCTCCTGTACAGGGAGCCAGTACACCACTGGGAGGTGGGGGCAGGTTGTCAACAGCACAGCTTGCCTCACTATATCACCCTGACTCTTTGTTGTTGCTCTCCCCCTCTGTGCTGATCTCATTCCAGTCTCTGTCCTCTCCAGGATCAATGTCTTGTGCTTACCACAGGCAGACCAAGAGGCTGACAGTGAAGACTAGTGAGTGATCGAGTAATACGATTGGATTTTTTCCCCATTCTAATTTGTCCAGAGGATGCTGATTGAATCAATAGGGTTGCTTTAAGTCAGTGTGTGCATATCGTCTGATGTGCATATATGTATGTGTACACAACATCTATATCTGTGTGTGTATGGCCTGTAAACATTGCTAGATAGGAAAGGGACTTTTCAGTATACTCTCACCACTAGAGGTTACTGTTGATCTCTGTATGAAATGCAGAAGAGTCACAATGAGCCAATGTACTGAAGATGTAGTCTAACTAGGGTTGCCAAGGGTCAGCAGATGTCCAGAAATAGAAGTTAAGCTTGGGCTTTTTTGCACAATTTCAGTTTTAAAAGAATACATTTTAGACACCTTATTTTGGGTGGAAATACACATGAAAAAAACCCCAATGTTAGTTCTTATGCCATGTTTTGTCTAAAAGAAAACCCATTTAATTAAATTGTAACCTGCACTGTATTCAGCAACACACTCTTATATTATACATACAATTTACAACCCTGTAAATCAGGGATGGGAAACTGGAGGCCCAGGGGCCGCATACGGCCCGCACCCTCACTTTAAGTGGCCCTCAGTACAACTACATGCATTTGAGCATGAAATCTTAAAAGTGCAGTATAAAAATGCACAAAATTACTTCTTGCAATTAATGTTGGTCTGCTGTTCTTGCACTGAAGAAAAAGAGAAATCACAGTAAGTGGTTATTTTTTATTTGCTTAAAACCTTTTGTATTCCTATTTATACTGTTATACATGCATTTGAGCATGGAATATGTGAAGTTACTGCACTGTAAACATATTTAAAATTGCAGTTTTAAGTGCACGGTCCTATATGTGGCCCTGTGGTAGTCTCGATGAAAAATTGTGGCCCCCTCCAGCATTTAAGTTGACCATCCCTGCTCTACATGCATAGTGAATTCTCACAAATACAGCTTACACTGATACTACTGCACTGTCCTAGCCAAAGAACTACATGCTTTAGTGAAGGTTTTGATTATATTACCAAAGTGATTAGATTTGATATTTTTTTTAATGATATTTCAGTTAACCAACAGATGGTAGCCTAAAGCAAAATACACAGTTTGTAACATGTTTACACCTTCTGCCAGTTTGCTAGCTAAATGTTACCATGTGGGATGTAACTTGATTAAGCATGCTAATGACAATTTAGGAGTTTTAATAAATCTATTTCCATTCATTCTTTATTGTAAAACATTACGTATATTAATCATTAATTAGTCATTTACTTTAAACCTCAAGTTTGTACACAGCTTACACTGTCAACTCAAATTTTCAAAGTACCTTTCCCCGTTAGTCAACTTGCCAACCACCTAGCTTGACAAATAGTGGATTTATTTGTAAAATTAACTGATTGTGTATATGTCTACTTATGATATAGTAAAATGTTTGTTTATATCCGAATATGACTGTTAGATAACCCTGAGATTTCCATTTGATATCTGTTATCTCCCATAAATTCTCATAAATACCCCATAAATTCCTGTTAATTCCAATGAAATGTTCCACCTGATTATTCCTGTATTTGTTCAATGTGAAGCCTAATTGGTGTACACTACCTATTACGGTAATTCAATTTTATGTAGAAACAATCGATCACAATACATATTGGACTGATATCCCACATTTTTAAGGTACATTTTTGATTGCAGCTATTTTTCCTATGCAACATTATAACATCTTGATCATGTTTTATTTTATTTTCAACCACAGGAAGAGGATAAGCATGAAACTGCCTTACATATTTGACATCATATGTTCTAACCATTCAGTCCTCAAAAGTGGGTAGCATGCACTATTGGAGCATCATAAGCAGCTGGATTCATTACAAGCATGCTGTAAATGTATGGTTTGCTAGACACAGATTCATACCCTTTGGGCAGTTTGGAGTCTCCAGTCCACCTGAACGCTGCTTTGTCTCTGTGAGGAATCTAGAGCACTTGGACACGAGAAACCAAACTGACAAAAGGAGAACATGCAAACCCTGCACAAAGAAGACAGGGACGGAAAAAAATAGTCCTCTCATGCTGTGAAGCAACAGTCCTAACCACTGAGTCAGTATGCAGCTCCAGCAAAAGATTAAATGTGACAGGGCATCACAGCAATGGTTGATTACCCCAAAAATGGTTTGAAGACACACTCTCAGACCACAGCCAAACAATAACAGAATTTGGCTGATGATGGTCTTAATTTCCCACACCACTTCATAGCCTGAAGCATCCTTTTAACAAACCACTGTAAAGATGCCATCTGTTTGAATGACGTGACCTCTCAGCCATACAATGAAACCAAGTTGGCACAAGCATCAGAAACAATGAGATTCTGCAAAACCCTTTGCTTGACAACCACATTAATATTTCACAATGGTTCCACGGAATACCAATTAGTCCAGTGGACATCATACAGCTTTAGATTATTTCATTAGTAGTACTGCAGTGTCAGACCTGCACGGAGCTCTCACTGAACTGTTCCGCTTGGTGTCAGATTGACTGATGTAGCCTGTGATAGGCCTGTGTGCTGCTGTTGCTGCTGTGCTACATCAAAAGCATGTCCGATGCACTCCAGTCCAGTGGGAACATACACACAGATCCACAGAGTGCACTGTAGTCACCCTCTGAGCAGTCAGCCTACTACTACTATTCTGCTGCTGTAAAGGATCTTTTTTTCTTCTCTTCTACAGGCATTCCTATCCATCCCTCTGTCCACCCCCTCCCTCCCTCTCTCCTCTTGGGGCTGTAAATAAGCTGGGGCTGTGTAGACCCTTGAGAGGCCCTCCCCCTCCCACTTTTCCCCACCACTTCTACCCCCCTCTAACTCCCCTGCCCACTCAGACTCTGCTGCTGCGCTTTATGTTGCTGAAAGGCACCAGGGAGATGCTCAGATGATCCATTGGGCGATCCTGAACCACATCGTCCATACAGCCCAAGACAGGGAAGACTAACTACTGCGAGTGTGAGAGAGCCCTTGGAGGGTGCTGTGAGTACCCTGTGAGGCCCGCCCTCCCGCCAAGCCTGGCAGAAAGCTTGGCTTGCCCCTTCTCTCCTCCAGCCCCTGAGATGCCCTCCCCTCCCAATGAAGGAGGTGAGTAAGAGATGTCCAACTCTCTCAGGACTGACAGGGTTATTCTGTTAGATGGTTAGTTGGCTTGCACATTCTTTTACTTACTTTACACACACACACACACACACACTGCCACCTGCTCCTTTATGTACCTGCCTGCCGTCATCAGTATTATTTTTTCCTCCATAGAGCCACACGCACAAACACAGATTATGATAAAAGAATCATGCAACTATAGAAAACTAGACGCCTAATTTATTTACACCCTAGCCCCATAAACAAACCCCACTAAATCCCCTGCAGAGGCAGGTAAAAAATATATTAACACTACTCCTGCTCTCCTCCCAGTGTGAAGCACAAGCTGTGACTGTATCTTTTGCTGTTGTATGCTGTGTCTCTCTCTAGAGGATCAAGGAGCGTCCCCCATGTACGGGCCATCTGTGGGCTCCTACCACAGCAGTGGAAAGAGGAAGGTGCGCACCAAAAAGAAGAAAGGCACAATCACCGCCAATGTAACTGGCACCAAATATGAGATTGGTATGATCACTTATTTCTAATGTTATTGAAATTCTTTTGAAATTACAGTGACTACAACAAGATTTTTAGATTGAAAACTGGTTTCAAAAAGGGAGCTAAAACTGCCATATACACGACAGAAATATCATTCTAAAAAGATATCTTTTGATCACAGAGTTCGTCTTAATACAGTAGCTATTGTTGGATAAAAAGAGGTTTTCTTTGAGATGGGTAATGAAACTCTTTCACTGGTGTACATTATCCAAGTATTGATGCTTTTTTGTATGAAAACAAGGGAGTTTGCTGAAATGGTTTAGAAGTAGTGTCAGTGGTTCTAACTTCAGTTGTTATACTAGTACAACTTTAGATTCTTTATTCAACTTTTTTCAGGTTATTACCTACATTGACATGTTGGATGCTCTATGAATACACAATAAATGAAAATATGTTTGGTAAGCCTATTTGATGTCAGATCTAGCTACATTGTGTACACTAAGCAAGCAGCAACCTTGAGGGCAGAAAAACTCACAATTGCTACAAACTATAGTGTCTTGAATGGCCACTTGAGCTCCAAAATCGTCATATACCCCCATGTTAAAATGGCCAAAATTACAGCAGAAACATTCATTCAAAACATTTGTGGTCTCTATAGATCATTTACCCGTTCATGATCAATTTACATCTTTATAGTCATCATTTAAATTATTTTAAGGTTGGACGTTCTATTTTAAGTTCTATCTGTTTCATGTAATGTTTTTGTCTGGACCCTGTGTCTGTCCATCAAAGAAACCCCATGGTATTAAAAAGGCAGTGTGTATGCGTCACATAACAGGGCGTTCAATGCACTCCATTTCCCGTAAAGTAAAGTTTTGCTACATCTTGTTGAGGCTGAACATGTCCCAGGCTTCATTTGGCCCGCCTCGGCTCACCCATGGTCCACCTCTTTACCCATTTATGGATAAGCTGTGAGTTAGGCGAAGTAAGGCACTGCCGAGATGGCGACTGCCAGAGCCACCCAGATTGAACTTCTAAATGGCTGTCCTGAAAGCTATGGTTTATGTCACAGAGACTACGTTCATGTTTTATATATTTATATTTTTAATACTAAGCCTGTATTACAAAGCCTCAGATTTCTAGCATCTGAATATCTATTTACATTTTCTGCATGAAAATTTCATAAATAAGCAGGACCAACATCTCAGGTGTCCTGCAGGTAAGATTAATGTACTGTGACACAGTGAATTGTATATTAATCTTTGAAACAGCTCTCAGTGTGGCTCAGTCAGTCCCTTTAAAACACAGCAAATCTAATCACAATGTTGTCTCAACAATAAAACAATACACTGTAGATTTTACTCCCAACAATAAAATCTAATTTGCTGTGGTGGATTGTTTGAAGGAGGCCGTTGTTATTTAATGTCTTAAATTAAACCTAATAGAGCTGCAGTCCAGCAACAGTTCACACAGAGACGGCTCGGCCTTACATACATACATAAATCTTTATTGAGGTAATTTAACTTGGCAGTGAGTTTTTTTGAGCAGGGCAAACAGAAGCATAGTAAGCACTCCTCACATGGGCAGTATATGCCAGTGTGGCAGCACAGCTCTCAGGGGTGAACTACAACCTATGAAACTAAGGAGTCAGCAGCAGCAAGTAGAAGTTGGGGGCTGCACGGATCTTGTAGGTAGATGGGAGTCTAGCTGTGAGTCAGTTTGCTTGCTGTGATGAGACCCTCACAGTGGCCATTCTGAGAGTAGTGCAGGGCTATTGTGAAGGAAAATTAACACTAAGGGCCAGATGGATGGCTCATTTTTGCTGTTACCTTTTTTGCAGCTGTCCTTTTTTTTGTTTCAGAATTGATAGTTTTTACAGGTAAAGGTTAAAGGTCAGGGAATATGGTGTTGGAAATTTGCTTTACACCCACTGAGAAGGAAATGTACACTCTGGCCCTGAGGATGTCTGTTCGGTGAGATGTGTAAGAAAGGATTGATTATGGCTTTGTACTCTAAGACCCTACTGGTAACTGTAAGCATAGTCCTGCTGTGATGTAAACCCTCTCTGTTCCAGTTAGCGAAACACTGTTAGCCTTTACCCACGTTAACAGATGGATGAAGTTACATCGGAAACACCTTTTTCCCCATTCATGTGCCATCATGCAACATTAGGCAAGCCTTCTCCAGGTTTGTGAAGGCTTTCAAGAAATTAATTAATACCTCGTTTCGTTAGGGCATATGAATTTTTCATTACTTACTGAATAATGAATAGTTGTCGGATTAATGTCCAAATGGGCTTGCCACCTATCTCTCATACTATGGGGTTTCCAGTGGGATTTGAATGCATTACAGACAATTAATTTATCTTTTTGAAAAGAGGCATTACGATTGGCTGCTCTGCAACCATTCCATGAATGGTAAATTTTGCTGTGAGCTTTTTGATCTATAATCTCCAAGACTCATTTCTCTCTTAATGTATGCAAAAACAGAAATTAAGCCGAGCAAAATGTTTGAGTGAAATATTGATCTGTAAGGTACAAATATTGATTTGTAGATTCAAGTCACGCCTTGCTCTCATTTTACATTTTAAACATTAAGTTACTTTGTGATCATGAATATAAAGTTTATTTAAATGACTGCATAGCTAATTCTATAAATGGAATACAATCTGATGTGTGTCTCCTCAGTTCGTATAGTCATCAACGAGGTGGACTACATCAAGACTCGGGACGACGATGAGACTGCCAACCTCATCTGGAATGACTCGGCCGTGCAGCACGAGAAAATAGCTGAGCTCAGGAATTATCAGGTACACTGCATGGCTACCATGTCAAGTCAGCACACTTTGTTCAGGGGCACTATAGCCGAGAGGTTAGAGAAGAGAGCTTAAGAATAAGGGTGTCAGATCTAATCGCTGCACTGAACAGGAAAAAAATTGATCTTTGGAGCAGCAGTTCTAGAAAAGATCATATGGGTTCAACTTACTTTAAAGGTAAACCAAGTGTTAAAAACAAAATAACCTACCTTTGATATATATATATATATATCACTGGTAAGGTTAGGAAGGATTTCCCCCAAGGATTCTTTAAGAGAAAAGGAGGAAGAGATTTCTCTGAAACGAAACAGTGCAGCGCACCAGAAGAAAGGGATAAAAAGGATTAAACAAACATGACAGCTACTGTAACCCTCGTGTGCTTATCTAAATTATTATCCTATAAAGAAAACTAAATCCCATCCTTCAGAAACTCCTTTGGTTAGAGATGGATAAACATGACGCGATTTTTGGAAGATTCTTTTAAACTTTAAACAATGTGATGCAGGGCCTTCTCTGAAGCTTTTAAATATTCTGCACTAAAATGTGATTATATCTGAACTGTATCAATATATTTATTTACAATTACTGTCATAACTCAAATAGTATTATTAAACAATTACAGCTTCAATGGATCATTTATTTAATTTGCTAGCATATGCAGAGCTGATATAGCATTCACTCTCCAGGTTAGGACAACAAGGTCTCACATATACTGCTGGTTAACCTCAGAACTGAGCATATGCCACATGCCCGCAAAGAGATTTGTCAAGAATTAATAAATAATAATATTAAAACTTTATTTGTATAGCACCGTTCATACAAAAAAATGTAGCAACAAGTGATAGTAATAAAGAAATTACATGCCATAAATAGACAGAATAATTCAAAAACTTGGATTGAATGCCATAGTAATTTGGAAAGATGATAAAATGGACTTGATAATAAAAGTAAAAATAGTGTGAAAAAAAGAATAAATAGAAGACATAACATAAGAAGGAAATATATATATATATATATACCCACTGAAAAATAATAAAAATGTTAAAAAATGAAATAAAGGAAATACAATATTTTATAATCAACATCCGTACATGTGAACATTTAAAAATGAATAATTAGAACTGAAACCTTACTTAAACCATTCCAAGCATTTAAAATGTTTTAATGTTTTTAATCTATGATTTATTAAAGTAACAAAACAAACAAGCAAAACTAATAAAAACTTAAACAGAATAAATAAATAATACATACATAAATTAGAAAGCAAAATAATAACATTATTGTTACCTCTATAGCAATAACATATTCACCAAATAACTTACTGCAAAGCCTCAGTTAAAATAAGAAAAATTAAAACAACAAACTGTAGAGTTTTTTCTTTACTACAGCCAATAAAAAAAACTGTGTTTGTACACCACCCTGCCTGACCAGACATTCTTTCATTATTCTCCAGTAGAAATAAAAAGGTGGGTAAAGTAAAATATAAGGGAAAAATACATTAGAGCAGATGAAAAGGAGATGGTTTATAGAGAAATGTGGGACAGATGTGACTGGGAGAAGAAGATTAGGTTTAAAGTAGTGGCAGTAATAGTAAATGTCAGAATGAAATAAAATAGAATAGAAAGAAATGAAAAAAGCGAAGATGGATGGAAGACTGAATGTGCCCATCTGCTTTTCCTCAGACCCTGGGAGGTAAGAGGGAGACAGCAAATGGTAAAAAGAAGTGGACAGAGGGAGAGGGAACAACAGAGCTTACACAGAGACAGATAAGAAGATTGACAGGTAGACTGACAAGTTGTGAGCAGCAGGGGGTGGGGGGCAGGTTTCAGATGCCCCTGGTGATGTTGACAAGACAGGCTTAAACAACAAGGGTTGCTCTGAGGTCTGTGTACTAGTCTGAAAGTGATCTTACCTCTGTTTGACCTCTCTGTCCTGCTGACTGAACTTGCTGCTGCTGCTCCCCCTCAGCTCTGAACGTTAGCCATCCATCTTCCTGAGTGCTTATTTGATTAGACTGGGCACTAATGATCGATTAAATCACAGGCTAGAAAGAGTGTGGCTTGTTAGGACAGGGGCAGAGAGAGTTCAGCTAAGTAGATTGAATATTACACATAGTGTAACAGCTTAACGTGTAGCAATGTGGCTAATGTTTTCACATACAACTGCTGATTTGCTGTCAATTGTTTTAACTTGCTCTCTTGCGCTGCTGTGGCATTTCATGAGATAATTTCTCAGTAGAAAAGTAGAAGTCCCTCAACAATTGGTTTTGATTTCCCCTCACAAGCCACGTCGTCTCGCGGCATTGGCATAATTGTGCAATCTCTTCCGAATCCCTAATTACGTCTGTCTCGTTTGGATAATAATCACGGGATCCTTTTACACTCTGCGTTCTTGTTTTTTTCCCTCTGCTTTCTCTCTCTCCCTCCTCTAATTCTTTCCTTTTTTCCGTTTAGTGATGTACTGTGAGAGTTTGCTGTCAAGTTTCAGTTCATACGAGCCTAATTAACGCCCCTGTTCAGGCTCATTTGGTCAAAGAATATAGAAAACCCAGAGTTTTCCTTTACCCCCCACCCCCCTTTCAGCGCATTCAAAGCAATTCATTCAACTGTCACTGCAGGAGCTTGCGATGCAGAACCAATTACCTTGGCCCCTCGGAGTTGAGATTGATCGTCTTTTTTTTTCTCGCCTCTTCCCTCCCCAACCTTTAAAATATAAAAAAAACATGGTAAACTAAATAAGGGTTGAGAAAGGTCTCAGCGTCACCTTTTTGTTTTGAGGCCTTAATTGGGCATAAATGTCAGAACATTGTAAGCTCACTTCAGGTTGCTGCCTTTAATGTGCTCATTTTTATGAAGGGGTGGGGGTGGAATTGAGTGGCGTAATGGCCCTAACAACATTATTATGTCTGCTTGTCCCTCTGCAGAGAATTAACCATTTCCCTGGCATGGGCGAAATCTGCCGGAAAGACTGCCTTGCAAGAAACATGTCAAAGTAAGTTTTCAAATTAGAGTCCTTTGGTTCGGTTGCAGATGTGCAAAACACAAGAGCATTTCAAAGCTCAGTGTTTAACCAGCTGGCACTCTGAAAAGTCACAACTTGGTACTTGTAACACTCCACCAGTACAAGACACTGCTGTAAGAAAAATGCAACATGCAGCTTGTAATTTAAAAAAAAGTACAAATACAAGACTCCAGTTGATTCTAAAATGTTGCTTTACTCTGACATGCAACCTTTCTTTGTTTTTCCAGAATGATCAAATGCCAGGCTCAAGAGTACAGCTTCATACCCAAAACCTGGATCTTCCCCGCCGAGTACACTCAGTTCCAGAACTATGTCAAGGAGCTACGCAGGAAACGCAAGCAGAAGACCTTTATTGTCAAGCCTGCCAACGGAGCCATGGGTCACGGGTAGGTCAGAGGCTAGCAAGTGCCCCAGAGCAATCCAACACACTGGACTGACAGAGTGAGCCAGTGCACGAAAGAAGAGGAGAGAGTGACTGAAGTAGAGGATAGAAAGCAAGATAGTCAGTGAATGAGTGAAGGAGGAAATTAGCACCAGAGCAAATAGAGGACAAGCACAACAAAACAAGGCAATAAGAGGTTTGTGGCCCTGACATGGGTGTCTATGGAAATAGCATTATGGCCAGGACCAGATTGAGTATTTGAGCTGAGAGGGTGTGGTGAATCTCATTGTTGGCCTCATTGTCCTCGATGGTCACACTATTCATAAATCAGAGGTTATCGTTGCCAGTGGAGGACACACATACACACAAACACACGGTCCCTGGCAGTTACTGTAGTTTCTTCCCTGAAGGTCTCTGCATGTGATTATTGGATTCCTTTATGAGGCACCATCAGCAGAGACCAGTCAGACTAGAAAATGGACCAAGATGGCTGCTGCAGGGGACTCTGTCTCACAATAGCATCTCTTTATCAAAAGATGAGCTGGCCGTGGTACCTGAATGCATATTTCATACTTGCTGTCCCATGGGGGGAGAGCCTGTCTCAGGTTGTGATGTCACATTTCTAGGGTTTGTTTTCTTGGAGAATCAGAATTTAAAATGTAGAGAATCAGCAAAGGCATGGTGACATGCCGTCTTTACTCTGACATTGACCAGTTTATTAGGTATTCCTTTACAATCTAAGGCCAAGTGTCCTTTTGCCCTTTTTTCTGAGCATCAGCGTCTTTTTTTCAGTTGTTCCCAACGAGGAGAGCGCTTATGTTGCCACCTAGAGAAAAAGTGCTGGACCCAGCTTCTTTTTTCAGAGCACTCTGACTATTTTTGTACGGTTGCTCAGATCGCTTTTTAGTTGAAAACCTCTGAACTTTTCAGGCGCTGGTGTCGTCACTGTTGCTCCTTTTCAGGCAACCAATCAGACCCATATAAAAGGGTCTCCATCTAACGCTAGATCTTAAAAAAGGCGATGATATTTAGGTATTGATGTCTCCGACGAATGGTGTCATGCACCCACATCCGCTTGCTCTATGGCTGTCAGATTGAGTGGTGACAAGCTCATACCATACAACAGCAGTTAAATTGGTAATATGTTGTCAAAATATTGTTGTCATAGAAACAAAACCCACGCACAGTTATTTTTTCTAGGATGAAACAGCGCCCTGCCAGCGATTTTCTGCCAGGGAGAAAAAAGCTATATGGATGCACCTCCTAAAACAATCAAATGTACTCCATTAGCACACCTATGGTGAACCTTCTGCCCCCCTCCCCAGTGTGTGTAAATAGGGATGGACAAAACATTACAAAACAAAGTTTACCAAAGTGTTGAATTGACTGCCCTCTGACACAGTGTCAACAGAATGGAAAATGATAAGCCAGAACGAGTTTAAAAGCTTCTTTGCTTTGAGAGGAGCCCGTTGAGCTCGTTCATCGAGTATGAAAGCATCCCTGGCTTTTGGAGGAGTTCCAGGTACCGCTCACTGGGAGGAGATCTGTTGATGAAAATTAGGAAGCTCCCTGGGGAAAGATACATTTGGGATTCCCTGCTCAGTCTTTTTCCATCACAAAATCACTGATTAGGATAAATGACTCAAAAAATGGATAGATGCAACAGAAGTGGCAAGCAACACAAGTATTTTAAATTATCTCTTGAATAAACCCAGTAACTGACTCTTATGATCTATGTATGAGCCAATTCAATTGACACCCAAAACAGAATTCTACTGAGCTATGATTTGACCTGTGTGGAGGTCAAGGCTGAAAAGACCAAAATAAATTGTAAATGCCAAGTGGTTCAAAGTTCAAAGTGTGGTTGCTTTTACAGATAATTCTGTTTCATAAAAATAAAAATCTGAAACTAAAAGACAGTCCAAACTGAATATTATGATTTGCCTAAAATATGTACTTTTTATTTCTTCTTTGCACATAGTTCTCCTGATCTCTTTGGAATACCAGATTGTAAAACATTTAAGTATTCCTTTTGACTTCTTCTGTGAGCCCTGAAGTGCATGTGGGAAGAATTACTTTGGAGTGCATTCATCACTGGCACCAATAGGTGGGGATATTGAAGTACAAATAGCTCTGGGTGCTTCACCTCTCCCTCTAATTCTCTTTGAATTTGTCCTTTCTGGTATAATGTGAGCATTACTTATAACTCCATGCTGCACTAAGCCCTTATTTATTAAAGAATAAAAGGCAGCAAAGGCTGAATTATAGCAATACATTAAGAATATGAAAGATGATGAGTTTAGCTGGGCTACTCAACGGCGGGCGGCTCACAAGATTAGATTTTTCTCCATTTTTTTTTGCATGGTGTGACGCGGCAGGAAATTAAGTTATATCTACCCCCTGTAATTTATTTTTCCATCGGCCAACTAAATGAAGTTATTGTTTGTGTCTGAAGCGCAGCTTGTTATAAGGGAAACAAAATAAAGGCGCATGCAGGGCTTAAAAAGGCGAGATTCCCTCCGGTGCCAAATTAAATAGGCAGGGGAGAGTGGGCTGTGATTATCTGACACCCCAGCTCATCAATCATGTCGTCTTCTCCTCAGCTACTCCTCCTCGACTAACTAACACCGTTAACCCTGTCCTCATCATTCAGCTTGCTGTCTGCCTGTAAGGAGGGCCCTTTACATCGTCGGTCAGGCTCCTATCAACTGTCCTGGTTCTTTTCTGTTCGAGCACTGTGATAAACAGGCCAATGAAGTGCTCGTCTATTATGGCAGTATTTTAGTTGGTGGGAGCAAGTCGTGATTGATTCACTTGAAAGCTACAACAACATTAGCAATGGAAATATCAAGAAAAAGACTAAGACCATAACGTGTAAAGTAATACCTGATCCCAGTCTGGATTCATACTCATCAACAATCCTTTAGTGGTTTCGCTTCATTAGAGTTAACTTTGCAGGTGAATTCTTAAATTAAATTACAACAACATAGACTGTACTGTTCTCAGGATACTGTATGTTCTAGCTGTGATTACAGAGCATAACAATGTTTGCCCTCTGGTGACTTGGTGCCACAATATCTTAATACAACAAACTGTACTTTTTGAACAATCAAGTCTTTACATCGTGGCCAAATATTGTGTGTGTGTGTGTGTGTGTGTGTTTGTGTGGTGTGCCAGCTTGTATGTGTATAATGGAGCCTTCCACGCCGTGCATGTAACCAATTTAGATCCAGTCTACCTTAACTATGAGTGATGGTGATATAGGTCAGCCGCCATGCTTGTACATAGTGGGAGATTGTTTAGAAACGACCCCTCACCCTCCCTGCACACATTGCATACACCCATACACATACGGACAGACTTATACACTTTCACATTTACAAAGTTCTGGAATTGTTGCCCCCTCAGCCTTGCGTGCACGGCCACATGGATGCGAACAAACTAACACAACTGATTCCTAAATCCAGCGAGCAATGGCCTGCATACTATAAGGACTGAGTGCCAGTGACATGAGACCAAAGCAAATGAATTAAAGTGGCGGTTGAAACGGAGCGCAATGTCTTCTCTTATTAACCTGCACACAGCTAACATACCCTGCAACAGCATTTGATGCAGTGTGCCATTCAGAGAGAGCTGAGTTTGGCTTTAGAAAATCACAATGTTCTCCAGATGCTCGTAGAGTATTTCTCAGACAAACCAGCAAGTGTGTTGTACCTGTCTGTTTTTTGTACATTTATTTTTCAACCGTCTTATTTATATGGTCAGGTAATGAACAGAATAACAAAAGTTTTGGAATGTTTAATACCCCTCAGAGCCAAACAGCTTGTCCTGCTCAAACTAGAGTGCACTCATTTACATATGTTTTCAGTAAAGGTTCTGCAGCAGTGGAAGGTCACATGAATACCATCAGGGCACAATGGCTCTGACCCTTCACTGCTAAGGGCTAAACTTAAAATGTTAGAGTCATTCCGTGCAGAGTGAAGAAATGTCTTCTCCCTCTGACTGCCTCTATTCCCCCTGTAGAACATTATACTTATTATCCATTTCTTTGAAAAACAGAAGTAGAGCAAAGTTCATGTTACGATGGGAAGATTGAAAGCACCACCATAATAGGCAGATGTGGCACCCCAGTAATATGTCCCAAACTTTTTACAATGATTTAAAAATGAAATATTGTGCCTGTATACTGTTTGGCTCTTCTTCTTTTTTTTTTGCTTCAACAGATATATAAGACAGTGCCAATGTCATCAGTCATGTTCATGGTCCCTGCTATGCTGCCATCTATCATTTTTTTAATTATCTTTTTTGTCTTTACTATGCCATATTTTATTATGCTGCTGACGACACCCCAATTTCCCCCCCGAGGATTAATAAAGTTTCTGTCTATCCAGGATCTCGCTTATCCGTAACTGTGAAAAGCTGCCAGCCCAGGAGCACTTTATCGTTCAGGAGTACCTGGACAAACCCTTTCTGATGGAGGGCTACAAGTTTGACCTGCGCATCTACATCCTCGTCACTTCCTGCGACCCGCTTCGCATTTTTCTCTACAATGACGGCCTGGTTCGCATGGGCACAGAGAAGTACCATGCACCCAGTGAGGCCAACCTGGTGAGTCACAGACAGTAATACTACTACTAATAAAGAATTTTTCAAAGTAAAGGGTTGGGATGCGCCGGTTGTGAAATTCAGGGCCGATACTGAGGTTTAAAATAACATAACTGATAGTCAAAGCTGCTTTTTGTTGCTGCTGTTTAAAGTAATCTGATAAAAAAAAAAACTGAACTCTTTGAAAAGACTGTTTTGTCCATGTTGAACCACATATAACCAAAAAAACAATTATCCAGCGCAAAATTCATGCGATACATCAGACAAACATTGGCCACTGCCATCAGTGAAAGTCATCTCATTTGCCGATACTGGCTGATAACAAAGTGCTTCACAGAAGCTGCACATAGACTTGGAACCGCACACATGGTCATAGACACATATCTTGTAACAAATAACAGGACATGCAACTTTATCTGTGTGCCATCTGTGCACAAGGCCAGTTTGATGAGTTGGAGACACACACACAACTGTTCGTGAATTTATATTAGAAAGTACATACAGTACCTAGTGTGTGGCCAATTGGGCGAGTCGGACATGCACTGCAGACAGATAGTATAAGTAAATTCACAGAACAATGTATTTGCCATGCACTCCCAGGAACCGGAGCCATGGGCTTCCCTGTGCAACTCAACATAATCAGATTAGACACGCAAACACACAAGGGGACAGAGGTTGGAAACACAGTGTAATCTCGGTATGATCACAAAAATATGCATGTACTCGTATACACAGTCAACAGTGCCCAAATGCAGACAACTCTAAGGCTGAGATTGTTCTCACACACACACACACACACACACACACACACACACACACACACACACACACACACACACACACACAATGGGCAGGCATACTGTATGCACACAGCTGAGCGTAAATGTCCACATGCCAGATGTCTCCTGTAATATCAAGCCGCTCATATTTGCCTCGAGGTTCTGCACCTGCTGAAGCACAGTCTGTTACTGATGGTGGGATGTACTCACACACACATGCACACACACACTTGCACAGCTTCCTATCAAGCGTGATGCTTATCTACAATATGAACACACGCTCACATAGATGCGCCGGACCCCTCCTGTGACACAAATGTGTATTGTCTTACCCAGTCTGTGACACATGATGGAGTGAGTCATGCCATGGAGATGGATGTTCAATCCCACAGAGAGTGGCTCCCAGACAGCCATCATAGGCTAGAGTGGCCTCCGGTCACAGCGTTATTACCTTGTAAGCTAAGGACAAGGATGTATTGTCTTCAACTGTGAGGGATAGTGTTTAAAGAGAGAGATACTACAAGGGTTACACAATGGCTAGATATAATCAACCACTCAATGACGCTTTTTAACCATGCTCTCTCTAAACTATGAGTGCTTGAGATGTTGATAATTTGTGATTGTAAGCTTGTCCTACTGTTACACTCATTAAGTGTTGATTTCATAAGAATATAAGAACCATTTTTAGATTACAGCATTGATATTTCCCATAGAACACAGCGAAATGCTCTTTACTTTTCTTCTTCTTTTTTTCTTCCATCTTTAGTTGTTGCCAAGGGACACGTTTGTAATGTTTTTTTCTCCTTTATTCCTGTCTACCCATATTACTTAGGAGAGAATGTTTTACAATACGACGTGGATATGTGCACTGTGGGGATAAAAGCATGAACACTCTTGAGGATATTTGTTGTAGTGATTATCATCACTGACAAAGGTATAATTACACAAAAGAGTGCCTGCACAGCTATTTCAGCATAGTATATAGTATACACTCTATATGTTGAAATAGCATTTAATTGTATCTACTATTGCGCTTGCTTCAGTGGAGTTATTTGTTTCATTAGTATTAGATTTTTGTTGCACTTGACAACTCTCTGCTATGAATACATCTAGCTTGGAGCAGGTAGCAGCTTAATTTCTTCATCAGTTCAGTAAATAAAGGAATTCAGGGGAAAGAAGAAGATAAGGATTTTATGAAACAACAAACAATACATGCCATCTGGTGCAAATATGATCTGCTGTTGCTATGACATTCAATTTTAAATACAGTCAGAGCTTACTAGAAGAGGTCGACTTGCTTTACAAGTACACCACAGTCCTTTGACTCAACAATCTACCACATCTGGTCGAACTGACACTAGATATCATGGCTGGGTAGTGGTCCAAAAATTACGATAAGAGTATCACCACCAGTACCCATAAAGTGATACAGACACCAATAGAGTACATCATGTAATACCTTTTTTTTTTTAACTTCATTTGATACCCATCATGTCCCAAAATTCCACCACTCACTCCTCCCTATACAAATGGTTTTGTACCAATACCCAGCCCTTTTAAATATGCAGTATTTTCATTGTTTTGTTTTATAAATGGTGGTTGTAATGTGCAAGTGTCATTATATTCGTCCTCCAAAATTGTGCCTATTTCTCTCAGATCTGTGTTCCTATGTAAAAGCTATCCCATGTACTTGCACTGCTATCAAATTAAATAAAGCTAGAAATCGTTGGAAAGAGACAGGTGTAAACATGCATAAGCTGACTCCTGACTCGTCTTTGTCTCCACAGAGCCAGCTCTACATGCATCTGACCAACTACTCAGTCAACAAACACAATGAAAACTTTGAGCGGGACGAGACAGTGGACAAAGGCAGTAAGAGGTCCATCAGCTGGTTCACCGAGTTTCTCCGCACAAACGACTACGATGTGGCCAAGTTCTGGGGAGACATCTCTGTACGTGGGTAGTCCACCCAAACAGACACAAACACAGACACAGAGTTACATGCAGACATATCATGGCGGATGTGCGGTATGATAACAAAACACACCACAAATGCAAACAACACACACATGCATCCGTAAGTGTAATCTGTAAGCGTACACTTGTATATACACATGATCTTGCTACTAACCAACACACGTTGCACACAGAACACAAGCCGACCAGCAAAAGGTTTGGTATGATTTGTTATGACAGTAATTCGGTGAGCTTCAGCGCTTTGTTTAACTCCAAGAAGAGCTCAGTGAAAACACCATTCCTGGAGGGTGAGCTCTCTCTATCTGGCACTACTCCCGGCTCATCCAAACACCTTTACCTCCTTCATTTTCTTTATCAAAGTCCTTTTTTTGAAGGTTCTTTCCCCTCCTGTTCTTGATCCATTCCCTTTTTTTAGACTTCAACCCATCCATCCTATTATATGCCCCTTTGTATCACTGTTAGTCTTTTGTCGATCCTTTCTTTTCTTTAGCCATGGATCTTTTTATCTTCTTTTCTATTTCTATTTCTATAACTATGACATTCTTCCTGACCTTGACTTTTTGTCCCTCTGTCTGAGGTTATTTGGTTGTATGGTCCCTAGTTTCTTGTTTTCAGTTTCAGTGTATTCACCGTCTGTGTTCAACCTCAGAATTGAATCCCTTTGCTTATTACACTCTCCCCAAGGCAATCTTTTATTTCTTCTTTCCATCAGCTTTCACTTTTCTTTATGTTCATGTTGAACACAGTGGCTTTTAAGACTGGGTTGTGGCCAGTGCTTTCATGCTTTAAGTTCTTGTTTACACTAGGTGATGTTCCCTTTTCTTTATTCTCCTCTCATGTCTTGTACAATCTCTTTGTTCTCCATTTTGCCAAGTTCTAGTTCTTTTTTCCTCACTTTTCTTCACTCCACTTTTTCTCTCATCTATCTTGTCTCTGTGACACACCAGAGTGTCACCCTCTGACTCAGCCAGACCGTCCTCCTCTTCTCCTGCTCTCGCACCATTTTTTGTCTCTGCTCTTTCCTCAGAAGTTGCACCACTTTGGTGTTAGTGCTGTCCGTTCGCACTCACACTGTGTTTTGTTTCAACTCTGTATTTATGCTCTCCGCTCACTCTCCTCTCTCCTTCTCTTTTCATCTCTCCTCTTACATTTTGTTCCTGTACAGACCAAGCAGGCTGCCCTGACTCTTCCCACCAACGGTCACGGTCAGAGAGTCAGAGAGTTTGTTTGCCAAAAGATTGTCTGTGGGGGTTAAGAATATCGTGTATGTGTTTTTTTTCCATGTTTCACTGACATCTCTTTCATATCGAGGTATTATTGATGTGCTGTATGGGGCAGAGTGTCCATGGTTTGACCAGCAAAGCTGTAGCTTTTTTATGTGGGTGTAATTTTGAGATCAGTGTCTGACTACAAATGGGCTAGTTACAGAGGCCACAGCTAGAACACTGTACTGCTCTCTGCACCCAGCAGTCAGACTGGACTGACAAAACTGCAGGCCAGCGGAATTGCGTGTGGCTTAACTGGTAAAGGGAAGCGTAGTGCAGATGGTCTGTGTGTGAATCAGAGTGAGCATGCAGTAGTCAGTAGTGCATTAAAAAGTACAGGCTTTGTCCACTTAGGATTCCCTAAAAATTTGGTATTAGTGCTTAGTACACCTGATGCACTTTCTCATCGGCTCGCATTGGCTTGTATCATCACTTTTTGGATAGGCTAGCAAAATTGTAAATTTAACAGTTGTTTACCGACTAAATTTTTTTCTTAACCCCTTCAGGAGATGCAATGCCTAATTGTAACTTAAAACAGAGATAATTTTATTTGTGATCATCGCGTTACACTTTGATTTTTAGCTCCTTGCATTGCTGCATGGCTGGATTTCCCTGCATTTTTTTAAACAACTTTAACCTGACTGATGATAAATCTTCAAATTGACAATATTTGTACAGCCCACACAGTCTAACAAGACAGACTATCAATTTCAATGGGGCACGTGTTATGATTTTCTAATATAAGCTTGATTGGATAGTGCAAATTAAAAGTAATAGCCGACATTGTAGGCTTGTAACTAACGTAACACATTAATGTGTGCAGGCTGGCACTCGCCAGAGCGGGCCCTGCCATCTACCACTGGTCCCGGTGAAATGCTACATTTTTTAGGAGTCCATTGTCCACTTGGATGCTACCATTGGAGTCATTAGAGAAGACATTAAAGCTCCTTGGCACATAAATGCTTATTCAAACCATTTAATGCCTTTCAACAGGGGATTTTGTTGTTGCTTGCCTGAGATTCTTTTAATTGTCATGAAAAATAAAATATTTTTTTTCATTTAAAAAAAATTCTGTTAAGTTTCTATCTATTGCCTAATAAGGTAACACAGTGGTGACAGATCCAAAACTCAACTGCAATTATTGTTGTAGTGGATCTCTTTGAATATGTAAGATCTTTGAGATTTAAACTCTAAATATTATCCATAACTCTGTCTTACAGAGATAGAGATTAAATACATGATTATACATGCATACATAAAGTAGCTTAAATGAATATACAAATGTACGCAGGTAAAATAATTCAAAGAGGCTTATAAAACCATTTCAGTCCAAAGCTAACAAAACACAGGCACACATGCACAGTGCAAGGCAGTAGCCAGTGCTGGGGGCTCAGGATAAGGAGGGAGGTGTTGGGGGCAGGGACAAAGACACACACACACACAAACACACCAGGCAGTACCGGGGACTTCAGGCATAAACGACAGTAGTGGGAGCAGGTGTTGGTGCTGGGCAGCCTGTGGGTCAGACGGGTGGATGGATGGACAGATGGATGGAGGTGTGTGAGCGACAGACAGATAGAAAAAGGAGGGGGCTTCTGCCTTATCAGGCCAGGGCCAGACCACCATACCCCTCTCCTGCACCCAGCAGTCAGACTGGACTGGGTAAACTGCAGGCCAGCAGCACTGCATGGGGCTTGACTGGTGAGGGGAAGCTTTGTGCAGAGGGTGTGTGCTTGTGTATGTGTGTCAGAGTGAGCATGTTTACCCCAGCTTCACAGTGGGAGTTGGGAGGCAGGTAGCAGCCAGCAAACATACGTGCAAACACACACATGAACACAGGTTGGGAGCCACTAGCCACACAGATGGACCACCACCAACACTGGTGAAAGTCTGTGTGTGAGTGAAATTCAGGAGTGCCAGGAACACTTTCTGTTTCTCTTCGGCTTTTAAACTGACAGTATCTTGAGACACAGTTCTCTCTGTACAGTAGTTTACATGTCTAGTATGTGCCATGATTATTTCATTACCAAAGTTTAGTCCATGCATTTGTATGCAGTTGCAACCTGCAAAGAGAGCTGGACTCCTAATTGCACCATTTTCAGTTTAAGAGGATCCTTATTCAGCTGCTATAAAAAATTCCAGCCTATGGCTTTTTAGGAGGAATGCAACTGACAAAAAAAAGATTTATGCCCTCTTTTTCAGCTCAGCTTGGTAATTCTTTTTCTCTTTGTGTTTGTCCTGCCAGGAGCTGGTGGTAAAGACCATAATAGTGGCTGAGCCCCACGTGCTGCACGCCTATCGCATGTGTCGCCCCGGCCAGCCACCAGGGAGCGACAGCGTCTGCTTTGAGGTTCTGGGCTTTGACATCATCCTGGACCGCAAACTCAAACCCTGGCTACTGGAGGTACAACTCTGTGTGTGTGTGTGTGTGTGTGTGTGTTTGTCACTTTTTCTTTGTAATTTCTACTTGCAGTTGCTGGCCAAATATTACATTTTAAATTTAATTAAATGCAGACAAGAGGTGCATTTACCACAACATTTAAAAGGAGAGTTATATTTTCCAATTAAGGATGCACCGATACCAATATTGATATCTAGCCTATAGAGGCTAAAATAGCTGGCTTGGGTATCTGTGACAATGGAGCTAATTATTCAATTAATTTTTATATTTATAAACTATATACTATATACTGGAATTTTAATTCCTGGTCAAGTCTTTACTAATTTGTTGCTGCACTTAAAATGTTTACACTTGAAGTGGAACTTCATGTAAAGATTTTTGACCAGCTTGTTGGTGGGTGATTTATTTTTTAAATAATAAATAATAAAGAAATAAAAACTTTTTTTTTCAGATTGGTGCATCCCATTTTAATTTGGTACTTTGTAATTTTAGCAGTTTCGTGTGTTGTCTATTATGCCAATCATAATAATATTTTTACATCTAAAAAGACATTGTGGAATAATTACAGAAGAACAGTAGGAGATTTGCTTAAGGGCACGTTATTTGTGTGTGTGTTTGTCAGTCACAACGATGAGGGCTGCAGTCTGTGCAGTCTCACCTGTCTCTGCTGCTACTAAAGTGACAGCGGCTCCTAAACTGAAGTAATGTGGCATCAGCGGGAGAGAAGGAGACGTTGCCCCGCACTGACAGAAAACATAAACACACACTGATTTTGCTTACACACTCCCGTCCCTGGTGCACAGAAACACACAGAAACACCCACATAGTCTCAAGTATGTATTTATGCACCTCCAAACGCAAGCAGGGACACATTCCCATGTAGAATGAAAGGAACCTACACAACCACAAACATGCACACACAATTACATGGATGTGTGCACTCATACACACCCACGCATACAAATAGAAATGCATGCATTCAAAGCTTCATATAAGATGAGACAAAGATCTCTCTTCCTCTTACAAAGGCACACACACATACACTCAGGGTAGGAAAATATAGGTCAGGACGGCAGGTTGACTAGCACACACCCAACCCTCATTCTCTCAGTCAGTCTCTCAAGTGTCAGTCATTCTGGAGATGGATTCGAGTTCAGAGTCCACTCCAGGATTTCTTTCTCACCGTTCTGATGTCAGCTAGTCAGTTAAAGCGTGACCTAAATCCTTTAACCCAAAGTGGCTGCGAGCCTCACCCCCCCCTTTCCCACAAATTGACTCAAGGATGGGAAATGCCTTTGGGATAATTGTTTGCTTTTCCCCCATCATGACAACCCAAAATAAATCTTTCCAAAAGCCTCTGATTTGCAGAAAAGTGGCATTTGATAGTTGGTTGGTGTTTTCAGAGGAGTCATCGTGGAATTAGGGTGTTATAATTACCCGACACTTTTCTTGTGGTTGAGCAGTTGTACTATATGACAAAAGGCGAGCAAGGATGGTGTTCCTTCTTGACTGCTGGTGCACTGTGACAGTATGTGTGCATTGTGTGTGTGTGTATGAGACATGCCAAACAGCCGTGAATGCAGTTGTTCCACTCCAGCAGTAATGATCCCCCTTGTGCTCCTAGCAGCTCTCTATAACTCTCATCAATTAACATCCCACGCACACACACACAAACACACACACAACCCTGATTCTCTTTCACGCAACATTTACAGCAACAATCATTTATTTCCAAAATTCAACTGATTAGTCAAGGGATAGTTGCAAGCAAAGAGACCCTTTCTCAAATCCTCACTGCGTACGCTGTCAAGCCTGAAAATAACTTTATTACCACTTTTTAGCCTGACGACGTTCATTCTTATTCTGCAGGGACGCCACGCGCAGCCTGGCCCATAGGCTGGTTGCCACAAACGATACCCTATGGCAAGCCCTCAGGTCCAAATTAAATTTTTTAGTAGATCACTTTACAGCATTTTGTGGTAAATTGAATGCATTTCACTGAATTTCACCATTTTTATTTTTTTTATTTCTGTCACCCCCCTGAGTCCCAAAAAACTAAAAATTGTGTCAGGAATTGAAACACAATCTAGGTCTTACAGGTTTGTTTTGAATTTGTGGACTTCAGCTCTCAGGTTTCCTTATTGGTGTCACTGTGAATTATGTATGCCACGCCTCGTTGGGGCTTTACCCAGACTGCTGTTCCGACAATGTCTTCCTCTCTTACTCTTTAAAACGTCAAAGTTGGTTGTTGGACATGCAAACTTGCAGCCAGGAAATGAAAGTTCAACCTATGTAAACTCAAAGCCAGTCGGATACCTAAAAGCTAGATGGTATCATATGTAAGAAACTGTCAAATGACATTAATCCTGCCCTTTGTATTTGTATTTTTTTGTGCGTCTAGGAGGGTGGGGAGGAAAAGGAACATGATTGCACCTCCAGAAAAATGCCACTGTTTTTTTTTTTTTTTAAAGAAAAGCTATTCAAAGAAGTGCAACTCCAAACTCCTGTGATTAGAGGACACAATCGCCGCTATCTTTCCATTACAAAAAAACATCTGTGCAAGATACAGCACACCGGTTCTTTGTAAGCAGACAAGCACAAAGAGAAATCATTGCAAATGTACTGATAACAAACAGGAATACTCAAGAGGAACAACCCACAGACCAGCACACACCTGCTAAATAGCTTGTCACAGGGGTGAAAACAGAGAAGGCAAGAGTGATGCTTCTCAAACCAAGGCCAGGCATCAAACAGGCGCATTGTGCTCAAAGAAAGTAAAGAAGGGAGAGAAGGGAAGGTAAAAAGAGAGAGAGACGGGCTTTTGTGTGATCCTTATCTTAATTCAGCTGGGTTTTCAACACAAGTTTTACCTCCTATTGACATTCAAAACATCAGCACGACATAGGCGCGCACACATTCACACACACACTTGCTCAAATGGCGTAACCCGAGACGTTCACTTTCATTAAACCAGCCCAGACAGCATCTGTGTCTCGTATAGGAAAGGCGTTTCATTGAGCCGTGATGTTCACTTCACACACACACACACACACACACACACACACACACACACACACACACACACGCACACACGCACAAGCACAGGAACACACGCACTGTCTGCTTAGGCTGTGGTTTGTATTGTCAGTGCCAAGGCTTTTGCTTTGAGGGCTTCATTGAGAGTTTTCTTTTGTCTTTTGACAGTAAAATAATAAAGAAAAGCAAAACGAAAATATGATGGAAACATAATGAAAACATTCAGTTTTGCTCAGGAACTGCCTTATAATAAGGGCTTTACTTCTTCTACTTCTACTAAATTCTACTCACACGTGGTGGTGTCTTAAAATTGGGGTGCATGGGTCAAAGAGAACAGCAGCCGTCTCCAAATCCAGTGGGAGTCATAAGGAGTGCATTTACTCAATGGCAATATATAGCAATGGGACAGCATTATCACCCCTGCACCCCCCTCCTCTCTCAAGTTTATCCAGGGCCCATGTGCTGTAAGCTGGCATGACAAATAACGTCAAATGGAGTGAGGAAAATGGGGGAAAAAAAATGACTAGAGGTTTGTTGGGTGAGGGGCGAGGACAAGACAAATATATACACACACAAAAAAAAGATTTCTTTAAATGCTATACACCTTGAATCTTAAACAGAACCTGAGAAAGAGCATAATTCATTGTTCTCATGGGGTCCTGATTGGTGTCCGTGGACCACAACACAAGGACTGGTGGATTGAGGCCCAGCCTCATTACAGGCTCTGGCTCACTTCATTTTTTTGTGTAGAAAAAAAAAGGAAAAAAGAAAAGCTTAAGCTGGTCAACTCTAAATAAGAAGAAACAAGTGTTTGTAGTGAGCATGAATAATTAGAAACCTGCCTGGTGTGTGAGAAGCTGTCTCTCTAGTGTCAGGCTGCCGGCAGCTCAAAGGCTGGTCAGCCTGCTTGTTAGGGCCACAGTCAGTGTGTGAGCGTGTGCACCTCGTGTGTAAATGAATGAGTTAGTGTGTGTGTGAATCTGAATTTGACTGGTGCTGTGTCTGTGTGTGGTGTTTGAATGAGCGCGTATTGTAGGTACCGTGTGAGTGTGTTGGCCTGCACAATAAACACATATTCACTATGAAAGCCAACACATGTGACTGAGGGTGGTTCTGTGTCTCTTCTGAAAGTGTGTACTCTCTCTATGTATTTGTGGTCTTTTTCCCCTTTGGGAATAGTCCTCTGTAGTGTGTTTGTGTGTGGTTGGCCATTCTGATCTGCCTACCAAACCAGCTCCAGCCTACAGCCTGTCTTTTTATCTCGTTGGAGAGGCATGGAGGAGTACTGCTTAAAACACAAAAAACAAACCAATTCAGTGTGTAACGGAATAAAGAGAGCAGGAAGAAACCTTGTTTGCCAACATTCACGGTGTTTTATGTGTAGCTGTTTAGTACTGGGATGCCAGCGGACACAGGAGCTTAGGCAGCTCGATTATTGATGGCTGCAACTTAACTACCATCTCCTCATCCATCTCGCTCCCTTTCTACCCCTCCTGCCCCCTCCCTTTAGGACGGCTTGTGCAGAGTGATTGGCAGCTAATGAGGCGGGCATGGTTAGGTCAACCGTGGCACTGGTTTGTTTGTGTCTCAGTGTGTGTATGTGAATGGGCATTACGACAACAGACCAACAGACTGCAGCTGGACTGCTCCCCTTAGGGTGGTGATTCTTCACCCCTCCTTCTCCTTCCCTTCACCCCTTCCTGCAGCTTTCCTCTCTTTCTGTGCTCTGTCCCCAATTGTTTCAAGATGAGTTTAGTTTGCCTGTCCATCCCTCAGAGTCAACATAATCCAGACTTCCTTTTTCTTTTGAGTGCAAGTGTGTATGTGTGTGTGTGTTTGTGTTGGGGGGTATTTGTGGGGAGTAATCTGTGCTGGCAAGTGTAAACAGATGCCACGATACACACGTAAACATAGAAACAAACACGTAGCAATTTCTTTTACTCTCTCAAACCCCGAGACACATAAACACAGACTGCAAATGAATTACAACTGCTGGAAATACTGTTAATTTCCTGTGTGAAATAAATAATGCCTCACACTTATGAAAGCCTTCAATGAAAATTCTATTTCATCTGTGCAGAATGTGATGAAAATTTTATGTTCTTATAGCTTTCCATAAAAGTGTAAAGAGTAGCCATTCAAAGCGTAGCTGTTTTCCAAGGAGTTTTAGAAGAAGGATTTAGAGGTTAGCCTGCCTTTCAGATATTTCCTCAGGAAATGTGAGAAGTGTTTTCTAACCCCTACAACAGCAGAGTCAAACATTATTGTGTATTCAGGGTGATTAAGGAGGAATTTACTTGCTACCTGTGCTCTCCAAATAATTTTCATCCCCTGATGATTGAATTTTAGAGGGTGAAAAATGAAGGAGGAGAATACATACAGTTTCATATACTCAATTATCTTTCAGAGTCTCTCTTGCACTCTTCCACCTTTCATTCTCCTTTTGCCTTTGATTAATCTTTGGCACTTAGTGGGATTCATTCTTATTTAAATGTCCATGGATGTCGTCCTTAGCTCTGAGGGGACGCATTTCTCCCCGTGAACTCTAGGTGGCAGTAGTTACCTGCGAGCCACTCTTTGGCTTATAAGAGGTTTATTAAAGAATAATTAGAATGATGTATGGGACTGTCTGTCTCTATCCACATCCATTTTCCCCCAACATGACTATTTCATGGAATAAGTATCAAATTAGGAGCGCACAGGCCTCGAATGTGGGGCAGTTGAAAACACACCCCAACATTTAGTCATTTATCATCAGGCATGTATGGCAGCACCGCTGACTGTGTGTGTGTCTCAGTGTTTGTGTGCATGCATGTGATTGAGAGGGAAGATATATATTGCAAGTTTATGAGTGACATATGGAACTGTAGCGTGTGTGGTGGAGTGGGTAACAGACTGTAAAGAAAGATATATACTCTTTATTTATGACTGACAGTCTCAGACCAGAGGTGTGTTTTATTGATATATTCTCACATTTTTAAGTACTTAGGTGGGAACTAGGTGTGTGTGTGTCTGTGTGTGCTGCTGCATAACTATGTCCACTTTTACCTTTTGTTCAAAGCACCTTTTGCTTTCTGTGGCTGTGTCAGATTGTATCTCTGTGTGTCATCAAAAACAACAAAAAATAAAAAACAAGAAAGGCAGCACTCCCTGCACCCTGCCAGCCAGCCAGTCAGGCAGGTCAGGCTGACTGGTGGCTAAGCTAAGCGTTGGCCCACTCACTCCCAGGACCTTTACCAGGAGCTCAGCATGCTCAGCTAGAATTTCCCTGTGTCTGACTGGACCACTAAAAACGCCACAAAAAGAACAAAACAGTGATTGATAAGACGACTGAAACAAGAGAGCGACTTAACATGGCGGCCAGCTGTCTGTCTTTCTGTCGCTCTGCTACTCATGCTCTCCCTCTCTGCCTCGCTTTCTCATTCCACCATTGTGCGGCAACAAACACTCCATTCTGACAGCGGTTGAACTGTGCCGATACCCTCGAGTGTGCGGGGCAGAATGGGAGGCTTGTCAAAGCAGGGGTTGTTTACACTCTGCCAGGAATAATAAGAGGGGGTCGTTTTTCTGAACCGATTAATCACGAGCACCCCTTGCACTTGTTTGACGAGTATTCCAGACACAGAATGGATGTCGATGGGGGGAAGCAATTTGTTGTGGAAAGAAAGCAGCTGATTGTTGTTGAGCCGCTGTGTTGCTATGTTATTAGGGTCGGTGTGACACAGCAGAGGCCACAGGCACAAACTGTTTGATGCCCACTACATTTTCAACAATGACTGAGTCATATGATTATTGTAAGGATTATTTTTACAGGGTTTATTCATAATTGAAATGCTAACAAACGGTTAAGCAGAGTTGGAACCTGAGTCATTGCCTCTCTAGGTGTGCATACTGGCCTACGGCTATGTTAGTAATATTGTTATATTTCGGGTTTAATTATGCTGTATGGACATTACTTACTTATTAACTAACCTTGAGCAATACACCCCCACGGGGGCCAAACATTATGAGACTGACCCTGCATCCAAACCAGAGGGTAATTCCCCACTTGGAAATTAATAAACTATATCAAATCAAATAACGCATGTAAAATATGCTGGGGGCACTTTTACATCTCTGTTCGACTGCAATAAAAATCCGTAGACAGACTTGCAGTTCATAGACAATTCAAACCAAATGAATAGTGAGATAAAATGATTTTTTTGCCTTCATAAACACGGCAGGTAACTTCTGTGTCTCAGTCACACACCTCCAGGTGCAGAGAGTAGTAGACTTACATGTCCTGCATAGGGTATGTTGATCTTTGTGTGTTTAACTGGGTGATCAAATGAGTGTAAACCCATCCTGTGAAAAATTACAGACAGATATGTTCTTCTACATGCTCATTCTTCTGTTTGACCGATTGATATTTGGGCTTCATTGATGCGATGCTGATGCTGAAGCAAATCAAAGCATGAGTAAAAAGGAGTTTCTAATCTTTTCATCTGACATTTTTATTGAATGCATCTTGGAGCAACCGAGGGCTCCTTTAAGACCCTGCCAGAGTCACTTAAGGAAATCAGAGTGGGGGTTTTGGGAGCCTGCAGGGGTTCATTAGGACCAGACTGGTCCAACTTCCTCTGCCAGAGAGGAAAAGGAGAACACAGAAACATGGAGAAAGAAATGAATACGAGAGGTAACGGCCAGAGAGAGGGAGGGATAGTAAATGGAGGGAGGGGAAAGAGTGACCAGAGAGAAAGCGGGTCGAAAGACAGGAAGAAACCGAGGTAGAAGAGAAACTAACCAGAAGAAGAGGGCGACAGGCGGGGAGAAGGAGAGAGACGAAAGATTGAGGGAGAGCAAAGAGAGACAGCGAGTGCTGCGATGCCAGTCTACTCTGTGACAGCTTGACACCACAAATCAAACTAAGAAATGAAGACAAGTAACGAGACAACCGTCGCCAGGATCACTGCCAGTCTGGCTGTTACCTATAGGCTACGGCGCTCTAAAGCCATACTCTTTTCATTGTGGCTGTCATATCGGGGAGTGCTCTAAATGAAAACAGACCTCTTCTCTCTTTTTCTTTTGTGGTGTTTTTTTCCTTAGGTAAGGTACTGTAGGTCGAAGTGGAGCTCTGTCCTTCTGAGCACACAGAGGGACGTATTGTGGACTTCATTCTATTGAGTGAAAGAGTTGGATAGGGTCCCTGTTCCTTTTTTCCTCTTTGCACTGGAAGACATTCATCACCCCCCCCCCCCCCCCCCCCCTTCTGATAAATGGTTACCGTGTAGAAAAGGCACACATGTGGGTTCGCACACACACTTAGGAAGGCACGCCCATACAAACCCATGTCGTGTTGGTGGAGATTTAATAGCTCAGTTATGATATTTGTGAATCCATCCTCTGAACGAGTCGGACACATTCAGTAACGGCCCACTAGGCTCTGAGGAGGATACTTGTTTAACACAGAGAGCTATACCTTGGAATAAGTTTTTATATCCTTGCATGCTCAGATTCATCAACTGTACGCTCAGCTTCACAGCTACATGCATTTCAACATGGAAACGTCCTTGTACAATCATTCATATATCGTGGGAGTTCGGGGTTCTGGTGTCTGACTGAAGGACAATTTAGGAGTAGCTGCTGATGTAGGGAGCAGCTTTACTGATTCACCTAAGCCTGCCCAGAATTTTTTTTTCTTTTTACAGCTGGCTCATGATTCAAATGGACAATCTCTCAGTAGTTACCGCTCTTTTTTGGGCTACCAGCCCCACGGCTGGCAACTCAGTCAACGCTCTGGCTCTCTCAGTTCCTTGGAGCCTGGTTGTGATGTAAATATTATCTTACAGCACTGTTCCCAAATCTGCCACACAGCAGTAAGCACCTTTGTGTCAGGATTAGTAATGGCTAGTTCAGAAGAAGGGAAGAGAAAGAGGGATGGAGTTTCTGAGTGCTACCCCCGCAACCTTTGAGACTCTTTGCACATCTCTGTAAAGGAGCTTTCAGGTCTTGTTGCAGATTTTCAACCCAAATATCTTTATGGCTCCAAATGGCCTAATGCTGCACACCAATGTGTGTTCTCACTAGCCTCTTTCACTATTCTTCACTAAAGATCCTGATTGGTGGAAAGAATGGATCCATAATGCGCTGATTGGCTCAGTGTTGCTCCGTTACTAAAATCTTGATTTGTGATTGGCTGCTGTGCTGCTTTGATGGGTTCAACTGTATCCAACTGCTTTTTACTAAAGGGAGATAGGAACAGGATGGATATTGTCTTTGACACAAATACTCACTCCGACTGCAGATTAAGGCTACTAGGAAGGATGAATTTCCAACTACACTTCCAGCTCCGTTAGCAGTGATTTTTATTTGATTGAAAATGATCATTGATTTTCACCGACGGATGCAGCCATATTTGATTATTGTACAACAGTAGTCAGCTCCACACAGTGCAAAAAGACAGCATTTTCCCTCAATATGGCTACTTTAACAATGGTTAATTTGCAGCTAATAATAACATCTATGGTGCTGTAGAGTGTATATATAATATGTATAAATATTCATAAATCCTTTGCAGAGATCTTTTTTTACAGTAATAATAACATGCTTTGTGATTAATTAATTTTAAGTTACTGCATGTTTCAATATTTGCTGAAAGACAAATTAAAAAAATATTCAAATTGATTTTGATAGATGAGTGAATTTAAGAAAAGACACAGACTTTAATATCTCTTTTATATTCCAACATTATTTTTTTCTCTTAACCCTCTCTATCACTGACATTGGCCTAAAGCCGAATGCAATCGATTAGGGAATGACTCGGTTAATCTGTCAGAGACTTTCTCACTCTGTCTGTGAACACCTCTTCGCGTGTGGCTTCTAGTAGCATCAGGGGCGATGCCTCAGTCTAACCTCCCAGTTAGCTGCTAAGTGCTTTGCGTTGAGGTGATATTTCAGGCTTGAAGTACTCCATGACATGTAATATCCATCTGCAGAAACTGCACAGGACAGACATTTTTTTTAAATGTAGATTTTTCATCACTTGGCCAAACATCATTCTGTCATCTGCTTCCATCCAGGTTGAATGTTCAGTTCAACATTATAGGGGCATTATAGAGCGTGATTATTTGCAATAATTGTTTTGATGCTCTATTTTTTTATCCACAATGACTTAATCAAAATGAATGTGTTATGTTGACAGTCGTAATAATAACACAAATGTTCTAAATCTGGTAAAAAAAAAAAAATCAAAACACCTTTATTGAAGCTATTACAAATCTAATGACATCAAAACTCGGCAACCAATAAAAAATAAAAATTGAGATTCCGAATGACATTAGGAGGAGACGTGACTTATCTCAACAATCAAGGTTTATTAACCTGAGCCAGCCTTTCGGTGAGCATCTGTTGCATTGTCATTTGAAGTTGCCTCATAGGAAAACACCACTCCAATCCCTGTTGCCAGTTCATTCACCCTCCCTCTGCACTTCTCTCCATTTGCTGGTCCTTTTGTTGTCTCATGCAATCTCTTTTTCACCTTGGCAGAGAGACAGAGGGAACATAACAAAGAGTAAAAGGGAAGAATTGATTTGTTGTGTCAGGTATAATAACTGATATCTGAATGCCTTGCACCGGTGCTGGAAATTGTTCTGTTAAGAATGGTAAGCTGCTCTTGAATTTTTCCCTGGGTGATACTGGCTTTTGTACCTCAAATCACAGGTGGCTTATTCTGTTCTCGCTCAGTTGACTTTCTCTGAGCGCTCCTGATTGTATATGATGGGACCGGGCTGAGCGCTGGTAATTCTCTGACGCTCACAAAGAGATTATTGGTGGCGGTGGTACGGATAGGTGTAACAGTGCCTGGCATATTTAAGTTACAGAGTCGTGGACTTCTTTCTGTGGTTGGCTGAGACGGGCAGGGTCACTAATCTAGTGATAGTTTAACCTACACAATCTGTTCATATGCGTGCACACATAGGCTTCTCTTTATGCACAAGCACACACACATCAGTGTCAGACAGGATTTATGCCCTGGCAAAGGCTAAGTGTCCTTCAAAGAGAAAAAAAACTCTCCTTTTCCATCTCTTTCTCTCCTTCTTGTGGGAATAGATCCCTTTTTTCCAAAGACGTCCTTAATCCACTCCTGTAATTTCATAGCATTTCTGTCTGCTGAATTGAGAAGAAAGAAAAAAAAACCTCATCAGTAGAGCACATACCATTAAGGCTTTGTCGTTGCATAGCGGGACTGGGTTCGAATCCGGCTTGGAGGCAATCTCTACCACTATCAAAAAAGGCCAAAGAAATTATAAAAAAAACTAACAAACAAACAAAATAGATTATATTTCAAATGTTTCTCTCCTCTCCTCTCCCGCAGATCAATCGAGCTCCGAGCTTTGGGACCGATCAGAAGATTGATTACGACGTGAAGAAAGGGGTGCTGCTCAACGCTCTCAAACTCCTCAACATTCGGTACTGTTCTACACGCATATGCTTGCAGATAGACACACATGAATTGCATCTAGGGGCCCATTAAGTTTCATGAGCGGAGGCAAGCAAAGCTTCTGTCAAATTTTGTTTTACAGGGCTTTGAATGTTTAAAGGTTTCCATTGATTCTTCTAGTTCTTCTTCATTTGGCAACCCTAAAACTTTGGAATGACTTTGGTGCACGACACAATTCAGCCTTCATCTCGTTTTTCTTTTCAGACTGATGACACAGTAGTGGCATTAGCCTGAAACTAACAGGAGGATTGAGCTGTGGACAAAAAAAAAATCGCTGTACTTGTATTTGTGTGTTGGTGCTGCTACGGTGGATACAAAGACAGATAATGGCCGAGTTACAAAGCTATGCTTCTACTGTGCGCTTTGTACAGCCCTCAATCAGACACAGTGTGTGTGTATGTGTGTGATAGGAACAGGATAACAGTAGGTTTTCTGTCTGTATTTCAGAGTCTACATTGTTTACCCTGCTCTGTATATTTACATAAGCTGCCTGTGTTGCTTTTTTACTTTGCTTTGTGGTTATGTTTGTTTGGCTGTTTAGGTTGCAAATACTGTCATTCTTGTTGTGTAATGTATTTTTTCCTGTATGTAGTGTGCATGTTGTGTGTGCGTGTATGCTTGCATGCGTTTGTGTCCCCTGGCTACAGTGAGCCTGTCCACTGATTGATCATCGTACACCAGACCTCTGGATCTCTGCTCCCTTTTTCTCTTTGTGCTTGTCCTCCTCTTACTGCTCTAAATATAGTCTCAACTCCACTAGTCACACACATGCACGAATGCAGCACACACATCAATGGATCAATTACATGCAGCAATATAGATCTAGTTTGGCCAAGTGTGTAGCCATCCCACATAAAAACTAACTCACATCCTCCCGCTCAGCTTCAGTCGACACGAACAAATCTCTTATCAAAATGATTTGTTTCATGGCTGATGTTTGCTGTGTTCCCACAGATTAAAAGGGGATATTTGATTATTTCATGACAAATAAATCGTAGGAGGCCTTGAAAGGCAGCGGGACTGGACAAACTGCTTATGTTCATGCTGGAGTGAATGAAGGCTTTGTTCTACCTCGCTCACTTTTCCCTTATATAGTAATGGCTTTGCTTCCCAAAAGGGAGGGGTCGGTTTTGTGTAGAGGTAGGGTCGGCTCTCAGCCCTGCTCACGACACCAACTGTATCAACGTGGGATCAATTCAGACCCGGCCGGGCATGGACATTGATAAACCTCAGCCCCCCAACAGCACTCAATATCCAATTTAAAGGGCCAGCGATTGACTAAAATGAATTGCCCTTTCTCCAGACCGCAATGGCCCACTTGTTCAGAATTAGCTGTCTGGTCCTGTTCATCCTGTGGTTGTCACTTTGTTTGTGTCTCGGCTCTATCTTTTTCTCTGTATTGTTAAATGCTTTGTGAGGGATTTCTTTTTTTTAAACTACCACAATATTGTGAAAAAGCAAATGCAGGCCAGTCTTTCAATTAGTGATGCAACCTGCATGCTGTCAAACAGTATCACTGTTTACAGCAACCTTTTCCGCAGATAACATCTGTTTTTAACTCAAGTGTATCTTGATAAATTAAGTCTTGCTTATCTTGAACGAACTATTATAGTATGTGGTTACAAAATAGAAATCAGAGAGGGAAAAAGCCCATAAACAGTTCAAGGCAACAAGATTTCAATCACAGAGCAAAAATAGTCAAAGAAACAATGTATTACTGGAAAACAGAAACTGGTGCCAGCACATCAGAAGTGCAGTGTCACACTTCATAGATAGTGTACTTGAATGGTGCTGTACTATTTCCTCACACTATAAATGTGCATTCTTTTGAAGACTTGTTCTATGTTAATCCAGAGCCAGTGATAAAAAACGCAACCTGGCTCAGCAAAAAGCCGAGGCTCAGCGACGCCTCTATGGACACGGCTCCATGAAGAAACTCTCAGCTGCTTCCTCGGACTGGGAGAAACAACGTCACACACTGGAGCGTAGGAGAGAAGAGCTGGTAAGGCACAAATTAATTATTAAAGTACAGCATTTGGTTTAAATATTATAAATATTAAGTAGAAAAAGATTTGCTGAGTAAGACAGCGCTTTTGCAATTTATACAGCTACACATATACCCACCTGTGATCTGCCCAGTAAAACTACAACTCTCTCTGTTGGCAGCTGACCAACTGCAGTGGAGCATCTGGGATGCTAAGCACTTGCACAAAGCCGTGCATCTTGACCATGGGGTTAGGAGTAAAACTCATTCATTCCCCCACCCAGACCTCCTAAAGTCAAGAGATACCTTTTAAGCTTTTTAGGCCACACCGTAATAAGCACAGAAGGTGGCTGGGCCTCAGCATTTCAGGGACACGTGCTGTGACACAAGATGTGTCCAGAGGTATCATAAGACACCTTCACGCCTCATTTTCTCTGCAGCAAAACACAAAAAAGTACAAATCAGAAATTCTTATTTTTTAGGAACAAACCAAACACGTGTTTGTTATGCACGTTCCTCAGGATTGAAACAAGGAGAAAAGCCTGAGGAGTGACTCAATTTCACTTACTTCTTACTCTATGTCAAAAGAGTCAAAGTTTTCTGAGACAAGCAAACCATTTAATTATCATCTCTTAAAATGAAAGAAGTCGGGGAAGCTTTTCTCAAATCTATGGCGAAAAGTGGCAGCTAGTAGTACTTTACGCCTCTCGCCCTCTCTGATTAGCCTTTTGATCAGCCACAGCAGTCATCAGTGAGAATAAGGAAAGATTCTGCAGACGCACCATTTTAAAAAGGGGACTACCTCATGTTTGAGAGCTGTTATGACTGAAGTGCTAGACCAGGTTCAGGTCTATTTAAGGCACATATCGCTCAGAGCTCAATGACACTGCAGTGCCGTTAGTGGAGTGAGCCCCTCCTCTCTGCTTTACCCTAAATTGGCCAACTGAGCTCGACAGTTATGCCTTCGTTACATATCAATAAGAGAGTAGATGGAAAAATGCCTCTTAATTATGAGGCATTGTTGAGTGAGACTAATTTTTCCTTATCTTTCTCGCCTCTTGCCTTCTCATTTTAAAGACTTAATTCTTTCTCTATTCCTAATAGAAGATAAAGTGGGGGTGTCAGTGACGTTTACCTGAGAGATTCAGTCCTTTTTCCTTGGTTTTCCCCCCTATTTCTAGAAAGAGCGACTGGCACAGGTCCGCAAGCAAATCTCCAGGGAGGAGCATGAAAAGCAACATCTGGGGAACTACAGGTAAGGAAAAGGCAAACAGCCGGGAAGAGGGGGCTCTCCCTCCAGGAACTCCACCCACCATACTGTTGCCAGCTACACTTACATTTATGGGGTCATCTGCAGAGCGCCACGCTCTCAGGAGAATAAATAATGTTGCTGCAGAAAGAACAAACAAAAGAGAAACCTGATGTTTTGAAAGTATGAGGAGGAAGAATTAAGACTGAGAGAATATGTAAAATAGAAAGGGAGAAAGGAAATCAGGTAGTGTGTAATGTCGAGGTTCAAGTTGTTACTGCACTATACACAATGTTTTCAGCATTTTGGAAATTCAAATTAGCATGAATATTTTTGCCTGCCTACTGCAAACCATTCTCCAACTCCTTTCCCCCACACCTCCACTCCTTTCTCCTCTAACTCCAGCTGGGACTTTGGAAGACATCGAGCGTGTCAATTTTTAATAGTCACCTCACAGATGGAGCAGATCCACCTCAGAGCATGACTCAGCAACACCAAGTTCTGATTTACCGCTTATCCCTTGCAAATTGTTAACGCTCCTTCACTCCCTCAGTTTCTCTTCCTGCCTCTATCTCTTTATCCAGCATTTACACACATACACATTTCCAGATTTTCTCTCTCCCTCTCTCAATTTCCTGTGCACACAGAAAGACACACATGCCTACACAACTGGCTCACACACACACACACACACACACACACACACACACACTTGCCCTTCTTGCCGTCTCCCCAAGTGTAAGTGACTTCTTGACTCATCACTTGACTGAACGGCTAGTCAGAATGCCTATCCCAGCCTGCATGAAGTGCTGTCACCTCCTTCCTCTTCTCAGACACGCAGCCAGACAGTCAATCAGACAGGCTGAGGTCTGTCTAGAGCACCCCTAATAAAGACCTCTTAGCATTCAAATGGTGTCCCGGCGCAGCACTGGAGTCTGATTAACACACTGCTTCTCATTAGATGAGTTTGGGTAATGAACTTACTTACATTCGGCTATTAAATGAAACTTGCATCAGTTACAGAAGAGCCAGGACTCTGTGGTATCAGAGGGAAACCCAGCTGGTTGATGGTGATGTTCATTTAACATCATTTACACAGTTGGAATCAGGAGGCTTGAGAGACAATGATGACCAAAACTTAGTTTTAAACGGATGTAAATGGAATATTAATATCAGTCTTGTCTACGGCCCAATTGAAAACATGTGGGAGGAAAATAACCCTCAGCATGAACATTTTATTTAAAGAATATGTCAGGGTCACCCCCAAATAAAATGTCCATATGTTCAGCGATGGAGGGTGCCAAGAAGAGGGAGCAGTTAACACCCACTAATAAAGTGTTGACCTTTTGCTTTTCAGTCAAATGATTTATGTTTCTCTTTGAGGATTGACAAGTTCTGGCTCTTTTCATATATTATCATTCAAATTCAGTTTATCCCCCTGTTATGAAGAGACGTTTCCACATTTCTCAGAGTTTCTCTCAAGAGGAGAGAAAAAAAATCTGATCCATGTACCTTAAAGATAGTTAAAAAAGTATGGCAGTTATAAAACCTCATATAGGATCGTGCCAAGGGAAGGTAATAAAGTGATTAGTTCATCTCAGGTTTCCTAGCATTCGGTAGTTGCTTGATTTGAACTGCAGTTACTAAAGTAATGCATAGAATTGGGTCAACTTCTCAACAGTATGGAAATCATGTACCCAGAACAGCATCTATGCATAAAGTTGTTAAATGGCAGATGGGGTGCAGTAAAAGTTTTAATGGTGAATTTGTGCAATGTTAAACTTTACCTGACATTGTACTTTAAGGGCCGACTCCCAATCCGCATTCTTTTCTCTGTTTTACAATTGGAAACACCCTCTTAGCCGTAGCAAATAGCAGTAATGTATGTTCCATAGTGAGTTACTCAAAAAGTGAAGAGCAACTCCTGCATTCATGTAAAAATACTGTTTTTTTAAAAAAGTTGTCTGATGGCTTTGAAGAGAGCAATATAACACCATTACAGTTTGCTGCCGTTAAAAGATTGTCAGCTTACAAAGAAAAGTGCTGATAATATACCAAATATAACACACTTAAAGATGCCCCCCCCCCCCCCCCCATCCACAGCAGCACATACCGCTCTCTTCAAAGCCACCAGACGCATGGACAAAAACAGTGATGTTACCTCACAGAACACGGGCGTTGACTGCTGCCTTCATCTATTAGCTTGTTAGTGCTATGTGTGACTTTCAGTCTTAAATTTTGGACATTGCTTAGGCTCTGTGCCGCTTCTCCAAAGTGGAACACACTCTGTCCATGGATAAAGCTATGCACAGCAACTTAATTCAAAAGGCCAACAGAAGGGAGGCGTCTGGCTTTAAATGTCTATAGAGGCGCCGAACTCTTTCCCTGCTTTACGCTTCACACTGGCCAGTGCTTATTAAAACACTGCCATTGTTTTGATTTGATGGCTAAAGCGATGACTTGGGGGGAGTTTGGAGATGTATTATGAGGATAAGCAGGCGGAGGTTTATACATTTTCCTAATCCCCTCAGGCCTAACATAAACACTGAGCACTGTTAAAACTAACCAGAAGTATGCAGAAGGTGTGAATGGGCACATTAGCAATGACTGTTGAAGTGCACATCTCGGTGAGAGTGTATGTGTGTGTATGAAGTAGTTATACATTAATGCATTACGCCATGTGAAAAGACTGGATTGAAGTTTGTGCAGTTTTCTTGACTCAAGGTCTCCATTAATACTTCTTTCTTTTTGTCTGTCTTTTCTCTTTGCTCCCTTGATCCTGCCACTCACCTTTCTTTTGTCTCTCCATCACTTCACACCTCTCATTGAAATACTTATAATTCTCTCCGCCTGTGTGTTTTCCCCTCCTGCTCGCTCTCTTTTCTGTCCATCTACCACTCTCGCCTGCTGTGCATCGACCTCTCTGTGCCTCACTCCATCTACTCCTCCCTCTTTTCATCAATCTCTCCCTCTCCCATTCTTTGTATTCCTTTTCTATTTCTTTCCTGCTCCTTTTTTCATCTTTCTATCTCTTTAACAACCCCCTTTCTCCACTCTTTTCTTACCCTTCCTCTTTTTTCTTCTCTTTTATCCGTCACGGCTCCCTCCCTCCCAATTTTGTCACCGCTCCTCCTCTCACCCTCTTTTCTGAACCCCAATCCCTCTCTTCTCTTTCTTTCTCTACTCCCCTACACTCCCACCCTCTCCTTTGTGACCCAACCTCTCCTTTTTCTTTTTCTCTATTTCATCATTTCTTCTCTCACCTTTCTCATCCCCTTTCTCCCTGCACTGATGACCCACCTTCTTCGCCTTTTCTTTCTCCCCCTTTCTCCACTCCTCTCTCACTCTTCTTGCCTTTCTCTGTGTCTCTGCGGCCTACAGACGTATTTACCCCCCAGACGACAAGCTGCTGTTGGAGAAGTATGAAAGCCTGCTCTCGGCCGCCTTTCAGACCTTCCTCGCCGGGCGAGCTGCCTCACTTCAAAAGGAAATGAATAATCCTCTGAAACGAATGAAGGCACGTACGTCAGTGGCAGACTGTCAGGCGCACGCACACACACACACACACACACACACACACACAAACCTGCAGAGACCCACACAAACATATACACACAATATGCAGACTCTTGTGGACAAGCACATGCCGAAGAAAAGAAATACACACGCATTTCTATTAAGATTCTGCCCACAGAGACAAGAAAGGATGCGCAAATAATGTGGAAAGTGTGCCGCAGTCCTTCAGATTTGTTAGAACGTCTGACAGAATATCCTTCTTCTTCTCTATCTGCCTCGCTTTCTCACTGTCATTCACTCGGCCTCTCCACAAATATTTATTGTGCTGTGTACATGAGCTTTTAAAAGCAAATCAAATCCCACACAACAATGTCGTTTTTGTTTCTTTACAGTTAGACACTCTCTTCAGTTTCCCTTGTCCTCGTTCTGTATTTTCCTGTCGTATTTTTTCCTTTCTGTCAGAGTTAGTTGTGAAGAGGCTTCAAAGTTGATTAGAGTTGCTGCCCACGTATTTCAGTGTACTTCCCTACAGGTTAATTATTTATTCATTAAGATTCGCAGATACATATTTGAGCATCTATATGAGAAAGCACGCACACATGCACACACAAAGTTGTGTGGCCATACACTAAGACATGAGCATGTTTGCACAACGGTAGAAGTCATTGTATGCATATAAATGCCACTGCCTCCCTCTGGTAACAGGAAGAATGTAGCTGTTAAACCTTGAAGGTAAAGGGTATAAAGTGGCTTTGTACAGAAGAGAAGTTGATTTCCATACCACACAACTTTACTGGAGAGAGGGGGAGAGAGGGGGGAATAGAGAGGAATGTGGAGCATTTAAATCGTGACGAGAGAAAAATGAGAAAAATAGTTTAAAGATGTTAAAATGCTGATAGAGACAGTCGTTTTGTCACTTTTGTTTTTTGTAAAATACTTTTTAAAGTATTGTGACTGCTTCTATTATGAACACACTCATGATTTGAGTCGAGTACAAAAAATGAGACAGAACAGAAAGAGAAAGAGGCAATTCTCAAGTCTGGTTATGTATTCAGAAAGAACAAATCAATTACACAAAAAGACACAGAGAAAGACATTGGGGGATATTTAAACACATGGAGGAAAGAAGCATTGATGTGTAGGAAAGATGCAGATGAAACAAAAAAACGTATTGCTTTTGGCAACTGAATAACAATAGTGAAAACTGAATATGGATATTCTTGACAGTAGTATTGACATTACAAATTCATATCAAAGCACTGGGAGGAGATGTCAAATGCAATTATTGCAGCTTTTGTAGAAACAAACCTAACTCAACAGCCTCTAGCCCCTCAGTTTGTTTTTTAGAAAGTTATTGTGTGCCCTTTTAAGAGGGGAATCTGTGCAGATAATTTTATAGAGATGTCAATCAAAGATCAGACAGAGATGTAAACCAGACTGAGGTAAGTGTATAACACAGAGATGTGGCTCCTGTTCAAAGTAGGAAGGGAGAGACATAATAAGAACCAAGTATGCTCTGGAGTTTGCTATCTAATAACACGATCATGAGTGACAACTGCACTGTCCTTATTAAGGGACAGAGTTTGAATTCATGATCTTATGATAAATCAGAGCCTTATATTTTGAGCACCAGTCACAGTGCTTTGGCCTATAACCCTGGTGGGAACCATAAGTCATCATCTGACATGCACTGCCTGTTTGGCTAGTTTTTCCTGTTGCAAGGGGCCAGAGGTCATTTGCCAGCGTGCCATCAACATATCCGTCAAGTCTGACAGACATTGTACCCACAAGACTCGTGTTTGCTGTCTTTGTGGGCTTCTCAGGGCCATGAATTGAAAAATGTCATGGATTGTCACACTATCAAAGAAAATAAAAGATGTGTTGTAATCCGAGCGATAACATGCTGATGCAGTACAGAGGCTGGCTTCATTGTTGTGCTACAGACTATACACCCACGGGTTACACTGGTTTCTACAGGGTTTGCATCACCCTTCTCCCCACTTCTATTCCAGTTAGGCTGACAGGTATGCATCAAATTTTTAGTTCTGTTGTTAGCTATCTTTGTTTTCCTGCCGTTTTCAGCTGTTGTATTCCCATTTCTCCATTTTTCTCACATGGATACTGAAAACAAAAAAATATTCTTGAGCAGGTGCATGCTCAGCCGGCCTGTAGCGCTCTGCCAGTATAAAATTGCAGAAGTACACAAGTGTTTGGGAGCACTTCACAGTCAGTGCAGATCCTATTAAAGTGGTCTGCGGGCTGTGGAAATGTAGATTAAGCACAGGGATGCACAGAATCTGTAAGGTCTGGAAGTAGTAATTGATTTTCAGCTGGATTTCATGTTTGCAGTTCCCGTTCAAATTGTACCTGTTTGGAACTGCTCATCTAAATAACTAAGATGAGCAAATAACCTAGATAAATAACAGAGTTGACACAGCACTGACTTGGGTCTTGATCGATACACCTGCCATGATAAAGTTGCAGTGCTAGAGTTTACGCTTCATTTGCTAGCAGCTAGCTATTTGGGGCCAAGCTATTTCCAGGAATAAAAACATTTATTCCCAATGTTACATTGCTGATGGCTTTATATGTTTGCCTTTGCTACAATGTAACGCCTCTCTTAATCTGTTGATGAAGAGATCGCTCTGTACATTGCACGTCGGGTTGTCAGCGATACATCCAAGTGTGAAGTTAATTGGATGAATGGGTGAAAATCAAGAGACAGAGAGACACACTTAGACTCTTTCCATTTTAATTTGATTGGTGATCTAGTTCTTTTACTTGGTGTAAGAAAACACTGTTAAGTAAAGTGTGCGCCACCTACAGGCAAAAAAGTAGCACCATCACTTTAGAAGCTTCTACAGGCAGCCAGAGTAATAGTGCCTGCCCTTTTAACACATGCCACATACTGCTGTTTGTTATGCTGTTTGTTATATAAGAATCTCTTTAAAAATTGGGACATATTTTCTGGTGAACAGTGGGAGTAGAAGTGTCAGTGTCTATCGTCTCTCCACAAAGTCTGTCCTCCTTGCTTTGAAGAAGAAATGAGAGGGTTCCTGAGGGGGGGTTTATTTGTTTAAAGGAAAAAGCCCAATTTCACATACAGTACTGGAGTATCTCCTGGCTCATGGATGTGGATTTTTTTTTTCTATGATGAAGGAAGTACATTCCCAACCACAGGAATGGACGAGACAGTGTCATCTGTCAAACAGCCAGGAAATAAAAAGTCAGAGAATGTCATGGTAGAAGCTGCCAGCAATAGAAATAAATTACTACTTTTTCAACAGAAATGAATAAAAATACAAAAGCCTGTTGGACAGGACTACTCACTTGGTCCTCTGGTGCCAAAAAAGTACTTTGTTTGGACAATATAGTTTATGACCTGACAGAGACCATTGCCAATTGCACGGTGCTGTAACAGGGAGCTACATATTATGTGGGCTGACACTCGCCAAGGGTATAAAATGTTCAATCTGCAAAGTGATCATTAAAATCTTAATCTAAGAAAGTTGAGAAATAGAATCAGTTCTGTATCTGTAATTTCTTCATATATGTCAAGTTCTGTTTTCTTCCATGCTGTAATGCATGTCAAAACATCCATGTAATCTGCTTTGGTGCAATTTAACAAGGTAATGTTCCTCCAGCGGTTTTTAAACCACAGTGGGTGGGGAAGTTTTCACTGCATGAAGGGTTTTTGAGTTAGCAGATTTTCCTGGAGTATAAATGACTCTAATTTCTAAACAAATTCTTCAAAGCAAGGCAAAGTTCTTAATTACCAAGTTAAATAAACATAAATATTTCAAATTTGGATGAGGTGGTTAGCTCGTCAGGAGCATTTGTACAATCAATTTAGTGTGTATGTTACAGAATGAACACTATAAGAATCTATAATTTATGGCTGGGCATAATTTTTTAACTTTTTTTTTATATATACCTGGTAGGGTGCTCTCGAGCCACAATAGCGGCTGCAGTCTAATGCCCAGGCTAGCAACCTACCCGAGTAAGACTCATGCATCCTGGAACCTATTGCTTTCCATTATGGCGCCCATGTCAACAGGCTAGAGCTCTCCCCTGGGCCCTTAGTTTATGGTTGTAAAGTTTCATGAGTCTGTAATTATCCTAGAGGTCAAAACAGGTAATTTCATATAGTGAGGTCGAGTTTCAAAAAATGGCTGACATCAACATCATCACACATGAATAAAATGCAGCTCATTGAATCAACAAGAGTCTCAGCTTTCCAATCTTGACCAATTTATGCAATTCCAAGGCTGTTTAGGGACCCCACAGAAATATTCAAATATAATAGGCAGAAATTAAAATAAAATGTATTGCATGAGAAAAGGCCATGGTGAATGGTTTCTGCCCCAAACTACATGTGATTACCCATTTTGTTTAGATATCTTGAGGTCAGAGGTCAAGGAACCCCTATGGAAGGGGTCTTTTTTCCCTCAGTATGACATGGTTTCATATGTTTTTTCTATGGCCAGTTTTATATAATACCAATATCTTCAATGTAGTTTTAAACGCAGCCTGCTAATATCTCTCAAAGATAGTAATGTTGGCCAAGATTGCCAGCAGTTCCGCAGGTCTCATAGGGTGAATTGTGGAAATACGGTAGTCACTACAGAAACCCCACTTAGGCTATAATTATAATATGTTAATAAATTGAAAGAACATCGGGTGAAGGGCAGTATTTCATAGTGTGCTCCTTCTCCCTCTCTCCCTCATGCAATAAATTGAAAAATCTAAATTTCGTTCAAATGTGCATTTGTCTATGTATAACTGAATGACAATAAAGTATGTCTAAGTTTAAATGAGATAGTTTTCGATAAGCCCACCCCTGGAATCCTGTAGAACAGAAACCTCTACTCCCCCAGACCAGAGAAATGGCTTTTAAAGTGAGCCAGGCCAAGTAAAGAGGGAATTATGTATTCTTTTTTTATTCACTTTTACAAAATTGGTATTGAAAAAGGATAAAATGTCTGAGCCTATGGATGTGTAAGTTTGCCACTGTACACACACACACACACACACACACATACATATATATATGCACACAAATACACCAACACAGAGAGCCAGAGGCACAGTGACCCCTTCACGGACCCTAGAAAACAGCTTGATGGCTAATCTGAGAGAAAACAATCACTTTTCATCTGTATTTGAGCGTCAAGTGGGAGCTTTTTATGTTGCTGCCGTGAAGCAACATTAATCACCTTTGCTTGCATTTCAGCTACGGCCAAATGGCCAAGACCCCAGCATATTGGCGATGGCTGCAACGCTGCCTTTTCCAAATTCAGCCTCTATAAGCGCTGCCAAATAGCAATGCATGTTCAGCCAGGGTCTTTTTTCTAACCCCCAGATAAGGTGCATGTGCCTTTGAAGTCAAACTTTTTCATCCCTACCCTGTTTTTTTTATTAATTGAAGTTTCTTATTTTTCTCTCACCTCCTTTTGACTTAAAAGTAATTAGAGATATGACATTTTTAATTATTCCTTATCAGTGTATAATCAGGATTCAACTACCCTGATGCTTTATAGTGTATTTTCCTTATGCTCAATAAATCATCAGCTTTGGCATATTCTCATCTACCTTGTGTTTTGGTATGTGTTGGTGTGTAGGAGGAGGACATCTTGGATCTGCTGGAGCAATGTGAACTGGACGACGAGAAGCTAATGGGAAAATCCTCCAGGCAACGAGGCCCCAAGGTGGGTGAGAGTGAGAGAGAGGTAGGGAGACAGAGACACCAAGAAAGAGGAGGGAGAATAAGGGACACATGCCTCAAGGGAACTAAGAAAAAGTGCAAAGAAGAGTGTCAGAGAGAGAGGGAGGAGGGAGGCAGGTAGGCAGATGCCTGCAGCTAACGCCCACAGAAAGCATATAGGACGTGATTCAGAAAAATAAAAAGGGGGGTAGCGGGTTAGACGCGAAAGAAAAGAATCAGAAAAAAGCCCAAAGAAAAGACCCAACTCCCCTAGGGGACAGCTGTCAGGCTGTCTCTGTCGCTCTCTCCGTGCTATCTTTCTTTCTGTCTATCTCCCTCTCTTTCTCTCTGTCACATACACCTATACGCCCCCTCGATTTCCCACGACAGCACATTACTCCCTCCATCACCTTGCTTCCCTCCCCTCCCTTCACCTCTCCATCCCTTTTCTCTCTCTCTGCACATCTACATCCATCCCTCACTTGAGGGCTAAATTGGCTGGAACACTCAAAGAGTGTGTTAGGGACTCGACAGGGCAGTTCAGCGCTGCATTAGAGAGGCCTTAGCTGGAATGAGGACTTGTTCAGACACAATCACTGTTGTCCAAATTAATTTGGACCCCGTCAGTTTCGATGCTGCCGAGTGCGCTGAGAGAGACATTGAGAGCAGAGGGGGGGAGAAAGAGCTGTGACGGATAGATTCACTCCTTGGGGTGTAGTGCTCGCAAGCCATCTGGTGAAACTGAACCAGCAAGTGTGCGAAAGCTAGACGAGAGTAGTGAGGAAAAGGGATTAGAGACAGGATTTTGAGGGAAGGAAGGGCAGCTAAGGTTTGTTATCGGTGAGGAAATGTTCAGACAGAGAGGACGAGAAAGGCAGGACGTGAAATGGTGAAAGGGGAGAGCTTCTACTTATCTTTAGGTTGTCTTTCTCTTTTTCCCTTTTATTTAGTTGATTCTTTGTCTTTTAGACTCATAGCTTCTAATAATAATAATAAGTACCCCATCACATTTGTTTGTGGTGTTGGCCTCTGCCTGCACTTTACTCCTCCGCACCATTTACCTTGGTTTTACTCAGTCTCTCTCACTCCGTCATCCAAAGTTTCCCTCTCTCTCTCCTCATCTGTTCAGTGTCTGGCCTTCTCCCTTTGTCTTGCTCTCCAGTGTTTATCCGCTGTCTGTTTTCCCGTCTCCTTTTCTCTCTCCACTCCTATGTTCAGTGCCCTTTTCTCTCTTTCTCTGTGCTCATTTCCGTTCTCCCCGTCTATTCAGTGCCTCCTCTCTGTTTCTCTACTCAGATTCACCTTGTCCTCCTCTTTATTTCTCTCCACATCAATCTGATGTTCCCATCTTCCCTTTTATTCTCCTCTCATGTATTTAATCTCTCTCTGTCTCTATCCTCCTCTATCACTCAACCGCGCAGCTACCCAGCGGTGACTGTGTAAGCCCTATGATCACTTCCTGCCCATTAATTTGGGTGGCCTGACAGCACTGCCCGAGCTAACCGTTGAATAACAGATGTATAAATGCTTTATTAATGCTATCAGTGTGTCCCCTTTCAGGATGTGAAATAGACAAGAATATACTTAATGAACTCCTGACTAAATAAAAGAAGCTTGCATTTGTTTTAAGGCTGAAGCAGATCATGATTTCACATGTGCAGAAGTCAGCCAGTTGTTTTAGTTGAGATTTAAAGGTTTGATCATTGTCAAAATGACATAATAACACTGGGATAGGCAGCTTTTTTTGTATCATTGGGCAAAAAAATCCATAATCACCGAACAGCACAATGTAAGTCAAGTGGTCTAAGAAAAAAATAGACACCTGCACCTCCTCTTGGCTCTGTTTTCAGGCTTTAGATCTAGAGGTGAAGGAGACTTTGGGCAATCACAGGTAATTACACATCCTTTCAGACAGTGAAAACTTGATATAATGGTGAAAAATCCTGCAAAAAGGTGCAATGCCAGCATTGGCTACATCTGCCTGCACTGCAGCGCAAACAAAAGAGACTTATCAAGGGGAGAGTTTAAAAGAGTCCAACAATAAACACAGTAAAGCACAAGTCAATATCGGCGAGGCGTTTCACAGATGGAGAGAAAATGTTGCAGATAGTTTAGTCTTCTTCTACTGACAGAAGGCTCATGGCTGCAGTTAATTCAAGTTAATGTTTATGTAACTAGGTAGCGCCTCGAATCACTTGTAAGTTATCTGTAAGCGCTTTACGCACCCACAAGGAAGGCTACATTTTTAAATTACAGAATTACAGGTTTTTTGCACCTTTTCCAAAAACTGCCTATCTCAGCTTTAAAGACAAAATGCAACCAGTTTTATAATTAAAGTATCTAATTGCACTTGCATTTTCCTTTAATATTTAAAGAAACTTCACAAATCGTAAACTTTTACAGTCAACCAATCAGACCAAATTTGTTCCATATACAAAGCCACTATTGTTCCTGTTCATATTTACTGCTAGACTCATAAAGGAGTTCATGTGTAATTGTGTATCTGTGCATAATGAGCCTTCAAGCAAACATACACTCATTTGGGCATGTGGGCGAGCTGTGTCACCACCAGGTCTCCCAGTGACAGATGGTAATGGGCTGAGGGTGAGGAGAGGTTGACAACAACTGAATGTCTTTATGTATAAGTGTGTATGTGTGTTTACTCTTGTACGTGTGTCCTTGTGAGAGGCTGTTTGAGTTTTAGACCTTTGGAAGAATGACATTTTTCAAAATCGAGGTGATTTTGTATGGTGTAGTTCTAGGGAGGGAAAGAGCATAAGTGTTTTGTCATGACTGTTTCATCCGTGAATATGTTCACAGATTCATCTACCATATGGATGTATGTATGGCTTATGCATATGTGTGTATTTGCCTTACGTGTCTGTGTCTGTGCTTTTCCCTGCCAGCCCATGACCGCCATGCCAGAAAGCAGTCAGACACCAAGACGTCAACGGCCGGACTACCTGGCTGACTTCACCAGCGGCAGCAGCGCCGATAACTCCTGCTCCTCCTCAGACGAAGAAGAGGAGGAGATAAGGAAAGCAGGAGGTGGAGGAGGAGGAAGAGGCGGAGAGAAGAGGGAGAAGAAAGTTTCCTACGACCTTGGGGATAGCAAGGACAAGAACTTGGCTGAGCGCTCAGGTAAAGCAGCAGGATGTATAAAAGAATGTCTTCATTAGGAAGCCAAAGCGTGGAGGCTTGACGGGGACCTTGTTTCCTGAAGTCTTTCTTTCTTCCTTTTGTTTATTTTGGGTTGTTTTTCTTGCTTTTTCCTTATTTTGTTTGTTCTCCTCTCTTCTGCCCCGATTGTTGATTTCTTTCTTTTTCAGCTGGAAACTTCCATCTGATTACAGCTGGAAGCTTAATTGCGAGAACAAAAATGTTTCTCTGATGTGCAAATGTGCTCAGTCAGACACCTACACATATACATATCTTTAAGATTTTTGTCTTAGCATAGGTGTCTCCATTTCAATCTAATCTGACTATGACAGAGAACAAAGTGTCCACAGGAGAGATAGTGAGAGTGAATGTATACAATGATGCAATAAGGAAATTGGAATTCATCCTGTGATGCTACAAACGCATGACATACACCCCTACCTGGTTCACTTTTCCACGTTTATACAGTTCGAAAAATATTCATAGTTGTACAGAACACATTTCCATATACATGCACACACACTTTTAAATACAAATGTTGAGAGTTTTGCTTTGATCAGTCCCTGCAGCACACACACACACACACACACACATACACACACACACACACACTCCAGCAGCAGCATGGGGCAGGGAGCGATGGTGTAAGCCAGCAGGGGCGACATTACAGATGTTCTTCAGCCAGACAGTATTTATGTGACTAATATATGTGATAAAATGGTAGTAGAAGTATAAACAAAGTGTTCATAACCTATGACTCATGAAAAGTTTCTCTTTGTTGCTGAGTTTTTAAGTAAAAGAGTATCCAAACCCCACCCCACACACACACACACACACACACACACACACACACACACACACACACACACACACACACAGAAATGCACTGAAAAGCACTCGAGGAAAGAAAAGTGCAGGACAGTGCAGTTCCAGTGAATGGAAGGTGATGGCAGACAAGAAGGAATTTAACTGAAAGGGAGAGGGTGAAAAAACACCCCCTTTTGTTGTTTACCTTGAAAACACCTTGAGTTTAATGCTGAAATATGCACTGTTTTCATAGAGAGAGTGATAAGTCCCAGGCATTCCCACCAATCCGCATAAGTCACAAACTGCAACTCACTTTCAGCTCTCTGAAGTGGGAAAGAGGGCACCTTTCACAGCAGTCTATGTGCCGACCTTGGAAAGAAGAAATTCTCCGGTTGCATTGTGGGCTGGCAGTTTTACTGCTCAATAGAGAGACCCTTGCAGGAGCTCATTCTATTTGTCACAAAATAAGGGACAAAGCCATGAAAAAGCCCAACTTTTGGATCTCTGTGTGTGTGTGCAGAGAGAAAAAGCAACCCTGCCAAGCCCTACTCCATACCAAGCCACCAAAGGGCTGCAAGGTCTAAGCCCCATAATGCTCTCATTTGGCAAAATATCCAACCCTCGGAAGGTTCAGCAACCACACACACACACAAACACAGACAGACACATATAATCACTTGTGTGCACACTTTTGATGCCAGACACACACTGCACGAATAGAAAACACACTAATACACTGGTTGGTAGACAATCTGGAGGATTTTCAAGGGTGACGGAGAGTGTTAGTGTGGGTTTCTAGATTTATTTCCTGTGTGTTTCTAGTGTGTATACATGCATGTGTGTGAGAGAGCTGCTCTTTAATCCATCCCCAAACCAGACAGGACTACTGTTTAGTTTTTGGTTTCGACGACACATGCTGCGGTCGTTAATAACACACACACACACACACACACACACACACACCCACACACACACACACACACACTGGGCCAGTGTGCCAGTGTGCCAGAGTGTAGCCATGGGAGTTTTTAAAGCCACACTTCATCTCCAAAGCCACCCGGCAGCGGATGGAAAGCAGAGAGGAGAGCTTGACAGTGACTGGGGCACTGAGACAGGATCAGGGAAGAAAAGAAATTGAAGTGTGACAGTGAGTCACCCTCCTCCCTCTCCCTCTCTGTTTCTCCGCAGGTCGCATGCACTGGAAACCTCCAATCAAGTCACTCAAAACCAGCCCCGCCCCCTCAGCTTCCCCAACACTTCCTGGTCCAATCAGGCGCTCCATCTCCTGCCCCCGATCCATCGCCTCCCTCTCGTCGCCCAGTGAGGTGCGAGTGTTGTCCAACCGGCCTTCTCCCACAGTTCCCATGCCCACTCCCCTCGTCAGGCCCAGCTCCGCCACGCTGCGCTCTCATTCGCTGAGCCGCAGCGGCTCCGCCCACCGGGTTCCTCACAGCAACAGCCTGGGGACCATCCACTCCAACATAGTAAGATACTCTTTACGATTCAGAATGTGTCAGATAAGTTGTCACTCACAGAGTAGTATAAGAAATTTATTTTCAAGTGGTGAAGCTGTCACATCACTCAGTGTGGCAATCCTCTGCTGATCCACGACTCCAAGTAGGTTTAAAGTTAACAATTACTTTCCAATTCTGTTTGGAAACTCTGATGCACAATTTACTGCTGCCATCGCCGCCTTTCTCCTCCTGTGGCACATATTGTATCCCGGCCCACTAAGAGTCCCTTAAGCAGCTCCTTCAATACTGTATAGGCCTACTGTAGTCTTCTATTATGTTGCCATCTGTTGCTTTCCGCTTGCCTCCTCCATTCCCCTTCCTTCTTTACAAGTACGCTGGTAACCTTTGGATACAGTGGACCAAAATAAAATGGTGCAAAATACTTTTTAACATTAAGAATAGAGCTAGGTAGAAAATCTTTGTACTAAAAAAGGTCATAGAGTGTACTGGCGATGTGCTTGTATACAGTTGTAGACAATTTCTATAGAACTTCAGTTGCAACGGCAAGTTAACTGGGATACTTTTGGAATGTTTGTGATTACAACTGTGAAATGTTCTCTACGAAAAAAATTTTTTTTAACCGTCTTGCACACTTGACTTCCCTGCGGAGGTTATTTTTTATCCATGGCATGATGCACGTTACTAATACTGCTCTGCTTTAACGGCTATGTAAAGACAATAATAATCTGTGACTATAATAGGTGGCTGCAGGATACTACTTTAATGAGCACTCTGGGAAAAAATGCCTGTTCCTACAATATCAGTGAAATTTAAAATGCCCCCTGATAAAATATGTAATAAAAATGACTAATGGAGCATTACATCATGCTCACATTGTTTTGACATGTTAAACACTGTGTGATGCACCTTAATACTCTTGTGCTTAGATGATTTGAAAGAGCCCCCCCCAACATACATTAGGATTGATATGTTGCCTTTATTACCAGCAGATAATACCATTAATTGATAGTTAATTAATAATGAAAATACTTATTAATTGCACCCCTTTTGGTAATTACAGCAATTTAGTGTATTCTGCTCTAAAATATTGATATGATACTCTAGTGTTGGACCTTTTGCTTAATATTTATGTGTATCTGTATACTCAGTTGGTTTCTCTTGACTTGTGTGTGTGTGTGTGTGTGTGTAGGGCGATCCACTGATAAATCTGAGGAGTAAAGAGCAGGAGGCCGAGCTGGTGCGTCAGACTCTGGCTGCGCTCACCGCCATGAGGATCAGGTTTCCGGGCAAAACCGAGGAGGAAGCTGAGGCTGTGCTGGATGAGGTGTGTGCACTATTTCTCCTGTGTGTGTGTGTGTGTGTGTGTGTGTGTTACCTTATACAATATTCTGATATATCAGTTTGTATTTTGTGTGTATCTATGATTGATTCAGAGGCAGAACAGATTATATTTGACACAAGTATATTAACGTAAGAAAAAGACGGAAACAAATGAGGAGAAAGAAAGTGGGAGTACACGTCGAGTGTTGAATAGAAATACAGTTCCACTGTACTCCCAGAGCCCCGTCTGTGGCCAGGTGCGGTCACTCTGCAGCCTAACTAAAAGTGACCTCCTGCCTTCCTCCACAATAGCCTGTCCGCTCTGGCTTGGCTCCCATTGTCTTTCAAACGACCCCAGTGACAACCTGTCGGTCAGTTTGCAGCCCAGCACTATTCCCCACTGCTCCTTTGTATTAATCAGTGCCTTCTCTATTTTTGGTCAGATCTGTGTCCTTCCATTTGTATGTGTCTTTGTACTTGTGTGTTTGTGCTGAAGCTACTGTTTAATTTTTTTAGTAAAAAATAATCTGGAAACAACAGAAGAATTGGCTCATATAGTACATTCATATTATTACTTAATGGATGTACATGTGTATATGAGTATATATGTTTTGTTAGAAACAGAACGCCCCAAAAAATTAACAATGGCTTAGTTGTTACTTACTTAGCTAGTAAGTTAACTAGCTATTATTAGCACCTAATACACCCACTTTAAGGAACCAAAGCTATGTGTTACTATATTGCTGGCCATTCAAAGCAGTTTGAGTTTAATACCATTTTTCTTCAAATGTCTTTATTTAGTTTATGGAAAATTTCAAAATTACAGTAAAAAAAGGCTAAAATGGAGCCCTGTTAGGTACACGTTTGGTGTCTCCCAGTCATTAAAATCTGAAATGATGCAATAAATTCACTATGGATAATTAAAAGAAACGCCCTATTTATTCCTCTAATAATACCTTATTGAAATAAATCAAAGAAACCTTGCAGTCAAAAGCAAAACAAAAACATGGCCAATGTCTCTTGCGCAGACAACATCCCATTTTTTTTATAGTCTCAATAAGTAAAAGGGAAAATGTAAAAACTCTTCTCAGAAAGAAAGGGCATATTTATGAAAATGTTGAACTATTAAATTTAAAGCAGCTGTTAATCGATTGAATCACACTGAAAATGATTTAATTTGTGTTGTATATATAAGTACATTCAAATTTTGATTTGCCAAATTGTGTGAGTAACTGGAAGCGGGAGGAACTAGGTTTAGTAGTATAGAAATAAATATTAAACTATATTCATTTCATTCTCTCATCACTACAACCCACTCAATTTCCCAACAACAGCATCAAATGACCACCTGTTGGTTTCAGGGACTCAGTACATTGAAAGCCTATCAACATCACTGAATATATACGGCAATAAAAAAAGGGAAAAAAAGAGAGGCAGAGACTCACCTTCAACTCACACCAGAAGCAACACATCAGCGGCACAATAGTACTATGAAAGCATTCATCCGTCCAGTCTACACTCACTCTGACCTCCGTTACGGCAGTCGCTGTCCTCAGAACCAGCTGTCTGTTCAGGACTGCAGCTCCCGCGGTGCTGAAAGGACAGCAGCCGGCCAGACTGTCTTCACCAGGCTGACTAATGACACGAACAACACCAAAAACAACATGTTCAATGGACCAAAAAAGTTCTCAGTTGGGTACATGGAAAGTATACAGGAAGAAAATAGAAGTTGTTTATTTTAGCTCATTTATGTTACATTCAGGCCAAAGTGTAAGGTCAGTGGTCCCTCTATTGTTTTGATTATTTCTTGTTTGTTTCATAAGCATGAATACAAATCACATGAAATGAATACTAACAAACTTGTGAAGTTGTGGTAGAAACCTTTAATGACTTATAAACCCCTCTCCCCCAAAAGGCTTAAAAAGAGGTCAATATCAACTGGCAAAATCACCGGTGCATTTAAATATTAGTGCTCAAAAATAACACCTATACAAATAACAACCGTTTCTAGAGTGATTATTTTTTAACATCATAATTCCACAAGAACTGATAACATGTTATTGCATGTGTTGTAGCGCACATAACATCCCTAATATTGATCAAATTATGAAAATGTCTTAATAAGTTAAAGCTTATGTCAAGGGTTAGGATAAAGCATGTATTTGTTATGATAAAGGTTAAGTTAGGGCAAGCCACCAAGTAATTAACGTGAGCCCACACAGTGTCCTCGCAAGAACAGCAAAACAGTTTGTGTGTGTGTGTGACATCTGGGTGTGTCGGGGTCGTGAGAGACAATTACCAGCACACCTGTACTGTTAACAAACCCTAATGAGAGCACCATGGAAACGCAGATGAGCAACTGCACCTGTACTGCTCACTCTGTGCCTCAGGAGAGAACGGAGCGTTCACTTGGCATAAAAACAATCTTTGGCAATTCATGTTTTCCACCTTAAAAGTTGCGGTCTAATTGGACTAATGATGTGTTTCTATCCAAGTAATTGCCTCTTTTATCTTTCACTCAAAACCTGCTCTTTTGTCGCAGTTGGAACCATTGAAAGGTGAAATGTATGGAGTGTCTTTTGTTGTACTTTAATTGAGGGTAATTTGTGTACGTACAAAACAAATGTGACAAATGGGCGTTCATCTTAGCTGACATGGTTCATACGGTTCTTAATGAGAGAGAATACTAAACAGAAAAACAAGCAACTTTCTAGAAAGTGAACCAAAGTGCAGAAACTGTATACCTTAGCTCTGTACCTTTTTATTTTGCATGTGTGTCTGTGTATGTGTGTATGTGTGTCTGTGTGCGTGTGTGAGAGCAAACATAAAGTTTACACTGGAGCCTCCCATTGGGAGTACTGTTTGCAGGGGATCTAACATGCTACGTGAGAGGTTTATGTGCACCAGTGGGGAGATGTAGACTAAGTCAACAGAGCAACAATAACAGTGCCTGTAGGTACACAGTGATGTTGGCACTAGGAGCAAGTGCACGGGAATATCCAGCACAGCTTCTGAACATAACGACACATGCCCCAAGGATTTTTGACACACCCGCAAAACACACGTTTTTTCTGCAGGAGAACCAAAGATCACGACTTGATTTTTCTATTATCCCTGAGTTGTGCCGTGAAAAAATACCACACAAAGTCTGTTACAGACAAGCTGTGTATTCTATGAATTCTCGCCACATTTTACATATCATTTTGAAAAAATGACCTCAAGTAATTTTTCCGTGGAATATAAAAGAAACCATTACTGAACAATTATGCTGGAGATGTGACCACATGGAACCAAACCAGGGTGGGAATTTCACGACGGCCCCGCACTTTGGCCTTGATGCCCTTTGAAAAAATGTTCAATTTACGGTCAAGGTGGCCTTTGCGCCGTCCTTCCAGACATGCGCATCAACACATTGAATATTCAAATGAGCCATGTGTTGATGCGCAGCACAGGAAAGCTAGCGGGACAAGCTGTTTTGATATGTTGTAACTGAAGTATGTGGTAGTATTTGACAGGACGTAACATTTACATTTTTATAGAAAGTACTATTGATAGGTAATTACCATTGTATTAGCCTATTTAAAGTCGACTAGTTAACGTTACATTTTTGCGTCATGAAAACTAGCAATAGCTAGGTAGTTGGGATAGCGCTAACGTCTTCCGGGACAAGGGCTCGACATCTAGCTGATGTCAATTTCACCTCAGCAGGTTCCTTTTTTAAGGGAGGAGGCATTTCTCTTTCTTTACTCTCAGATGAATTCAGGCAGGAGATTCATTTCGCCATCTTTTCAAAATATATGCATTTGCCATCTTTTCAAAACAGGTTCATTTGTCATTTTCCAAAAATTTTCTTTCTAATATATTTAATATATTGTGCACTGCTCTGTGTCAGGAGAAAGTGTATCTCTGATATTTCTGTGTTTAGGTCACAGTGGTGGCTGTTGTCTTTCTCTACCAGTAGTTGTCTGTACCTTCTCACTTCTATGGCCAGGCTTTGTAAACTGTTTCAGCCTCTCTCTCTCACATTATCTCTCACATTATCTCTCACACACACATTCTATTTCTCTCTCTCTCTCCCTCTCCCATACTCACAGTCTCTCTTAATGCAATGTTTTACAATATGATATGTTTTTAAATTAAAACAAATGTTTTAATACATAATTAATGTTTCTTGGTGAATGAGAATGTTAAGATATTAATCTGAAAGGTAAAACCAGTGTAATTTAACCAAACGGCCTTTGTGCCCTGTCATGTGGCCTTTGTGCCCTTAAAAAAATGTGAACGGGAAGGCCAAATGGCCTTGCCCCTAAAATGACGAAATTCCAAGCCTGAACCAAACCACACACACACTTGAGTTTTGTGAAACTACAACTTTTCTGTGATGGTATTGGACTACAAACTCCCTCAATCTTGTCTTGTTCCTTATGTGGGACATGTGGCAGAGACTATGCAAGTATGAGACCAAAGCTTGGTCTTGAATCTGCTCGCTGCTGGAAAGAATGCAATCACCAAAAAAACTGGCTTGAGAGCGGCTCACCAGACTACAAGCACTGGCTGACCATTAAAGAGGATAGCTAAGTGATGGAAAATTTCACTTATGTTAAAAATTAAGGTAGATTATTTTGCAAAATAATCTGGGGAAAATGGTAAATATATTCAATAACAATAATAATTTAAAACAAAAAAACAAGGTATAAATAGTTGTGTCATCCAAGTGGATTGCAGTCTTGTTTCTCCCTATAGGCACGGTTTAACTTTTATTGTATTTTCTTCCCAAGTTGATCCTTTTCTTTTTTTTCCACCCTCTGTAATTATATCCTAAAAACCCCATAAGAGATTATGTTTAAAAAAAGTAGTCATGATTAATTCTAAAGACAGACGTTTGCAAAATAGAAATGACAGTAGTTTTGTAAAACTGGCTGGAAATGGGTGAGATTTCAGAACTATGCACTGAAGACAAAATGACCCTGTATGGATGTACTGCAGTAAACAGTCTCCCCCCTCTTGCATTATATTTCCTGGGTTGCCTATTATCATGTGCCAGATGCCAAATATCGCACAAGCATTGCAGCTCGCTTAGTAATGGTCTGGTCTTGTCCGAACAAGGAACTTTTTTTATAATGTAGACCTATGTGTGAAAGCCAAAAATGCATTACGTTAACAGATAGATGAACCCGGCAATGTTACAGATTCCATGTCTGGGCTGAAGCGTGAAAGAAAGTCTGCAAGTGTGAATGTGTGACGGTGGGAATGAGGCCTTGTCTTCATCACTAAATTCTTGTAGCTTTAACTGTGTTCAGCCTGGCAGGTGTCTTTCGAGTCCGACATGTTGATTTTATTGCTGTTGTTGGCAGTAATAGAACCTACTGCTTAATGACAGGCGTGTACGAATAATGCAGTAACCCTGGGTTTTGATGGAGGACTGCTGGGAAAACAGCAGGTGTGATAAAATGTCAGTGAAGTAGCAGTGCTTTTGTTCAAAATGATACCTTTAAAAACACTCAGAAGGTGTTTTTAAACATGTTGCTTGATAGTAATTACAGTTTTCAAGGATGTCTGTATTTGAATACGTTTTGTGCATGTTCAAAAGCATATTTTCTTTAACCCCTACTGTTCTTCCACAGATCCTCGACAACTGGAAGTACCACAAATCAAAGGTGGCCTCCTATTGGCTAGTGAAGCTGGACTCTACCAAACAACGAAAGGTGAGTCTTATGCTGGAATGAGACTGCAAGATATGTGAGCCAATCTACCTCTGACTTGCCTTGCTACCTATATATATATTTAAAATGTTTACACCCTGTACTGCTTTAAGATATGTTTGGGACCACCCAAATATTTCAAACCTTATTACTGTCTTTGTTAGAATCTGGTTAACTGGTTTCTAAGTGGACTAGATCAAAACCCAGACAGATAATGGTAGACGAAGAAGAGAAAAGTTAGAGAAATTTCAAATAAAAAAATACAAAGATGTAGCCTTTTGGTTTGAAGACCAGGCTGGTGGAAATGTGGCCCTGTGCTGCAGAGATGAACATGACCTCAGCTGTACAGATAAATCTGGCAGGTGTGTGTGAGATGGAATGGAAAAACGCAGTGCACTGTTAGTACCTGGATTAGTACCCTAGTACCTGAGTGTGGAACTTCTTCACCTCAATGGTTGCCAACTTTGCTACATAGAGGAAGAGATGGGACCCCCAATCTATTTATAATGGAAAATGGTGGTTGAGGAAGCTGCAGTGATTTGATTGAAATGGTGAGCACAGAAATATAGAAATTTAAGTTATACATGTGTTGTTTTTGTTTTTACCAAGTTCCACTATGCTGTAATTGGATAGGAGGCATTATTGGGTTATTATATGAGACCAATAACCCGCCCAGACAAAGGTCTTATATTGGACCACATTAATCTTTTAAACCTGTATATATACCTGCCTTTGGCTTTGTTCACGCTCTCGCTTTATTGTCCCACTGGATAGAATGGACATTGTTAAAACTGACACAAAGTGTCAACACTCCTGCCTATTCTTTTTAATGCTTTTGAACAACTTTTAAAATGCGAAAGTAATCCCCAAATCAAACTTCAGAGAAAAAAGGGGAAAAAAAGACATGCATGAGGATCATTATCATGTCAGACACTGACAGTGAGAGGTAGAGACACCAAATAGGATGTAAACAAAACAGAAGAGGGGACAAGACGTGAAATGGCATCCGGTAGGCGTGTCAGTAATGATGTGATCTCTCAGCCGCTGCTTTCTGCACAACTGTGCTCGGCTGTGTTGTGGGCTGTGGCGCAGCGAGCCGATGTTTTATTTGGAGTGGAGCAGCCTAATGAGCAGCAGGCAGAGGTCAGGAATGTAGCGCCCACCGCTCTGCCATCTGATTACCATACCAAAACATATCTGTGTGTGTGTTTACTCATCTATCAGTTTGTCTGAGTGTGTATGCGTGTGTCTTGCCCGCCTCATATTGCTGTGGGGAAATCTTGCCTCTTCGCATCGCAAACACACATGCACGCACACACATTCAGACGGGCACGTCAGTAATGAGGAGAGAGGAATCAAAGTCAAAAGAGCCACAGTGCTGCACTCTGAGCGGGGTGAAAAGAGAAAGAAAAGGGAAGGAAGAGAAGGCAGTGAGGTGGGTAGGGATGGGGAAAACGTAGAATGGAAGATGGAAGGCTGGCGCAGGTGTCCTCAGACCGCCTGGGAACTTCTGACACCATATCTCCAAGACTGACGTCGGTGCAGCAATTAGTCCTCTCCCATGCCCTCCACTGTCTGCCCCAGCACTTTTTTTTTGGCCTGCTTCTACCACACTCACACATGCACACACAAACTACATGTCTGTGCATGCTTTAACATGACTGCAGAAATAAACCTGCTCAAATCCTCACTATATGTGTGTATGATCTGATAAAATTAGTTTTCAGGATGTGTTTGTGCATATGTGTTGGTGTGTGTGTCTGTTTATTCATTAATGCAAGCTTGCTCTCTGTTACTGAGTGAATGCATTAGCCTCTGTGATTGCTAATTTTAAGGTAAAATTAAAAAAAGGAAAGAAAAAGAAGGAATCTTACAGTATGAACAAATGCCAAGTCACGCATATCAATTAGAAATGGTGTCACATTTTGCCTTGCAGCATTAATTTCCTTCATTATCACATTTAAACCTCTGGTTTTCTCTCCATCTCTCTCTCTGACTTTCTCTGTCGCTCAGGTGTTGGACATTGTCCGTACCAATGTACGCTCAGCGCTGCAGCGGATCTGGAGAGAGCCAGACGTAGACAGTCTTCACCTTTATCGGCTATTTAACCGCGTATTCAACCGGCTGCTCTGGAGTCACGGCCAGGGCCTGTGGAACTGCTTCTCCAACACAGGGTAGGCCAGTCTGAGCAAGGCTGGGAGCTGGGTTAGGTTCAAGGCTATTAAATGAAGGCCGAAACACAATCTCTGACCCCATGGGAGCTATAGGGTGTGACACATGCACAGTGTAACTGGACCTGCGATGTTGGATGGTTACAGCAGACATCAGAAGAAATAGAGGGGTGATGTCCACTCAGGTGCTCTGTGGATTAGCTCAGACTGACAGAACGACAGCTAATATAGAAGAAAAGGTTTTGAAATAGAAAGCATTTGTCATTTTTTGTTTGTTTTTTGGTCTTTTAGGATATGGTGACAGACAATTTTATAGCAGATACCTATAAAAAAAACAACAACCTCACATTAAGCTGAATTTCCATTATCAGGTTAATCATGACTATTGTCCTGAGTGCCTTGATTAAGGCTGTCTAGTTTATAAAGGTACAGTCTAATATCGATTTCCGTATTTATTTCGATTTGCCACAAAGGTTATAATGTTGGCACTGTGTGGTACGTTCCCTCTCTTCCTTTTTTCACTGTTTACTACAGTTTGTCCTTTGACCGTAAGAAGAATTTATGGTATTTTGCAAAAACTCCATCTTCTTATTGGATGCATGTGTTAATTCCATTTTAGGTTTTAATCATATTTTGATTATTTTTGGGGATATTATTGTGAATAGCAATTATTTTGGCAATGATAATCTTATGACTAGACATTTCCACATTGCCTTGGCCTATTTAATATCTTCTCAGTAATTGCAGAATTGTAATTATCACTCACAAAGTAGGCTACTGTACCTATGAGAAGGAAATAGACTAAAGTCTGGCTGCATATTAACATTTAATTTGAGCAAGTTTATGAAAAGCAAGTCCCCAAGTCTCCTCTGTTACACCAAGTAACTCTACTAACGACTTGCAGATTAATTTAATGACACGGTCCGTGTTCCTTGTATCTTTATTTTTTCGAATAAAATATATTCAGACCCAAGGCCAACTGTGGACGCCTCAGTGAAACGAATCAATCATCCCCATGTTTTATGATTGTGCTCTAGCTATTGAGCCTTGCGGCAATATACTGCACATGTTATACCCCAATGATATGACGCCGTGACTTTTCTATTTTAGCCTCCTTGGTTCGGCTAAGGATGTCATAGCTGGGATATGCTTGAAATTAACTAGTTTATAAGTATCATTCGACCACGAAACAATCCAAAGACCTATCATCATAGAAAGAAAGAAAAGGAATTTGAATAATTTGTATTATTGTTGACTTAAACCAAGGCAAACAAACCAAGACCTAATTAAAAGACTTTGAAAATTTGCCAAATGACGAAGAATACATTTGAAAGAAAATATATTTTGATGGACATTAATTATTCTAAATCAACATCAACAAGTGTTCACACTTTGGGCCAATTACAACTCTATTCATTGCATAACGACACGTCACTCTTTTTTATAACCATAACTAAAACTTTACGCACCACGCAATCTCCCCATGTCCTCAAGCCCAGTGTTCGTCAATATATCATTTTCAGTGACAGAAGGCACAATTTGCCATTTTTATTCAGTATGACGAAGAAAGCAACTGCAGCTGAATGACAGAGAATGAGTGACAGACCAACCAGACCCCGCTGCACTTTCCTGAAAGCTCTTTGGGATGAAAGAAACGCGTTACTCTGTGGAGACAGGGTGCAAATTAAGGTCACAAATCTGGGCTGTTAATCAGGGCTTTTTCACAGGTGAGAGCAAGAAAAGGAGAGGGGAGGAATGGAAGCAGGAAGGAGGTGAATGAAGGCATCTTAGTTCTTTTACTGTGGTTTGTTATCAGATACTTTGAAGTTTTCATTTGGCTTCTTTTTATTTATTTATTTATTTATTTTCCTACTTTTTTTGATGCGACCGTAAGTGGCTTCCTGCAAGATGAGTCACTGCAGTGACAGTCAACTTGATCATGTTCCTATGGAAACCCTCAAAACAGCAGAGACACAAACACACAAATGCATACACAAATCTACTGTTTTGTGAATGCATCAGTGGTTCACAGTGGCTTTCTAAACACATATTTTTCTTCCATCAAAGACAGACAAAGTTGGTTTCCGCGAATTTATTTCACACACATTAGCCCTTTCAAACAGGGCTACACACACACACACACACACACACACACCGACAGTATATAGTATACAGCCCTGACATCCAGACAGCTGCTAGTAGCTTTTAATCTGGTCTGTGATGAAGGTGTGACCTTCTTGCATCTCCTCCTCTCCATATTCTTTACAGTTCAGTTGTTCGGTGGCCGTGTTTCCCTTGACACAGAGGGCTCACAGAGTGTAACTGAAGTCGCTGCCCACAGCTCTCCATTTCTTCCTCCCTTACTTCTTTGGCAGGCGTAATTGAGGGAGAGTGAAAGAGAGAGTGAGCAGGTGATAGAGATGAAGGGGACGATAAGCAGAAGGCAAGACATGGTGACAGAGAAAAAGCAGAGAGGAGAGTGATTTAAAATGAGACATCATAAAAAAAAAAAAGCGACAGAAACGATTTGGTGGAGGGGTAGAGGCCTGGGAGGATTAGCCTAGCCTAGCCTCGGCTACCCCCAGCACGCTGCGCCCCATGTAGCTTTTGTCTCACTACAGCCTGGATGATCCAGCTAGCTTGCTAGCCTATCGTACGGCCCCCTCCCTACATCAGGCCACGGCCCAAACATGGATGAACCCAACAGGGGGCCCCGATGTCACGCAGCGACAAAGAAGCAGAGCACCTCGAAAAAGCACACTCCAAATCCGAGTGCAGCCACCCCACCACCACCCCCCACTCCTCTCTGTCTCTTGTTTGATATTTTATCTAAGGGACTTAACAACAATCAAACGGCCTAGCAGCTATTGTGGGCGATGAATTCAACAGGCTTTGAAAACGACTTAGAGAAAGAGAATGGAAACACACACAGTTTTGAACCCTTTCAGAGGAAGCACCCCCCACCTCCCAAGGAGTGAAAGGGGGTAGACATCAAACGTACCCCCCGGGGTTGTGTGTCTCAGTTGTGGAGGCTCTCTCACAGTCAGGGGTATGTCCGGGGTTGTAAAGGGGGTTAACTGTACTTGGATTTGTTTCATCCTTCCTCTCTGTGTGTCTCTGTGTCTTCCTGCAAGTCTGCATGTGAGTGTATGCAAATGTCTCTGCACACGTACAGTGAAGGCCACACATTAAATAACATATTTCCATGCATATGAATGAATGTGACCTAATCTGCATTATGCTTACATATGATATACGTGTACTGTGTTAGGGCTGAACAATTAATCCAAATTTTATATGTATATATATATATATATATAGCATATATTTATATACAATATAATATAATAAAAAAAGAATTAATTAACCCTTTATTGGGCGAAGAACTATATTTGGTAACTTCAGGTAATATTTCGAGAAATTACTAGATTAAAGTGGCAAATCTACAAGAAAAAAAGTTGCAGATTCAAGAGATTTAAAGTGGCAAATCTTCACGAAAAAAGTTGCAGATTTACGAGAAAAAAGTGGGAAAAAAAGCAACCCTCCCCCGGGTCCGTATATGTTTTTTTTTTTACACATTCTGGCAGTATGTAATATCCTCCAATATTCTCTAGGGTTGAAATCTGTAAAAGTATTTCAATGAGTGCCATATTAAGGGTTTATAAAATAAAAATAAGAAAAAGCTGTGCATTCAGGTCCCAGTTTGAGGTCTATCTTTTCTAATGTACTCAATAAAAAGGCCCCAGATCTTTTTAAACCTATCATGAGAATTACACATAAAGCAGGGAGGGGAAGCGGACTTCCACTCCCTTAGGATGACCCATTTTGCAATGGCCATACTGAACATGAGGGCTTGTTGTAAAGCAGAGTGAAGAGTCAATGAACTGTTGGAGCAACCCAGTATCACCAAGAGACAGTCAGGGACCAGTCGTTTGTCATATACAGCACTATACCACTTAAAAATATCAACCCAAAAACTTGTGAGCTTAGAGCAGGACCAGAAAAGATGCCCAAGAGTTCCATCAGCTGTTTTGCATTCATCACAAGTGGGAGAGACCGCAGGAAAGATTCTATTCAACTTAGTCTTGGAGTAGTGCAACCTATGTACTACTTTAAACTGAATGAGTTGAAGTTGAGCATTAATAGAGCATGCCTTTATCCTATTTAACCCTTTCGTCCATAGCTCATCAGAAATTACTTCACCAGTGTCCTTAATCCACGCCTCTTTAAACCATGATCATTTTAATATATTTTTGCAATATGAACCAAAATAATCTCCATTAGATATTTTTAATATCCTGCAGCCCTATACTGTAAACTTGTGTATATTGGTGAATTCATAGTGATGCTACGACTTATTTTCACTCTGTGTGTGTTTCCTCTTGTTTGCTCTCCAGCTCAACGTGGGAGACCATTTTCAGTAAGAGCAGCGAGGTGGTGTCTCCCCAGGAGCTGCAGTGCTGCCGCCGGCTGGTCCAGCTGTGCCGAGACTGTCTGTTGGTCGTCTACAAGTTTGTCTCAGAGTCCCGCGGCTCTTTGACTGGACTCAGCCCCGAATGGGACGACACCAGGTGAGAAGGACGCCCAGCACTTTGATATCTTCCCACTGAGCTCTTTATTTTTATTATTTTTTAAGAATCTTTCCTGCTGTAATAGATAGTTAATTTTACAGTAGGGTGGCTGGATAAAAGTCAAGAGTCTTGTGGTAGGTCCCAGGTTAAAGCTGTACTCAGTGTTCTTTTGCTCTGGAGAGGGCATTTACATTAATGCCTGAAAATGAAAAGAAGGTTATTTCCATAGCTTATATTGTCCTAGTATACAGATGAAACTAGTGAACTCTCTATATGGTCATCAAAACACATTAAAATACAACATGACACCCACTACATATCAGTGGCAGAAAGGTAAACCCACCAGGATACTGAACCTGCCGTAAGATTAACAGACATCCTTGGAGATGGGAATATTTATTATAGTGTTTTCCTCTAGTTGTTATTTAGATCCAGATGGAAACTGGTAATAAGATTACCCTTAAAACGACCATTTGTATATCACATGTTCACCCCATGTTACCTTGAATTCACTCCGTGTGAGTCCATGTGAGTGTTTAGGAAGTACTGAGCATATGACTGGATAAATAAGACTTGGATTATACTGCAAGAGTTGTGTAAGAGTTTGTAAACAGATGTCTTAATATAGTTATGCTGTTGCTAAATGTGAAAGTCATCAAGTATTTACTCCGTTTTTGGATTTTTAATTTACCATTGAGGCATGGAAAAAAAAAAGTTTTCAAGGTTGCATGGCATTTGTTATTGATATACAAATTGTCATTTTAAGGGTGAAGTATTTCTTTAAAGCTGAGTTTGTTTATGCAGTATGAAGAGATGAGATGAACTTTGTGAAAACTCCCTTTAGAAAGCACTGAAGAAAAACTAAATTGAGTCAATAAATGAATAAACACACTTTGACATAAAGACAGGAAAACTTTGATTTCAACAGCTATCATCATTAAACTTCTCACAGGAAACATTCCCCCTCTCTCCTCCACGGAGACTTAAAGCCATCATCTTCATCACATAACCCTGATAAAACAAACAAAAAAAAATCAGCCTCATTCTATTTTTAAGGTTGATCCCCGCAGGAGACAGCAGCTCAGGTTTGGAGTGAGGGAACTTTTAAAGCACATATGCTTTGGGCTGGCAGACAGGGAGGGAGGAGGGTAGGGAGAGGGAGAGAGGGAGTGTGCTGTTAACAGGAAATAATGGCCCACAGATTAGCGCTCAGGTTAGCCCGGGGCCCCCCGAGGCCTGCTTAATTCAATTAGAGCCCAGATGAGCCTGTGCAGCAAATGACCTTACGAGAGAGAGAGAGCTCTTTTTTTCCTGGGGCCTCGCTTTACATGATTCATAACTCTTGTGCATATTTTAACAGGCTATCACTTTGCGCCTACAGTATGAAAACCTTAGCTGTTAAAAAAAAAGTTTGTGGGGTGTGTATGCAGTTGTAGAGCTTATGTTGTGACTAATCTGACATTGTTGCTAGTAATTGTTTTATCATGACTAAGTGAGGAGTTAAACATAAAATTGCAATTGGATTATAATAACTCGAGCACAAGCAAAATGACACACAGGTGTATCCATATGTTTGCAGTATCCTTGAGAGTCCATGTAGGCATGCACTGGTCTGTCTCTCCTTATTTCTTCTGTGTCTATATATGTCTGTGTAAAAAAGCTTACCATTTGCTGCTGGACCAGCCTCTACCCATGGCTCCACCCCTGCTGCTGTCGCTGCCGCTTCTTCCTCCTCTTCCTCCGTCTCTTCGCCCCTCGACGCAGGTCTCTGCTTGGTTTAGTTCTGCTAAACCCCCCATCCTCCAGCACCGTCCCTGTTCCCTGCTTTCTGCTGCTCCCCCACACCTCACAGCTGTAACAAAGGCCTGGTCCCACCTGCCCAGTGATGGTTGCTTTGGCTGCACAAGCAACAGTCTAGCATGGTCTCCTCTCCTTTCCCTCACTAATATTCATTTGGTTTGACTTACATGAGAATCAGTTATGTTTCGATTGATCTGATGCCAAAAACTATAAACAATGTATTTCAAAAAGGATGGAAAAAGGAGGAGAAGCAAGCATATTAAGACTGTTTGGAGCAATGTTTGTCCACACTGCAACCATTTGGCCAGCTTGCTGCACATCACCAGCCAATCACCCTGCTGCCACATGCTTAACTATGCCTTTCACTCAACGCATTTATCGAGAGCATCTTACCCTGAGTGCATTTTCAGTATGAGTGGCCTCGATGGGAACTGAGCGCCTCACCTGCACCACATCAGTGCCATGATCAACCTAAGCACCGCTCTCTTCTTGTCTCAAGAAGAAGGAAAATGGCTCGGCTTGCATCGTGTGTTTTGCAGTTTCACGACAAAAACTGTTCACATCTCTCCATCAGGCATGCAGGGGACAGTCGTAACCTACCGCCACTTCAGATACATGAGGAGCAATTAGGATTATTTTCTCATTGATGCATACGCTTTCTGTGAGAGGGTAAATTGTGTATATGGGGCTGTGTGTGTGTGTGTGTGTGTGTGTGTGCATGCACATGTCATGTGACTGTTAAGCAACAATCATCTGTCCTTCCTCAGTTCTTCATACTCAAACTAATCTTGAACTGTTTCTCCCGAGCTGTGCACAGTTACAGTTAGATGATTGTTTCTCTTTGAAACAATACTCACATGCTCAAAATAGGGCTGCTCTCTCTCAACATTGAGATCACAATTATTTAACACGATTACTCATCGACTATGGAAATATGCATTTATTCTAGGGCCGGGACTTTAACGCATTAATTAAGATGAATTAATAACACAAAAATTAACGCGTAAAAAAATTGACGCATTTTAATCGCACTTATTTTTGCACCGTGGAACGTTTCTCACTGGATGAGTTTCAGGCAGACCGATTATACTGGAGCACCAACTAGCGTTCATGAGTTCAGACAACAACAAACCACAGTGAACATGAAGGAAGAAGCTGATGAGAGCGCTTTGGTTGGCCCCGTGGATGATGGGACATTTAGTTACAAAAAACGAATGGATGGAAGCGTCGATAAGAGCATGGTTGTGTTGCTATGCAACAAGGAATTTGCATATCACCGCAGCACATCAAGCCTCAAGTATTTCTAAATATGCTATTGCTACACTTAATGGCACTCTTCTCAGGTCAAATATTTTTATGCGATTAAAATGCGATTAATTTCGATTAATTAATTATAAAGCCTCTAATTAATTCAATTAATTTTTTTAATCGAGTCCCGACCCTAATTTATTCCAAATTTTATAACTGGAAGAGAAGAAAAATATGAAATATATAAACATTTATATATTTCAATTAATAATCTAAAAATAAAATTTAAAATAAATTAGATTGATATAAATAAGATGAACTATGACGCAATCAATACGTGAGTACCAAAGGTGACGAGATTCCCTCACGGCGTTACTGAGTTAATACGTTCACAAGACTGTGACAGGTATGAGGCCGCAGTGACTTGACCTTTGACCTCCAAAATGTAATCAGTTAATCCGTCAGTCCAATTGGATGTTTGTACCAAAATCAATTCCCTCAAGGTGTTCCTGAGATATAACGTGGAGGTGAATGGGAAAGATACAGGGTCATAGTACAGTGACATTGACCTTTGACCTCTAAAATCTAATGATTTATCCTCTAGTCAGAGTGGACGTTTTTGGTAGGTTTGAAGAAATTCCTTCAAGGTTTTCCTGAGATATCACAAAAATGGGATGGACAAACACATGAGCCAACTACATAATGAAAAGATAAACCTATATTTAAATGCAAGCTTGGAAAAAAAGCATAATAAAAGAATAGGTTTACGGTATCGGGTTAACATCACAACTTCAGTAGGTGGAAATAGTGGGTCAACAACTGACTGCTTATTTAATTAAAGGAGTTTCTTTGGTCAAATTAAGATAAAAACTAAGAAATTCCAGCCATTTCTGAGAAAACAAAGCCATCATTGACACCTGCATACTATGTATGTATGTCCTCGAAGACTGAAATGGAAAATGTTATCCAGGTTCTAGTTTAATATGAGAGCATACACAAAAAAATGCTTGTCTGGAAGGCCAGTTTGGCAAATATCTACATTTTCACTACTTGAACTATTTCACACATTGAACTCAAACATCATATATTCAGGAAAATGTATCTCCTTTGAGCTAACTGACTAAAAATCCTCCCCGTTTCTTGTGCATGTATATACGCATACATAACACATACACTCTCAGAGCTCTGGGCAGCTCCTTTGGCACACGTCAAAGTGGGTCTGTTGGTCGGGGTCTTTGGGGTCTCCATTGTTGACCACACCTGCCCGCTCTTGTTCAAGCATCCTTTCTCTGCTGAGTGGCCTGATCAGGTGCGTCAACAGTCCCATGGGTCTTAGCAAAGTCCTTCAGTCTGTGTGGGCAGATGAGAGGAAGTGGCCAAATAGCTCCACTAATGACTTTCTTGTTAAGCCTGGAATTACTGTCACTACCCAAAGACAATTTTTCCCATGATGACAAAAGTTTCAGATTCTATTAACTTTCATCTGTCTGAAAAGTGTGGCAGTAATTAGGGTTAATTGGGGTGTTGAGCTGAATGTGGGCTGCAGATAACCTTCAAGCCTCTTTGTACCTCTTGGTTTATGATTGCGTCAGCTATCGCGGCAGTCTTCCCCTCCATCCTTAGTCATTGTATTTCATATTGTCTGGCCTCCTCTTAATTCACGGTGGCAGTTGCATCTCGACGGAGGACTTAAGAGTAGCGTGGAAGGCCTGTCAGAAGGAGCACTATTAGATTGTAGCTTTGTATGTGAGGAGCGGAGCAGGAGAGTATCTCCTGTCTCTCTGTCAACTGATTGATCGAAGCAAAGCATAAGAGCATGAACAAGCCTCCCCCTGGCTTTCAAGCATGCACGTTGTTGCCAAGACCTTCTTTATGATCAAAAGGAGGACGAACCTGGAAGATACAGAATGAGAGTCCAATTAAATATAGCCTGCAGAGACAGCGTCCGCTTGGACGTGAGAAGCCCTCCTAACCCACCCTTTGCCACTACTAGCACCACCATGCTTTCTATGAGCAGAATATTCTCAAAGTGAATAGCAGAGGATCTCTGAAGAACACACACCCGGGCTCCCAATGAATGTTCAATATTTGAGTTTCTTTCTTCCTTTTTTTTTTTTGACTGCCATTTCCATGCCTGGGCTAGTGGGTTTCAGTGAAAGCCTTATGGAAATGAAGGAGAGAAAGAAAAAAAAACACACCACAAATCCATGAATAGAATCCCAATGGATGAATACGGTTAAATCTCATAAAAGAAGGTGATGGAATAAGGTGCCAAGCACGAGGAAGAGAAACATAAGAAATGTTGAAGAAATTAATCCAAAGGTGACACAAAATCATGGCATGGAATCACTAAATGTCACTTTGGCAGACTGGACTTTTGAAGCAAATGTGAAAGGCTTACAGCAAAGCATATCCTGCCCTCCTGTCCTCTTGGGTTTGAGTGGAGGAGTTTAAGAAGTAGTCGGACTGAATCCTTGTTCACCAAGTCCAGTCAGAGCCGAAGAAGATGTGCTGGAGGGATACCTACGGCCCACTTGAAGCTGCTTCAAGGACACTCTCGCTGGACTAAATGAAGTTAATTTGAATCCCTTCTAACTCTCCTGAGTCTGGGGCTGTGTTGAAGCGGACGCCCTCAGCGACATGCTTCCCCCCCCCTCCTCTTTCCGGTCGACTTTAGAAGACACCGCTCGGCTAATTTGTCCAAGAGCTATTTCACTAGGAGAGAGAGAGCTGTCGGAGAAAAAGTATGCTATCTCCGCACGAGCTTAAAAGAAGACATTATTTCTTCACTCTGTAATCCTCAGCCCCAGTGGCTCCCTTTTGATTAGATTGTCACATCTTAAACACTTCCACAGGGACTATTTCTTTTGTCCGTTGTACTCGTTTAACTAAATGGGTATTAGATGTATTTTTTATTAGCTAAAGATCCTTGCTGCGGATGTGGCAATAAGGTCACACAATGTATAACGTGACAATAAGACAAGTGTGCTGCAAAAGCCCAGAAATGTAAGTCAATCTTCCAACTGATCAGTTTGGAAGAATTCAAAGTTTCCCCCTGTCTCATGTCCTCTGAACAGTACCCAAACATTTGCATAACCTTCAGTTAACCCTGTCCAGGATTTGATCATCTCATCTGACATTGCTCTGACAACCATATCTGACTCATTTCCAGTAGCTAAGGAAGATGGGAGCAGGGTTCAGCCCCTCCTGACTCTATCTCAACCTGACGCTGGTCTCATTCTCAGGTACTGGAACGCTGTTAGCAGGAGCTGCCTCACTGCTCTGTCTCGGTGGAAGGTGTCATAGAAAAGTCTTAGAAAGGTACTGACGCCTATGCCCTCGGAATGATAGGTGAGGATTTTCTGTTCATGATACCAAAAATTTAAAAAGAAAGAAAAAAGAGATAAGCTTCTGTCAGTATTAGGTCAATCATTTATTACTATACGAGCACATACATTACGTATAATCTAATTAAACAGGACTGTAACTGATTGCACGATGTTTGTGAATTTTTGGTACATTTCATAAAATATGAGCTGTCATGAATAATTGATTATTCAGTCATATAAATGATCAACTATTTTGATATTCGAATAATCAAAATAGTTGATAATAACTGATCACTGATAGTTCTTTTAAGCAAAAACAATTGATATTTCCACTTTTTAAATAAGAGGATTTGATGCTTTTCTTTGTCATATTTGATAGTAAACTGAATGTTTTGGGGTTTTGGACTGTTGGTCAGACAAAACAACACACCGTGTCATCTTTGTGTGTGGGGAATTATAACCATTTTTTTGGGGGGGGGGGATTTTTTTTTAATTGAAAAACTTAATTATTAGTTGCAGCCCTGCACAAAATATCCCAAATCTCACATTTTAATTTTCAAGGAGATGGTGATGTGATAATATCCTGAAGTAAAGTTGAAATGTGCAAATGGAGACGGCCAGAAAATGGTAGAATGAATCTATGAAAAGTGTGCAATGTGTGGTCTCAGTGCCGAGCACTAATGCGCCCTGACCTCTAAATTGTGACCTTTGCATATCTAATCCTCTCATTATGTCCATCCTTTCCCCCTAATCCCTCCGTCCCTCGTTCTTGTCCGTCTGTCCAGGTATCTGCTGCCAGTGACCTCCCAGTTCATCATGAAGTGGCCTTCGTCCAGCTTTGGCCGCATCTCCTCGGCCGTGCCGCGCTCACGCAGCCTTTTCGCCGCCAGGATGGGCCACTTCTGAGGTCACCGTGGCAACCCTGGCTTCCGACAACTCGTCTTTTGACCTCGACCTCCCTCCCCTGACCCTTACCCAGCCAAACTCCGATCTCAGCAAGTCTGGTGCGGATCTGAATTCAAGGCAGCTCTGGATGCCGGCCGGAGACTCAACCTGGGCCAAACCCCCCGTGGAAGACCAACAAAGAAAGGGCGGATGATTTGGGATTGCCAAAGGGCCTTGTTCAGTTTAGATTAGTTTGGATGGGCCTAGACCAGCAGACCACCGGTACCCTCCACCCCTACCTTCAGCCCCAGACACACCAGACAATGGGTCTACCCTCTTTTCTCATTGTAATTGCTGTATTATACCTACTCACTGTACAGTTACAAGTCATGGTACTGTAAAAGGAAAGAATAACAAATACTAAACAATGCAAGGATTATTTATTTATGTATACTTATTTTGTAAGGTATTCCATGAATGCAGTGAATGCTGATGCAGAATGCAGATTTGGAATGAAAAAGCTATCCCTTGTTTGAGAAAGTGGATGTAAAAAAAACAACAAAAAGCTTATTTTTGCTGGCTGTAATCGGTTATTTTATGTCTGAGTTTAATTTATTTCATAACTTATAACAGAGGCTTTATGTTTATAAATGTTTCAACGGTCACTTTATGTTCCAGGTTTTACAGTAGAAAGGTGGTGCCCAGAGAACTTTAACTTTTGAATGCTAATGCTTCATGTTTTACCTGTGTGATATTAAGTGCAGCACTATTAAGCAACACAATGTTTAGAATGTCAATGTAGTTAAAGCCAAGCCTCTTTGCCTCTTAGAGAATGAGCCGACTTTGACGCGACAGCGCAAAGAGCCAAACTTAAGTCTTAAGAGAGCACCCAGTTATTGATATGCACTCTGTCACAGAAAGAGAAAGTGGGTGCACATTACAGTAGTGATTGCATGCCTAGATTTTAGCCCCTCGCACAGATGTAGAGGTTAGACAGAGGAGCTGCGTTCGGAATATACTTGAAGTTTTGTGTTGTCATTATTTATCGTGTCTTTGTGGCAGCTTCACTCAGAAGGAGACACTTCACTTTGTCGGATGTGTTGAAGATAATAAGGATGTGTTACAGATTTTGCGGCACGTGGAATGACTCGACTCATCAGCCCAAATGTTCTGTACTTTAACAGCTGCAGCCTTTTTTTCCCTCCCCACCGCACTGTAGGTACAAGTGCCAGGGAGATCACTGATGTGCCAATAATACGCGCATCTACTTCATGTGTTCAGCTGGTTTTCATTTAAGGTTATAACGTCATGAAACTACTGTAGGACCTCAGTTAAATACAGTATTAAATGTTGATAGGGAGAAACGCAGTGTTATATGTTTAGTAGTTTACTTGGCTCTGTGTACTACCCCATTAGGTGACACTTGACTTTTAAAGATGGTAGTCTGTGAGCAGAGTGTGCAATACAGTACAGTGTGCATTTTATAACATCAGTCCTGACTAACAAGTACAGAAGTAATGCTGTGCTTAATCTGCTCAGATTCAGCTCTCCCCATACACTGAACATCACTTCACAATGCCAAATATTTTTTATTTTGCCTGATTTTATTTGTGTTATTTAAGAGTAGTACTTTTTCATCGGAGGTATGAGATTTTTAATTTTACATGGCAATAAAATGTTTAAACAAACACATTTACACTCTTTGTCATTTGTTTCCTTACAGTAGAATCCAGTGGTCCTCAGCATATTTTTTAACATTGCCAAACTTATTTAAATTAACAACTTGGTTGTGCTCTATTTATCCTCTCAATACAAGAATTAACAATAACTCTGAGTGAGACAATTACAACGAGACAGAGAGAAAGAGGGAGGGAGAGAAGGTAGAACGTTAAAATACTTAACTTTATTCTGCCTGTATTTTCTATTGTGATTACATATCTAATAACTTGTTCAGAATCCAATTATGTTCCAGTAAAATTGAATAATGTAATGATGGATATTTCTATTTTATTCATTCTCTGAATGCAGTCAAATCAAGAGCAATAAAAAAATGTTTTATTTTTTTTCTGTCCATTCCAATGGATGGAGAATCTGACCAATAGAAAACACCAATAGTTAAAATAATGTCTTAAGAGACCTGATTTTTTTTCAACAAAAAAATGTTTATATATTTTTTAAATGAATGGTTAACTCTTAATGCTTCAAATCCCTTTACATATTTATTTGGTATTTTTTTAATACAATTTAAAATGTTAAACTTGAATTATCTCAAGAAAACTATACTATATTTAATATAATGTGTTCTGTGTACATACTCAACAGGATTCATTCCAATTTGATTTTATAATTAGAAAATCAAATCAGAACAGTCAGAATAGATCAAAACAGTCGTTCCTATTAATTTCTCAATTTCCCTCCCAATGAAATTGAAAAATCCTGAGTAAAAGCTATGAATCTTTCACATATTTTAAAATGTATAAGTGATATAACATTTCATGTTATCTTTAAGCACAGTTTTTAACACAAATTATGCACTTGAGTGACATAACAGATTAAAATATGCCTCTCGCATGGTATTTGCCTTAATCATTAACCATCCAAGACGGCCGTTATTAAAATATTCACTGATCTAATTAATAAGAATTGTGTTGTTTTATTAAAGGTAATGAGGAAACACAGACTGAGCCATGTTCAAGGAAATTACAATTTTACAACAATCACTTTTCATAATATTTGCATAACTACCATTACTTCCTTTATTTTATATTACAATTATGGGCTATTTTATATTTATATTTTATTTTATTTAGATTTTAGATTTTCATTTTGAGCTTTTTCTTTATATATATATATATGTGTGTGTGTGTGTGTGTGTGTGTGTGTGTGTGTGTATATTTATATATATGTATATGTATATATATATATGTATATATATATATATATATATATATGTATATATATATATATATATATATATATATATATATATATGTTTTGCATTGCTCTCACAGAACCTGCACAAAAATAAGACATAAAAGCTAAAAAAAAAAGAGGAAGGAAAGAAGGAATAAACATAAATAATAGAAAGGACTGTTACAGCCCCAATTCCAATAAAGTTGTGATGTTGTAATTCGATAATTTAATAATCCTTTGCAACTCATATTTTTTGGAAATATACACACTTAAATCTGAATTTGAGGAATTCGATTTTTATTTATGTGTTACACAGTGTTCCAGCGTTGTGTGCACACAAGTATGTGGAAAAAACAATATAAATTGTATACGCACTAACAATCAGAATAAAGTATCAACAGAAGCAGGAGCTGTGAAACAAATAAACAGGCAGAAACAAGCGGAACTAATTAGAAACATTGAATTTAAGTGCTGTCGATCTCTAATGGGCTCTAATACTTCCTGTCCATCTGATATCCGTTACCCAAGCAGCTCTCAGGCCATGTGGGTCAGATTCTGAGTGATATCACGTTTCACAGCGGGAGCCCCTGCAGACAGGTGACACTCCTGAACTGTCACTCGCCTCAGAAATGAGAGTGTGCACCCGGCAGCCCTTTCTTGTTCCATCTTGACCTGAACGCTGCCCTGAGTGGACGATGGTGTGTGCACACGCCTACGCTCAAGAAGAACGGAGTCAGTTTTATTTAGACCTGTAACAGCAGCACGGCATCCAGGTTCTTGTGACCTTTCCACCCCTCCATCCCTCTCTCCTTCCCTCTTTCTGTCAGCATAAGAGGTGCGGGGCGTGACCCTGAGGCTCCCCAGCCTCCGCCTTGGCCGCGGCCCCTGCAACCAGACGAGAGCGGAGGCTGACAGTCTGGCGCTGCGACCCCGGCATGCTGTCCAAAAATATCTCCCCCAGCAACGGGGCTGCGCTGTTCTGTCCTGACCTTTCCACTTGCCACTCTCCTCGGCCCCCATCCCATCAATTGCTCCATCCCTCTCTCCCATACCTGCAAGAGGTCCAGGCAGCTCTGCAGCCAGCGTCCAGCCTTTTCCTTTTTTAAATCAACACCCACATGACCCAGTTTCAGGGCCCTGAGCCGACCTCTCCGGCTTGGAGAGTAAAAAAGCGACTGGGAGCTGTGCGAGAGAGGTGGATGGTTCAGATGAGATAAGGAAGCAGACACACACACACACACACACACACACAAGCTCTCGCAGCAAACACAGATGGCCAAGCCTAAAAAAAAAAATCAGCTTTTTTTTTTGCTCTTAATCCACTATTTCAAATGACACAGAGGGAAAAGAGCAGTGTGATTTGTTCTGTAATTATGACTGGCTGAGTGAGGTGTCCAGAGGCCTGGCTGCCCTCCTTTCTCTTCCTGGTGAAGCTTCAAAAGTGGAGCCTGTAGTGGTTTGTGTGCTTTCAAATGACAAAAGTGACCTTTCTTATCAGACAAATATTTCCTGTCTACAGCCTGTATGTGAAAAAGTATGTGTGTGTGCAGGATTATGTATCTCTCCTACCCACTGTGTGTGTAATGGAAGCATGTACTGTATGTGTGTGTGTGTGTGTGTGTGTGTGTGTGTGTGTGTATAGCATGTTCACATATGTTCACTGCGTTTTATTAGTTTTTCCGGCCTCACACCTGCCTCTGTGTCCTGACATTTGTGTGTTTGTGTGTTTTATGTGTATTCTCAAAGGGACACATTCAATGACACCCGCTGCAATACATTATCTGCGGTGCCTCGTTTACAACATCTTTGCTCTCAGCAGGGGTCCTGCCTGTAACTGACACATAAACCAACAGATAAACACATGCACACTGAGGAGCCTGGATGGTCTTCACTCAGCTTGTCCCAGAGGCTCGGGTTATTTACCGCACACACATTTGTGTTTACTCGGGAACACATTTTCATTCTGCCAGCAAAGTCTTTAACGAAAACATATTTTGCTTGTGAGTGGACATTTCAGGCATGGTGTAAAATGATTAAAATGTAATTTCTGGTTGCTTATTAGTTTAATTCACATGGTGGCCATGTTTGATTTAAATACTCATAAGAGGATAACATAATTAGGGGATAAGGTTTTATTAAAATTATGTAGTTTTCTTGTAGGCCTGAATTTAAACTAATGCTGAAAAGATGAGTCCTCTAATTCATGAGTAAAGCAACATAAAATTAATTAAGAACAAATATTCAGTTGTTTCAGCCATTTATAAAAAAATAAAAGTAATGTTTTCTGCTGGGCAAAGAGAGGGCTGCCATATAAAAAAATTTAAAAAAACACTATGAAGGGGTGTCGTTTGGGAAATACTGTGTAAAGAAAAACGATGTTATTTAAAGGTGTCACCTTGGGCTTTGAGAAATTATTATTATTTTGCATTTCATAGAACAAACAAAGAACCGATTACTTATAAAACTCAAACAGATTAGTCCACTGTGAAATACTTCTTAATTAAATATGTGTTTTTCTTATATTTATGTCCTCTAAAATGTCTGACCTCTACTATACTGACTTGTATTTGTGCAGGTTTGTTACTAGAGACGCTTTTTAAGCTGTCAGAGCTCAGGTCTGCACGCTTCTCTACAATCTGAGATTCAAACTCACGGCTTTTTAGATTAGCACAACCAATCAAAAGCTGTAAAAGAAACCAGAAACCTCCTGTGCACAGCAGACAGAATATTATTGTACGTTTCACATGAACTTGCTCTGTGTGAGCTGCTGCCAGAGGCCAGATCCAGAATTTTTCAATGAGGGAGAAAGGGAAGATTTGCTTCCATTTTTTTTTTTTTTACTTTTTATGTGGCAATGGACTTTGAGTATGGGTATTGTTTGAAAAATACATCATAAGCTATCCCACCCGATCATGAATTCAATAAGTGTAAAATTCCACCACCACTGCATTTATTTTTATCATCAATACTCTGCTACATACATTTTGGTGGCATCTCAGCACACTGAGCTGCCAAGTCCATCAAATCACCGTGCTCGACTTCACCACACCACAAACTGTTTGAGCTGCAGCTGCTGTGGTAGTGGGACAATCACACGTTTCATTAAACGTTTGCGGTGATTGGCTGTGAGCAGAACCACACAAATAGTTATTTAAAAAAGATTTGGGTACAAAAAGGATCGACCCTCGAGAAGTTTCAACCTGCATATTTTCTCTCTGGCCCTGCTCATCTTTTACATATTTGAATTCAGAGGAGAAATAACTGGTAGATTAATCGATTAGCTGACTGACAGAAATCAATCTGCAGCTACTTTCATGAGTTGTTGCTTTTTTTTAAGCAAATAAGGAAAAAATATGCTGGTTTCAGCTTTTCAAATGTAATTTTCTGAAGCTTTTCATTGTCAAGTTGAAGAAATTTGGCTTTTGATTTATTTCTTGAACCAAATGAGTCTAAATCAATAACAAATGATTTAATCGTTAGGAACACAAATCACGACAGAAATGTGGTTATTGAAATTCTGAATCAATAATTATTGATAAATTTGTGGCAATAAATCAAGTGTGACCCACACATACAAGGCACAACTGGAAAAAAACACACTGTAATAAATTATTCTGAAGTCATTTCATTTTACTTAATATATTTGATAAAATGTATTCAATATAAAGGCGTCCTTGATTTTGAGGCAGTTGTTTAATTAACTTTAATATAAAAATGTTTGAGATAGAATCTACTTATTTTGATCACATTAAATAAATCTTTATGTGTATGTAATTCTAAATCAAGAGAATTTTGAATTAATCCAACACAATGGAATTACTCCGTTTTTAATTGACAGACACTTCCTGTTAAGTTGTTATTAACTCAACTTGTAACGTAATTAGATTTAATTAATAATATTGCGTGCAATTTGTTGCCTCAATTTTATTGAGTAGCTATTGTTTATCTTTTTTTACAGTGCACATTTCGCTTATGGAACATGTTAGTTGTCATCCACATGCAGCTATGGTGGAAGCATTGATGTCATTGATTTTTGTAGCTTTGCATGCACTCGCACAAACACAATGCTGAGACACAAACACTCACACAGAGAGCGCTGGATACAGAGCTAATTCAAGGTGATATGTGTTTATCTATGCAGAGGTCATCACGCTTCTGTCTTTCTTCAACAAGCACAAAAGGCTACATTAATCAGCAAGCTAACTATTGCATCCTGTGTAATGGAAAATAATAATCTTTCATTATTTAGTTTCATGGCCACACACACACACACACACACACACACACACACACTGCATTGTCTCCTTGGTTTGCCCTGTTTGAATGTTAATGGTAAGCTGGTGTTGGTCCTCCAGAGTTTCTTCTCTGATCCACCCATCAGCTATCTTGTTTTTTTGTTTTTTCTTACATGTATTTACAGGGGGGAGGTTTGTGCTGAGCGTGCATGCTCTCCGAACTCTGCTTTGTTCCACGTTCACGTATTGACACACTTTCACACCTGGGAGCAGTGCAGTGACCGCTGGCTGCTGTTGGCTGCAGAGTGCTCACATGACATCTCACAGCGGTTGCTTGAAGAGGGCAGCGAGTTCCTTCCCTGGCAGATATTGTACTCACACTCTTGCACATATATATCTAAACCAGCAACCTTCCACCTAATAACCCAGTCCACTAACCGTTAAGGACTCGTCCATGCAGCTGGGCATACTTCTGGACGTACTTTTATGCCGAGCCGCTGAATCCGACTGCACTGCACCACTTCCAAATGTTAACCTTGGTTTCAACACTCAAGGAGTCTACTGTACTTTGTTCCAGCCACGGGGGGTTATAGATGAGCACAGTTCTGCATATGGCCATCATTCACAGCCCCAGGCTCCCCCTGAGTGTGTGTCTTGAGTGTGTAACAAATGGAGCCGAGCAGTAAAGGTATTAATGTGAAGGAATGAGCCCTGTGGTGGAAGTACAGCAGGAAGTCACTTTCTCTCCCATCTGGCCTCTAACAAGATGGAGAGGAGCAGGCAGGTGTGAGCGGTGGTCTGCTCCGCTGGCTGGATTAGCACTTCTGATGGGAGAGAAGAGAGGAGGACGATCCTCGGCGTAAGGCTGTCATTCTCTCCCCATCCCCTCCCTCGTACATCTCCTCGCCTCCTCTGTGATCACTGCTCTCTGCCCCTCGCTCTGCAGAGAGTGTGAGAGGGGGAGACTCAAAATGAGAATAAATGAGGTGTGGGGAAGGCGTTCGGGCAGTGTGTCTGTTTGTGTGCGCGTGTGTGTGTGTGTGTGTGTGTGTGTGTGTGTGTGTGCATGTACCTGCCTTCTATCATGTTCAGATCTCTTCCTCTCGCTGTAGTGTCTGGTTGTGGAGCCAAAAGACCGTCCGGGGACTCTTCATCCACTTGCTCACTGAGCGCCCCAGGGGATGGATTGAGCCTTGCAGGCTGGGATATTATCAATACAGCCCCTCCAGGCAGCCTGGGAGACAGGAGACGGAGCCACTGACTCACTCTGCCTATTAGTCTACTGCTGAGCATCGGGTTTGGGGGGGAACAGCTGGTTTCACTGGAGCCTCTGCCAACCAGACCTCCATCTTTGGCTCATCCATACCGGCTCAAAGTCTTTCTTTGTTTCCTTCTCCTTCATCCTCCAATTTACTGTCCCTCCTCTGGCCTTGCTTCTTCTCTCACAGATCTCTTTATAATCTTCACACTATTATTGCGCACTTTTCTTGCTCATTCCCCTGCCTTCGCCGATGCCAAGGTGCGCCTACACTCGCAATGTGCCGCCCGCTGTTGTAATTACACGTGCCCTGCTCTTTCTGAGAGCTTTGTTTCACAGGGAATGCTTTTTGCCCAGTCTCGTGTCAGTGTGTCTCCTCTGTGTTTTAAATCTCCATCTCCACTTTGTTTCGCAGTTGTTTGAAATTCCATTTGTGTAATGAGGAGGCTGACCTTGTATTTGCATTTCTGAAAATTGTTAATAGTTGAAGCCATCCATGTGTTGAACGGAAGCCAAAGAACTTAACATGAGATTTCTCTGGAAAATGGCTTGCTGTGATTTTTTTTGTTGCACTTATTGTGAACCCATTGTACTGTCTGTAAAACCTGAAGATTCAGGTGTGAATGGATGAAAATATATATTTCATCAGATATCAATGTATAAAAAATGAACCCAGAGAAGATTTGAGGGTAATATGCCTTACATCCACTGCACGGTTTGTTTCGGTCTGACTTAACCCAATCACTATTGTAGGTGGGATTACCAGCTGATTGCCATTTTGACCCAGCAGGAAACTGCCAATACATTATATTAAGTTTCCCAGTTAAAACACACAATGTCTTGTATACATTTGAATGGAGGTCAAAAGGATTTGCAGGTTGTTGCATTATTTCCTCATGTTTTTCACAGGGTCCAAACTTCTTTGTTCTATCCACAACTTTTGGTAACGCAAAGTCTAGTTGAGTAGAGTCGTGCCGTACCATGCAGTGAAAATACTCCAATAGATGCATCACTCACTGAGATACTGTCTAATGTTCGACCTACAGTGATTTTTTAACTTTCCCCTCTCGCTGCTGCCAACTACACAAATGCCAAATCATTCTCAATCCTCACTTTAACCTTGATGATTCACAGGGACAGATCTCTGGCCGATCTGCTCTCAGCGCCTGCACGAAGGAAACTGGAGAAACCCTCAACAGAAACCACAGGCCGGTCTCCGGAGCCAGCAGCCATTTTGAATCCCTCTCAGATGGCTTAAACAGCCGTAACTGTGACCTCATCTTTTTCGAAAAACAAGAGGAATTTAAAAATGGTGACCCTGCGAACCCTCTTAAAAACTGGGAGCTTTTTCCCCTCCTACGTCTGCAATCCCATTTGCCTCTCTGACTCCACTTCACGTGTCTGACTCCGTCTCTGTTACGGCTCCCCTGTTCCATTTTGTCCGAGCCATTATCGTGCAACAATAAGCCGGACACAGGTCACTGGTGTTAATGACCTCTCTGGTGATCCTTTGGCTGTCCAGGTCCACTCTAGTAAAGTGAAGACAAACATGTCTGGTGTGGTAAATATCCCAGAGTGACTCACAAAAAGAGGTTTTCTCCTACACACTGCTAGAATACGATCTGGTACATATGTCTGCCGTCACATTCGGAGCCTGAGTTGTTAGTTTGCGTAACTACTTTCACGCAGTGGACATGTTGTGATGTTCTGCCTCGCAGCTTTTTGCTCACTCTGACTAAATGCAAACCTTTTTATAAACTGGAGAGGCTAAATAGCATGGTTTGGCAAGATTAGTCTCCCCAGATTTAGTACGAGAAGGATTTGTGTGTCAGATGTGGTGTGTGTGCATTTATGTTTTGGAGTGTTTATATATATGTGTGTATGTGTGTGCCCACTGTGTGTATTGTGTATTTAGGCAAATCTGTGTTTGTGTTTCTCTGGCAGTGTGGTAATTTTGCATGAAATCTTTTTAGTAAATATAGCTGTTATCTTGCTCCCATTATGTCTCAGAAAGCCAGTCTTTTGAAGCTGACATTTTAAATATACGTACCCACAGGAAGATGCGCACCACTCAAGGTCCCTCAAACTTCTGTTCCTTTCAGAGATGGTGAAACTCGTGTCGCAGCTGCTCCGAATACTTTTGAAGTTAAGGTGGTACATCAAAGTAGCTTACGTAATTGGATGACTAAAAAACAAACTTTCTTTCAAATGTAAGGCTGACGTTAATTAGCCTAGGTACTCAATGGGTGCAAATTGTTCTAGAGTATCTGCAGCTTTTCAGCAACTGCACAAGCTCAGTTTTCGATAATTAGTGGAGCATTCTCACAGCCTCTGAAACTGGAAATAATTGGCTTCTCAGACTGCCAGTGTGTCTGCAGCTCTCAGCTTGTACGGCTCCATCCTTGAACCTGATGGCTTGCCTGCGCTACGTCACACAGATGATAATTGACATTATTACAATGAAACAGCGTGCATGTCGAACACCTATAAAGTCCAATTGAATTACATTAAACCTTCCAGAGATCCTTGATATGAAGCCAATCACTAGCAGGTAGAACATCTAGTTTTGTCTACTTTATTTTAGTGTTATAGCTTGTGTTGGAAAATATAATTAACTACAGTTATGAGGATCTGGCAATTGAGTATTTGATTTTATGTTACTTGATACTTCCACTCCTCTGCATTTCTGCAGGATTATGCTTTTCATTTCACTACCAGATGAAGCTAAAAGATTTAAATACACAAAGCATGTTTGATTAATACACCCAGTAGCCTGTAAAGAAGTTAAAAAAAAAGGCAACACTCATGTACTGCATATCAAACAACTCACATGCTGGTGACTGACAACAGGTCATGTAACTCTTAAATGCTTCTTGCATGTAAATGCAGCTCTTAAGTGCTCAGGAAGAAATAACTGATTATAATATCTTTCACAGCTATATAATGGAGGGAATTATTGTGAGATCACACTCTTTCTACAGGACTTAATGAACTGCCAAAGTACAAAGAGGATCTAAGCACAACACCCACAGTGTTAGCTCCACAAGCTGACATGCATGTGTACTATCATGATTACCTAATTATTAACATAAATATGCACCCTGCCGAGACGGATAGATTATAAAACTGCATCCTGAACAATTTGTCTATCAGATAATGGATCAAACTATCCATAATAGTCATCTCGGAACCTATAGTTTGTTTGCTCTGGTCCAAATCAGCTGATGAGTTTGTGTACTTTGAGTGTTGGTTTGGAAAAAACCAAAGCGAACCAAAATGCATCACTTCAAACAAAAGGAGACGGATCCCTACCTGTATTCTGGACTAGTAAATATTTCTGTGAGAGAATCACTGCTATGCTGCCACAACTATTAAAACACAAGATGCTACAGTTTGGGTTCCCTGCTGCATCAAAGAATGCAAATCATATCCGTCTACAGGGACTGTTCAACTCAAACTTGCCAAGTACAGCCGGTAGTTGGGTCGGATCGAGGTCGGATCACATTCCCACCACAAGCGAGCTGCTCCAGATCTCGTTTGGGACTGCACCGAGACTACGGCCTCAAAGGGAGAATAGAAAGTGCTGATAAAAACATCATAATATCCCATTCTGAATGGTTCAAGGTCAGCATAGGAATGAGAACCAGTTGTTTGGTCCGCAGCAAGCTTTCATTTGCAGCTTTCAGCCCAAACAAACCTCATTTATTGAGCAAATGCACCAGGGTTTGTCCAGCCACGGTGAGACAGCACTTGGACATGTTATTATTAATACTTCTGTACTTTTTCCTAAAGTGAGACTGTTAAAAAAAATTAAGTCCTGAAGTGTATTTTTGTGCTCAATGTAGCCATCATTATAATTGCTTTAGAGCTGATCTTTTAAACAGCATCAACAACCAAACAATACTGGAGCCATGTTACTGTGCTAATTACAGACGTAATGGACACAGGCTATATTTCAGCCTTCAAATGACCTGTCACACACATCCAAACTTATAATTAAGATGATACATTAAAAACACTGCTGTTTTTGGAGACGATGAATTTTAAACACCACTAATCTAGTGACACTACGGCTTAGTGAGAGCTGGTGCAGATGCAACCCATAAGAAAGAATTAAAGGATAAGTCTGATGATATACTAGATTTCTCTTATTGTCAACTAATCCCACGAGAAGACCAAAACCAACAAAGATTTGATCCCACTATTTAGTATTTTCTGTGCAGTCAAAGCCTGATGCAGCTTATTGCTCTTTGCTATAGAGTTTAAAAAACTATTGCACTGGGTTATGTTCCCTCATTACCATGAACACAGTTCATTTTGTTGCTGTTTTAGGAAGTTTTTCAGTTTTTTATAACAATGAAAGTATACATTCATGACCCTTATTTTTAAGGTTTATGTATTCAGTAGAAACCCGTCAGACAGTATTGTGAGACAGTCTTCTTCATTTGATGTGTTGAATCCAGTTGGGTGTTGTTTGGATCTTAACGACTGTGATTCAGATTCCGTTTCCAATTTGGCTTATTGTTTCCCATTTGAAAAGGTTCTGGATTCTGAGTCTTAAAACTGGAGTTTTGAGCTATTTTGGCTGTTTGAATACATTTCATTCTGCCTGTATATACAACTTAAAAAGAACAATATTATAAAGAGTTATTTGATGTTGTTTAAAAGATCAGCTATAAAGCAATTATATGATGGCTACATTTAGCACAAAATACACTTCAGGACAGTCTCACTTTAGGAAAAAGTACAGAAGTATTAGTAATAACATGTCCAAGTGCTGTCACACCGAACCTGTTTGGTTTGGCTGGACAAACCCTGGCGCGTTTGCTCAATAAATGAGGTTTGTTTGGGCTGAAAGCTGCAAATTAAAGCTTGCTGCGGACCAAACAACTGGTTCTCTGGTTCTCATTCCTATGCTGACCTTGAACCGTTCAGAATGGGATATTATGATATTTTTATCAGCACTTCCTAGTCTCCCTTTGAGGCCGTAGTCTCGGTGCGGTCCCAAACGAGATCTGAGCAGCTCGCTTGTGGTGGGAATGTGATCTGACCTTGATCCGACCCAACTACCGGCTGTACTTGACAACTGTTCACTTAGTGGTTCAACATTTTGAACCAAAAAACACAAATAAATCCCATAACATCGGATTTGGAAAATTATGTTTTTTTAACTTTCAAAACACTCACACACTCAATGAAGAATTGTGAAATGTTGCAAATTTGAACACAGGTTGCAAATATAACATATAAGAGTTAAAAATAGCATAACATGTAGTTCTGTAGTTTTATCCAAAATACATTTGACCTTATCTCTGGTTTTACTTGGCCTATCATTATTAAACAAAAACTGCCATGGAGTTTCAAGTCAGTTTTTTTAGAGGGAAGCTGACATCAGAGCCTGTAGAAGTCGTGTGGTTTGATCACATCGACTTGATCGGTGACTGCAGAAGGTTAAGGGTCATGGCCAAAACAGGTCAAAATGTAATGTAATGTAAGTTCATCCTTGAGTCCAAGAGGAATTTGAGGAAATCTCCTCAATGCATTTCTAAGATTTTGGGTTCTTGAGAATGGTATGGACGGACCAAAACATAATACCTCTGGCCAGAGCTGTTGTCGGTGCAGTGGCATAAAAACTGACCGACCTCAAAGTACGATCAAGCCTTTCTCTTGACAACCTCCCTACAGTGTCGGAAACTATAAATACTGCATACTGTACCCATAGGTTTTGAGGGACATAGGAGATGAGTAGGTGTTTGAATCTACTCAGTAATTTAGGAATCCACGTGGATACGATGCCAGGCTAATGGGTAAGAGTGTCAGTACATCTATAGCCCGGGGCTTCTGGAGTGAGCCTCTATCAGCTGTAGGGGCAGATTCCTAGTCTGTCACTGGAGGATGAATGACCGGATTAATAACCTATTTCTGTTCTCTTTTGTCATCGAGGAATAAATGCACTTGGGCTATGGGCTTTGCCGCTCCAGGAAGTGATAGTCCTGGTTTGTGGAGTTTGCTGAGTGCGAGATAAAAAAGTAGAGCTGCATCTCCACTGCAGCACGGAACTTCAAATGTGTGATGAAGGGAAAGAAAGAGTGCAAAGGGAAAAAATTTTGTCTTGATTTTAAAATGAGCATTCCTTTGCAAAGCAATAATTTCGAAGGCTTTGCGCAGATCTAAACGTTACAGTTCACCAGAGGTTTTCAGGGGCTTGAAACTCCCTTGATGGTGAAAGGCAAAGAGAGAGAGCTGCCTTCAACCTCTTCAAATATATGCAATGATGGATAATTAATCCCAATCCTTTCCTTTCTTTGTATCCCTGTGAATGGCTAACTGCAGGCTGCAGTTTCACTATTTAAGGAGGAAAAAGAAAAGCCTCAGAGAAAGACACAGAGACAAATAGTTGGCTTTCTCTGACAGACAGACTGAGAGACAGATGGGGAGTGAAAGATTTTTTTAGGGGGGAAATAAACACGACAACACATAAGTAATAAGCATGACTAGTACCCCGATGATGATGCCAGCACCAGACTCTGAGCATAAAACCCCACTTTGGTGTGTCATGGTAAAAAATCTAGTTGTGTGAATCCTTCTCCCTTTCCATCCTCAAAAACATAGCGAATCACTAACTCAGACAACTTCTAACGACCAACAGCAACCAAATGCAAGCTGCTGCCATGGCAACATCCCACCGTGCTGCATCCGCTTTCTCCGAGGTGACAGGATCGTGATTTTCCACCAGCTGTACGGCCGCTGCCACGTGTCATGTTGTGTGTGTTGACGTGTAGCATCGTGTAGCGAGCATGTTGCTGACCTTCCAGAGTGTCAGTCAAGCTGCGAAACCACAGTGAGCGAGAGGGACGGATGCACAGAGAGATGGTACAAGTACAGTAATGACACATCTCTAACTTTAACCACATTGGTTCTCTCTCATCTGTTTACTTTTCCATAAGATGGGTTTTTTATTGTCATCAAAGCCAAGGAAACATTTCTGGACAATAGAGATGTAGAGTTGGAGCAACTTCGGCTGTAGTTTTGGAAATATTATACCTCACTGTAAAATATATTTTTAAACTTTTTATCTTTACAATACCCTCAGTATTTCAGTTATATGTTGAACATTATTAGCTATATTTTATAATCTTTATTATTTTATTCCATTTAATTTATGTTTATTCCATTTATCTATTTTTTTATGTTTATGTGTCTTATTCCAGTGATGCTGCTATAACATCAAACCAGGGGCGTCTCTAGGATTTTGACACATCCGGGGCTCAGCCCAGAAGAGTCAAACAGATGAAGAACACACAATTCACACTACACTTGCATTGATAGACGAATGCTTGGTTAAGTACAGGGGTGCACTGCAAACCTGTCATATCACAGGTGAAAAAGGTGAAAACGATGCAATCCCATAACCACAGATCATCAAATGAATTACCCATTTTGAATTTAGTTTGCACCCATGTACTGACATTAGCTAGTTAGGTAACAACACATTGTTTTTCCATTTAACACATTAGCAGCTACAGTAAAAGAAGCAGGCTGTGCATGATCCCTGTATGCTAGCTAGCTGCTATCGTGTATGAAAAAGAAAATAAACAAGATGGTTCAACGTTACAGCCTAACATTAACTTTAGCTACTTTCCTCTCTAGATTCATAGATTGTGTACCTGCAAAATAATTAAGCCTGGGCTTCTTCTATAGTCTAGAAGAAGCCCAAGCCTAATTATTTTTAGGTACACAATTCTCACACACTACAATTGCATTTAAAGACAGATGCTAATAATAAAAAATAAAAAAATCGTTTTTTCCCCATGTAATATCAACTAGCTGCTAGCTAGCTAACGTTAGCTACTTCCCTCTAGTAGTTCCAGCTGCAACACTCTTTTAAAATTATACATTTTTACATAATTTCTATTTTATTATTTTTTATTATATTTCTATTCCCATTACCTCTTTGATTGCTGACCACCTTTGGGGGGAAAAACATGGAAATCTTTTTTGGTGACATGACATCTTGCTACACTTCAGCTGAACAGCTTGCTGTTGTCAAGTGGCCTGCTGCCTGACGTCGCTGTTTTGGGTGAATGACGTCACGTGCGACCTGGAGGTGTTAACCACTTGTGTGCCAAAGCCAAAGTAGTGGCTTTCTATAAAATAAAATAATTAATTGTTACTCAAACCTGTCCAAAAACACTGTTTTATCGAAGCATCAAAATAAGATAACCGAAGTTTGAGGATTTGATCTTAAAAAAAACAAAAATATTTTTTTTTTCTTTTTTTTTGAAAATTAATATTCGGGGCTAATTAAAAAACATCCGGGGCTGTAGCCCCGAATGTTTTAGCCTAGGGACGCCACTGCATCAAACTTTCTCATCGTTGATTAAAAAGATGGATTAAAAAGTCCATCTGTCTGTCTGTGTACCATCCATCCATCTTTAGGATGCACAGTTTGAAGAAAAGAGTGTTCCGTGACCCATGTTTGGGCATTGTATGCTTTTATTTGAGAGAGAATTAACAGTAAAGGGGATAGAAACAGAGATGAACAAAGATATGTAACAAATCTCCAGTCAGACTCAAAACTGATAATTTGTGGTTCATGGTTGGTGCCTTAAGCCCAAGGCCCTGGTCCCTGTCGGTCACTCAACTGACTATACGACCAATACACCCACAATTATTCCACCAATTGTCCAACTCTATGAAGTCTTCTAAAGGCTGAATCTACAATCTATACATCATATTTATTATTGCATTAAATTGTAGGAATACTCTACACTGCTTTAAACTGGAGGTTGCAGATGTCTCGAGAGATAGAAGTTAAATCCTTTACTACTCGTCAGAAAAAACTTTAAACCACCAGCCAGACCTCTAAGAGCTCCGACACGGTGGAGGCATGTGACTACTGTCTTGCCTGTGGCTTCATATCAGATGTGAATGTGTGCCTCGACGTGCGACTGTGCGGGCGTGTGTACTGAATTTGCATGTACATGAGTGTGTGTGTGTGTGTGTGCGTGCTGTGTCACTGTATTTCTGTGTGTGTTTCAGTGAGAACAACGTGCCCTTTTAGAGCAACTCAAAGTGGATGAGCCCGAGGGGCCCGTAGGGGTTGGTAAAAATAGCCCCGAGGCTGATTAGGAGCGAGGCGGCGGGGGGATTTTAAAAACCTGCTCATTACAGCACCTGTAAGGCCTCTTTAAGTAGCCCTTCTGCAGAGCCCAGCTGCTCACATCTGCCAAGAGCTGTTCGCCATGCCCGTAAACTCCTCTCACGCATCCTCCAGGGGCGGGACATCACAATGCAAGACGACGACAATGGTGGGTAAAAACTCTGGCCTCAATACATCCCCCAACACACAAAAAAGTAACTTCATCTATGCCAGAGTGGCGTGCTGCTTGAATTTTTAATAACATCCTCATTTTGCTATTACCATTCTCCATATGGAACAGGGAACTTCTGCGTTTAACCTTCAAATTAAAAACTTGCTTGATCAAATTTCCCTCCATTTCCCGTATGGAGACCATAAACGGTGCAAAGCCGAGGAAAGTTTTATAGCACTGCATTCCCCGCACACCTAAACGAAAAACTGACACAGTGTAGAAAAAAGAAATGACTTACCACTCCTTTAAAACAATAACACAAACAGCTCAACCATGGTTGATTAAAGTTGTCCTCTATAAAGGGTATACGAACTCCCTGAGAGCGGTGCTTGGCGCCGTTATTGAACCAGCAATCTGTGGGGTCTGAAGAGGCTACGGCCCTCTGTCAAAGTACTGCTATGAAGTCTCAGCCTGCCCTGACCCCGGTTGACTCCCATCAGCCCTCCTGCTGGGACAGTAAAACAAACGTACCCCCCATAGACAGGCTGTTTAGAAATGCGCTGTACTGAAGTCTGTCCCTGGATGCCTCTTGGAGGGAGAGACAGAGGAAAAGACAGATACAGTAAGAAAACAGACAGGCACTGTAATAGCTGGGAGAAAATGCAAAACAGTCTTTATCAGTGATTACAAATGTGATCAAACCATTTTTGTCATGCTTAATATTAAAAGAAAATGTTTTCATACAACTGATGCCAAATGAGAAAAACACACAGCAGTGTTTTTTTCTTGTGCTTGTTTAAGCACTTTGTAGCAACAATTCTGCAGTGATTCTGCTTCTGATGTTTGGATGTCGGTTGATGTCAGCGCTGTAAGTGAAATAGCTGGATATTCGGGTTCTGGCATGAGTTTTGGCAAACAGCTGGGCTTGGATTCAGTTCAGGATGTGGCGGACTGTTTGACGCTGCTGCCATGTTCTCTGCTGTTTTCCAAGGATTTAAATGTTTCCTTTAATTACCCCAAACCCTGTGCTATCTGCATGTGGACATACACCCTCTGGAAGTAGTCTTGAAGTGGTGTTTTAGTTTGTGGAACTTGTTGGGTCAGAATAGAAAGTTTTGGCTTGTTCATACATATTTAACATATATTAAGTATTCAAGTAGCATCACATTTCTGGCTATTGTGATAACACTTTGTTTTTGTAGGCTCGTCTTTGTGGTTTTGATGCAATACTCTGTTATTAGTTGTAATGTTTCAATATCTAAATATTAATTCTCTCAGAGACAGACAAAATCCTCCTGCCGGGGACTGAGAAACCCCGGGCAACTTCGGTAAACTATTGCTTCATTATGAAATTCAGGAACATTTCAAACATTACACCGTATGAACACTGAGAAAACACTTCACCTAAGGGCAACAGGTCACAATAGGCTATAAAACTAAACATCACCTTTGCTACCCTTCTGAGAACCTGTAGGCTGATCTTCCTGCTCCGCTCATTTCATTTGCGCCTGCCACAGTATAACCCACTTGAACGCCAATACGCTTGTTGTACTAACCTCAGCATCTGTATCTTAAAGCATGCGGTTAAAAGTTCTCGGGAAAAATTGTAAACTTTGGTTCCGCATTACATGCATCAATCTAAAAACTGTGAATTATGCGTCATCTGTTTGCACCAGACCGTGACCTCTGTACCGTGATGGTACAGATGGAAAAAAAAAAAAAAGCCACATTCAGTACCTGTGTGGGCTTGTGTATGAATTCCACACATTCATGTATATTTTCTATGTAGTTTCACATACCAATTACCAATATCTGTATTCTTCCAGTGAAGGTCACTTGCGCCTGGTCGCCTAAATCCAACACACAGATTTGCATTTAAACTTCCACCTATTCATGACTTTCACCTATTCATGACTGAAATCTGTCAAGTAAATTACAGTCATCTTCCAGTGGCTAACCTGTCGCCCCTCCGTATGTACACACATGTATGCATATAGGGCACACATACACTTCCTTGCATACAAATGTCAAACACAATCTTTCCATCCTTCAATCTACCACCCATCCTTTAATCTTTTGTATCCTTTCTTTTCTCCCTCACACACACACTCCAGTCACAGCTGTAGGTTTTCACCTAATCCTGCTGTCCTCTCGTGTTATAACAGCTCTGAACTCGAGCCCTGGGAGAGAGGGGGCTCGCCCACACCGTGTTTTCACAGACCGCAGCATCTGGGCCTGCAGACGTCACTCCTACGGTGTCCTGTTTGGGGTCAAGGACACATTGGGGGATCAAAAAAGAGTCGACATATATCACTTGTTAAAGATAATATACTTTGGGGGAAGTGGATGAATGAGTGATAACGTAATAAGATGTTGTCGGGAATGTTTAAACTTCTGTGAGGCATCTTGTAGATTTCCTTTTCACTTTAATTTCTACTTCTTGAACATTTGTTTTTCTCTTCCACACTAAAAAAAATATAAAAACAGGAAGTGTATATTGCAGAAATTGCTTTCTGTCTTGTTGATCTTTGTAGCTTAAGTGCTGTTTCCAGTCCCCTTTCTCTTGCCTTTTCCTCCACAGTTTATTTTTCTTTTTATCCCCTTATTTCATTGCCTCCTCCATCTCTCTCCCTCCTGGATCATAGACCTCCTGACCCGCTTTGTCCAGAGCACACAAACATATTTTCTGTGATGTCTGCCAGCTGCCTGGCTTAGTTTGGCTCACCCCAGCTCAGCCATGGCTCCGGTTTTTCTGTTGGCCACTGCTGAACCGTCCGGCCCCGCTGAAACAATCATGTGGTCCCCAGCCTTTTCCAGGCATTTCCTGGGTCACCTGAGCAGCGTACAGCCCTCCCTCCCCTACATCCTCCCGCTCCCTGCCCCTCGCTGGCTCTTCCTGCCTGGTTTGGAAGGTCCTGAGAGGGGTCAGAGTGGCCTGGTGCGCAAGTGGGAGCCATACTGCGGATATTTATTATTTCATTTAAGTCCTCCCTTTGCTCTGGAGAGTAGAGGGACCACTGATGTCTAACGGAGGTTGAAGGATAGTTCACAAGGTGACCATGTGAACTGTTGAACCCCACAAGTAGGGCTGGGTGTGTGTGTGTGTTTTTATATTTTGTGCAAGTGTGTGAGAGTATATGGCTCTTAAAAAGACCCCCTGAAGAGTTTAGCAACTATGAGTTTATGTGACATGATAAATTCAGAAGAGAGCATGTGAACGAGCAGCCACACACAAACAGACACACACATGGTCACAGCTGTGCAATTTGGGAGAGGGATGTGTTGTACTTTTTAAGTAATTGCATCATTTATTTTATGTTGTTTGGAAACACCTTGTGTTATTAAAGGAATTTCCAGTTTCATAAAACCACGGTCTTATTTTTTAGTTTTGGCCGCCATTCCTGTGTTTGCATTCACAAATGTAAATGCTGAGTTGTGGGAACATGGTGACATAGTTAAAAACAAGTTTGACAAGGCAAGAAACGTGCAGTTAGATGATCTGATCAAGTTTTAAACCATGTTGTTTGTCCGTAAACATACATTCACCCAGTTAAAGTACCTTTGCATTAACTAGGCACATTTCCTCACGCTGTATTTTCCTAAAGAAAATATTTATCAATTGATGTTATTTGTTAACTTATATTTAGTCAGATGTCGTGTTTCGCAGGGCTGCAACTCTCTTAGTCGATAAGCCAACTAATTGATCGTTTGGTCTTAGTCGACTAATATTTCTTGAGTCAGTTAGTTTTTTGAATACTTTCTTTTAACAATGCATGACTCCAGTAAACATAGGATTTAAAGTGGTGCTTTTGCATCTTTTTTCTCTTCGAGTCAAATTAGAATTTCTTCAGCTGAGGACAAATGTTTTGTAGGATAATGTGCATTGTTCATAATGCATGGTGAAAAGTGGCACACAATTCACAGGCATTTAAAAAGAAAAAGTAGGTCACTGGTAAATATGATAAAACTGTATATCTAGATAATACACGCAATGTTTTTTTCAGCATTATACATTAAATTGTGCTCAATTTTGCCTTTTTTCTGAGTGCTTTCTTACTTTCAGACACCTCAACAAGTCTAATTTAATCTTACGTTAAAATGTTTGGAAGTTAACCAATAAGAACATTAACCCTACTTTAAACAAACTCCCTGGATAAACAGAAATACTGATATTTATTTGGAAAATAAAATAATGAACGCTTAATGTGTAAAAAAGTCTTATTGGTAACAGTCGCTTGTTTACAACCGCCATGTTTCCAGATCTCTGCCATTATTTTGGTGAGTACAATTTTGTCATAGTCACCAAAAAAACTTTTGGCCACAGACATAAAAAAAAGCCAGACCAAAGTTAAACTTTTCTTTTTAAATCCCAACTTGCATCAATAAACCTTTAACAAGCAGCAGCCAGTCATTACAAACGCATGCTGTGCAGCCAAAAACATCTTTATTTTCAACTTTAGTGGAGCTCCAAAAGTTTCCAAAGATGCCAAATAAGTCAGACTGAATTTTGGGGAAATGTGTAATAAATGATGCACCAGACATCTTTAAAAAAGAGCACATGATGTAATGGTGCAGCCATAAAAAAATAAAATAAAAACATGAACTCTTAGGTTTGAATATGTGACTCAGTGGAAAAAGATGTTTTTATCCAACTTGGAAGAAACTTGAGGGAAACTGAAAGAAAAAAACTTTATGTTAAGAAGTGTAAACAAGCTGTAATAAAATCTAATAATATAACATTTGAGAATGTGTGGGTGAAGACATACAGGTTTATCTTGACTGCACGTCTTATTGTGTGTTTGTGTGTACATGCATATTTTCATTACATGTGTGCAGAGTAAACTGAGGTTTAACCTGTTAGGGGAAGTTTCAATGCAGTCTGGCCAATATCAGCTCCTTCCCCAAAGCCAAATGGAGGCTGATTGGGGAGCCGGAGCGCGACAAACCAAAGCAGCCCAGAGTCCTAACATCATTATAGGGCTGAGAGAGGCAATAAAGCCAGGTCTTGGGAGATTACCTCGGCTGCAGCCAGCGTACAAACCCACTGCTTTCTTTGTTTGTGTGTGTGATCTTTTTGTCTGGCCTTGTACGACAACATGATAGATGATTTAGTCTGCAGGCTGCATGTGAACTCATCCTGGTTTTCATCACCTGGAGAACCCTCTGATACATTTATATGTCACTGCTTATTGTGAGTGCGTGCTACAACCCTGGGACAAAAGAGAGGAGTTTTTACAAGAGTGACTACAGGCTTTAATTTCAGATTGTAACTTGTCAGCATGGATGTAGGCTGCCTCGGTACCAAGACGCAACAGATGAAGGTATCGCTTAGCGGAACAAGACAGGGATGGATCCCATCTGCAACCAGTTGCTCCTGGGAAGGAATGAGATTAATGATTTTTACAAACATGATGAATGGCTGAGATCGGCGATGACAGGCTTTGAGTGACGGGTTACAGGTGTACACCCTCCCAATTCCCCGAACTCTTAAACTCTACAGTCACTCCCCTCCTTTCTTCTTCTGAGGAAACAAGTGCGACAGCCGCTCTTATCCGCCACCGCCTTTTTCTCTGCAGCCAGCCGCGACGGCGTGCCCCGCCTGAGGTTATTAGGCGATTCGTGACCTCTGACCCCGTGTAATAAACACGGTTAGCTGCGTCTATGAAGTCTGGCTGTCGGTAGTCACCAGCTGAATCCCTGGGACTTTGCTGCTTGTTTGCTGCGCTCAGTCTTTGCCAAGCAGAGAAACAGTTAAGCTGTCACACATCAGAGAAGACAAGTAGCAGCCTTTTGTGCAGCACAGTACCAGTTGGCCTGATTGTTGGGAAGAAAAGGGAAAATCAAAGGCCTGCGAAAAACAGCTGCAGATGGGGTTAGAGTTACAAAATAAAGATGACGAGGACCAGGCCAGACTGTGGTCATTTGTGGGAGACTGACTGTCGAAGTTTTAAAGCCATTACAGAGTTGCTGGTATTCAAGTTTTGACAAGACGTCACCTTTCACTAACTTCTGCCATCAGCGTGGCTTCTGATCTGGAGTGGCATCAAAACTGAGGCGACGACTGAGAACACACTGAAACCTCATTAATGCACCCTGTCATTTCATTTATCGTCGATTCTTGATGCAAACACTCCTGCTGTTTTGACTTCCTCTTTTGCCACCAAGTAAAACATTTCTTTATGGTCAGTCTGACTCAGTGGCTGGTTGTTTGATGGGTTTCTACAACTCATGACTGAAACAAATTATATCAAATAACCTGCCAAATATTTATTTGATTACTTGTGTGGTCTGGAAAATATCCGAAAATACTGAAAAAGTCTTCAAAGTTTCCTACAGTTAAAGTTATCACCTTACGATTGTCGCTTGGTTTGCCTGACCATCAGAAACTCAGTTTACCATCACAAGTGAAATAAAATAATGAAATCCTTATAACTGAGAAGCTGGGACTAGAAAATTATATTAGAAAATAATGGAACTAGTTGCAGGTTAGATTTTCTTCCACCTAGAAGATGATGATTTTTATGAAACTTGGTGGAATAACCGTTTTTATAAATCTGCGTTATGGGGCAGATACATCAATGATAAATGAATTATGTTTAATTAATCGATTAATTGTTTAAGCTCTTATTTTACTGCCATTAATGTTTGTCCTGTTTCATTTATATTAATTTCAGGTTTGATTGCATTTTAAATATGTATTTCACCATTTTATCAGCAAAATAATAACTTCAATGAGGTACAAACAAGTTTAATGCAAAAAGATTACTTTGTAAATGCTTGAAAAAGTATCATGATGCTGTGCATTATATTCTAAACTATGATAATGAACAGTAATAAAACTGCAGGACAAATCTAGCTGAGCTTTTTTTGGCTGGACACCAATAAATTAAACTTAGTGGCTGACTCACATATGTATATATTAATGAGAAAACACTTCATTCTAAAAGGATAGCACTGTGGTCGCCACATATTCACATTTGTATGGACAGCAGTGAGGAAGAGCTCGAGGTTAAAAAGAGCAGAAAAAGGTCTTGGTACTGGACAGATGAAGGGATCAGGTAGAAGTGAAAAAAACTCTTCTCCTCTTATGAGTTCCCCAGCAATGATCCTCTACACATGCTGCACTTTTTCCTCTGAGTCAAAATGAAAGGCAGCAGCAGGGAGCGCAGGCCTGAATCCCACAACTCAGTAAACGGACCTGACAACCTCTGATATCGCATCCTCTTTTTCCTCGTCCCCAGAAGGTCCTCACTTTCTCCCCGCTCACTCACCCTCCCTTCGTTCTTCTTTCTGAGGCCCTGCAGCGTGCAAAGTGTGCTCAGCAGCAACTCTTTCAGAGACTTTCTCTCTAGCAACCACATATGCAGGATGCTAACACTAGCAAGATCACACTGCAGACACTATAAGAGCAACCTATATATGTGGCCAAAGGTTGTTGAACAAGAAAGCCTCTTCCTTTACTTTCTCTCCTTCTTTTCTTTCCATCTCCCTTTCTGCATTTATAATGACCAGTGGACAGTGAGTAATATGGCAGGGAATTACACAGAAATGTCCATTTCTCTTATGGAGAGGATAAACTTGTGGAAAGTAGGACGCCGGTGATCAGAAATGCCCCCACCCACTCATAGAAAGAGAAAAAAAGGCAGCGGTCACCTTGGATAGAGCGAATCTTACCCTCCAATTTTCTGTTGCAATCGCACAAACACACACACTCACACACCTGCAAACACAAACACACTCGAGCACAAAGACTTGCTCCGACTCAAATATACTTTTTTCCTCTTCTCTGCACACACAAACACGTACACACACACCCAGTGGGAGGCTTTACAGAGTGCCCGACTCGATGTCCAACCTCGCCGTTGCGCAGAGCTCATGAAATCTGGCTGTCATGCGTCCGCTTGACAGGTATCCTTGACAAAGCAAATCCCAATCTATATGCAGCGTGGCAGGCGGGGACCTTGTCAAATGCTAATGCCAGGGACACTTTAGAGGTTGTTGCCCTCTGTGGCTATTTTTACAAACAGTCTATCTCCCTGGTATTCCTGTGTGTGGAGCAGTACTGGAGCGAGCCAGCTGGTGGCGGTGTCTGCACTTGCTTCATCAATCACTCCCTTTCGCTTTCTCTCCCTCTGCCCTCTCTTCTTGTTATTCATTAAAGCGCCTCGGAATAATAAGTCCCCAAGAAACTGGGAACATGTGATGAAGTCGTAGTTAATAATGTATACGCCCCCCACCCCTCCTCCTCCTCCCTCCATCTTTTTATCCCCACTTCTCCCTCTGCCTCTCTTCCTTAACTCTCTCCCCATTCAGCCCCCTTCCACCACACAACTGCGTGCTCCACCACACTCAATGCGCCCATGCCCTTGCGGTGAATGGGGGTAAACACGCATTAACATATTTATATCTTAAGCCCCCCATCCGAAAAAAATTGTGACAACAACGCCGATGTAAATGGGCTCATTTGAAAGCCTTGAGAACACAACTCCTTTCACACTTCAACGCCGCTCTTTAATTATGCCGTCTTAATGTGTCGGTGAACCCTAACGCGCCCAAAGTCTGCTCCGGGAATGGTCACTTGGATGTTTTGGCTGTTGTGGTTGTCATATCCAGAGAGGTCCCACACACACACACACACACACACACACACACACACACACTGAGAATTAGCTCACTCAATCTCTGTTGCTCAGGCTCTTGTGCCGTGTGTGGAGAGAGATTGAGGTGCTGTGATCTATCTGAGAGGCCCTGCTGCACTTCTCTATGATGCTCCCAGTGACGTAGCGAGCGCTGCGTTTCTTTCCATCTCATGTTGACCGCCGCTAACTTTGAGCCTCATGCAGATCACGTCCTACCTCCACATGCAACTTCAAACACAGCAAACGAACACAGGCGGAAAATGTGTTTAAACCATCAAGGCGGTTTTAGTTTTTTCCCCCTATTCTCCCCTCTTTTCTACCAGCAATCAAACCTGAATCGTGAGGTTTTATTCAGCATTCAGGCCCTGTGGTTTGCGGGGGCAGACCCAGGGATTGTCCTCTCTGTCTGAGTCAGGATTCATGGTGGACGTCACCCATTCTGGCTGCTGCCTTCCCCCCCATGAGCAGGCTTTGAGGGAGATGCACTTTCAACAGCACAAATGAGAACAATGGGGGATGTCGTTGTTCTGCATTTGCGGCTCAATTATTAGAACGCAACAATCGATAGTGTAGCTCCGGAGTATTTTTATAAGGAGCTGAGTAATGCATACTGCTCATGACACTGTCACAGGAAATGGAGGATAATACTGTGTACACTGTGGAAAAAGCAGGCTCAGGAGAATCCAAATCGATTTAATTCAATTTGGGTCAGGCTGTCTTATTTCAAGGTGGGTTTTTTTCACTCACAGGCAAGAAAAAGAGAATCTGGACAAAGTCTCTTTTACACTCCCGCCTGCTTCCCCCCCACCCCTTTTTTCTCCCCTTTCTTCCTTTATTTGTCCTGGAAAGAAATGACTTGGGTTACAGGATAAATTATTTATTTCAAAAATTGACTGTATCCTTCATGCTTTGCTCTCGTTCTCTCTTATTCTCTCTCTGTCTTTCTGTCTCTCATAAGCTCCAGATGCAAATGTGACTGTGTCCCTTCCCTATAAATAGCAGCCGCCAGAGGGTTTCTTCCAGGAGTCAGCCGCAGTTTTTCTACCGTACCAACATAACCAGGGGAGGGGAGAGTGTGAGAGCAACTCTGTGGCAATACAGCCATTCCCACATTCAGTCAGAATACTCCATCAGCATAGAGATAAGTGAGGAGGGGAGAATGAAGGGGGGAAAAAAAGTTTTGAGTGATTCGTCAGCATGACCCGGAGCAGCCTCCTGATAGGACGCCTGCCTTTTGGTGCTCCGTCTTGATTGGCTGTCACAACGTGCCCCAGTTTGGTGCGTATCTTTCCCTCACGGTTGGAGACTTGGGTTTAATGAATCTCACAACTGTCCATGGTGTTGATAATAAGAACTTCACAATTAGCCTTTAAATGATGGTCTTGTGTATTGAAGTGTTATAAATACAGTGCCTCGCAGTGTTATTGGCACTCTGATGATGAGCTAAAGAGAGGCAAATTTAGAAAATTGAGAATATTGTATCTTACGGTTGTGATTGCTCTGTAAATTTATTCTAATTTATTATTATTTGCACAATGAGAAGATTTTTTTCTCTGAAAATGTGATGATTATTGCTTCAGTGTTTAATGTGTCTGTCATTCCTTCACTGCAGGATTATTGAATGTATTTCAGTGGGTTTTCAGGTATACGGAGCAGGTCCCGTGGCAGCGACTACATGGCTGAATGCATAATGTCACGCTGTCAGGATTCGAAAGGAGAACGTGAACCACCAACAGTAACTACCTTACTGTGACCAAAACAGTAATACAAATGGTTTGTTTCCTCTGACTGGCTCATTTGTACTTGCAATATACATATACATATACATGTACATATATGTGTGTGTGTGTGTGTGTGTGTGTGTATCATATTATTGCAACATTTGGTTATTGAGATCAAATCAACTGCTGCAAGTAGCATTAAAACCAGATAGTTAAAACAACATCTCAATCTTAAACGCGTAAACAGAATACAGGGTTATTCTGAAGGTATAGCAAAAAAGGGTTAATTTAATAAAATAAAATAATTTAAATTTAAAAAAAAAATTGAAATTACTGTTGCAATCTCTTTCTTTACAAAAATATTTTTTCTGAATATCGCTCATCACAAATCTGGATAAAAATAATATAATTTCCTCGGTGTAGTGACAGTAGCCGACCAAAAAATGTATTTCTTTTTTTTTTTTTCAATCGTATTTACCAAATAATAACTATAGTTCTTGATAATGCCACATGTTTATTACACACAGTTAATAAGAACATTTATTAATAACCAAATTATAAAAACAAATAAATATTCAAATTTCTATTACTTAAAAAAAAGAAGAAATGTAAAAAAATAAGAACTTGAACTTAACCTGAAACAGCAATCTCTAAATATATGCAGTGCTAAGGTGTTATGTTGGGTTTTTTTCCTTCTTTTTACAACTTATAATTGCATTTGCTGACATCCAAATGTTTGTGTTTTTGTGTGAATAAAATCCGTCATCCAGAAGGGCACCACTTCTGTCTTTCATCACAAATGTTCACGATAAATAAAACTTCTAATCTTTTGATGAGACTTGAAAAATTAAATTCAACAGCACTCAAGTGAGAATTTAAAAAGGAGATTCATTTGGATCGTTGCCTGGAGGATGGAGGAACGGCGTTGCAGACTTTTTGATTTATGAAAAAACTCTTGTGGAGGATGTGAGTGAATATGACACAAACCCTTTCAATACGTACTCTCCCTTTCTGATCCCTTTCACTTTAATTTTAGTGGCACAACACAAGCAAACACACACAGAAATATAATGCAGGTACACAGATGCACACACAGTCCCTGCCTCTCTGTCCTCATTAGGGAGGCTGTATTGTTTCACAGCTGATTGTGAGGACTGCACAAAGTGATCCTGATGAAGTCTTTATTTTTCATCCCAGCTAACTAATCAATTTCATATTCTCTTTTCCCCACGTCCCCCCCTCTGTCTATCCCCGCCTCTTTCTCTCTGTCTCTCTCCCTAAAAGCCTGACACAGAGCCAGGAGTGAGACAAACACCCATGGAAATCATTTCAATAAAGACTGCCATCATATATCCATGGTGCTAACACTGTGATAGCAGGATTCATAGCAATTCAATTAAGTAAAAGGAAAAGGGGGAATGGAAACGTCTCTGCCTGATAATATTCGCTTTACTCGCCAAGCTTTGCGTCAAAAAAACCAAAGACAAAAGTGTGAGAAAACCCTGCTTTTCAAGCGAAACACACAAGTTATGTATGAAAATATGCATGTGGTTCTAGTTTTAGAGGGATCTCGCAGGCATGTGATTGCATGGGTTTATTCATACATTCAAATCTGTTTTCGAGTGCTGGGAAAAAACGAGGTAGGGTCACTTCCACGGAATAAAATCAGATGAATGAGGATGAAAAAGTGCAACAAAAAAAAAAAAATCCAAATGCACACAAAGCCATTTTTCTGGTGTAACCAGAGCGCAGCCATGCACAGCCTAAACATTGACTATACAGCACAATCTAAATAAATGGCTGCCCCTTGTTACTTAATGTATTCATTTAAACCAACCTGAATTGCATTCCCTGTGAATGATATCACTGTTGAAAATGCATGAACACTTGTTCACAGGCCCAACCTTTCAGAGCCTGCAGTGGTTCTTCCCTGAAGAGACTCTACTCTTGAATTGTTTAAATCTCTCTCTCTCTCTCTCTCTCTCTCTCTCTCTCTCTCTCTCTCTCTCTCTCTGTCGACGATTCCCACAACATGACACAGACATGAGACCCGTGTCGCCAAGGAGTCAAGCCGCCTGAGTCCTGAGACAACGGCCTCTAATCCAGTGGTGTTTTCAAAGCAAGATGAAGGGGCAATGGAGTGCACACAAGTGCAGATTTTAGTGGAGCAGCTAAGCTATGGTAAAATATTTGGAGCCAGCAGAGCACGGATTTAGCTTCTGAAGCAGCACGCTCCACTCCACTAGACGCCATTTTTAGGGTGTGTGAATATATGGATGACACTGACTTTTGTCAAATTGGGTTTTGTGCTCATTTCAAGTATTTTGCCTGTTAGAGAAAATTTAAGGAAAATCTGCACAATGAGATGCAATTTTGGCATTGAAAAACATACCAAGTACAAGACCTCCTGGTTTTATTAACAATAAAATATATTAAATATAATTTCTTCCAATGAATGATACTGGATTATTTAAAAAAAACCCCGATATATTTTATATTTATTATCACTGCACAAGTACAATGAATGCCTAAATAAAAACAGAAACTATAAATGTTTTAACACTGAATGAGTAAAAGATAAAAAAAATATAAAATTAGATATATAATATAATATGTACTTAAATCTATAATAATATAACATAGTATATACACAAAAATAAAGACAGAAATATATATTTTCCTCTCATTATGGTATATTTATTGTATAGAGTATTTTAATCAAAATACAAAAAAAAATTTCTACTGTTTAAAATTTTAAAATACGGCCAACATAATAATAATAATAAAATAATCAATGAAAAAAATAAAAATAGTAATGTTTCTGTAATATCTAGCTTGTTTTCTCTACATTCAGCAGGGAAACTAAACTAAATGGATATCTAAATCCATTGTGTCCACAGAGGCTGCTGTGTGCTCGCTGCCTGCCATTTGCAGGCCTCTGTAGCTCCATTAGTTAGCTTGGTGAGCTCCAGCTATGGTACCTCACGGGACAGCAAATAACAGCTCTGCTGAAGGCTCTTTGAGAATGACCGATTGTACATTTGTGGGAGAAAGCCCACCGCCGAAAAAGAATTCCATTGTGATCGTCCACATTCATCGAAACTGAGGCTTTTTCTTTCCTCTTTTTGACTTCCGCGCCATATTTGCAAGTGATGAAAATGAGATTGTGAACTCCAAAGGATATTTCTGTTGAGGGGTGGGCGATATTTATCTCTTTGGGTCTGTTTACCCTTTTCACCAGCAGGAATATTAACAGGAATCCAACATTTAGTGCTGCAGTAATCCCAGTGATTAAGACCTGCTGACAGTTGAAGGTAAAGTTTATTGTTACTCTGGGACCCAGGGTGCGCTGCCATATTAAAAACTGGCTCTGCATGCAGAGCTGGCCGTGAAAGCAGACACAAGAGACGAGGCGAGATCAAAGGGCTGCCCAGTGAGGATCTCACCACTACAGTGGTACTGTTCAGCTGGGGAATGTGTGCTTGTGCCTGTGTGTGTGTGTGTGTGCTGTGTGAGTGGATCCGTACTGTAATATAGACTCAGTTGGAAACCAAATAGCACTGTGTGAGCAGTAATGTAGAGGGAAATAAAGATGTAGATAAAATATGACCTTCAGTTGGTCATATTAAGACATCACAGCCAAGAATATGGAAATACCGGGAAATAAATAAATAAATAAAATGATCTTCGTGTTTTTTAGGCCTACATTCATTTTCTGCTGCTTTATTCTGAATTAAAATCACATAAATTGGTGAGTAAACTATATTCTAAAAATAAATAAAGAGGTAAATTTATTGTTTAGGGGTAATTCTAATACATGCACTGATACTGATACTGATATCGGGCCGATAATGACTTAAATAGCTGTGTCGGCTATGGGTGACTATGAGGATGATCTATTAAATTAAATTCTATGTTTATTTACTGTTTAAATCAATTTAAATCAAATCAATTTAAATAAATAAATTTGCTAAATTTAAAATAGGTACAGTTAATTATTTTTTCATCATTTTAGTTATCATTTTTGTAATTCCTGTTAATGATTTCTTTACCGTAGTTGCTGGTGCACAATTTATAATTTTAATAATAAATAAAAATTCAGTAAATTTACATCCAATTTGTAACGAAAAGCAACGTTTAAGTCAAGTGTGATGATCCATTACTCATAAAAGAATGATCCCAGTCACTCAGCTTATTAATTCAGCACTGGTGCTGGATTGGTACTCGTATCAGCTGATACACGAAGCTCCAGTACTGGTATCTGGACAGAAAAAAGTCAGGTCGGTTTATCACTGAATTGTAGAAAAACAAAAGCTGTGGAAAAATACTCACACAAGAAGCACCTGGGACCTGACCTTCACATCTCACAAACGTTAGAAAAACACAAAGAAACAAAATAAAACAAAACAAGGAAAAGAAAATAAAATAAATAAATGACTGGTTAGAGGGCACAAAAACAGGACCCACACTGCCACACAGTACATTCCAATTGCACTAACATTTTAAAAAAGCACAGCATCCATTTTTTTTGGCTCTCCCACCCAATGTCCAATCAGATGCTCAGGTTGGAAGATGAAAATGCCACTTTTCCTGCAGGCAGCCCCGGGCATGTCATTAGGAGAGGAATTTGATGCCCTGTACAAGCGCTTGGAACTATCAAGTGCAGTAAAAGTGAAAACTCATCAGTTTTTCTCCAAATTTCACCATGTCCTTGACTCAAGTGTTCGTGGCAGAGAGAGAGGGAGAGAAGGAGAGAGACAGAGAGGGCCTATAGGATTAGGCCTTTAGGTGTCACTGTACTTTCAAGAATGCGTCCTGCCCCCTCACACAAACACATGCACTCACACACTGTAACAAAATGGTGTCACGTTGGGGCATCTATTGTTCAAGAACGCTGGGTTTGGCTTTCAGTCTGTCGTGGCAGCACAGAGAGGGCCCTGTGCTCCACTGAGTTCCCCTCTCCAGGGACGGGTGATTAATGGCCAAAGCAACAACTTTGGAGTTCTTCACAAAATCAAATTTCTCACCGAGACGTCAATACAGACCAACTCTGACTGCAGCAGAGAGCACATTTACCTTTTTTTATTTGCCCCAAACTTCAGTGCCATTCCTTTTTTTTTTCTTCTCCCAAACAGCAATTGTTCCGCATTCCCACAACCGCAGGAAATGTGCAAGAGTGCCGGACATATCGAGCAAAGACGAGGTTTATAAGGTGTAATTGTGACAAATTATACTAGCGTTTACTTGTAATATACCTTGTAATTCCATTCGCGCAGAGTAAAATGCTTTTTTGAAAAGGCAGACGGAAAGTAGGGAAAAAACAAGAGATGAAAAGAGGCTTTTTAAAGTCTCAACATTACACATTCAACACTGCAAGAACAAAGCCCTGCCATAAATACATCCATATGCTCTCTGTTTGTGGCTACGCATATTTCTATTCAAGGAAAAACATGCGGTTTTATGCTGAAAGACTTACTATTCAGAAAATAACCTTTGTAGATGAGAAGATTTGAAACAGTTTTTCCCTCCCTTCCTCCTTCCTTCTCCCCTTTTCTGTTCTTCCTCCCTCCCTCTCTCACTCTCACTCTCACTCTCTTTCACCCAGCATGATTTTACTGCTGTATCACCCCAGATAGAGATCTACTGTCTATGCTGCGTTCAAGACTAATCAGCCCTAGCATTGTTATGTTGTTAATATTCAGACAACCCTCTGCCAAAAAAACGACAGGCATAATCACAGGGCCCGAGCAACAGCAACGACAAACACAGCCCCAATGACTACAAATACCAGCCGTAAACACATGCTAATAAACACAACACAGACTGTTTTGAGTCAGTGATCTGGGGACGGGGAAAGCAGACCTAGTTAAACGAGGTCTCTAAAAAACAAATTTGTGTGTTTATTTGTGGGAGCTGTTCATGTTGAGGAAATGTCACCTCAGGCGGCTGCTGTTGTCATGGTGTCCTTTTCACCTCGTTAGGATTCGTACGGGCCACTCTTTGTGCTGCTCAGAGCAGTCCGTGAAAGCTAAAGAACCCGTAGGATCCTCATCAGGGAACATTAAAAATATAACAAGAGGTTAACAGTGCTGGCCAGGATGGGCATGCGCTGTCTGCCATGCTTAATAAAAAAGCAAATCTCAGCTATCCCCAAAGAGGGCTGAACCATTTGAAAAAAAATATCTAATTGCGATTATTTTGACTGATATTGCAATTGCAATGTGATTCTCGATGGAGGAATGATCATTTTTGCATCATAATTTTTCATTTAAAAATATATTGAAATGATCCTTTTGTGATTTTTTCAGTCTGTGAAACATGATTTGTATTCTGGGCCAATTCTGCTGCACAACAATATTTAAAGATATACTATGCAGGTTTTTGTCCTGAAAAAAAAATGCCTCTCAATAATCACTTATTATCCACTAGAAGTGTGTGGCGGTGTCTGCATCTGCAGGGCGCTGACCTCTGCCTTTGTTTTGTCTTATTTTAATTTGCTGTGAAAATGTGTGTTCAGGATGCTACAGGGTGTTACTCTTTAGGCATAAAGCTATGAAAATAAGACATGAAAACCTCTTCCAAAACAAGAGTTAATCTGGTGTTTTCCCTGTTTTCATTTAGTTGGGGAGGAGGGGCCAAGTTTTTTCCATTGTCTTCACGGTTATCAACATTTCCTAACATTCCTATAAATGCACAGTAGAATCACAATTGACACATATTTTTGCCTTATTGCACCTTCTGCAATCTGAATATTGCACAAGTTCATATTTTGATTTTGATACAATTCAGATTAATTGTTCATTATTATTTCCCATGTTAATTCCATGAATGAAAATGTTTCCACCTTTCCTGATGTTTTACCCTCCCAACTTGCTTCTTGCATCACCACTGAAATGTTTTCTTTATCACATAAAAAGCCAATGTTGTTTTGGGACAAACGGCTCTGCCTGCTGAGCTGAAACGAACACTTCTGACAAGATTTGGGTAAAGTGAGGACAGTGTGCTCTGCCTTGCTCTGTTTGGGATTTTGGTACAAGCCCTCAAAAACATTCAGTAAAGATGGTAAGCAGCAGGCAGAAAAGTGCGTTTTTCTCCCTTTGCATCCTCTCTCTCCCTCCCTCCTTTTTCCCACTGTTTTTTTCTCTCTTTCTACTTTATGCTTTAAATTAGCTGGAAGACAAAGACGCCATGTGTTGCGACATGGCATGCTTACGGTACCGGTGTGGTTGGGATTTCCGGTGCACGACCTTCCAGGCATGGCTGCACAGGTAATTAAAACTCATTTGGATTCTTTCTACATCTCTGCTGACAGGACTGTTTGGGGCAAGACTTTAGGTGACAAAGGTAGCTTGGCACGTTTTCATTGGGTACGGGGCCGATGTGACGCCAAATGAGCATGTGTGGGAGAGAAAGAGGATGGGAAGTGCAGAAGAATGAGGATGTTCAATAAGGTGTGTGTGTGTGTGTGTGTGTGTGTGTATGTGTGTGTGTGAATAGAGTAGTCAGGAGAGTTTAGGGGGCAGTGTGTTTAAGCAGAGATAGGCAGCAGCCTGTACAGGAGGCTTTGTGACCTACATTGAGGAGGGAAGGGGTGATAAACAGAGAAAAGAAGTAAGAGACAGGGCAAGCAGAGGAGAGAGGGGAAGGGTTGAGAAGGGAATGAAAACAGAGAAAAGAGTATGTGATAAAGAGGTGAGAGATAGAGGTGAAAAAAGAATGAAAGAAGGAAGGAAGGAAGGAGGGAAGGAGGGAGGGAGGGAGGGGGAGAGGAGAAATCCGACAGAAAGAAAAAGGAAACAGGCAAAAAAAGTGTTGGGTTTCAAATCCAGCGCTCCCGACAGTGGCATGCCAGATGACCTTGGGCATGTCACGCTGCCATCTGTTCCCTCTGTCTGGCCTGTCAACATACCTCTAACTCCAGTTAAAACATGACATTCCAGCTTCCTTACACACCGAGGGGCAGCCGTCGTCACCCGAGCGAGCGAGATAGAGAGACACAGACAGCAGGAGAGAGAGGGAGTGACGGAGGAATCATGAGACGGAGGGAGGGGAGACAGAGAGAGATACAGTACGGGTAAGAAAGGGAGTGACCTTTTCTCCAACAGCCCATCTTTATGAGCTGATATTGTTATCAATGTATTACTCCCTGGATGGCCACTAGAGCTACAATAACGCCATTGAACCGACAGTCCATCATCATAGGACAAAGAGGGGCGCTAACACTGACATCCTATGGGGCATTGGGTTGCAACTGATTGCACTCATAAATGAGCATGGCTCTCATAAAATCATGTGGTAACTGCTTAGCGGTGCACAGGGTGATGGCTTTTGTTATCAACAGCTCGAGTGCCACGCAGGCTGCCTGTTTGTTGTAGCGGCCGGGCGGCCCGGTCCTGTTTTCAGATGTGAAGCTAATCATGCATCCATTGAAATGTGTTATTGCAACAAGGATGGGAAGAAGAAGGAGGCAGTTAAATTATTTTTTTCCCTCAATTTTTGTTTGTATTTATTTTATTGTTTATTTTGATATGGAAATAGCAAACGCTACTTTTTCCCTTTCATTTTATTTATTTTACTCTCCTCTGTGGGATTAGCATTTTTAAAAAGAGTAGGCACTCATATTAAGATTTATTCTGGCAGCTGGAAAGGACAGAGCTCTGATGGGTTTCGATCTTAGCAGGGCAGCAGACTCCCGAGGCAGTGGACCACGCAACTATCCCCTGACACATGTTTATCGTTTTTTATATGTGCCAATAAATACTCCTTAATTGTTAATGACATGGGCTGGGTGTGTGCATGGTAAAACCTTAAGGTTGCCGCCAGAACATGAAACGCTCTGTAGCAAATTTAGAAATAAACAAAAATAAATATGAAGGAATACCAAGGGAGACCTCAGGACTCTGATGTTTTCTCTTCTGCCCTTGGATAACTTTTCTTGCATAAAAATTCACAACTATTGCCTATAGCTTGAGAGTTCTTCATGTTCCCAAATATTGACTGAGCTGTCTTGGGCCAAAAGTATGGCATATGTGAATACTAAAATGAAGGAGCAATACTTATTTGGGATATCAAAGCTTGTGAGGTTGCCATTGGCAGGAAAATTGGCAACCATTTCTTTGCCTTTGGTGCCTTTTTTAACATATAGAATAGGGAGCAACAGCAAAACACTGAAATATATATATTTTTAATATTTGTTGAATTAGTGATACTTAAAACAGTCAGAATCTGACAGTGCAACCTGACTGTGAGGAGAAAAGTTCGACTAACCACACGACAAAACAAAAAGGAGACTTCAGGGAGGAGAAGTATCTCAACATGTTTGAGGTGGACAGAAAATAAGTTGACTAGTTCAAGGCTGCACACTGGTACTAATACTTACTGTAGCTTAGCTTGTATTATTTAATGTCACATTTTCATTTTTAAGCTGACATATACTGGAAGTGCATAGTGTCTTAATTACTCAAAATATTAAGTGACTAAAAATGCCCACCCTGGCGACAACTTTTAAAAGTTAGCGTTGAGCCCTGAATATTAAAAACCAGCACCAATAGGTTTTTCAGTTCATAATACTCATCACTGGAGGGCCACCAATTATAGTCTGTTTTGATGAGCCAATATTGGCTGTCTTCCCATGCCCTTAAGCGGACTTTTTGGGGCCATGAAATGACAGTCAGAGCCATATTTACCAAGAGATGGAGGGATTTGGACTTTTATGACGGTTAATCATCATGGTGATCTATGGAAATGTGTGCCAAGCAGGGAGCTCCTCTGCTCCAAATGCAGTCTGAATTTGTCAGGAGACTGAGAGGAACTCAGGGATCAAACTACTTAATCCATTGATGGTATTAGTCCTGTTAGATTAAGTCCCTCGCCTTGCCTATGGCTGGTTTGGGTGAGCGGCACCGGCCCATTAACTTCACACAGGTGGGGTCTTTTGCGGGGGGAGATGTATTCAAAGCAACCCACTAAATGACCACACTGCAATGAATATGGAGTATGTTTGGGCTGCTACCTTTCTTCAGGGATTCGAAGAGGATGTGAGAAGAGAAGAGACAGAGAGGAGCCTGGTATGTGGGTCAAGGAAAAACCATTCTGAAAAAAAAAGAAGCAAAAATCAGTAAAATAATCCCTTCCACCGCAAGCTACTTAAATCATTATTGAGCTCTTTTCGGGGCAACATTTTACTTCCACTCTTAATGTATTCACTTTCAGTTCCTGAGCAAAGCATCTCTGTTCACTTACTGCTGCCAAGTGAGGTGAGGTGACGTGCTGACGTTAGAGAACAACTTAACAGAAAGCATCGTGGGACTATGCCAATAACCAGAAAGATAATGACACCTGTGAGGAAATTCCCCACCAATTATGAATGGAATAATTACATTTTAAGTTGCAGGCAGAAAAGAAGAAAATACAGTCTCTGTAGCGTTCACATTTCCCCTCACATAACCCCGTGCACTGCCAAACAACAGCATACTTTCCTCGCAGTGCTGACACTCTGGGGATTAGGGGAGGTAATTCTACAAAGACCATGCCTTCCACTCTCCTCCTCATCCTTCAGTGACTGATACGTAAGGGAAGTGGGACCCTGACCCAATCCTGACTTAGGGAAATTGCTGTGACCTCTCTGCGCTTTTGGGAGGAAGCCAGACCTGGCACATACGCGCCGGGGTGCTCTGGCAGCCTCTTCTGACCCCAAGGACCTACTGGCTTACCCCCTTCGGCCATTTATTCACTCACACACACACACACACACACACACACACACACACACACACACACACACACACACACACACACACACACGTAGCTCCTGCTGGATGGATTGGGTTACCCCTTAGAAGCGATGGCTGCCTCTGTTTTGCATCCTCTCCCCATTTTCATCCTGGGAGCCGAGGAATGCCCCAGTCATTAACACCAGCAGCTTGCCCGTACCGGCAGCTAAAAGGTCTGCATTCATGAGAGCCATCCTGGAAACCAGATGTGCTTGTGCTGTGAGAACGTGTGTGTATTTGTGTGCTTGTGTATATGCCTCGGCTGGGCTGAAATTCCAAATGTTTTGGAGCAGCAGATCGGGCCATGTGTGCGCCTGAGCCCCCAGGGCCTGAGTGGTGCACAGGTCACCGAAGAGAAAGTGGAGGTAGGGCTGGAGGATCACACACACTCCAACACACTCTTGGGAAAACAGCCATGTGCATTTAAAATTTCATCTGACTAATATGAACCTCCCAAAAAGGGTTGCCAACTGGATGACCTTGCTTAGTTTTTTCCCTCAGCATCTATTTTTCAAATACATATTAGAATGAAAATACAAATTAAATAAAACAAATTATTAAAATAATAAAAAAAAACATTTCCCCAGTTTCCCAAGAGATATCTAGACTCTAGCAGTTATTTTCGGTTTCATTTGCCAAAGTTGTGAGATGTCACCCACTGAGAAACCCACTAAAAAATAGTTTCCAATGAAATCTGTTGACAGCTGGGTCTGTGGGTTATATGAAGCAACCAGGACATTGTTTCTGAAAATAAACATTTAAAAAATATATAATATTTTAATTGGGTGGCGACAAAAGTCTAAGAAGCAAATCAAATCAAGACCTCAGCAAAAAAACAGCACTGTCTGCATGGCCTGGTAGTGGGATAAAATATTTCTTATGATTTTGGTGAAATAACCCTGCTGAACACTATGGCTATATTTTGACAGGCTGTCATTTTTTTTCAATTGGCCTCCACAGGGTGTGTAATATTTCTAATTTTCAACCAATATGATTTCCCTAAATTTAGTCTGTGGGAATCAAAGAGGCAATCTCCACCAGCTAAATATCATACCTGGGAAATACAGCTGAACGTAAGTTATTAAACACACCATAGGACGTCTTGAAACACTGTCAACAGCTCTAATTAGGGAGTTTTAATTCTTGTCTTTAATTCACTTTTCCCACACAAATCCAAGACTGAAGATACCAAACGCTGCCAACTAATCTTTGCCACCCACAGAAAAACAACACCGTTGCCAGAACTAAAACAAAATGAAAATACATTGAATACGTTTCAGAGTCAATTAATTTCTTCCAGTGAGAGCCTTGCTAACACTGGGCAGAACAGTCCCATTTTGAAGTGGCAATCCATTTTGGCTAAGTGATGTCATGCAGCCTGTCACGTTAGTCTGTGTGAAGCAGTGGGCCTATTCCTCATCTCAGCGGCCGCTCGCTCATGGTGGGGACAAACGACATTTCTTTCTCATTTAGAAGGAAATAACGGGGCCAGAAACTGCGCTGGCAGCCAAACAGAAACTGCGCCCAGAGCTACACTCAACCAAGGACGTCAGCCAGTCTTTGTTTGCTTTTTATTCTTTCTCCCCTTTTTTTTTAGTAACACTAAAAGAGCTGTATAGATGTGCTCCTGTATTACTGGGGTTATTCTACTTTTGGATTTGCTCTTAGTAGTTTCAGACTGGCCATGTGTTCGCAGCAACTGGGCACAGATTTCCACTGGACGCCACAAAAACAGTAGCTGGGACTATAGTTTAGGGAATAGCAAACCCCTTAGCCCATTTAGGTCGGTACAGTCACATATATATTCCCTCTATTCCAATTTTCATGACCTGCACTCGGATATCCTTACGCCAGAGACAGCTTTGTTATTAGCATGCCTTGCACAGAGCTCAATGGCAGGATATTGCATTGAGAAGAATATAACAGCCGAGCAATTTGAGTTGGGCAGCTGGGCATGCAGGTATTGTGATTTTAATTCCCTTCTCAATTCCCACGTCCCCGTACAGTGTGCCTGTTGTTCTTTTCAAACAAGTTTGAGGAAACATTTTGCTCTGTGTGCTGAAACTGTGAGTGGTGCAGAGAGGCAGGTGAGGTGATTTCACAAAGCATTTTGCTCAAATTATAAACCACTTTTCCTTATTCCGCTCTACGCACTTTCATTCACAGCTTCTATGAAACTGTCAAACTTATCACACGTGGACGGTGGGAATAAAATATAATGAAACCTGCAAAGCGCTTTCCTGGTGTGGAAGAGTACACTTTTAAAATAATTACATGGCAGCCGAGCCACTGTTGCACAATTTACAAAAGTACTGTACATGAAGAAGTCTGAAGCAAGCATTAAAAAAAAAAGTTTTTTTTTTATCTTGAGTATAATTCAAATGCATGATAGCTTCTGCTTCCATCACCGCATTTGTGGAGTAAAATGCCTCCCTGTTATCCACCATCTAAATGGCCATTAGCTGCACTAACCCAATTAGCGGAACAAGATCTAACACAGCCTTCCATTGTCCTTCCATCACAGGAAACAGTAGAGGTTTGCTGCATTCTGATCAAATGTATGGTGATTAATGACTGCGCTCTCGCTATGTTGACAGGCTGTAACAGCTCCGAAATCCAGCCCCACATTGGCGCTACACATATTTGTCTGTATAACTGACACTTGAATGAATAAATTGGGCAATAGCTCCATCACCAACCTGACTACCTATACCCAAATTTTTTCCCAAATGAACAATAGGAGTGAGATGCTGTCAGGCCAACATTCCCTCCTTGACATGCCACATCTGTGCATCTGGAATAATGACCAGGCTAAAAATATTAGAAACTCAGCAGCAAATTGCTTAAAGGTCGTTTTAATTATACGGATGGGCTGTCGAGCAGTCACGCTTGACAGGAAATAGAAACAAATGATGCAATGGCTGAATGAGGAAGTAGCATCTGCAGATAGCTTGGTGGGCACGGGAACTCCTGGACGACACGATAAAGTGCAGAAAATCTAAAAGGAAATATATTATATCGAAATATTCTGACCTACATCCATGTGTGAGGGTTTTTTTAACGCTTGCTATGGGAAAAAAAGGCCAAAAGTTCTGACAGAGTTGTTAAAATCTGAGGCAAGTGGGTGAAATGGATTAAATACACAGCAGGAGAGCATGTCTGTGGATGTGGGTCATTTTCTTGGCCTCAAACATGTTTTATTTACAGTTCTCTGTACTCAAAACATTTGTGCGCTGCAGCCATAATGCTGTGCGAGACATTTTTTCCACAAGCGAGGACACATGAGCTCATGAGCATGACTTAAAAGCTTACGTACATTAGAAAAAGAAACACAGCGGCCATAGCATGTTAGTTGTTTATTCAAAGACAGGAGGTTGGATCGCATTAAAAGGTGTACAAGTACAGCAAATCCCAGTAAAAAAATAAATCACATCCACTATGCTATAGACAGACATGGACATAAAAGCAGAGGAGCAGAAACCAGAGCAACACAGCAAGACTGAGAGAAACAGATGAAGAGAAAGAATGAGAGGAAGAGAGAAAGAGAGAAAAGCTCTCTCTGCCTGTGAGGTGTGTTTAAATTATCCCCATTTGAAAAAAAGAAAAGTTGGAGGCACTTATCAAGCCATAAATCTCCGGCCCAGGAATTAAAAAAAGTAAAAAAGAAATAACAAACACCAAACGTCATGCTGCTTTGAATGTCTGCCGTCTTTTCCCCACACCGCAGGAGTTCAAAAGAATAATAACTTTGCCCTCACTCATCACCGCCCAGAGAAGCGTTAGGGCAGCTCATAATATTGTTTTTTTTCCTTCTTCTTTTTTTTTTTTTTAATTAGTAACTCTAATCTGATCATTAAGGGCAGCAAAAATCAGCATAGTTATAGTACAACTGTGAACTAGTAATTGAAGTGACGGCGGCGTCGTAGTTAGAAAACTCACATCTGTCTGATGACACTTTGTGCCATCTCTACCAGATTACGTGCTGCGACCAGAAGGCAAAAGGGATGTTAATTGAGAAACATTGTGTGGGAGGAGGGAAAAAAGTGTGACGGAGTGCATGAAAGTATTCAGGATCAATATGTTGTGTTCTATTTTAGTTGAGTTGCAGGAGGAAAAAAGCTTAGGGTAATAGCCACGGTGAAAAGGTTAAAGCCTCTGCTCCAGCTAGATGTAACAAATCCTACATCCTTAGATGTACTAAGTAAAGAGAAAATCTAGAAAAAAAGAGGCAGAGTCCAGCTACAGAAGGTTAAGAGACAGTGAGAGTAATAGCCAGAGGGGAAGAGGATGGAGGGTGGATAGTGGTAAATCGGTGGAGTGGTACTGTAAGGCCGCTGATGGAGAACAGATGGAAGGAGCAGGGGGTTGTGATTAGTGCTACATGGGGACCGGGCCTCTGCCGCGCTTCGTGTCTCGTGGTGGTTGGCCCTTAGGCGGCGTCCTCAGCACTCACTCCCCTCCCATGGCACCACCTTCACTGGCCAGAAAATCCCAGCATGCCTGCTTGTTCGTCCATCCACTCAGCTCTGTGCAACACCAAAACCATTTCTCCACATTCCCTTTCTGGCATAAACAAGATGTCCTGTTGGCATCAAAGTGTCCCTCAAGGAATTACACGGTTGGTCTCATCGTTTTACATCTCCATGCTGGATGAGTCTGGAATTTACTCGGAGATTGTGTTTATTATGATGCTGCGCGTTTGTCACATTATTACCACAGATATTGCCTTTGTTTTGCATTTTTATATATCAGTTTATTTCATTATTATTATTATTATTTTTTCCTTTCCACAGCCGATCCAGTGCTGACCCCCCCTGGCAGCTTCAATTCAACCATCACTCAGCACAGCACAATTTCAGCCAGAGCCTCAGCCGGCCGAATTAGGGTAACTTGAGCTGCTCCAGATTGTAATCAAAGTGAAAATAATGAGTGCAGGACAAAGACCGGCGCTATTACTCTAGCTGGCTTAACATTTCTCTCTCTGAGATTTTTTTTTTCTTTTTTTATGCTCCCTTTCTGTCTCCTTAGCCTCCCTCGAAATCCAGAGAAACACAAACAAACAGCAGAACAGAGGAGGGAAAAAAGAGAGAGGATGGAGCAAGCGAGGCTGGCTGGTAGCGAGAGAAGAATAAGACAGAAACAGAGTGAGGGCTAAACAGAGAGAGGCAGCGAGTGGGGCAGCGGGCCTGTACTAGCCTCCACAGCCGGGGACTTGCAAATGAACTAATCACCTGAGGGGATTCTTCTCAGCTTACTTAAACAACCAGTAAGTTAAACACACATGCTTCACAGCCATCGTGGCGTAGCCCTGTGTGTGTGTGTGTGTGTGTGTGTGTGTGTGTGTGTGTGTGTGTGTACCCATGTGTCCTCGTGGGTATGTGAGCATTTGTGACCTGCTGCCCAACTGACTGAGGCAAGCAGCAGGCCGTCAAAATAAGAAGGCATCTGTTCCAGCAAATCCTGGCAGAGGCAGAGACAGTTAGTGAGATGAACTGGGAGGGAAGTCAGAGCCAGGGATGAGATCAGTGTACGGTGGCCCCCATTTGAGGTTTTCTGATTGTTTTTCTAAGCAATAATACGGGGAAACTAAATGATATGTGACTGCAATTTGTAAAGAAAACATGGGGCCTGCTGCAAATTAGGCATGCTGCACTACTTCCACCTCTTTTGCCATGTACATATAAGTGGCTTTGGGTTATGACAAGGAGACAGAAAAGGAAAACTGGTTGAAAAGGAGCAAAGAAAAAAAAGTGAAGTGCTCCGATTTTATTTTATAAGTGCTCGTCTTTGATTCTTGCTATTTCTAATTTTGAAGGTATCACTGATTTTAAAGGTGTTTTTTAAAATGTCTTTTGTACCGTTAGTTACACCAAGAGATGTGCAGAAGTAATTGAAAAACTAAAAAGAATCAGAAGAATTTTACCAGCCCACAATGTTCTCAGTGAAGTCCTATCATATAAAAATAAATCAATGTCACCTACAAATTCTACCATCTTATCTGCATTGTAGTATTTTGTACAAAAGCTGGCAAAACATCACGTCTGAATTCTTCCACTCCCTCTTGTCTTCCTTCAGAGCTACTGTCTGACAATACCATGGTGCAGGCACAGAGGCAGCTGCACAACCAACATAAGAAATTCTGTAAATTTCACACTCTGCTGCCTGCCAAAAAACCCTGGGCCCAGATTCGGTGATTTGGCCTCTCGAGTCTCATTCCAATCTTCCCCCCGCCTGCCACCAGCAGAGGACCCTGTTCTTGCTGCATCCTTGTTTGGATGCAGCTCCCAGAAAAAACATCTTGAAGTTGCTGACTGTGGGGTCACTTCAAACAAGACAGAACAAGCTCAGATCTGTGGCACTGTGCGATCTTCATTATGCTCAGAGAAGCCACAAGGAAACCAATTACAAGACATGACGAAAGAGAAACAGCAGTCCAAAAAAACCACAGCGATGTTGAATCTCGAGCCAAATGTGAGGAAATATTCTTCTGTTAGTAATGACAGGTGTTATCATAATATATGTGGAGGCCACAGAGATTGGGACTGGCTGTTATACAGGATCTATTATTGTGCTGGCCTTATCTGAAAGACTCCGGTATTCACATAAAGTAGGTGCCTGATGAGTTGTCATCTGCTGGACTGCCAAGCTGAATTTTTTTCCATTTGTTTCCATCTCTTGTGATGACATCTCTCTAACAGAGAAATCACCAAAACGTTTTATTTTTGCCAAGAAAAACACAGGACCTCCCCCTTTAATTCTATCTGGCCAGCATTTACTTTAGAGAGATGAGCTGTAGGCTGCTGACACTATCAGGGGATTGTTATGCATTTTGATGTTCCAATGCCTAGAGGGGGCAGAGGAAATGTATTGATGGGAAATAGAGGTCCTGAGTCAAGCAATTTATAGGTCCTTCTCTTTCCCCATATGGGAAAAAAGTTAAGTGAATCTCAATAAGCACTGTGGCGTGCAGAGTTTCCAGCTGGGGCCTCGCCGCATGCTTCTGTGAAGAGTGTTTACAAATGCTTATGTCGGATACGTAGGATATATATTAAGTGCATTAAATGTAATGAAGAATGCATAAAACAGCAATATAATTGCTTTGGGATTTAATGCAATTTTGTGTAATTAGATGAGTAAATATAAAAGGTTATAAAATAATTAGCGTGTCAAAGAGTGCATGCTGTGTTGAGGAAAAAAAAATAAACAAGGAACGGACGAAAAAGATCCACAGCCCTTACACTAGAAGAGTGTGTGCACAGTTTATTTTTTGCATCTTCCTTTTTTCTATTCACCACTTAAGAGAAATAAATACCAAGTTTTCTAACCAAGCTTCAAGATTATTTGCCTTTTTTACAGCATAAGCATTTTACCACTGTGCAATTTTCAAGCACTAGAAAACCGCTAAACATGGCATCCCACAATTGAATTACTTCTCTATTTCCTCGTCATTGGGGAGTTAATAGCTGGTTACATGTTACCGTTACATGTTATGTGACATATTTATTGTGCAACTGGCTGCACGACTGTGAAAAACACACATCAGTGCTTTAAACCTGGAAGGCGGCCAAGCAACGGGTACAACACCTTAAATTAAAGGTAGATTTAACCAGAATTACAGGCTAAAAAACAGGCATTCTGGGCTAAATCTGCTTTTAAAAAATTAAGAAATTATATTTAACTGATCAAAACATAAAAGGAATATTTTTTTATATTTGTAAACACAGCATGTTGCAAAGAATGACAAATAAGCATTGTTATTTTTTTCGCAAGCCTTCCTGGTTTCATTTGGATGACGGCAGCATCTTGTAAGGGCAGCCAGTGGGCTTCAATCAGGAGCTGGATTTGTTTTGCAGCATCCCAGTAATTAACTGATTGATAATTTCTGGGTTGGTTTCCCTTAATTACGGGGCTGATTGTAAATGAACATGGTGATCCAGTGAATTGGAAACGACCTACACAACGTGGAACACCTCTTCCAGATTTCTGCCATGTCTGGTTGCCGCCCACACTCTGTTGTGGCGCCCAAATGACGTTGAAGAAATCTTCCCCTGCCTGGCCCCCTTTACCACACTTATATTATCCTCTTAGAGATACAAGGCAAGCTGGAATTTATCTTGCCGTCTAAACTTTATGTATAATTATGTACAGTTAAAGGTTGTAATTTACATTTTTGAAATTCTGATTTGTTTTATGTATTTTGTAGCATTATCTATATATCCCAAAAATATGTACATAACCAATGCTTTGCGCAGAAAGCACAGTGAAAAAATAACAGAAGCAAAAAAATCTATATTTTTAACCCAGTAAATCACTTTAAAGACAAAGCCTGTGACGGAGTGGCATTGTTTCAACAGGGGGAGCCACCCCGTGCTATCATGGGCCGGGTAACTGTAACAAGACAACATGACGTTGTGTTTAGAGAGATCAGAAGGTTGACTGTACAGATTCAGGCACAACCTTCTCACTGTGATTTAAGAGGAATATTTGAACACATTTTTGTCTGTACTGCATTCAATGCATTTGCATTTTTTTGTGAACAATAAAAATGTTAAACAAATCACAAGCAACAAACAATTTCCATGTAAATCTAAAGAATCATTAGAGCTCGACTGATATCACAGATACACAGATACACAGATGTCCGATATGTAAAAAATATATTTTATTTAAAATAAATAATAGAGAAAAAAACAATGCTTGGGGGTGGACGTAGAAATGGTGTCATGTAGTTATACATTTAATTTTAATTAATTCCTAATTTTTAAGGTCAGAAATTTAATAACACTGAACATATAGTACTGAAGATTTTTTTTAGCTATTTTTTATGTTTATTTCAATGCATTATTTATTTATTTCCTGTGTTATTTCATTTTGGTTATTCATTTCTAGAATTGTTTAACAATGAAATGCATTGTATTTAAAATATATAATAATTTTAAATATAATTTAATAAAGTTATATGTTTAAGAAAGCAGCCTTCTGAGAACCTGTTAGTCATATCGGTAAAACAAGGGCCTATTTTCATTCAAGCTCGAAAATTCACCACATCAGCAATCATTTAGGTAAGCAGTAGATTTCTCTCCTCTAAAACTGTTCCAGTATCGGTCTGAAAAATCCCATATCAGCCTGGCTCTACAATTTATATAATATTAGTAGGTTAAATTTCCATGCTGAATTTTTAGGAGGTGAAACAACATTAGCATGTCATGTGGCAGCTCAGAAAACTATTACCCTGCGTCATGGGAGAACTTTTATTTTTCTTACATTTAATTTACATTATAGTTTAGTTTGGCATGCTTAAGGAGCAGCGGGACTAGAAGTGATATACATTGACAAAATGGTCTGAGGGGATGGCAGGTTGTATAAGAGCCAGACAGATGATTGAAGGAGTTCAAGAGTCACGCTGCCATGAGGAGGAGTGTTCTGCAGCAGCTGCAATCAAGGCCTTTATGGCAGCCATTACTCCCAGCTGATGGGGAAAGCGGAACCTCCTCATTATTGCTGCCTGACAGGGATCAAGGCCAGTAAAACCTCCACAACCTCTGAGCTACCCATGACCCAGTTGCTCACCTTCCAGTGACATCAATACCAGGACGAAGGGAGGAAAACAAAAACAAAGATGGTATTCTCTACTCTACTCTTCTCTGAGTGTTTCCCCTTAATCCCCATAAATGAGAAGCAGTTGTAAGGCAACAGTGTTTGTAATAGCTGGTAATAGAAATATCAATTTCAGCACTTGTGGTACTTCTGAGGTACGGGGCTTCTTTTGTCTAGGGATTGCTCCTTGGCAAAGCACTGGTGAGCTATGCTTCACAGGATTTTCTCGTCTCTTTATTTCAACATCTCCTGGAAAGGTATGTGGAAAATCTTTTGATAAACAGAGCTGAGGGGGAAAAAAACTCAAATTCAGACCAGGATAGTGTACAGGAAAGCATATGTCTGCAATTCAGTTTTAAGTCCGGATGAAGTCACAATGGAGTTTTGTTTACTGTATCATCAACACTGGAGCATGCTTTGGCAATGCTTGCACAATTGCAGAACGATCACATAATCTGTTTGCATGTGAAAGTGTTTTTCTATATCTGAGCAGAGGGAAATTTTCCAAATGACTCATTGTTTATTGTCTGAAATAAAGAGTCAAGAGTTAAGATAGATTTCAAACAACCTTTATATGCTTTATCTTTTAAGGTGCAACGCTTGAGTTGAACGGACCGAGCATGCTGTGGTAATAGAGTTTGCATGAGAGTGGCACCAAATGCCAAAAATGTAAGAAATTCTGAAAGTTGGAAAAGCTTTTTCAAAGAGCGCAGCAGGGACAAAATACATTTACTGTAAACCTGTATCTCCTTGAGCTGCTGCCTTAATCTAAAAAAGGAAAAAAAAGAAAAAAACTTCCACTGCCTCTCTATTCTATGAGAGACCAAGGAGCCATCCATCACTATTTTCCACAGTGCTTTACCGCCCAAACTGCTCTCTCAACATAGAAATGAGTACTGTGGGTCTGGGCAGAGGTGTCTGGCCTCTGAAGCACTGTACACACCGAGGTAAACTAAACATCCATTACTGCATTGTTCTCAGCTGAATAGAAACAAAGTGCATAAGTAGTTTTTATTTACAAAATGTATGGAGCAGAGCTGCAACGATTACTCGACAACTGGATGTATAATCTGTAGCTATTATTTTTATGGTAATCGCTGCATAGTACTGGCAAAAATAGCAGATAATGCTAATTTCAGTTCCTCAAACATGGTGGTTTCCTGTTTTATATCATATTAAACTGGACTGGAATAAAGTTGGGCTTGGAGTAACTGTAATGGACATTTTTCACTATTTTCTGACAAACGATAAATTGAAAAAAATATTTGCAGATTAATCAACAATAAAAATAAACGTCAGTTGCAGCCCAAGCATAGATATGGGTGAATTATTTATGCAATATTTATTTGTATAGGGACAAGAATGTTCCATTTGCATTAGAAGCCTAAACTCATTTGCATTGCCTGGATTATGTATTTTTTTTTATTATTATGAATAATTAATTAATTAATTAATTAATTATCTTATTTATTACGTTTAATGTGATTATATTTGAATATGTATTATATTATATTCAGAATTATTGGTCACATGAAATTAGGCCTTTTTTTTTTACATGTCGCATAAGGTCACATTTTTCCCGAATTAAAATTCTATTCTATTAAAATACACCCTATACATTATTATACAGTAATGCACAACTAACAGACATGTCAGTTAGAAATGATGTGATTTATTCAAAGCACTCTATGTGAAACAAAATGGATGAGATTTGATTTGAATGATAAAAGAGTGTGCATAAAACAAAACCAACAAACCCCCCAAAAATCCCTTAATTTTGTATTCATAACATCAAATCCGACCAAACCCTCATAGGTTAAGTCTCGGTCAACATGCTCTCCTTTCAGCGTTAACAGAATCAACAGTAAATTATACATGAGAAGCAAGCTTCTACCTAACGCATTAAAAAACACCCTAACCTGCAGGTCAGGCAGCAGACAGCAATAACAGAATCTACCATCGCACCTTTCCTCGTCATGTCAACTGAGATAATAAGGGCCCCGGCTGGGGGCATGACATGAACACATTCTGATACTGCAGCGGAACAAAAGTGGGGCCACTGAGCGTCCCTGTCAAGTGCCAAAGAATAGAAATACAGTCGTTGAATAGCCATGCAGCCAAATCCAGCACCACTGTGCCCTCAGACAATAGGTGCGGTGCTAATCCCCCTTCATGGGGTCTGCATCCCCTGTCATGCCCAGTGGTGAACCATGCTGAGACGCTGCGTTGGCGACTGACACCTCGACAAAGGCAGCGTCCCGGGCCACTGTTGGGCCTGTGTGCTCTGCACTGCTGTGCATGGAATCTGCATTGGGGGGAATAAAGGAGATGAGCAATGTGTTAAACAATAAGCTGCCCGGGTGCTGAGACCCCCGTCAAGAGGCTCGGTGTGGCCACCCATCAAAAACCCTTGAGCCCAGCGTTGGAAGCTGGCAGACAGGCCGGCCCACACCCACCCCCTCTGCCATCCACCCCTATCAGTCTTGTGTCTGAGTTGGGCCTGGCTGGGCCTGCTCTTCTGTCCTCTGCTCTGCTCTGGTGGATCTGACAGCTGTTACCGGGGAAGGTTATTCACTCAGCGCATCTCTTCATACACACACAATGACCCCTTAGCCCCGCCTGTCTAGCCAACCAGCTCTTACGCTCCGCGACCAACAGACAAGGTGGAGAAAACGAGCTGACAGTGTCACTCGTGCGCCACTTGCATTTCACGCTACATATGCGCCTGGAGACGGCTCTTTTTCGCCCCCAAATAACTGAGCTGACTGAAAAACAGTGACACCGTTTGTATTTTTTCTCTTTTACACATAGAAGGCAAGATGGCAGAAAAATAGGTCAAACACCACGCAGATGTGGTTCAACTGAAAATGGCTGCTGTGGAGGGCGTGTTCATCACAATAGGAGGGCTGCAGTAGCACTCGGCAGAGATGGGGGGCGCTCTTACTGTACTTACAATACAGCCCATCATCACATAGTGATGTACAGCCTCCCTCTGGTTGGAGAACACTAAAAGAAGGCGCTAATATCTTAGTTTCTGAATGAATAGATTTTCTTTTCTTAAAATCAATGCTCAGCACATATACCAAGATCCTGGGTCTTTAGATCTCTTGTGGACATGCATTAAACACAATAAAGAGAAGGATTATACATATTGTATCACATTTCTCATTATTGATATTTCTTTATTTCTCTTTTTTTCTGGCGCGTTAATAACTTGGCCTTCATGCAATCCTTTGTGTCTGTCCATAGCTCAGCCTTGAGCCTTGTGAAGGGATGTTCGCTGACGTCCTTTAACTTAGATCTCATTGTTAAAAACCACAAACACATTCTTTTGCTAATTCACTGTGACAGGACTAACCAGCCTGTTGCCATTATGAAGATAAAAACATGCAGGGTCAGTTTTCTGTTGCCCTCTCCCTGATATTTCTATTTGGTTTTATCAGTCACACTGCAGAATTAATGCTATTAATTCAGATATTCTGCTATTTTTTATTCGTATTTCTAGCCATGGATGGCTCTTGATATGCACTACCATAGCCTTAATTATTTTTAATGCATTTATCCCCAGCTCACTAGAATTGTTTCATGTGCAGTGCACTCACAATGATCTATCCTTTGTGGAGTCTTTTACTGCCTGGTATTGAGTTTCTTGTTATTTACAGATAAGAGAGAAGATGTATTTATGGTATGGCACAGTAGTTGATCTTTCTGTGCTGTGCTGATGTGGTGTACAGTTTGCTAATTGGAAAATAATGAGGGTAATAATGGCTAACCACTCATTAAAATTCATCTGTTGAGCCTGTTTCTTTCAGCTTAGTACTGACCGTGAATGAAATGGCATGGAGAAAGAGGATATTAGAATATTATCTCATTATATTGACACACTTAATTATATGAAATAAGCCACTGTTGGTGTACGACCTGAATATCTTAATGAGCATGTAATATTTCCTTCGAAAGAGCCACATTGTGGTTTTACCATGTTGGATAAAAATACATTGGTAAAAAACAGTTTACTGAGCATGGAACACACTTAATGCAACACTGATAATATGCAGTGTGCCGCTTCTATACAAGTAATGTGGTTTAATGAAAAGGGCTTCCACGTATGACCTGAGCTTCTACATTCTTAATGAGCATGTTATAATGCCAGACCTACTTTTTGACTTACATACATCATATTATACTGAAAATAAATACTGCATATAGGATGTTTTATGAATAATGCCAATTCGCCATTTGCATTCATATCTCACTCGCAAAAACATAGAAGCATGCAAATATTCACACATGCATCCGATGTAAACGTGTGCATGAACACTTTATACTGAATACATTCATGTACGTATAGAGCAGTAAATATAAATTAAAGATTGCACAATGACTAATTAATATTCAAAGCCATCCTTCGTCCTAGTCATCATCATCACACCCACCATCATCATTCTTTATATCAACAGTTGAGTTACCATCCAAACTGCTTTCTATTGGAGAAACATCATTACCACTCCGCAGCTCAGTCAGCTGAGAGGGCAAACACACACACACGCACACCCAGTAAATAGCCAGCAAATAATGCATGTACACACACATGCATGCGGCCATAAAAACACACATAGCCGTCTCTCTCAAGTGGCAGGGCCAGTCGCACAGAGCTCTCTCTGCCTCCATCCCTGACGGCAAAGCTGTACTGTCAGTTTACCTTGCCCCAGGACATCCATGGGACAGCCTATCAGCCTTCTCCCCACTGCCAAAGACATGTAGTCCTGTTTATCACCTAATTGACTCTCAGAGGAAGGCTGAGATTGACAGTGTCGCTCCCAATCACTTAAGTCCTTTTTAGCCAAGCAACCCCGGCACGCCGTCACCTGTTAATAAAACATTGCTGCAGATACACTTTACTGATAAGCACGGCTTCACCTCGCACTTTAGTCAAATACAGCCGAGAGGAAAGTCGTTAGAAGCCAATCACGTATTCTCATTTGAGGAGATGACTTTCTCGGTCACTTTTTCCCAGTTCTGTCTCACATCTACGATCAGAAGACTCAGAAGCGATTGAGTTTCGGAGAGGCTAGAGGGAGCCACATGTCCTGACAAGCCAAAACAAGCCTGGGGTTTCACTTGTTTCGTATTCCCTCAAGTCGTGATCAAATGAAGCAGCTCTCATTTTGTCCAGCGTGGCAGGACAATTACAGAGGGCTGCCGCTGCCAACAGTTGACAGATGTGTTCAGATAACATATATTGTAGAGCATATTTATTATGCGTTGACGGATAGGAAGACAGACTGGCGTTGTTATAACAACTCGAAACAGAAACGACAGAATTGATTGAGACTAATTGGCAGCATGAGAAAATTGTGGTGAAAAAAAAAAAGAAAAAACGGGTGATATGTTTAATTTCTCCTCCGCTGCCACTTACTTGTCATCACCTGACAGGAAGCAACTTTCCTGTTGGCGAAACATGCTGTGCATTCGACACCTCTGTGAAAGCCCAGCCTGCCTCTCGTGATGGCAGAGGATGGGGTAAAAGGGCATCGGGTGGGAGTGCGTGCCAAGATGGCCCTTGTCCTCGTCTGTCGGAGATTATTTTGTGGGTCGCGACTGGCGGTTTGTCACGCACCAGTTGCTGTGATGTCACCGAGGCCACCCTGCCAGAACTTTGGCCAGCTGGGTGCCGTCACCGAGCCTCATCACGTCTCAACTAAGCAGCTCATGACTTTTTAAAACCCTGCGGGGGGAGAAATATTAATAGAGCTGCACATGTTACATGATCAGCAAAGATATTGGAAAATAGTTGCATTAGAGGTTCTGCTTTGAAACAGGTAAACAAATTACTCTGGGCTCCTGGATAAAACTCCTGGCTGTCAGGACGAGACGTAAAGAGGGAGAGTTGGCGTTTAATCAAGGTTTTAATGAATAAGTAAGCTCCACGCGTGCACAAGAGTGAATCACCTCGCTTTTATCACTTGTTTGATATCCCTGTACTCTTTGTCTCGGCTCCCCTGGGTCTTGGGTTGTCTTCCAAGTTTGTAACAAGCCCGCTTCTGTCCTGTGTTCTAATTCATTCAGTATCATGACAAGCAAATCAAAGCCTCTTTCCCTTCCCTATGATAGTTGTGTTTGAGAAAAAAACTGCATGTTTTTCATCTTGGAATTATTGTCGGGGCTGAGACTCTTTGTAGGTGCTGTTCTCACATGTCTGGAGCCTGGTGCACATATAACTCAGATCTTCAGCGTGCGTCCTCATAATAGGAGCGATCTGCTGCACAAGAGAACTATCAAGACCTGGAGACATGACTGTCGGGGTGCCAAAAGGCTTTATTAATTCTCTTAGCCAGCTTGTTTGAGCTCTGCTTTACTTCAAACATGCACAGAGATAGAGGACTCACCTGGGGAGAACAAAGGTTGTCTGCAGCTGAGAGAATCAGATTTCCACCCTCTTGTATCCATCTCCTTAAGCCATCACTTATTGAGGAAATCCTCCTCGCTGCCCAAAGTACTTCAGCTCATTATGCACTAATGATCTGTCTGCTTTTTCAAAGTGTCCACTTTGATTACACAAGTACAGACACAAACTTCTTTGCACAGAACACAGTTGAGGTACATAAGAATTAGTTTTCACTTGTGGCAAAGAACTCGTTTCACAGTGGGCAGGAGAGCGGGAATAAAGCCAAAGAACATTTTAACAAGAGCTTCAAAGGAGCCACAAGATTTCCTCTTTTTCCCCGCAATGGAAGTAAAGTAAAATATGTAAAGGTAACCTGCTGCGTCATTCACTGCTACACACGCACACACAGACACACTCACAGCTGAACACATAAGGCTGATTTAGTTCAATTTCTTCCCTTAACTTCTGATGTTGTTCACTCTACTGCAGTACAGTTACAATGGTACAATGACAATTTCCTTGGGACACTTAAGTGTGTGGGTTTCTGTGTGTGTGCGTGTGTGTGTGTGTGTGCCTGTGCGTGTGTGTGTGTGTGTGTGTGTTGCAAGTGTGGAGGTGTAAGTGTCCGTTGGAAGGGGAGGGGGTAATCTCATTCTCCTTTTCAATCTGGTAATTAACTTGACAGCATGACAAATGGACACGATCAGCTGTCTGCCTCCATAAGACACAAATATGCCCTATTACACGCTTCTATGTGGGATTCCACTCGGCAAAAAAGACATTAGAGAATAGCCACTCAAATGGAATCAGGTCGAGGAGAGTTTTGTCTAATATTTAGAGTTGCATGTGTGCTTGAAACACCCATAGAGAAAAGACGGTAGAAATGAGTCATGTGTACAAACATGTAGTGGACACACTGTGAGGAAGATGTTCCAGTTTATTTGATAGCAGTCCACTCACTCACTTCTACACTATGGCTCTCCCACAGACTGCGCCCCTGTTAGGCCCTAATGGCACAGAGGAGTCGACTTGTCTAAGTAGAGCCTACTGTATATCACTGCACTGTCTCTCCCCATATCTGTCCCACCCTCTCCTCCACTCTCCCTCCATCTCTACCCCCATTAATCTATCCCTCCATCCCTCTATCTTGAATACCTGATTTGGCTGAGAGCTTTGCACTTCACTACACCGCTGCCTGTTCCTGAGACTTAGTGCATGGTGGTTCGCAACTTAAAAACACATACGCATTATTGGAGACTTATCCAATTATACACACGCATGCAGTATCCACAAGAAGAAGCTCTAAAAGCTTGGTCTGACCTGTGGTGGCTTTCTGCCTAACAGCAAACAAGATATGTCTCATTTATATCCCATTTCAGGGCACTGTATCATGCAGTAGGTCCCTGTAGTTGTTGTGTCACCTGTATGGGGTGTCACAATAAAGTAGACATGAAAACTCCAGGTAGCCAATTTAATTTAGTTAGTGCACCTCTACATTAAAATAACACTGCATCAAAGCATCCAGAGACGACATCTCATGATAATGGAATGCATCAGATATCATCTTGAAAGGATATTTTTTGAGAGCATTAGAACAAAATAAATACACAAAATAATCCCTTCCTGGCAAAGCAACCAGGCGTGCTCCGGTTACTGATATTTACACAGTACAAAATAATAACAATGCTAATGTCAATAGAAACACAATAATGTCCCAATCTGATTACGGAGCCTGTGTGTGTATGGCGAGTAGAAAATTAAATTTGAAATTTGAGAACTTGCCTCTGTCTGTAATGTATTATGGTGGGGGCTGGGTGGTGGAGGTGGTGGTGTTGGTGGGGGGGTGGCGGTGGAATTTAATAAACCCGCCAAAATTTTTAAAATGCATATTGGCTCGAGATAAGGTGGAGACTGTCCTTTTTTCTAAAGTAATTATGAGATTTTATTCATTTCTGTCATTAGTCAAACTGACAGCTGGTCCCTGCAGGCTGGACTTGTCCCATTCTCCTCTCCTGCTCACCTATCTGGGAAGGAACCCCATAATGAATGTTTACAACACACAGGTAACAGAGTAAATATTGGACTCATCAATTATGGAGGTTGAGGGAACTGGCAATCAAATCCCATGATTATTGTTACCGTCGGGGGCAACATGAGCCCTGACAGCGGCTGGCGGTCACACATGACGCACAGTGCAAGTACAGACACAAACACGCTCGTATAAACACATGCACGGGACACACGGCGACAGATAATAGACACGGAAACATACACGCGCGCCCTCTCACCTTGTCATTTTGTGGAGCTGTCTCACCCACACCAGATAGGGCAGAAAAGGAGCTTGTTAACATTGTGTTGGGGGAAAACGGAGCCAACGAGAGAGAGATAATGGGAGAGAGAAAACAAGGGAAATGGAGAGAAAAGACATTTAAATGATACTGTTATCATCAAGGGCAGTTGCTCTCAAAGCAAAGGTTGGTAAAAATTTATATGGTTTACATTTCCAAAAAGAGGTATAAATATTTATTACCTTCACTGTGCCTGGGTGTGCAATGATTACTTCCAAAATAAATGACAAACAAGGGGCTTTGGTTCCTTTGTCGATGGCGTTGTGCTCCTTTGCTGTAAACTTACTTAATCAACGAGCTGGAGAAAAATGTCTTGTGTTGCTATTGTTACTGACTCAGTAAGTGTGTGTTTTCTTTTGCTTCATAATAGTCTAGAGACTTCATTTGTGTGGCGCTCAAAAGAACTGCATGTCTAGGCATGGCGACTTGGTCTCCCTCTCTCTAACTTTGTGCTGATGTGTGCGCCTATCGTGTTTTGACAGCACCTCTCTCCCGCTATTCCACATTTTGGACAGCAGGACCCACGGCTCAGAGACGGTAAACTGACACCATATCCCAATTTCCCAAAAACTCCCTCATTACAGCAAAGGATTGCTGATGGGGCTTTGAAACCAGCCGTTGAATCAGACAAGGTGGGGATAGTCATACAGGCGCTCCCCTGTCCCTGTGTCTTTTTTTGCTTGGTCAATTAAAATGTTCCAGCGTGAGCAAGACCTGCAGGTGCTTACAGACACTGATAGCAATGTTATTTGTACTTCTGTGTGTTTGGTTTTGTTGTTTTTTTGCTCCCCAAACACAATGAACATGTCTTGCAGATTGCATTTTGCAGGCTAAGTGTCCCCTAGCATCTGTTTAGGCCTCAGAAGAAAGCTGAAGGGAGTTGGGAGCAGAGCAGGTGCCGGCAGTATGTAAACCTTATCACTACGTTCCTCCACTGTTTAAGCCTTGATCAGACGGCTGCTACTCTACTAGACACACAGCTGAATACAAGAGGGGGGTCATTAACATGTAATTACACACAACCAAGTACTCTCACACACAGAAAACTACACCACTGCAGCATATACTAAAACTCCCCCTCCCAGAGGGACCAATCTATGTTTTTATGTTGAACACCTGTTACCTACTGTGCATGTATTGCATAGTCTGAGAGGTACACGCAAACCAGGCAGGAGGAGCAACATTACACCGTCGCTTCAGGTTAATGTGACCTAAAAAAAAACATGGACCACAAGATAGTCATCCAAGCTTTTGAAAAAAAGTTGTCTGTTATGGTCAAATTTGTGAATTAACTGGAGGCACACTGTGGATGGCCATAATGACTCCATATTAGAATAGTGGTACAGCTGTGCCTCAGCCATTGAGTTTGCTGAGCTGCCAAGGGCTAGGAACACATACTCCTGCACACACTCTCACACACGAATGCATAGCAAGTTAATAAATTGCCCTGACACACCCTTTGGCAGCAGCACAACTCACCACAACCACATCCCCCTCGCCCACAACGAGTCGAACTCCTAATTTAGCTGGGTTTAAAAGTGAGACATAGACTTCCCCCATGCAGACTCCATTTCTAAGGCAGGAAGTAAGGAGCTGGGAAGAGATGGAGGATTGTCATACAGTAGGTTGGAGGATCTGGAAGTTGGATTAAACTCTTTGCACTTTTGGAAAGCTCATTTGGCCTGAAAGTACTGGGAGAGGCTCGCAAAGTGGCTGGAGGATGTCACATGCAAAGACGTGCTCACATAGGCATGCCTGAGTGGCGTAAGAGCAATGCATTAGAGAGCACATATATCTGCTTTGTACCTTGGTTAACCTGCCATAATGTAAGCCAGGTTGACTTTTATACATTTGGCTTTCTTCATTTTGACAACTCTGCAGAATGGAAAAAAATTAATAGCTCTGCACCGCTTATAAACATTAAGAGAAGCTGGCAGTCCTTCAAGAAGTTGACTTCAACATGCAAGTAGCCAGATGGCTGATGTTTATCAAATTCAGAGCAGCAGTGGTGTAAAGCAGTTGCCCCTCCCTCATTACCAGCACTGAGGTGCCCTTGAGCAAAGTGCTCGATGGCCAGCAGATAATTTTCTAGTCGTGCTGAGTAGTGTCAAGGTGTGTACGGAATGAGTTCATGGGCCATGTTGTACCAGTATGGCTGACCCGAATGCTTTGAAGCTTTATCTTTCTTTTTACTCAAAGAGCAAGAAATGCAGCTACTCCTAAACATGGAAAGCAATTGAGATGCACACGAGGAGAAGTGACTGTCACACCAAGGAAGAAAAAATGTAAAAGACAGGTTGAAACCTGATCCCGATAAAATGCTGACCATGGATTCCCCTGGGCAGAGCTGCGCTGCATTCCAGGTGCGACCTGGCTTTATTCTGTCCTCTACACGACTTCATACAACACCAGGAGCATTTTCAGATTTTCAGATTTTGATGATTTGGTCTTTTTTTATATTTGTCCTCCTAGTACATAAGTATGTAGTAAGTACTTAAGTGAGTGGGCTGCGTAGGTCATGATCAGCACCGGTGGGCTGCCGGCATGTGGAGTAGCTGTTAGCTTTGCAGTCTAAACTTTTCTCGTTGTTCACCAAGTGCAACAAAGGAGCTTTTCTTCTTTCTGCTTGGAGGTCATCATCTAGTTTCTGGCTTGTATGTGTGGAACGTGTCTCCCTATACACATCTATAATTGCAATATGTTTGGAAGTGGCTGTGTTTGTGCTACTTACATGCAAATCAACACCTGTACTAAAGTACATTAAAGCGGGTTCCTGAGCTCTCTCAAAATATATGATGTAGTTTTTATGTTATGTATTGTATAAATCAGGATCAGGGCACACACTTTTGGATAGCTTTTCATCAAAGGCATTCATGAGGTTGCACTTGGTTGAACACACAGAGAGTGAAAAAAGTAGTTGTGTGAAGAATGAAAAAAAGACAGTCTGAGACAGAAGTCTGTTTTTATTTGTTTTGTTTCCAAAAGTAAGTAACACATCCACCCAATGTCGGAAAGGGTTTCACTGGACAATGTGACAGGCAACTTTTTTTGAGTATTTCCATGCTTTTACTTCAGTCAGTGTGAAGCAAGTGTTGCTGAGAATGAATGAGAAAGAAAAAATGTGTGACTCAATTAAGCCATCTATCCACAAGCATTATAAGCAGAGGTATTTCATTTTTCTTTTACTCTTTTACTCTTCCACTTGTCAGTCCAGCAGGGAATGAATGATTAGCCAATGGGGTATTCAGATTGTAATCCCCTCCTCTGTCTTTAAACAGGTTGCAGTGCCAGATTAAGCACCCATGTTTAGTAACATTTGCTTGTAAACTATATTCTTCTTCGTTGTTGCTGCCTTTATTGCAACATTCACCACAGGGATGACATAAAATGAGCTAAAATCACAATGTGAAGCTGTGAGGTATTAGTTTTTATTCATTCAACAAAAGTTTTATGTCGTCCCACATGTGTGTGACAACAGCAAGCGAAACTTTGGAGAGCTAAAAGTCGCATCATCACCAGTCTTAAGTACTACACAAACAGCGTTTACATCTGTTGACACTGGCTTCCCATCTGTGACGTCACATGGCATCGTTAGAGCGGAGCGGGGCAGCGCAGTGAGAGGTATTAACCCCTGGGGATGTAAAACTGAAGTGAAACTGGTGAGGCGTGAGGCTACCCTGAACGAAGTCTGCCTGAATTGAGATTCATATCTTATTTTTCTCAGGCTCTCCATCTCTCCTTCTCTCTCACCCACGTACACTCACACATACACTCACTGCACTTCTCTGTTTAGTATGGCAAGGTAGGGTGAATGTGCTCAGGGGGACATTTTAACTAAATTGTAAATGGCCCGGGTGCAGCTGTTCCAGTCTGAAAGAGTTAGCAAGAAAGGAGGTCACTGAATCACCCCTCATTCTTCAGCATTGACAGTCTCTGTAAGGCAGTATGGAAGACGTCCTTCCTCCTGAGACTTCAGCTTTGACAGACTCATTAGAAAGCACACACACTACTTGTCTATATGTTACCATTTATAACCCTTCACCTCAGTGCTGGCCATGGTGTCAATAAGAACCTAACAGAGTCATGTCAAATGTCAAGTGATAGAACTGGATTGAAGGGCTATTTGAAGGCTGACTGTGTGTTGAAAAATGGAATCACAAAGTATGAACAGACTTAACATGTGTACACGTAGACACGCACACGTTTTTTACGGTTTCTCAATTTATCTGAAGCGACAGCTGGGTAAGTAACACCACCAGGAGCGTGGACACCACGATGAGATCCAGACCTCATGGGCACCATCATGTCTAATAAGTTTATCATTAATTGCAGCCTTCGGGGACGTTTGTTCTTGAATTAATTAGTCTTCAACAACTCAGGGCTCAGCAAATGTGAGGAAATGCAACTCACTTAGCCAGACACGGTGGCCTGTCTCTTTTTTAATGTTGTTTCTTTACTTTACATCACTCCACATCATCAATCTGCCTACTGGCGGGCCTTCATAAAAAGTCCCCAGTGAGCAAAGCAGCATGGCAGACAATGTAATCTGACAGAATAACACAGCAGCTTTTGACGATATGTGAACTGTTCAATCTTTTGAAAATGTCCTCTTATACAGAAAAAAGAAAGAGGTTACTAAAGCCTTGTTTTGCTTTTTCTGTGGAGAAAAACTTTTTTTTCTTTAAAAAAATACTATCATAAAAACACAAGCCAGAAGCAAAACTTACAACACAAAAAACAACAAACTTAAAGATTGAGAAGACATAGCAAGAAGCAACAAGGAGGATGAGTCCCATGCCGTCACGTTTACAGCCAGAGAAAAAGAATATTGGTGCAATGTTCAGTAGCCTATAGGACGGTTATGTGTACTGTAGGTCAGTGTCCAGAAAATAACACTAACAATGCTGGCGTTATGTGGGTTTGTGTCCTGTGGGGTCCCTCCTTGCCATTAAAATAAAATGTCCAAAAGAGACATTACAATGCACCCTGTGTTTCCCATACATTGATTTATTCATGGTGGCCCGCCACAGTATCAACACTGACCAGTGCATATACATTTTAAAAATTTTTTTACCATTTAAAATGGGTGAAACTTATGTCATTGATGTAGCTCAGCTGCTCCTTGTTCACTTGCACTCTCTCTCTCCCTCACAAACATATTGACACATCTCAACACAACACTATCAATCCTTGGGAGCTGAAACTTTAAATAAGTTATCAGGAAACATGTCAGGCTGCAGGGTTTTCCCTACCAAATAAACAGCTTTAAAGGTGCAGCCCCTTAAGATTTTTACTCATCATGTTATGTCTTCAACAAAACTGACGCAACTCACCAGCCCTTTTTGTTGGATCAGGCTAAAAAAAATAAATAAAAAAAAAACTCTGGTTCAGGTGTGCTAGAGCAGAAAGAACTGGAAAATAGGCAGGTAAGGGTGCCTGGAGGTCTGGGGCTGAGAACACAGTGTAGGCTCTAGGCAATTATTGTTATCATTGCAAGTACAATTATAAAATAATTAGTGAATCCTAATTTCTACATTTGTGAAAAAATATAATGCATAAAGCATTAATGCATTTTTCTGAATTTGCTGTTTTTTCATAATATTATTTTACAGGACAAACATTGCCAGAAGAATTACTACAGACAAAAATAATCACTCAAACATAGCAATATTTGCTTTCTGGGCAGCATCTTTGGTCTAAAATGATAGTTTGCAACCCCCCCTGAACTCAGCTACCACCACAAATAGGATCTGGGGTTGCTATCTGTCCAAATATATAAGACACTTATATAAGAAATAATCAATTACTAATAATAACCTTGTAGAAGCTACGAGTTTGTGCAAAGTTAGTAAGGGGAGGCAGCTGAATTCATAGAGGAACAAACTCAACAGCAGTCTATTTTCTGGCCTTCAGTCTCCATTTTAGATTAATTTGTCAGGGGTTTTAGTTGGTTTTTTAGCTGGCCTTACATTGTTTTGCTTGGAAAAACAGCAGCTGCCGCTGGCCCCCCAAAAGAGTGTCAAGTGGCACATTGAAAAGTGAAGCTAACCAGAGACCTACTGTAGCGAGATAGCTAACTGCATTTTAAATTGTTTTTGTTAGGATTTGACACAATGCTAAGTACCCCCGAGACAAGGTAAAGTTTCTCACACTGTGCAGAAAAAGGACACTCAGGAGAATTTATTATGCCAAGGAAACTTTTGAGTTAATTCAAAACCACAATCTTTTAGCATCAGTGGAGCTAGCATCAAGGCATAGGGTTATGTACCTGATAGTCATTTTATCTTTCATTAGGTTCTCTTTATTCCTTCAAACTAAATTAGAGCTTCAGCATTTCATATCATATATACAGATACACATTCATTGGCCATAATATTAGATACACCCTGCTCAACCTGTGCCTTCACCCCAAATCAAAAATGCATGTTTTTATCTTTAAATGGAGAGGTAATTATCATTCTAGATAGTTTTGGTGTGAATTGCAGAGTGTTGGAGATAAACCACTGCAGAGATGTTTGCCTTTTCTCCAAATATAATATAGCATATTGCTTGTGCTCTTTAACAGCAATGTATGCTCATGACCTGGTTACTCAAGATAATCCACATATCTTATTGTGAGCAGTTTCCCCTTCTTTTAAAAGAATTGCCCTGGAGTTTTTCAAATGTATTTTTGCCCTTTAAGCACCACAGACACAGCACCATCTCGTTCTATTATATATAAAGAGAAGTCAGACATCACTATGGCATATTACTCCAAAAGTTGGCACCTCACACCATAACAATCCAGTAATCTAATTTTATTGTTGCATAGATTCAACAAGGTGCTGAAAACATTATTATATTATATAATATTATACATATTGGTAACTGTGCCTCAGTCCATTACAGATAATGTTTTGGGTGACATTTAAGTCTGATTATTATCTGAGTAAGACGGATAATAGGCCATGACAAATCCTAAATGTAGTGGCCATTTATTATGTTTACTTTTTGCATATTTGGCATGAAAGTAGGAACACTTTTAAAAGGTTATGAAAAAGACAGTCCAGGCTGAACTAAGGTCTGGCATTAAAAACATAATAGCCTTACAAAACTGACTAGACGACCACATGATCAGGAGAGACATTTTCACTTAATGTGGACAACCTCTGCAACCTGCTTCTTTCAGCAGGGAAGTTTGACATTTGTCCGAAAAACCGTACGTCCTGACAGAGGTGGAGCAGAAAGAGAAAACAGACATGTATCACCGTGTTCAACAAAGAGAAGTAGGCACATGTAAAAATAACCCTGGCAGAAACAAGTAGTTCAAGGGGAGAATAATAATGGTGAAAAAGATGGAAAGTCAAGCAAGTCATATGTGAAAGTTTCCTTCCTCACCTCTGTTCGGCACAACCACTTGGGGCGATCGCCTGCTGAATTCATGCTCGGTCAACTTCGGATCGGCAGTCACGTCCGTCCTTTAAAAACCAGCACGCCAAACATGGCTATCAGCTTTCCTTCAGCTGCTGTCTATCAATGTCATACTGGATCAACAATGCAGAACCCTTTCTGACTCTCTGCTCCCCTGCTGCACAACTGCAACCCCTCCACCTCTACTCCCCGTCTCTCTCTGCACACTCACAGTATTGTCAAGGGCAGGTTGTGAACTCAGGTGCAGTGTGGTTGACTTATTTTTTTTTTTTTGTAACAGGCGCACAGATCAATATGAGTATTCTGCTGCGAAATAACGCTGGACTGTCAAGAGACAGATTAGGGCTGACGCAGCTTGGCGCTGCCCAGCTGCATCGCTTTGTTGAAGCCACGGCAGCCACAGCACACACACTTACACAATAATTAGGAGAAAACTTATCAATGCAAAGCACTACTTAAGCCAAATATACATGGGAAAAATATCAAAATATCATACATGTATGCTGTAATAGATTGCATAAATTTCCACAATCTAATACAACAGCCTTGCAATGAATTCTACCTTCATGAGGATTATTATGTTCAGTTTTCAAGGTCAGTTTTGAAGCTGTTTGCAGTGCTGTTGAAGTGTTCCGCTTTATTTTCATCTCCAACTCAAGAGTCACACTACCTTTCAAGAATCTCTGGCATTCAATTTAAATGAGATTCAAATCCAACCAACTTACAGTATACCTTCTATCTGTTATAACAATGTAGGTCCTGTCATATAGAAAGTGAGAACAGATCCAAATTGCCCACTTTGAAGACAGCACTGTCAGCCTAACCAACGCAGATATGACAAACACACATTTCTTGACACTGAACGTGGTTAATTTATTTACACTCATGCAAGAGAAACGCCATTCTGATGAGTTCTTCATATTCTCCCCCTTTCTAAACTTTGCCCCCCCTCATCACTCCCCAAAAAATTCCAATTCACAGTGCTTTTCACAAAACGTTTTCTTCCCTGTCTTGATATGAAAATGTAATCAGTTTGTTTTGACCTTGACCCTTCTTTCTTTCCAATTTATGAGTAACAAAGGAATGTAAAAAATAAACTAATTAAAAGATAGCCCAAGCCATTAATTCCTCTCTACAATGCACACTTCTTAAACCCAGTAACAAATCTACGGAGGAAAATGCAGAATATCCACAAAAATAAAACAACAATTTAATTCCTCTATTGTAATCATACATTCATCACAAAAGGTTCAAAGCAATAAACATGTTTAGTCGATCAACTTTGTGAGGCCTAGAAACATAGCAAGGCCGCAAAAAGGAAATAAGGATGTGCATAATTAGTCAACTAGTTGGTTACAATTTTTAATAAAACTATCATTTCATGAATGTAATCTGCTGCTGTGGAGAGTAGCTGCATTCAGTAGTCAGTCTGCTTCCAGCTTGCCCACTAGCATGCATGCTACAGAGTAAAGCATAGTTATTCAAAGTGCGGCCTGCAGGTCAGCATGACACGAAAAACATGCATTATATTTTAATCTTCCACTGTCCATTTAAGTAATTTAAAAAGTAGTGCGTCAAACTACACACCCCTAACACGCATCTGTCAACTTAGGAATGATGACTACAAACCTACTGGTTATATGGCAACTCTGTCATCAATGCCAGCGCTGTTAGGAAAAGTTAGTTAGATCAAATCGCAATTGCATTTTATATGTGCAGCCTTCAATCATCTGCTGGCACCCACTGGGTTTGTGAGGCAGATTCCTGACATGAGGGACCAAAGCGGACAGTGGGAGCATATTCAGCTACATTTAAAATGAAGATCCTGTAATGAAAAATGTGATTAACAGCTTTAACTGGCTCCTTAAATTAAGCAATATTTTTTTGGACAATGTTTCACCTTAAAGATTAAAATTTTGCTCAGACGTGACTGTTTTGAGTGTTTTCAACTTTTAGAATAGTTTGCTCGTCTAAATTTAAACTTCGATTTTAAATGTCAGGAAAATTAGCTTATTAGCATTAGCTGTTAGAAACATTACTTATTGAAAGTATAAGAAACATAACAACTATTTGTGAGTTGGATTTGCCTTGTCTTCAGTATGCAATTATCGTCATCACACTTTATTGACATTGTGAAGCTGCAAAACATTAGTGTTAAGGTTAAAGCCCACCACAAGGAATGCAATATTTGTAGTGTTTTATCACATTCCCCCATAATAAAGTAAAAAATAAATCAGTTTTCAAACCAGCCCACGCCAGCTTGCACCCCGTCTCTCTCTGTCACTTTGCCGCAAATGTCAGCCACAGTGTTACTGTATAAACTGTTTTATTAACGATGTGATTTGGATTTGAGACTTAAGGCGTGAGAGAAACACATGTCTCTCGTCTGGATGCTGAAAAGTCATTTTGCTCTCCTTGATACCATGGGAACCCAAACACTCATATCGAAGTTGAAATTGGCAGCTGGGAATAAAAGGGCCATCACTGTGACCCCACGCCCCCTCTATCTCCCATTTTGCAGGAACACCTCTCAGTTTCACTTAGAGTGCAACTCCCATAAAATATGGGCTCCATCATCACCAAGGACGACAGGCCAATATGTTGGACGCCACTCTCACCGGAGAGAAGCACCGGTTCCTCAACGACCCATAACAATACCCTCCAAAAACAGTGAATTCTGAAGGGACGGCCTTTAAGAGGGGAGCTGACTCTCTTCAAAGCTCTTATTACACTTTTACATTAAATCTCAGCTTGAGTGTCAGATGAGTTTCCAGCCCTCTCCTGACACAGCGAGACAGTGTGCAGAAAAGTATAAGAAGGGGAGTGAGAGAGGCTGCATAGGTGTCACAACAGGAGGGGGGGAGGGGTGGGGGCAAATAGAAAAGAAACTAGCAACCTTTTTTATTTGCCAGCACACTGGCACACTCCACCATCTCCATTAAATGGGACTGTACAGAGGAGTTAGCCCTCTGGCCATTCTCGGGTGAAGGCATTCTGCCCAGGCCCTTTGCTTTGACAGGGAAGGAACAGCATGTTATTTTACACTTAATTGCAAATGTCAGCAGCTAACATCAGTTCTGAAAGAACAGTAATGTGACATGACTACAAAATAAACTCCTTTCTCCCCATCCTTTGAAGGACATCTGTAAGGCCCATTAACATACTGTATGGTAAGCAGTGGAGCCTAGCAAGCGGCTGGGAGTATAGCACCGGCAGTGCCACCTTTGAAAAAGACAAACAAAATATATTGCCTGCGCTGACGAGGGATGGTAGGTGCACGGAGAAGCATATGTAGTAGTTAATGGTATGTCACTGACGGGGAGGAGAGGTCAGACCAAACAACTGCACAGGGAAGCTTACCGCCTCACAGTAAACACACACACTCCCCCCCACAACAAAGCCTGGTGTATGTCATCATTTTAGAGAGTGTAGAATAAATTCACTGGTGGCCAGAATGCCCATAGCTGGGTCTGGTCAAAGAAAAAAAAAGAGCCTCAGTGAATCCATAAATAAAACCTGCTAGCTGGCCCTTTTTTCTCTCCTTTCATCAACTACTGTGTTATGCACATCTTGCCTTTGAAAATGAGGAACAGCAAAGTAAAAAGATGAATAAAGGAGAGTGTGCATCCAACTTATTCCCCCTGCTACTACATCATTAACTACTAGAACAGGAAACAGGGGATGAACCTTGGATACTTCCACTGAATAGTGCAAACAAACAATACAAAGGAGCTGAATCAATGGTTTGCCATGCAGTAAATGTGTCTGTTTCACTATATGAATTCCATCCCTGCTTGAAGTCCAATATTCTCTTAGTTGTTACAGCCATTTAGGGCTTCAGTCGTCACCCTTACAGAGGGGAAACCGGTGGGCATCGCAACTCTGCACAGAACAATGGGCTTATTATTTGCACTGATTTCCCAGGGTTCCATATTTCGCTCCTCTGATGACTCCAAATGACAGAACCACCCATGTCATGTGCTAAGACAGGGTTGAAGTTTTCATTCGACTGCTTAAGCATTTTAACAATTACTGTCCATCTGTGGGATTTCACTCATTAGCACATTTGCTTTCACAGAGACAGGGAGAATGTGTCGAGAGATCCTGAAGACTATAATAGAGTGAGTGTGACTTTTGTCTTGTCAAGACGGATGAAACAGTATCCCACAGAAAAGAACCACAAGTTCTCCTTTCTCTCAAAGCAGCGCCAGAATCAGATAATACAATCTCTCTTAGCAAAACAAATGTGTTTCTGCTACTTTAACTAAGCTTTGAAAACATTAAAAATCACACCACCTCACATGAGCGTGAGGACGAAGTCCTTGAAAAATGTGTGGCAAAGAGCTGACACTTTTGCAGTGTAATTATTTCATTAAAAGTGATTGTGAACCCTCGAATTTGAGATTTAATAGGTGTTAATTGTGGTGAAGGTCTTGTCATCAGTTTTCAGATATGTCAACAACTACTCAGCTCTTCCCTGCTGTTTCTTTGCCTTATCTTAATTTCCAGGTCAGAATGGGAAACTCAAACAGCAGACAATTGTTTATCGATACGGAGGAGCAGCGGCCTGAATTGGAAAGTATTCACAAGCTCAGTAAACTGGCTCTGTGAAATTGAGAGAAAAGCAACTCGCAGACAGAGCTGTGATGTTAGGTATGCAATGGAAATGTGCACCTGTCAGCAGCTACTGGAATCAGCTCAACAAATGTTTACCGGTAAGTTATGTGACATATAGCATACATATCAACCAGGAGTCAATAAAAAACCAGAGCACTAAACAGAATCTGGTTGTTGGCATTATTTGGTGACTTTTAGCTCTTGCTTCATCAATGTTCACCCAGACTTCCGTAAAATTAATTTTACACTATAACTTCCTTGTTGTGCTGAGGTGTTCAGCACCTTTGTCTCCAAAACACAGGCCTAAAGCGTGTATGGCTATATGCCATAGTTTAGCTGCCAGTGTCGCCTAGCAACACAAACCACATTTGTTCTGTGTGATGTCCTGAGGTTGTTGTTTGTATTATTTACATGGCTTTGCTGTTTAATTAGCATATGAAAGAAACACCACAGACATCCTGTATGTCAAACATCTAATCTGTCAGTATGCCAGACTAAATAACAGAACTGAAATATATTTATTTAGTTACTTTAGAAGTTTACCATAGTTCAGAGAGTACAGTGGAACCCTTAAGGTGCATGATACAAAAAGGAAACTTTAAACTCAACATGTTTTTAGAGAAAGTTTCCCAGGACACTGAACTGACCTTTCTTTTGCAGCAGCATACTTTCTCCACTTTTTCCTGAGTTATTGATCGGAATATGTTTATATTATAAGGGCCAAGGGGCAATCGCACCGAGCACTATTGTTTTACTGTGGATTTTTTCTTCTTCCTCATTTTGTCCCGCTACTAGTCAAATTATCAAAACGTGTGGTTTGATTGGGTTCGTGTGCTATTACTTTTCTCTACGGAATACGAATTTTTCGTGAAGTATGTCATGAAAAACTGCATTTTTTGTTAAAATTTTGCATTGAAGTGAAAAGGTCGGCCGAAAAAAATGAGCGAAAAAGAACAATAATTGGACATTTTCAAACGTCTAATTTCACCTAGAGACTCCATTTAAACTTTAAACAGTAGACACAAGTCTTGTGTATCGGTGTATTAATCCACGTTCCGATAGGTCATATAGTTTTTTATCAATCCCTGTTCAATGATCATGATCATTTTTGGAGATATTCTGAGATTATAATGGGTGTGTATTGCATAAAATGTTTGTGTCACAGTCTGTGACATCATCACCAGAGTGTAGAGGGAGAGGAAAAATACATTTGAAAACTGCGCTCCAGGCCGCATATTCCACTCTACAGAAATAATTTATACATAGAAACATAGGAAAATGTGTCTTCTCACTCACAATCCTCTGGTAAAGCTGTCAGAGTTATAGTTTGGGCGTATGATGCACAGAATGGCCACCAACATGCACCAACAGCCTCATTGGCTCCCATATTAAAAACGCAGGAAGATTTCTGCAGAAAAGCATATTTAACAGTTTTTCAGATCGCTCTTACAAAGCTATTTCTTAATTTTTCTTCCCAAAAAACATATGTAGCTGCTCAGGAAGAACTCAGGATGCTCAAAGTGAAGTCGGATCAATGATAAGTATTATGGTGTTGCCAAAATGTTTTTTGTTCGAGGCAAGAAATTCCAGTCTGTCCACCTCTGGCTGCTGTCACTACTACAGTGGCAGTTAATTCAGTTGATTGCTCTGCTCTGATTGGTCCACCTCAATGCCTTTGATCCTTTCATCCTTTGATGAATCTCTACAGATAGAGAGACCCAGACACACACACGGACGGATGGACCTACTCACGGACGGACGCATGCACGCTGTGATTACAGTTACAGATACACGCACGCATGCACACACGTATATACATATACACATACACATACACACACACACACACACACACACACACAGGTCACTTTACGTGATTAGAGTTACAGATACACATGCTACACACAGACACACGTAACTTTATGTGATTTTAGTTACACACACATGCGTGCGTAAGTGCACACACTCCAGATACACATGCTTCACACACACACACACACACACACACACACACACAAACACACACACACACACATATCGTAACATTACTAGTATTAATTGTTTGAAATCACTGAAGAATCTCATCATAGTGTGCAGTAGCCCACGTGACCCTTTCAGAATTTCCCCAGAGGAAATTTTCTAGTTTATATTATATATATTTGAAGTATATGAGCCTAAGGCAGTATACAGTAGGTTGTGGAAATGCATTAACATTACAACGTTGTTGATCTTATTCATTTTGATCTAATATATTTCTCATTATGTATTAAATATATATAAATGTATATTCAGTTGAATTATATTCAAAATAAAAAGAAAACTGTTAAGACATTTTTTTATAAGTTTTATAAATGCATTGTTTCTAAAGTGAATGAGTAACAATCAAGTCAAAATAAATTCAAAATAATTGTTATAAAGATGTTTGCCATAATTGACCAGCTATAAGTTCTCATGTCCCTATCTTAAAAATGTTCTAACAACAGCGCATTTAAATTAAAACTGATTAGAGCTAAACATGAATGTATATAATTTGCTTTACATTAAATTACTGATATTCTTTCTGCAGAGATCAGTAATGCTACACACGTGCATGCCTTTGGACTTTGTGTCATTTGGCATTAAAAGGGTCAGACTTCCACATCTCCAGACTGACACATTTATTTATCATCTCAAAGTGGGTAGGTGGATCGTGATTCCTGTCTTGTTAGCCCTCTTGTTTCTCCTCCCAGAGGAGGCCATCGACTTCCACAGCATTGAAGCCTCCTGCTGCACTCGGTTACTGCAGGCCATCTGGCCTCAGTTCAAAGTCTCACAGATAGAGGAGAGTCTCTTCCAGAGGGCCTGTACTGTACAATGTGCAACAGCCATGTCTTAATATCACTAAACCCCAGCAGGACGAGCGCTTCTGCGGCTCCAGGCACAGTCCAATAAAGTGTTATCACATAAAATACCTGGACAAATACAGTCACTTAGAGTAGGTAGAGGAATTAAAAATTAGAGACAGCAAGGCTAAATAGTTTGTGAGGAAATTTATCAGTGACAAGCGGAATTTGTTAAATCATTAAACCACAATTTCTCAGATGGCTGAACTCCACAAAATTAATGGCAACACATAAAGATGACATAAAATGTTTTGTGCTGCCATATTATTGGTCAATAAACACAGTGTAGAGTGTAGACTGTAGAGTTCTCTGAGAGAAGATGGAGGGCAGCACTGATGGTCATGACATGAACTGGCTTGCAGCACGTTCACAAACACATGTACTTCCCATTGTCTGAGGCAGCCGCACGCTGATAAGGTCTTGGATTGCACTCTGGTTCAAGTGAACCACAAAAGGCTTCCTTCCTCTGCTTTCCAACCTCCCACAGTGAAACGAGGAGACCAGTAGACGGTTGAAAGACAGGAAGGAATTCTGGGAAAGGACAGGGGGAGAGATTCACAGTAGGTGAGCCTCCTACTTGTGAACAGACAGACGTAGACATGCAGCAACAAGTCTAGAGAGACTTTTTCTATGCATGTGGTCATGTCTGCCTGCAGTACAGTGTGTACAGGACAGCTGACGTTTTGCGGCTGAACTTTGAATGATGGTGTTGAACCACATTTTAAAGAAAGTGTTTCTTTTATATTTTGTCAGCAACTGACTGCATGAGTACAAACAATACAAAAACATTTCAAAAGTTCCAGTTCCTTTGTTGTGTTTGTATCCAATACAATTTACAGGAGTTTTAATTTTCCCGGTTACATAAGCCCTATTCGCACAGGACTAGTACTAAAATATAATAATAACATCAGCACTATGACAAACCAGGCCAAAAATCCAGAGCTAATAACAGAGATGCTGATTCACAGGGGGACTGATATTATTACATGACCTCTCTGTTTGGTAATGGTAAATATGGTAATGCACCATGGAATTTCTACATGATAAATTAGCAGATTTGCACAGGACTAAGATCACAGATGACCTCTATAATTGTTTCAAATTACTAGAGGTCCCCAGGTAAAAGTAGCCCCCATGTGAGTAGGGCTTTAATATTTATCGGTTCTTTGTTAAATTCAGGGTCCCTTATTTTAAACAGATTTTTGTAGCTTTATTAGACAATTACAGAGAGAAGATGGGACAGAGGGGAAGATATGCGGCAAAGGGACCTCGGGTCAAATTCCAACCTGGGTTGGAACCTGGAACCTGGGTCCAACCTGCAGACTTTTCTACAACTGCAAACCGTATGTGTATGTATTATGATGTGTGTGTTATTTTTAGAACTATCCACTCTGTACTGGAAGCCGCGAAATGCTCATATGGGTCATTGGACGATTGCTTATATGTGTTGTTATGGGTGGTATTGACAACCGGTCTAATCTGTCGTTTAGGTTGGAGATCTTGTTGACCAGTGAGCCCCCGGCTGTATCTTTTTTAGGACTGCAACTTACTATTTTTGGTATTATCTGCTGATTATCTTGGTAAATGTATTTTTTCATTTATTATTAACAGTTAAACCATAACCAAAGTTAACACACTTACATGTCTTATTTCCTATGTTTTTCTACTCAGTTAATTATCATATAAGATGAGATAAAACAGCAAGAAAGAAGCTAAAACATTAATCAATTATCAAAACCTTTGATTTTCTGTCAATTGACTCATTGATTATGAAATAATGGTTCGTCCAATTCTTATAATGGGTTAATTCAATGAGACACAGGGTCAAGTGAAAACATGCATAGCCTTTATATTAGCATAATTACATTTAACATTCACTTCCCTGCCCTCCAACGTACTTGCACAGTCTCTTACAGTATTGACTTTAGCAGTGATGTATTGCACAGATGGGAGGAACATGACCTTAAAACTCCTCCTTTCAAAAAGTACTCTTCCTTGGGGGTTTATAAAATCTCTTGTTTACATGTGAACTTGTGGTTGGACAATGCATTTACCATACAGTCATGTTGAAATACATTATATCCCCAGGGAGGGGTGTGAGTCCAATTCCTCAGACAGCCTCCATCCCTCACTCCTCTTATCATTATCATCAAAAGAAAACACCTCTTTTATGGCAACATATGGAAAAGTCATTTTAGGCTTCCTCCCTTCAGCGAAGTAAGCTTTTTCAGAGAAGACTGAAGTAATGAAAGATCAAGACGATTTGTAGCCGCAAAGTCAGTCGCATATCCAACCCTCTAAATAAATGACAGTTATTGTATTAAAAGAGCAGAAAACCAAGGGAAGAGGTACGTTGAGCCTCCAAACACAATCACACATGAGAGACTCCCTTTTAAGCTAAAATGTGCCATTCTTCTTCATCACCTGTCAAAAGTCATCCGCCTACTGTACAGTGTAACATTCTCAATGCACAAACATTACACAGCATCCATTGTATTGTGCCTGTGAAAGCCAGCTCGTGGACGGTGCAAATGATGGTGGTAATGCACAGAGAAGCATACGTGGCAATGCATCAACAAAGGCAGAGAAGAAGAAGACAGCAACCAACCGTGGATGTAAACACAGCACAATTTGAATAGTAAAAAAAAAATTGGCATATGCAAATGTACTGTGAGGATGGAAATGCATTGGACACATTTGTCAGGCCTAAAGAATGCACACAATGCAGTTTGGTCATTCACTGTAAACATGTTTACTTATTTATTTAACAGAAAACTCCAGAGGGCACCTTTAATGACTATCCCAGCGACAAGGCTATAAAACAACCTCCTTTAAAGAGACTGTTACATAAACTCACTGGCCACTTTATTCAACAAATCTGTGCAACCTGAGGCAATTCAATACCTCGGCTCCACCATAGATTCTACCTGCGAAAACATAGTGATGGTCAGTTTTGGTGACATTTTCAGAAGCATGGTGGTGTCGACATTACATACATATTTTATCCTACTATTAACATATTTACATGTGAGACTGAGAGAATATTTCACTACCCCTATATATTACATTGATTATGCTCATAGTTTTAATATTTCCTGGGGGGTGTAAAAATTTCAATTTTAAAACAAATTGAGCTTTCAGTTTCAGATATTGAAATCAAAAGCAGGATGTGTGATTCTATCTTTTAGAATTTGAAAATGTAAAGGACAGTTTTCAGTCAAAAAAATAACAATCTGATGATATTTACAGGGCTCCGGACTAACTTCTTACATTGGCTGCATTTGTACATCTTTTCTTTAAAATATTTTAGATGCAACTAAATTTTTCATCACACCTTTTGGTGCCACAATAATGCATTGTAAGCGCCATCTTTTTTGTCAGTTAATTTCTCAACAAATAATTTAAGTGAATGCAAGAACAGAAATAAAGGTAAGTAAATGTTTTCAGATGAGGCCTTCTCTGCTAAAGATGTTGGGTCTGAGGGACGGTGGAAGTAGGGGGTCCGTGGGGCCATCGTACCCTGGTCCCCTTGACCTTACACCTCTCCCCTGCATTGCAAGTAGGTGAAGAAAACCGCTTGTAAAATGCCATGTCAAGCTTTGATGCACACAGTACTCGTGCAGTGCACATTGCTTACGTTGGAAATATGGTAGCATAACGTGTTTTTATATTTAAAACTGAATCAAATTGTGACCTTAAAGTCTTCAGATTAATTTAATTGAGAATTTGAAGAATCGTGACACCACAAGTGTGTATGTTTGTATGTGTATACATACTTAATTTTCTTTATACGTGTAAGTTATTCATTTCTTAAGTGACTGCATTTCATTGTACAATGAAGTGTTACAGTAGAGCTGAACCTTGGAACTCGAGATGCATCAAATGCAATTGGTGAAACTTTGTTCAAGAACCTACTTTTACTATGTTTCCTTGGAACAGAATAAAAGCAACCAGTTCTATAGAAGTCAGCAAGAAGGACATGTCAGAGAGACATATCAGAGTGTCTCATATACAGGTACTTGTTTTAGGTTTTTCTTTTTTTCTGGTCTAGCTGAATACCTTCATGACCTACAGCTTGCTTACTGAAAAGGAATAGTCTATAGGGAAACACTATGGAAATTAATCTTGTATGGCAAGATGAAAACTTATTTGACAAATTACTATTGCCCTGACGTCTCTGCACAAAAGTTGCACCATTAGGTCGCTGTAATGAACCTTCAAAAACTCATAACTGCAGTTAAGTGTCTACCCTTTTATGCTTACAAATACAACAGTCTCCCTGAGCGACATCATTAGGGAAAATAAGTCAATACAACTCTTGGAAAAATAGTTTGTGGAACAGACTCTTACCCTGGTGAACCAGCCCATGTGAATAATAACTAAGTCTGAACCTTTGCACCAATTTCCATGTGTTTAGTCCTGATGGAAGCTTGCAGGAGTAATTTAGTAAGAGTATTTAGCTGTTGTTATTGGAGAAGATAATGTTTTTCGAGAAGGAGCATGTGGAACGATCACATGTGGCGAACAAAATGATGCTTAGATATACAAAGTCTCTTACTACATTGAAACAACACCATTAAATCCAATGAGAGGAAATGCATTTAAAAAAGAGCTTTGTGGAGAATTTTTTGGTTCCCACACATGCTCCATTTGCACAAATGGGGCATAGACCAAGCTTTGGAAAAGAGGAAATAGTTGCTCAAACAAAAACAGAAAAACACTGAAGAGAAGTAGGAACAATCAACAAGTATGCGCTTTGGTCCTTGGACCGTAAACGTATTGAAGTAGTGAGTGTGGTATCAGGCTCACCATGGCTGATTACATAGCTTAATGGTCTTGGCTTTACCTCATGTTTTACAAGCCCAAATGGTCCCAGTGGCCTGATAAATCATCAGCATATCGAGTCAGAATGCTTCAACAAACTGTTGCCATTCCCAGGTTCCTGGCTAGTGGAGCAGACCATATAGTTGGCCAATGTAAATAACCTTTTATCCTACATTGGTCACACTCAAAAACAGTCTATTTTTTCTTCCTTATTTCTGTTGAGCCTTGTGAAACATAGTTGGCTTGAAGATTTGTGTCTTTTCGCCGGAGACGGTCTCAAAACAGCCGAATAAAAAGCATGATGGTTCTGCTCTGAATCTTTAATAACGCACAATGCAATGCCAAGAAAACATCCAGCACTACAGGTGGTCTGTGTCGGGGAATGAAGCTGTGAAAAGGTTACTGCTGACAACTCAACAGACTGCTCGTTATGTGTCTGTCTGAGTGCTCCTCACATATCAAATGCTCTAAGGAAATGTAAACATCATGTGAAGCAGGTATTGCAGGTGTTATTATTAGCTACATTTAAATCTGTCTTAAATTGAGGAACCTTTTAAGAGTTGAACCTCCACTATAACGGAACATGAACTCTTTAAAGTCCTGTGGACTTTAAACATTTTTTATTTGAATGACCAGGAAAAACACCTTAACAAAAGCTAATATTATCCACAAGTAAGCTAACTGGTAACTGTAGTAGGTGATGTCTTTAAATGTCTTATTTTACCAGTCCAAAACCCAACAATATTCAGGTTAATATGATACAACACAGAAAAAAACCAGGGAATCTCCGTATTAGAGAGGCTGCAAACAGCATTTTCCTACGATGTAAAATTACCAAATTGATTATTAAAATAGCTAGCAATTATTTTTCCGTCAATCAACTATTGCTACTAATCGATTAGCTCTAAAACAAAACCACAATGAAATGGCTTTGGCATGCATACAGTCTGCATAAGAGCAAAACTCCAATGTTTTGCAACATGCCGCTCGAGAAGCCTGCACAGATAGATTAGTGCCTCCAGCGAGAATCTATATCTTTCTAGGGCTTTAGCTATTGATTGTTTTAGTTAGTAAAGGTATTCTATGGATCACTCATCTAATAAATGAGTAATCTTATCATATTACATAATTATGTAAAGTTGCCCCTGTTATCATATCAAGAACCATGAATAAAGCTGTTAAAACAAACACAACTGGACCAGTAGGAACAGACAGGATTAAGTCAACACCTTACTTTGGTTCTTTCTGAGAAAAACACTCTTGATGTCGAAATATAACAAGTCACAAAGCCTGATTCCTGTAAAAGAATCTAACACACATCACACAAACTTTGGAGTTTGTGAATGGTAAAAATACATTACAAATTCTGATTGAACATTAAGCATATAAACCTTGTGAATCGGTAAACTTTCAGTTCATAATTCATACACACACCACTAGTCGCAATAACATGTAGAATACAACAAAGCCCAGTAAAGACTGCCTAATGATGTCTGCATAATAGAGAGTTTGTTATATTATTAGTCACTTACTTGACATCCTCAAAGAAGACAGGGACTTGAATAAGTTATGAGTCATCAACAAACACTGAATCATCATCAGTTTTAGGAGGCACTGTTGCTCTAAATACTTTCAGGGACTTAAAACCCAAGAAATGCCACTTTCCAAATACAGCCTTGTCAGTTATCAAATTCTGTAATTGTCAGTGTGTGTGTATTCAACTGGCACCAATTCTACATCAATTTTATAACTAGAGAACTTTCAGCTATATACAGCACATGCATGAATCAGCTCTAAATGCCAAACTACATCCAAGTAAGTGACCACTCCTATTATGAAATCATGTCATGATAACTTTTATTTAAAATGTTAGTATCTCCCAGTGTAAATGCTGTTTTTTAGTGTCTTATGTATATCTATGTGAAATAAAAATTGATATTTTTTTTTTACAAGTTACTGTTCCACCAGGACAAGTAATCGATTTCCAGCCACGATGATAATATTTCATTATACAGCCCATTGCACTCAGCTTGGGCTCATGGATGTGAACACAGTACAACTATAAAAGGCCTTTGTAATGAGCCACAATAGGGCCCTTGGATAGTGGGGTATTTCCGTGTACAATATTCTGGATATCATTTGATATGGATTAGCAGCCATGCAGAACCTTTAGAGGTCACGAGTCCCTCCACTGCACATTTCAGCCAAAGTCAGATGTGAACCCCATTGCTGGCAGCTGACTTCAAAGTGTTTTGGCAAGTCAGAGCAAAGGAATTTAAAGACAACCAGGATCCTGCTTCAAGCTCCAACAGTGTAAACGGAAACTTCCCCAGCAGAAAGCAGTAAGAAACTGAAGCCTCCATTCAAGATATGTTTTGTAGCTTTGTGGGAGCTTGAAAAACCTTAACCTTCAATGGGAGTTTTGCATTTTACAGTAAATGCTTTACCTTATATTGCTCACAGAGTTCCTCCCTATGCACTAAGAAAGTACTCTCTTCATAAATCACATTTCAAAGCCCCTGTTCAGACCTGCCATTAACGTGTCTTGGGTGAGCCGGTCACAAATGGAGACGTCTAAGTACAGGTGTGAATGCACTCTAGCAGCGTTGAGGATGCATGGAGATCCAATCACTCAGACCACATTCGGAGCAGGCCTGCCCACATTCTCTTAGCAGCCTGTACGCAAATGACATTGAAAGACCGCCTACTCGACAATCTGCTTATCTTACATATCTATATCTTTATCATTTTCGATCTATACTGGAGGTTCCAAAGGATAGCCATTAGAAAATCCTTATCATTTATAATAATTTAACATATGTCAATATTACTACAGAGAGATTTATGTAATCATATGTTGCCATGTGTTTACTACGTGTTTATCTGCATATAGAGTGAGGAAGGTAGATCCTATCACAAGTGGTCACTCAAGACACATGTGGAGACACAGGTGTGGACCTTTTATACAGTCTATGGTGTGGACTCGAGTACTGAGAGCTGTCTACTTGTGATCAGTTAAACCAAGACGTACATTAATCCCAGCTCTGAACAGGGCCAAAATGCTTTGCACAAACAGAGCAAAAACTATGGAATTATGAATTAAAATGCCAGTGAAAACAAGTGTGTTTGGGGGAGCAGGAAAACATTAGTGCACTCATTGAGGCCATGAGAAATCACAATGGTGTAGGAAGCTAGTAACATAAATTTGCAGCATGGCCAAAGGCAAAGAAGGCAGAAAATGTGCAGTCTAATTCTGAGCTTAAATCTCAGAGAATCAAGACCAATTTTAATGATATGTAATTAAGGCCTAAACAAATTTTCCCCAACGGATACGATTAATGGGGAACTTATTACAGCCTATGGCACCCAAGGGGGTAATACATTCATACTAATCTCATGGCTGTCAGCCTAGGGGCTTCATTGCAATTGAAATGCCTTCATATTAAGGGCAAGAGTAGACAGGAGGTAGAGAGTCCAGGGAATTAAAATTAGAGGTACGATAAATTAGCAGCACTGTTGCTTATAAAGTCAAAACAAATGACAGGCGGGAAATACACAACAGCATGCAGTAGCTGCATTTTAATGATATATACCATGCAGTTCTCAGAGAAAAACGAGTGTTTGACAAAGAGACAAAGAGGTTAAGTATGTTTGTGGAGGGTCATATTGCTTTACATAAAAGCAACCGCGGATGATATAACAGTAAGCAAGAAAAAAAAAGAAAAGCAACACGTATTACAGGAAACAGTGCTACATCTCGTGCATTTTTTTCTTGTGTGTGTTTGACTGTGAATGTGGAAATGGGAGTACCGGGCAGGACCATAAGAAACCCAAGGACAGACAGAATCACAACATCAACCAAGGCTGGGCAGTTTAGGAGCGTTACATTCCATATAATGATTATGTATCACCGGTGTATGACAAATCACCACTTTTGGCATTGTGGTTGCATTAATTGCTTGCACACAACCAGCTCCATTACCCCAGCTGGGCGGAGTTAAAAGCGTGCAAATAAAAAGTGCCTCTCAAATCTTTCAGTCTGCAGACAAACTGGAGACAGTGGCATTGACAAAAAAGTTAATGTCAGAAGAGGGCCAGTGATTGATGACTGCTTACCTGAAAGCTTGGAGTGTGTCTACAGCACATTCTTCACATGGAGAACAGAGCTACACATTAGAATCGGAGACCGAGGGGAAATGGTCTGCATGTTTGATGTCTGATTTTGCGGTAAATCCAGGCAGAGGCTCCGCAAACTATAAAGTACAGGATCTTCATCCCCAAATGCAAATCCATTATTATTCCACATTAACACAATCATCTGGTCACTTAAGTTGAAATGTCCTTATTTCCAGTTTATCACAACCTCACGTTTAATAGAGATGATCATCAAATCCATATACACTAGTTCACTGCTTCTGTTAAGTGGATAAAATGGCAGAAAACACTTCAGTTTAATAACCCCTGAGTAAGGGAGGTCTCAAATCAAAAGTGCAATAATTGGGATCAGTTTTCGTTAAGCTAGCATGAAGTCATTAAAACATTCACTGGCTGTGGTGTATTTTCACTGATTAAATAAAATTAAAAAAATAGTGTGTTCTTGGGAAAACTGAAAGAGGAGACGATAACACTAATGACAAACGGCAATCATTGGGGCCATGTCAATGACTGGATGCTTATTTAGCAAAGTTGCCAGTTAATTTCACCCTTTTCTTACTTCATTTAAACCCAAAAGAATTGTCTTGCTCTTCGAGTGTTTTTATACTTTTAATTCAAATGGTATATGATGATTAATACAGATGTTAGAAGACGAGAACAAAATGTTTAAATGGTCATTGGTGCCCCACTATGTTGCTACGTTCTATGACCTTTGCCACTAAAATTGTATATTAACTCCTGTCAAGATTTAACAGTGGAAAGATCTTTACTTTGCACAGCACTTGGATTCTTATGATATCTCAAGATCAAGCTTGAATCGTGGAATCACCAGTTTGCAAATCTGTTTTTGTAGGGCTTTAAGTTATGTGTGTTTGTGTTAAGCCAATCAGCACGCTCTGAGGGAGGGGTGAAGGTAATAGAGAGATGAGAGATGAAACTAAATAATGTATTTTTGTAGGCCAACCCAGAAGTAGCATGGTCATGAGGTTTATTGAGAATTCGCTTATGGGATTTTTGCATTGGATTTTGGATCATTGCAGAAAATAAACTCTGTGACAAACACATGTTTCTGATGCTTATGTGTATTTTTCAGCAGGATAATCTTCTCAAACTAACACCACTTTTATGATGTTTCTAGCGTTAAAGCAGCCGACGAAAGTAAAAAGCGAATAATATGATATTGAGAACTACACCACAGTCGCATGACTTAAACATCGCAGTTGATCTCGGACAAGCTAACCAGCAGTTTTGACAAGCTAGCAAATCCATAGCCTAGTAAAATGAGAGCACTGAAAAACATGGCTAGAGGCTGTGAGACGGACTAAAGAAAGAGTTCCCATTCGCGTGTCCGGCTTGATGACGTGTAATGTTCCCAACGACCACTGTAGTCTCATTTAACCGCTTGTTTGCAACCACCTTTTTCAGGACACGAAAAAAGGAGTATTGACTTAGGTGTTTCAGACCTGGTGGTGCGCAGATGCTAACTTACTTCCGGGTTTCAGAACTCATTCTTACTCCTATGGCCACATTTAAAACACAATGGGGACAATGACGTAGATGGTGATTGAAACATGGTCCACCCAATCACCTGCCAAATATTTTTGTGTCTGCCCAACAGTTTCCAATGAAGGCTTTGAAAATGGTTCGTGCAACAAACCATCTGGCAGTGTCAGGTTAGGAGGATATGACCAAAATCTTCTCTCCTGGTATGGGTCATTTCATATCTAAAAATATATAGCGTATTTTCTGGTAATCTATATGAAATGTGCACATGTTGAAGCCTATTTTTGTTTACTCCATACACCACATTACCAAACAGCATTTCTATGGTTCGCTCAACCTGAATTACATGTATTGCTGTAATTCAGTTCATCCGTTGGTTATGCGACACTGCGATAGAATCAATACACAAGCCCAATTCTAAAATGTAAAATGTAAAATGTTGATCCTGTTTGATATATATATATATATATATGATACTTCAAAGAATCTCTGTGTTTGTGTAACTGTATACACCCTGGTTATAGTTAATGGTAACTTAAAACAATAGTTAAACAAAATAAGTACCTCACTAATTGCAGAGCTTATAGTGTTGAATGTAACCCCGCCAATTAACCTCATGGAGATCTCTGTAAATGTTTCCTCCTGCTCAGTGAGCATTTGTACAATCCCTCCATACATCCTGTTGTTGTTTGCATTATTGTCAGAAATGCTCTGTATCCAACACAGAGAAAAACGGCTCGCATTATTAACAAACAAATTGCCCCTAAGTTCCGTATGAAAGCTGGAGAGTAGATTCATATGGTTTAGTTGGCCTCCTCAACATCAAACTAATGGGCTAAATTGCTTTCAGATTGAATGACCAGCATTATGTGGAGGAAGAGAGAATAAACTGGATAGATGAGATGATGGTGGAAACGTGTATTTGAATTTGTCAGAGCCACAATTATCCATGTAATCATGCTATTACACAGGTAAAACTCTGGTTGTTTAGTAGGAACTGAAAATGCCAACATGCAGCATGCCATCACTCTTTAATGTGTGAATACTTATCCTGGCCTCAAAGAGAGGGAATACTGGCCAAGAATTTAAATAATAGGAAACACACTCACTCACACACACATATACAGTACAAAACAAATGAAAATATCTGCTGAGGGCTCATGTATACTTCAGTGTGTTTGTAATCCTCAGGGAATTGCCTGTGGAGGTGGAACAACATTGGAAGCACACGGGGATGATACTGTATATCCCCACTTCTTGACTTGCCTTATTGCTAAAGATATAGTAAGATGAAAGCTGCAAATGTTAAGAGTGTTTGGTGGTATTTGGTTGCTCAGAAATGTGGAGGAGAGAAAAGGGAAGCTGGATTTTGTTTTCTTAGACGTGACTTTCTGTGGTAGGCGAACCTCCCGGAGCTTGACAAGGGGATCAACACCAAGGCGTCATCTTCCAAAACAAATACTGAATATAACTCTCCAAAAGCCACATTATTATTAGAGAATGTACAGAAACATATGCTTTCAGTCTCGTGATTCCATACTTGCACAAGCAAAGGTATTTTCAGGACTGAGAAAAAACTAGGCAAGGGTATTGAGAAAAATCAAGAGGCATCCTTTGGTGGTTACACCACAATCCTCAAACAGCTTTGTCTTTGGGTGAAGGGACATGCTGGCTTTTCCATCGCTAATGTGTTTTCCACTGCCTTTGTGACAGACCCAGCATCTGTGTCAAATTATGCCCACAAAAGCAAAGCAGTAGCAGTGGCGGCGGCATTGTATTTAAGATGGAGGTATACTTGCCAAAGCACTTTGCATATTCCCATGAAGCCTGTAGAGTGAACCCTGCAGCCGATGCAAGCCCAATCAGAAAACACCTAATAACATTCACTGACAGTAATCAGAAGGATATGTTGCAATCACTGCTACACAGCAAGAGTCCTGCTCGCAGGAAACAGCATGAGGTCTAGCTATCGCACAGCAAGAAGCTCACCCTCCACTGTCAAAATCAATGCTTTTTGACTTACTTATTAATAAACATGGCCAATTAAGATGCAGAAACTATTTGCCAACACTTTGTAACAAGTTGCTCTATAACAATGCACAGTTGCAATTGTTGTAACACATCTTAACACAATGATAATCACATAATGTCATTACACAATATCTGCTAAATATTTAGTCCTTAACAATGACAGTGTTGGAGAGGTTGGATTAGAGTTGGGCGACATGATGGTATAAACGGTGCAGCGGTAAAAATATGATGAGGTAATAACGTTTCCACCTCAATAGCTATACCCATGTGAAGTCCAGCTGGCTGGCAGGGTAACGGGGTTTCGGCAAACATGGCGGAGGAGATTAAAGTTGAGAATACAGACTTCCTGTTAACCTTAAAACCTGTAACACTTCCATTTTTTTTAGTTTTAGTTTTTTAGGTTTAGTTTTACTGTTTTGAATCTTTTTGTTTTTAATTAAGGGTTGTCTCCTGTGAGGCAGTTATCAGTGCAGGATGTTTATTTTAAACCATTTTTTAATTGAATTACTGTATCGTGATATATACCAACAACCGTGTTATAAAATTAAATATTTTTGGCTACATTACCCACCCCTTGTTTGTATAAAGTTAACAATCTCATTACATAGGAGTTTTTCCACTATGCTTGTTGAGAGTTTCATTGTATTTTCATGATTTAGATATTGTGAAACTTCTCCTGTTTCACTTTGTTAGTTTTGTTGATAAAGTGATCAAACAATGTCAGGGTGGTGGGAACAATAAGAGAAATGTTAGTTTTTCACAATTCTGTCTGACTCCTGGGAATGTTTGTCCCCGAGCTGTAACTTTAAACTCTGTCACTTAATATTTCCAAGCAGTCTCCCCAAGGCGTAGAGCAGCAATAAACACACACACAGGTACTGGCAAAGGCAGGAGCGCTTTATAAGCAGTCTGCCTTTCTATTCAGGGAGACAGGCTCATCTGTCTCTCACCAGATCCTTTTCGAGTGCCAGCAGAGAGGAATAACAAGCAGTTAAGTATTTTCTTCTGCTTGACCCATGACATGTGGCTCCCAGGCTGAAATGAAGGCAAAGAGGAGGGAAATCTCAAGGCCAGAGCACCAAAACATTGTCCTGTCAGCACACCGGTTGTCTGAGAAGTCCCTGGCTTGTCAGAGTTTGGGAGCTTCAACTTTAAAAGGAGATGAAGAATGACTGTCTTTTGTCTGGTGATCTTCTGACCCCGAGCCATGGACACAGACATTTTTCCATTGTCTGACGTCTAGAACACTGTTCAGAGATTTAAGATCTCACCTCCCAGTTCTAGTGGCATTAAAATTAAAGGAGCACCTTTCAAACAGGTTCTTTGCTCCCTACTTGTTGTTTGGAGAGGGCCTGAGTAGACGCAGTCAAACATCACTCAGGGTCCAGTTCTTTCTTGTCAAACTTTTTTCTTTGTGGAAAAATAGCATTCTTATCTAAACATTGTGTGCAGCAGAGATATCAAGGGCTATAAATCACATCATAAAGATCTAAAAAGAGATCGGTTTGGAACAGATCTTTGCAAACAGAAAACACCACAATCATTTTACAATAACGATGTAAAAATGATAATTTCAATATCATGAATCATATTGCAATAGTATCAGTCAAAATAACTGCAATTAGATATGTCTTCCAAATTGTAGGAAAGGGGAAAAAAAGTTGTTGTTTTTTATTCTTTACTTATTAAAACAAAAGTGAAAACCAAACAAATCGTGATTTTGCAACCCAACAAAAATAAATACCGGGCAACAGTGATGGTTGTAAAACCCTGGTTCCAAAAAAAGTTATGACGCTGTGAAAAACAATAAAAACAGAATGCAATTATTTGCAAATCCTTTGCAACCTACATTCAATTGAATCTAATGCTCAAACTGGGACAGTTTTGTTTTTTGTAATACACTGATTCTGAATTTGATGTGTTTCTTTTTTTCTTTTGAACAGCGTCCCATTTTCTTTTGTACCAGGGTTGTACATTAAACTGTGATTCTGCTATAGCATCATATTGTCTCACCTCTCACCTGCAGAATTTTAAAAGATGTTCTCCCTCTGTTCATGAATGTTGCCTTATAAAAATAAGGAAAATCAATTACAATGTTTGAAATGCTTCCCCTAAAACTCAAGAGAAGATGTACTGTCCTTTTTCTTCAGCTCTCTCCATACACACCCAGCCATAATGTGCCTTTGTATTATATAAAGCAGATTTTAAACTAGCTGCATTTACAAGGATTATGTTAAATTTACAACATAACATTTCCGTGCATGAGATGGTTTTGATTACACAGCTGTCATTTTCACTCTGGATTAAAAACCCCAATTAAAGGTAAATGAAGCAAATCAGTGCTGTGTAATGTTTTTCCAATGTGTGAAATCTGTTACCAACAGAGATGGTACATCAACAAAGATTGTTATGATTCATTCTCAGAGGATAATTGCTACAGTATGTCTTACTTTTTGTTCATTCACTTATTTTGATTTATTTTGAACAGTGGAAACAATTCAATTATCTCTCATACAAAAAACACATGGACTGAAAAGCATTTGTAATCAATAATAAGCTTGATTATACGATTTTCTGGGTTTGTGCTATGTATTATTTCAAGCTGTGTCGCGGATGCATGACAAACAAATCCCACCACAGGAATTCATGACAGATGCCTTAATTGTTTCACATGGCAGTGTCCAGAGAAGTAGCAGAAGAAGGAACAGAAAGTCATATGCACTATAGCTCAAAATCTTTTTTTTAAATCTTTATTTATAGCAGAGAAATAAAAAGTTTTACGATTTACTGTAATTTGACACGTGTTTTAGAGTTTGGCCTCACTAAAAAGTTTAATGAAATAGTTCTGGCGGGGTGAAATGCTCTAAAATCCCATCACGCCCACCTTCAGACAGCAGCTGCTGTATTTATTTTTATTTAGTGCTGTTGTTATCGAGTGCTTTATTAATTCCAAAGTTCATTCATTCAGTCAATTTAATGTGCAACTAAAGCTATCCTCAAGGACCTCTAGTCTCTGACAGGAATCTTTTTAGCAATATGGAAAGCTTATGGGGCAAATCACCATGGTACGTGCCTTGCCTGTAAGTGTAACAGGCAGGAATTGTGTGCAGCCGCTGGTGATGTCACAGTATGACAATTCATAAGGGCAATACACACCAGCTGCGTCACGTACTGTCGTGTCATTAGACGCCTGTAGCACACACTCGACACGGCATGCAGACAGAATAATAGTCGCTGCATAATAACCAGGATGTGTGCATCTAGGGAGGGGAACGTGATAACAATGACTATTATTTTGGAGCGTTGATGCACGTTGACGCCGGGAAATAGAAGGGTGGCGTATCTCGGTGCAGTGACATGCATCTACCTGCAATGACACACGTCATCACGCCATGAGAAATCAGAAGGAGCAGGTGTTTTGACACATGTCATACACTCTCCGGTTGTGTTGCGCTTTAGAGGCCAATGTATTTAAGTATTCCTCCAGATTGTAATACAAGAAGAGGAATCCGAAGCCAAAATCAAGTTTGACCGACACTCCACTGCAGCCTCTCTATTTAAAGCCTTTTAACTGGCCTGTGCAACAGCTTCCCTGGCTAAGTCAGACCACTCTGTCTCAGTCCTTGGTATAATTTACCCATTTCAGTGGCGGGTTATTATCACCCTGTCTTGAACAGTCATTGAAGGCAAAGGAAAGGCACCATTTGCTGGACATTTTATCATTAATCTCAGGAGAGAGAGTGAGAGAGGCAAATGAAACTGAAGTGAGAGAAGGAGATGGTGAGAGGTGGAAATAAGACACAGGCTCTTTTTTCCATTTCATTCCAGTCCATTTCACAAACATCCACATTTGAAATGTAGGGTGAAGGCAAGAGCTCAGAGTACAACATCTATCCACAGAGCATTAGGAATGTATGCTAGATACAAGAGATCGTAAAAAGATGGGCAGAGGCTGGCAGGAAGCCATTGTCAGCAAAGGTTGAATTTAAACTGAAAGCAGTTCCATTGTTTCTCTGCACTCAGAGGTGAGGTGAGGGTGATGAGATGTGTATGTGATTGTTAGTACATTGGTGCATGTATGTGAGGGAGAGGTTGTTTCCTACATTGGGCGTAATGTGCTACAATTCTGTCAGGCATCCGGAGAACACGCTATCGCCTGCTGTCATTGCGTCTTTCTGCTGCCATTCTCCTTTTGCACTGGGAAATTTTGATGCATTTTTAATTTCACTGGTTACCATGGAAATGCAGGGTTTTGCTTTTTGTCAGCTGCACTGTGAAAGGCAGGTGCATGGCAGGGACCCAAGGTGACAGTAGTTGAAACGCGTTCAAATGTTTCGCCAACTGCCAGGGGCCAGAAGCAAGGTCAGAGAATTTCTATTCTTATTCTGAAGGAGTGAACCTGCCTTTCAACAAACAAACTTCTTGGACCTGCCAATTGCAAAAGTATGAGTAAACATACAATTATTCCCTGTGTGTAATGAAATAATATTTAATTGCCTGGTGCTTCACTGGAAACAGTGAAAAGCCAAAATTATTTTTGGCAAGTGATGCATTTCGTACTGATACCATATTTGCTTGGCAAATATAGAAATTTAAAAGAAAAACTTAAATGTGAAAATCCAAAGTGCACTGATGTACAAAAGCTGAGGATTTAAGTGTTTTTGGTGAATATTTGCACCGCATGTGGCCTAAATTTTGCAGAAACTTTATAAATGATGTCCTTTGTTCTATTGATTCATCAAGTTTACACCCTTGAGCACCGTGCACAATGAATCATCTCAATATATTTTGACCAGTGAGATAAATGACCAGGTTCAGAGGTCATCGATTGTGAGGCAGGAGTGTGCGGATAAAACTGCAAGGGTAGGGGGAACATAACTAACACTCAGCACCTGAAGGACAAGACGAAGAAGCACAAAGTGATCTTGGCTTTAACTGTACACGGTTATGAAGATATGTCTCCAAGAGAAGTGCGTGCTGTCTGGAAAAAGGAAAAAAAAATCATTCCTTTGGGTCTTCCTAAAGCCTAAGCTACAACACAGTATCTGACGGGGAGGCAGACCTGTGTGTCAGAGCTAAATTTACAGTCTTCCCATTTCCTTTTCAGGTTTTATTTTCGAATCTGCTCCAGAATTATTGTCACCGGTGTCAGTTGAGTGTTTGTTTTGGTGATGCGCCAACAGCATCCAAAAGTGTGTCTGAGAAAAATGGGAAAAGCATCACCAAGGAGGACAAAGCATAACTCCACTAAGCCTCAAGGGTCCCTCAGGCCATATTTTAAGGAGGCTAGAGGGTGAATATAGCTGTGTATACTCCGCTTGTATCTCCTATGTCTTCCACTGGTTGGAAATGGCTGACTAGATGCTAATAAGCTTGCTCTGTCATGCTTAGACTGTCAGACCTGGTGCAACTGCATGTTAAGATAAAGAGCCTACATTTGGTAATGCCAAATCCCAAAGGTCCTAGATCCCACTTGAGTTTTAGCATATGAATGAGCATAAGTAATGCAAATATATTTCTAGAAAACTTTGCCTGTCCTTCTTTCCTTCTCTCAGACTATCGGAGAAACTTCTACCTCAACATAAATCCATCTACGCTCCAAGCTGGTGTTTCTGCCTGGAGATAGCTTTTGTTCATGGCTGGCTGGCCTTACATTTTGTGGTTGGTGATTGGCAGTGTCCAGCGGGCCAGTTCCTTGAAGACTCCCCCTGTACTGTCTAGAGGTCCTCTGCTATTGATTTCCTGCTTGCGCTCGCTGCTTGACCTGCCAATCAATGGTCAGAACAGTGGGATGTCATTGGGAGCAAGTTGACGACGTGTGATGCTTGGCAGACATGTAACTGATGGCACTGAACGAGCACAACATATTAGGGAGAGAGCAAGGGAAAGAGACAGCCAGCAGACAAAGGGAGCATACACTAAACCCTCGTCTTTGTTAGAGGCAGAAAAAGTAAAGTTAATCTTAAATTAAAAAGCAATGAGGTGCTTATACATTTGGGGGGTGGGGGCGATTCTCTGAAATCCAATCACTTCGGAGTGAATCACCTCACGCCAGGCGGTGATTCAGTCGTGGTTATTTTCTTTTTTTTGTAAAGTGCAAGCAAGTGTGACTTACTGTACTCATTCGATCCAAGTAACAAGTGATTAGCTGTGAAGAATAAATGTTCAGAGAAATTCATTTGAACTGTGAACAGTGGAGTGGAAACTATTGAGAAACATCACACCCCTAGAGTTTTTGCTGCGTGATTTTGGAGATGGACTCGAGGGGAGGTCTAGAATAAATAAATAACATTTTCTTCTAAGGACCACAGAGTGTGGGACTACTCTTTCTAATTCAGTGATTTTGTGGCAGTGCCACTCAGAATGCTTTTTGTGTCACAGTGGACTTCATGAGACACTGGCAAGTAAATTCTTGTGGCAATGATTAAAACACTTGGGCTGCCACATAAATTCCTCCGCGCTCAAAGTTGCAACGAAAGCTGAACTTACAACTTGCTTTGAATTAAAGGAACCTCAAACTTTTATTTCAAGAGACATGCCACTTTATTCTCATCGTAAATCAATGTCACCTCCAAACTTTCAGATTCAGCAAAGCAGAACTTGCTAGTGAGGATGGATGTCAGAGTTTCAATGTGACCATCACAAGGCAGATATATATAGATACACAGAATACAGGAGGGAAGTTAAGTTTGTAAGAACAACACTCAGATTGGGACAAAAAATAAAAAATATCCAAGAAATCTAAATCTCAGATATCTTAATTGCTGCTTTATCTGTTGAGCATGAAAAATGATATACACAGGATACCAAGATTATATAAAATGTCTTCAGGAGTTCTCTAATTGCAAACAACTTTACAAAAAATTTTGTAATCTGCTGTTGCTCCCTTTTGCCCCTCGAGTAGATGATTCACTGAACAAATTCAATGTTTATAATGCTTCCATTCCCACTTGGTTTGAAGTTTAGAACATTAGCATCTACAAAATATTTACTGATACTTTTTAAATGTGCAATTGATATTTCAAGATGCATCTTTCAAAACGGTTCTAGGTAATGAACATTGTGAGTTAGAGAATCTATAAAGTTTTAATTGTATTGCAGAGAAAAATATGTCTACAGGAGGGCTCATGTTTCCATTGCCGACATGGTTTTCAAGCAATTCATACAATTTAAACTGTAACTGTTGTTGTCGCTAATTACCTTCTGACATAGTTAACAGAGTTAAGCAAGAAAACATAATCAATTTTTCATCAGCTTGTTGTTGTAATGGTTTCTTCTCCCCATTAATGTGTCCCGCTGTAATCCTTATGGACCAGTCAGCATGAAATATATATCTCCATAAATACTTTAATGCTGTGCTGATGTGTGCTTCGCTCCCCGCAGTTCGACAAACATCACCCTTTAAGTTAGGGATTTTTAACCTCCCCTAAACAAAAAACTATGTTTAATAATGGCAAACATTAACATCCACAGATTGAGCTCATTATTGAGATATTCTTTTTCAGTCAAGTAAGCACAGGAAACTTGTGACACTCCATTCTCAATAAGCAATTTTAAACTTCTTTTTCAATAACTTTGCAAGGATGGCCGAGGCAGGCGTTCAGCTGATACAATGCTATTTTGTTGTCAAGGGTACTGGCGTCAGCAAAATCAAAACGTGCCGGCGGTAGACCTAGCATCAAGTTGTCTGCAAAGGAAACACTTTACCCACAGCTTCTCTGACAGTTATGAGAAACCACCATTAGTGCATTATGCATAATTGTACATGCACTACTATCAAGTGTCAGTGAAAGACAACGGGCAGAGCAGCGCTCTGTCGACTATGGCACATTTGTTATTGTGAACCATCAGCATTTCTCTATGTAAATGGAGTTGCTACAAAGGGCCATTTTCCAATCTGCTGCCATGAAATCACTCTACCTACCACTGGTAATGACCAACCTTGGAAGCGGATTTCCACTCAATTTATTTTCATGAAAGACAACAGTAGGTGAAATACAAATCTCTGTCCTAGACAAAGGCTTTTTAAACAAGGACTCACATTTATAATATTCTTTAATATGCAGACTATACTGTACCTATGCCACCTGTCTTAATAATGATGGATTGTCTTAAATATAAAAGTAAACACATTTTTGCAATGCTCATTCCATTTTAGTTTTGTTCCTTTGTTCCATATTTTATCACTTCCACCAAACTCTGTTTCATCTTGTCTAATCTTTATGTTTTCTTGTTTTTAATGTGGACTGTATCAAATTGTATCTTTCCTGCAAAGCACTTTGTAACTGTTTTGAAAGTACTATACAAATAAAGTTTATTATTATTATTTAAGGAATATATATATATATATATATAGTTTCTCTTTTCTGGAGTTGCATTTTATTTCAGTCAGCAGCTGTTGAACTACACATATTTAACAAATTCTCCACATGGCTCTTTATAGCTGCATAGCTTATCGATTGCCTGTGGAGAGTGTAAACCCACGCACATGTCCCTGCCAAACACACCTACCATCAGCCTCTATTCTATGTGTGCTGTGTGCACATACATAAATAGATGGACACACATGAAGACCTGTATTAGGATTTATTCACATTCACACACACACACACGTAAGACACGTAAGAAGCAGCAAAGTGCATAGATGACTCATCTTCAAGGTATCAAGGTCATCCTAAGGGGAAAAATATGATCTCACAGGGATGCACTCCCTCCCCACATCTCTCAGTCTTTTTGATCAGGTTCTTTCTGGTTTCTTTGATCAGCTTCTTATCATCAGTGATTGGCCACGATGTGTACTTGACAGTCCAGTGTGTGATTAGACAAGGATAGAGAGGCATCGCAGTACACGGAGCTGGAGGGCTGCGGGGCACCCTTCCCATCAAGACGTGCTCCACTGTAATTAGACATTAGCACCCAGCAGGAAGCCTGCTAACATGAGCTGAACCCCGATTAGAATGATTATCAGAGATAATTCACTTTAATAAGTACATAACAGACCACCGGACTCACGCAAGTAGAGATAAAACTGGATGCTTTTGTAATTACTGCTTAATTGGTGCATGCAGGGCAGCTGATTTTAATGCAGGATTTCAAAGGACTGAAACAACCTTTGCATTTCATCAAAATTATGAAAACCCTTCATTAAAATCTTTTAGAGCCTAGCACTAAATATAATCAGGATGATTATTTTCTAGCTGTATTTCTCCATTTTAAAAAAATGATTTTATTTGGACATTTAACATTTTAAATGTTAAAATATTAAAGGGTGAAATAAAATATTGCAAATGCAATATGTATTACAATGCAGCTATTGTAGGGATATTTTTAATAAAGCTACATAAAGGGCAGATTCAGTGAAACCCATATCGAGAGAGATAAAGACGACAAATGTTATGTTCTGGTGAAAGTGCATTCAGCTTGACATGGTAAAAATGCTCACAATATTATGGCAAAGAGTGTCTTTGTTGGAATGAAAAGAAACCTGTCTCCCCAAATGGCCACCTCAGAGATAGTGCTCTTTAATATCAGAGACAGCTAAGCGTAGCTTGAAGCTACAGACATTGACAAGCCAGGCCTGTGGGGACCAGAGGAGATAAGCGTGGCACACAGACAAATACAACACTTGACTTTTCCTGCTCGTCAGCTACAGTTGCAGAGGGATTACAAAGTCAATGGTTGTTCTTCTATTTGAATACAATATCTATTTAGGAGTAAGAAAAGGAAAAACATTCCACTCCCACTAGAGTGGGATCAATCATCAACTAATTTTGCTGGACTGCTCATGTGAGACGCAGTTGGGAGTCCGGGCTCCCCAGACAGGCCTTAGTGTGCTGGGCTGCTGTTCCGAAACGCTGCATTAGGGTTTGCAGGCATGATTAAACTGTTTGCGTTTTACAACACACGCCTGTGTACACTCACACACACAGTAAAATATGAATGCTGCTAAAATATAACAGAGTACAAATAATAGGTTAGTGGCTATCTCACAAATAATGTAAAACCATTAAAAGTTTTCAAAGGAATTATTTATAAGACAGCACTTGCTATTTTCAGAATTTCATGTTACAAAAGGATGGGAAAAAAAGTTCAAAACAAAAGGATGCATCAGGAAAAATCTTCACCTGTGAGTTGTTAGATTTTTCACATCTCCAGAGAATTTCTCACCAGCAGTGGCGTCTGAAAGTGCCTATAAGGACACCTCACAATGGTGTCTCCCCAGGGGGGCTGAAAATACCTGCTGCCAACTTTCTTTTTGTTCTTTGCTCCTACATATTGGGTCACAATGTCACTAATGACAGCGATCATATGCTCTCTATATAAGCTTACCTTATGGTTGGAGTCCTTGTATATACTCTAAACAAATGCCTCTAAATTAAATCAAAAACATTATGAGGAAGTGAAGATTTGTCCCCAAAGATGTAAAAATCAATTTGAACCAAGCACCAGAAAGTGTTGAGTGTGTGTGTGTGTGTGTGTGTGTGTGTGTGTGTGTGTGTGTGTGTGAATTTGTTACATTGGGGGCCCATGATAAAATGTGGACTCAACTCGTCCAGGTGACATTTGACTCCACAAGGTGTTTGAGTAGCTTGTCTTGCTCCATGTTACAGTGAAAATGAAATCTTTCCGCTCAATTATGACAGCAGCAGTGAGCGCCTTGACACTTCGAGGGACCTAGAGTGTCTCAGCGGCTGACATGTATTTCTTTCTCACACACACACACACACACACACACACACACACACACACACACACACACACACACACACACACACTAACTATGAAATTTGCAACTCAGGTGCAGTGGTTGAAGCAGAATCATATTCAGAAAGCACAAAGGCCCCAGTGTTCTGTCATGTTATGTATGCTGCTAATGATTCAGTGATGTAGCTCTGTATTCCCTATTGATGAAAACAGTTAAAAACCTGCGGAATATATTTTACACACAATACTACATGGCCCCCTGGAATTTTTTTCTTTAACTGGAAGGCTGTGAACATGCGTCTTTATTTGCATCCTCCAGTACTATATAAAACATGACTATTCTGCTGTCTATTGCAGTTTATTTTAATATGTTCTGATGTTATATTTCAAAGCTTCCTGTTAATCTCTTTTCACAGAATTCTGTGCATTCTGTCTTGTTAATTTTGATCCATATTCCTAAAGGTAAATATTGCTTCATTTTAAGAGGAGGATGCAACTGTTCAAAAAGTTCATCTCTGTGCAAGAGAAGGAACTAGAGAATAAACAGCTTGAAAACAATGAGCTAGAATATATTTCTCTCCATTTTGACAGCTTTTGGTGGATTAACTTGACTTTAAAACAGTCTCATGAGCTAGAGGCAAACGTTTTTCAGCCTACAAGTCGAAGAAAATGTCTCTTACCAGCTAGACCTGTCAAACTGTGATATAAGTCAATGTGTACTGGAATTCCTGTCAAGGTGAAAGGGAAATATGGGATGAACAACAGGAAACATTCCACATTAAGCCATGTATTCTCCTATAAAATGTTATCATGTTGCAGCTGTTCTTTATAAAAGTGATTATATTTATTATATGTTCCTTTTCATTTGTTTATCAATATTATTTTTTAGAGTTATAGGTTTGTTTTGCATTTTGTGTTGGTTGGCACTTGGAAGCCCAGCTTAAATCATTTACATTATGTGTCTTTAGTGTAAGGACAATAAATTAAACAAATTGTTGAAATTATGAGCCCTGGAACCCAGAGGAAGTCTTGAAGTGAGTCCCTTATGGTCATTAGTCTGCTGAAGGCCACAATAAATATTCATTTAACATTACAGTGGCCACTTTTATGGAATACTGTCTTGAATGTGAGAAATTAAAGTGTTCAAAATGTCCCTGTGTGACTTTTTCTACAACTCATTTGTATTTTAAAAAACGCTTATTACATTTTCTAAATCACACAAGACTAGTAGACCAAATTACAGAAATCCCCTTTAAATGAAGGTTGCTGGCTTAGCTGGACCCCCAACATCCACTGGCCATGCAAAGAAAGGCTTCATTACTGCATTTATAGCTAGCTTTAATTACCGAGACTGACCAGAAGGACACAAAAATCCCAACAAAGCAGAAAAAGAGGACACATTCTTTGACGGGAAAAACCATGCACAAAAATTATTAAAGCTGACATACCGGTGCTGATACATGAAAATAATGCACCTCTCACACCGTTTCAAAGGAAGATCATTTGGAGGGAAGGAAGGAAGGAAAGGAAGAGAGTTTAGAGTTAGAGTTTTAGAAAACTCATAGGGATGCATGACAAGGATTTCCTCTGGATGATACTGATATCTTATAATTAAATGCTTCTCATGGCCGATAACGATAAGATAATATTTTCACATTTTTGTATGTAAAAAAAAGAAGTTCAAAACTGTAGTTCATCCATATCTGAGAGAGAGAGAAAAAAGGCAATGGTGATTTTTTTTATTCATAGCTCTGACCAAACCAAATCTAACACTAATCCATCTCAAACAGTTCTTACTCTTTAAATGAGAATTAAAATGAAATACTTTGACATAATCTGTCAAATCAGATATTAAATACGCAATACAAAAATAAAGTATTTTAGAACGATGTGAATGAAAACAGTTTGGCTTTATATTTTTGGACAATAATTTATCCACTATAATTCGATTTCAACAGAATAAGACATAACTAGCCTTTTATTTATCCACATAAATAAAAGGCTTGTTAAAAAGAAGACTCGTTATACAAGCTTACTTTGCTTGTGAGAAGAATGAGAACTTGGCCGCCAACTTCCTTTTACAACAGAATTTTGACGATGATTAAATAGTCATTTTGACTTTTTTTGTGCGTCCCTATTGCCTCACATTTGGGGGTGCTGCAAAATCAGACAACACATAATGATACTGTTGTTTCACAAGAACAATTCTTATTGTGTAAAATAATTTAATTTGGAGATAAAAATTAAATCAAACTGCAGCCTGTGGGTTGTTGTCACCTGTTAAAGACAACTGCTCTTTTGAAAGTTTTTAAGTGAGCTCGTTCTTTTGTGATCAGTATGTTGTCTGTGTTAGCTGAAAGAAGTTATATTGTTTTTCCAATTGCTGGAGGTCATAGTGTTACGCTTTCACCGTTGTCTACGAGTTTCAGTTTTAAATGCATGTAAGTGTCTCTGTGTTGCCCACACATTCTATGCTGGGCTGTATTTTATGTTTTTCCCCTTACATTACTATACGGTTCCTGATTTGCATATGTTTCAAGACCCCTGACAACCCCTGTTTGCATGTCTGGAGTAAAACACTGAAATCGAGTTGCACAAAGCTAAATGTTGCCGCTCTTGATTTTATACAGCTATACATTCTTTTCCGAGCCGACTTTGCCAGCTCTACTGCTAATCAAAGGACAACTCCTTTAATTGTGCAATGTTCTGGATATGTTTAAATGGTTGATATATTCCCACATTGTTTTGTTCTTGTTCTGTATCTCATTCTCACTTCCTGCTACAAAGTCCCTGTTTCTCCATGGGGATCAATAATGTTTTGCAATCTCACATTTATCTGATTAGATTTATAATCTTTGGCTCACTGTTCACAGACCATAATGCTGCCACCATAGATCCTGGCCTTAATGTTGAACATGAATTCTAACAAGCGAGAGAAATTAGATAAGATTTTGAATTAATAAAGACATTCTGTGCATAATTATATACTAATAAGCCGTGACACAACCATAGGAATCATCACATTTTCTCTTTTCACAGGAAAAAAACAAACTCTCTGCAAATCATTTGTTTCTTACCAAGATAAAAAGATTTAGAAGTGCTAGAAAATGTATCTTGCTTTAAGAGTTCATTTCTTTTTTTAAGTGTTCAACATGCTTAATTCTAGATTTAGCAATCTTAATTCAAGAACTCTTGTCAAGTAAAAATATCTGTCCATGCAGAAAGATAATTTCCCTCAGATTTAGTTTTTATCCTGCTTTTAGACCCCTTTTTTGCAGTTTAGCCAATGGGTGTTTTTTTGAGCATTCCACAACATTCCCAATCTTTTGTTGCCCCTGTCCCAATTTTCTTGGAAAGTGTTGTAGTCATCAAATTCAGAATGAGTGTATATTTACAATAAAAAATATAGTTCATCAGTTTGAACATTAAATATATTGTCTTTGTCCTTGAACAAAATGGATGAACTGCTGCGTCGTAAACGGATTGTGGATTGCAACATCATGGTATTCTCTGAAACACTGTAACCGCAGGAGCATTACCAATATCGCCAAATGAGCTCACGGGACACTACATCCTCCGGTCTCATTCTCAGGAGAAAATGCTTAATGCTTAATGTCAAACCCTGGCATGTGCTCCATCAGACAGACCTCTTAATAAAGACTCAAAAGCAAGCAAGTCGTAATATATTTAGATAGCTTTAGGAGAAAGAAATATGGATAAAAATAAAGATGTTACAAAACTATTTGACCTGGCATGAGCTGCTGACCAACATTGAAAAGCATTGGCTAGTTGTACAGTGTTGCATGCCAAGTGTACAAGGTCAAGCAAAATATCAAAAACAAAATCAAGTTATTGCACAGTGAAAGTTTGTTGGGAATCTAAAACAGTCTTCATAGTGCATTATGAGTTTAGTCCTATTGAGACATAAATGAGTTAGACCATTATTTCTACAAAATGTTTCATTATTATTGGTTCAGTATACACATAAACAAGAATAAAAAAATCTATATTGATCACAAATGAAGAAAAGCTGGATGATGATCAACACAAAGCTAATTAAAAGGCTATGAGTCACACAATTATACCAGCAAGACATACCGATTTAGAGCCTTGTTTTATTCTTTAAATTGAATTTCCTGTTTTGGACTTTGTCTGTGTTATAGGCCTATTAATTAAAAGTTTAAGATCTAATCTAACAGTTATACAAGCCTTTTGTTCTCAACTCAACTCAAGTCAGTATTTATAAAGTGATGTCTTAAATCCTGATTTGAGCTAATTAATTTCAACTCAAATCCAAATTTAAGTCTCAATTGAACAGCTCTGGCAATGGCAAGCAGACTATACAAACACAGGGGAGCGTTTCTGTCATTTCTTAGGCTGTGAAAATCCCACTGAAAAACGAAAAAATAGAAGGTGATAGAAGAAGAAGGTGAAGGGCCTCTAAAAGAGCTGTTGAGGGGACGCAGTGTTCGCTGACAGCAAGGGGGAAGGAGGATGAGGTTGACACATATTATGTCGTCGTCTCACACTCTCGAAACGTGATGTCCTCCCCAGGTGATTGGTTCAGTAGAGGAGAGAAAGAAGGATGCAAAAATGGGAAAAAATGAAGTACAGAGTGAAGAATGGAAATGTCTGCAATGAAGCAAGAACAAAAAAAACAGATGAAAAGCAGATAATTCCTTACTCACTGAGATGAAGACTCCCCTGACCCACCCCCTTTATTATCCTTTGCTGAGTATCAGTGTCACAATACTGACTTCTAGACATGACTAATTCACAGTGTGTATTGGCAACACCATTTTAAAACTTCCTCTTATCCTTCACTCACTTATTTAACTTTTTGCACGTTCATGTGACAAGAAGATTGGCGCTGGAAAGGGCGAGTGACAGCAGTTTAATTAAAATATCAGGGCCTTTCTGTGCCATGAGGCTCTTCATATGGCACCTTCATCTGTGTCATAGGGAGCAGAGAGTTACCTCCTTTATCCAGAGGCAGCCAGTATGACCCATTTATTAACAGATGGCTTTCATCCCCCACCTGGTGTCATTGTTCACTTGCAGCAGCAGGTGTCTGAAAACATATTCACGTATCATCACATAATATGCATCGAAATGTCAGGGCTAAAATCTCATGACAATTTTCATGAAAATGGCATGGAGTAGTAGATTTTGAAATTCAAAGGCAGAATGTAGTGTAAAGCAAAGACTTGTATTCAAGCACGCAACTCACTTAGGCTTCATTCAGCAGGTCTGTCAGTCAGTCACACTCATCTGCACCAGTCATCTACAAATGATTGCATTTCATTTACTAGATATTGACTCGCTGTTGAGGATTTTTTAGATCTCATAGTTGGAAACGGGACAATCACTTCAACGTATATCTCAATAGTTTTCTCCATTTCCCCGAAGACCACGTAGCATATTGCATTCAAGCTGTTAGAATGTAAATTGCTTTTGAAAGCTGGAGGACACATTTCTGGGGCTCTGCTGGTAGCAAGATTAACAGTTTGTGCCGAATTTTGTATTTACTCATTGATTTGTTGACTCATTGTGTGAGATTACCATCTTCAGATCATGTGGAGGTGGTTCTTATTCAAATGTTATTTCGTATCATCACACAAGTTATGTGATGTGATTGAGTTACCTTCGATATCTTTTTCAGCATTTTAACCATTGATTAATACGTTTTTATAATCTTTTGGTCTATAAAATGCGAGAAAGTAGTGAAAAATACTGATTAGAATTTTCCAGTGTGACATAATAATTTCTGTCCAACAGTCACAAGGTCAAAATACATTTATTTTACTATCATATAACAAAGAAAAGCATCCAGACCACAAGTTTGAGAAGCTGGAACCAGGAAAAGCTTAGCATTTTGGCTTGAAAAACAATTAATTGGCAGACTAATGGACAAATGCTTTATGCTCTAGATACACTAAATAAAAATGGTATTGCATATATGTTGTCTGATATGCATTATATGAAGACCTGGGCAAACAAAATGTTCTTTTCTCTATCACCTATAGATGGTTGAAAAGCGACAGCAAAAAGTTGTCGAACTACTTCTCCAAAGGTGGCAAACTTTAAAATCGATATTGGTATCTGTCTCACATGATAATAACCTTTAGTCTTTGTTATTTGTTATCTGCTAATACCAGAATAAAACAATTTGTATCGAGGCAAGTAAAAATTACCAGGCAAGTAGATTTATGACCCTCTTGAAAAACAAAACATTAGTATTAAACTCCCTACATGAAATAGCAAATGGACACATTAAATGTGTAACACCAAAATTAAAGCAAGAACAAGTTATTTTTTTCTCAGAAATTGGAAGCCAACCAGGGATAAAAACAGCAGTGAACAGTAGTGGTGGTGAAACAAGAGAGATTCCATTGGGATGCCCCTGTTGGTTTTTGTCTGCTGGATGTATATGCAAGTAAATGTTTGCCAAGAGAACTTGATAAGCCAATTTTCTATTAAGTAACAGCAGGTTCAAGAGGTGTTTTGCATTTTAAAATATTCCCAAATTAACAGATAAAAGCGTGCTTAACATCTGTCTAAGCACCACCACCCCTGCCCAAAAAAAAGCTGTTTCAACCCTCTGTGGCACATCTAATATACTGTGTAACAAAGGTGAAAGCAAAATGAGAAATGACTCATATGTTTAACATTTACAGATTGAATTTCTCCAGCAAAGTCCAACAAGAATCAAGTGGTTTGAGAGTTTATACAGTGGACCCTGCTGTCATTTCTGTGTACCATAGCAAGACAGAGCAAATGCAGAACAAATAAAAATCAAAGTCTTCCAATTGATATGCATTGGATGTTTTCTCACTGTTCTGATAGAGATGCCTCTCCAAACAGTGGTTTGGAGATAACGGGCCGGCCTGGCTGTGTTTGCTGGAGTGGTGGAACAGCAGCAAGGGACGGAAGGTCACCGGATTGATATGAAACTTGACAGGTCTTGTTCCTGCCATTGCTTTTACTATCCAAGACAATGTAGATCCAGTGAGAGAAAGATAGCTACAGAGAGAGAGAGACAAGAGAGACAGAGGGAGGAAGAGAAAAAGAGAGAGACAGAGACATTGGCTCATGTGTTAGCTGCTAATGGACTGCTATAGTTGTGTATGTGTGTGTGTGGGTGGGCGCACGTGTACTTGCATCGCGGAACGATGGGGACTTGGTCCAGGACTGATGAGATGCTTCAGGGATAATGCCAGGCGTGGAGTTGATATGTGATTTGGGAGAAGGCTTTATGCAATTTTTTACTCATTATTCTTAATCACATACTTCAGCGTTTTCTTCACACTCCCCTTCCTCTCACCATCGCTATCCCCCCACCGCTCCCATTCTTTCTGCCGCCTTCTCATATCCTCAGTCTGGAGGCTGACAGTGACAAATAGAGGAACACCACAGCAGTATCTCCACATGACTGGAGGGACAAATTATTACAGGTTATTTTCCTCTTCTTTTCAAAAGCCATGGTTATTCATGTGGGACTGTAGAATATACAAAGGCTGTTATTCTAAGATGCTTTATGTCAGTTTATGGATAACACATTGTTAGCCCACGTTCAGTGCTCAGTATTTCCACATGATTACATCCACTTAATATTTACTTTGTGAGCAGAGTTCTTAAGACGGCTCGTAACTTCACTAATAGTGAGTTTTACTCTCACAACACTGAATATAGTGTTCAACTTGTTGCTACTGGTTACAAAAGAGAAACAGCCCTAGGGGTTGTTTTTTTTTTAAATCAAGTGACACTCCAACATTAGCTCTCCATGTCTGCAAGCTTTCAAAACACTTAATATTTCCTACTGTACGTCTGCCTCTAAAATGACTGGTACATTATGATTAAGCCCCAAAATTCTGTATCCAACGGCCGTTATTTTACAACTCATACAGCAGGAAGGGTTCAAATGATCAAACCCTCAAGGTTAATTCCATTATATGAATTATGAGTGCTGTGATCATAGTTCTTCAGTGTCAAATTATACTCTCTGCATGACTATCAAGCAGTTTGGTTGCTTAAATAGTCGTTTTGGTGAAAAGAATATTTCATAAATCTTCTTTATTCAGTTATTCACAACAGACTTCCCTCAGTGGGCCAGTCAGGGGTAAAGGACAAGTCTGTATTCCTAGGTGTAGGCCCCATCAGGGGAATAACTCATAAACATGTCATCTCTTCTTCTGGGAAAGCGGCTTGTAGCCGAGATGCCACGCTAGACAGGGAACTAGTGGACTGCATAATTTCCCTCGCTGCAACTGACACCTTTTCCATATGTAGGCACTAGACTGGGCTTAAGTGTGATGGCTATGCATCATTATGCCTTGGAAATGGAGGGTGCAAAAGTGCACTAGCAGTGACTGGCTTACATCTGACAGTTGGCCTTGTTTTACATTAGTCACATCAATTCAAATCCCTTTTCTCGACAGAGTTGGAGATCAAGTGCCAAAGACTTCAGTAACCGAGGGAAATAATTCATGAGTCAAAGACTTCTTTGATTTCTTAAAAAATGCTTTACAGCTGCTCATGTGAAATATTGCCTTGTCAAGAATAATTTCACATTTTGCAAACATAAACCCTGTTTTTACACAAAGGGGAAAAGGGTTGGTTCACCCAAATTTAAAAAAAGAAGTGTTTTTTTTTAAATCTCTAATAGTATCAAAACATGCAGATAGTTTTTTGTTTTTTGACTATGAAAAAATAATAAAAGTCGAAGTAGGACAAGGAGAAAAAACTGTTTCTGCTATACTGATTAACACTATAATAATATCTGATTTTGAATTATTCACTTTACTTTGGAAAGATGAACATACATTGGGGTTGAGATTTGATTCTGCTGTTTAAATTCTTTAAATGCTGACAAAACCACAGACAGAAGAAATATTGAGCCTGTTATCCTTTATTCTGCAGAAGGAAAATACCGCCTCACTAGTTTCACTCTGCTGGAAATGTGTTAAACTTAGAGAAGTTCATTTAAACTCAATTTAGTTCAATTAAATTAAAATCAATTAATTATTTACAACTTTGTTAATTCCACCAGGAAATGTAAAGTGAACCTCTCACTATTAGCAAAAGCTGTGATCACAGTGACAGAGCTGTAAACACTGACAGTTTTTTCTTTTGTATCTAGTTTTTCTTTGTCCTGGTAACATCTACATCTCCCTCTCTTCATGACCTCTCCACAGTGCAAATGATAACCCATTTGAGAGCTATATACTATATAATCTACATATCAAAGAGCTCAATCTTTATCCTTTTGCTAAAGGTCAAATGGAATAATGTTTCAAGTCCACACACCCCCTTTTTGTGTCGGAAGACAAATGTCAAACTTACTTTATACCTTGTATAAATAGGCTGGGGTGCTTGCTCTCTGAGAGACAAAAACAAATGCTCGCAGGACAGTGTTTACGGGACTCTTCATTAAGCTATCTGAGATTAGTCTAAGGAGGTCTTTGTCTTTCTGTGTTTGATCACATTAATCTTTATTGCCTCTCATTCTTTCATATCTCTAATACAAATGCCATTACAGGTGGCAGCCATTACAAATAATGGGTGGTTACCAGTGCCTTATCAACAGGTAGGTGGACCGAGTAAAGCTATAGCATTAAAATGTGTGTTGACGAATAACACTTTTCTGGTTAACTCATTTATCTTGCTGTGAGGAATTGCCCCCAGAGATCTATTCTTTATGCAGGCTGGGGAGACTCAGGGCCTTACTGGGGGAGATATAAGAGCCAATTTTTACACTGCCGCACTGAGCTAGTTTATTTCCCAAGACGCAGATCTCAGACTTAACGATTGCACATTTTCCATTAGTGTGACACAGTAGCAAGACAATGGCAACGTTAACCAAAATCTGATATGGGTACTCATTCTACTGTAACTTATGATAATGTGCTGACACACTAACTTTTTAGCATTACTGTTTCAGTACTTCAGTGCAGATTTAGTAGTTAAATAATGAAATCTCTGACAACACTGGTCCCTACAATTGATCAAAGGCTGCTTAATTTTGTGCATTAATTACTGCTGAGGTAATGAAATGGCCCATCACTCTCCTCATAAACCAGTAAACAGTGGGGCAAAAGAAACCATCCTTCAGGCACAGGCGTGATTATGTAAAAGCACTGTTAATCATCTGGCCCCATGTTCCTCCCCATTTTGTTTTCTTTCCCTCAGTTGCTTAATGTTTACCACCAGTAAGATGTTTTATTTATTAGTTTTGTCATAAAGTTCTGTTTCACATGAATCTGGCCGCTCATGCATGCAGTATGAGTGTTGAAATTAGCATCTCATTATTTGCAATAATTAGGCCAATGACGGCCAGATGTTGAGTATGTGATCTATGTTGGCAGATAGCTGGGTCTAGCTTTTTATTCTGATCAATTAATACTATATAATAGCATTTTACTGCTGGCATGAATCTCAGAGCTTTGATGAGTGATCCAGCAGACAGACACAAACAAGTTCACTCACTCTGTTGACTCACTGCGGAGTTGTGTATTCAGGGTTAAATGAGTGCAGTGCTAATGAACTGCTTTATCAGGGGTCCATTATTTGAGTTTGCATGTCAGGGAGAGAAAAAAAACAAATCTTTTCAACCCTTTTACACACACAGTGCCATGATGATGTTCACGGCTGCCGGGCAAGATTATATCGATTGATTAGTGATGAGTCTTTTTTTCTGCACAGCAAATTACTATAAGTGATCTACAGTGTATGTATTTCACTCGCTTTTGCCCCTAAACATAGATATGTTCAACAAGGAAAAATCATTTACAAGCACAGTTTAATTTCACTATTTTTATTAGTTTAACTTTGCCAATGCAGTGACCACAAAGGGAGTTAAACACCGCTGTGCTAGACCCTGAAAAGAGAAAAGTGACCTGGAGTCACTCAGACAGCATTCAAACTTTATAAATTGTCAAGTCCCTGCCATTAAGCCACGCACATCTACCATCATCTGATGCTAAACTTGACAGATGAGGATGAAATGAAGTGTGTCAAATGCAGTTACAGTGATCTCATTCAAAATGCATTTCCCTGATAGGACTTATTTCAGTAATATATCACATCTTACTCCTAAGCTTTTCATTTGGTTGTTTTGCATCTAATATCATGTGCCATCGACAATGGCAGCCAAACAGTGTAAAATTAATGACTGGGCTGGCATATGTCTTGAATTTGATTAGCAACAACATTAGAGGGCTTCGTTTCCCTGAGTGCTGCATTTTGTCCTGTCTGAGGGCCATCCCTGCTTGGTCTGTACAATACTGACAATAGTGCCTCTATTATTAAGCCAATTTGTCTAAGAAGGCCGTTGTCCTTCTAACAATTTGCTCTCATCATATTCAAATCAAAGTTATTATGGATGCTAAAATAAAAGCTAACTATGGCTTTCAGTCAGTGCTGATAGCTAGTATTGAGCTAAACAAACAAACCTTTGATTACCAGGCACATTATTTTTTAGATGAATCCAAATCTACGTCATTACATCTGCACAGAATAATGCAGTTAAAGTCCCTAATCTTCCAATTATGTAATATAAATGCAAATTCTTATGGTTAAAGTGACATTGCTCTGTCAGTGTTATGTATACTGTTATCACTGTCAGCTGCAGTGGATGCTTTCAATATCCAGTGTCCTCTGGAGGAGGGATACTGGTCGCATTGCTCTGTATGTACTTAAGTGTGGCTGAAAGGCACCTCCCAAGTCATTCAAAAATGAGTGAGATTTAAAGGTCATTTTGTGCATATCACCTTTTCAAAAGCTCACATTCACCCTGTATTATTCTGCTCAATGCTTTGCTTTGCAATGGAAATCCTTCCTTTCTCCCTTAAGAAACAAACTTTTCCCTCTCATGAGGAAACATGAATACTGCATGACATACTGGATACAAAGTACAAAATCCCAGCCCCTTTTTTCAAAAAATTGTATGGGTATGGTCAGCTGTGGGGCCTCCCATGGACAATGATAGAATGATAAATACCTTCATCTAGAGAAAATGTCAATTATCAGCAGATTCAGCAGCAGGGCTGGTGGTCCTCCTGGCATGATAAAGATCTAACATTAATAAGGTATGCTTATCTCTGGAAAGACAGCCACCAATTGATTTTTTTTTTTTTTTTTTTTCAGAAAAACCTTGAAGAAAAGGAACAATAAATTATTCAAACAGAAACATATTCCACCAAAAAGAAACGTAATGAAGTACAACAAAGAAAAAAAATAGACATATGACTGCATTATATTAGAGTTCAGTGCCTGCCGGGCATCTAATGTTTCTCATCCATCAGCTCCTGCTCCTGTGCCTCCCCTAGCTCTAAACATAACCCAAGGAACATTAATAGATACTTAGAAACATTAAATGAGACCCCGGGTCACTGCCTTTGTGTGTTGCCAACAACAATCCTTTGAACAGATTTTTAAGTTTGAGGACTTCTAATTAGTCCCCAGAGCTCCTTCTGTGTTCTTTCTCCTATCATATAATATTGGTTTGCTGAACAATAAGGCTAACCAACGGGTGCATGGGAAACTAATGAGCCATTTTAAGGAATGGGAAGGGAAAGGAAAATTGTCTCAAGCTGGCAACACATTTTGACATGCGGTAGGCAAAGCAAAGGAATTCTGTAGACACGTTGGAAAAAATAGAGTAGCCTCTCAACACGATATTTTTCACAAATGCTAACTTGTTTGTGTACTTCTTTTCCTCAAATACAATTCAATTTCTCTCTTGGCTATGAATGGACACAGTTGTGGCAGCCATCACTATATTGCCATCTCAAGGCCAATTGTAAGCTTCTCATAAGGAGAAGCCCTAGGAAGTGTGCTGCAAGGCTGGGATCATAATGATCAAAGTGAAATGTTTGGCGACTGAAATCAATAGCATTGGGGTGCCTGGAAATTGCTATTAAAGATCCTCATCGATTGGGCAGCAGTAGTTCAGTGACTGAGCGCCTGGTCTTTGAGACTTACAGTGGTGAATGCTTCCTGGTCCAGTTATCTTCTGAGGGATTACCTTGATTTGAAATGTAATCAAGCCAGAACTTTATTTTTTGGTCACTGGGTGAGGCCATGGGTCAACTGTAATCTACCTGCATGAGAGTCATGAAGAAGAAGAAGCTTTTAAGTCAAGGGGGGAAAAAAACATAATAATTTAAGGAAAATAAATGTCTAAATGTGATCAAAATCAGTCACATAATTGCTTCACTTTTCACACCAAAATGTTGTGGATAAAACAAAAAATTGTTGTCAGATTCATGAATTAAGATGAGATAGAGCTTAATTTATCTCGAGCAAAATTGTTGTGCAGCAGTTGCAGTACAAGGGAGAAAAAACTGCAAAAAAAATAGGCAATATGCCACGGTGCGACAGAGAGCTGCTAGCACTGAGCAATGTAGTTCATTCCACACACAGATAAAGTGGAAAACATGCAATCAGGTCAAGCAGTCAAGCAGTAGCTGGTGTCTCGGTACTGGCTGATTTACAAATCCTTTGCAACATAAAGCCAAGGAAGTTCACCCCCATGAGCTCTCTATCTGGACTCGCCAACTATTATACTTACCTGCCTCCTAATATCATTTCTGTTACAGTGTAGCCCAGTTACTTGCCAAGTAGCCAAGCTATATGTCTGCAACAAAACATTACTGCTGGTACTTCTGAATGTTCTCAATGTTCTCATCCTGGCGGACTCATTGTCGTATCAATACTGGAAATGCAGCTTGAACTGGGCTCAGCCTGTCACAATCAAACACTAGAACAGATCTGTTTCGCAACAATATATAAACATGTAATAAAATTACACCATTTCCCAGATATGAAGGGCCACTTCATCAGATGGTTTAGTTAATTATCTTACAGTATATGTAAAAAAAAAAATAAAAAAAAAGAAAGAAAGAAAAAGGAAAAAAGCAACGAATCCTCACATTTGATAGACTAAAAGAGATTTTTAAGCAATTTTGGGAGAAAAACTACTGATATTTCATCAGAGATAGAAACATTGCTTCAGCTCTACTTTTACTGGCACAATTGAAGTCTACGTGATTAAAACTCTCTGTCAGTATCTGTAGATGTATGATTCTTCCTTTCAGCAGTATGTCCCATGACGGTTGTCAATCCTGACTCAAATATGAAATTGTTCATGTCAGTGTGGTTCTGCATACATCAGTAGGCAGAGTACATTCCAAACAGTTCTAGGCGTAGGGGTCTGATTCCCAGTGGGACCACTCATGCAATGAAAAAAAGTGCATTCATTCTTGGTACTTCGAACTCTCTAGGGAAAAATGCCCTCAAAATATGTTAAATAAAGAAAGTTTTGTATAATGCACAACTGAATAAACAGACAACTGAATAAAATACGAGCAAAGCATGTCAAATTTGCTCCCTCCACATGCTGAATTTTGGTATGTGTTGCCTAAACGTTTCTCAAGCAGCACCATATCAATCCTCCTACTATTTCTACAACTTGCTGATCTGTGCCTTAATCCCCTCCACTGCGGCGCACATATCTATTTGACTACATCTGTATGTCATCATTTAATATCCATTACATTTCCTAATAGACAAGCATTGGCAGCTTCTTTTCCTGACTTGCGTTGCTTCCGCTGGGCAGAAAATTGGTGAAGTTGGAAGAACTGTTCTCATCAGCGTGGAAACTTTTTCTCAACAGGGTATTGTATCTCAGTAAATCCCAGAAGTTAATGACCGCTGTGCCACAGAGGGTTGCTCTGTTTTTCACCAGATGCTGGATTTTTGGAATTCCCCAGATTCTAATGTGCACCAGAACAGCAGTTTTCCAGCCCGAGTCCCAGGCAGCATGTAGCATCTCATTAGCTCCGGTCACTGATCGAGTGTGACAGACATGAAACCTGACACATGCTGCAGACCTCCACTATACATTTCATCTGGTTTCCCATAATGCTTGAAAAATGGCTTTCTGCATTTGTAATTATTTTTCTTCCTTGGCCTTGCCATAGATATGTCGTTTTATTGTTATTCTTTTCGACTTGCATGCTTTGCCATCTATCAGTAACTTCTTTCTCTTTGAAAGATATGTTTTGAGATCTTGCACAGATGAGAAAGTTCAACTCAAGCAACAGTGCCACAAATGTAATTGAAGACATAAACCATACTGGAACCATCAGAGTGTGTTTATTCTGACTTCATCCTTTAAAATCAAGATGCGCCCAACCCATGTGCTGCCTGTTTTTTATGTATATGCTTTAGGTATATCAAGGCTTCTTATGTTTCATTTATATGCATTATATAAATTGTAAACTTTATAAACATTCACATAGAGAATTTAAAAACATATAATTTAAAAAAGGTGGCATGCCAGAGACAAACAAAAATACTTGTTACAAGTTAAACAACTGCATTACTTGTTACAGGATTAAGATGCAAGAACACACACACACACACACACACACACACACCAGAATCACACATGCTCATGCACGCACACACACACAAATGCAGACTATAATACTGGAGCCAACTGGCCCCTGAGCAGCACTGCGAATGGACCGCAGAGTAGGCTCTACTTTCTCTGCTCTTTTCCTTTGCCTTCGCCCCCTCAGCACTGACAGCTGCTTCCTAACGAAGCCCACTCTCTTCCAAGCAGACCCTGTGATAATGAGGCTCTGCCCAGAACTACAGGCAACCAGGGAGCAATGTCAACAGCTCGGAGCTGACCTCCTGAACGGGCTTGCTTCCCCTCGTTCACCGAGAGAGCAAAAGCTGCACCTCATTGTTTGGGTGGAGAGCGGATCCTTGCCTCGGGGAATTGCCCATGTCCAATACTAAAACTGAGCTGAAACAGTGTCGAGGCTTCATGTGCATACATATGTGCGTATTCATGAATGTGCACACACCAGCAAGAGAGCGCATGGACACACACACACACACACACACACACACACACACACACACACACACACACACACACACACAGCATGTAGAAGAGAATTACAAGTGATACATCCATGTCACAGAAAAGAGGATTTAAACATTGGTAAATCTCAGATTTACTACAAATTTAAACATACTGGAGAATCAGCAGACCTCACCTGCATAATATTTTGTATCAACAATGAATAAATCAAACCAGTGTTGGCAGAAAGGAACAAACCAGAGGCGAAAATCTCCATGGAATAAAACCTTTTGCATTGTTTATAGATACATAGAGTGATGGCCAATGTAAAATGCATCCCTCATACATTAATGGTGCATACCCTATGCAGGCTACTGCAGATCATTCCTGTTAATGTTTCTCAGGCTACCAAATTTATATATTTTGACAATACAACTTGTTGGACTATTTTGTGTAACGCCTAATAGCTGAAAAAAAAAAAAAATGAATTATTCAGTTCCTCTTGGGATGGTGCAGCTGCAGTAACACAAGCATGTAATAAAATTGGGACCTCAGTGGCTTCATCTGTTCATGGACAAAACATTAACAGATAAACTCTAAACAACGCACAGTGTGTGACATATTGTTAGTATATCATTCCAATGCATCCCTTAGTGGAGGAGACCCTTTAAAAGACCAGTCTGTGTTTGGTTTGGTAGTAACACAAACCCAACATTAATCACACTGGATAAGCTCTGCAATCGACAACAGACACCCTCTGTAATGAATAAGTCAACTAATCTGTGCCAGCTTACAAACTAGAATAAGAGCAGCCGAGGGATAACTGCACAGAAAATGGAGTAAATAAGGATTTTCAACTCAGCAGAGTGTCTGGTGAAATGAAAGTCTCGCCAAACTCTGTGCTACTTTTATAGAAATTAATTGACTCAGTCTGCGTACAAAAAAAAATATTCAAGGAAAAGTTATGAATATACCGACAATAAAACCATGTCCTGCTAAAGTTTGGTGACAGCGTATTGTTACAAACACCAAAAGTTTAGTCAATTAAACCACCAAAGACAAAATATCAAAACATTAAGCTGCTGGGTGCAACATATCAGATGTTATTATTGCCACTGCTTTTCAGCTCTACACTCAAAGCTGCTGGCAGCAGACTTTGAAACCACGTCAGTGAAACATTCTGGCGAGCACATTAAATAAGCACACAAGCATAAGAGTTTATTGACAGGCTTCAAGGTTGTTGAAAAGGAAGGAATAACTAGACTGCTGCATGAGCAAAGATACTGAGACCAAACCAGAATCAACAAAATTGAATGCACAATGAAATCAAGCATCACCACATCAGCAAAAAGGATAAAACAAGTCTTTTGTATATCCAACACATTGCCTTTCTAAATCCAATATTCAGCCCCACAGAAATCCACAATCTTGACAAAATGTGGGGAAGCAGACAGATGCAGGTGTGTTTGATGTGGGAATTCATCTCCAGCCCAACAGAAGCACAGCATTGCCAAGGGTAATATTAAAGTATTTTTTCTTTTTAAAGACTTACTCACCATTAAAGCAGCTGCAGGCGTTAAGTATGGTCCCAGTGTTTAGTTCACTTGCAGGTAAGGTCTAAGAGCCAGCTGCTAACTGGGCCTTCAGTGTGTTTGTGTGAAGCGCGGCTCTTCAAAGTCCAGTGTGTATGTCCATCACTTAGGCTAATCCGATATAATAACATCCATATGAATTAAGTCCATCCGGTCTGTTGTAATATGGTGAACTCACAGTTCATAATATAAAGACTGGTTTACTGTGCAGGTGCGCTCAGTTTACTTTGTCAATCCAAACTTATCCAGAGTCCTAGATAGCGATGGATGATTGACAGGCTGCACCTGGTCAACGGTGGCTGCTGAGGTGTTAGCTTTACCTGTTAGCTTTCCGGCTACCTATAACTATTGTCTCGGTTTATTTTCCACAATTGTTGCGCTCACCTCGACTCCTTGGGTTTCTCATAGACGTTTGAGTCAGACTTTACTGCGAAAAATATGGTAATTACATGTATTTTAGTCTTCAACTTCCAGTTGCATTTGTCACGTTAAGGCACGTCCGCGTGCTCCTGGCAGCCTGCCTCGCGTGTTTTTTGTTTTTTTGTCTTTATTTACAATTAAGGAACATTACAATCATGAGGTCAGACAAAAAGGGATTTCAAGAAACAAATGTCATGAAACACCGAACTAATCAGGAGAAATAGTTGTAAAAAAAATAATTAAAAATAATAATAATAATAAAAAAAGAAAAAGAGGTATGTATACATTGGTTACGCAGAGAATATGAAGTACATAAAGTCTGTGCATTCACTGATAATGATTTTTTTTTAAATCATATAGTTATTAGAAATTAAGGTTATACATTCATCAGGCTTTCATAAAATTGAAGAAATAGTTCTTTTTTTTGTCTTTTACAATTCTGAGAGACTTAAGAAGATAGTTGAATTCAAGTAGAAACACCTTAAACTTTGGCTTAGCTTTGAGAAATCTGTGTTTGTGTATAAAGAACATTAGATTCACAAAATGCATGAGCAATAGATTCCTCCACATCACTGAAGACACATTTACCCTACAGAGCACCAGTAATGCATTAGGCTACACATCACTTGCAAATGCAAGCAGTACTTCAAAAACTTCTAACTCCTTAAAATAACGTATTTATGCATCAATAGCGTAAACACAATCCATAATTTAAATAAGCACACATAGCACTGATAGTATAAATAAAAAACACTTTGCTTTCTCTGTGTGCAGGGCATTACAGTTTGCAATTGGCATACATGGAGAAAACACAAACAAGCGCAGGTGTCCAAATGTGTAAAGTATAACTGTGATCCCGAACATAAAACATTATCAATACACATAAGATGGAGAAGTTGTTTATTTCTTCTATAAATGTTCAAACACTCCTCAAACAACAAAAGCACTGTAGATGAGAACAAAAACATTTGTGTTAGGGAAAGAAAAAAGAACAGGATAAATCTGGGCTTCTTTGTGGGTCTGGCCACAAGACTTCATCCATATCACATGCAATGTTGTCTTGAGCTTGGCAGCACATTTGTCAATTTAGAGATCAAGGTTTACAGTTTTGATAAAAGTGGATTATTAAGTTGCAAACTGAGTGCAAAGCAGGGAGCTGTATTTTACGTTTTGCAAAAGGTGAGTGCATGCAGAGAACTTGCATTCAGTTTGGCACACTTTATATATATTTTTTACACACAATGCTTAGCAGCCCAGTCTAGCCTAGTTTTTAATTAATGGAGCAAGCATATTTTGGGGGGTACACCCTCTCTCCCCCCCTCTGGATACTAATATTATTTACTGTGTCTGCTTACCTGTAATAAACATGAATAGGTTTTGTTGGGGCTCCCCATTTGTGCCATTTATGTGTATTGCATTGTTGGTACTCTCCGAACACATGGCTACGGGACACTCACTGAGAGCTACACACTGTAATAAGTAATAAGTCCCCCTCACAATCATTTTTTCCACAGTCATTATGAAAAATAATTTAGGGATGATTTATTTAATTATGTACACTGCATGACCAACAGTATTTTTAATATGATAAAGTTTCCATTGTCAGTTAGGCTGCAGAGTTTCACGTCTCAATTTGCAAATACAGGCTGAGAGGCTCATCACACACTAACCTCCTATGTCTGCAAGAACAAACACTGTTGGTATAATAGCAGCATGCTTTTTATTAATTAATCCTTCTGAAAAACACTCAGCATGTAAACTCCATTTTCACAGGGTTATGGGATACTGCTGGATGTTTTGTTGCCCTTGCATTTGAATTTTAATAGTTTGCCGGCATCATTTAACCTGGAATAAACGTGAAAAACAACATTTTCAAATGGGCTTCTTGAAAAAGGTCACATTTTCCACAAACTTTCAGACTTTTAGTGAATGTACTGTATTTACTGTATCAGAGAGACCAAAAGATTCCACTTTCTGTGGAATAATTCATTATCTGTGTCTGCAGCTTAGCCGCCCTGTCTGACCCTCGCCAAGTTCACTTAAATGGCCCCCGATTCCCATTAACAATGATCATAGGTCCTGCTGGCCCCTTCCTGCCTGGAACAACATAAAGTCTTCTGTGGTGCAGATGGCAACACGTAAGAAGATTATGGTGGAAAGTACAGCCTTCGTGGTTGTAATTCAAACAGTTTAGAAACCACTTGAATTAGTGATAAATCCTTCTGGACTGGTCTGTGAGCAGATGTGACAAGTTGAATTATTCCCCCCTTACCAGGAAGCTTTAAAGGAATCTCGAAACATATGGTGCCTTACGTCTCCATCTCAGACTATAAATGTTATTGGACGGACATTCCCTACGGTCTCTGAATTCAGGAATACCAGCCAAGAGGTGCTGTATGACTCCTTTTGTGAGTCAAGGGTCCTCTCATTCATCTCCAAGCATCAAAAAAGTTGGCAGCCAACTATGACTGTCTAATTCAATTACTGAAAGTGCAGTCCTGTCGGGGACTGTCGAAAGCCACAGAGATAGTGATAGGCTACCAGATTATCTGCTTCTCTGACTGCAGCTGTGCTTCATCTTGGAATATTGGGACTCTATCATTTCGTTTTTAAAGTATGTCTAAATATGGCACACGATTAAATCTGTGCCACATGGAAGTACCCTCAAGCTACAGTATGTATACCTGAGAGAGTATAGCATCGACGAGAGATCTGGGGCATTGTGAATAGGATGGCAGTGATATTGGTCAGTCTCTGCGCAGTTTTAATAGCAGTATCACTGTCAGGCATCATGTTACACTGGGCCTGTTTTACTCTAACATCAGCAATGCAGAGTATGAACATTAATGTGACAAGCCACATAAAAAGAACAAGTTGACACCATCTCAGGCCAGCTTGAAATATGAATCAAATGAAGTCTGGTGTCTTTGCAGCAGAGGGCAGCCACAGAAGTTTAAGGGAAAAGTGAAAATGACATAATAGACATTACTATATACAGCCTAATATATCCCACGAGGAAGGAACCAGTCAGCAGGCACTAAACCCTTCTCAGAAACGGCCTTGGCTAACAAGGTGGAGATGCTTTGTTCTGCTGGTCAAGTAATACTGGCAAATTTGCTGCTACAGCTTGATCTCAGAATGGTAGCAAATGTGCTGCATTGAGGCTGGCTAGACAATTATTACATAACCACAGGGTTCACACTTTTCTGTTGCATGCAGGCCTTCAGGGCCTTCTCATAATTTGCTCCCCTGTGTCAGTAAAGATAAAATCATACAGTATCTCACTGCATTCTTATTGCATTCTTCCTGGTGGCGTCTCCCAGTTAACATTACAGAGGAAAAAAAGACTCTGCAACACAGGAATTTTCTCACAAAAATCATGATGTAAATCATGCTGCACATCAACCATGGCAAATTTGCTGACAGGTTACATTGTATATCTTGACAGAATGAGGGAAGGCTGCTCATTTTCAGAGACATCCTTGTGTTGTAGGACAGAATTGTGAAACTATGCATATCCCGCTCAAACAACTCTCTCTTCTTCCTGGTTGGATGTGGAGCTGCTCCACTGAGAAACAATTAGGCCTTATTTACATTAGATTCTGTGCCTTCTGTTTATCTTCTCTTGATTAACTTTATCAAAGAAGCATACTATTATAATTACTTTAGTACCACTCATGATTTTATTAGACAGGTGTATAGATTTATAAACATTTCACCAGCATACTCTTTTCTTCTTTTTTTAATAGTTTTTTCCACATACTGTTAAACAATAAATACAATATTTCAAGCTATATGTATCCAGATATCACTCTAGTTGATATAAAATAATTTTATAATGCAGATATTATTCCTACAATCAAAAATAGTAAAATAAGTTTTTAAAAATCACAACAACTTGCACAGTTAGGGCACATTACCAAATTTTCACAACATGATTATCGTGGCAAAAATAATTCACATTAATGATATTACTGCAATATCCTTAGAACATTTAAAAGAAAAAAACAATAATGCTATCAGTCAAAGTTATCTTAAACTTTGTCAAGCATTTTTTTTTAGATATTTGCTGATTTAAAGAAACTATGGAATTCTACCTGTTGTTCCTGGGGAAAACAGCTTTTTTTAAAAATATATAAACAATAGGCTTTTCCTGTAATAATGGAGCATGGATGCTCATATACTGTACAATGTGCAACATTGTATTTGATTACAATTAGAAGCAAATACACTGTATTTTGACAAAGAAATTAAGTCATGCACAGTCGTGCACAGACCATCAAATAAGCAAACATATTCAGTAATGGCATAATTGTTTTTTTACGTGGTCTCCTTGTCACAGTCCAGGCCCATTTTAATTTCCTGTCAATCACCCACATTATTAATAAAATCTAAATTGCTTTTTCCATTTGTAGCCTCAAACCTTTGTGAACACACAAGGATTTATCTCCAAAGTGCTGTAGCTGCATTAAAAGTAAAAAATAAGAGTTGAAATATTTTTTTTAGAGCTGGATACCCTGCTTAATTTCCATTGAAGCAGGATCCCTTTTAAAGTCAAAGCTTCCTGGTGGACAGAAATCATTTTCAAATCTGGGACATCCTGCAGATATGCTGAAAAGGCCACAGATCATAAAACATTTCATGTAAAATATTATTTTATCATGCTAATAATCATAATCTCAATTTACACTGTGGGGGACGGTGTTCTATTTTATGACCAAGTCTCATCTACAAAGAATTTGGACTTTTGTGAAAAGTCTGTATTTTCATGAAGCGGGATGACGCTGGGTGTGCTGAAAGACTGTCCGGTAAAGCTGAGCTGCAGGAGGCAAAATCTTCTCCACAGTCTCAGGCAAGCTGGATACATGTCGCCATCCTGAATGAATAATTTAATCCTCAAAGTGTACTTCAAAGCTGCTCACCAGGTGGTGAGTCTCCCAACAGCTGCCTCACAGCCCAGCAGACAGTCAAAGATCGAGCAAAATGATTTTCTCCAAATGTTCGACAAAACTGTGTCCGGATGATAACATTGTGTTGCAGTACAATCATACCTGCCAGCAGACATTCCTTTCCCCGGTCTTTTTCAGCTTCTGTTCAAGGGGACAACGGTGAAACAGTGGTTATCCTGATGAAAGGGAAAGCTTAAATTGAAGGGGAAGCTACCCACCTGGAAGATGATTCCACCTCTATTTTGGCAAAAAAAAGCTGCTTCACGGCTTCTCAAGATCAGCAGCATATTGTGTTGCTCCAAACTGATCTTTTTCTGATGCCATCACTGAGGATAAGGACACCTGATACAGCTCCAGCAGATGCTGGACATCCGGACATGATTTTGAATTCCAAAATAAAGGAAAAGCTGCATTGATTTGGTCTATTTTAAATGTAAGCTACTGAGATTTTTTTTCAGTAAAACACAATCCACAATGGAAGTCTCCTGGCCCTGTGATTGGTCATTATTGGCATTGCACAGGGACAGGCGGCCCAAAAGCTGCTGAATGTTGATGATCTCCCTGACACGGCCAAAACCAAGAAAATCCCACAGGGGAGAATAATTTGTATTGAGCGAGTGCATTTGAAAAATAGGGCTTTCTTTGTTTTGACAGATTGTAGCTCGCACTCAAACTTTAGGCGAGGCAGTACACAGAAAACAGCTAAATATAAACCTCATTATACTCCATGCCATCGTAGTTTCATTGACACTTGAGGCATAAAGAAATGGCAGAGGTGCAGAGACGGAGGTTGCAACGGAACAAAAATGTGTCATGAATGAATGTGATGGTATCAACAGCACGCCGTAAATCAAACTATACGCTGCATTCCCACAAGATGACAATCTGAGCCTGCCAGATTTTTTTTCTTCTGTTGCAGAACACAATGCAGTGTATTAACTGACATTTTAAACTGCATTATGGCCAGTATCAGAGTTTTAATAGGCAATGTTAGAATTCTAATGCAATGCAACAGATATTCAAATGTAGACAATAATATAGAATATATGTATCAAAGCAAAGTTATGTAAGTGAAGGGTAAAAAAGACGAGGCAGCAGCTTTACCGTGCTTATCTAGGACTAAGTGCACTTGACACTGGATATTTAGGAAGCTCCAGAAATGGGATTCGGCCACGAGACGTAAAGAGAAAAAAACATGAATTAAATTAAAACTGAGTACGGGTGATGTGTAGAAACAAATTCATGATGCATTGAGCCATCTTTCATTTCCATTGACTTATTAAACAGAGTTACTGTGGGAGGCAAATGATTGAGCTCCCCTGGAACTCACTACATCTTCCCACTTAACAGGGAGGCAAGAACGCGCCAAACCCTGCAGGCTGACAACGCTCACCAAACAAATCATGGCAACACATCCACAGGCAGTCCAGAGTAAATTGTTGTATTAACCCCCAGGCAAGGGTCCCCCCTCAACAATTCAATAAGCAGAGACGCATTCCAACACATCCTAACGGAAAGCTAAGGATTTGACAGCCCACAGAGCACGCTGGTGCCAAGCTGGGAAGGCTGTCAATGTTATGGGTCAGTGTGTTAATTGTTTTCTGTTTCAGGACGTTTATCTTTTATGGCTTCTTCTGCCGCAGTCATTTTTATAAAGAGAAAAGAATTGAAGTAAATGATTGTCACCGGTCATTACAAGTCACATCATTTTGACAATGTGCAAATAGAGGAGTTCTTCCTTCTGGAATAATGATGAACCTGGAATTATGGTTTCCAGCTGTAATTTAAGAGTCATTTTGAAACATTTAGCCAAACAGTTCCACAATACAACTTTTTTTTGTTGGAATTAAATTTATTTCTAAACCTTATTTTTCATTTACTTGTCTTAAATGTTGGTTACACTACATGTATAAACCATTAGCATGCTCATTAGTAGCGTATTGGCTCTTTATTAGTCATTGTAAAGCAATAATTCCTTGATTCTTATTAACTAATAATTATCCCTTAATAACCTCTTATTGCACTGATTGATTATAGAAAGTAAGTAAGGTGTACATTATATATATATATATATATATATATATATATATATATATATATATATATATATACGTCATATACGACATCATGGCAACACATCCACAGGCAGTCCAGAGTAAATTGTTGTATTAACCCCCAGGCAAGGATTCCCCCTCAACAATTCAATAAGCACATATATTTATATATATAATAAAATATATATATAATGCACAAACATTGTTAAAATGGTCAGCAAGTCTTTAGGTATGTGTTTCTTTTTTTTTGTTTTTAAATCTTGTTTAATCATTTATAGAATTGATTAAGAATATAACACATTTTAATAATAATGTACAATAATATATATATATAGAGTAGATGTAGAATATGGTCATGCAGAATAAGTTATACATAGGTGCTTTATAATGACTTACATAGAGCCAATATGCTACCAATATACCAATATACTCTTATAAGTTAAATGGTAAATATTTATTTCTTAATATACCAAGTTATCAAATTTGTATTCCTTATTGTTTGTACCTCTTCAAAATTTTAATGAAATCCTTTTTTACTGTCAACCTTCATTATTCCAAAACATTATTAGAAGCCAGCTTGACAGAAGAAACCTTTTAAATTCAAGTCTACATAATCTCACATGTACTGTTGCTTAGTGAGGTCTGACTGCATGACTCATACTTTTGGAGGAAATGTGATGGGTCAGGGGTGAAGGACACCGTCAGGAAGCGAGCGTCATTATTTTGGCTTACTATAATCTCCAGATCAGATTAACTTCGGCTCAAATCAATCTAAAGTATTAGGTGATCTGCAAGTCACGTCTCTCTGCCAACAGAATGTTTAAGCTATCTGATGCGGTGTACGCGTCGTCTTCCTGTCTATTCACATACACAGCGACACATGTTCTGTAGTAGGCATTGCTAATTAGATGAAATGCATTTGTCCGTGTAGCCGGGGTGCAGAGCTGACTGCAAATGAAGCCGAGTGCATCCATTTAAAATGAACTCAGCCTGATGTCACCGCCACATTCCTTTTCTAATTCTCCCAACAGCAAAAGCATACTTTGTTGATATTTGCATTTAATATCATGTCTGTGGAGGGAAATTCCTCGCAAACCATTCATTATATAAAAACCCTAGATTTTAAAACCGGAGATAAAGCATCCAATTAGCAATGTATGGTAATGTTGACATTTTACTCTTGCATTAAGTAATGTTATTCGCCGATGTGGTAGCTTTCTAAACTCCTTCTTGGCTCCATGTCTACATAACACCTCAATTATCCAAAGATAAAAACTGAGAGTCACCACAGAACGTCAACACTGTTGTACACAATGTGTGCTATAATTGATATTTGTGTGTTGCATCATTTACATAACAGGATGCAATTAAATATTTAGAAATCAGAAAAGCACATCATAATGGGCTTAAGGTCAGTGTTGTCAGCATCTCTTGCCACCAAATGAGAGCATTTTGTAAACACGTGTTATTGCAAGGACCAGCCTAATAGGAAAAATAAACAAACTAAAAATAATATTTGTTTTGATACATGCAAATAGACAGACACTGTATGGAGACGTGAAGCCTGGTTAGAAGCAGGGGGTAAGCACGTCATTGGCCTCGATTGCGACTCCCTGTGTGTGCATCAGTTAAGAGTAAGCTCTCTTTGTGTTGATATTTTTAGACAGCAGTAAAATCTCTCTTAGAATGCATTGCCACATCTTCCAGATGACTAACAGCGTCTTTCATTTTTAAATTGCAAACATGCTGTGTGTGTCAGTTTATATAATAAAGAAATCCTTCTAACATTACGCTCATATTTTAAGCACCCTAAACTACCTATGTTTGCACATTTGCCACTCAAACTTTATACACTGACATGCACCTTTTAGTAGAACTTAATATTTTGACAAAATGAGGTTAATCACAAATTTCGCAGGGGAAGCATATTTTACATCTTGCTTCTTTAATAGGTTTGTTACGCTGCCGTGTCACTTTAACTCTGGATGACAACATTTCCACTCTCAGTTATTCTGTTTATTATTTCCATCAGATTCTGTGCCTAATGAAGATGTGAGAGAAAGAGAGAGAGAGAGAGAGAGAGAGAGAGCTGTGGAAAATGATTCCATTCAGATTAATTTTTATTCAACTTGTGCCAACGGCCAGAAGGTTAAACACACCAACAGTTGCATCTTATCTCATTAATCCCAAATATCATAATGTTGCTATTAATTACTTTGGTGTCCTCTGCTTCTATGTGCTCCTTTTTGATTTAAATTTGTCAAATATCGAGGGAGTGCACACGCGCCTTGTCAAGCCCAACTTTAGAACTCCATTCAGGCTGCTCAATTCTCATGAAGGCAGACAATTTTTCCAGGTGCTGTTTTTTTCCACTCCTCTATCCCTTTTTTCTTCCCTTTGCTATTGAGAACCTCTTCCCCTCTTATAGACATGATCTGACAGGAAATCTTTGAGAGGCAGCGCTGTGCTAACTGCCCAGAGATTTCAACTGTCTGTTCTTGCTGGAGGAGAAGCTGAACGCTGGCCTCCTATTAGTCTAAACACATGGAGCCCCCCAATCCCCTGTCTCTCTCTCTCTCCCTCTCTATTCCTCTCTCTCTCTATCACTTCCTCTCCCTCTCTCTCTCACTACTCATCCCAGTCCTGGCGAGGGGGCTGACAGCTCTCAGCGTCCCAGCCTGTCAAAAAGGGCCTGTTATTCAGCACCCTCCCTCTGGGACAGGAGGAAAACACACACACACACACACACACACACACATGAATCTGCAGACGTGCACACTCACAGAACATGCTTTCACAAAGGCCTTGTACACAACACACACCCACGCTCTCTGTCTCTCTCTTACACACAAATATTTTTCTCCTATGCCCACGAAATACTTGCACATACAAAAACTTTTGACTGCTCTTAGAGGATGTTCTGCTTGTTGTCAGCATTTCTCAGAATATGCTGACATTTTGCATGCACTAATCAGGATCAAATGTATTATCCATACAGACACTAATTTACTGAGCTTTCGCCTTTTCCACAGCAGCGCTGACACAAATTCCTCTCTTTATGGAGTCCTCTTGTCAATCCATGTGATTGGCTGAAATTTACCAATCATTAGCTACAATTTAATAATGTCTGGTGAATCGGAAGAGCTGACAGGTGTCCAATCAGGAGTTTGAAATGATCCCTTAGAGATTTTGAATGCTAGCTTGCAAATGAACCTGCAGGTGCCTCCACAGCTGTATTCCCAAGTCCATCACAATACTATGTGCATACTAAGGAGCAGAGATTGCTCATTGCTCAGCCTGCTGTCTTGTCCTGACAATTTGGGGTATTTTTCAGATTTGAACAGCTATGAAATGGATATGAATATGATCATGAAAAAAAAAAAACCTGACCGAAAACAATAAAATAAAAGGTCACATTTAGGCTTTGTGAAAAAGAGAGGCACTGTTGTTGTCTTTTCATTCTGTTTTGTGGAGGAATCAGTTAGCGAGATTATTTGGGAACATTTATGATGTGTTATGAAAAAAAAAACGTGTTTGTCTGCAAGAGTGCTGTTTCATAATCTTAACAAATGGCATGATAGCAAGCCAAAATCACACATTTACGGTTGTATTTAAAGATCGCTTTTCAGTCTTGCTGGTCTATTAAAAACCTGTGTGTTTCACATTTCTCTTGCCACAATGTAAATAGTTATTTTGAAGCATTTAGAAACAAACACATGGAAATGACTTTTATTATTACCAGAATTTGGACATAATAATTATAGGAATTAAAAAAATAAATCAAATTAAAAAACATTTTTATATTCATTTTTGGTTGAGATCATGCTGGGTATGACTGATAGTTTTTCATTTGCCACTCTAAAAAACACATTACACTTTATTTTACATTGGTTGTGAGTTCCAATTCTCTCAGTTTACACACACACACACACACACACACACACACGTTTTGTGCTCCAAGTGTCAACATTTACTCTCATTTGGGTATTCATATCCACAGCAAGCTGTTGCTGTGTAGAATCATCATTTTTTCTCTTTATATATAATTCCAACCCGCAGCCAAGGAGTTGCTGTGGGGTAATCCCTGTTCAACTCCAAGGAACAAGTAATGATTGCAGCTGATCGCACGCAGTGCCACTGGAGAGCTGCAGCTCTGTGCTCCAGAAGCCTTTAAAAACCATCACAGAGTCGGGGCTATTTATTACTTGATTAGCCACCTAAAACTCTCATGCCCAATCACGCAGGACGCAATAATAGCAACAAGAAAAATGCCTTGTGTATTCAACCTTCACTATCGGAAACTTATCAAAGTGAGATAAAAACAAAACAAAGCAGAACAAACTTTTCTTGAAATGCCAGCTAAGCATGAACATAGTTCCCTTTCTTCCCATGTGGCCCCTTTGTGAATAATTTCCCTCAAATCTGAGTAATCACAGTATTAGTGCCCTTTTTAAAAAGACTTCTCTGTCTGCTAAATAAGGAGCTCTCTTAATTTCTCTTCTCGACGCCAGCTTAATTGCGTTAAGAATTAATGGTGCATTTTCACGGCCAAGCTCACCACCAGACACCGGTTACACAGCTCTTCCTGCTGGGCCCAATGCCACACAGCGGGCCCAGAAGTGCCTGTCGAGCGCCAACCCCGGTCTCACTCCTGCTCGGGGGTGAGAAACTTTGCGCTATACATATGCATGAATATCCCTCATATCTCCCCAAAGGCAGCTATATCTCACCATTAGTCGCTCTCAAAAGTCTTCTGCGGCGCACGGTATTGACTTCTGGAATAATTTCAGGCAATCCCAGACGTGATTTATGATGATGCACATTATCGATCACTTAAGGAGATATTTAGGTATTCAGAATAAAAAGTTATGTTCTCATTATGTTGATGGCGTGAGGCGCCAGGCCAAGGAGAGAGGGGGGAAGTCACTGTACACTTTACCGGAGAGGTAATTAGCACGTCTGAGTAACAGCAGCGCTCCCCCTCTCTGCTCTCCTGCTGCTGAGGCTGGGCTGACTTGCCTTAGCGTTAGCACAAATTGTTACTGTCGCCCCACAGGTGGGAAACTAGCTCTCATCACCTCATCACCCCAGAGGATGTGAGACACAGCAACATATATTAAACCGCTATCCTCGCAGCATGCGGCTAGTGTCTTCATGAGATATTTTACTCTTTATGGAGCCCATGGGGGACACACAAATCCAATACAGCTCCCTTTTAGAGGGGCACAGGCGAAGACATGCATACAAACAACTGGGATTTAGAGTGGTTCCTCTGCCAGAGGCAAGAAAAGTGACAAGCCATTGGAGTGCTTTGGGCAAATGCATCAGCACTGGCAATGCCATGGGCTCGGAGACAATAGGAAATGAAGGAATTTACCTAATGTGAGATGGTGCATGGGTGAACCCTTGCTGCACCATCACCATAATGGGCGTAGCAGACAGAGGAAGAGATATATTCCACCATAATGTTTATTAAATCGGCCGTGTGCTTTAATGCTTAAAAATGACCGTCATTATAACAGTTGTTGCAGTTTTTCAATCTAACAAATCACAACTTTACACTTGGGGAAGTGTGGAGAAATTATTTTCAAAGTCAGAAAGTGTTGAAAACTTTTTTTTTTTTCTCTTCCACCAGGCAGCTTGGCTTCAAACCAAGGATGCCATTACCCTCTTTGGGGCCTGCTGATGAGAGACACCAGACTTTGCTCGTGGCTGGGAAAAAAAAGAAACATGCGCAACACTTTCTAAAGCTGTTAATGTTTTATCCCATAATTCACAGGCGCGGGACTTGGGAGTATGTCTTTGTGGGAAAGCCTTGGCTGGACATGGTGGAACCAGCATCATTAGTGCCTGTCTCCCCGGGGTGGCATGTGTGGAAATTACTGCCCCAATCAATAAGCAAAGTCCAAGTGTTGAAATATTTATCCAGACAGAGCTTCATCCTTGCGGTGGACTGTCTGAGCACTCTTCCTGCACCTTAAAGGGTTATTCAGAAAGCCATATATGGGCAAGAGTACACCTTGAAATCAATGGGGTGCCACTCACTGGCTGAGTGCTGAGTGCTACAGGAGTCCATTAATTTATTGTCGATACATGGGGCGGAAACAGCGTAGGAAGCGGAACTCCCCTTAAGGTGTACTCGAAATAGTGTTGTCACAATACTGGCATTTCTAACTTTGATACAATCCCTCGAAGAACATCAATATTTGATTTTATTCCAAGACAGGCAAAGTATTTTCGAGAGAAACTTGTACATGTATGAAGCCCATGTGTGTCAGCGTCAGAGTGTGAAGACTGCGGCTTGTTTTCTTAACACTAGAGATAGTGAAGGAGCACATTTCATTTTGTTGCAAGAAAAATTGCTGCTGGTGTGACAAATGACAAATTAATATTCATTGCAAAAACGAATATTTGTGGCTGCATTAACCCAAAAAAATATATTAAAAATGTAATTTCTAAAAGAGAGATACAACCACAAGTTAGAGAAATGCATTTATCATCCTGATATTTTAAAGAGCTTAGTCACTGCCTGTTTACATCATAAACATTGCAGTTTAATTCCGCGAGGACTAACGCATATACACCCGACATCACAGTGTGATTCTCTCGGCAAGACTTCCTTTGAACTCCAACACTTAGCTTGTTATCTCACTTTATCTTCCCACAGAGCATGTTACGGACGATTAAAAGCTCTATGTGATACTTGGGCTAACATCTCATTATAAGAGAGAGCCCATTTGTATTGCTTACCTCCATAGTTAGAGTCCACAAAGGATGACAGCTGACTTCCCCTCCTCAGCTTGAAGTACTCTGCTGAAACATATGCTCATTATGGAACCATGAAAAATTGCTCTCATTTGTTAATATAACATTTTCAGGACCCGGCGATGTGCTCAGGACATTGTCTGGCTGCAATTTAATGTGGCCCTTTGAGATGTGCAAGTATAAAATGATTTAGTCTATTTTCTTGTTGTTGTTTGTTTACTATTACTCACCTAGAATGGCAATTTGTCTCCATTATTCTTTTAAAAAGATAATTGGCCAGATGATGTCTCAATGACTCTCTTAACCTCTGATCCTTTGCAGACCCTTGACCTTGACCAGAGCCAGATAAATAAATTCTATAAAAGACTATTTTGCCCTGTAGGAAAAAAGGCATTGCTCATTACTATCTTCCATTTGTCCATCCCGCTATGATGTAAAAAGTCACTGGAATTTATAGTCCCCATAAAAGCCTAAAGAATGAGTTTTCTGTTCTGCAGAGGGGCCCGACGTGTAAAACTGCAGCAGTTGCACAACTACTGCATCATTCCCCTAATGATAATCTGATCATGTTGATAAGCTAAAGGGGAAACAGTAGACACTCTTGGCTACCATAAATCTCAATACTGGCATCAGTGTTAACAACCACCACGGGGATATAAAATGCTGATGATGACGCCGGAGTGTGCGCTCAAATACCACTCTCAATGACAAGTGATCAGAGCACTCCTTGTGTCTGTCCATTATCATGTTGTACTCCTCATTAACTGAAAAGTCTTCATTAGCCGGGGCATTGCATTGGTCCTATGTTTAATTAAAATTATCAGCGTTTGTAATTGTCATTTGTTTACCATTTCTCAGTTTGGCTGAGAAGCTGTCTCAGCGTGCCCTTGTTCATACGAGCCAGAGATGCCTTTCAGTTGCAGAGAGTTCATCAAGGATGAAATGCACAGAAGGCGTCCGTGCTTAGTCGGTCCCCTTGACCCCAGTTCACACATCCGAATGAAGATGCGACAGGCATGTGGAAAAGATTTCCGAGCATGACGTCCTCCTGTTATGCTCTGTGTTCTAAAGAGAATAGATGTTACTGAGAGCATGAATGGAAAAAAGAGGGTTTCTGTGGGAGGCCGAAGAATGTGCCGCACAGCATTCATGGAAGAGATATGGCATCTGCAACCAATTCTGTCTGCAGCGCCAGAGCCCTGACAATAAATGTGCAGTGATTGTACTTGCACACACAGGTACACGTGCACACGTGTGTCGTTATGCATATACTTTGTGTGTAATCAAGTAGTGTGTCTATATTTTCATTACTTGTGTTCTTGCATGTGAGGTGTGTACCTGTGTGATCCAGTGTGTGTGGCCTGTTGCGGTGTGGGTATATGTGTCTGCGACTGTTCTACAATCTGTCTTTCATGGTTTACTGTGGACGCAGTCCAAGGCGCCCAGCTGCTTTAGATCAACACTCAATCACGGTTCACCTCATCGTAGCTTAATTCTCTCTGATTCACATCGGCCTGATCTGACCACCTCGTGTGTCCCTGCTCACAGTAACTGGCACTGTCTGGTGGAATTGGTTCCACATCCCTCCTGTATTACAAACCTTGGAAATCCTGTACATGGTGTTTGTGTGGGGATGCAGATGGCAAATCAGGGAAGACTGCAAAATCTAATGTCATCTGATAAAGCATATTAATCCATTTTAATTATATTCTACACAGTCACTTTGCCAAATTTCACCTGTTAATAATGCATTATTCATGCATTAAATGTGAATTTTTTTTTTAGCTGAGCAAAAAGTGTGTTGTTATTTGTGTCTTTGTTGGTAAATGAAGCACTAAGTTGAACAACATTTAACAAAGATTAAAACAAACTAAGCCATTTAGTGTCCACGTCCATTGGATCCTGCTCATGAAAAGACTCACACTCTACAGTTGCCAGATTTTTACCTTTTATTGATGACAAAATGCGTGATTTGTGCATTTCACATTTGGCAAGAATTTGTTGAAAATGAAATGTGCGGCAGCCTGAGAAACAAGAAAGCTGCAGAAAAAAAAAAGGATCTTCTAAAGTGCGATTCAAAAGAGGCGTTTTTCTCCAAGAAGAGATACACTCCCAGCGTCTGACACATAATACGCTGGGGCCTTGAATATTGTAGCAAAATAGGCTGAAAGCATGCTTCTTGTAAAAGACTAGAAAAATGAAAAGAAAAGGCAACGCTCTGTGTCTCTGTTACCATGGTGTGTCTCACTGTGCATTGGGACTTGCTTTTGCAATATGAGGAAAAACTACAAACTTTACTCTCTCTGTAATAAGCTGACAAAGAGACCACCCCCCCCCCCCCCTCCCCCCACTACCAATTCCAGATGCTGAATTCCCAGTGTGAGAATGTGAGAAATGGCGATAACCTGCTGAGCTCCTTTTCTAGCATTAGATCAAAAATATTTGTGCTGCTATTGTTGAAACAAATGAAAATTCTTACACCGGCACACCACTTCTACACAACAAATTCCTAACACTCAAAGAGATGTCTTTATCCTGCTGCTTATTTTCTCAAGCTTTTTGGTGCATGAAAGGATCACATAAAACTGTAAATATATATATAAATATATATAAATTTAGAGGGAAAGAGAGAGCGCAGTGAAAGCTCAGGCATTAGCCTAAATACTGCTGAATTGATTTCAAATTGTTTCCAGGGTATAAGCCAGGCCAGCCAGAGCAATTTGATCTGAATTTGTGTAAAGCCAGTCTCCTGTGTGCACTAGTTCTCTTAATTTGAATGTTCATTATTGGTTCATTAGTGACTTCCTGACTTTATAGCACCAATTCTTTACTACATCAGTCCTCTTCTGACAATAATTGGTAACATAACATAGACTCAGTTAGCCCTGCTCTGCATGACTTCATGCATCACACATCAGTAGCCTGCCCATTAAGTCTTTCAAACTCAATGTGTAGCCACATTTATGTGCTCGCAGAAAGTTAAGAACAAGCACTGAAAGAAACTGCACACACACACACACACACACACACACACACACACACACACACACACAAATGGCTGGGCCCCTGAAAAGGTCCAATGAATGAGTTACTTCCCAAATCGTATAAACACGCATGAGTATGTTCTGTCTTCTTAAGAGCTGGCACACCGAGGAAATCACTCCAACATTAGCTAATAGTTAGTTCAGATGAGTAAATTTCTCAGGCCGCCTGTGTACAAAAATAAATAAATACTAACACAATTTCCACGAGAGGGGGTTCCATTATGGAATGTATTTTAATAAAGCAATAACAATAAATACAATGTTTATATATGTTGTTTTATAAAGGTAAATATTCTGGTTCAAGATAAAATTTAGATAGCTTAGCTTTTTTATTCAGGATGAACACGGTTATTTCTGGCTTCTATGCCCCACCTTCTCTGGCAGCTGGGTCCCAAAAGCTTTCCTCTTTTCACCCCATTATGGTCGGCCCTACACACACACACACACACACACACACACACACACACACACACACACACACACACACACACACACACACACACGATCCTATATTGCCAACAGTGGACTGTAACCCTTCCCTATCCAAATGTGGACTTCTCTTTCTGGTCATTTTGAGAAAACAAAATCTGAACAGAATTATTACTTTTAAGGTAATTTCTCAGCATATTACTGCAAATGTTTTTTTCTTTTCTTTTCTTTTCTTTTTTTTAATTGCCAAGAGGGGACTTAAATCTTTGAGCGATCTCTACATATTAAGGCATCCATTGACTGCAGTGAAACAGGCTGCACCTAATGATTGTTTGTTAACTGCAAAGACTTTCTTTGTTTCTTTAAAAAAATGTTAATTTAACTTTAATCTTATCAATATTTACACATTAAATTAATTAATATAATGGCCATTTTAATTAAAAATACACATTTTGACTGAAAATCAGAAGTAACTTGGCAACATGTACAATAATATCAAGGACTGCAGTACAAAATGTAATATATATATAACATAAATTCTCTCTCTCTCTCTCTCTCTCTCTCACACACACACACACACACACACGCAGACACACACTTTTACTTTTACACACTTTTTGATTTTAAAACACTATGCTGCATTAACATGTAAATAAATAAGACAACCTAATTTCACAAACAATACTGCAATTAAATATTTTTAAATCTACACATAATTATTGATGCAGATTGATCCTAAGCTTAATTGTTAATGTTATAACATTAACATATAATCTTGTATCAGTGGTGTATTAAGCATTCATCTTTTCCTAAAGTTAAAATAGCAAAACGACAGTTAAATATTGTGTTACAAGTAAAAATCCTGCGTTCAAAATTTACAATCGATAAAAGTACAAAAGTATTAACATCAAAATATATTTTTGAAGTATAGAAAGTAAAAGTAATAATCATGCAAAATAGCCTTTTTCAAAAATCCAATCTAATACAATTCATATCACTGAATTATGATTATTGATGCAGTAATGTTTTCATCACTTTAATGTTGCAAATGAGATGGAGCTGTTTTATTTGATTCATACATGTGATAGTATATAAAATCTCTTGAGTTTTATTTTATATCAATAATCTAAATATGCAAAATAACTGAAGTTATCAAAAAATATAGTGGAGTAGAGGTTCAATTAACTTCTTACTTACTCTTACTTTCCACCACTGTTTAATACACTGTTGTGATTATGTTAGAACATTATAAAACACAAGTACCCTTTATTCTTTATTTGAATAACAATTCATCCTTGCTTTTAAAATACATTAAATCTTTTAAAATGCTATTAAAAATATATCCAGGCTATTATCTGTGTTGCTAGCCATTATAACCGTGCACAACTGCAACTTTAAACATATTTCATGACCCAACAGTGGCGGATAAAATCCCCGGTTGTTTTGCTCACAAACTGCTTCGGTTTCCCGTGTGCTCCCTGGGTTAATTATGTCAGTTTCAAATATTTTCTGCCTGCTGAATATTCTCCTTTAAGTGGGGTCTACTGTGTTGAAATACAACACCCACCTCAGTCCTCTCTCCCTCTCCACGACGTACACATGTGCGTCTGATTATCCCTCCCGCTTGGTGAGACAAGTGGAAAAGAAAAGTCAAGTACAACTAGGACGGTGTCCCGTCCCAAAAATGCCTCATCTCATAACAGACCTCCACCACAGGAAATAAGGAGCAGTCAAAGGTCAGGACAGAAAAAAAAGCAAAACAACTACTGGAGATAGATTTTGTTTCTCTTCTTGAGAGTGAAACTATAGTGAAATCTTTCTCTTTCTGCTTGATTTCTTTCACTCGCTGGAAGATGTTTTGTATTTATCAGTACTGCACCACATAGAGAAAGCTGCAATCAGTATACAGAATACAAAGGAAGCACACTAGGCTTAATATTATGTACAGTTTTGTGTAATAAACTGTAAGATAATACAATGGGCGTCTGTCAGTGAATATGGGCATTAGATTTAAACCATGTGAGATATTTCCAAAGCCTAGATATGATCTTCTAAATTGAGGCTGGTGTTATTGTTTTGTCTCTATCTGATGTTCATTGACTTCACGTGTCAATCAAAAGACTTTCTCCTCGCTCTTCTCCTCCTTTGAAGACTAGAAATCCAGCAGTGTAATCATGTTTAAGCACTATTTCAAATTACTTGGAGAACTTTAAAGCCAGTTCACAAAACAAAGGCTATTCACAGCCAGTGGTCTGTGGAGTGTGCACTCACAATACATACCCGATTACTCACCCTCCTTCAATGCAGACACAATATATTCACTCCGCCTTTTCCCTCCGTGCTCCGTTCGGCAGATGCCCACACAGGGATAGGGAAAGCCATTGTATCTAATTGCAATGCTCAGGATTTTGATTACACTCTTGCCTTGAAAGCACAACACTGTAAAAGAACAATTGCTCAGAGAGCACCAAGCAGCAGGAGGTGCAATTTCAGCCCCTTCTTAATGAGAGAACATATCAAAAGGTAAAAGGGAGGAATTTATACTTTAATTCCATTTCTGAAGTAATAAAACGTGGGGCCTTTAATTTATTAGTTTATTAAGGATGGAACTAAACCTAGGACTATTTCTCTCCTCTTTGTGTTGTGTTTCAATGATCCTTCCATCCGGGTCTGTTTTGCTCATATTTCTGAAATTATTAACCTCAAAGCGGACTTCCCACAGGGGTTGAGTGATGTAATGGATTAATAAGACGACTATAATGTGCTGTAGATTCTCTGTCTCTAGGACACACTTTTCACATTAACTGGAACCAGTCCTCAACCTAAAGGTTCACATGTCAGATGGCTTTGCAAACCGCAAGCCACATCAACTGAAGCTGTTGATTTATGGCAGTTTAACTTTTATCTAACTGAACTTGTGCAAAAGTACTTAATGCTGTTAATTCAATAAAACATTTTTAAAAAAAAATCTAATTCAGGAGCAAGTAATTGAGTATTTGAAAGGATTAAAATCCAGCAACCAAACAAGTCACACTTTACATATTCAGAGATGCCCATGTCTTTAATGCATCACAAACATACTTATGATGCATTATAACCTGCTTTTAGCACTATATAATTATAGTTATGCACACTCATAATATTCACAATGCTTTTTAACAATAATCATAACATGCATTTTATTATGACCTGGAGGAATCATAATACTCCATAATTTTAGGTCACTCAATGACATTTTTTTTGCAAGGATCATAAAGGTATAAGCAGACATAATAAATAACAAGATGCTTATAATTCACGATAAGAGGTTGCTTTAAGTTAAGTGAAAATAAAACATAATGTAATTTTCCCCCAAAAAACTCTCTCAATTGACACAAATTATAAATAATACCTGAGACAATTCTACTTTACCTGTATAATTATAATGTTTTATATTTTATTATAGCACAGTATAAATATGTTTATAATGCATTTCAAACTTGGGCTTGCAAAATAATGACCAGCAATTATGAAGTATAATGATACTTCACCTTATAAATCACTTTAAAATGTGTTATGATTATTGTAAGAAAGCATTATGAATTTTTATGAATGCTTATAACTGTGATTATAAAGTGCTATAAGCAGATTATAATGCAATATATGTATGTTTAAATACATTAACATCATGGGCGAGAAATTGTAATCAACGTTTGAAATGACAAATTAGATTTAGACTTGTTATTGAAATTATCTACATATGTCCTTATCACAAGTTTATATTATTTATTTTTGGTGTTAGTATGGTGTTACTGGAAATTGCCATCAAAACATATTTTAAAGTGGTGACTTTCAGCACTAGGCTTGAAAGTCAGAGCATGCTCAAAGATTCAATATGATGAGTGCAGGGGAAATGTAAAAAAGTGCCACTGTGGAGTTCACTCTAACTGATATTTTCTTTGTATTATTCTTATTACATTTATCAGTATGTGACCCTGTGTGGGAGGGCTTATTGCAGGGGTTAAATCATCTCTTCTGACACGCTCTTACATCTTTGATTCTACCTTCTCAATCCGGCAATTTTGCATAGTTGACCTTGCTCGCTACGAAAGGAAGTGAAGTGCAGAACGGGCTTACATCAGACAGTGCAGAAAAACTGCTTCCCTTTGAGTGCTAAGAGACAAATGACACCAGCCCATTCTTTAACATGGGAACCTTGTTCTTAAAAGTCAGCATACCAGTCTGATGATCAGAGCAACAGTGCAACATGGTCTCATGTGTTTTGAATGGATTTCATTGACCCTAAATGTACTGCCCCTATAAAAGGAAAATACATGTTCCTATAAAGGAAATACAGTCAGATCACTCAAGCTGTGAAAAAGGTTTCTTCAAGAGCAGTTTAATATTTCTGCGTCTGGCCCTTTAGAGCTGAAAGAACTCCGTGACACCCACCTGTGTTGCTCTGCTTGTTAAAGAAATGCAGAGGCGAAGGTGTTCTGCATTAGTCAGTACTGTAACTTCTGTATACAATCGTCTGTAGTTGGCACCATGTCAGGGCCGTTATCAGCTATTCAACTCTGGGGGGATCATTTTCAAAGCATCCCTTTTGTGACTCTGCCATAAAGGAGAGATCTAGGGGGAAATTTATTGAAAATGTACAGCTAAATTGATAATTTTAAACAAAAATACAGAATAATTTAAGTAATGTTATACAAAGAGTTAAGCTTTTATGTTCAGCATCCCAAGACCTGCTCATTGATCAGGGTAAAAACAATCAACAAATAATTTAGCTCTGCATGTTCATGTTTTAATATTTATTTTTAAAATGAACTCTGAAACTAACTAAAGATACCTTAGTCTAGTGTGTCTTAAAGCTCAGTACTACGACTTGTAAATTCCTGACTTGAAAAAAAGCAATAAATAGCTTTTACACACAGTCCAACGACATGTGATGTTCCACGTCTGACAATCTATTAATTATTATAATTCTAAAGAGCACCGACAGTAATTCACCTTTAAACAACACATTTTCTTTTGTTCAAAATTATTTTAAAACTGCCTGAATCATAAAAGATGAAAAAAAATCAATCAGTCTGCTTGAAGAAATTTAAGATTTACAACATAATCCTACAAAATAACAACTGAAATGATCAGTTTCCAAAGCAAAGCATAATTGTTATTTCAACAGGATTCACAGCTGTTTTAAATTACTTTAAATTATTTTGAGTGAGGTGTATGAGGGCATTAAGTTATAGTTATTAAATACAATACATGTAAAGTGTCAGTTAAGAAACAGATCAGTAAAAACTAATTTTAACCATATATATATAATTAATTTAATCTCTGGACTATTGATTTTTATTCCTCTTAATTGTATGACATACTGTAAAAATGCACTTGTAACCATAATGCTATTTTTGTAGTTACAGGTAATTTTGTAGGTGTTGTTAATGTCACTGTTGAACCTATAATCAAAATTAAGACTACTCTCTTAGGTATTATTAATACATTAAAAATAAATTGCCATATGAATATATTAATCACGTTTTAATCAGTCCTCATGCATCTTCCCTAAAACGTAAAGAATATTTCACATCCATATGACGCCGTGGCAGCCGGTGTGGGTAGTTAAGTTAAGTCATGTATTGCTGTGTGATTTATGCTGTTTGCTTCGAGTCAACAGGCTGGGAAAACAACAAACTCCGAAGGTAAACAACGTTGATGCACCGGGGCATACTCGTCTTGATTAATGAAAGGAAGTCAGATCTCATGCAGATTAGTGCAGCGTTGGACAGCATCCTCTGTGAATATTAATTTCCCTTGAAGAGGTGTTCTCGCCCTCTTTCCTCAAACACTGCTCAATATATTGGACGAGGTCACCGGAGAAGGTCACAGACAAAGTTCTCTGGCAGCTAAATTAAAGTGCTTCATTAATGGACTGAAAAGGTAGTGAATCCAATCAGTGTTTAGCTGTTATTCCTTTTCCTTCATCACCCGTCTCTGTGTCTTAATGGATGCCATTGTGTTTAAAGAGACCTTGCTTTTGAAATCAAACAAAGTATTTCTTTCAGCATGAACAAATTGTCTTAAAATGATTTTCTCTTTCATTTTTATTTTCAGTCAGTTATCAAAATAAATTGTAGATTTTTCTTTTTTTGATTTTATTTACTTTTTGTGAGTGAAATAGAATAAATTAAAGGAAGATTTTTTTTTTATCTGGTAACATTTTCCAAAAAGCTCTTACTTGTAGAGTCACTCTTTAGTATCGCTGAATTGAATACTTCAGTTATATTACAGTATTTATCTACAGGCGAAAGCCTTGATGAAGCCTGGCTCTTTGTTACGGGATCAGCACCATCAGTTTTCATATTAAACAATGCTAAAAATGACCTTGACAGACTGTGATACAGGAGCACACCCTCATGGTGACTGATCTGAAGAGATAGTGAGATATAAGACTTATCCAGTCCTTTCACCTGTCAGTGTTCACGAGGGAGAGGAGGAAAAGAGGCGGCTGCTGCTTCGGGGTATCGGTGACAGAGTAAGTGTGTCTGAGGAGATCGGTGAGGGAGATTAACAGCTCAGTCCATCTCTGTCACTGTCGCTGAACCTTGACACAGCTTAGAGGTATTACGAGGTCACTGAAGTAAATGACATCGCAGCACCGGAGGAGGCGGGGCCAGGACGTATGCAGATACCTGAAGCTATCGATTGATGGAAAATATTATGCAATTGTGCCTCAAGACATCCTGTGTCACACCATGCATGCTTAACACTAGGCTTCTCATATTAAAGGAGAAATGACAATCATCCTCTCCAGGGCCAGGGACTGTTGAGCATGAGCTTTTAAAAGTGCCATGTGCAAAATATGGACATAACTTTTGTTAAAAAACAGTCTTAAAATAAACTAACAATATAACCTGAATATGAAGAGGTAGGGTCTATGTATTGTGTTGTAGAGATGTGAACTAGGCTTCGATTATGAAGTAGAGCAGAACTAGAACACGCACAGAACTGAGTTGTTTTTGTAATTTGTTTTTATAGCCATTTAGGCCATATCGGCTTTTATTGATAATGGCAGAGATGCAGAGTTAAAGGGGATGACATGCAGCAAAGTGCTCCGAGTTGCATTGCAAGGACTAAGCCTTAGTGGTTGGTATGTGCTCTACATGTGAACCACCAGGACGCCCCGATTGGGACCTAGTTAATGCTAGTGCTAGCTAGCTAGCTCGGTTAGCAAGGAGCATCTGTTATTAAAAAAAGAAGAGCCATAGACTCCTTGGAGTATCTAAAATGTTCAAGTTAACTTTGATGAATTGAAAAAAGACAAAACGTAAAGTAAATCATGGTAGCAACTTTTCAATCACAAGATAGCCACACCCTAGGCATACTCAGCTTTATTGTCTATCTTACTGTAAATGGGACCATAATTTACAAAATGAACATCATGCTGTATTGAAAAAGATACAGAGAACAAACAATTGAGACCATAAACTCATTAGGAGAATGTTTACTGGGAAGTACGGTGAATTTTCCAATTGACTTTTATACAGTCAGACTTCTTTTTGATGCCAGAAGAGTCGCCCCCTACTGGCCATTAGAAAGAATGAAGGTTTAAGGCTCTTCCGTATTTTCAGGAGGTTTACCTCTATCCTGACAGAGATTGCTCAGTGGAGATGATACTAGAGGAAGGGAGGGAGACAAGCCAAGCTAGCATAATAAACCTGCTGTAAACCATTTGTCTTGGCAAAACTCACTCTCATTTACAAGCTGGATGACATGAGAATGCAGATTACTAAGTACTGCATTTATTGCTAAATTATAGCAGTAACAAAGATGTGGCTGCCCGAAAATATTCCCGCAATAGCTTTGCTGTGAAGCTAGCAGGCTGCATCATCTGAAATGTGTGATAGAATGAAACTAGACTATTGCAAGGGTCTCTTAAACACAGTTCGGTTGTACATCTTCATTTAAGTTTGGAAAGTTCACTATCCATTTTTGAGGACATTGCAAAGTTTATGTGTGTCTAATTGTGCACTCTCTTAAAAGAGTGTTATCACTGCATTTAGCAGTAATTCTTGCACAAGGTGATATGTTGCCCCCCATTTTGTTTAAAGCATGTGGTCAAGTAATACATTTATGTGATTCTGAAAATATACGGTTGTCTAGATTTAATGTCGCAGGCATGCTTTAATGAAATGAGTCTTCATGAAATTCAATTTCTCATTCAGGGGCAGCAGCAAAAACACAGAACATGATTCAGGGCTAGTTGAAGTTGCTCAGAAATACAGGCTGAGAGTAAAAATAGTACCTTTAGAAGCAGCTTTATATCCTGTGTGGTGTGGCTGTATCCATGGAGTTGGGGAGTATTTTGAGTTAAACTTTGACTGCAGTGGAAGTTGTATTATGTGGGTTTTGCAGTGCCAGCCTTGCTCAGCTGTCTGGTTAATACTATCATCAAACACTTTTTCTTCCAAAGATGGAACACACACCATGTCTGGTGCGAATCTCTTTGTCTGTTTTGACAGAATGTTGGAGAAGTAAAAGCTAACAAAACTAACAAGCAGGTTTCTCAACAAACGGCACTGTGTGTGTGTGTGTGTGTGTGTGTGTGTGTGTGTGTGTGTGTGTTTGTGTGTGTGTATGTGCTCCTCCATGCTTCTGAGCAGCAACACAAGCATACACCTGTGTTTGTGAACGTGTGTATTCATCCTCCCACAAGGCATGTGCTGTGTTTGTGGTGTTTATACAAAAATGATCCCGCTCCTTTCGTATCAATAGCAGCTTCAATATCAGCTGCTATTAAGTTAAGATTTCCCACGGTTCCTGCTCAGCACAATTTTGGATAGATTAAAAAAGAACGCAGAAGGTGCCCAATAAATCAAGTGCAATGCAATGACTCAGGCTTTTTGTGTGCCAGAACCTGCGTGCAGGATATGAAAAAATCCTAATGTGCTTGGTAGAAGTTCGTCTAACTTCTACAGCTTCCCTGTGCAGAAACAACGAAAACAAAAAGACAACTGGAGAAAATAAAAAACGCTTTAACATACTAAATAGTCATCGCTGGGGTGGTAGGTGTAATTTGATTATATAACCCGTTAATAATCAAGTAAGGTGGTGGTCAGTCTGTCCATGGATAACAGGAGATAAGAAAATTGTGTGTTTACGCATGTGTGTGTGGGAGTCTGAGTGGGTGTGTGTGTGAAACAATTATTCCAACTTTCTTTTCAGTTACATTGCATGATAGGAGCATCAATTTTGTATTTTAAAATCTCCTCGAATCAGGGAAATAAAGAGTCATAAATGAGTACTCAGTGAAGAATTGGTGAACTAAATTGGCTTGGAAAACGTGTGGGTGTGTTTTTTTGTGCGAGTGAGTGTGTAAGGGAGAACAATTGTGTGTGCTTACTGCTCCCGGGTGCACAGCAGGTGATGATAAGGGACCATGACAAATACACACACTCACAACCATTTACAATCTGAATAGTAGTCATATACTGTACATTTCAGCTACTAGTCGGGTGCTTACACTGGCATCCGTCATTGACATAACAGGTGGCCTGGAGCTGACCAGGAAAGACTTGTGAATATCAAACTCAAATGTGTCACAAATGAGCATTGGATTTTACACTCCCCTCTGTCCAAACTCAGCGTTGGACTGCAGCGTTTGTGCTGCGAGGCTCAAACTACAATTTAGATTGATTGCAATGTAAAAGGACTCCTGGAACGACTATTTTGCAATTCTAGGATGCCGGGAAAATACTGTGCAGCTGCGGGAAAAATCTCTGCTCCACCTCCTTCACTGTGTAGCAGTTCGATGTATTACGACCAGGCTCTTCGTCTGCACTGAGCCGGAAGATAACCGATGTTCCCCCCGAGGAGAAAAACTTATTTCCTCCTTAAAGAGCTGCCATAAATATTGACTTGATTTACACTAAAATGTACACCTGTGGCATTCTAAAGGGCATTTAGTGAGACAGACTAACGGCCCAATGAAGTGTCCATGAATCTCCCCATCTCCCCCATGGATGGAGGGGGATGGAAATTCATGGTAAACTTTATATGGGCGCAGCAGCCATAGAGTGGTTGTATATCCAGAGCTGCCATATGACATTACACTTTCCCATATGTTTGGTCGCTGTCTCTGGTCTGGGATCCCGCCGTGTGGTGTACTTTTGACCTCTCCCTCCATAAAGCCCATGTTCATGAGGAAAGCCGAGTCTGACACATGGACAGCAGATCCATCTGGAGCTGGGATTTGTATTTGTGTGTGTGTGTGTGTGTGTGTGTGTGTATTTTTGTGTGTGTATGTGTGTGTCAATGCTTGTTAAATCAGAGCTTAACAACTTCCTTTATTTTCTAAGTTCTCTTTCATCAGCACCTATTTTGACAACTAGTTGATAAAATGTCAAAATGCCAAAAATGTATTTGCTACAGCTTTAAGAAATGTGAGTATTTTGATTATTTTTTTCTGTTTCACATAATCAAATACAAATCTTGTCTTATCTTTGGGTTTTAGACATATATATATATATATATATATATATATATATATATATATATATATATATATATATAATATACAGTATCTATAGACATATAGCTATATAGCATACTGAACATAGAATGTTATTATTATTATTATTATCATTATTATAATTGCTATTGTTGTCTTACTTATCTACTTACCTTTCTACACAAGTTATTAAGCTTAAGCTGTTTTACATTGATAAAAATAAAAAATCTTCATCAGTTTACATTTTATAACAATTATAACAATACATACAATATACATGCAATAGAGATTTGTAAATAAATTGCATTTAATTTTTAAAAAAAGGAAGTATGACTGAAGACAAAGTTGTTTAGAAATGGCAGGTGGTGGAGCAGCAATGACACACTTACAGTAAAAGTAAAGCAAGGTTAAACGTTTTTGTATTTCCTGTTCTTAAAAGCCTCAATTAGCAAATAAGTAGACTTAAGGAATACATCTCACTTTCAACTATTTGTACAAGAGTTTTAACCCACAGACATGACTTCTTTATAGGTTACAATCTTGAAGAGCAAAGTCAAAATTGCGCTCTTAGGAAAAAAAACACAATATGCTGATAATTCATTCAACTTATGTGACCTGACAGACTACATCACTATACCATCGTTTTGGTATTTAGATGTTGCAATATGCATGGCAGGTAGTTTGGTGAGCAGAATAAAAGCAGGTATAGACGTCGCAATATAACAGAGTTATTGTAAACAAGAAAATATACAGAAGTATTTATCCACATAGACAGCTCTCAGCAAACATTTCTCTACGCACCGTATTCTCTCCCGTATGTGCTCCAATGGTGCACAAAGCAGCTGTCCTAAAAAGGTGTCTCGCACGAAACTGAGTTTTATACTGTGCAGTGCTGTGTGTCAGTGCATGTGCATCTCCCTGTCTATTTGTCTGCTGAATGTTTTTTTCCCTTCTCAGGAGGCTCGGCAGACATTTGGTAGGCATATTCGCCATTAAAAAACAGGACCACGGGGGACACTAGCTAAAGATAGGTACCAGGAAACAGCCCCAGCAATCCAAAGCACATGTGTTTTGATATTCCATTTGATAAGTACCTACATCCTGAGTTAAATTATTTCATATGCTAAGGGAGCATGGAGAATTTCATGTCTGTGGAAGCAAAAGGAAGATATGTGTGCTGGTCATAAGTAGCACCACATGATGTCTTTATTACATCCAGCATACTGTTGGCCAGATTTAACATTATGATCATGTTGGTACAAAAATGTAATATTCATTGACGTTATGAAAGCAGTTTCATTTTTTATTCTAGTTTCAGGCAACAACTGCAAATCATAATACATAAAGGCCAGAGCAGAATCTGCTTAGAATTAGTTAAAAACTCAATTTAATGTTCAGGAATTTGTCAGTCATGTTTATGCTCTACTGATGGCTGAACTTCAGCTGCAGCCCTTTCACTCTAAATACAGTACATGCATTCAGAAATGTATATATGAGTACAATTCAGCAGCAGGAGACTATATTAAAGCAGATGTGGCCAATAAGGCTTATCCCATATGATCAGCAGATTGACTTTCTGCACTGCTTCTCCTCCACAATCAGGCAAAAATGAATATATGTATATATGTAAATAAAGTATACTTAATAAACTACAAATTATTAAAGTGAAATTTGTGTTTTCAAGTATTGCTGTTGAATGTACTGAATGTTTGCAGCGTCTGAAGATTTAATTAATTAACAAAGGTATACACGGTGTTTGACCCATGCATAATTAAGTGCAACACGTTGCTCAAATTAGAGACTGCAGATGGAACGCACATTTCATCCCTGCAGCTGTACTGTAATGACTTCAGGTATTTAATCAAAGCAAAGGGCCTTATACATCTCACAGGCAGCTGTGGGCACTATTCGTAAGAATGACACATTACTCTAACCAGAACAGATTCATCCTTAATTGCATTACAAATTGCATTTTAAAATTGATTTTAACCTGTACTAGATGAAAAAAATATATAGGAGCAAAAATTTAACAACATAAAAGGCTTTTTGTCATTTTGGAGTGATATTTGTTCGTGCCTCAGCAAGCTTAAAGCCAGGAAAATCACTTTTTGCAGTTTGCACCAATTTCATGCCAAAACAAATACTGCACTGCCTGATCTGCATAAACACGAACTCAGCTGCACCAACTTAAGCTCATGTGGGTTCATCTGGAGCCACGGCGTTCCCAAACAGGTGTAAACACAACAGAATTCCTAACAAGTGCGTCACTCTGGCCCTGTTTGCAGCTCTTGCTTCGCGTCAGCACAAAATTAAAGGCTTTGAATTAACAACTTTCAATCCCAGCAGCCAAGAGCAGGATCACTGATCAAACTTTGACGTTGTGGACAGCATGGGTAACATGTAGAGAAGCAGCTTAATCTCATTCTTTCCTAGATTCCTGATCATTTTCTATGCAACTCATCTTGTTGTCTCGTCTCTCACATTAAACTCTGATATGCTTTTGTGTTTCTTCCTTCTGTTTGCAGTGGAGGTTGAAATACATCTTACTATTGACTCCTGTGCACCGGCACTTGTTTTCTGATAATGAGAAAGCACAAGGTGTCTCTATACTCAGTGTTAGCATTTACATTTGAATGTGCATGCTCTCTCTTTTTGTCTCGCTCTCGCTCTGTCACACACAAGCCAATTTACATCTCCCGTCTTTCTCTAAGTACGGTGTCACACATTCAAAAGTGCTACCTTGTCTCAGAACTAAAAGACGTGTTAAATCTCTTGCATTACTTAATGCACAGTCACTTATACATGTGTGTGATGTTTCAGCAATTATAGAGCAAACTTCTTTAGATGCGCTGTATAATTGACACTGTATACAGTGCAAAGTTTTGCAGATGTCACGACGGTATTGTGATTTACAGACACGCCTGCCAAGACCAGGATAGTCTGTCAAGCTCTATGGCAATTGCCAAGTATGTAGCAAAGACATGTGCGGCTGAGGCTGGGTTTCACCACGCCGGCTGTCTGAGAAAACACTTCCAGAAAGACATTGTGAGTGTCTCAGCGTGTATACCTGCCCTATCCTGCTGCCATTCCACAGTAAATGGCTATTTATCATGGCAGGGATGGATTTGACAGCCTCTACCTACCTCTTGAATTCAACAGCATTCACAGGCACTGCATAGGGTAAATTACGCCCTCGATTCAGATGGAATCAACCTTATGAGGGTACAACTTTTGGGTGGCAGATTGGCCTATGGGTAGCAAGGCTGTCTAACAACTGAAAGGCTTTTGGCTCAATCTCTGGCACCAACAAGGAACTTTATTCTAGCGGTAGGGTGACAACTGGTGGGTGGATGCTATTATACTATACATCTATGAGAGCCTCACCAAGGTTGCTGTAATGCTTTTAAGCCAGTGACAAACAAACTCATCAAAGCGTGTTGCTTTACAGCTGAGCCTGAGCTGATAACCATCAATAACACGACTGATCTGAATTAACAATTGATGCACTTCTTCATTTGTTTACTGGCTAGTAACAAGGACTCAAATCATTTTCCTTTGCATTTCAAAAAAACACTTATATTTTGCATTATATACACTATACGTGGCTTTTTCTAACCTTTATTTAGTCTTTGGGCATATGGATTACTGATTTTGCAAAACACTGCAGTTATAAATTAGGAAAAAAACAGAAGTCTCATGTGCAATAATAAATATAGTACAATAAGAAAATGACTATCTCAGAAACTACAAGGAGCAAAATTAGCATCAGTCAACTCATTACCAGTTCAACATCAAATATATTATGAATATTTAATATGGAAAAACACCTAATAAACACAATGCTTTGAGTTTTTTCTAATTTTCCAACTACCTGACTACTGATATAGCTGTAAAACGTCAAAGTTTTACTGTTAGATATTTGAATAACATATATCATATTAAATATACATTTACAACAACTTTAAATTAAATTAAATTACATTTTATTTATATAGTCCACAATCACATATTACACATTTGCCTCAAGAAGACTGTACCTTTGCCTTTACAGACTAACATAATGAAGGAAAATAAGTGAAGGTCAAAATTGAAAATGACTGACTTGTAATTAATGATGAAGAATTCTGTAGAATACAGCACTTACTGTACATAATGAGTTTGTGAAGACACAGCACATGTGTAGGAGGTAAAAAGGTAAAATCGCATCTTTCATACAGACGTCCCTGTGAAACTAATACTGATAAATAAATAAAAAAATAACGGCATACTCTGCACTAATGTACAATATACAACCTGTTCATATTTCAATCAAATATAAAAATGTTTTTTTTTATCTAACTCTGCATGAGGTACATCATCCATAAAAGACTTTTCCTTTCTGCTCCAGTCAAACTTTTACTTTCCTTCAAGAATTAGTCCCTCAGTCAGATTGGACTTGAAAGATTCCTGGACCTTTAGTTCAATCAGAGCTGCAGCTTCAGTTTCAAAGATGTGTCCAATGCCCGACCTAGAGAGACCAGCCAGCTAGCCATGGCGCTTCCAGCCACGGCTTTATTTGTCCTGAACTGCTCTCCTTTTATTCTTTTCTTCCTCATTTCTCATTCCTCTTTCCCTACTCGTGTCGGGCTCATCCCCCAGACTTATTAGAATGGCTTTGACCTCATTATTCTGCATAGACCCAGCTGCTTTCTCCTTTTTAATATCAGCAAAAGCTACAAAGAATGAAAGGTGTGTGTATGTGCATATGCCCTGTGTGTGCGTGTGTGTGTGTGTAGGAGGTGGGTATTGGTCATCAAAATGTGTCCGAGTCCCACAAGCTGTGAGTCAGATAGAAATGAGAAAAGAGGGAAGAAGAGGAGGCACACTGGCCATCAGGGAAGTGTGGGCAGACCTGGGGAGACAGAAAGATGCAGGTGTTTGGCTGGTTTCTGTGGAGCAGGTGTGTTGTGTATATGTGTGTGTGTGTTTGTGTGTGTGTGTGTGTGTGTGTGTGTGTGGCGTTAGGGTAATGCTAGCCAGCAAAATATTGAAATAAGCACTGACACCACTCAGATTGAGAAGAATAATTTTGACGAGGGACTGCAAATGATTTCCGCATTAGAGTCCTTCCCCGAAAAAAAACAACACCTGCACACCTCCGGCTTCGCGAGCTGCATCACACACACAGGAGATAGATGTGGATGCCCCTGCTGCCTCGCTTCGCCTCTCGCTTTCTCTTATCACACACACAGATGCACAAAGAAACATCCTCAGCACACACACACCCTTCCTTCAGTGCAGGTGGCCTGGAGGATGTAGAAGGAAAAACTAGAGCTGCTAATAGATTAAAAGGATCCTTGGCGTAACGTTCAGTCATTATATTTTACTTTTTGTTGGCCTCTTTTGAACGAGTAAATTAGAGCTCGTTTGTCCCGTTATGGAACTGAAAAATGTGTCTAAATAAACAAAGCCATTAAATATCTATGAAGGCAGCATGCACAAAGAATAGCCTCGATGCATTCATACTGTACACAAGAGGTTTGACTTTTATGATTATGGTTTACCTTGTCTGCACTTGTTTATTTCATTACTTTTTGACTTTATTATAATTGAGAATTAATGCTTATACCATAATTTAAACTATTATAATGCCAGTGAGTTCCTAGTAGCAAAACATGTCATGTGCACACAGAAATTTAATTTTTTACATTTTCTTTATACATAATTGGGACCAAATTCACTGCCTTGTGATTTGTTTCTTAACCCTTTGAAGCCTACCTAGATAAAGAAAGCTTGTTTTTGTCATATTATTCAGGGGAACCTACATTTCTTTCTGATGTAACATAAAGTCACCATTCATTACTGTAAGACCATACCCTACTTGACATTGAACAACTCTACAGTTTAACAGGTGTGTTTTTTTATTTTTTACATGCTCATAATGCATTAAAAACAATAATCATAGGACACTGTAAGGGTAAGTATCATATTACTTCATAATTGCTGGTAACTAAGGCACATTGTTTTGCAGGCCTATGCCTATAATGAATCATACTTATGATAATAGCAATAGGGTCAGGATTAGCCTGACAATATGCATATTGTAATGCATCACACAGTGAATATAATGCATTAAAAATGACACGTATGAGCATTAAAATACACTATGATTCAAAAATGTCAGTGCGTGTAAAAATTCTTTACCATTATAAAATGCTTTATTATGTGTTAAGATTGTTATAAAGCATATGAATACTTATGAGTGGCTGCAAGTATAATTACACAACGCTATAAGCTGATTATAACACATTATAAGTATGTTTATAATGCATTATAGACAGGGGCATCTTGGAAAGTGTTCTTCTGGGTCATTTGTGGAGTAACCATTCAAAATGCTTCAGAAAGCTAAGAGTCTCATAGTTCAGACACAATTTAAACCTGCCTGCAGCATAGACGGTACCAAAGTCATTTATTGTGTTTTTTTAAACATTTCTACTGTAGTATTGATGCTGCGGTAGTCTTTCGAGGGTTAAACATTTATCCTCAGTAGAATATGGGTAGAAAAAATAAGCCAACAAATTCACCGAAGCCTTTATCTCTCATTGATAGGAAAAAAATAAGTGGAAAAATGTGGCGTTAAATATAGTTAGGAGCCCTGAGGTAATGTAGTTTAATATCCCTCAATAAAGATAGAAGCTGCCCAGGTTTGTCCCCTGCTAAGCAAAACAGTGAACACCTTTCCCCGACAGCAGAGAGCTGCTGAGAACATTAATAACAGCCCTCAGTCTACCGGTGAAACTTCAAACAGGATCAAGAGTCAATAACACTTGAGGTCAAAATTAAAATCAAAAACTGAGTCACAAGTTAAGAGATTCCAAAATGGGCGAATAATACGGGATGAATAATTTATCAATTTCAAATGAGAACACACTGATTCAAGGATGAACACGCAATCCTGTCAGTGTTCGTCCTATAAATAGGCACTTTTTCTAGCTGTAGCAGCTGAGCCCATTCAAACACGGCAGATATACGGCGTTCCCGGGAGAGAGAGCGAGGTGTCACTGGATCACAACAGTAGAAATAGACAGTGGTTACCATGTAGCCTTCGCCGTGGTACCCGGCAGTAAACATCTGTGCCATTACGGGTGTGAGCTCCAAAGGATGAGGCCTGGAAAGAATCCGAACAGGCAATTAGACAACCTCAGGCCAGCTGCTCTCCATTCCTGCAGCAGCGGGGCCTTCTTCTCTTGGAGCTAATTACATAACAAAGACAGTCTTTAATCAGGTCTTGCCTGTCCCCTCCCCTGCCCCCACCCCCCAACAGCTTCCTTCCTCCTCCTCTTCTGTCCTCTATCTCCCCTTCTCATCCTCTGGCAGAGTGCAGCTTCATGCAATCTGTGTGATGAGCAAGAAAAGAAGAAAAAGGCCAGGCTTTGCTTTTCCTCATGTTCGCCCGCACTGCTGTCCAAATGGTCAGCCTGCTGACCTATCATGTTCACCACGACCCTGACCACAAGTTAATTGGAAAAAAAAAGAAACATGAAATCAATTGTGTGAGCTGGTTCAAACAGCATAGAGTTTTGAACATTCAAGTTTTTTTTTTCTTTTTGCTTCCTCATAGAAAAATATATATATTTTTCAGTTTTTTTGCTTGTGCTGTCTAATTAGGTTACACCTTGACAGCTAAATTAATTTGGTTTCTCTTTTTTCCTTCTTTCACTATTTCTTTTTTATCTCTCTCTCTCTCTCTCTTTCTCTTTCTCTCTCTCTCTCTCTCTCTCTCTATCACCATTTATTTATCTCTTTCTTTCTGTCTCTGTTTGTTTCTTCTTGTGTTTGGGTTTCTGTTTATGACAATTGTGGCGGGTTTAAGATTTGTGTCCTTTGTTAACAATTTGTTCTACACAGCATAAGCCATTTAAAAAAATCCAAATGAATGTATTAATTTGAAATTTCAAAGGTATCTTCCAGGTCTAATTGACCCCAGACTAAGGTATGTAGCATAAAATACTCTGAGTGACTTCCTCTTCTTTGTTATTTTCTATTATATGTTTGATTGTTTAGACTGTTGTATCACAAAATACAATCAACTGATTCAGTTTCTAGCACCATAAACAGAATTTGCAGCCCACTCTCAGCGACATCAGTCTTACTCCTGATTGATCCTCTTCATCGATCAGCTCATTTCAGATGATTGTGTTTCAGAAAGATTGCTACAAAAATAATTGTGCATAATGCAAGCTGTTTAACACATTCTCTTTATCTGTGATGTTGTCCTAAATGCACTTTTAACACAGTATGCATAACACATTTTTGCTCCTCAAAAATAGCACATTTATGTATTTAAATTTCTCTGATTGGATTGGATTTCGGCCTTCCTGTGGTCTAATTGACCCAAAACATAAGCAGCATCCATACAGTATGTGTTACAACATATTTTTTTTAAATTACTTTGGCAAACAAAAGGGATATATATATATATTTTTTTTAAAAATCAGGACTCGATTAAAAAAATTAATCTAATTAATTAGAGGCTTTGTTATTAATTAATCGCATTTTAATCGCATATAAATATTTGACCTGAGAACAGTGAGAAGTCATTTTTTTCACATGGATTTTTAGTATACCATTGAAAAATGACTGAATACATAAGCTTAAGCAACAAAAATATTGTATTTTGTAACAAAATGTCCCATCATCCACGGGGCCAACCAAAGCGTCTCATCAGCTTCTTCCTTCATGTTCACTGTGGTTTGTTGTTGTCTGAACTCATGAATGCTAGTTGGTGCTCCAGTATAATCGGTCCACCTGAAACTCATCCAGTGAGGAACGTTCCGCGGTGCAAAAATAAGTGAGATTAAAATGCGTACATTTTTTTAACGCAATTTTTGTGTAATTAATTAATCTTAATTAACGCGTTAAAGTCCCAGCCCTAATATATATACATATATATATATATATATATATATATTTGTTATAATATATAATATTTGTTCACTTTACTCAAAGCCAATTTAGCATATCAAATCTAAAATATTTCCTTATTTGGTCTAATATTGTGTGTTATTCTCATATCTGTATTTCGTCACCTTCATTAGATCTATTGGTGCCAAAGGAAAGGGTTAATACTTTTCTATATATATTGTTTTAATAATAAAAATGTTGTTTTAGTTCTATCAGAAGTAAAACATTGAGTAAGTAAAGCCGATGTCAGCTGAACTCACAAGATTAGAGGTCTTTAGTCTTTAATATGAGGAATCTGTCTGGTTCTGCCTCAAGCTCTGCCACTCAGACATTTGTGTTTATTCTCAACATTCAGAAATTCAGGTAGCACTGAAGATAAATGGATGGGTTTAATAATATGTCTCATTGATCCCACTTACTGGTAAGGGTCTTTGTTTTTCCACCCCCAGAGTTACATGGGAGAACATGTAGCTACAGAATGGGTTTTGAATTGGCGACATTTCTGAAGACAAAGTACATAAAGTTGTTGTAAAAGTCCTTGATTTTTTTGCTGTTGATATAATTCAATAAATAAATATGCTAAAAGCTAATAAAGTGATTAGTCTTCCAACCATGTTCTTATTTATTCATCCGCCCTCTGGATGGTTCAGGGTTTTTAGTGACATCACAAACACTTCAAACTCGTTAAGTTGGTCTTATGAAACTTAACAAAAGAACAGAAAGTTGAGTTTTTTTGTTTTTGTTTTAAAGAATTTACTGTTCAGCATCCAGGGCTACTTTGTCACTCTTCATATCTTACCATTGAGCTCTTTCTGTGAAAACTGTCCAAGTTTGGTAAACTGTGAATTTTATCTACGGGCACTGATGGAGAATACATTAACATAAACAGTTCTTGTATAAAATGTATAAGTCCTGGTACTTGAGTATTAACATTTTTACTTCTTTATAACTCTCCTCCACAATTAAAAGGAAGATATTGCACTTTTTCTTCACAATATTTATCTGACAGCTATGGTTTTACACACTTTACTTTACACAGGCATATTGTATTATATACACTGTTGCTCATAAAGTTGGAATAAAATGTTTTTTACCTCTGACAAAGTAAATTATTCTTGACAGATAAAGTGTATATTTTCTCAAATCTTCCAAAGTGATTACTGATGCATTTAATAGGAATAAACTGCAGGTTGTGTCTGAAAACAAAATTATTCCAACTTTATGGGCAACAGTGTATTTAAACTAGCACCGCTTGACACGGATAACTTTACTACAGCAACGACGAGTAAAGATTTCTGTCCATCTGGAAGCTTGAGTGTAGAAGAAGCAGCCAGAGGACATGAGAAGGAAAACCAGACACAACTCCACAAAACTCCACAAACTCCAACTCCACAAAATAGGATCCAGTTTCACCAAAACAAGCGACAGGACTGGTGGTGTGTTTGTACCCAGACACTGAAGTTAGTGGGAAAGATGAAGACACTATTTCCCTGTTATAAGTCAATGTAGTGCAAAAAAAATATTCTGAAAGTGTTATTTTAAGGTAGAATAGTTGCATATTCTTCAAAACCTGAATTCTGAAGACCTTTCTCCATCTGATCTTTTTTTATTTCCAGTGTGTAACCTTGGCTTCTTCTCCTCTATGTATTGCCAACTTCTGACCAAATGATGATCTAGTCGAGTTTATTTGTTCCAAGCCAGTTGATAAAAACGTGCCTTCATTTATGGCAACATCTTGAAAGTAAAGTAGGGAAATACTATTATTCTGTGTTAAGTCCTGAAGTAGGCCGCTCCAACCCAAAGCACATACATATTGCGCACATACATTGTTTAGATTCCTGAGCTGCACCAAATGGCATCACTGGGCCATCTGTGTCCGAGATTATTAAACAGATTTCCGCTTTGGTTCCTCTTCTCTCTCTCTCTTTGTCACAACAGGAGCTCTTATCCTCTCGTGTCATCGAGTCACAGCTATCCAAGTTGGGGATGAAACATCCATCACAGTTAATGTTCTTAAGGAAACTCTGGGTTATCCTAATTATCGCAAACACAGACTAGCACAATTTACTCGTTTAATCAAATCGTGTGCTTTGTTTAATTAGCTGGATATGTGCACAGAGAGGGAGAGGAGAGAGAGAGAGTTTGGGGAGGGAGAGAGAGACTGAGAGAGCCAGGGAGAGGGAGAGGGAGAGGCAAGGCTATGCACGTACAAACATTCTTTGCCTGAGGACAGAGGGAATTAGAAAGAAAATTACCAAGCCATTGTAGAATTTGCACTCAAAGCACAAAAATTAGAGACATTTCAGGAAAACTCCTGCAAAGACCAACTCAAGGTACAACTAAATCTGCTCAACAACCAGGAAACTACACTTAACACAAAATGGTTGACATCATGACACAATTACTGAGCTGTAGTCCTTTGTCTGCCATGCTCACAAATAATTTCTAAAACTGCCTCAGCTTGCATCTCAAATATATTTGCACGCCTCTTCCTTTCCTTTTGACATTGCGTGTTTAGTTGCCTGTCTGAAAAGGCCTCGTCTTTTCATAAACTGTTATGCTATAATTTCCATAAAGTCAGGCTAATGTCGCTGCCAGAGGTTAATTGCATCTCAACTTTTTCATATGTAATCCACCTTGACTTTCCACTCTTATTTGCTTTGTTTGACAAATTGAGCTCAGGAAAAGGAGAGATCATGTGCTCTTTTGAAGTCAGAGACAATTTGTGAAAAAGGTCCAAATTCGCATTAGTCCACCATTACTCACTATCATAATTACTCTGTCCTCTCAGAATCCAATATTTAACTCGCTGACCTTTGCTAATAAAACCACTGAGTCTTCATTTAGAATGATTAAAACAAAGGACACAATCAAGACAATTGTACACCATAAACCTTTCGTCATAATCTAAACTAATGTTGTAATGCTAATTCTGTAAATACGTATGTAGCCTATACAGTGTAATAAAGAGCATTTAAAAAGGGCTGGTAAATTGAAAATGATCACATTTTCAAACATTTTCTTTCTCAAATTAATTCAGCAACTCTTCTCAGTTAAAACTTTTCATGCCCCTATACTATAGGTTTGCATCGTTTGACTCAGTGACCGAGAATATAGTCTTCAAATCCATATAAAAGAGCTTTTTAGACTGTTTGTTAGAATATGATGATTGATATGGCTGGAGGGTGAAGTTCGGTAGAAAGAAAATGGCTATAATTATACTATAATTGTACATGAAACTGATCACGACAATTTTCTGAGGATTATCTTGAATCACTGGGTCATGATTTCAATAAAGAGACTTTGCTGTTGAGCTTTAAAATGTTTTTTGGCACTTTCAGCTATACAAAGTGCCATTTAGTTCCATTATATTCAAGAGATGACAGACATCTGTATGGCTGATACCTCCAACACTCTGAAACTCACACCAAAACAACTTAGTCTGATAAACAGCACTAAAAAAAAGTAAAACTGTCCCGTTAACCTTTAGCAGCACTGGTTGAATGTGATGTTTACATGTAGTGAGGTGACAAATCCAGCTGACAGTAAATTTCAACTTTAGAAAAAAAAGAAAAAACAATGGATCAATGCTACGAGGGCAAGTACCCAAAAGTCTGTCCTTTACTCAAGTGGAAGATTGTGTTCTTTCTCCGGGACACAAGTGCACACATGATCCACTCCTCATCCTGCATTGCAGTTCCCCCAGTCCAGCTCTCTGAATCTAACCCGCTACAGTGTCAAATGAGACCAATTACGTCTCCCCCCAATCAATCGTTCCCAGCAACTGAACCAACATCAAACTCATTGATTGAGAACAAGGCTCCGGTCGACGTAAGGTGATCAACCCCTCACAACTGCTCTCAGCCATATTGATTTTTCGGCACTCCACTCAGGGCAGATAAATAGATATTGTTAGATAAAGTACAGTAGATAACACCTACTGTTAACTGGAACTTAAGACTGCTGTGACCCAACTTCTAGAAAAGTTACTTTGGAGAGAAACAGTCGGCCCACTCTCTCAAAACTCCAGGAGATGTGTTAAAAGACGGGATTCAAGACATGATTTTGCTTCCACTATGATGTTGCTACATGCTGATTTTCAGAGGAATAAAGTATATGAACAGTAATAATTGTTGTTAGACCTTCTACATTTTAAACAATGAAAATGATAATAATAATAATAATTAATAAAATAAATAAATAAAAAAAATACTGCGGCCCACAGTATTTATACTTTAACGTTACTGTTGTTAAAGTTACATTACTGTAACGCTACAAATGGGATCTAACATGAGACAACCCTGTCTGTGAGAAACTACATTTATAAAGTAATTATTTGTTTTCCTAATTATGATTTGTTGGGGAATTGCTGCCTGGATAATATTCCTTGGCACTTTTATTTGTGCATTTGTGAATGCTACTCTACTTATGTGAGTGGGAGGGAGGAGGGCAGGGTGGATACAAAGCATCCAAAGCACGGTGTTAAGTTCGGTTGAGGCTATGATTTCAGTAAAATTTTCACCATCCTGAGACATATTATACTTTTAACCATGATCCTTCCCTGACTGTAACAAGGCGCTGTGAATACCTTAATTGAACGTGTTAGATCTCAGAGAAGAGGAGGGCAAGTTAAATAGCGTTTTACTCCAAAGGGAAAGTTTTAATATTTTCACTCTTCAGACTCTCACACCTACACTAGAGGTCTGAATCAACAGCATCATACATTTCTCCTAAAATGATAAGAACAAATAACAGTTTTTATCCTGAAGGCTATCCCCAAATGAAAAAAAGTATTGTTACTAATTTTACTAATTATATTATTTTTCTCTACGGAATACAAATTTTTCGCGACGTAAGTCACGAAAAACTGCACAAAATTTTGCATTGAAGTGAATGGGACGGCCGAAGAGAAAGATTTAATCATTCCTTAGGTGCTATGTGCAGCAATAGTATCACAACAGCGAATATTGTCAGTAAAACAAATTAAATACACTGTCACTTGGAAAACGGTGCTGTTCTGTTCAGCTTCACCATTTTGCAACTTGGCAAATATATTAATTAAAAACATTTTCTCATTATGTTAATACAAAATGTAATTCAGGCAGCATTATGTTTCACTGTGAATCTGTTTGCTGTTGCAAGTTAGTATTAAATGTAATTTGTAGGCGACAAGATTGCAGAACAGCGCTGTGTATTGTGACAACTGTTAGATCTGTTTATAGACGACTTTTAATGTGTTTGAACTGTTTGGCACAGCTGTGAGTATTTTCTTTCACTGAGATCATGAACTGAATTATTAAAGGAGGTATACAAACTTAGAATCGCAAATAGTTTTCTCATGTTTCTTGAGTAAAGGAAGTTTTACTTGTTGTATCTGGTGCTAAAATTACATTAACCTTCACTGTAAATACACAGTACCTATTTTCTGCCACTAGGAGTCTTTCAATCAAGCAATAACAAAAGATATCAAAAAGTAGCGTGGGATCATGGGAGTTTTTTTCTTTATTTTTAAACAACCAATATGGCCGATAAAAATCTATCAAGTTAATGTGTTTAAATTGTATTCATGTCACATTTAGTTATGTTTAATTAAGTTTATACACATACATTAGCTAACATAATGCTCACTTGCTAACTTAATATTAAATGTGTCGACTACCCGTACAGATACAGATACAGATGGGGTAGCCGGGTCATGCTATCAGTGGTCATAATAAAAATAACTTAAATAATGTGTTGTTGTAAAATGTTAGCGTTAGTGTACACATTAGCATTAGCTTGAAACATCAAAAGAAACTTTCCTGGATTACTGGATTATAAAAATGCATGCAATTAATGAAGAAATATGCCATGTGTCAGGAAAAATTTATAATTCTGTGACATTTTATCTTTTGCAATTTACCAAAATGGGAATGACTGGCAGTTAAATGAAACTCACCACAACCTTAAAATAAAATATAGAATAACATACTCCTCAAGGTTCAAACTTTGTTGTAGACATTTTGATGTGGAAATGTTGCACATTATATCTTTAAATTTCAAGATTATAATCATTTAGTCCATCATCAATAACAATAAGGACAGCAAGAGTAAAGACAGAGCAGAAAATAAATTCAGATGTGTGACGAAGAAATAGAGGAAAAGAAAAAGAAACTTATTTACTTTCATATCTTAAAGTGAAGATAAGCTACAAGTAGAGGAGAAAAGGTGGGCGGGTGGATGTGGGAGAAGAGTATATGAAAAATGTTCTCTCATTTCCTGAGCTAAATAACTTTCAAAGATACATATGCAGTTTTGTTTTATCATTTTTTCCAAGCTCCACTGTGCATTTTTGTTTTGTTGTTAAAGATTAATCCAATTTCTGATTGATAAGTAGATTACAGATAGCGTAGGCACACGCACTTCTCCCTAAGCTGCTTACTTAGTGGATTCAGCAAGTCATCAGTTACCATCATAACAGGTGTAGCAGCTAATGAAAGGGTTAACAAAGGAATTATTGTGTGCACACAAACATAATAAGCAGCTACGATGCAGAGACTATTAAATATTATACTTGTGTATTAGAATTCCATGCGCTCCATAACATTTCATTGCATTGTGTATAGCAGTATGAATCATCTCTCCTGCTCCCTGGATGGCAGATGATTGTATTAAATACGTCTATTGTTACCTTCATATACTTTCCATCTTCTACTTTAAGAAATGTCTTGCTCCATTGCTCTTTCACTTCCTTCAAAGGTAATATTTAATAATGCACTCTGAGAATTGTCAACCTTGTCATTCAAAACAATCGCAGTGACTTTCTGCTACCCGGGCTTCCTGGTTTTTTTTCTGCTCTGCGTCTGTATAGACTTAGGAAACAAATCTCTCGCCCTTGTTGCAGCTCAAGGACACACAATACAGTGTGACCAGTATTATCAAATTGTTACAAAGACAAACCTTGAGAGCCTCAGGCTACAACTGCCTGGGAAAGTGTTTTGAATCTTTTATGAAGTGTACCTGATGCACAGTGCTGGACTCTGATAGTGTCACAATCACAGGTGGGTGCAGAGCAACTCAGTCGTTTTAATCAAGTACAATAACTGCACTTGATTTTTTAAAAATATGATCGTTAGACTGCGCAACATTATAGAACATGTCTTATCTACAGAGATTCATGGACAAATGTTGTCTTTTTTTCCCAGGATAAATATATTTTAATACAGAATATCTCTGATGGCCAATTTATGAAAACAGACTTGTTAATTTTTATCACCATTTTAGCTGCATTTGTCAAAGTGATAAAACCTGTCAACATATGAATATAAGTATTGCTACAAAAGCCTCAAGATAAAAAAAAAATGTTTTATGTACGGTAGGAAAAGCTACTTTGTTATTCAAAATGACACAAGGAAGGACAAGGTAATCTATTTAGATTTATGGTTATTACAGGTAAAAGGGTTAATAATATTGTTAAAAAAATGTCAATAGACCAATAATTGGTAAATACTCTGCATATCCTTATTACAAATACATATGTTACTAAGGGAAAACAAGAACTATTTAAAAAGCATGGGTTCCTTTTATTAATAATATTTTCATTTTATTGCTACTTTTTAAAATTAAATTGAGCAATTGTGTGTAGTGTTTTTTGAAAATGTAATAAAGTGTTACAAAAAAAGCAAGGTTGCAATTATTGGTGTGCTGAATTTCATCATTATAGTTCATTGAAATAACATAAAATACATTGGTAAAAGTCTGGTCCTCTTAAAAGTAATATATTCCAAATGCCAAAATGGAGATTAAATTAATTTGACCTGAGCTGCAGATCTTTGGGAAGGAACAAACGATAAACTTATTGCCATATTTCATATTCAAAACTAAAGATACTTTAGAATATCACTTAATGTCTGCTAGTTAAAATGCCATTAATTTTTTTAGTACACATTAAAGCAGCAGTTGGAGGCCATATGGCTATCTGAAATTGATAATGTGTGTTTCTTGTTGAAGCAGGATGTTGGATCAGGGGGCTGGGGCAAAGCATGTGGAGAGACTAAAGTGTAAAGCAGTGGGATCGGTCGAGGAAAGGAAAGCTGATTTATGTTACAGGGATACTGTGATGGTTTTATTCATTGGAAATGTATGCACATCCGCTAGCACAACTTGATGTAATTAGTGGAGACTTTTTTTTTTAGGAATTATTGGTGAATTGTGTGGGCTATGTTGCAGAAAATGTGCATATAAAATGCTATTTATCTTTTTTTTTGGGAAGGCATATGTTTTTCATTTTTCTTTTTATCTTATCTGTTCCAGGATTTGAAAAGCAGAGGAGACACATGGGATCAAACAGCTGGAATCTGATCCCAGTCTAGTTAGGCAGCACATGTTGCTTTAGAGGTGGTAGACTGAAACATTCAAACATCTCTTTTAGTACACAAGACGCATGATATCACATCATACAGATGTGAACAATAAAGTAAACATCTGTAAGAGATATTCCTCCAACCTACATTTCCGTGCGGCAAACAGACACTGCTCTGTTGGACCAAACAAAACCTGAAGAACTTCCTGGCCTTTATACTACCATGGACCATTATCTTGTTTAAGTGCACTTCCAATTGAGCCTGGAAGCTGTAAAACTGGAGTCTGCTTGAATATTCTGAGTCTGATCATAGAAACAGCAGTTTTCCTTTAAAACCTGTGTCTGCTTGTCCACCACGGTGGCCTGAAATGCGGCTCTCACGCATGGTAATTAGATAAAAAGGTTTGTCTGAAACTGTGTGATGACCACATTATAACAGATAAACCAGATGAATCGAAAATTGTCTGTAATAACAGGAAGGAAAATGTTGGACTAACAAGTATCAGATAAATGCGTAGCATTAATCCTCTGTCTAAGCTGAAGTTAAATCCTCTGTTAAAATAAGTATAATCCCCTAAAATTGTACTAAGCTCACTTTTCTGATAGATTACACCTCATCATTATACACAACGGTAATAAGGAACAGAGAATTCTGAAGGATATTGCCTAAAATATGATTTTCTGTTGATTATGCAGTGCTGTAATTACACCTCTTATACTGATACTTCAACACTTTTTCCTCTTTTTTGTTAAAGCCCCCCAAGTTTACACAATTACAAGAATTTGCAGGGTTTTGAGATTCCTCCTTTTTAAATAAAAAACAATAAAAACAATTAAATGTCCAAACATCATCAACTGACATGTAATAATGTATCTTTCTCCTTAAAGGTATACTAGACACGATTTTCCTAGGAAAAACAAAAAAAACTATGTATGATTCACACAAAAGTAAACCCTCAAAACTGTCACTTCTGACCCATTAAAAGTGTGTGGCGGTGTATTTTGCGATTTTTCTGGGTCTCACCCTGTTGGCACAAAGCTACGAAAAAAGCAGACACATTGATGGAAAAATGCAATTATAGCAAGACGAAATGTAAACTTGACAAAGCTTGTTTCAAACCTAATTTATCCATTAATGAAACCACAGTGTTCTTCTCCATTCCAGGACAGCACTTATTGAAATACATTCTAACTCACTAGCACTGGCCACCTTTTTGATTTTCCGGCATCTCTATTTGGGACATAATTAATTGATTGGCTGACGAGGGGCGTTGCATATTGGAATATGAGAGCCAATTAAATCTCGAGCAATGTGGCTGAGCAAATACTGCACAATAAATCAACATAACCCAGACTTGGTGGAAGCAACAGGCTGTGCCATGTAGTCACTGTTAGCCAGAGAGCTAAATGAATCACACTGAATGAATTTAAATAACTGTCTCAGGGATAACAGTCACAATATTGAACTCTCAGTGACTGACAGAACCAACTTCTCCGTTTCAAATATGGTAAACTTGATTAGAGGCTTTTTTGGGGGGGTTGTCAGTTTAAATGCTGCAAACAGAGCAAACTGGAAAGAATTTGGTAATTATATAGTGAGGGGGGAGTGAGGGAGGCCAAATGCAGTGATGTGTTTATTTGACTAAGTCTGCCTGCGAGGGAGGGATGTTAAAAATGCACTCACTTGAAGTAAAATCAGAATTTTGTCATTGTACACACGGCAATTTAACATATTCGTTAGGAGGAGCTCTGTGTATTTCACTTAATCTTTTCCAGAGATTTCCCCACTGATAGTGCTTAAATTGGGTCTTGACACATATGAAAATAGTTTCCATGCCCAGAAGACGATGAGTTGAATTGAGGTCATATTCTTGGCCAAGATGGTGAGCACGGGCAATGTGAAAATGCACAGTGGCTGCTCACAGAGCCCCTTTTTATAGATAAGAAATTAAATAAATCATTGGCTGAAGAGATAAATGAATTTATGTGATAGGACCAATTCATCTTCACTGCTTCACTGCACTTATTTACCAAATCTTTGCTTTTACAAAAGGCCCACAATGCTTGCTTCAACCAAGAAGGACATGTCAGTGTGGCTTCTGTAGCAGCCGCGGTCATCAGTCATCTCAGCTGGATTTAAATACTCCAGAGAGACCCATACATCTGAAACGGTTCAGGGCAGAGGCTTACGGTGCCTTACAGCTTGAGTTATTTATGTACAGTGATGGGAGTGAACTCATGTCTAGCAACTGTACTTCCATTTACACATTTGTGTTGAGAAAGTTGGAAAAACATTGCATCCAAATTACAGTGAGCCACATACATTATATGACTGCACCACAGATTAACTTCTATCACTCTGAAAAAATGTAGTTTTATAACAGGACTGGTCTTTTAACACTCGCCTCACACAGTCGTCTAATTTGTCCTGACGTATGGGTGCTGGATAATTTTACTCATTTAATGAAATGATCAGAAACAGGCATGAGGACTAGCAGTGGAAACTATTCTGGCACCCTGATGTAGAAATAGATCCAGATGAAACAAAGAAGAACAATGGACTGATATGGTTTGTTTGAATTTAAATGAAGTTTATGCAGTATAATGTATTGTTTTGTGACATATATCATATACTGAGCCATGGAAGTGCTGTCTTACTTACATTATCTGACAGAGGTGGTTTCAAACCATCAGTCGGTCTCTATTCTGTCAAATATGTGTGATTGAATAAGTTTGAAATAACTATCCAAAGTTACTTTTTAACACTCAGATAACTCCCACTTCACACTACATGGCTTTAACCCATTATTTTTCACTTGCTGACACAAACAGAATCAATTCAGCATTGGCTTGGTGCTCTAACATAATGTGTGAACTGTTCAAAGACACAAAACAGAGAGGCTCCCCGAATATAGGCTATATATCTGGTCCTAGAGCCAGAATCTGTCTTATTTTTGGAGATAATTTCCCTTCTTCCTGTGCTCCCTGTCTTAAGGTGTACAGTTATATAAATATCTATTTTTCTTTTATAAAGAAGCATTTTATGGACCTAATTTATTCTCTCATTCTGGGAACGATGAACTAGTGTGGGCGGAGTTGTGTTTTTGTTTTTTTAAGACAGATTATGACACCACAGAGGGGAAACCTGGGGGTAGTCAGCTGTTACAATAGGAAATTTACTGTTTGTGTTGAATTTTCAACATGAATCAGAGCTTTTGTTACACCCAGAGGAAAACGGGTTAAAATAGCCAGGACATGAAACATGAGTCTGATTCAACACCACCGAAAACAAAAAGGTTTTGTGCATGATCTTTTCCCAAGTCACTGTTTGTGATAAAACATGGTTTGGGGACCAGACATATAGGAATTCATCCTGACCCTGTCACCGGTCAGTCATGTTGTGTGAAAACCACAATGTCTCCCCAGTTTACAATACAGCAAGTTGTGTAGTGCAAATTTGACAACTTTGAAATCCATGTAGAGTGGAAGTGACATAATCTGCTGTATGAGGACTGTGTGGTTTGATTTTCATCATTCTTGATTGACAGTAGTGAGCAACTGATCCCACAGCAGCCATCACTGATTAAATCATTGCTAAATTCTTAATGGTACACATTATGTGACATCACTTAAAACCAGTGAGAAAGGGACACAAAGAAAAACACAAATACAGAAATATGTCATGTGAAATCACCATAGCAGTTCCAACATTGACAGAAAAATCTGTGTTCTTGTCAGTCATAGTGAGGAGCTATTTTAGAAATGTTCAGGGCCTTTAAATATTCATCAGTCATTGACATCGTTTTAAGGGTTTCTTACTGTAATGGGATACAGCGCCTCAGTCGTCTTCACATTAAGGTCAGCTCACTGATACGTGCCCTTGATGACACCAGTGTGTGTCCGCTGCACAACTTGAAAGAACAACCACATGCCAGGGCGTGTTAGCCTTATCAAAGATCTATTGATCACTTTGTGTGAACATTTTTCAGCCAGGAACGGCAGCTTGCCAGGGCTTCACCTCCTCCTGCTGACAACACAACTTTAACAGCACCACCTCCTCCTAAATGGATGAAAATCTGTCTTCTTTTTTCTTCTCTTACAGTCGACCAGGTTCCCTACATTCTCCGCCATAAATCCTGCCCAGCTTTTCTGCACCCATTTGTTCAGAGGCCTCCCCGTAGCAGCCCTGGCAGGGGCCCCAGTCCTGAGGGTTCGATCGGCCTCACCAGACAGATGGCCTTCGCGCTGCAGTGGCAAAGTTCCTCGCAGAGCCTTAAGCTTTCATCAACAAGACCTTGACTGATGAAGACACTCATCATTCCAGGTTAGGGGCTGTTACTCTAAGTTCATGTCATTTATCTTATCCTGTAAACGCCTGCATATTTTAAATGATGTCTTGTGTTTTCATACTCGGAAATTTCCCTGTTCTTGGCAGCTGCAAGTGAGATCATTCACTCTTACAGGATGCAGCCAAATCATCTACCTATTTACATGGTAAACGTTTAGCAGAACTCTGTATTTTCACTAAAAAGCACTTACTCAATGAAAACACTCAACTTTCCAGTTTAAGCAGCCTTTGATCTAATTTCACCACATTTTTCCTGCGGTGCTGTGTGGATCGAAACTGAAACATAGCGTTCAATAAAAAAAGCCTGGCTGAAATGATAAAAGCTATGTTTATTTTCACATTCACAGGGAAAAGATTTGCTGCAACGTGTATTTTAGATCTATTATGCTTCTCTGCCAACAGGGCACTAATAAGATCACGCTTTGATTTGTATAGAATTTCAGATCCAAACTAAGTGGACACCTCTGAAACAAGCATTTGACATTAATTCCTACTTGTATGAGCCACAGTCTTCTCTCCCTTAGTCCCCTCTTCAAAATCAGTCACCGAGATCACTTTAAGATGTTAAAAAGCCGATATACTATTTTTATATTTGTGGTTTTTCTTCCTCAATTGACTCCACTGTTATCTAGACAAAGCAGATTAGAGTGAAGCCCGACATTAATCTTTTTGAATGTCTGCAGGAGGAGTAAGGCCAACAACTTGAGGTCAAAAGGTGGCATTAGTCGTTGTGGGAGAGATTATGTTAAATTCTAATCAAAGTGCAGGTTTTGGTCATGTTCAGCCATGACTTTTCAGTCATCTGCCCTGCACACAAATCAAAATCATCATTCGGCTCAGTTTTTATCCGCCAGACATGCAAGGGTTTTAGACACAATCCCCTATTCTGTGATATAACATCAAGGTGGGTTTGCAGCCAAGACACTGAATACACCACTCACATAAAAATAGTTTCAAAGAATAAAAACCAAAGGCCTCTCAATCCCATTCCATGAACTAATTTAGGAAACAGAGAAGCTGCAAAATCAGAGTCTCTTTGGAGTTGTCACTCCATGAGTACAACATAATTAACCGAGGATTACAAAGCAAGTCAAGATTTGATCATCGGGGGGTTATGGGCTAATTTCAGTCATCGGCTGATGACTATCTATCTAGATAGAGAAAGAAAACAACATGCCTCTCTTGATCATTTAGAAACTTTTGGCAGAAGTTGAAAGTCTCAGTGAAAACTGCGGACTCCTCTTAATCACTGCGTGGTTTGCTCAGGGATGCCAATGTTTACAGAGAGGAGTCTGATGAAAAACCTTTGATTGCACGATGAGCATTCATATACTCACTCTGTCGATGTTTTGGCGCTTCACACACTAGAACTCCAACCTCATATCATCAAATGAATGTCCAAAAATAAACTCAAAATCATGAGGGATTCCTTTCTAACTGTTCTGATTAGTGGTTGACAAACCCAAGGGCTTTAACCAAACAGCACCTTTTGGAATATGAAAATCATACTGAGCTGAAATGGCACTTTGTTTATCCTCTATATCCTTTTTGTGGTATGACATCACTGGAAGAGATGCTAACAAATGAAGTCTTTGTCCAAAAAAGCCTTAAAGGTTTATTACTTTCAGAACTAGATGTTACCACAAGACTACACAATGCAATATTCTTCTGAATAACAAGAACTTTTACTTCCGGTGATGTACAACATTCACACTTTAAGTGACATACAGCGCATCCACTGTAAATTGCCTGTCCACAGTGCTTCACGGCAGATATATAAAAGATGAATTCACAGTCTAAGTAAAAGGCACCAAAAAGTGGCTACACATCTTAAAAAGTTGCTGCACCTCAGGGAGTGTGAAAAGAAGGGCTGGCTGCACACTGCAGCTCTGCACTGCTGAATCAAGAAAAACTAAACAACTTTGTGCTTATTGGAGGTGGAAGTTTAGTATGACCTGTATACAACATCACAATTCCAATAATGGGCAATAAAGAAAGAGGAAATAGTGCAATTAGTTTAATTACTCGGACCTCCCAATTTGTTACAATTGTTTGCTTTTGCAGTTGACTTGAAATACAAACTCGTAACCACGCACTTACAGTTTACTGCTTTTATTCTCATTTTATTGTGGTATTTTTTCGTATTGGTGCTAATGATTCCATCGAATCCCTTTGTGTTTTCTTGTGTAAATGTGTTCTTTAAATTAAACTCCAAACGAAAGGGAGGGGGGAGAGAAGCATGTCTTAATAACTTGACACTAATGGGTTTCATCGGTCCAGCACACTTCTACAGCACTTATTTTTATTTCCCTTTGTTCTCTTTACTGTGTCCATTATGTACCATGCAACATATGTGCAAATAAACAAATGGGGTGTGCAACTGAAATCTCCATTAACAACAATAAGCCAACTTGTGACAGAGCTCTTGAGGGCAGCAGACCTTATGGTTAAAACACCTCATATAAAAATAATAACTAGCTAGCTCGCTGTTTCCCCAAGTGACCTGCTAGCAGCACAGGAATCAAGTAGATGAAATTAAATTTACTTTGTGTTCCTGTTTAAGAAGAAAGAGGGATGGAAAAAAAGGTTGTAACTTAAAGGGGATTGTGACTTTATTTATAAAGACAGTGAATGGGACACATATTTATTAATGACCACAAAAATGTTCCAAAAAAGTTGGGAAAAAAAAAGTTGCTGTGAAAAACATAATTAATACAGAATGTAATCATTTGCATAATCCTTTGTGACCTACGTACATTCATCTGAAAACATCACACAGACAAGATGTCCGATTGTCTAACTGGGAAACTTTAGTTTTTTGTATTTTTTACCTCTTTGAAATCATGAAATGATTGTGACAAGGTGATTTATTCTTGACAGATAAAGTGTTTACCTCCTCAAAACTTTTTAAATCAATCTCATCCAAACATATCACAATGAAAATGAAACCACAATTAACAGAGGATTGTATCAGAAAACAGAATTATTCCAACTTTATGGGCAACCATGTATTTACACTAATTCCAATGTGGAAGTGCTACAAACTGACACTGGCCCATAAAGGGAGTCAATCCACATAGCCCATGCTAAACCGTGAAAACTTTACAGCAGAAATAAACTGGTTTACAGTCTGGTACAAAAAAATGCTTGCGGTTTTTTAAACACATTTTTAATGTTGTGATATGAAACTATAAAGGTTAGGAGACAAAATGACTTGATTAATGTTGGGAAATAATAACAGGGATAGAGGTAAAATAACTACTCGTGTACAGAAAAACTGGATGCAGTTACAGCAGGGACATGGAACATAAGTAAAGAAGTTTCAAACTAGACTGGAACGCTGGTTTGTTATCCACCTCCCCTCCCTCCCACCTCTAAATTCGTACACAATTTGTATGCTAAGTAAATTGACACAATGTCGGGAGGAGAGCAACAGAATTCAGCACATTTGGTGGAAATTTGTGCTTTATTTTTCTTGGGAATAATATGACTTGTTCATGAGAACAGTCTTGGTCTCTATATAGCTAGGTGAATTTTTATACAATTTTTTTACAATTTCGAAATTAAGGGCGTGGCCGCTATGAGTGACAGGTGGGTGATGTCATGGTTGGCTTGTTTCAGCAACCAGGCTGCATTCAGTCACCCACGTTCCACCTCTGCCCATTTTTAAGATTAGCTGGGAGTCACTGCCAAGATGGAGACGGCCAGAGCCACAACTTCAGAACAGCTCTTCTGAAACCTATGGCCGACATCAGAGGATTATGTCCATATTATAAACAGTGTATGATAAACATCGTGGCAATAACGACAAACCTAGTTAATTAGACTCATCATGAAAGAAGACAGGAGTCACATAAAAGACAAAGTTTATCCTACTAGATGTTACATTGATTCTAAATAATTAATGTAATAAAACAATTATGACATTGTCTTAAATTGAGTGAAATAGATTGTGAAATTATTTTTAATTTTCAATTTAGACAGTTGTATTTCTCAGAGGAGACACCTCGATAGCAACTGTAACAAGATATTCTTTAATGCATGAGTGCTCCTATTCTCCAAATGGAATATAAAGTGGTTCAAATGCTTGAAAACACCATTTGCTGTTAGCCAAAGCAGACACTCCTACCAATATCTAGACGTTTACGGGTCACCTGCTGATTAGCCTCCATCGTCATTAATGATCCCTTCATCTGAAATATCATTTCAAGACTTTGACAGTGTGTGCACCAATTTTCAACACGTTATTAGGGGGACTGTCGAAACAGAAACGGCCGACTTTCACGGTTCTACCAAAGCAAATGGCACTGCAAGACATGTTCCACTTGTGAGGCCCAAATGACTGGGTGAGTGAAGGAAGGACTGCAGGAGAGAGTCATTATTTTTAAGCCGCTGGATACGAGCCCAGATATTTTGAATTGGTGCCTAACAGGAGATTAGGACAGAACCTATCAAGGTCTTGTCATTTCACAGAACTTTTTATGAGGCTTCGTACTGTATGGTGAGTGATGAGCAACTTTCACTGGGGGCGGACCATATTGTGTCCTAGCTTGACAAGCACCTGCCAGCATACAGATGTTGTTTGCAGCAGTTTAGGGTTTCAACGTCAGCTTTCACTTGGATTTAGAAGATTACCAAATTTGACAACTGCAAATTCCATTTGCCCTGTATTAAACCAAAAGTGTGATGAGCCACCATTAAGTGCACCTCACGGCATTTAGTGCTTTTAGAAAAGTCATTTTTAAATCTCTTTGCTTTCAGGCACATACATCTCTCCATATGTTGGGGGCTGTGTGCAGGGATCGCCCGAGGGCTCTGAGAGAAATGCGGCACCGGCCAGAACTCTCCCTTACAGTCAGGAAAAGAGGGGTCAAATCTGTTAATGATTGGACCGTTTCGCTGGACGATGTGTGGAACTGGCCCCCGCTGCCCCCTCACTCCCCTGTTTTTTAATACGCTGTCCATCTGGCTGAACCGCTCAAAGACTTCCCACCAGGAATGTGGCTTATACTTCTGTGAGAAACACAGTGGATCATTGTTCCGTCTCTGCTTCACAAAACTCAACTGGAAATACTTTATTCTTTATACATAATATAAGCTACTTTTGTGATGTTAATATAATCGTTCTCTGAGACACATACACACTTTGAAGTTTTGAACACCAAGGTACAAAGACGATAAAAAATGTTGGGTTAAGTACTTTTAATGCTACCTTTTCATCTATTATAAACTTTTTGACATGAGGCTAACTGTGTAGGTTAATATTTTACAAAATACATAATCAACTTAAAACACACTACGTACATTTACTGCACAACAGTGAATAAAGTAGTTAATGGGGATATATAATGCTCATTTTCAGGTTTATACTTTGGCCAACTTTCACATTAAATTGTTTACATATTAATGACTATATGATAAGAAAAATAGAATATATTTATATATAAAACTAGAAGGGCACTCAGAGAGCACAGACCTTCACCGTATTTTTACATTGTGCTTCAAATATTCTGCATTTTTCTGAAGTAAAATTTAGAATAGACAACTTTTACTTTTTCTATTTTTACGTTAATTAAGGTTTTGAATACTTCTTCCACGACTGCTAGATAATTGTCAAAAATAGAAAAACAAAACAATCTTAGACAATAAAAGTCTGTCATATCTGTGATGTGATGATGATCCATGTAAAGTGGAAACTCGAGGCATACTGAAGCTGCACAAACAGTCCTCACTTTGACGAGGAAAACACAGCTTTGGGTTTGATATGAATTATAATCCCTACCGTACTCCGTCCCTATTTTCAAGACAGATACACCAATATTCACACACATGGATGAATCCAACATTGAACAAATGAGACACAACAAAAACATGATGATTATGTTGTTTTTTTCCTCAATCACATTGAATTACATCTGCCTCCACTTCAGCTCCCAAATGTCTTCAATCCAAGTTTCTCCCTGTCAAAGTCGTACATCCATTGCTCTTCTCATGTGTGATGGACAATGTTTACCATGGCCATGATAAACTATTTCCTCATAAACGATTTTGTCACGGCCTTCTGCTGGCTGTCATGTGGGATTCCGCCTGCAGACTAAAACAACCATAATTCACTGGGTGTATTTACCTCCTCAGAGGACAGAAGCTTGACAGATGATAAATGGCCACTGCTGACAATCATCAACACATACCGCCCTCTGTTTGCCTTGAGTATAAGTGGCGCCAGGACATGGAAATAAGACTTTGACATATCACACATGGGGAGAGGGGAAGAAAGAGAGAACAAGAAAAGAAAAGCTGAGGAACCATGGCTCTATTAGCAACCGGTTCAAATCTCAGATATGTATATTGAGCATGTTTGTTTCTCTGTTTCCTCATGTGTTGACTGTGTAATGTTGTCCTACTGCGAATGGATTGATGCTGTACATGCAGACTCAGCAGGGGAGACGCACAGCTGTAAATTGAAGATGTTTTTTTCTCCCCGCTGCGTCTGTCTGGTATAGTCTTTCAGCATATGAGCGCATGACTCAGAAGATAACACAGTCAGGGTGATGAATGCGTGCCTCCTTACAGCATATTTTTGTATAAAGACGTTTCCACATGGCCTAATGGCTTGTAGAAAAGTCACCTGCTGCACAGCCTGTGAAATATCTCGTGTTTTTTTTCTCTCTGTGTGTGTGACAGGGTGCGCTGATGGTTAGAGAGACTCTCCTGTAACTGAAAGCTCTCTACAGCAGTAATTGTGTCCATGAGCTTCCATATATCCTTGAGATAAAAAAAAATCCTAATGGCACCTCTTCTCTGGCTAGAAGTTAAAGTTAAAGCTTCCGAAAATACAAACAAACTAATACAACATACTGATTCCAAGAGGGTTTTGAGTATGTTGTGCAAGTAAAGTATGCTTAAGTATACTGTGGCTACACTGTTGTTGCACACATAAAAAGTGGACATCACCAATTGGGTTGTGGACTTACATCATTAAGCCTCAAGTTTGACATTTTGGCCATTGCCATCCTGGTACTTTGGAGCCAACAGCCAACTCTTTACAATCAAACACTGAACAAGAAATTTTAAGGTGACCAAAATGTTAAAATTAACTGGAATGAAAAGATGAAAACACGGACAACACCTCAACTGGAAAAAACCATGTTGGTAACCAGACAGTTACAAAGTAGCCACACCCTGAACTAAACCTGGCATTCTGTCATCTATTTTAGTAAAAATGAGACAATATTTACAAAATGAACATCATGATGTATTGAGGAAGACTTAAAACTAGTGACTGAGACCATAAACTCATAATGAAAATGTTTAGCGAAGAAATAAATGAATTGAGAAGAAGGGTCACTTTCTCATAGACTTCAATACAACCAAACCTCTTTTTTCAACCAGTGGGGTCGCCCCCTGCTGGCCATTAGAGAGAATGCAGGTTTAAGGCAGCTGTAGTTTGACTGACATCCATGTATAATTTCCTGTCTTAAATAATAAAATGTGTTTTGTACAAACTGCTAAAACAGAAAAGGATAAATAAGTAGTATGAACTTGTTTATGGATTACTGCTAACAAGCTCACAATGGACGGACTGACCTACAAACTGACTTTGACATCCTTGGATGCACGTTGGCTGATAGGTAACAAAAACAAAAACAGGTAATATTTGTGTCAAATTCAGCCATACTTCCTCTACTTTTTACCTTCAGACTTTTCAAACACAACCATGTGTTTCCTCCACCAGTAAACATGGCAGTGCAACATGTTTTGAAAGTACCTCCATCCCTCCTCCACATGAAACAAGAATAATTCCTAATCATCAAGCCTTTCATCCAGGTAAAGTACACCCCTGAACACAATATTAATTAGCACCAAGTCTTTGATCTTCTTCTAACAAGGAAGTGTGCAGTATTGAGAGTCTTGAATAAATGTGAAGAAAAACACCACTTCTTATGGATTGAGGTCTTTGCTATTTTCCCCAAATTTCGGCGTCTCATCGCAGCTGCAGCTTCCATCAGCATTACATGTGGAGTTACATCTACTATTCTTGATAACTTTGTTTTTCTGTATCTTGGGTAGAATAATGTGACCCTGGGTGGCATTTCAAAAAAAAATAAAGACAATTATTCTTCTCGTGCATACAGCATTTAAAGAAGCACTACTCAAGTTGTTGGAGTGCTTTTGGAGTGTCTTTGTACTCTATTCTCCTTCTTCCTCTATGTGCCACACATTATCTGTTTGTCAGAGAATTAGGAGATTAGTCATGTCAGACCTTGCTTCCTTTGTAGGCTATCTGTGATTTAGACGCTGTGAAGGACGTTTTCAGCAGCCAGCAGTGAAAGGATCCTTCGTGTTTGCATATATTTCCCACACACATACTTTGCTTGATAGTTGGGCACACATGGGGAGCCTACAGCTGTTCCCTACCCTCAACCCTGCCAACTATCATTACGATGGATCTGAAACCTAACACTTGGTTGCATTATACTTACGCAAGAAAATGTATTCTTTGTTTATTTAAGTCTAACAGATACAGAGCCATTAACATGGTGTGTTTTTTACTTCCAGACTTCAAAAGAAAATGCAATTCAACCAAAAAATTGAACTTGTCCACCAAATGAAACCCAATCTATCCCTTTAGACAGTTTCAACAGGGTCAAAGTCAACAGCATGACATGTGGAGGCACTTCTGCAGGAAAGTTAGTGATGCATCTCATATCCAAATAGTTTGAAAAGGGCTCTGAGGATTTAGATCACTGTCAAGATACAGTATATTTGATTTGTTCAATTTCACCCCTGTGAAAATCCAAAGAACAGGCCGTTTTCAGAATGTCAATGTTGTGTATCATAGCCATCGTAATGCTTACATATCCTGCTTCAGGACTCTAAGGTCTCTTCAGAATCCCGTGCACACGGTGAAACGGATGATTCCCAGAGATATCCTGGGGATATTGGATTTCCCCGGCAGATGAAACTATTTGTGACCAATATGTCAATTTTTTCCAGTCTGTTTGCGAGGGGCAGGGAAGGCAGGTTCTGACATCTCTCAACCTAAGCAGACACATGTTCTGCTGACCAGCAAAAGCTTCACGTCGAGATAGGGAGAGATTGCTCTGTGGCAATTTATTAACACCCAGTCCAGGTGACGGGGTCAGCTCAAGACCCGGATCACATTTGGAGCACATTAAAGCATGGCACTGCTCCCTGCCATCAGATTTGCAGCACAAATCCAGTACAGTATTTTAGATATTATGCTACTCGTGTTTAATATGCATGAGATAAAATATAAAAAAGACTTACTAATGAACTGAAATGCACTCCGCTATCTCAGGTCAGTGTTATATTTGCCAAAATTCAATTCAGTCAGGCGAGATATGAAAGATGTTCCAGATTTCATTAGAGTATTAGAATAATAATTTAAAAAATGCAGACAAAAATAGCTGCCTCCAGATAAATCACCCAAAGATAACATTTCCAGATCGATCACTGCTGGCAGCAGCCCAGCACTCAGTGAGCATATCTACTATTCACCAGGCATTTCTGTTCAGACTGATGTATATAGGAGCAGGCAGGCAGATGCAGTCATTGTCGGCTCCTCTGTGTCGCTCTGTCTGACTTGAGAAAAAACAGGACTTATTGGCTCTGTAAATGAAATCACTTGCTTGAGACACGAGTGTGCCTCCCAGAATTTGTTTCTTGTGCCAAGTTCCATTAAATTCACTTTAAAATAAAGGGATACTTGCAGTGTTTCCTGTTTAGTCACATCATTTAAAATGGTTAATGTTGAAAGGTGACACCTGCTGCAGCAGCAGTGACGTGTCTGTGAACCATCGTCATGGTCCAGCTCTCTGTCACTGTTCATTTTCCACAAGTCTCTTATTTACTCTAAATCTAGACAGATCATCACCACTTAAAATGAATTCCTGAGCATGCCACTATTTAGCATAGTAACATAAACATGTTTTATTCAAATGACGAGCGATAAGAGCACGGGAGGAAGCCATATTCCCCCCAGTGCCAGCAGGCAGGCACGTAGACAGATCTAGCCTCGCTGACTAAATTGTGCCTTTTTTTCCCTGAAAATTGGCAAGCTCTGGCTCACTAGAGGCACACTATGGTGTTGTCAATAACAATGACTGCCTGTGGCTTATTTATTTTCTTATCAGCTTTAATCAGTCTGTGTTGACAGTGACATCTGCGCTCAGCAATATCCAAATGCTACCAGTTAAGATCCATGTACATATTTGTGTTGTTTTGTGTCATATGGCTGCAGTGTATAATTGGAAATTTGTGTTTGAAGATACAATTGACCATCTAATTTGGGGTGTAGTCAAATATGCTCTTAAAGAGCTCGTGTTACATTCTGTATGGAGAGTGTGTTTTAAGGGATCTGTCTTGACCCACAAAATACAGGGCAAGCATCTCAAATCACAATGCTCTTAAAGCAGTCTTATTTTTAAATCCTTTCAATTAATCTGTTTTGAATGCTATTCTCTGGATTAAATGGGCATTATTAGTGGTTAACAGCCTCACAGTTGTCATTGTTGTTAATCATGACAGGAGCGAAGAGGGAAGTTAGGTAATCTAGTACAAAGAGGGACAAAGTCAGTGCAGAGTCCAAACAATCACAGGACATTCACCCAGGAGGCGTTATTTTAACTTAAAGTAATTGTGTAACCACAGTCTACATCATATGCGTAACTATGTCATATACTATGTACTGAAATAAATGAACGTTACAAATTGACTTAATTTAACACAAACCTCAAATATTTTCCTAAATCTAATCAAGTAGTTTTGGTGCCTAGAACCAACCAAACTGCGACTGGTTTACAATGTTAACCACATGTTTAAAACTGTAACCGTTACATTTTGATAAGTGGACACTCTCCTGAGGGTTACATTAGACAGTAAGAACAAAAGATCTATGTGGTCCTATGTGCTGGACGACTTGTTGTATTTTAACCAAAAACCATGATCTTTACATTAACCTAAGCACATAGTTTTGGCACCTAAGCCTAACAAAACTGAATATGTAACATTGGGTATGCACCTTCATGCCTACTGGGAGGTGAATTTGTCCCACCTGAAGCATTATAATCATCTCTATGACAACTGATAAAATCAATTTAACATTCAAAAGGGTTGTACAATTTCTATATTCTTTTTTATTTCATATTAAACATTTTATATCAAAGAACATGGTGATTTTAAATCATGCAGTGGGACTTATTAAATAAAGGGCCATTTAAGTACAGTTATTCCCTGTAAAACACTGAATAATAAATGTTATTCACTTTAGATTTCATAGTTGACGAATGAGTGAACGTTGAATAAAAAGACTCTGGCCTTTTGCCCTCTAGTCTCTAACTGAACAGATAGCTGCTGGTTTTGGACAGCTGTATGACTGACTGCATCTCCACTGAGGAGCACATTTTTCCACTTTTCTGCCCGGCTCAACTGCCGGGTATGCCGAGAGGCGTTTGCCTGTCTGGAGAAGCGACGCCGGACTTGTGGGCAAATGTGTGTGTGTGCGTGTGTGCGTACGGGTCTGTGTAGTGTATGTGTATCGTCCATGTCTACCTCTCTCACTTGGTGAAACATATCCGTCCAAATTTGACAGCGCGGGGGCAGACAGCCATGTTGCAGAATTCTGATCATTTAAATGCTCAGAGGCCTGCTTGCATAGCAGAGGTGTTAAAAAAAAAGAAGAAAGACACATGGAAGGAAAGATAGAGAGCAGCCCTCCGCATGCCTCCATATCACATAAGGGACTGCCTGCCACTTTCCTGTGAAAAATAATGCTCACTTGTCAATCTTCCAAGAGCTAGTCAGATAGCCGCCAGTCCCATGGAGACCTATTGAGGTGTATGCTATGTTTCATCTGGGGCACGCCTCAGAGGAGATCAGAATTGTTGTAGCTATGAATTGCCTCCAAAATATAGGGTAGTAAAAAAAGGGCATGTTTGATACAACCCTTGACGTGCTTCAGTCAAAAAAAACTAAAATATTTAGTAATTTGCTTGAAGAGAAAGAGACAAATTAATGGGATATATATATTTGAAATAATGGGCTATGTAAATTAAGATATTTTTTTTAATGATGACATCTGAAACTTGACTCAAAAGCTAAAAGGCTAAAGAGATATAGCATCTCTGCCCTGTGAATGCTGCAGCACTTTGTGTAAAACACTTCTTGAACTGCTATTGAATAGCACAATTGTCCCTGAACCTTTTAAAAAAATTAGATTTATCACTGCCCTAATTACTTAAATTACTGTCTGATGATAAATCGACCAGCACACGGTTATGTACACAAAGGTACTGCATTCCTCCAGAAAAAGCAATTCTCTGTAGTCCATAGCACAAACTATAAAGGTGTCAAGTGATTTATCTATGCGGCAATGCAAATAAAGAAAAACATACCCAGCAGCTTGAGGACGAGGTCTGCATATCTGTCCACACAAACATTTCCATGTCATTTTGAAATACGCTTCCTATTACAGTTTCATGATGCATAGCACTGAAGCAAGCAAAAAGCCTGACTTGTTAACTTTATTTAGAATAAAAAAAGCCGTTCTGGTGGTAAAGTTATGTTTCCAACAGTTACACAACTAATGGCATTGCTCTAACAAGTCCCGAGCAGCCGACCATGCCTGCAGCCTGCAGCGACCGTGTTGAAAGAGATTCTGTCCTAAACATCCCACGGGTCGTCTTAAATGAGGAGGTTTATATCAGTGTATCTCGTACACAGAGAGAGATTGAATGTTTTGCAAATTATTCACAGGGATTATAAATCACAGCGGTGTCAGTGTTTCCAATGATGGCAGAGGATGTATCCTCATTCCTTAATACAAATGACATGGAAAACAACAGCTGCAGCAATAAAACGCTCCGCCATAAAAGAAGGATAAATAAATGTACAAAAAGGAAAAGCCGGGGCTCATCATTAAACATGTCTGCGAGTATCTCAATGTCATCTCAATGACTTGATGCCTGTTTTATTGTTGTATTCGCTTGTTTTGGTCTTGTGTATTCAATTGTCTAATTCATTTATCTCATTCATGTCTTCTTTATGTTTATCTTATTGGATTTTAATTGTTATTGTTTTCATGTCCGTAAAGCACTTTCTCACACTCTTAAAAAGTGTTTTTTCCCCTCCTTTCTGCACAAAGTATCAGAAGAGATGTCAGTAGCTCGATATTGGTCAGCCAGCAAAATGCACTGCATTATGTGACAGCCTCATATTTCTCAAGCATCTAGGTGTCATAAAGTGACACATTTTAATAATGATGGTATTTTTATAAACAGCATATTCCCAGATACACTCACAGAGACACATCAGCTTGATGGTTTACCACAAGCTGCTGGCAGATGGAAGACAGGGTTTAGAACGACGTGTACCGTCCTCTATGGGGCTGTCACTTTCTCACTCTGTTCAAATTATTTGCAGCCTAATCCTTTGTTATGCTGTAAAACCAACACCGTTGTGTTCATTTGTCAACGGCAAACTAACAGCAAACATCAAATTTGTTGTTGAGGTAATGTGAAATGCTTTGGCGTCCGGTTCAGCAGGGCTTGATCCTTTCCTCCATTTTGCATTAAAGAGAACAACAAAAACTCTAATTTGCTGAGGGCAACAGGGCACACAGTGACAGGGCAGTTAATGTACTTCTTCAACAAACAACAGTATTACTCAACTAATGCTTAATTTTTGCCATCTTTTTTAGGGAGTTGGCTTTTTCTGACAGCTAATATAAGGACAGAAAAATTGGAGTGAGGAAGAGGGGAATAATCAGCTTTTGCCATGTTTAAACAGTCGTTTGAATTTTCTGTTAAATTATCATAACCCATTTTTGTGTCACTGCTTTTTGAAATCTTTGGACTCAACCGACTTGGTTCTGCTGCCTAACAATAAACAAACAAAATGGGTCGGAATAAGCTGCTGTACAAGCAACATATGGGGTCCTATTTTAGGCGAAGGCAGCCTCAGAAAAGGATGACTACAAGGGGTCTGCACATTTCCCTTCATGCATTTTATCTACCTGCTTATGCCTGTTCATGGTTTGTCCACTTTGAGCCAGAAACCAGGAGAACACCCCAGACCAGCTGCCAGTCCATCGCAGGGTTAACACCTAAAACAGACAAACACATTCAATGTCCTATCTCCAGGCTAGTTACTAATTCCAGGACTTATTGTCTGTGGAGAATGAGTGGACACAGGAAAGTCACCTTCAAATGTGTAAAAATGTGAACACACAGAAAATATCAAACACCTTCTGTTTGTGAGGCAGAAACCACTGTAGTCAAACAAACACACTATATTTTGGATCCAAAGTGCTACTTTATTATTTCAACAAATATTTTTCAGCAGCAAGTACACTGTGACCTTAATCCTCAAGTCTGAATCAGAACATAAAAACTCAAAGAACTAAAGTTGCTGTAGGTTTTTTTTCTTCATGTGACAGCAGTGATAAAATGGCTAATAAATGACTGATGAGCAGCGTTATTCTCCAGCAGTCACTCCCTCCCAAGGCGAGTGTCACCCCGTGTCTCTCTCCATTTACTGCACTTTGTCATTATGCAAGGCAGCAGCTGAGATGGTTAACTACACTACGGCCGGGTGAGAACGTGTGGTGACTCTGGCTAATGAAGGTGAAACACAATGACACTTCATTTCCACATTAGCCTCCCCCCTTTCCTCTCCTCACTTTTCTCTGTGGGTTCGCAGTGACCCGATCCTCCCCGCTCATCTGTGTCTGCTGACGGCTCCAAACACGGGCTCACATGCACGCACTCATGTTTATTATAATACACTTGTGAGGACAGGCTGTAATCTTTTCCCAGCATCGTTCAACCAAAATGCACTGCACTGAATTCTAAAAACAGTACAGCCTTTGGTTTCAGGATGTACTGGGATCTGCAAAAGAGAAAAATAAGATGTTTTATAGTAACAATGCAATTGCAAGGCAAAGCTGCATGCCATGTGTGATAAATTAAAAATGAAAATCAATGCTTTCACTTGTGTGTTTTAACTCCAAATGTCTGCAGGTTCTAACCCTGACCTTAACCTTATGCTAATTGTAACCTTAAAGGGCTACTTTTGATTTTGTGACATTTTGCCTACTTACCCAGAAGTAAGGCACATAATTGGCAGTGTTTTTTTTCGGCGAATGGTGTGATTAGCCTGGATGTCTGGCTAATTAACGGATAAGACTGGTGATGTGCTATATTTTTCTCGCTACAGTCAACAAATCTCATGAATGACCTTAATTTGTACAAAAAAAAAGACAAAATCATTTTGTCAGTATAACAGCTGGACACTGCAGTTTCTCTTACGTGAGAAAATAGAGCATTTGTTGGAAAGTATATTTGGTGTTCAGTTAGTATTTATGGCAGCAGGACAACATATTTGGGATTCAACAAATCAATAAACCACAGTTCTTATGTTCATCATAATGAAGGAACTTGCTGCACAGTGAGACGCCGTGGCGCGATGTGTGTTAATATTTTTTGGGACAACAAAGGACATCTAAGGCACAGAGAAATAAGCTATCAGGCTTTATACTTGTTAGTAGATCAATGCATTGTTAGTTTGCCTTGTCATGGGATTTGTTAATGAGAAAAATAGAGCATATCACCAGACTTACCCTTTATTAAAGCAAAGATAATTAGCTCCTCTCATTTAACTACATTTTTAAATTAAAGCAACTAATTTCTTTATTAATGAGATAATCTTTTATGAAACAAATCTATGATTTCAGACTTCTCAGTTCCAGTCTTTTAGATTTTGCGCTTATCTTCTTCTGAACAGAGAGTTTTCATGATATGTGTGAGCAAAAGCAGCTTGGAGCTGTAGTATCCACATAGCCATAGGTCTATGATAACATGATAAGACAGTGATTGAAAGGCACAAAGGAGAATGTGGAGGTTTTGGACACACAGAGGGCAGAGATGGACGCTGAGCGACACAGAGGAGAAACCTGGGGCTGTTTGGAGTGCCGGATCTGAAGGAAACTGATGTGTGGAGAAAGTCAACTGATGTTGACTAAATAAGTCAGTTTTACTGTTGTGCTAATGCTGATACCTTGACTTAGGGTTTAGTGTCAGTGAATCATTTCATAGGATAATGTAATGTCAAAACTAACAGAAGAGTTGATACTAAAAAGAAAGCAAATGAAGGAACTCGTACAGTTTTAGGGTGCTGGCATGCAGGAAAACACCTGAGGAAGGATGCCAACGAACTAACTCTTTGGTCTTAAACTTTTGTTCAAACTTTCAGAAAACCTAACCTTCTTCACTTTCAAAAAGCTTCTTCCTCCTGTTCCTCCTCTTCTTCTTTCTTTTGATGGTTGACAAGCAGCTTTTCGGAGCACTACCGCCCTTCTGAATAGGAGTGTGGAATGGTCTTTTCACTTTACTATATTATAAACTAAATAAAACAAACAAACAACTACATTCTTAATCTATACTTGAGTCTTTTCTTGTCCAAAAATGTAAGCATTGAATATTGTCCTACACCCCAAACATCCTGGGTTCAATTGTTGTAATTCTTTCAATTAGAACCCAGTTTCATGTTTACAGATGGTTTAGTACAGTGTACTAAAGAAACTTAATTGTGCCCAGATGTCATTTTCTAGATGACATCTTATTTACTTTTTTGTTTTTTTAAGCCACAGCCCATCTGAGTGACCTGAACTATGTTGACAAGTCAACATAGAATCTAAGTCCACAGAGTTCATTCAAAGCCAAAAATAAGGCCTCCTGCGAACAATACCCCAGACTAAAATCCGAAAGTATAAAATTTACATATGAACATTTAATCTCTCATTAATTTGGACCCAAGTTTTGAGATAAAGTTGGAAGTGCAAACTGAGGGCATTCACACTGGTCCTCAATTTGCACTTTTAAATGTAACACAAACTCGCTGGTCCTCACAAAGATAGAGCAAGACAACTCCCAAACACAAGTTTGATATTTTAACCCTCACAGGGAAAAACAGTATGAGTCAGCCTCTGCATTAATTTATAGTTAAGATGTTGTAAATTTGCCCTGTTGGTCAGATAATTTTTCTTCCAGTGCCATGTACTGATAATTCCCCACTGATCCATCACATAGAAATGTAAAAATACAATGTACTGTGAGTGGGTGTTTACTCCAGAGATAGCTGGATTCACAATCATGGAAACTTTTGCTGCTCTTGTCCCTTTTGTCTGTCACACATTTGCAAACTAGTGAGCGACTGTGTACCATGTACACTGCATCAGGCCTAATGTGTCTTTTAATCCACTACGACCAGTTGAAATTTTCCAGGAATGAGTTATGGGAGCACCCTGTCACCTGCTCGCACTGTTACAAGATAAATTTCTTAATCCCTGCAAATACGTTCACTTCCAAACATTTTTAAGTGGCTGGCGCACGGCATGGCTGCTCTAATATTAATTGACTGCTGTCACTTTTTTTCTAAATGATGTAATGGATTCTCCAGATTGACTCGGAGCAGACTCATGATACCATGTACATGATATTATAAAGGCTGGGGAATTAAGCATGGAGTATATGACCCCAATTAGCGCTTATCTCCATTACTTGGAGCGCTGCAATCCCGTGAGGCGGATTTTAAACGATCATTGTCAGTCAGTATGAGACGTCAAAGAACTTTGAGAATGACACTGTCTCAGTCCGTCAACTTTATCTGGAGAGATTTGGCTTACTCGTAATAAAAAGTCATTTTTGTATGCAGAGAAATGTGGTGTTCCTATGAAAGGATAAGTCAGCAGTTTCCTTTTCTGGGTTGTGGCTTAATAACACTGAGTTGCTGCTGAGGGTGTTGATTAGATGCAAAGGTGAAAATCTAAGATGCTGGAAAAACTAACAAACCAATATATATTCATGAGGTTAATTACAGGATGTGCTAAAATGATACCTTTTCATTATCATGCCTACTGTCAAATTGCAACTAGCACTGAAAGGTGTCAGATTACAAATCAATGCCAATTATATAGATATTACCAGTCGATGCTTTTTCTAAGGTTGGCAGGTTTGTGATGTTATTGAACTATTGTGCTTTACAAGTACACTAAATTGTTTTGAGTCTGCTGTCAGGGAGTGTTTTTATTTACTGTTTGCTGCTTTCACTGTGAATCAGCTTGCATTGGGTGTTAAGAGATAAGATGAGTTGTGGGGACAGCTGTTGGGTAAAGGTGAATACACAGTAATTCATAATACTGACTGTCAGCGGCAGAACATTTTTCACTGGCTACCAGGGAAGACTGAATAATATCTGTAATGTCAGGCATGAAATCATTTTAACAATGAAGAAAACAGCATATTTCATGAATCATGTAATGATAATCATAGTTTGTGGGACACAGGGATGCTGCGGAAAATTGTGTTTTTGGATATCACTGATATTGATTTGTAAAAATAAAAAAAAGTTAATGGTGCAGCAATTTAGAGATTTATTTGTTGATTAAGTTAAAATTCAGAAAACAGTGACTCAAACACCAAAATGTTGTTCTTTAGCGTCATTTTTCAGCAATCTCTAATTTATTGCAGATGCTAAATGAAGCCATTAATCAAATGCTGTTTGCATAGAAGGTGCAAAATTTCAGGTAAATGAAACACGCTGATTGCTCACTGATTTACTATTGTGTTTCACAATTGGTGTTGTTATATCACTTTCAACCAATAAGTGGCTTGTAAACCAGCTCATGCCAAGAATCACCAACAAGAGCGGCATTTCAATGCTGTATAATCACATTGCTTATTATTCAGAGTAGTCTATGCACTGTTGATTAATGCCTCTGAGCAAATATGGACAGAGGGTCTGCTAAATCTGCACTGCTGTTTTAATCAAGTGGACCTTTGTTTTGTCCGGCCGCCTAGTTTGCCCACCAGCCTTGCACTTTCACATGGCCACTAGGTATTGATCCCAGCAGAATGATGAATTCTGCAGAGAAGAAATGCAGTTAGACTTAACTGCTTTTACCTCCTTCCTCACTCATCTGTCTCTACATCTTGCCCCTGTTGCGATTCCTCAGAGGATTTTATCATGCAGTGGTGACAGTGGGCACCCCTGTCAGCCGCCCTGACCCCAGCGGACCTCTGCCACTATCGACCAAGTGACCCAGTGTACTGTTAAGGGAAAACAACATTTCCTGCTATCGTGGCGAGGTCCCTGAGCAGAGAGAGAGTGAAGCCGGCAATGTGAGTGACACCGGGTGACAAACACTTTGAACTCAGACAACAGGAAATTAATGCAGGGAGCGCAGCTCAAGGCACAACACATTGCATGCGGCACACTTAAATTGACACGTCTATCCAGATGACACATGTTGATACCTTGGCTGTGGCCTCAGCTCAACTTGTGATTCTCTGCATCTGGTTGTCCTCCAATGCTGCTGGCACACTGGCCACATAAAGACAGACCCTGCAGATACTGGAGCTGCCCTGTGAATACAAATGTAAGTAGCTTAGCTTTTCCATCCCAGAACAAATCTCAACACAACATCAGCAACTCTGCAAACATAATGCAAAAAGAGCACTGGCAGTTGTGCAATGAAATGGCCATACTTGAGGGGAGTTTCTACTGAACTGTTCACATGATTTTAACACATTATTTTAGTCATACTATCTGTCCGAATATTCCTGTGGCAACCCTCAGTTTTAGGGCCTGTCTCTTTAAGCACCCCTCTTAAATGCCCATTCTGCTCTGGATTGTTCAGGTAGATGCTAGATTCCAATCACCGACAGTTGGCGGCTGTTCGTTTTCCAAATATGGTGAAGATGTGACCTGCCCTACTGGGGCACTGATTGGTTTACCCTGATGGTCTTACCTCCACCTTAACCAACCTCACCCCTCATGCCTAAACCTAACAAACCCACCACTGTTTGGTGGTTGGGATTTAGCATCCTATCTCTGCACCCTGATTGTAGCTGGGAATGACTGTGACGGCACTGTAGCAGCACTTTCTACCTATATAAAGTATATTTTTGACATCGTAGAGAAGACGTTTAAAGGCACAGTTACTGAATACAGGGCTGTGTGTATTTCTCAGTGGTTCTCATTTTTGTACTATAACAGTATTCATATTGCACCTAGGTACGGGAGCCCTGAAAGGCAAAGTGATTTTCTTTTTCTTTTTTGGGCATTCGAGATACACTTAGGCATGTAGGACAAGTCATACCTTAAATAGTAACTCGTACAAAGAGACACTATTGAAGGCAAGACCTGCCCTCTATGGCACGTTTAAATGTTATGTACGTTTGGACAACAATGCCCGAAAACATTTTTTTTTCACCTTGCCTTTCAGGGCCTCCATACCTAGGCCTGCTTTAAAATAATATTTCTTTTTAAAAAGGCATGAAAATCTCCTTTTTTTACAATAATGGACCAGTGAACAGTCAGTGCCCATCAGTCATTACTTTTATGCCAAAACACCTCTCAGTGTGTGCAGTGACAGCATCTGGTTTCTGGCCTCTGTGGCCTCTGGGATTTAGGTGCTTAACCTTGCATGCCCACTGTGCTAAAAAGCAGTGTGTTAGTCTTTTTCACACTATGTTCCTGCCCTATCCCAATTAACCCCTTTAAAACGACCTACCGTTTTTATATGAATGTCTGATTCCAAACTTAGTTTCTCACACAACCACACCAGAATTTAAAACACAAAAAATATGGCCACCCTATGGTCCTTCCAAATATCTACTGAAGATCTAATTTCACTGATCTGCCAGCCACAGCTGTAAGCTATAACATCAAAGTGAGTCGTAATGTGGCTCCTACTTGATATCACCTTCAAGCTGAAAAGCCCCCGATGTACTCAAGACAAAACAACCATTCAACATCTGTCGGGATCCCCCTGGCTCTGCTTTAATGCATTTCAACGGTGCATGTGCAGGGAGGAAATATTGCAGGTCCCCACAAGACAGACAGCACAATGAGCATTTACCATAATGATTGCACCGCCCTGTAGGCTCGTGCATTGAGTTGCAAAGTCAGGCCACAGTCTGCCATTAAAATGTTATACCAGGAAGGACATCTGCAGTGGCGGCCTGACTTGTGCTGTACACAAAGGGTGAAACTAATCAATCAGGCGGCGGTGCCTCCATAATCCATTACACTCAACGTTATTGAAATACATTCAAATTAAAAGTCTATTTCCAGGCCTTCTGCTAGAACATGTAATGGGCACCATTCATAGCGTTGAGTGTCAATACTATGATTATCACAAATAAGCTCAGAGCAATTTACCCTTCTGTATTAACAGAGAAATGTCTGGGAAGGCGGAAGCATGCCTGACATTAGACCATCTGATCATTTAAATCTATTTTTGATTGTTGGAGATATGAAACCCCAGCTCAGATATCATTAATTGCTTGTCCTCCCTTTTTCAGTCAACATAATGCTTTCCCCTCTTCCTATCTGCAATGCGATCCATTGAATCTGAGATGTAATTTACATGATTGGCAAGACATCTTATTGTCATTTGTGAGACATCAGACATAAAAAGTTTAAAGAGGAAGCTTTAAAGGTCATGCCAGTAATTTCATCAGCTAAGAAATTTACTGTGGATTGATTTCAGGGCTTGCCTCTAACAATGAAACAATGGCACTGCACTGCCATTCTCCTCTGTAGCACCATCGTACCACTTTCAGGTTCTGCAGTCTTATATTCAGGATAATTTAGCATATGATACACAAGCTATGTTCGATTAGACTTCATACTTAAAAGACCCATGGACTTGTTTCACATTTGCTTCTGAGTACAGAAAGTTCAGAATGTGACTAGTAGCAGTAGATATTAGGAGTTAGTACTACTACTAGGAGTTTTAGGGGTACCAAAAACAATGTCCACCCCAAAATCCTTGAAATTTGGAGATTTGTGCAGGAATTGAATTTTTCAGTGATTGTATGCCAAACATTTCTTGTCTGGAAACCGCTCAGAAACCCGGTTTCCAGACAGATTGTCTATGTACCTCTGAAATACATACATCCTCTAAATATCCTAGATCTTTAGTTTGTGGTTGTAAAGGCTCATGAGGTTGTGATAAAGGTCAGCTCTTTGTCGAGGTCGAGTATGCACAAATATTCAAACAGACAATTTTAGAATAGGTGGAAATAACACATGCATATTTCAATCAAAAATGGCACAATTTTTGTCAAAGGTTGCATGGCGTTTGCATATCTGTAAAGTGGAGATTTGTGGCTATCCATAGAACCTATTTTCATTCCGAATATCTTGAGGTCAGAGGTCAAGGGACCTCTGTGGAAATGGCCATGCCAGTTATTTCCCTCTACAGAATTTTGCAAGCATCATTTATCCCCCTAAGCTGGCATGGCATGCCTCGTCTAGTTTTATATGATCCTAATTTCTTCAGTCAAGCTTTAAAACTGAGCATCTCCAGCCTCTTACAGACAATCATGTCCGCCAGGCTTAATAGCTTATTAGAGCTGCCTTTGTATATGACCAGTATTTAATCCTTACTTGAAGCTGCTTCTTGCTGCTATACTTTCCAAAATGGTAATTTAAATCAAATACGGAGGCTTTTAATAAAATCTATATTTACAAATATTCAGGCATCAGAGCGGTGCTGTGTGTCATACTGCTGGCCATGGGTGAAATAAACTTTTGATATGAATCAAAAAAAGAGCAATTGATTCCTTGAAATGCATTCTCATTTTAATAAAATGAAATCAGATTAAATCTCACAACACTTCACTCAGGCTATATTGAAAGTGACCTGCAGTTCAGTAGACATTAAATTATACAGCATACAGTGTATTCCTCTCTTAGTTTTCTCAGATGGGTTTATCTATCTCTGTTTCATTGCTTTTGGTAGAGAATGCATTCGAGCATGTGAATAGATGACTTTTCAGTAGTAATAAAAAACAACCTGAACCCAGATTATTTCATAACCAAGAGGAGCTGACATTTCTTACACTTCTTGAATTACTAATAACTAAAATAATATATGCTTGTTTCAGTTTCTGTGCTCTGTTAACTGAGCAGAGAAGTGGAGCAAGCTGTGCATTCTGGCATCTTAACCAATTATTTGACTAAGACAAACTACTACACAAATAGGACAATGACAACACAAAGGCAATGGAAGCGATATGACAAAGATCACAGACAAAAAAAATGTTCTTGGAGATGTATGCTCGCTCACAGTTGCCGGGACCCTGTGGGACCACTTGGCCAGGATTAGCATGACAAGGTTCCTCCTGCAAAGACCGTCCTGAATCTTAATGAGAAATAGTCCAACAGAGACATTCATAATATATTTTATATCTTGTCTTCATAGTCTCCTTGCACCTTCGCCACCAGCAAGGAAACTCAGAATCAATATTCAGTTGCACTGCACACCTGTACTCAAGGTTACGACTGTTTTCCCTCTACTTATCAATTATAAACACAGTACCGGCCTTTATGGATCTCATTTATGTCCCACCGTGAATCACTGTGGTTCCAGACAAGACGTCTCGATGAGACATAATCCAAATCCAATCAATAGATCTTGACACCTTAATAATTTAAAAAAGAAAACATAATGCATATTTTTGCATATAGACTCACAACAACAATTACTCACAAATTCAAGCTTACACTAGCATGAAGTTCCTACTATAAAAATACTTTTGAGCAATAATTTATGATGTGTTCCTGCAGCATATGATCAGCTTTTTATTCATTATTGATTGTCTTTTTTTGCTTAAGCGCAAGACAAGATGTACTGTAGCAAGCAGGGAAAATATAACATGTTTCCCAAATGCTTTAAATGTAGAAAGTGACCTTCAAAGTAAGACTTATTCCATTTCTAATGACACACCAAATGGTGGGGGAAAGTAGTCAGAACTCTGCAGTATGCACATAATCCCCCATATGATGTTATATTTAATCGTTTTATAAATATCTTAAGCATTACCTGCTCCTATGAAGGCTTTCGGTGCGCAGAGAGAGAACAGGCTGAGGCTCAGCATTTTGCTCAAAGTTTCTTTGGCATGAGAAATGACTTCTGATGGATGCACATTGATTATTGAGATTTTCCCGTTACAGGACAGCCTCTCTTATATTTCATCTAATCTGCAGCTGGAACAATCATAACTTCCTGCAATATTGTGTCTTATTTATCTGAGATTGCTGCTCCATTTCAATTTGAGAGTCAAAATGAGTTTTGTCACATCCCTAAACTTTCTTATTATAATAAAAACAGCGCTTTGAGTGTAAAGATAGAAGTAGTTAAGAAGCAAATAGTGTAGGTGAGCGTCCATTTAGTTGTTACATGTTCTTTCCCTCCTTCCTGAATGATGAATGGAGATGTTGATGCTGTGCGATACAGCCGCATAATGGATTAGTTTGCATGAGAGCCGGCATACACTAGGTGCAGTGTGAGTGGGAGTCATCTATATTGGCCTGTAGAAGCTTGTACACGGCAGGAGATCCTGTAGTTATTGCTCGAGGCTTCCCTCCAGCGAGTGCCAATGAGTTTGAGATCAGACAACTGTTAGATTTACTGATGAGACAGACTATGTCTCTGCTGTGAAGGAACTGAACACAAAGTAAAGGATACATTGTGCCTATTTACTGAGAAGCGACGTGATAACACAAACCATTACGTACGGAATTTTTTTAATACTTTTTATTAAATGTTTCCGATGCATAATGTATTACATGCATTAGTCAGAAATATTCCTGATGGATGCGTCAATAGATAATATTAGACAAAAGGGAAGGATTTAGAATTTTTATTACTTTCTAATTATGTGATCTAAAAATAAATGGCAAATATTCTAAATCTTTTTGGTTTTTCTGTTTGAAACTACAGCCATTTGAATCATCATGTATTAAATTGTGTTCGTCTTACAGGATGAGTTTTGTGTTTGCAGGAAACCAGAACAGTGGAATTAATAGCAGAGGAATTGAGTTTGTTTGGTGTGCTACTGTAGCTCAGGGTTTTAATGTTTAGGTCCAAATACTGAGCAAGTCCTCAGAAAGCATGTACGATTATCAACGAGTCAACACATTTTGGCCATGACTACTTTAAGCTGTTTTAGATACCTCAATGTAAAATAATTACATTCTAGAAGCCATTCGACTTGTGAACAACCACAAAACAACAAAAAAAGTCAGTTTACCTTGTGCATGGACCTCAAACGGACATAGCCTCTGTGACGTCACCCATAGGTTGAGACAAAATGAAGTTCAGTGTGGTGGCTCTGGCTGTCACAATCTTGGCAGTGCCTGGTTCCGTCTAACTATGAAAATATAAGCAAAGAGAAGGAGCGTGTGATATCTGAGGCATGTCGAAATGTACATGTGCATAGATGATGCATAACTTAAAGCCTTAATATAGTTTTAATGGGTGGGTTTTTATAAAAATTCACCCACTGTAGTTCTCATGAAAGGGAAAAAAATAGTCGTAAAGACCAAAACTGTTCATACCAGGCTGTAAACATGTTTATTTTTGCTAAAAACCTGGGCATTTTAACATTGGGATGAATGGGAATTGACTTGCTTTTGGAGGCAACTTCAAGTAAACGTTTAAGGAAATTAAGTTTTCGGCATTGTGGCTTAATTAATCAGCCTCAGAAGTTGCCACTCTGAGACTGATGAATGCACTTGCACTTACTTTGACCTGTGTAAGGTATTGCTGCTGTTAATCCTTGTGTATGTCTTTCTATTGTGAATCATTATGCTGTAAGGGATTGAATTGAATATTGCAATGAAAGGAGCTGCAGTAAGGACAAGGTAAGACATAGTAAGTCTTTGAGAAATATAAATGTCTGGGGTTGAGTGGGTGACTGACCATGTGCAGTGTGTGGAGTCTCCTCAGAATGCTGAAAGGCTGGGGCAGCATTCAGTTACTCATAAATGGATGAGAAGATAACGCATCAAAGCTTATTCATTTTTTCACTGTTTAAGTGGAAAAAATAAAGTTCATACAGTGCATTCACTTTCATATAGAGTCCCTCAGTGCTGCTCATTATGTAGTTTTTGTTGCGGATTTAACACCCTGAAAAAGACAGAAGGAAAGTGAAATGTGTAGGTGTTTTGTTGTGTTGTGTTTTGTTTCATTTTTACCTCTCAAATAAAAAGGTTTTAATACTCACAGTCCTCCAGAATAAGCTTCTTCAGAGATCCCAAAGCACTCACAGTACCATTTTTTCACTGCATTTCTGTGCGTATTTTAGACTTATGTGATGTATTTATATACCGTCACTTTAAAAGTCTACATGCATGACAGTCCATCCATTAATCTCAACAGCTATTTCAAGATCCATCCATCGTCATGTTTTTGTTAGGATATTCTTATTCTGATTACAAGGGCTTCTGCAGGTCTCACCTTCAAACCCAGCCACGAGACTTAGCTGTTCCCCCTTGAGGTAATTTGGAACTCTGTATACTGGCAGCGAATGGTTTATTTCATCTTTTTTTCTGAGCACGTCGCTCTCATCCTTTTTTCATTTGAAATCCTGCATCTGGTAATTTCATAATTATGGGAGGGAATTATAACGAAGGCAGCTGGAGCTGCAGGTTAATTGGATTTTTCACCTCGACGAGACCGGATCTAAGTCGCCCATGGGCCGCAAGTCTGCACATTTGAAGTTGGGGACAGGACAAAAGAGGCTGGGGGAAGAAAAGAGTGAGCTGTTTAAGGGTCCCCTTTGACTTCAAGAGTTTGGGAAGTTACTTTTGCGGTGCCAGTTCCTGTTCGTGGCTTGAGAGGTTTTCCTTTGCTTGTATACAATCACTTTCATCCACATTGATGGCATCTATAATTGGCACTGTGTTTTCCGTTCACAGGAGTAACTGCAGCAGTTACTATTGCAGCCGCTATTGATAACCTCACAGAAATCCCCAAGGGTTTGAAATGGAACTTCTTAAACTCAACTTTCAACAAATACATGAATGTAGACTTACAAAGAGGGCCAAACACCTCAACATGAAATATGGAATTACTTGGATTAGAGGCTCACAAAATATCGATAAACATTCATGTTCTGTTTATTAAACAAAACACAAAAAAATATATTTTTTAAATAAATAATGCAAGTGTGGTTGTATGAGGGACTTATCCATAGTCAGTGTGTTACCTACAGTAGATGGGGGTTGGCACGGCTCTAGTTTAGAGAAGCAGGCAGGAGTACTGACCCTGAAGCCAAGCAATGTACTGCAGCAAAGCATATTTTAGACACCTAAAAAAAACAGTATCAGTCAAATTGCACACTGTTCACAATGTTTTCATTGCTTGAACATGCTGTCAGACTACACTTTCTGACAGGAAACTGAAACTGTTATATTCATATAATCTCTCTTCAAAAACACCAGACTCCTTTACAGAACACAGGAGTTGCTGCTCTTCTGCTGCCTTGATCGATTAGTTAGTCTGTGTTATTGTGTGACTTTGGTTTTAAAAGGGCTAGTTTGGATTGTAAAAAGTTAAACAATAACACAAACAATAAAACAAATCGAGCCAGCAGTAGACCAGCAACTCCTGTGTTCTACAAAGTACAATTACTGTTTCTGTCAATGACGTCTGGTAGTTTTGAAGAGAAAATGGATAACAGCTTCAGGTCTTCCCGCTTAAGATGTGAAAAATATTCTAAATATAATGTAGACTTTAGAGATCTACTTCCTAAAATGCACTTACTGTGGATAAGTACCTTATAAAAACCCACTTTAAAAAAAATATGGACTTTCCCTTTAATGTAGGGACGCAGATGGAAAAAGGCCAGGAAGCGATGATGATATGCACATGATTATTATTTAATTTAAGCTGATGAAGCTTGTCAAAGTTGATCTTGATACATTCATTAAATGTTTATTAAATCTCTGTGTGACCAAAATACCAAGGCCTTTAAGGAGAAGTGTCATTGCTCTGTCTCTAAGAGAGGACACAGGCACATGTGGGAGACCTTCAGTCCATCTGGGATTAGGAAAGAATTATACCACACGTATAAAATCTTTCATCAACAGGAAAATCTCTTTCAAGCAATTGCATCATATCCTCAGAAAATTCCCTGGATCCTGAAAATTACCTCTGACTCGACAATCACAAATATCCATGTTTGGTCACACATTAGTCTCATGCCTCGGTTTAGTCAACAACACATCCGTCTTTAGCAGTTTCACCCTGATTCTGCTGACAGTATTCTCTGCCTCGGTTTCCAGGGGCCGGCTCGCTCCTCTGTGGGAGCAGCCGAGCTCTCAGCCCCTCGGCTCCTGGCCTACTTCTGAATCAATGTTTGACAAAGGGCGAGTCTCTCCCAGAGCAAAAGACGGGGAATTAGAGAAGCTCTTGCATGGCGAGGAGGCCACACGCAAAGCTACAGAGGGTGCCGAGTCCACATTCCCTGTCGCAGACAAATAGCCAATCCAAGCTCATATTTCCCTGCCCTTAATAATGAAAATAAACCTGCTTACCAGCCGAGTTTATCCAAGTCTAGGGTCACGTTGTTAGGATAAACAAACTGCAGTTAGACAGAGGGGTGAGGAAAGGGTTGGCAATCATTTGTTTGTCTATATTTGAGGAGAGTGACTACCTACTCATGGTGTAGAAATGTTAGATTCTGCTGCTAATGCAGACTTTATATTCAACATTTCAGAGAATCCTGCACTGAAGGCAAAGTCATTTCTTTTCAGGTAAAAAGAAATTGCTGGTGATAAGTGACTTGTGTGATTTGAGCTCGCAAAAACTATGAACAAAGACAAACTCTGAAGTTAGAATAACTTTTGACAAAGACATATCTCTTTTCGTGTTTACTGCAGTGAAGTTTTCAGTTCCACACAGAACTCTGTACATAAAAAGGCAGAAGTGTGGGATTATGCCTCTCTATTTCTTAACATGATTTGGCTCTTTTTAATTATTTTGAGTTTACACTACAATTTGTTACTGTCTAACTAATTTTTATTATTTGTAATTATTTTAAAAGGATTGAAAAAAAATAAGTAAAATAAGAAAATTGGATTATGTATTTTAAATACAAAACTCTATATTCTGTTTCATTTGCAGATAAAATTGGTGGTATTCTGAATATAGTTCCTGACTTTAAAAATAGATACATTTAAGGGATTTTATATTTACCTTCGGCCAGGAGGTTAGGTTTTCGGTTCAGTTTATCTGTTTGACAGCAGGATTACGAAAAAAAAACTTCTGGGCAAACTTTTCATAAACTGGAAAGATGTAGCATAGACACAGGAAAAGTAATTAAATTTTGGAGCACAGGATGAATACACAAATTATTCATTGCTTTTATTAACATTGCAAGATAGGGCATGGCCTTGGTGGAGGTCTCTCTCGAGTGCCCTTCTAGTTTGTTTTTGTTTATTTGCTTTAAAATGTATCCAAGACTTTTTAAATATGTGCAACAATTGGTGTTTACGCAGTGCATCTACAACTATGAAAGAAACGTGTTTTTGGCATGGAAATGTAAGACCAAAGAAAATGATTCCATAAAGAATCCAAAGTATTTAAAATATGTCTCTTAATTTGTGTCATACAATGAAAGAGGTAATCTGTATTGAAATAGATTTTAAAAGTAAACCTCTCAACACTGGCTCTCATACATAGATAAAGTGGTGCTGCAGGTTTAACAATGCAGGGTAGAAATCAATATGATATTTTTTTTTCTCATTGTTATGCACGTCGTTATGTCTGCCATTTCAACAGTCAACAATCACCTCAACACTTGATTCCTAACTGACATTCAAGGGGTCTGTACAAGAGATCACAAAAAAAGAACATAATTCTTCTCTGACAATTTGTTGCCTCAGATAATTGCACAAAATGTCACATAATTGTGGAAAAAGTCAAAACAACACGCAGCCCACACAGCATTATGTGCACCAGCTCTGACATAAAGTGCATTTTTGCTAAGTTCTGAGTCATTTCCTTCAATGCCAAATGGTAAACAGTGCAATTTCCAGCTACCCTGCTGAGAGCTGTCACTCTGCCTCAACCGGCGTTATATTAAAATGCTTCGTGAATTAGCATTACCTGAGGCATAAACCGTACAGGAACTGACTGTGGGCTTCAGCAGCAGCAGACATTAATTAGAGCAAATACGTGTCATACTCAGCCGTATTATGTGTAATATATTTCTACAACCGCAGCCAAGTGTAACATTGACCTCTTGTTAGGTCCGTGGATACGTTTCCACTCACACGGCATTAACGCCAACACCTTACAAGATTTCTGTTTCTTTTTAATGGTGCCAGCACTAGTGCTCATTCAATAATATACTAAGTGGACAATGCTGTGAACCAGTGTCATTTTCGAACCTTTATTAGTGTTACAACCACACAGAGGAACATTTACAATGCAATTTTCCTACCTGAGTTTCTCATCTTTGAATCACATGGAAAGATTTGGCTTCTCTAACACAGACGGTGAAATGAGCTCTCTCTACTCTGCAGCGATTTAAGAAAAAGCAGAACAAAACAGCAAATAAATCCCCCAGAAAACAAAATCACCAATTTTACCTTTCACGGTACTCGGGACTTACTTGTAACCTGAGTCAAAAGTGTATTTTGTCCATAGCAAAATAATTAAACCTGTTTTCTCAAATAGTACCAAAAACACAAACCATTAAAAAGCAACTGGCATTTGACAAAAAATCTCACATTTATTTTATTTGTTATACAAGTGTTGAACTTTACATCAGTCTTAAGTGATGAGCCCCTTGGTAACATGTTTACATAAAAAACATGAGCTACAGTACAGCATGTATACCAGTGCTGGAAAATATTCACACATTTCCCACTTATTTTTTGGAAAGATTTTAATAAATAAAATGTCCAAACCCAGGCAGAAGAACTACAATTATGATAGAAACTTTATTGTCAAAAGTCGATTTCATTTCAGTTGCGTTTTGCCCATCACTCTGCTATCACTGTTAAAAAGATCTATTTCATTCAGAATTACACAAAAAATGTGCAATGCATAAATCACTTTAACTGGGTTTTTGCATTCCCATTCTACTGAAGTAATGCCACTGTGGCAAAATCAAATATGGGCGATATCAATGGAACTCATTTAGCAAAAAACACTGTTCACAAGTGGAAAAAAGTGATAATGCATCTTTGTAATTTGTTGAATCCTCCTTTCTTTTCATAAGCCTTTAAACATACTACCATGAATGAAGTGTTGGAACCATAAACACACTGTATAACATATGTGCAACTTCTACACAATAGTCTCTCAAACGTTAAATTTTGCAATTAAAAGGTTTCTTCATATTTACGGTATCCCATGATTTTTTATTTTACACTAGCAATACAACAAAATATATATTTCAGCCATTTTCCTTGACAACAGTTCAATGTACAGTTGAGAAAATATAAGGCCAGGGGCTTGATTGCTAGTGGTTATACAATCCAAACTTCATGGTGACGGGAGGCGACTCTGGGCAACCAGGACCTCATGTTCCTGTTCTAACAGTCTGATCAGGAACATCTTACAAACAGAGTCCGCGTCCTGGTCCAGGGGTGTTGTTCTGTTTACAATTAAAAAAACAGGCTTCAACGAGGATGTTGGGGAGTGTATGTACAACCTTTTGACCGGGAAATTGCTGATATGATGTAGCCAGTAATGTTTTTTTTTTTTGTCTTTTTTTAATTTTCGTACCTTAAATTTTTCTCAATTATTCAACAGCAGCAGCACATTTAAATACATAGTTGGCTTGTCTCTTAAAATTGAAATTTGACTCTGCATTTTATGTACAGTCTCATTAAAACTTTGCACTGCCATCGCTGTGCACCAAGTCTGTTGGTCTGCAGGGAAGGGAGGAAGAGTGGCATGTTTGGGGGAGAGAAGGAGATGGCGATGCAGCTGGAGGAGGCGGGTTTGTAAATTGAAAGTGTGTATGACGGGGCTTTTAGGCTCTCTTCAAAAATAAAATGAACACTTCCTTTCCCTTCACTAGTGTGTCCTCCAGGAGGTCAGGGCTGCAAAAGGGCAGGAAGAGGGTTGGGGGATGATTTAAATACATTTAAAGGCTTGTCACTAACTGCATCTGTCCTTCCCGTACATCGCCTTCGGGGATGCAGCCGTCTTTAGTAATAGGAATAATGTAGCCATCACTGCCCCCTCGGCCTATCTGGTAATAGGCTTGGAGTTGGTGGCTGGACCCTAAGTTAGGCATGCTCTTGTAGTAAACGTCCTCATTCTCGCTCCCCTTGCAGGGGGACAGGTCCTCCACCACGTCAGGGCTGCTCTCGGGGTACGGAGAGTCCCTCAGATTAGGCATACTAGTGTACAAGGAGTCTCTGTTTGGGGATTGCAGACTATCGTCGGGGTTGGTGGGTGTCAGCTGGCTGACAAAGGTTTCAACTCCCCCATCGGTCCTCACCTTCTTCTGGGGTGCGTACAGAAGCGAGTGAGTCCGCTGGGGGATGAGCGGCGCCTCCAGCTCCTGCTGATGTTGCAGCTCAAGGCCCACCGCGTTGCCCACGTGCACCAGAGACGAAGCGTCGGCGACGATGGCGTCGTCTTCGCTGCTGCTGCCGCCTACCACCGTCACCTTGGGCGGAGCCCGCTCCGTGTGGTGGTGATGGTGGTACTGCGGGGGCTGCTGGTGGTGGGGCGGGTGATGTAAACTGTGGTGCTGCTGCTGTTGCTGATGGTGGCTTTTGTTACAGGCACGCAGGTTGTTGTGTACTAGCTCGGAGATGATCATTTTCTCGAAGGCAGCATCGTCCAGACTGAGGCCGCAGTCTACTACCTGCACACTGTCGCCAAAGTCCCCATTGCGGAGCGAGTAGCTATTGTTAAAGTTACCATTTAGCGGTAGAGTATCCATTGCACTTGTATCCCTCACCACATTGTTCAGTGAGTGCCCTGGAAAGAGAGGGACATGTGAGGGGATTTTACATTAGTCAACACCAATAAGCATTAAATAAATGAACACAGGTTTAATGCTGTTTAGGATGCAGTTTCACAAGTCAGATTAAGCCATGCCGTAAATCCATTAGTTAGGCACAATCCTTTACATACAATATATATGCATGCAAATCATTTTACTTTCTCACATATGCATTTTGACTTTCCCTTTTGAGAATTGCTTTATAATAAGCAGAGCACTGTGCGTTTTTAGTGTGCCACAAAAGTGACAAAGCAATGAAAAAGATCCCAAACAACATTAATAAACAAACTGGAACAGTAATCACCATCACAACACACCGGGCAAAAGTAGATGTCCACATGTATGAAGCCACAAACGGGCAAGCTACAACACTTACAGGTTTTCTAGCAACTAATAGGTTGGATGTGCCAAGGGAAAGAAAAAGACAGAGATGGGAAAAAGATGACACAGACAGAGGGGAAGTAGTCATGTATCAACATGGGACAGCCATCTTTGTTCTCACTACAAGGGGAGCCCACAAGCAGCACTCCACCATCACCACACACAGCAGGTGAAAAGACTCACTTTGGACAACTCACATCATGTCTGTCTGCTCAGGCTATCTGGTCTAAGAGCAGCTGATGTACAAAAGAAAGTAAAATGATTTATTGTAACATGAAGAAGAATCACTCAAAAGAACAACAAAACGTAAAGTAAAAGTCTTAACTGCAACTTAGCAAGAGCAAGGGTTCAGCAAATAATACAAACAAGCATTAAATAGCTTTTACTTTTAGGAATTAAATGCCAACAGCTACTTTTTGTATTTTTTGTGCTTGTGTTGGTACACTTTCTGTCCGTTAGTTGGCAGCTTGTGTACCCAAAGCTGGCAAAGGTCAGAGCTTGCCCGCAGCCCAGCACTTGGCATCCGTCACAGTGACAGTTCCCAGTGAGACCCCGGTCACTAGCAGAACAGCTCAAGAATAACACAGCCGCTGCAGAGGTCAGATGCAGTCATGTTAGGAATTTCTCAAAGCATGGAGGTCATGGAGAACAGCAGAAGATAGGATAAATATTAGCTACGGCATGATTGAGCGAGCAGATAAAGGAAAAATGTGCTCTGCTTTGGCTAACATGCCTCCCTATAGAACAACAGACGTAAAAAATTAAGATGAAGACTAATGGGATATTTTACAGCGATGTTTGTCTTTGTCCTTAAAAAAAAAGAGTGATTGTGATTGTAGGAGACATGTTTAAAGTGCACTTCTTTTACAGAGTCTACTAGAAATTCGGGGACATGACAAGAAAGTTGCTGGGGAAAAAAAGGGAAAAAAGGAAAATTAACCAGCTGCTGCTATGACATCCATGTGTTTGTGCCTGCTAGGAGGCAATTTGGTGTCCAGACAAGTGTTGTCTGGAAAGGTGTGAGGGGAATACTACTGGACACTGAGACTGCCGAATGCCACAGGAGGACAGACATTTTGGGAGAAAAACAAAGAAATAGGAATAGAAAGAAAAAAAAGAAAACCTCTCTTAAAAAAATGCTCCTTTCTGCCAGAAAAAAGCAACACATTTTTGGTCGGTTAAAAATCACAAATTAAGCAGAAGAGAGAGAAGCAGAGTCATGGGCATTTGCGATAAAGCTGTCAGATCTTGGAGATTTCTTCAAATGAGAAGAGAAATCTTTTTATTTCTTTTCAAATTAGAGTGGAATTTGGGTGGATAATTTTGTGAACCACTTGCTCACTGAGTGTGTGTTAATGGCCTAAAAGTAAACCAAGTGATTGTGCCAGGGTTTTGGTTGTTTTTAATAAGCATGCTGAAAAAAATTTACATTTGATAGGCAAAGTTAAGTTTTACTCCCATACTTGTCTCTCTGTAGGTCACTAGAGGGAAGCACAGGGGAAAAGCACAAAACATGACAAAAGATGCCATTTCAGTTTCAAAAATAGAAGAGCACACATAATCGCAGCACAGTTTTAACAGTATGCTTAAATGCCATGTGCAATTGAGATATAGTGATTTTATATTTATGGGTATCAGCTATAACCAAATATATCTATACACAGTCAACATAATGCAAAAGCTGCATTAAGTCGATCTGCTTAAGCAACATTTTGCTAACACGTTTTAAGGGGAAAGCTCCCTCTAAAACACAAAAAATAACAGATTACCTGACAAATTCTGGAGCATAAATCTTAATAATCATGCAGTTTATACTACAGCTGCAGGTCTACACCACTGTTTACATTATCTTAAGGCAGAACATGCAGTATCTCTTTCCCATCTTAATCATTATGTCCTTCTCAGGGTTTGGATAAGAGAAATATGAGAACACGGAGGGTGGGTCGAGACGAGCCACAAAAATCTCTGCTCTACATGAAAACATGTGCACACACAGTATGCACTGTATCGAGCATTTGGGAGACAATGATTCAGAGGGAAAGGCGATACTGCAGAACATCCTGCTTTTTATTTGGCCTGCTGTATACTCAACTAAAGAGACAAAAGAGGGAGAGAAAGAAAGAAAGCAGAGAGAGAAGAAAAGAAAAGCCTGAATGCAGGTGAAAGTATTAAGTAAGCACACCTGGCGAGTTAAACACTGGAGCCGTGGGGGTGTTACATACGACTGTCTCAGCCAGTAAGGTGTTATAAGGGTTGTTAGTGCCTTGTGGTCGAAGAAGAGGATTTGTTAGTAGATAATTCCCGGTCATTCCTGGAGTGGCAAGACAGAAGAGGAGTTAAGTTTGGCGCAGTCAGACGACAGATTGAAAGTTTCATAGAGAAAAAAAATAAAGGAAATTTTAAGCAAGTTCTTTTGAGTCGTGTGGTGTCACCCAGCGTGTCTGCCAAAAGCGGAAACTAGGGTGTTTATTTTGAAGTTGAGAATGCAGATGAAAGTTTGAGAAGCAACTGGGGAGAAGCAAGAAACCAGCTACTTCCACACGTGCCAAAAATATTCAACTTTCGCAGGCCTTCCTCACATTAATCAAGTTTAAGGGGCAGGTTTCTCAACTTTTACATTAATTTCTTGCTTGTGTTGCAGATCCCATTCAAATACAAACAAATTGTCAACCCACTGCACTCATTACTGAATTTCCATTGCTCACAATTATTTCTTATTTTGAGAAATATTTAAAATAGCACAAACCTTGGGAAAGGGTTTAACTGATTGAACCAGGTCCAATTATAAGATCCCCTCAAACACAAAGAGCAGAATCTTTCCAAGTTTTAATATCAAAATCTTTATTTAGACTCAAATTTGGCCATTTCCTTCCAAACATCACGTTACTTTCAATTTTTTTCCCCCAGCTTGCGGTGTGTTTTAAGGATCTGAGGTTTTTCCTCTGCCATTTATCACCTGTGTTAAATGCCATCTGTCATGTTGGGAAGTCTCCAGGGATGTTTTTAATGACAGGGAAGTGCTTCCAGGAGATAGAGCCCTCTTTTAGTGCACTGACTCTCCAGGGTAACTAGGCTACTACACCCCGGAGTGATCAATATCCAACCTTTACATTAACATCTCCAGGAAGCTGAACTGTAGGAGAAGAAAAAGTCCTACTTCTACAGTTACAGTTACATTTGTAAAGGCGAGTTAAAACCTGCTTTCATGCCGTAGTTGTAATGTTTTACCTTGTTGGAAGCAATAGCAAAGAAGAAAGGCAAGGCAAAGAGTGGCAGCGACAGGAGTCAGAGGAGGGAGTGAAGTTAAACCACCTCGGTGTAAACCCTCTTTTCCCTCGCATGCTTGGAAAGCCATTTCAGAGGCAGCAGAAAGCCTAACAACACACTAAGCACTCCAGGTCAGCTAGAGTTGAACATCATCTTCTCATCATCATATTTGTGCTCAAGCTAAATAATAAATGACAGCTTTTTTTTCTTCCCTCCCTCATAAATCTCCCTGTAAAGTAACAGAGGTCACCTTACATGCCAGGCAACAAATGGCCTCACTCTGCGTGTTAAGATTTTCCTGAAATAAAACTTCTTTTCCTCCTTGTTTTTGTCTATGTTTCCCCTGAGCCTGGGTAGCCAGCACTTAAATGAAAAACGCTCTTCTAGCCTTGCCCCAATTTGAGACTGACGTTAGCGGCCAGAATGACAGCGCACAGAGTATTTGAGGACGGATTTTTGTAATCCTTCGTTGGCAGAACAGGGAGACCAGACTAAAGGCCTACATCTTTTTATTTTTAACCGTACTGCTCTGTCTTTCCAAGCTGAAGGCATTTATTACGATTCGGATCCTCTACGGCCATGTGAGATCATTGGAACTTGAAGGAGGTATTTTTAGCTGGATGATGAAATGTGTGCATAGGTGTGCATGTGGAGAGAAATGAGGTGTAAACTGACCTTGGTTAAGGGTGGAGGTGCTGTTGATGTCACCTGAGATAAAGGAGGACTCAGATTGCTTTCTTACGGTGTCATTCCACATTCTCCTGATACGACTCTGTCAGGTCAACAAGGGACAGTCATTAGGACTTTAAACAAGCCCGCTCACCTTTCAGATCATCTTTCATTAATTGTCTATGTACTGACTTTACCGCTCCTCACGCGTATACCAGTACGCAATGAGGGGAGGGCAGTAATAATGCTCACTTTCTCTATATGTGTCTTTTATAACTACTTAACCCTCTGAACCCCACAACCAATCGGTGGGTTTGAAAGGCAAGTTTTCCTTTAAAAAAGGCAAAAAACGGCAAAACTATATATTATATTTTTTAGCATTTTAACTGTACTATATTGCACAAAAGACATTTTTGAGTTCTCCCTACTTCTAGCCGTGGTTGTGCTTTTTCCATAGAGCTGCAGGGCTTTTATATTGCAGTTAAAAATGATGCCACAGTGAGTAAAATCTGACTGCAGCCTAAGAAACGCCCCGGAACTGCACCGGGGTTCAGAGGGTTAATGTGAGTCAACTTCTGAACGACTTCAGCTCCAGTCACAAGTACCGTGAATAAGGCTGGAGGTTAAAGCATAAGGGATGCTTCTCTATAAGCACAGTACATCTGGAGTCTAATAAGGACTATTAGCCTTTAATAAGAAAAGGGATAAAGCAAATATGTTTGGGTTTTTCTTTTTTTTTTCCTTTTTTGCAATTTCGGCTTTCCCCCGCAGTAAAATGTGCTTGCAATGCTCTTTAAACAGTGCAGTACTATTTCCCATGCACATGACGTTAGTGAGAAAAAAGATAAAAGCAAGTGCTAAAGGGGGGAGAACAGAAGAAAGGTACTCATGCAGTACAGCAGATGCTGCTTGTAAAATGTGGCATAATGTTTGTGTCACTTGATCTACGTCTGAAGCTAAAATGCATGATTTGCATTTTTTTTTCTTCTGGTCATGCTCATGATGAAAGAACATCCTCATGAGCAATTGGTTAAACTTTGGGGATCATACAATGTAAGTGAGCTGTATGGTGAGAGTGTGTGTGCAGGGACCATGTGAGTCCATAGGAAGCTGCTGGTCTACCTGTGTACCAGAAGAGTAGCGTGCGCTGGTCCGTGTGGTGGAAGTCTTTGCAGAACCGTGTGAGCTCTCAGTTGGCAGCCCTCCGCAGCAGTACGTGTGACGGAAGCACTTGCTGTACTCTTTGCGGACCTGCGTGAGCAAACAGCTGAGTGTTTACCTACAGTACATTGTTGGCTTTACATATGACTTAGCCAAGATCTTGAAGAAAGCAGTGTTTGATTTTTATGTCAGAATGTGGTGCTGTGTGATTTCTGCACTCCGGTGCAAAGGTCTTTTCAAATCTTGGAGAGTTTCACCTTGGATGAAAAAACGGTCGTCTTTGAGCGCTGTGAAGGACGAAAGAACTTACTTTTTTCTGGAGAAGGCAGTGGAAGATGAAGATAAACATTCCTTGGAAAGCGTTGAAAATGGTGAAGAGGTACGCCATGACAATTGAGGCCTCATTGATGAAGAAGAGACCGAAGGACCACGTGAGGCCCAGCAGAAACAGCAAAGCGAAGGCACCCATGACCCAGGATCTGAAGGACGGCAAAACACAAACACAAGGAGAGGACGAATCCAGCATGAGAGGCATTTCGTGATCTGAGGAGGAGGATGAGTGGGATTTGCAATCACCATCACTATGGAAAACTAGGAAAAAAGCTGTAAACCAGGTGGGAGGAAAACAATAAAATGACAAACAACACCTATGCCATCCTCACAACCCACCCCTCCATCCACACACACTCTCAGCCCAGACAGACAAGGAAGCAACACCTTGATCTGGCTTTCTGTAAATAACTTTTTACGTGTTAGAACAGACAAAACAGCATAATCAGAAAGCACAGCGTGTTTAAAAACGCACTAAAAAAGCATTTGATGCTATCGTATACTAAATATTTATGTAGTGAGTGTGTTATCAGAGCTGGAGAACTAGGCAGATGTGGAAAGAGTTCAAGGAAAAAAAAGGAGATTCCCCGCCTCGTGTGTGAAGGTCCTGTGGAGCCTTCAGACACCAGCAGCGGTCACAGTTCAGCGCTCAAACACACAACAACAACAACACTGGATTTCAAGATGATGGACACGGTGAAAGTGAACAGTCACAAGGACAGTGGATGAGTAGCTTTCAAGCTGCACTTTGGGAGAGGATGAACCGGCGAAAGACAGAAAAAGAAGGCAAGAAAAGGAAGGAAGAGAGAGGATAAACTAGAAGCTGAAGAGGAGACTTCTGGGCAACATGTCCTTACTTGATAAACCGTTTATTATCTTCATAGCTAGAGAGCATGATAAGCAGGAAGAGAGAAACACAATTAGATCAGAGCGCAAAACAGCGTGAGTTAGTCGGCATTTGAGAAAGATATCTTCAACTTTGATCCAAGGGAAATGACGAGAGGCAATGAAATTAAGGGTCTAACAAGAACTGAGATGAACTATGTTTTACTGTTGATGATTCGATCACAAGTCTGTTTAAAGCATTTGGTGTGAACACAATGTCTCTGGTTTAATTTGCATATATGCGATTGAATGCATGGGTGGTGTTGTGTATGTGAAATTATCTGAGGTATATAGTGAAAGCTTACCCAGGCAAATCTGTATTATAGTAGCCGTCACAAACGCGATAATTACTGGTGTGCATCGCAGAACAGAGAGAAGAGGAGAATGACAGGAGAAGAGAAAGGACAGGGTGTGCGTTAACTTTGCTTTCACATGCAGCATGCAATGACACTGACGCTAAACTGACTTTCAGACCAACTTTGGCACAAAAAAAACGCACAGAAAAAGACCACAAGAAACAGCTATTAACCCAGATGTATTTCTGTGGCATAAACACTCTTAAAGGGGACATATTATATTTATTTTCTGTCTCTGTCTCTTTAAGACCCTTTTCCGAAAAAGCGCAGACTGCTCGGATTGGTCAGCATTTCAGGGTCTTTTGCATATGTACCCTTTAAGTCTCGGGAAAGGATGCATCGAATTACAAAGGCACTTTTTTTTACCATGAAAAAACTTAAATAAATGCTTAAAATACCAAAATCTACAAAATTGAAAATGTTCACGCAGGAATCTGATCATCAATTGTGGAGAAATTAACAGCACAGGCAACTAAGATTATACGTTAGCTTGAGCTTTTTATATTAGTGGAATGACTGTTACGGAGCATATCAGTGGCACTAGCTCCCTGAAAAATCTGATAAAATCTTTTAAAAAATGCGATACAATCCAACATGATCTGAAATTGGGGAGAAACAAATAACTTTAGCAACCAGGGTTACGGGTTCCCTGAAGTTAGCTTGTAGCTACATGTAGCAGTGTATATAATGTGAACACAGCAGTAACATGCCTGGAGAAGATGACTGGGCCGAGAGTTGAAAAAAAACCCAATTGGAAATGGAGCGTTCAAAATGGTCGGAAATATGAGATTAACTTTTAAAATAACATCTGACATTGTAACATTTTCTGTATATTCATCACAGAACATAATAGGTCCCCTTTAAAATAAATCATTTCTAACATTCAAGTACAAATGTTCACTATGTTGAGTGCCACCACGTTTAGAACATTTGTTTGTGGTTTCCTTCATAAGGGAGTAGTCTATCTCAAATAAACCCAGAAGTCTAAATAAGCCTGTTCCGACTGTTCTTCCTGATTGCAGTTTTACCACAGTGCTGTAATGTTGCACACATTCATTAAGGACAAATGAGAAATAACAAACACTGGGTAAAAATAGCAACACTGCTGCTCCTACACACAGTGGTGGAAGTTGAAATACGTAATAAAATGTTGCAAACTGACATCGGGCTGCAAGCAACAAACCATATAACCCAAATGGAAGAGGCTCTGAAATTAAACGGCAATAAATATTGTTTTCACAGAAATGCAAAAAAACAAAACAAAACAATTAGTGTTTCAGATAAACATTATTTTCCTTCCCAAAGCAAAACACATCGTAAATGTTGAGGCGACTCCGAATACTTGATGATGGAGTCGGGTGGTCGAGTGGTGGCGGTTGTGTAGGGAAGGAATTTTTTCTTTTCTGGGATTAAACGCAGGGATCTATAAAAAAGGTTTGACATGTTCCAGCGGCAAACACACATGGTAGCTGTTCCACTGTACCCCGCCCTTGCAGTGCTAACAGCGCATAGTTAAGCTGCAGTCGTGGAGTGATGTCTGTGTGTGTCATACCAGTGCAATTCTGTGGCTACTGGCTTGGAGCAAAACAACAAAGGACAAAAAGACGACTCACAAAGTCTGTGTAGTCATCATGACAGCTAAGTCATGCCAAAAGTCTCATTAAAAAACTGTGTAACATCTCTTGAGTCCAAATAATGATTCCCCAAAAAAACATCCATCTGATCTGGATAATTTCAGACTGTAAAATAAAAATAAATCTATTCTAATGTCACTTGGTAGTCCAGTACTAAAATTTGGCTGAATATGAGGGGAAGGTAATGCATTTTCCCATGAAACATTATTAAGTTAAAAAAAACAAAAAACAATCATTACCTCAAGAGTAAAAGAGCCTTAGTTTTCCTGGGGGCAGAATAGCAGCAGTGTTAAATTGCTGATAAGCAGGAGAATGCGGGGTTCAGCTTATGACCCTTTACTTACTTTATATTCTCCAGTCGGCTAGAGTCTGGTTTCAGGGTGGTAGAGTGCTTCACCATTTTGTACATTGTGATGACCAGGAAGATGAGATTGAGCTGTCAAAACAGAGTAATGGCAGTGTTAATACATGAAGATGTATGAAGCAAGATAGAGCAGACACAGAGAAAAAAACTGTTAATTTGTCTATAAGTATTAAAAGAGGAGAGCCTTCAAATCTCTGCATGTCCACAGACTAATCCAATAAACATCTATCGTTCCAGCCGGGCTCAGACGGCCGACTGGCGCCAAATTTAGTGTCATTCTATATCAATAAGAGCATGGAAATGCATTAAAATCCATCACAGCAAAAAAAAAAAAAAAAAAAAAAAAAAAGGGAAAGAAAGAAACAGCCACACAGCAGCAGTCTGGCGAAGTCAGAAGGGAATGAAAAGTAGCAGGAGAAATAAGAGACCCTCTTGTTGTACAAAACAACTGCATATCATTTTATGCACATAGTGAAATATTATAAGGTGTAAGCAGCTCCAAAAGGCTTGAGGGAACATGTTATATTTTGTTCGATTCTTGTGTGTGGACAGATGAAAAGAGAGAGAGAGAGAGAGAGAGAGAGAGAGAGAGAGAGAGAGAGAGAGAGAGAGAGAGAGAGAGAGAGAAGAGAGAGAGAGAGAGAGAGAGAGAGAGAGAGAGCGAGAGAGAGAGGCTTGCTTGTTTTAATGTATTAAATCTTAAGGGAGCCAGTGGCACATATCAGGTTGAGACAAGGATACTATGTGCCGTGTTTCTGAGCACATTTATTCTGTACCTTAAAAATCAATACCGTGATTTAGAGACACAAAGGCTGGATGGGCCAGCAAGGAGCCGCTCCAAATAATTTACTTCAAAAACATTTATTCTGGGGCAAACTCGTCCCTGACACAGCATGTACATGCTCTCACAGCAGAGGAACCAGACTGTGTTTGTACTGCAAGCCAGGCATGTATAAATAATGTCAAGGAATATCTAAGAAACAGGAATTGAAATGTGTATCTCCAATAGTGCATATCCAAGGATCAGATACACACAGAATTCCAGCAGCTACTATCAGAGCAACACCAAAAAGCAACATACAAATGAGCACATTTACAAAACAAAGGCTTTTTTCCCAGGTGAGCTTTTTGAGCAGTGCATTTCAGTAGTGTCTTGTTATCTTTAGAGGAGAGAAAAATGGAGATGCATTGCCATTATGAGGGCAGAAAATAAATAAATGACCTTTGCATGCTGGAGTTAGACCATGGCCATTCACTCTTGAACAGAAACTGTCCGTGTTCTGGTGCACGCTGCTATCAAAAGACCTGCCTGTGATCAATACATCACCCCTCCACACGCAATCAACTCATGGAGCCGCTCACAATAACCCAGGCAGTAAAAGGAGAGGGGCGAATGAAAAAAAAGAAAAAAAGAAACAAACAAATCCTGAATCGTGAACCTTCTTTTATATCACACACGGCACTGAAACTACGTTTTGTTTCGCAGCTATCAGCCATTATTTCTATCAGCTGCCTGCATGAGTCAGACAGTGGGGGGAGGGGGGGGAGGGACAAGAGGGCAAGGACTTTTTGAAAAATCCTTCCACACAGCCTGGAGTGGTGACATGGATCCAATGAGACAGAGGAGAGGGACACAGTACTTTAAAGTAACCTAGCAGCACGGCACATGTTCCCACCCCCACCGACATGCTTTCGCAGCCCTTCCTCGGGGATCCCCCTCGCTGGAGCGAAGCTTCTTCAATCCTTCACTCTGTCTCTGAATCATCACTGCAAGCCATGCAGAAGCACCTCGCCACACTGGGACTGAGGAGAAAGCTTTTTTTTTTTTTTTTTTTTAACTGAAGTGGACTGTGTGTGTACACACTGAACTCTAAATGAACTGCTGGGGATAAAATATTAAAGGTGCAGATGGAGCTGTCCGGATGATAAGAACTGCTCCCGACGTGTCATGATCCAAGAGGCCCTGTGTTGAAGCTATCTCAAGCATACTAATGGCTCCCCCCACCACTCATTACTTCCATGTTCCCCTTTCATGGAGCTAATACCCCCTGTGCCCAGAGACAGGGCAACCTCTGCCAAAGAACAAGGATCTAAATGCCTCCACCAGCTTTTGTTTTCACTCCGTATTTATGGCCTGTTTCAGCCAGGAGCAAAATAAAAAAAACACAGGAAAAGCAAGTAAAAAGGGAGAGGAAACAAAAGGATGAGAAAAAAGGCATGACCAACCTAGGTTAAAACCAATGTTATTTGGCACAAACATGGCTGAGGTGGCGGGTGGGGATCCAGGCAGGAGCCAAAGCAGCACTGTTTTCTCTCCTTTTCTCTTGCTCGTGTGCCTTTTTTCTCCTCCTCTCCCTCTCCCTCATTGACAAGGACAAAGCCAATTTGTAGAGAAACCAGGGTCACGGATGGTGTAGACAAACCTTGCTCCTGCATGCTCCCCTGAGATGCCCCTTTCCACAGTACTTTGTCTTTTTGAGTCAATTGTTGCACAGAATCAGAGGAGCAGTGTGCGATGCCTGAGCCAGTGCTGCACAAGCCTCATTCCTGTCACACATTAGCTCTGCTACAATACATTAGCTCCTCACAGGGTCATGATTCTATCTCTCCGGTCATCACCACCGGGATCCTGATCATCATTTCCACTGCAGACGCATTTTTCATGCAAATCATTATGGAAGCAACACGCGATTGGAAAACAATGAGGGCCCAATTTAGGAGAAGGAAGCATATTCCTGTGTGGCTGACAGAGCATTTGCTGAGGCAGGGAGAAATGTATGTTTGTTTTAATACAATGTTAGCTTTCTCTCAATTATAAGCTCACACATTCAAAGTGGGTGCAGAGAGAGGAAAAAGAAAATCAATGAAAACAGAAAGGAAACAGCAATTCGCCATTAACTCAAAGCAGCACCGTCCTTCCTTCGGTCTGTGCGCTTCCTGCTTCATTCTTAAATGCTACATCAAGTGGCCATGTCTCTTTTGGAGAAAACTGTGAAATGCAGTCCAGTGAGAACATTCGTCTTTTAAGTATTCTGCTACCATACAGACAAAGAGCTGTATTATATGTTTACTTTAAAAGGCTGCCAGCGGTTTGTCAATGGTGTGCAGAGACTCGCTGGAATTTGACATGGGTGCCCCCTCTCTCCAGTATATTTTCAGTGTCAGTTTGATGTTCAACAGAGGTCACTGCATCTGTAGATACAGTACTAACCATTATGCTGGATAATGAACACAGTGCTGAACAAATACCACCCGTCCTCCCTGCGCAGCAGCAAGACAAGTTTGCAGAGCTTCCTCATCTCTTGGTGTGCATGAGGGCAAAGCAATACCTGGTGCGGTGGGCTGAAAGGATATATATCTGAGGAATACCACCTGCTATTTCATTTTTTGTTCAGGGAGGGAAGACTCCCTAAGGTCTCATTCTTCTGAGCCTCTCTGATGGAGCGGGAGATAATAATGTCATGACCAGTAAATAATTGCATGGCTCAATGGGACATATGTCATTATGATGCTATATGTCCTTCACCCCTGACGGTCCTTGACCAAACAGAGAGGTGCCTTTGCTTTTCTTCTGCTCCCAAACAGTCTCATGTGCTTTTACTGAAGGCAGACAAACACACAAGGAGGCTGATGCAGAGGAGGAAGAAAAAGCGTTTAAATATAACTGTGCAGTCTTACAGTATGTGCGGTAAAAGTCACACCCCCAGGCTGTTTTTAATCTTTTTTTGTTCCTTTATCATAAAGAGTATAACTGGGAGGGCATTAGTTGCTGCCTTTAATGCGAGACTTTGTGGGAATTGTGTGAAAGTGAGGTTAAAGTACACTAACAAATCCTGATCCTTGTCAGGTGGTAAGAGGCAGAGTCGGGTGCCTGGAAATCTGTCTTTGGCGCAAAATTAACCTGTCATCACTGAGGAGGCTGCGGAGCAAAAAATCCTGCTGACTTTTCCTTCAGTTCAACAATCTCACTTTTTTTTATCTCTCGCCTTCATCTCTTTCATCTCAGTCCCTTCCTCACTCTGTCAGCTGCAGTATTCAAAGAAAAATAAAACAGCTTACCATGATGATAAAGGTGACAGGTCCTATAAAACTCCATATGAAATGATTGTCCACACTTAGCCAGCACCTATGACAAAGACAGACACACTTCAGCTCAGGGCAGAACACTTCACAACAACAATATCAGCATAGTCTTCAAATATTAACCCGCTGAACCCCACAACCTGCCCGTGGCTTTGAAAGACAAGTTTTATTTTTTATTTTTTTACCTGAAAAATTACACCATTTATCATAGCCAGAAAAGCTAGTACAAACAGAAATTATAACTAGATTTTCACATTTCTGATGGTCCTTGAGTAAATGAACACGTTTGTAAAGAAGAAGAAGAAAAAACTTAGAAGCTTAAATCAGTGATATTTCATCAAATTCACTTTGTCCTGCATGCTCATTTAAAATTTGCCCAAAATAAACAGTTGGCACCAACCAGATTGTGTGACAAAAAAATCTGCGCTCTGCAGTGCAACTGTGAAGCCACGGTGATCAACAAAATTTAACTTTTCTTTTTCTTTATGACTCATGGCATTGTGTTATACTGCACAAAAGACATTTTTGTTTCCCCCTACTTCTAGCCATGATGAAGCTGATTACATTGAGGTGCAAGACTTATATATTCTTATACTGCAGTGGAAAAATTAAGCTATTGCAAATAAAATGTGACAAGAGCAAAAAAAAACTCAAATTGCTTGGGGTTCAGGGGGTTAATGGAAATAAAAATTAATTTTGAGTGTCAAATTTTTAGTCAAAATTTAACCTGGAGTGCTTTTAAACACTTTTTTTAAACACAGGTTGAACATTAAAACAGTCGCACAAAACAGAAGGAAGACCCCGAGTAGCCCTTCCTGATAGCTGGGTCTTAGCTGAGATATGGCCATTAATCTATGTAAAAGGCTTTTTCAGCACAGTGCTCTTCTCTTTAAGAGAGCATTTACAAACAAGAGGTCACAGGAGGGTCTTTAAGCAGAAAGGCATTAATGTAGCTGCGGCCCCCCTGAAACCACAGTGTTGAGTCTGTCAGCCACTTTCAAATGACATAAAAAATTGAACAGCTGCCCATCCCTGGCAAAAGGAGCTCAAATGTTTTGGTGTATTCTCCAGGGATCCACATAAAGCCCTGGCAGAAATGATGAGTAGATTTCTTTTCAAAAGCTGCCACATACAGTCACAGCAGGTAAGCCCACACAGTGTAGCATCCAGCATGTCTGCTCTGCATTTCCAAGGATTTGTTCAGAAAGCTCCACTTACGCTTTCTCGGTCCCGTAGCTCCTGTAGTCGATGGCCGCGGAGACACCGACCACGATGGCAGGGAAGAGGTAACCGGATACGTAGTAGTACTTTTTCCGTGAATACTCGCTCTCAAAGACCTCCACAAGCATGAGGTACAGCTGGACCCCTTCAAGACACATCCAGGAGAAGGAAGCCAGGAAGAAGAAGTGGAGGATCCCCGCAATGATGGCACATCCAATCTGCATCAGAACAATAACCAGTTTAGACAAGCTAGGAATTATTCAAGGAAAAACAAGAACAAACAATCACACTTTCCATCCATATCCACAAGAAGATTTTTTAGATTAACTTGTCGTACAAAAATGATTTAAACATGACAAGGGCACTTTCTTTATTGAAAATTGTATATCATATACCCTATCTTTTATTAAAACCCACTGAAAAGACACCGCTGCTGCCTCACCCATTCAGCAAAATTGATGAAAAAAGTAATGAATATTCATTCACCACATGGGCTCTGACTATGCACAGGTTTAGCTTTCCATCATCATGGCAGAAATTTAAATATCATTTGTAACGTAAGGCTTGAGTTAGGACATTTAATCACACGGCTCAGCATTTGAAGCTTTGATTCTGAGCTGTTTGCAGAAAAAACGGTTTTGTGCTTCTGGAGAAAATGTAGGTGAAAAAAAAGATTGTATGGATGTAAGCTCCGCCATGGCAACGGTGGCTTTAAGTGAAAGAGGAAAAAAGACCTGTCAAGCGGAAGACATGGCCCCTTAGTAATCTATATTAATGGTGCTGCCCCACTCATGTCATGTCGGGGACAAGCAGAGAAGGTTAGAAACAAACAATGCTTAACGTCTCATCCATTTCACTCTAGAAGGGTCTTTTGTTTTGTTTTGGGGGTGAAAGGAGATAAAGTGAGAGAGAGAATGAATCAAAACCAAATCAATAGGGTGCAATCGTTCCAGCTTACCCTGGGTTCCGTCATATCGATACCAATTAGGAATATTAACTCTGCGATGAAGAGATTGATGCACAGGTTCTTGTGGATGGTGTTGCGATCGCTCTGCAGGCCCCGGAAGAAGCAGAAGGTGAAGATGCTGATGGCGAGGCAGACGAGGGACACCACAATCCCAACTCGAGTGATGACAGACAGAATCAGATCAGGCTGTCCTCGGATCTGGAAGAAATAACAGATGAGTGGCAAATTACAAAACATGTTTGTGAAAAGAAAGAAGCAGTTTTGTGAGGAATGTTGGAAACATTTTATGTTACTTTTCTTGTTGGTGTAAAGCATCTTTGAGTATCTAGAAAAGTGTTATACAAATTGAACAATTTAATGTATTGACTAAAATTGTGTGACTGAATTGGGAGCACTAAACTTCCTTTATATATTATATTAAATTAGTGATGAAGGACAACTGGTGAAAGTAACATTTGACACGAATTGTTAATTCATTTATGTGACCATACAATGATAATTTGCTCTTGAAAGAGAACAAAATGCTTATCTCCCTGTCCTATAAATCCACCACAGAAACTGAGAGAAAGTAAACATTGGGTTGATGGTATACATTCATGTATTGCATATCAGTATTTTTGCTTACATGCAAATTATATTAAAGTATAAGATTGTAACTGATGTCCATGTAGAGTGAACCAGATTACTTTGAAAAGTTATTTATTCACATTAACCCTGATAACTAGTTAGGTAAAGAAATATTTTAGTGGATTTAGGGAATGAACGTGTAAATGCTCCAATCAACACAACACATCTTCTGTTTTGTTTCCACGTTACCCCTTAAAAAGCTGATGAATGAACCGAAATCAGAAGACAGATACTTTGTGTAAAACTTTCCAGTGTAAACAGATGTCGCAGATGAATTTGAATGGAACCTAGTTAGAGGTGGATATAAAAAAGGTAACATACTGAGATTTCACGATGCGCCATCAGGATAGCGAAGTTGGTGAGATGGCTGCAGGAGCAGGTGGTGTGTGTCTCGTTGGAGTCCAGGAGTTTGCAGCCTTGGGTGGACCAGTAGCCCATCATACTCCTCTCAGAGTAATTCCAGAAGGAGCAATTGGGGTTGAAGTAGTGCTTCATCTGCAGATAACAAGAGATATGGTTAAGTGTCCAAATAATTGACTGCCTGAAATTGAAGTACGTATGTAGAACACAGAGGCCATTTACCCCCTACTCATACAAAGTATTTTTTCCGCACTGATATGGATGAGAATTTTTCACTCCACAGCTCTCATGAAGCAATTCATATGTTGTATCTCATTTGGCACATGCTTGCCAAATCAACCGAAGCATAGTTGGGTATATGAGGCCTTAATAACAGAGAAGCATAATTGTTTGACGGCATGTCTTTGGAATTGCACAATTTCTCTGATAAAGAATGGAGTCACGCATGGCCCTCTGGGAACTCTAGTGACAACTTTAAAAGACGAAAGATAATTGGTGCTCCAGTAATTTCATCCTAGATTGTACGGCTAATCTAGGAGTTAATTTCCCCCACTATAAAAGAAAATGGGTATCATTTATATCCCAATGTTGATTAAAGAATTAGTTTTCATTAAGAATTCACTTAGGTTCTAAAGACTCCTTTAATTTGATGTTCAATGACTTAAATAAACTGCCGACTGACCTAGCCAGACATTTACAATTCAAATTGCAGATCTCTGTCTACTCTGGATGTTCCCTCCTGGTGTTTTTTAATATGACCTCTCCATTCACTCCAGCAGAGAGACTCACATCATTGTGCTTCAGGGTAAAAATCACCGGGTCATTAATGAATACACGGCTGGACTCCTTGTTGATTGAGGCGGCGATGATGTCAGAGTTGACAGCCACTGACACGTTGCGGCCGTAAGCCTCGTTGGCCATCTTGATGGTGGCGTTTTCTGCGCTGAGGAACTGGCTCAGGTTTTTGTAGAGCACAAAAACCAGCTTGGCAACTCCTGTAAGAGAGTGAAAGGCGTACACAGACATCAGAGGGTGAGGGAAAAAAATCAAGCTTCCAGAACAATTTAGACAATGTACAAAGAAAAAAAAGCTGTGGTGACAAAAAGAGGACTAAAAATATTTAAACGCTTCAATTTATTCCAATGTAATTCCATTTAAATATTCAACAAAGGGACTGCAAGAAAGAGAGGAAGATGTAAGAGAGATAGAGACAGGAAGCTCTTAGAAGCCTCCCATTTTTCAGTCAGAATCTCAAGGCTTGGAGTTTTTGAGATAAACTCCTTTGTTGTGCTCCTACACTAATACAGACTCTTCACCTTTTCACAGAAACAAGAATGGGAGCAAAAGTCCAACACACACGCAAACACACAGAATAAGCACTCCGTTTCTCTTAGAGTAAGCAGAACTGACTTGACCAACTTTATTTCTTTTCTTTCAGGATGTTTAGGAGAGCTTACCATTGCGACTGTTGAGTTTGACGGTGTTGGCCGACAGCTGGATTGAGATGCCGTCCTTGCTGGACTGGGGGAATTTAAAATCCTGGACCTGGCCATCGGTGCTGAGCACATACACGTCGAGGACTGCAGAGAGGCAGAGCGTGGGTTAGAGATGATGGTGAAGATGATGGTTCTGGTACTCAATACATTTAAAAGGTACCAAGTAGTATCAAAACTTTCTCAGGCAAACTATCACTTTAATTTCAAATGATAAAGTAAGCCACTCTGATCAGTTCTATTTCCGTCCCGCATGCTCAGAAAACTGGAAAAATAGCTTTAATATCTAAGCACTAATATGATAAAATCATTTACCTGTTAATATAAGATGTCTTTCAACTATTTTGGTGTTTTTAAGCATGCTGTCTTCTTACTTTGACCACTTCTCTTGTTATTAATGAAGCTGTCATTTTTACGTCATGTTAAGGTTTATATCTGATTTCTATATTTGATTGCATTTGTTGATCCACTCACTCTATTTATTATTGGCTACTTTGGCTATCTTGTTGTTGTTATGTTTTCAATGTTGTCTCTAATTTATGGACTGTCTTTGTGTTGTTGATTTCTTTGTTATCCTGTTGTTTATTTATAGGTTGCCTTAATTATAATTTTGATGTTTTTCTTTTTTTTTTTTTTTAAATCAATCCTCTGTCGTTTTCTAGCTAGATGTTGGGACCCCCTCAAGAAGAATAAGAAATGTAAATTAAATCTATACTTGAACTCGATCCTTTTTGTACCCAGGTCTAAAAATAAAATATCATTTGTATGGGTATGATTTCAGCCAGTCACTGCAACTTTTTTTTTTTTTTTACTGTGACGTGTGATTGGCCTACTAGTGCAGCAGTAATATCCAATATAATCTGTGGTGAGATGAAGTTGAGCTCAGTGTATTTGGCATTTAACACAACTGAATGCTTTCATTCACATGATGTGTATTGAATGACGTACAAATCGAATGAAGTTTGAACTCTGTTGTTATCGGCATCATTTTAAGCGTACTGGTATTGTAATTTCTTATTAAACACCCAGCCCTATTGCAGACTGTTTGACTTGGACACAAGGGCAAAAAAATGAAACAGTGGAGAGTATTGATTCCAAAGCTCTCTTCCTGACATTTCTACATGAACACACCAAAGGACAAATCAGCGACTCAAACGCTACATCTTTGTGACAGTCGGCTCCACAATAAAAACGTCAATCACGAAATGATCACTCCATCCCTGCGAGTCTCTTACTAATATGAATAAAATAACACTGCAGAGAAAAAAAACGACTAAGGAGAAGCTTTCCTTATAAGGTCTAACAGCAGAAGAAAATGAGAGAAGGAGGCTTTGGATAAACAATGTACTGTTTCTGACTCCACAGCAGGCTAATGTTCACATTAATGTATAGAGTTACAAGGTCTAGACGCATACATTTATAAACTAAGCGTGCGCAATCAGAGAATCCAGTCTATTTAATTGTCTGATATTCATCACTTTGTCAGTAAGCGACTCGTTAAACCTAATATGCGTTGTTTTTCTTTTCCCCCCGAGGTTTAAACGCTTATTATGAAAACAAAGTCCTTTTTTATGTGGCGGCCTTGTTTTCCTATCACAAGAGTTTCTCTCTCAATGAATTGAAAGTAATCAAATTAACCGAGCTCGCATCAATCAAGACCTCCTGTCGTCTGCTTACCACAAACTCTCGTTTTACTTACTTATGTTGTCTGCAGGAACTTTGACAATCGCAGGTTCCATGAGGTTGTCGGCAAGGACAAAGGCCCCTTCCTCCAAAGTATCCAGTAACATGGTGGCTGCGTGTGTTTGCTCCGTGCTGTTCATGTCCTGCCAGGATTTCAAGGCCTCTGGTCGTAGAAGGTTATCTACTGTGTCCACGATGGCCTGTGTCGAGGCAGACAAACAAAAACACACACAAACAAAAACAGAGATACTTGAGTAACTTGGAAAAAAAGCAATTTGTCTGCAAGTATAAGCAGAGACATGCCGACACTGAAATGGATGGAATGCTGTGCTGAAGAATCACATCTGTAAAATTGAATGTAAAAAAAAAAAAAATCTTAAACAACATTTATTTTTTGGGGTTATGTATATGTGACATGATTGATTAATTACAGACAATTACAACATTTATTTTTTGGGGTTATGTACATGTGACATGATTGATTAATTACAGACAATTACAGAATGAGAAAGACATCATTTCTGCGATTGTATTGATCGTGAAGGATGAAGTGCAGAGGGAGGGAAGAACAGGAGCAGCACTGGAGGTGGTGCGGATTCAGTTTCTTTTTCAAGGACGCTGCATTGAGGCAGACACTTGGGGTCACAGTGTATCGAGCCTAACAGGTCTGTGCAAGAAATTCTCTAAATGCAGAGGTTAGCGTTCTGCAAATAGCAACTTTCTTTTTATAGAACTTTATAGAACACTAACCTGCAGTTAACTTGTCTTCACATGCAAATACTTTATTAAAATAGGACAAGAAAATGAGTGCAAAATAAAATATATGTTAAATTGTTTAATCGAATTCTATCCTTCATGCAAACATTTTTCCAGCCTTACACTTTCTGCCAACTGAGCGGCTCAGGACACAGAAGATAAATTGGGCGTGGGATCCGGACGACGCGGAGATGTCTTCAGGAAATAATCAAATCAATGTGTCTAATCAGGTAATCAATGCCGGCGACGGCTGGCGGAAAAGGTTGGGGGGCAACTATAGTGATGTTGCGTCAAGTATGGCAGATGTCAGATACTGCCGACTCAACGATCTCTGTTGCGGATCCTCTCATGCGGCCATTAGTCAAATAAATGCTGTCATATCCATCGGAAAAACCTCTAGAACACTGTTGCGTCCCCAAATTTACCTGCTGTGGCATTAAAAATAAAATCAAATGATGACGAGACATTTTTGGGGCGGCGGGGTGACTACTTACATGTATTTTTTTCTCTTTTCCCTCCTTTCTTTTTATGAGCGCACGGCAGTTGACTGGCTAATTAGCTCGATCCATTTTAATACCCTCCCGAAGGAGAGATTTGGATTGAGGGGGGTGACTTTGGTGGCAGGTGGAGGACACTGATCTCCCTAATGGTGGAGGGATATATATGGCCAAAATACTTTTGATGTATGAACCCAACCTGATAGCATTCATGGAAAAGGAAAAAAAAATGGTTTGACCCGGCTAACCCTATTAACCAGATAGAGCTGAAGATTTGCACCTTTAATTTATGAAACAAATGACTTCTATGACCTAAAACCTATGTCCTTGTGAAACAAGGGCCACAATTTTTACTTAACATGCGGTGAAGGGTCAGGTGATGGTCCTTGAAAAAAAAAAGACTTGAATAAATCACAAGTGAGCTGTGTTTGATGCAATATTCAGAGGGGTTTTATATTGAGTGGAGCTTTTCTATAAAAGCAAAAAATGTAACAAAGCAGCAAATCCTTCAGCAAATGAATAATGAGAGGGATGTAAGAACAGGATGTTTGTTTGAGTTGTTGTGTTATGCATCCAGACGTGCAATCTTGAGTAAACACTTAGAAAACATACAATAGGGAAAAACAGGATGAAAAACAAAATACACCATTGCTGTCAACGCATAGAGGGGAGGAAAAAACACAGAGACACATCCATGTAAAGAAGCCACCTCGGTAATTGGAGATGACTTCTCTTTGACTTTAGAAAGCACTTTGGGTACGATTGTGTCTGCGTGTAAGGCAATTACTCAAAAAAAGCAGGAAGCACAGGGAGGAGGGAGGACATGACAGTGCAGAGGGTGCATGCTGCTGAACTTGGGCTGGGGCGAATACAGTAGCACAGGAATAGAGGAGGGGACGGCAGCAGGCAGAGTGGGCAGAGGCATTGCTTCAGTACCTTCATGTATGCCCTGCATGTCCTTTCTCGTTTTTGAAGCTTTTTTATTAGAAAAGATGAAAAAAAAAATAGAGACACATAATTTGCACAAGTTCATGAGCTTGAGGAAAGGCTTTTTGTGTAGAAGCAAGATGAGGGTCAATATACAAAGTAACTGCTGAATGAATGATCCAGCCGTTCCCCATCTCTTTGTGTCGCTGACCTGCTTACCTGCATGTTCAAGTGCAAAAGTGCTTCAGTTTTCACTTGTATTTCTCTCTTAAAGCCTCCTTACACATCATAGAAATATAACACTCAGCAGAGAATATCTATGGCTACAAATGTACAGGAACTAGTCGGTCACAATTTCAATTCTAAACTGAAAATTGATATTGATACCACGTGTCTATCTTTTAAAGAAGACTGACAAAGACCATTAGTGCTGAAAATAATGAAAATAAAAACTGAAGTGACCTAAAAATAAAAATAATTAAATCATGGATTTACAGTGCCATGAAAACTGATCTCTACTCCATGTCAGAGTCTAAAATAACACAATAATAACTGCGTCTTTGGGTTTTGTTAGCTTTCCTGACCTTGAAAAAAAACAGAAGGAAACGCATGCTGCACTATTACAGGAGATGTATATTGACAGAGTTTTGATTATATGATAGGTATCATGATTCAGGGGTTACAATTCAATACACTGTATTATTTTTTTGTATTAATGTATTGAAATAATGTTGCAATTGCAATTAAAAAAAATTGGTAACACTTTTTGTGAAGCCTCCATCATTCTATATAAACATACTTATAATGCATTATAATCTGCTTATAGCACTGCATAATTGTAGTTATAAGCATTCATTAACATTCACAATGCTAAAATAATAAATTATAGGACATTAAAAAGCATTTTCTAATGATTTCAAGGTCCAATATCATATTATTGCTGCTCACTCATCCATGTCTATGATGCATCATAACATTATTATAATGCATTACAAAAATAGTTAAATGTCTACGACATAATAGATTAATACAATTATAATACGCTATGATCCTTGCAAAAAAAAGTGAGTGAGTGACCAGCAAATATGATAGTTTACCTTATATGTCAGTATGAAACACTTGTTACAATTTTTGTTATAAAGCATTATGAATATTTATGTATGTGAGTGTTTATAACTATAATTATACAGTGCATTAAGTAGATGTTATTGTATTATACGTATGTTTATAATACATTGCACAGAAAATGCCAACTTTAAATATAATTTTAGGAAAATTTTCATTGTATAAAGAACACACCACCATATGCATAAAATGGATATTTTTGTACACGCCTACACCTATATATTACTGAATTATTTTGGGGAACACTGCTTCCCTTCTACATTTGTCATAATTAACTCGACAGTGCAGAGCGAGGCAGCAAGAGAGAATTGGCAAGAAAATGACTGCAGTATTTATGTCATATATATTCCATTAAGAGAAACAGGATTTTCGTGGAGGTTACCTTGTTGAAGCTCCGTCCTGCAGAATCCTTCTCGCTGGGTCTGAGCTCCTGCAGCTGAGCATCCAGGATGTCCACCAGCTGCTCCATCAGGCGCACCGAGGAGCTGACGTCCCCGGCGAAGATGGGGCCTTTGGTGTGCTTGGCTAACTCGTTGGCCAAGTTTGCTGCATTTTCACCGCTGCGGATCTGCAGGGGGAGAGAGTGAATAATGTTCACAAGAATGCAAGACGACAGACTTGGATGGCTTCTTTACAGCCCTGTTTCTGACATCAAAACACACTTGAATGGGTCCTTGAAATGCCAGTTATGAAAAGGGGGTTTAATGTTTTCTTCTTCACGTAGGAGAAGTTGCCATGGTGGCGGGGTTTTTTTGTGTGGCAAGTTAAAAAACAGGTACACAGAAAGCTGCTTGCTTCTTCTAATTTATACAGTTGATGCCTGACATACCCTTGCCTGTGCTTTATGTGTACCTTGTTTTTTGCTGATTTTTCTGCTAGAATTTTCCATCACATATTTTTTTTTTTTAATTCATTTGACTTGATGCACATGCTTTTTAACCACATTTTTTTTCTTTGAAAACAAACACATTTAAGACCTCTTTTTTCGCTGACAATGCAACTTAAAAGCTAATTTCAATCTTTGTATCATGGATGTATATCTATAATTTCGTCTACCCCCTCTCTGTTTGTAAGAAACACATTCCACTGAGAAAGAAAGCAGTGAAGCAGAGTTCATACAAACCTTTTGGGCTACTTGGTTGACCCAGTGGGAGGTACAGTTGCTGAGATCAGGGCCCTTCGGGTGCCAGGCCCCAGTGGAAAGGACACATAAATAAGAGGCTGTGCCTGAAAGGGAAAACAAGAACAGAGTAGTCAAGTTCAATCAAGTCAAATCAAATTTATTTTCACAGGAAGTCCTTTACGGGGCAACAAAGGACAAGGACACGGATAAAATGAGCAAACTGTAAACAAACAAAAATATTTACAAACATGCAAATTCAAACATTTCATACAAAAATAAAGCCAGACAACTTCTGCTTGTGTATGCAGAGAATTATCAGCCCTGAAGGATATATTGCTTTTTTAATGGCGTCAAAGGACAAATTAAACTGAAGTAGTTGGATACGGTACATACCAAAAATAAAAACACATTTTTTTCCTACAGGATTATTTCTGAAAATAAATTCAGCAGCTTGCTTCTGTTTTTGCGACAAATTGTCAACATTTTTTCCCTGTCCTAATTATCCCTGTGTCTGATGAACCCTGAGCGCTAACACGATTTCACACACAATAAGATGAGGGATGCATGTCTCCACACACGCTGCAGGAAAAACAGCTGAGCCTGCTCCTCTGCAACACAGCCATTACAGAATGCTAAATCATGTTTCGACCTGGAATGACACAGCTAAAAGCTAACGCTATGATAAACTGCCTTCACTGAATCCTTAAACACTGTCTTTGACTGATGCTCTTTAGAGATAAAAAGTTGTATGCAACATTATCTGACAGATCTAACAAACTCTGGGATGTTCTCTGGAGACGCCTCAGGTCATATTGAAAGCAGCAAGCACACAGCCCTGAGGAGAGAGGAAGCCCTGTTTACCTCGTGTTCCCTTGGGGCAAGGTCGCTCCACGAGCATGCCCCTCTGGGTCCGAGGCCACATTATGGTTCTGTTCTCCGTGGCCTCGCAGAAGCGCTCGGGTGGAGGGAAAGACTCGAGAGGAGGAGGGGAAGTAGTCTGTGGAATCACAGGAGGCGGCCTGGGCGCTCCCCTGCTGCCCTCCTTGGGCCCTGTTGTGGTGGTAGTGTTGGCCACACCCCAGTGCGCTGTGGTTGTTGTGGTGGAGGTTGTAGTTTTCGGAGGCGGAGGGGACATGGTGACTTCTGAGAGTGGCGGAGCTGTGAAGAGATACAATTTACAGAGGCATTATATTTCTGAAGAGCACATTATGTAATGGTGAGAAAAACATTATTCCCTCCATGATTTGTGCCATTTAATTCTCTCTAGACTACATATTTCAGTATGTATTTCAGTCTCTAAAAAAAAAAAAAAAAAGTAGTGCTGTGGTTTAAAATACAGGAAGACAAGCCAAATGGTAGTCTGACCTGTGGTTGCAATGTGAGGTCAGCTAATTAGTGTGGCACCCCCGGGGCGCATAAATTGGACTATATGAAGTATATAACAAAGAATACTTTGGCAGGTTTTCAAACCTTGACCCTCTGTTGAACAGTTGCCCTCATGTACTACTAGATCTTAACGGCGTCCCCGGTAACGAACATCCCTAATTTTTTCTCTCAACATGTTCAACAATGTAATGCTTATACATCCAAGTATCCTGTTGTGTAAATTGCTGTTAAGTGCTTTGTGCAACAAGCGTATTTGCATTCCCGTGGACTATGGCTTATCCAGCGCACTCAGTCTGCAGCGAACAAGACAATAATTACAGTAACATCCTCCTGCCTGGCAATCATTCTTGCCTAGGAGATTTTGTGGCATGGCTGATTAAATTTCACTAGAGTAACACAGAACCAGTATATGTAGCCATGGAGCCTGAACATTCATTTTACAGTTGTTTCTTGCTACAACTCATACTCTGATAAAGCAGGTGTGCAGTAACTCATGCAATGCCCCGGGCAAAAACAATATGTTTCAGTCCCGGGAAAGGAGAAAATAGTGCACTCCTTACATTTAACATGAGCCACTAAGGAAAAACTATAAAGACATTTTTCATGTGATATGCCAGAGAAGTGTAGGTAGCAGCGTAATTACATTTCATAAAAGTTGAACATAAGGGAGTTTCATAGATGAAATGTTGATAAACACTAACTATTTCATATAAATCTGCTCCCCTTCTCCAAGTACAAAAAGAAAACATGACCCCCCTCCAAAAAAAAAGTATTTGTTGGATCAGCTATATCAACCAAAAGAGCCTGATTGGAATGCAATGTGCATACTGAATCTAATCGCATTTGAGTACTTTGATTTCCTCCATTAGGCTGCCTGTAGAGCATGCAGAGAATGTGAAGAGGTGCTGTTTCACTGCTTGAGCTGAGCACAGTCGTTCTCAGCAGTACAACCGGGAGTGAAAACATGGAAGAGACAGAGCAACAGAGAGTGAAAGAGAGTGGGGAGTCAGAGGCAGGACAGGGGAAACAGAGAGACAGAGAGAGAGGGGGTGGATGACGGCAGAAAATAGAGGTACACACAGAGGACGATGACAGGAGGATTCAGAAACAATAGGGCTAAGCTGGAGATGAAGAAGACAGTTTCTGTCTTCAGTGGATTGGAGGAGAGGCAGGCTGACCCCAGGCAGCAACACCTCCATATCTATTGCCTCCATTGGATAATCGCTCTGGCTGATAGCACCGACCCCCACCCCCCCAACACACACACACACACTCCCGGTACACACACACACACACACACACACACACACACACCACCACTATCACTATAGGCCCCACGGTGTGGATGAGAGGCTTCAGCACAGTCGAGCTGAAGGGAAATCGTCTTTGAGGCTGGCTGCTACCTGTGGCGAATTAGGCTCTATTGACCAGAGGAGATGACTCTGTGTGCTCCCTCCTGTTGGGGGCTTTAGAACTCCATACACACAAACACACACACACATACACACACACATACACACAAGCAGGTGACATGAAGGCGTACACAGCTGACCGGCTGTTTTGACACTGAGCTGAAGGCAGATTTGGCTGGCTGGCTTCACCTCAGCCTCCTCTCCTCTTGTCCCTCCTCCCCTACCTGTATCCTTTTACTCAACACAGTGAAATTCTCGGCTGCACGGCCTGTCACAGCGGTTGAGAGACAACCTGTGCTTAGTGTCTTTCCAGCACTAGCATTTAGCTGGCTGGGAGAAATGCCTGTCTCTATTCTGCACCAATACCCTTTTATTGCTGTAACCCTTGTTTTTTCTCGCTGAGAAGACTCACAAAGGTGAAAGCAATAGCCACAAAAATAGAAGCTTTGCAAATTTCCAGTTAAGTTTACAGTATGTTATGTTGCAGCTAATGGGAATGTGTGTCAACATAGTGTGTGAATAATTATCGTTTCTTTTTAAACATCTGGGTCTGGGTTGCTTGGCAAACTTCCAGAAGATTCTCAACAAACTGCGGAGCTCTTTATAGGTTTCTTATTTCCAAAGTATGAAAGATGATAAAGATATGAGATCTCTCCGTGGATGGGGAGTTTAGAATGCAGACAGAAATAAAATGAAAATGAATCGCTGCTCGACAGCATGATTTAAGATAAAAGGCTTGCAACTACAGCCAATAAATCAAAGAGGCATCTGCTGTAATCCAAGCACATTCCTTTAGCATGTCAACTAACAACTGTATCATGTCTGCACCCCTCACTCAAGAGCCCTGCTTGTCATGGCTCGCTGGGATGTTGAGCTCCATGCTCTAGTTACAACATGTACAATTAAATCTCTTTGATGTTTTTTATTTATTTTGTCACTACCTGCTGTCAGCAGTGAAACTATGGGGGTAATTAATGTTGGGCATGGTTAATACAAGGCTAGAACTAATGTGTTTGGCTCTCCTGAAGCGTTCCACTGGAGAGGGCTTGCGCCACTGTAAACTGGATGCGTTTGGCTTCGGGAACGTGTTGCGGGGTGGGTTTGCTGAGCCAATGTCTGTGCTGCACGAGACAGAAAAGCTGCGCTGGCATTGCTAAACATAGTCTTTCTCAGCAAGCATCATTATAGAATATGGCTATACATTTAAGAGCTTCATTAACAAGAAATATTATGAAAAGGACATAAGCGAAAGGGCTAAAATAATCCTGTTGGGAGTTTCATTTCATGCAAACTAATCCTCTTTCCTGTGTGTGAAAAAGAGGCTAATGTGAATGTCGGCCCTACTTCCCAGTGAGCTTCGTGCATAAACAATGCAGCATCTCTGACCACTGCTGTTCCTGTGTACATAGTGTGTCAGCCAGTAATCCTGCCAGCAACACAATAATCCCATTACCTTTATGCCGTAGCTTGGTTTAATTTGATCCAATGAAAGCTGGGAGGAATTAACCCATAGGTATTAAAATGGACACTCCTCTCAGGCAGTCACTTCTTCACAGAGATGTCTAAGTGGATAAGTTTATAAGCAGCCGCTGTGATGGATGGGTATTGATCTGTTGGTAGTGCTGCTGCAGCCTTTTCCATACCTTTTGTGATTCATTGCATGGACCAGATTTTTCTGTTTTCCACTGTGGCAACAGATGCCTGACACAACTGAATACTTTCTCTGTGCAATATTCCTTTGATTATGACAAAAGAAGCAAATCCCACGTTTGGGCTATATAGCGAAACCAGGACAGGATCCTTGATTATTATGTCTCTGCTGCACTCAGCCCAAGGGGAACCTTCAATTAGCTGTCACAGAGTGTGAGCGCACAGAGTGATATTCTCCAAAGTACCGCCAATAGTCGGGACAGACTTATTCATAACCTCTTTGTGTGATTCGACGCCCACACATTGTTGCACTTGAATGTATCTCTGTGGTTCTGTTATTACCGCTGGGGTTATAGGTCTGGGATTGATGAGAGACACTGAGACTGGAATCCAGGGGAGGAAAAAAGGCGAGAGGAGCATGGCTTGCCGATTGTTGTCAGAGCACATGCATACACGTAAGCACTCAGGAACACACACACACACACACACACACAACACCCACGCTCAAACACACACGGAGCCCAGATGAGACTTTACCAGGACTCAGTAGTCATGCCGGGATGACAAATGAAAACCGACAGCGTGTGTGTCTTTTATATTATGCTTAATGGCTTCACTTTCAGTAGGCACCGCATGGTTGTTCATCAGGGTAATGTTTCATACACATTACCAGGTGCTGTTTATCTTGAGAGGGAGGGGAAAAAAAAGGTAAGGGAACATGCATTTAGCATTAGCTTCAGCTAATTTGCCACGTGGAAAGTTAAAAGAATTAATAGCTCTCGCTTGTCCCCTGCTCTATACCCTGATCTGTCATGGAATAATCTCATGAAGATGTGAAGCAAGGCTGCTTAGGAGATTTACCTCTTTGTTCCCATCTCATAGGAGACCCTGCTAAGGTAAAAGAATAATGTCTTTTGTACACTGTGAAATGTGGCTCCTGGGTGGTAATCACCTCCTAATGGAAGAGGAATAGAAAAGTTAACAAGTCAGTCGAACCTCAAACAATTCAAAGTCTGTTTCTGCCATCAGAAGGAGGGCCACGCTCAGGGGACCAAGAGAATCTAGTGGATGGAAAATAAATGAATAACCCATCAGCTTTCAAGTCATTCGGCTCGGAGCGTAGGTTAATTGAAATAAGGTGTTGAACTGCGAAAAAACAAAGTGTATATTATTTCCTCTGCTAATTCTGCCGCTGGAATATCCCCGTTTCAAACATGCATTTCACTCAGTCTTCTCTGGATGCAGTGTTGCTTCTGAGTTCATATGGAAATGGGGCTGTTCTTGAGTATGAAAAAGTGTGATGATTTATAATACGTTTGTGATGCATTTTGATATCTACCAATAATAACAATAATACACAAAGGAAATTGGATTACACGTCTTTCACTCTGCGCTGCATTTGTAGCTGTGGAGGGGAACATGGCGTATGATTGCTTGTGTATCAGCAGTAAATATGAAGAAAGCTGAGTGAAAATTCGTATAATTTCCCATGAGTCATGTCCTTGTGAGGGTGTGTACAGTATACGTCCATGTCTTAGGGAACAAAACCTAATAGCTGGATTATGTTATTTACTGCTGTCTCCAATATTTCTCTTTCCCACAACACAAACGCATTGATTCATATGGACAAAGGCAGGCAGAGTGCACTCCCACACACACACACACACACGCGCGCAAACAGACACGCTTATAAACACATGTACACATTCATATACACCCTCACACACCGAATGACACCAAAGTATAGAGAACAGACACAGCAGCTGCCAGACTACAGCCTGCTTTTTTTCTCCTTGCAGCTTTCTCTGTACTGTACGTGCCTCAAATTTCAAGCATTAACTCTAAGTGTGCCAAGCAGACTGATATTTAATGCCGTGTGCACAGGAGGATGTCTAGTTCAGAGGTGTTCGTGTGCTCACACTTACAGATATACACATACATGAGCATGCACAAGTCTGTGTAACACTTAAAGCATGCGCACAGATTAGAGAAACACACGCAATAATCAGGCCTGTGTGAAATAAATCTCCTCAAAGGCGTGTGTCAGGGAGTGATGGGGGACCATTGTGATGTCTGAGTAATAATTCTTTTAATACGCCTTGTTTCACAGTCAGACTGTAATCAAACAAGAGACTGTGGATCCCCTTGGCTATAGGGCTCAGTGTAACCATAATCACCCCCCCCCCCCCCCCTCCTCTCGCTTTTATGTAAAACAACTCTTTCTGACATTCTAAATCATAACCTCGGGTTTGCTGTTGCCCACATACTTGTACACTGTCAGCGAAGATCATTTGTCTGCGCTGTGTAAAGTAGTTTTACATCGACGGGTAAGACATACCAGAAGAAGTGGTAACTAGCAGCCTGGGAGTCTGAGAAAACATTTACCGGAGGTGTGTTTCTGGATAAGGGTGAAATGTTCCTCCTTGTCTGGCAACAACTGGCCCTCGTGTCCTACCAGGAGCGGCAGAGATTGTGATCAGATTTCAGAAGAAACAGGTGACCCCCCTGACCCCATGTGCTGAACGGCCTTTACTGCCACCAGACACTGGGTGGTTAGGTATTATCCCACGATGTAATATCAGAGACTTTGTGAACAAGACTGTAAATCCCCATCTTGGGATTTCCCCTCCTTTTTATCGCCCCAGTTAAATTCACCTTTACATCGTAACCAAAAATGAGACCAGTGGGTCAAGATGTAGACGGAATAACGTCACAGCGTGTCATAAAATGGCAGGTAAAAAAAGCAACATGGGAGAAATAAAGAATGGAAGTTGGCATATAGGGAGATCCTGTAATCCGGCAGTAAAGAAGGAGGCCTTCCGCTAAAGATACACTCCCCAGAAGTGCTCTAACAACCCAGAAATTATTCCCAGTTTACACAGTTCAAAACATTATCAGTAGGACGGGCAAAATCCTGAAAAGCCTTTAAAGTAGGGCTGGGCGATATGCCCAAAATATTATATCCCCTTAAGGTCATTTCTTATCTCAATAATGATATTTATCAGGATATAACCTGAGTTTTTGGTATTTTAATAAATAGTCTATAAGTATATATTCTATAGTCCACCCTTTATAGATCGCTCCCGCTTCACTCCCATGTACAAGGATCAGAACATAAAGGGCTGTCCGAACGACATAAATATTGCTGCAACGCAGTAAGGCTTGCTTGTGTTTTGCCACTGTGATAGAAACTATATAGAAAAACATCTATAAAATATACATTTGTATATCATTTTGACGACATATAGCTCTACTTTAAAGGGGACATATCATGCCATTTTTTGTTTCTACTAGAACATGTTTACTTGCTTTACAGCACAAAAAACACAATTTTTCTCACACGGTCACCACGCTCTGTCTCAAACTCTTCATTTTAATGGCTGTGTCTTTAAGTCCAGTCTGCTCTGAGTGGTCAGTGTTTCTGGGTCTTCTGCATCTGTGCTCAAAGACATGGAAATCTAACTTTTTACAATATGGGACCTTTAAATGCGATAACAACATGAATTACTTGTTAAATTAACCCGTCACTGCTACCAACACTGAAATTAAGGGCTTTAGGTCAATTTGAGGGATGCATAAATTCTAGGCTGTTTTCTGCTGATTGCTATGTACAGTAGGTGTTTGACTTGGCCCGGTGCTGGCAGGCTTGGCTTGTGTAGTCAGTCAACATTAGTGTGATCCCGACAACAGCCAACAGGAGTTTAGATCAACAGGAAAAAGCGTGAGAAAGAACCAGAGAGAAGTTGCTTATAACCACAACTTTCACTCAAATAGGTGGTTTGCATCAGTAGCAAGATCTGGTTAAAAATGTCTGCAAGCACAACAAAGTCTTTCAAAGGAAAAATGTCACTTAAATTTAAACACTGTTATAAACTGCTCCCCCAGTGCACAAATATTTCTGAATGACAGCACTGGGTAGTGTGTGATCCCTGATCTTCATGTGCGTGATGGCCGTCTTTGTCCTGTTGTTGTCTGTGTGCAGTTTCCCAGAAGGCACAGCTAAGGATTTACTCAAATCCTGTCATTTAGTGTGCACTGCTGTCGTTGGGCATGATTTGAACAGTCTTTAGCCTGTTTTCAGGAGAGGAGCCAAAATAGACGCATATAAGTGTAGACACGCACGCACCAAAAATGCGAATACCCAGATGTAAGGCACAGTTCATGGATGATCATGGAGGAGGAGGACTGTGAAAAAAAGTGGGAGTCGACAGGCAGAAAAATAAGAAAAAAAAAGAGATGAGAGGGCGAGTGAAAAGAGAGACAGACGGACACAGCGAGAAGACTAAACGCAATAGAGAGATAATGAAAGAGAGAGACAATAAGATGGAAGCAGACAGAGAGAGAAACGACGAGAATATGACAGGAGGACAGAAAAACAAAAACAAAAAGGGTGATTTTCCACATCAATACAGTCTCCTTTCACACCGCTGTGTCCACTTGGGCAGCTGACAGGGGGTTGGCGGGAGGGAGTGGGGGGGTTGTTGTCAAGGCAAACAAACAAATTGGCCGTTTTTAACACATCCTGATCCCTGCTCCTGCACCACTGGCGAGCGTGTAGGAGGAAGAAGTCTCTGCCATTTTACTTGAGTACCTCAGATGGCTGTGAAAGCTCGATGTTGACGTTTAAAGTATCCATACCTCTCCTCCTCTCTCTCCGTTTTCCCTGCTTTCTCTCTAAATGTTGCCATGCACAAGTTGACCTCTATGTAAGCACCGCAGAAGACAGGAATGAATCATAGTGGTGCTTATTAGTGAGCTGTATATTCATCAGACTATAAGAGGTAGGCTCTCTGGGGTGACTGCTAATGCATGTGACTCAAAGTATCTGTAACAGCTGAGCATTTGTGCATTGCAAAGCACTTTTGTAACACACAAACTACAGGGCATTGTTTTGACCACATGCAGAGTTTTGTAAGCTAATTGGCAAGTCACGCCAGTGAGCCCTACCTTATAATTTCAAACAAATTGGGTCATTCTCTTCCTTACGATCCCCGCTCGCAAATGTATAATTTGAGGGTGCAGCAAAGATTGAAATTGTATGCAAATGTATTGACATTTCAACAATTAAAGAGGAGGTCTTGATTTGTGTGGGTGTTAACTGCAGCGCCGGGGGCTCTTATACGGAAGTGATTCAGAATCTAATTTTGCGACAGGGGATAAATAAAAGGTTTCTGAGGCTCACCTGTGTCCCATCGAGCCAGTGAATAGAGTCTGTTTGTGCATGCTTCTGGTAAGAAATAGATTTTCATATGCTTACTCGGTGGTTTGAGGCCAAATATAAGAGCTTGGCATGTATAAACGGTCCATAGAAATGGCTTCATAATGAGTTTTCTCTGGGAATACCTCATTTAAATCAATTTAATCATCTCATTTACAAGTTGCGACAAAGGAATATGTCTTTTTATGAGCTCCTATATGCAAGAATGAGAACAGGCATAGAGCTACGGGTAAATGAGTGGATTATGGGGCTGCTGGTCAAAGCCAAGAGTGGGACTTACTGACCCATTTAATGTCCACTTCCAGTGGAGCCGCATGCTGGATGTGACCCCATCCACTCGACTGTAATCCTACAAGAGATGATCTTGCCTCAACACGAGCGACGTTATTGGACTTGACAAGAACCCAACTGTCTGCCACACAGAGTCCCAACATCACTTTGATGTGATTGCATTCCATGACGGAGCGAATCATGTGAGATTTGTTTGCGCACTTAAAAAATTTAGAAAAAAGGGAGAAGGATTTGCAGTGGACAGTGTTTTTCTTCTCTTGAAAAAGGAAAAATCTTTGCAGTTTCTCTTTTACTTTGAAAAAAAGTGAAACAATTAACACAGCTCTAGCATTTACATTAATATTTAGCCATCCTCTGTTGTGCAAACAATACTTTCTACATCTGCTAAGCTTTCACATGTGCTCGTGGTGATTTGAGCAAAGCTGAAATGTTCTTTTCATTTTTTTTCTTTTTTCTTCAGCCAAGTGCTGTTCAAAACACGTACCTTCAACTTTTAACTCTACAAAAGCATTCTGATGGCTTGTTTCAGTGCCCAGTGAAGCAGGCACTGAAACGAGCATCAAGATATCACAGAGAGGGCATCTAGTGACAGCCAGAAAAAAGTGCCATCATTTATGTGTCAACATCAGCCATGTGGGAGGACAAGTTTATTGACATCTTGATGATCATCCTGGACCATTCTCCCCTGCACTCATCGACTGCGACTCAACATACATTAGTCAGCAGCGGGGCCAGGCTCATGTCTCATTTGTCAAGGAAGCAGAACAGGGTCCTCGTTGACGTTAAAATAAAGAATACAGTGAAAATACAGAAGCCCTGAGGAGCAAATACAGTATGTCAGGCAGCATGTTTCTAAACATAATCTACAGGAGGGGAATTGGGCTCCTTTGGGTGCTTGGGAGGTCTAGCTGTGAATAAACAATTGTATAGTATGTTTCCCACACACACACACACACACACACACACACACACACACACACACACACACACACACACACACACACACACACACACACACACACACACACACACACACACACACACACACACACACACACACACACACACACACACACACACACACACACACACACACACACACACACACACACACACACACACGCACGCACGCACGCACGCACGCAGGCAATAACCGGAATGTAGTCTCATTTCAGGGCGGATCCTGTTAAATCTCCTGATTTCTCTATCAGTAATCAGTGTCCATTCAGCAAATGAACAAATCAATTGAGCATGCAGCCTGTCTATACGACGCTCATTCCAAGAATCCATAACAGCTAAGCTGCAAATAAAGGCTGTTGCGGAGGCTGATGCCTGACTGCTTAATAATCAGTTTACTGTATATAAACACATAACGGCATGTAAAGACATGCTCCAATTTATTTATATTATGTAGCAGAAAAGGTGATGTGATGATCACTTTTATAGCAGCTGTGTGAATGCGCCGCTTAAAAGCAGCCCATCTGAATTCTCTCTGTGTGACATTACTTTTTGGGCATGACTAAAATAAGGAAACACCTTGCTGTAGCATATTCCTCAACTGCTCTAAATTTACTTGTGATGTGCAAATATTTAATTAAGAAAATCTGTGTGGTATCTGTCTTTCTGGCAGGGGAGGAACTTCAAACATGTTATTCAGTTGGAAAAATAAAAAATAAAACTGTCTCTTCATGATTGTAGCAGTGTTCTACTCACTGCTCCCTCTGCATATTAATTTTGCTTTCCAACCTGGACTTGGTTCTTTGTCACAGAAAAGCTCGCCTTGGTCAAGCCAGACTGATGCTGTTCCACTGTCTGAACCCAATTTAGCAGCCCCAGCCCATATCCTATCAATACAGAAGTTGGCGATGAAACACATTAATAAATATTGAGCTCTGTGATAATCTGTGGAATAGTTGCTTGACCTCCATGGCTCATCACTGACTGCGTAGAGCATTACGTGGAGTTAGGACTCTGGGTGTGGAGGGGATTAGGATAATTACTGTTATTATATTCTCAGAGTAAGGACTATCGCAGGCCTAGGCTCGTCTCCCCTCAGCTCATGACAGCTAAATTAAAAACATACGCTGCTGATGTGACCCTGGATGATTGATCCTTTCCCCCTGTGTCTACCATCTCCTTTTCTCTTAGACAGAACCTTGAATCTTCACACTCTGCCTACAGAGTGTGAAGTACTTTTTTTTTTTAATGGCCGATGGAGATTTGGAGTTTCAGCATCACTTGGGGAATGATCTAACCTTGCCCCAGGCCAGACTTTGCACCTGTCCGGGCATGTATGTTTCCAGGGGTGAAAGTATATCTCTCTCTCCCTGTCATACTCTTTCTAAAAAAAGGGATATGCTAGCAGGGGTCCCTTGAGCCTTAGCACCAGGGACTCAGGGAACGCCCGGATGGTAAACCTCCCCAAATCCCCCAGATACTGATCCCTTATGATATGGTAACTGGCTTCGAGGTGTTGTTTACCACAGAGCCCCACTCACTTCACCCTCCCGAGATGCTTTCCTACACTCCAAAGCTTCCGTAACATATCTAGCACATATTAGATTCTAAATTAAAAATCGGTCAGCTGTGACACTTGATACATAGATGTGAAATACCAAAGGAATATCAAAGCACACTTGACAGCTACTAAATTCATGATTTCAGCAATGCAATTTCACAATATTGTCTGGGAAATACATTATTGGGGGGGCTGGGCTCTTACCATGTGCTGGATCTGGTGGGCCGAACTCCAGGTTGTATCGCAGGATGTAAAAATTATTCCACACATAGAGCTGGTTATCTCGCGGATTGTAATCCACAGCTGCAATGTACTGGTACTGGTTGGGAAAGTGGATATCAACGTATTCCCCACGGTTCTGTTTGGTATTGTAAATGTAATCGATCAGGCTCTTGCTGACCTCGCTTTCATTGTCTTCATAGGTGGAGCGGACCACATAGAGTACTCCACAAACCATGAAGGCATTGGAGGCTGAGCGCTTATCATAGGTGGTGTCCCAGGTAGCCTCAAAGCGTAGCGTGTAAGGGTTCAACTGGCTGATTACGATCATGCCGTTGTTCTGCTCGGTGGCGTAGATCACCCACAGCCCGTTCTCATCTACCGCCAGGTCAATGTCTGTTTTACCGCCCCACTTGTAGGGCGACGTGTCGTGGTAGTTGGCGTTATTGATGATCGCCTCACCACTTTTGATTCGAGTCCGCAGGTCAAACTTGACAATGTTGCGGGTACGCTCCTTGTTGAAAAACACGGCGCCGTCGTAGACCACAAATCCAGTCCCATCCACCCGGTGGGGCAGTTTGTAGGTGATGGTTTGCCGGGCATTTTGAAAGTCATCCAGGGAGGAATACTCAATGAGAGTGTCTGTCCTGTAAGGAGTCCAAGGCATGAAGTAGATTTTGTCACCAGCTTGCAGTGGGTCTTTGCACCAGGCACCAGCTTGTTGCTCCGCTTCAAATAGAAAGGAAGGATCACCGACAGCTTTCAGAGTCCCAGGACAAAGAAAAACTAGTAATGGAAGAAGAGTAGAACGAGAAACAGACACAGGTTAACATGTGAAAAATAAAACCATACAAAAGTACATGTAATGTCCATATATTCTCTAATGTCCTCATTTTGTTTTACAGGTTGTCCACGAGGAGTGGGGACAGACACACATTAAAGAGTGGCCAAAACACAACTAACAGCTATAGCCAATATTCACAAGCAGTATAAGGATTTTGGTTTTGTGCATAGAAAGAAAAAAAGAAATAGGAAAGTTATTAAGCATAACGTTTAAATATATAAAGTAGTCTGAAAGAAAAAGAAGCTTGGCCTCACAGACATTTACTGTTGGGAGTAGAACACAAATGAGGGGAAATAGAACAGAAACAAAACTTAACGAAACAATTGGTCCTGTAAACAAAAAAAATGCAGCCAACTAAAGTCACTTGGCAACAGACGGGAGAGGTTATGAGAGAGCAGGAGTCAGCAGAGTCTGCAAAATGTTTGTGTGTACTTAGACGTGTCTCACTTACACCAGCTACTCTACGGTATATACCTGAGAGGCTTGTCATTACGAAGTGGTGCAAATGTCACAACCATTAAAATTTAAAAAACTTTCAATAAGGGTCTCTTGAGGTGTTTTGGTTGGTGGTCTGGGGCATAGGAGGCATAAGAATCAACAGAGAAAAGAGCAGCAAGTGGTCAGGTGAGAATAATGGGGAGAAGAGTGAGAAGGGGGGCGGGCTCGGAGAAAAAAGGGACAGTAGAAAGCAATAGCTTGAAAAAAGGGCCAAGAAACACTGTTACCATGGCATGCTATGGAAAAGGGTTTGGAAGCCAGGCAATATGAGATTCGCTGAGTAGCAAAGCACCCAGGGAGAATGAGGAGAGGAAGCCCTATGGACTGCAGCCAACACGCCCCCATTTACATCTTTTGGCTGCTTGTGTGTTGCTTTTTTATGGCCAGCCTCACTTCCCTTGTCGCACTACACTGGCCGTTAACATTACAGTTTGGGGGATTCTGAAGATAACGTCTGTGATGTTTGTAGGGGCCACCATGGGAAAATAGGTAGTTTACAACCAGATGCCACAAAACAAGGAGCTAGGGTTTGGATCGTGTCTGTTATTTACCTTTTTGCTCCACTTCTATTTTAAGCGTTGGAAGAGAGAATGAAAGGGGTGCAAGGGGAAAAAAAGAGATTAATATGAATTAACTGTCATCGCTATGATTACATATGCAGAAACATGTTATGAGACATGGACAAAGACGGGTAGACCTATTCAGAAAAAAAGAAGGAAAGTTGTGAGAAAGGTGACATACAGCTGGCACGGCCCTGTCTCAGAAAAGGGGTTGCATTAGAACATAATTAATTGTCACAATTGGTTTATGGCACGGTGGTGGATGGATTTTTATCTTCTAGACTGCCAACTGCCTCCAATTACAGCAGTATTATTGTGTTTTGCAAATGGCATAACTTCAGACATTAACAAGTAATAATCTTTGATTTTTGTTTGAAAGATCGGCAGACACTGCAGGGATTCACTTTAACATGAAAATTAACAGGAAAGTCAAGAGGAAGATCTCCCTTTATTTTTAAAATTGTCAAATGATTATAGGTTAATAAAAACAGACTCTCAGCCCTAATGTGGATACTACAGCAAAGTGTCATTTACTGCATAATTTAAATGATTCATGTTAATTATAATTTCACTTAACATGACTCTGACTTTGTTGACCAAATTGCTTTTGAACTGTGGTCTGTTTTAATCCACCCACCACCACAGACCTAATTTAATTCCATGATATAGAAAAACAAAATCACTTTTCTTCTATTAAGTTTTTATTGTAAAATTGAAAGTGTAATATAGAGTAGTAGATAACTTATTTTATATTTCTATGAAATGCATGTAGATTTGAATACAATTAAGATATCAATTTACAATTCTGCAGAATGCAACATCTGACTAATACCTGCAAAAGTCTTGGCGTAACACTCTAGTCTTACTTTATAATTACAAAGCCACATGAACACAGAATTAAACACAAACTAACTGTGGCCTTATCAAGGAAGCAGGTAATCAGTGTAATTCACTGGAGCCAAATACATTAATATAGCTGATGTCAACTCACTGTTGAAACGTGTGTTTAATTCCAAAGTACAACACTGCATTGCACTTAATTTGTTATTCTGTGCTGCGTGATACAAGCCTGCTTTAAATTAGCCAACATGTGCACATTCAAACAAGGCACCTGTGCTAAGAAGCATTACCAATTGCATTTCTCTAAGATGTTAATGGCTGATTTATAAAACACATCATGAAAAGAATGCCATGTGCGTTAGCATTGCATGAAAATCACCAGCTTAGTTTTAACTGCAACAACAAGGCTAAATATTTCTAGACACAAATAACTAATTTACAAAAAACTATTCAGAAAAGGAGAGTTTCTGAATAATTCAATAAAAATTTGTTGAGTTTAAAGCCTAGGTCAGACTACAGGTAATTTCTTTCCCAACTGGGACGGCTCAGATAAACAATAGGTATGTATGCTGTTCAATCAGCACTTTTTTGAAAAAATGTGCCTCCTTTTACTATGTGTCAAGACAAAGCTCAGGAAAAACATTTTTTTTATGGCATGGCACCAAACCTACAATATATATTAAACTGACAAGTGTAGTTTATTTAATAACATTTTTATGAAACTTGGGCAGATTTCTATAAAATTATATTTACTTTTAAACACATTTTTTCAACTTTATAGCAATTGTTTGCTGATGGGGATGTTAATCTCCCAAGTACAGACTGCAGTGTCAGTTCTTTTGTGCTTGATCTACACTTCTATTGGCTTTTGTCTTCCTCAGATTTCAGTCTCGGATGGCTTCACAACACAAAGGCTCGACCACAGCGGGCCTGTGAGGATCAATGTTGAAAAATTAAATATACACATTTAGGTCTAGTGAGCACTGTGGAATAATGTGAGAAATCATAAACGTTTCCCTTTGATTCCTGTAACCCTCCAGGTCCAGTTGGAGCTAGTCCATAATACAGTTTAAACCTATTGTTATTGTTGAGTCTGACCTAGGCTTCAGTGGCAAAAAAACAGTGGAAATTAGAGATTCAGAAGGGTCCATAAATTAATGCACGCCATTCTGCAGAAGAAAATCAAGTTTGCTGCAGCTAACTAAGAGATCAAACACGGATAGGAAGCAAACAAATTAACAAAAGTTAATTTCTCAGAAGCCGTCTCAGCCACATAAAAGGAAGAGGCGAGAAGAGGACAGAAAGAGATGGGGTGATGAAACCTGAAAAGAAAACGAGAACACATGACGGAAGTCCTGATGACGTTAATAGAAATGTAAAAATAGAAATAGCAATCAGTGTGATCAGAAATCAGTCAGTGGATGAAGAGAGTGAGTCACATAGGCGAGGAGATTTCCTGCAGATTGCACAGGGGAAGGGAAGAGAGTCAGTCACTTTAATATTGCAACATTAAAACAAACAAACATGAGACACATGCCAACCCACACTAACCCCAAATACTCTAAACTTTCTCCACTAGACTTTCTAGGAAACTCCTGCTTTCAATGAACTATTACTAACCCAATTAAAACGACTATTAGTAGTTGCTATTATAATCAAGTGTTACATCTTGAGATGAACGGATGCCTGCTGTCAACTGCAGGCTTCAATTTAAATTAAAGCATCATGTAAGCTACACTGAATAAATAAAGGAAAACAAACTGAACACAAAAACAAAAACACCAAAGGGGACCCAAAAATCATGCTGTTACAGCTTAACTTCAATTTTCATAATCTGGCCATCACTGTCACCTGGAGCTGGGGGTTTACTGGCAATAGAATGCGATGAAAAATGAAAATATTAGCACTGAGGACTGTTAATGCCCACTGGCAGCAACCCTACAATTTTGCAAGAATAGAATAGGGATGGCAACTTTTCTGCAGCATTTTTTAAAATAGCTTGCACAGAGCAGCCTGCCTGATTCAAGCAATTACGAGAGCCAATTCAGAGGGTGACTCGATGCCAGGTGAAGGCAAAATTTACATCCTTGGCTGGAACATGAAGATAATGCTGCTAATGAGGGCAGTTCATGACAAGAACCAAATTATGAAGCCAAAAGGATGAAAATGGTGGAAATGTAGGCAACTTGTTGCGAAGGCCACTTGCACAGAAGTGAAAAATCCAAAATTGCTTGTGTGATTATGCAAAGGCTTAGACAATGGAACAAATTAATTACCACATTACATTCAGTCGGTGATAGAGACGGAAAACAACTGTTTATCATATTATGTTATTAAACTGCTGGTTATATTTCATGGCACAGATAGACTTTGAGGGGCAGCAGTCACTGGTCAAAATGAGGACACTGTCTGCGGCCCCACCGCTGAGCAGCTTAATGGGGATTTAATATGTTGTCTTGCAAAACAACTTCTCAAGTCTTGTATTTCAGCAAATCCAGGGGATCCTAAGCTCCTGAACCACTGCAGTGTTTTTAATCACAAATCTCTGTATTTGGCATATGATCTATTCCATCCGAAAACTAGAAAACTGGAGTCTTTGCTATCCCATCTGAAAACTGTGTGGAAACGCTCAGTAAATCTTCCCCCTATGATTGCCTTTCTCTGCGTTAGTCTGACTCTACAAAATGATCTAGGGCATATAGATTTTTATTTTCGGGAAGAGGAGACACAGGATTGGTCAGAAGGGAAAAAACATAACACGAAACCTGCCATTAAATCACAATCTATCACAGTTTACAACAGGACTTGATTGGGAAAGGCTGGATTGGGCTTGTGTGGACTGGATCAGACTGGGAGAACACTAAGCACTTACCAGGGCAGTTGCGATACGATACATTCTGTGTTCTTGGTCCTATTCTGGTTGGGCATGGACCTTGAGAAGCAAAAAGATGGGGCTACAGACATGCATGTTTGAAACTGCTTGGAGTGAAGTGACGACCTGTTTGGAATTTTTGTTAGATAGACTTTGCCAGGACTGAGAGTCCTTGGGCTGAAGTTTATTTTTCATCACACTACGTAGGTCTCAACTGTTTCCTTGGTGCAAGAAGGAGGCAAAAGACAATCATAACAGTGGGTGGACATGAGTGCACCTTGAGGCTAATCCTACTAAGAAGGTTTGAGGTAACACAGCAAGACATGGGATCAATACCTCACTTAACTATGAGGAGAGTATAAAAAAACCCCAGAAAAGCAAAGAAAACAAGCGTTTAAAGTAGAAGCTACAGGATTTAGCTTTGCTAAATAAGGTGGACTCAAATTCTCATTATTGCTTATTCCATTTTAATTACAGATCCTCAAAGCTTCTGAGAGGTTAACCTTTAAGTTGTAATGAGTTTCACCATCTAATGATGTTCACTAATGCATTCTGGTTCAACACTGAGGGGAGCAGTGTGGACAGGTATACTGGTAATGAGCAATGGAACAGAAATGTGTTGAGGGTTCATACATCCTTTTAAGAGTAAAATTCAAGCACTTTCAAGGTACCTAAACCAAAAATTCCAAGACACTTGAAGCCTTTATCCATCACATCTAAGTTGTTACTGTAAATACATACACTATATAATAACAGAATATGTTTATACCCACATTAATCAATGTATTTTGACACTTTTTTTAAAAAATCAGATGATTGTATGCATGTATGATCATGATAATTTAATGATTAAAAGCTTTTCAGAGACATCAACAGAGGACTTATCTATCTATTAACTAACTTAGCTCTTCTCCAAGAGACAACAAACAAATATGGTGAAGGGATTTTTTCCTTTTTAAATATGAAAAGACTTTGGGTGACATAAGTCATTTTGTGGATGAAACACCAGATTGTAGGGATGTAACGATACCTCACAAATCGATTCAAAACGGCGAGATGAAAAAGGAATTGCATTTCTGTTTTTTTAAACAGCAGATGATGCTTTCTATTCCTGACTTCCCTTGTTCAACGTCCTACTTCACTCGGGTTAGTAGCTGTATCAAGCCAGAAAAACATGGCTGCCGCAAGTAACACCATCCTGAAAAAAAATGAGTTGTAGCAGCATTTGTCCTTTTTTTAGCGGAACAGAGTGGAAAGCCGCTTCAGCAATCTGCAATACGTCCGGTGGAATCCAATGTCAGGTCAGAAAATTAAATGAGTGAGAAAATAACAAACAAGACAAAGAACAGTGTGCTTTGTTTATGTCCAAAGAACTCAGCTTCTACCTGAAATGTAGATCTGCTGATATCCCTCAAAAAAGCATGTAAATTGTGGCCTTTGTTTGTTCATTTGAAGACATTTTCTTTATTTGTATTATTCATGTATCTATTTGATTTGGGACTTGTTTTGAAATTCAGTTTAATTTATTAGTTATTTGATGAAAAGACAGTTTCAGTTACACTTTTACAAACAACAGAAAAAAGCACTGTTTAGCACAGATTATACTGAAAAAGGATCTTTTATCTTTGTATATTTTGTAAATACTCTTCTGAGAAACAACTTTTTCACTCATAATTTGTCATTAATCAAAAACCCATTCGTATCGTGAACCGAGTATCATGGCTTGCATTGAATTATGAGTTGTGTGTATCGTTACATCCCTGCAAGATTTTGCTGAAAATCATTCATTTTTCAAGCCCAACTTATTCTAACTATTTAAATTAGGCATTTTTCAAACTTTGTGTTCCTAAACTTTTTGTGTTGAATATAAGAAGTACTGAAGAACAGAACATTTTGAGAAAACAGATCCAAAGAAATCAGTGCACGACATACTGATTTGAATTGAAGCGCTGCCAAATACTATCTTCCCATCACTCCCACCGTAATTATTTCAGTTTCACCTGATTAGTGATTCTGGCAATTCATCTACATCTTTGTCATTAATCAGTCTGTAAAGGTTACATGGGGGAATTTCCTTCACAAATTGCAAATGAACATGGCAGCTTAAAGGACAAATGGGGAATTTTAATTCAAAGGGCAATCTAAAGATTGTTTGGGCGCAATGAATATTTTAGCATCCAAGGAGCAGACAAAATGTTAACACTATCTCTTTAGATGAAATATTACCTTGTTGACTTACGAGTGGAGCCATTCTGTTCTGTTACATAATGAAGCATCTGTTAACGTATTTCAACACCTGTTGTATGGATGTATATTAAGCCATCAAGGTGAGCTGGGTTTTGCGCCTGATAGACTTCTCCGTACAAGACTTGAGTAATGAGACACTCGCTTGCCATCATGGAGAGTCAGCATGACTTCCTCTACCCTCCTTCTATTCTGCTACCTCATAACCAGACTCGTCGAACGGCTGGAAACACGGTGAGCACATCAATAATAAAGGCGGTACAGAAAGAGGACCAAAGGGTTTCACAGGTCATATTTCATGAAAAGTTCATGGTGTGACACAGATGGAAGAAGAGACAGAGCAAAATGGTGCTGAAAGGTGTTGCACACAAAGAGAGCAGACTGTCTGGACAAGGCAGGAGGAAGAAATGAGACAGGATATGGTATGATGCTGAAGAGAGAGACAGAGGGCAGGAGACGAAGAGGATGGGAGTGCAGGGGGGGAGGGAGAGTTTTCAATTCATGACAGAAGGGTCAAACTTACTGTAGGGCACACACTCATACTGGACCTCCAGGTACTTGTAGGTCCCTGGGCAGGGGTCAGGGAAGACATCTGAACCCGTGATCACAATGCACTGGGTCCGATTGTTGCATCTGAGAAGGGCGAGAACAAAGAAACAAATTTAGCATCAATGACTCTAGTGCCTAAACATATCCATGCTAGTTACAAACAAAGAATATACTCATATGAAGTCAATGCAATCTTGTATTTTATGCTCCATTTTAATTTAGCTCGTTCTTTTCTTTCTGTCCTTTTTTTCTATACTTTTGCTGTTTTTTAAATGTATTTATTAGTTTATTTAACAGGGACAGTGCATGGCTCTCAGCTGTACCAGAATTAGCTACGAGCTAAATTTCATCTGCAGTCCCTGGGCAGGAACAAATAACATAAATCTAACACAAACAAACAAGCCTTTCAAACAGCAACAAGAAAGTTTCACTCTTAAAACAGAATACAACACAGGACAACAGCAAGAGTAAAATCACAGTATTAAGACACAACACAAAACAATGTTAAAATACAACACTTAAGAGATTGCAAAATAGTGAGCGAATGTTTGAGTTTATAGTTGGTGACCAATTATTCCTAAACATTTAATCCAAATGGCTATAATTTAATGGTTTGATTCTGCAAACTGTCTTTTTAATTTAGAATTTCCTGTTTAATTGGGTTTTCCTTTTAATTGTATGTTATAAATTCTGTTTAATGTAACGTACATTGAGTAGCCCTGTGTATTAAATATGCTAGATAAATAAAGCTGCCTTGCCTTGCATTGCATAAATACGAAAGTACAAAAATGCAGAAAAACACATTCTTAACTTGTAGGATCAAGCATAATTTTGGCTTCCAACGAAAATGACAACAAGATTACTGATATATCATTATGATTGTGCCACATTCTGTTTCACAATGATGCTCCCGTGTCGTCTTGTGTTACAAATCCAGCGCACCCCTTGCCTTTACAGCAGTGCACTTTCCCTAAAAGCCCAAACTCAGCCAGGCTGTGGCATGTTTAGCTCAGCTTGAGCCAGATGATGGAAAAATAGAGCCTTTTTGGTCAACAAAAAGAGTAAAAACATGGAAACACTTTGGTTTTAAGGAGTCTGACAAGAAACAACTAATACGGAATTATATTGAAAGTTCATCCATTGAAGGAAAATAAATGCTTTATGTTTCCAAGGTCAATATTGATTATGATTTTTGCCATAATCAAACAGCCCAATCTTAACAAAGAAGTGCTGCTGTTACCAAGTAGCAAGGCTATTCAACCTTTTAGCAAAAGAACAAGCTCCACTGCCTTTCACTCAGTGCTTGCCCATTGGGTTTTCTGGTTTTTCTATGTGAACGGTGTAAAAGAAGTCCTTTGTGTGCTGTGTTATTCCATGTGTCCTTTTCAAGAGCTTGGCTGATCCGTCTGAATGCGTGTGAGTCAATGAAAGAATCCAAAAAGGCTCTGTCATAATGCAATATTACCTGTCTCGTCAATAACTGGTCTACAGTGAATTACATTCCTGGCTTTTTGAATGAGTCAATTTTTTTTTTTTTTTTGCTTAATCTGTTCTTTAACTTTTTCCTAGAACTAGCTACTGTGCATGTGTGTTGCTCTCTTGTGATTAGAAATCTGTGAATAAAATTTGGAATTAAATGAAATGTGCATAATCAGCACTAATCAATTCAACAAATATCGGTGGATAAGAGATAAAGCGTTTCAAACCAGATTACAATTGCATGAGGACCTCACATGATTTTAGGATCTGACCCCCCACTTCTATAATTGGTGGGGCCCATTTGCACGGGATAAACAAAGTCTGTGTTCCACTCAAATGTCCCAACTTATTGATTTGAGCTTGCTCCTTCTCTGAATGGGTCTACATGCTGAGTGGCTAGATAAGGCGCTTGAATTTGCAGCCAAAATGCCACCAAAGGTCTTATTAATGATTTCTACTACAATTCCTTAATTCTCAAACAACAAGAGCAGAAAATACTAATTAAGGCTTATTAAAAATAACAAAAATCTGTTTTGTGATGGCAAAATGTTTGTCATTTATGCTACATTGTATGCATTTTGAACAGAGACGACCTATGTATAATTCTTAGAATTCACACAGAGGACCTTTATATAGGTTTTTCAGCTGTCACATATATATATTTTTTGTTTTTCATTTCACCAGCCATGCGAAGCAGTGTCAGGAGATAATTTCGGTCACTGCCTTTAACATCTGGAGCGCAGACATGCTAATTGAGCCCGTGGTGTGCTCTGAAGCTCGGGGAATTGCAGGTGACCGCCCTTTCGCTGTACTGAAATCATGATAATGACATCTATACCCCCAGCAAGCCATCGTTGCTACCAAGGGGACTTAAAATTCCATTGGCAACGTGAGGAGCCGGATCAATAACTCTGTTCTGCTGATTTAGCAGAGACCAGAGATAATATTTGTTTCTTCTTATCACAGACCAGTGCACCCATTTACAGCAGATCATTGGAAAATGTATTACTGGGTGCGTTCTATTGTGCTTTGGGTTTTGCCTTTGTTTTCGGCCGCTGAGGTAATCACCGCTCTGTGTCCAAATGTTATTAATATAATATTAGGTAGCGCAGAGGAGCAGTGGAGGGTTGCTTACTGTTGGGATGTATAGCATTGAACAGACGCAGGGGGGCTGGAAATTGTTTAGGTTTCAGAGTGAAAACAACCACATTTTAGCTGCATACTATGAGCAAAAAAAAATTATTCAGCAACTTAAACAAACGGCTCCTGTGTTCACATAAAAAAACACTAAATCACAATAGCGGCAGGGAACAGAATTAGCCATTACTTTTTCCTTTTTTTCCCCCAAGCAAAAAGCAATTCATCTCCCTCTTCCTCCTGTTCTGTTCCTCCCAATCAGCATGTATGCCAATTAAAATAGTTCACACATTTTATTTTTCAAATACATTTGAAAGAACGTTTTTAATTTCTGCAAAGGAAATAAAAAGGTTTTTATTCTGCTTTTGGTAATGTTAAAGCACCGTATTATACCACAGAGCTATAATGACACATATTTCCGTCTATATCTGTGTGTGCATCTGTGTTTAGTGGACGTCTCGAGAGGCATTTCAATTTATTAATGACCTTCACGTGTGATAACAGATGAGAAAATCAGCATATTGTATTTGTTTTTATGGAAATGAATTACTGTTTTGGAATTAAAACATGCACCTCATGCTGGGCCCATAATACGCCGCTTGTTTTTGTGGGTAATATTTCATGACTCTGCAGCACTTTCCATATATTATATGGTCACTTTGATGATTCTGTCCCCTTGCTCATGCATAAGCATATCATGCAGGAGCAATATAAATTACAGTGCTTTATCTAACAGATTCCAATGAGACCGGGAAATGACTGCCTGGTTTATATTAGGCATATGAAACAGAATGATATCAAAAATAAAATTCATGACACTAATGAGACATAGGGCTGCCATCGTTTCTCAGGCAAATGTATTAAACAACAGGACATAAGCACAGGGGGAAAAACACCTCATATTTCTTTAGAAACAATGTTGACATAAGTGTTGATAGCTATTTCTGATATATTGCCCTAATTTTAGAGCAGTGGAACAGGAGCGCCCTGATCTATGGGACTGTGTGACTCTGATTCCTTCTCATCTGTGAAACCTTGGGCCTCTCCTGAGACCAATTGAAAAAGCCCTAATGACTTCTTCTGTGCATAGTCGTAGCCCTCAATTTGAGAGAGAGCATGTAATTGAAATTCTTCCCATAAAAAGTTCAGCATTTGGGCCTGCCAGGGCACAGGTCTCAAAGTGCACGCTAATTAAATACATGTAAAATATGATATCTCTCACTATCTTTTGATAGTCTGAGGCTATATAGTAATTAATCATGTACATAATGAATATTAAGTCAAAGGAAGCTTTTCTCCACTTTCCTCCAGAGTGAAACATTCTAATTCTATAAATACCATCAGTGCTCAACAGGATTTTTCTGAAGAAAAAGTGGATTTATTTTATCTTGTAATGCAAGAGAAAGAATAATTAGATAGTTGGAAAAGTAGATCCATGTGAAGTAAAGGGCAAGTTACCTTCTTTTATTTAGAAGTATCATTACTCAGTTATTTGGTAATATTTCTGAATTAGCTCATAAGGAGAAAATATATTTTTATTTATTTTTGACAAATTGGTATTTAACAAAGTTTAAAGTTTGGTTTCCAGAACCCCACATCCTGAACATAATTTAACTAAGATTAAATTTTCATCTGTAGTCCCTGGACAGAAAACATCTCCATTAAAATAAATAATGCTGCAGTTGCAGTATAAAAACACTGCTAAAAGACAGTATATATAAGCTGCACAAAATTAAGACACATTAAATGTTTGTTCATGATTGGGTTAATTTCGCCACAAATTCATCTTGACTTTAAAATCATTAAAGCTGCAGCACTCTCATTTAAATTCCACACTGGCTAAAATCCTGAAGCGTTATTACTTTATGATATATTTCTTAAAAAGTAACAATAAGAAAACTAAAATGAGGGCAGGTTGGAGCTACTCTCTGCTTTGATTGCCTCCATTTCCCCCGACCAGCCTGTTAATCACGCTGAAGTATTCTAAATGTAATCCCATCACATCTCTGACCTTTTGGGAGAGGCAGACATCAGTACAATTAGGAGTGTCACAGAAAATGCTGCTAGGATTTGATGCAAATCTCCTTTAAAAATGAGCACTCCCTGCTGACAGCGGGAAGGGCTGCGATAAGATGCCAACAAGGTGTAACTGATAGCACTCCTGATACCATGTATCCACATGCAATTTAACCTTTTCCACCGCCATCATAAAGCATGTCAAAGGAATAATTGAACATGAAGATAATGCACTAAATGAATAATAAATTGGGCTTGAGAATAGAATATTCGACAGCTTCTAATTCCACTAACAACTGTAGTACTGTAAGGTGTAAAGCCTGCATAAAGCATACAAGACTGTAATCTAGATATGCTACACACTAATCCATCTCAGAGAAGGCTGCTGTGTACAGGAGAGCTGCATGAGCCTAGAGGTACTCTAACCTGTGTACATTTAAGCTTGAAGTCATTTACAATTTATTAATGCACTTCCTATACTTTTAAATAAAAGAGATAAAATTATTTAGTGAAGCAAATACACTGGTCAATATTAGTTTATTACATATATGTTATTAGCAGACATGTCAGCTAAGTAACAAAAAAAGTGCAGAAATGATCGATATGTTTGAAATTCAAATTTAGAAAAAAACATCCTCACCATTACATTATTCGTTTTTCCAACAGAGAACACAGTTTTTATGTCTCAACTGAAAAATAGCTCAGTAAATATATTGGTCAAAATTGACCGATATGAACATCTAACTATTGAGTTTTTAAAACTCTGAAATATGGATTGGTTTAGGCTAGGGATTGGAGTTGATACGATTTTGTTAATTGTTGTTAATTCTGCTAATCAGTTCGATTCTTTATCAGTTCACTTCCTGATCAGTTTTCTGCGAAGAAAGAACTGTGTCGAGGTTTTTAGCATCAACGCAACTGTTTTATTATCTCAGAGTCTGAACTCACTGTCGATGAAATGAGAGAATATTTTGTACAAATTCGTTTTCATTTAGGTTTTTGTTAGTCAAAGAAAAAAATCTGCTTAGCCTGCTGCGTGGCACTAATGTTACCATAACAGCATATTTATCCTTGGTAACGGACATGCTGCTCAGTGGAGAGCACTCATGTGTAAAGTGTCAAATATGCAGCATTCCTGGAGTTTAAGCTTGTGTTTTGTAGAGAGATGTTTCAGCATAATGCTGGTGTTTTCATCCTTAATTAAAATGATCATTTTACAGACATTGCAAGCAGCACTGCTGTCATCTTTTTATGTGGAATAAAGCTGTTTTCTTCCTCTCCTCAGTGACACCTTCTTGTTTTAAAGTTTCCAGCAGTGTAGACATCATGACCATGATCATGATCTTTGTTTTGCAATTCACAACTGGGAGAAAAACATGCTGGCATTGATAAATGGACCTGATAAGCTTGGAGGCTTATTATTCCGATGGACTGAACTATTTGGAACCAATTCTCAACTGGAATGATGCCTATCCCTAATTTTGGCCATACAAGCCAGCATCGGTCTGGTTTAATATAATTTTGGAGACAAAGGATTGGTCTATTAAACCAAGAGTTGGTACTTTTTTATGGTTGCTTTTGCATTTCAATGCACTGCTTTAAAGTTGAACCAGTACAGACATTCATCTCATGATGTGACACGTCATGTGCTTCTCATGTGATATGGCCAGTTTTAACTAAAGTCAAGATGCTCCTTAACTGCAGTGTTTGGCCCCCACTCGCTCAATTTTCTCTCCCACAACACTGAACAAAGCGTTCAGGAAGACTAAGCAGCCATTTGTAATTCAGAATATAAAAAATAGCATCAGCAGCGAAAACAATTGGCATGTAACTGGAGGAGAAAAGCGACATGAGTGAGGGGAGCACATTACAGAAAAAGGCACAATCTACTTCCTGGTGCTCCCAGTTTGAATTTCAATCAAATTAGCGTCTCTTAAACTCAAAGTGACCCGTCTAGCTCCATTTCATCTGAAATGCTGATGAGGTTCATGGCACAATTATCAAGGCAGACATCTCTCTCAAGAGGCAAGCCTGTTGATGGCAGACAGGCCATTGAAAAATTAAATCATTTCCAGGGCCACAGAATGGCAGCAAAGGAAACAATCTGTTGCAAACAGGCCACAAAACACACACACAAACACACTGCTGGATGTATAATCACCTCCAATATCACTATATTTAGACCGTTTTCTAAAGGGGTGGCCCAATAATGTGTCAGGAAATAGGTCGTTAGAAATTAACCATTAGCATCCTGCTTTCAACTTTAACTCTGAGCCAATATCCGGGTAAGAGATCTCAGAAATTTTTGTAATTACTGTCATATGCTTGTGTTTATGTTATATTTACTGGAGCTGCCCATGGTGCTCAACGGGGGGATTCCAGCCTCTTACAGACTTGGGAGGAAGGCTGTCTGACTCACATCCGTCCATCTCACCTATTGATTTTCAAACAAGCAAAAGTATATTGCCATGCCACTAAAGTCAATGGAAATACTAATGTGACATTCTGCAGGTCTAAGTGTGACCTTTATATGACGGCAGAATGCATTGTGAGCACGCCCACACATGAGACCAAAGCTACACAGGAATGGTTTAAAAACAACAGAGTTAATGTCCTGCTGTGGCCGAGTCAGAGTCCAGATCAAGAACCGGTGGCTGGACTCAAAATAAAAGCGAAGTTGACTCATGACCCCCTGCAACCCGACAGAACTTGAGCAGTTTAGTGAAGAATGTATGTGGAAGAATGCAGCGTCCAGATGAACAAAGCTGATAGTCGAGACTTTAACTGCTGCCAAAGGGTGAATACCTATGCAATTGCATATTTTCCATTTCATATTCATCAATTAATTTAAATCACTAGAGATCTATTTTCACTTTCACATGAGAATCGTTTTCTGTTGAATCAGAAAAAAGGCCAATGAAAAACCAAGAAAAGCCAGATGAAATATATGATATGCACATTTTGTACATTAAAATGTCTGAAAACGTCAAGATATGTTACATACTTTGTTGAGTTATGTACTTGTTTATCCAAAGTGTTCCAAACCTAAAGAAAGCTGTAATTTGAAGTTTTGTTCCCCATTGTGCATGCTTAACTATTGTGGTTTTCTGCTGTTTCCTTATGTTTTTTTTCTTTTCATCTAGTGTCAAGCCACATTTTTATGATCCGCTTTTTAGATCTTGGTCATTTTTAACTACATATTTTAATCAGATGAAGACAACGATTCCCATGATGCCATGCTACTTCATGAAATCACTGTTATCGTTTTAATTGAGATAAATTACATATTGTTAAGACAAAACAGTAAAACAGTAAAACTTTATGTATGGGAGCTCTTTTAAACACAAGCAGAAGAGATGATATTTAATAATTATTTTAGATGTTGGGTACAGTATAAGATAAAATTCATAAACTGTATGTACAAAGGTATAATTTAAAGCAATGTCACTGCACACGCTATATTAATACTACTATTAATATTGTGAAATAGGGTTGGGTCAAATGGCTAAAATATCTTAGTACATGTAAGTTTATATTGCAATATTGATATATATCATGATATAGTACATTGTCGGGGAAATTCTATAAAAATTCAATATGATGATAAAGCAGTCCTGCACATAAACTTTGCCCACAATGATCAAATATAGAAATATTAAAATGATAGCTAGCTCATGTTGCCCCACCCTATTGCCATTGTAATATATCATGATATAACCAACATTTTAATTAGCCTAAAGGTATTATTGTTATTTATTTTGTTGGTATATGCAGTTATTTGGCTACTGTGGACCACTGATGATGGTTTATATACTTTATAAAAATCTAGCACATTATCACCAATATAGTGTTGAGCACAGAGCAGTTTCATGGCTCATGAACTTGTGTACACCCCAAGCTAAATCTGGATCTTTATAAAATCTTAATCTGCTGCACTTTAAATAAACACTAACACTGCATGTGCAGGGAGGAAGAACAAGGCAGTGTGCTGTCAGGCGGCAGCAATGGAGCTCCTCGGAGAGCCTCGCAAGCAGTCTTGTCACTGATATAAATAGTGTAAGCAGCAGCATTTAGTCTCCAGAACTGCCTCTCGTTTATTGACGATTGCATGGTAATATTACTGGGTCATTTCAGCATTACAAGTCAGCTGTTAACAACTCTATTAACTTAATAATGCTGGATAAAAATCTGTCACATCGCAGCTGATGATATCATCGTGACAAAATAAAAACTTTCAAATACCCAGTGGAGAATAGTAATGATCCTTTTAATGATAATTATTAAGTAACTAGCTGTCCTCTAATTCCACTAATGAATTTCACATTGTCTGTTAGAGAGCCATCTGCTCTGATCACTGTCGTCATTGACATGCTCCTTGGAAAAAGCCATGATCCACAGGCCCGGCAGGACTCAGCCATGTTACATTACAGCAATCAATGACCTTGTTATTGAATACTTACAATGAAGCTCATCGGTCAAGGAGAAATCAATAGATGTAAGCCATTTATTCATACTGCATATCTTAATATGTTCTCTTTGTGACAATGATTAGTTAAGATGTGTCATTGTCATCTTTACTACTCCTCAAGCTACTGGGAAAAGGACTGCTGGTCAGATTTAAATCAATAAGCACCAGATGGTTAGTGCATGTACAACGAAATGTGTTAAAGAATAATAATATTCAAACGCACTTAAATTATACTTTTAATCTAGAAGATGTTATCTTTTTTGGTAAGAATGTGTTGTGGTTGCAATCATTATCATTATAATCAGAGCAGATGAAGAAATGTAATTATTAAGAACTAAAATCCTGAAAAGAACATTAAAAAAACAAAAAAAACAACCCCGCTGAATATTATTATCAATGAATTAATTATTTCAAACTGTACTGCCATGCAGTTTCACATCTGCTGGGGAGGTGTCCACGTGAAAAATTCCTGTACAGATTATCACCCACTTGAGTCGACTAATTGCTTGCAGCTGAATGTTCTAATTGAGCCACAACCGTCCTAAGGCTATTTTCATAAAATCATTGTGCTCATGAATATAATATGCCAGCCAGATATAAAAACAACTTGGAGTGCCAACAGGATCTATCAAACTCAGTGAAGCCTCAATCCAATTCTCCGCACTTCAGTACTACATTAATTTCGGATGTTTAAAAGTGAGCACAGTTTCCACACAAGTGCTAATGTGATTTTTCCCACACACTTAAATTAGAAGGCCAGGGTAATTATGGCAACAAATAATGTTGGCTCTTCAGTCCCTTCTTGATGGAGACTGTACAGTAGAAAATACTATTTTTTTTCTTTCCATACACAGTGTGTGCAGTGGGTTGCCCCACATATGGAACATTTCAGCAGGGTTAGCCTCAGCAGGAGCCAGAGCACAGACCAGAGTGTTGACTTGTGGAGAAGTGAAGGGCCCAGACCTTGAAACAAACATTGCATTCCAAATAGGCACAAAAAAAAAAAATCACCACATTTCTTGTTTGAGGATAATTATTTTTGGCAGCAGAGGCATTACATTTGCTTCTTATTTTAGTCTATTCCTGTAAATAAATGGACTAGCGATAAAAAATCACTAATTAGTCCCATATGCAATCTTGGGCATTTGTCAAGCTGTCCTTGAATCTATTTTCATGACAGTGGACTGTTTTAAGTTGCTACGCTGATTACACGCACTGCTTTTATATTAAATATAATATTCTATATCTATGCATATATATACGTTTATTTGTCTGGATGGACATGTGTATTCATTTGCATCCATTATAGCAATTTGAAGAAGAGTGATGTGTGCTTTTTCTGGTTCTGTCATATTATTGTCACACCATACAGTCCTTATACGTACATATAGTGTTTTATTAAATGTATTTTATTCCCTGCAGTATTGCTGTTTGTATGTCTACATCTCTTTGGTTCTAATAATAATAAAATGTATTTTTTCACACATACAAAAGAAAAATCTATAGCTTAATTTCACATAAATAATAGCATAAACCTACACTCACACTTTCCATGGTGATATATCTCACAAGAACTTTCACACTGACAAAGAAATTATCCATGTATGCCACTTTTGTATGCATAAATATATGCCAGTCACTTTCTTACATCAGTCAATGTCTTTTGGATTTCTTCCTTGGGTATCAGATGTGTCAGGTTCTTTTTGTGTGATTTTTGAACCCACGCGTCTGACTTTTCTATCACAAGAGTTTTTCTTCGAACACACATATTTCTCTCTTTGCTCTGAGTACAATGGCTCAGCAGTGACACTGAAATGCTAAAAACACCTTTAAAATAACATCTGAACTGCGGCCCCTGGCACTCTCGGGATATGCATATGAGGAATGAACCAGAGTCCTCTGCAGACGCTGGCTGGAAAGTGTTTCTTCGAGACTGTTTGGGATTTGTTGTCAGGTGGCTCCTGCTGGGTCAGTATTTGTGCTTCAGTGGACTGTTTTTGTACGAGCGAGGCCGAGGGCAGCGTAATACACAGGGCCACAAGCGGGGAGTGGGCAGGCTGCAGCCTTTCAAGACAGACAATGTGAGTCAGCTATCTGACTTCATCAAACAGGGCTTGACAATAAAACCCCTGAATACAAGGGCTCCACTGTTTTATTTCATTATTTTTTTATTTCCCAAGGTGGCTTGCCAGAGTTGCTGACGGTCTCATACCGTCCAATTTCTCTCTCTGTGGCACTCATATGTCATTCTATCCTCTGCACTTTGGCTCAGATGGCATCCCTATGTGACAACTGGTCTCATGTATAAGGTCTCATGTATACAGCGTTACCAGCAGAACCCTGCTGAGTTGGGTGCGTGCGTGCACATGTCCACGCACCTCCGTGGGTTTGTTTTCCACAATAAATCATGCTTCTTTGCACATGAGTGATAGCTACAGAGACAGTGGCTTTAAAATGTGGGACAGCTCGGTGGTCAGTGATCAATCTGTAAGTCGGGCCTGCCAAGAGACAGCCCTTAATCTGGCCAACAGGATTTACCAAAGAGCTAGTACAGAAGAGTAAAACCTTAAAGTTAAGAAAAGGCCAGTGGTGGAAGCAGAATTCAGATTAAAAAAAAGCAATACAACACTAAAGTAAAGTCCTGCAATCAACATTTTACTTTTTACTAGTACAGTTTTAACAATATAATCCACGACTTGAATTATCAAATTTAAAAGGAATTATTATACCTATTTCTTTTTAATAATTATTACATTATACCATTACACATTATGATTTATGCATCAACATGGAAGTTATTCTTAAAGGTTGTAGTTGGTTGGGCTGCAGCAAGTTTTTACTATTTTCTACACTGTGGGGTAGTTTCATCCTTAACAAGGGCAACATGTTTTATAAACTGAACATATGATTGCAGCTGGTAAATAATTGTAGTATCGAAAAAATGAAAATATTGGTTACTGAATTTTAGTGTAAAAGTGCTGCGCTGGGTCAAGAGAGCTTTTAAAGGATGGATAAATAAATAAATAAATGTTATTATTACATTTTTGTTATTATTATTATTTTTATTTCTAAAATTGTATTTGGCTACAGTATTTAGTTATTTTCACCACAGGCCAATGCTCCGGATGAAAAACATTTTGCACTGAAGTGCAAGATGTATAATGACACCGCATCTGGAATCCAAATATTTGATGCAAATTTGATAAAACATTTTTTTTAAATGTTCTGAATTAAACAAGACAATGCCTAAAATGTATTCCTCAATGTCAATGCCAAATATCCTTTCAACATCCCCACAATGAGTAAACTTTTCATATGAAGAGCCAGAGGGGGAGTTTGTGCAGCTGGCGATCAGCCATCACTTGAGAGGATAGTTCTGTATAATAATCATTTATGACTGGACTGACAACATATTAACTTATTGCCAAAAATGGATCAACACATTATGCATAACCCAAACTTTTCCTCTCTGTCTCTTTTGTTCCTAACACACACTCTGCCTGCTCTGCCGCCCCTCACACACGCTGGTAGACATTAAATGGATTTTGCTAAGAGCAAGTGGCTCAGCCTTACTAATAAGGCAAACCAAAGCTAACAGTGATAGACTAATGTTAGCATACTTAATCTAGAATGCACATTTGCAAGGTAATGTATTCATCACAGTAAATTACAATAGACAGAGTAATTACCTCCTGCAAGCCGTATCAGATCTGCAGTTTGTCGGTTGTGTCAAATCAGGAAAGAGTGAAAATAAATAGCTCATTGTTTTTGTGAATTTTGTTGAAAGGTTAATTTGTTATGTTCATATTTTGAAATGTGAATTTGATGTTCATTTTGAGTTCATTGCTATGCTCTCTGACTCTGATTCCTGCTTCCTTCTATTTATGAGCCCTGCTACAGCAAGTTCTAGTGGAGTCTCTAATTCTCTTTCTTTCAGGTTCAGCTGTCTCAGTAGGTGCTTACATTAATGTCTGGTAGCTTATTGAAGCTGACAGGCTACTGTTGCATTTTCATTTTTTTTTAAACGCCAAACTTACATTTAGTTTTGCTATATTCTATGAGTAAATCAATCCGATGGAAGCTGTGTGATTGTCTTTTGTGGAAGATTTTACTCCAAAAGCAAGGGCTTTAGAGGACTTTTTAAAGCACAGGATAACAACAGGAGCAAGCAGACTAAATTAAATGGTTGACAGTGGTCCATAATTGGCTGCTCAGGGCATCAAGGCAACCGTTACTGTTGAGCCCTGTCAAATTATTTTCTAATGGTCCCGTAACTTTGGCAGATATCTTATTTTGTGATAATTTGCTTCGGTACTGCCTTGAGTTTTACCTTTGTGACATGATCTTGTAGGCATCTGGAAGATAGCAGTTGATGTTCTCCATCTGGAAAGGGTCGGCGTCGCAGATCTTGTCGTCTGTTCGGCCATAGTTGGCACTTTCGATCATAATGACATCACTTCCTGGACACCGCAGATCGATGGGGTAACCCTCACAAGACAGCTCTCTCCGTACTAAGCCAAATGGCAGGGCAGCTCGACTAAACCCTGAGGGAGAGAGAGAAAAAGCTCTATCAGTGCAAATCGAACGGAGATGTGTAGCTGAGCTGACACAGAGGAAGACGGCATGAAAGGCAGAAGACACAGGATATCAGAGCTGGATGTGCTGGATATACATAAAAGCAGCATTTTAGTGCACATTCATTCCTTTTTATTTAAAAGGCTGTAAGGGGTTTAGCAGGACGAATCTATGTGGAAACTTGGACCGGACCACTTGCCTGACATACATCAGAATATTGAGTGAACATTTCAGATCTAAACCGCACCAGTGAGCTAATGGTGTTAGTATGTCATCCCTGTGTCTAACTGGTCCTGCAGAAAATCGATAATTGTCATTAAAGTCTATTTTGTCGGCTAAAATGTCTGTAGCACTGTAACCCCTTACGAGCATCGAAGCACAGTTAGCACACTGATACAATAACTACAGCCAGCAGCCAAAAAATACATAACTTCATTAAGAATTCACTTTGTAATGCTTTTTCTTGGGTTTTTTCAACATTGCTTTTCTTTGTCCTGTGTATCATTTCCCTATGAGAACCCACTGCCATCACACACTAGAGACCTGTGGTTTAGTCGCAAAGCTCATTTTCCTAAAAATAAAAAAAGTACAACAAGCATCTGTACAACATAAGTGTAATTTAATCCACTTTGCAGTGCTGACAATCGAAGGGCGGGCTATTGAGAGGGTGGAAAAAAAAAAGTTGTGTGTGTCTGTTGGGGAGGGTGTGGGGGTAGGAAAAATAGAAAAGAAATCAATATTGTGGCTTTCTGCTCTGCAAATGCGAACAATGCCAAAAGCCATACTTAAACTAAGAGTGAACTACATACATAAAGTCCAGCAATCCAAATACGGGGTATTTTTGGTCCGAGCAGCTTTCTACGGCTGTGACATGTCACGTATTAGAGGAGAGTGGCATAGAGCTTAAAAAGATTGCCAGCTGCCCCTCTGTGGACTTTGACTAAACCGCTGGCAGACGAATAATAACTACAGCTTCCTTCCGTGCAGTGCTGACTCCGTCACCTCTTTGAGCCTTTTAAATAATGGTCTTGCTACCTGCAACTTGGCTGGTTTGCTTGATGGCTATGCTGTTAGTGTTTCCAAAGCCTCTATTTCCCTAATGAGGTTTAGTTCACAGTCACAGGAGAAAGAAGGAAAAAAAGAGTGTTGTTACTACTTCTCATGCACTAATTTATTTGGCACCTGGACAATTCGGACCGATCCATATGTGTAGTTGTTTATAATTACAAAGCACTTTTTCTTTTCATGAGTCATCCTGTAAGATGTTCTTTGTGTGGCAACAGTTTACTTAAAGCTACTGACTTCAGCTCTGCTAAATTAGCCCGGAGTTCATTTTACCCTATTGGATGCTTCATCAATTAACCACCAATATAATTATCTTAGTCTGATTAAATGCTATGCTATAATGGCAGGATATTAGCATTCTGTATTGTGTCCCTCGCCAGGATATACTAGCGTGGTATTTTACAAAGGAAGATAAATGTCAGTTTGTATTGCCTGATCCTCCGTTTGTGCACCAATTAGGTGAAAGTCCTACTTCTAAGGAGCTCGGGGTAAACAAAGGATGGATCTGTATGGAGGACAGCAGCTTGCCTATCTAACCTCGATAAGACTTTATTTGTTTGGGAGCATACAATCATCAGGGAAGGATCTTTTTTCCTCTACTTGCTCTTTTTGACAGCAAACTTTCTCATGTGACCAATAGGCATGAAAAAAATAAATGCTTTCAAATATGATAGGTTTCAGCCATATTTCATTTTTGCAGCCCCTTTTCTCTCTGGAGTAAAAAAGAAACACTTAAGGTGATAAACAATTTATCAGAGATGTTGGCTTGAGAGAAAAAGCCCAAGAGTTAGTGGAGACAAAAGAAAACACGGCATGCAGGGAACAGGACTTGACAGCCAATCTTGAGTTCATGTCAATGCACTTCAGTATAGCTCCATCAAAAGTCAGCAATACAATGTCTAGTAACTAAAATAACCTATGTAAAACATCAGTCAATGCCACATTATATTTTCTATACTAGGAACATGACGTGAAAATGGCAGATTTATAATGGAGACACATCCACTGCTTTTCTCTCATCAGTTGTCTTATCAAAGGAAAGGACAGCTCTCATTGTCCACATATGGTGCGGCTGAGATATTTAAAAGCTTTAAGAAAAAAATATTGCATTAGCTCTGTAATCTATGTCACTGGGCAAGAAGAAGAAAGTTATATATATTATGCCGCAACAATAGATATATATTCCAACCCTGTCTCATAAAAACGCCCATATAAAGAAACTTTCTAAACTACATTTAGAGGGAAACTAATTTTCTCCCAGATAACGTTGGCAGTTTTATACACATGGCTAATAGTGTGAATTGAAACAAAACTTCTTGATTATGTTCAGCAAAGGATCATGGCATGGGTTACTTTTGTTATGTAAATTATGTTAGCATATAATGGCTATTGTCAACAGTTTGTAGTTACTCCTATGAGAAGTAATGCACTGGAATTTGTAGCATTTCCAAAAATTTTTGTCTGGTTACAAAGCCATGTGTGTCATCTATAGGCAGGGCAGGAGGGACTTTGAAAACAGGAGACAGATTTTTCTGTCCCTTTGTTACTGTTTTTTTTGGGGGGGGTTCATTGTTGGAAGTTATCGTCCTAATTAGAGTTTTTTAAATCTTAATCTTGTTGTTTTTACCTAATCTTAACCAAGTGGTATTGGTTTGTCACCTAACCAAGTGTTAAAAGTTTTCAAAACGGCTATCGTAAAATGTTAAAACGTGATGATATTGTATGCAACATGCTTAAAACACAATCACATTTTGTAAAATATCAAACATATTGTGCTAAAAAAAATTCAGCAAAACAAACCTGTTCATTACAATAGGTTAATCATGGACTAAAACATTTCTGTCAAAATGAAAATGAAAAGGCAATTTTGTTGTATGGGAATATATATGAGTATCTTCAATAACAAACAGTAATAGTATTTCTTTTCTATTTAATCGACTGGGTCCTAGCTTGTCTTACTATAGAGGTCAAACAGACTTCACATGGATCAATTAGGCAGCAGTTACATATAGCTTGGTGGGATACATTACCTTGCACTGGCCTATTTTGTGGCTGAAAGTGAAGCCATTCTTTAGCCATGTCCAAGACCTCTGAGCTTGATGTCCAAATCTGCAGCCAGACTCACTGATGCTGTGTGTCCCTGCAACACTGTTATAACACTTAAACCCCTCTGTAGAGCCTTGACAATCTCAGCTTCTGGTTTTATGATTTAGAACTGATGCCGTCTCTCTGCCTAAGTAGGGAAACAGAGACTGGAGCAATGAGGAGATAAATGTGTCCTTAAGAATACTGCAAGACTCCTACGGAAATGCACTAGTAACTTTTCAACCATGCTGATGACAGGCCCTGTAATAACGGTACATTTTCGTGTTCAAATCTCTGGAAATCAAACAAAATTGCCGTCCTCAAAGCACACTTTATTTGCCAGCTGGGTTTGTGCATCATGTACCAAAAGTGCGCTCGTAAACAACCTCCAAAAGCCTCTCTCCATTGATTAGGCCCGAGGCTGAACTACTTTTCACCCTGGTGTCGGATGGTATTTTTGGTACATGGTGAGATGAGTGACACAGACAAATCTATACAGGGACACCCTGTAGCCCAGTAAACAATAGATGTAAGTCCCACTTTCAATGGCTTTTTCTCTACTGTTTTTACATTTTTTAAATTTAATTTTAGAGCTTTCAAAGAAAATATCCTCTCCACACTGCAGCGGTGTAATTCAGCAAAATTATGTTCAATTACCACATTCATTATGGAAATATCAATTCGCCCAAGAAAAATATTTACATTGCTTTAAATCTGTTGTTTTAAAGAATTATTTTTTTTGTACAACTGAGGGTTTATGTGACTCCTTTAAACAAATCCTCTTCTTCAGCGTTCATACAGATTTTATGAAGACACCAAAACACCATCAATCACGTTCTGGCATGACAACACATCGCAATTACAACAGAATAATGTGATCACAGAGAATCTAACATAAACAAAATCCAATGCTTACTGTCTCACTTAACTAAATAAATTCATTATTCAAATGAGCCAGAAAAGTAATCATTATTTTGCTCATGGGGTCATTAGCATACTTATTCAAGGGATGCATAATATGAAAATTATTTACTTTCCATATGGTAACAGTAAACCATGTCAAGGGGAATTTAACATCCCGTCTTTGCACTCTTCCTGACAAGTCTTCTCAATCACATCTAGAAAGATCTCGAAAGTTTATTGGAGCACTTGTTGTGTCTTTTTACTTCGGAGCTTTCTATGACTGGGGAACAGGCTGCTGAGCAAACAAAATGGCGCCACACACTGCACACACCACTGGTGCATGAGTGCAAAGACAGAACCACATGACTGGGACTGAGAGGAATTTTTACTTGTGTTCGACTAAGTCTGTCACACATAAAAAACGGACTCAAAGAGAAACGCAGCACCCTCCTCTTCGCAGGTAGCGCACTCTTCAGACATCTCCTTGAAATATGAGATGTTATTTTTTCTAGCTTTGATGTACTTTCACTCTTTGATAGTGCATCTGAACCAATGACAAGGGCTGAGAAGAGAGATGCTTATCAATCGAACACCTGAAAAAGGAAGAGTTTTACATTCTCTGCGCTAATTAAACGCCAGGGAGCGAAGGATCAAGGGATAGTCAATCAAATATTATGTGTAAAGCTCAATCTTGTGACCATGGCAACATGGTGCAGCACAGACATTACTGGTCAGACCCTTATCATGGTCATGCTGACACTAATCAGGCATTCTGGTCATCCACCCCACCCACCACCAGCACTAGAAAAGCATTTTAATTCCTCTTCATCAGCTACAGAATGTAGCATTGAGCTGAGCAATGATCAGTGCCACTGCACAATAGCAAAGCAGCCAGTGCCCTATTCTTTTTTCCTTCACCCACACACTGAACTGACATTGCAAGCCTGGAAATTGTTCTGCATATTTGACAACCAACACACTGAAATTGCAAGTAGAGCCAATTTTTGTTTTGTCTGTTAGAAAGCTGCATGTACTTAAAGGGACAGTTCACCCCCAAATCAAAAATATTGTATTTGTCTTTCCTCTTACCTGTATTGCTACTTTACATGAACTTTGCATGTGGCTCTCCTGTAGAAACTATAGTAGAAAGAAAATAGTTTCTACATGAAACTGCTCACAACAAGGTCTGTGGATTATCGTGAGAAATCAGGTCATGATGTCAGTAAAGAGCTGTGAGAGTTTTTAAACTGTATTTTTGAGCACCATGAGCGAGAACCATTTAGTTCCATTTCATTTAAGAGAAGACAGACATCTCTTCTGCAAATACCTCCAGCCTTTATGGCACTGCAACCCACACCAAAATAGTACGGATTGATAAATCCGTACTGAAATACTGATAAATAAACTTCAGATAAGAGGAAAAATATGTTTTTTTTTAATTTTGGGGTGAACTGTGACTTTAAAGCGCGTGATCACTCAACCTTTTGACACATACTTAATGGACATGCTGTTATCACATGCTAGCTTGACAGTGATTGGTACAGAGGAACTCTATTTTCATGGGTTATAGAACTTTATTACACCAATGACGAGCCTCTATTTAAAGCTTCCCAGACTGGCGTTTACTACCATGTTTAACCTTTGCGATTACATTACAGACCATTACAGACCCATACAGAATCTGCAGCTGAACAACTGCGAGAAGCCCCCGTATGTAAAGTGGACCCATTATGCACCGTCTCTTTGGTGCTGTAATGTTTTAATTCATTTTTTTCCCACAGATGAGCCAAATCAATTGGAAAGTGACCATCTGGTAGGATATGAGTGTCAGTGAAGCAGAGGTAATGAACAAAATGTCTTCCTATTTCACACAAACGAGGAGTCATTAGGATCTTCCTCAGCCATGTAGGGGCCTTCTCCCACGTAGTCCCGTGAAACTAGACATTAGCATGATCAAACCCAAAGGGACATACATCATGCAGACATAAAGATCAAGTAGAGAATACACAGATAAAATGCAGCATCGGAAACAGCTGTACGTTTAATGAGGGCAACAAACTTGAGCCTTTCTCAATGAAATAATAGTTTTCCACTATTGCCTGTCACTGACTGTGCAGCAAAATGACACAGGAACTATTCTGCTTTTCATCAGGACTATCTTGCCTCCAGTAAATGGTTTTCATATTAAAATGACCCTTTGTAACTTGAGTTACACATGCTTCCAGAGTTAGTCCAGGAGCAAAGCAGAGGCTGATCAAAAGGCCTATTCAGCCACTCACGCTGCCATCATTGTGGCCAGAGCACAAAAGAGGTCTCCAGATTATTTTGATGTGAAACCAGATAATTTTTCTGTCGAGAGCCAATGAGAAATGTGACGGGGACGCTCCGGATGCTTGTCGTCTACCGTTAATGCAGCCCTTTGATTCTCCTCGCCTGTTCTGATGAGAGCTAAACAGCTGCTTGTAAATGAGCTAGCATCTCCGCTCGGCCCGCCATTATTCTGCACTCCTGAGCCGACAAGGTCGCTTGTTGGGGGGATTTGGGGTGAAAGAAAAGTGTGGCCTATAGCATTAGCTTGGAGCCACAGGAAACACAGCTTGAGTCCTCCAGGTTCTGCCACCACCCCCCCCACCCCCTCCTCTGTATGGTACAAGCAAAGGAAGTCTGTGAAGGAAAAGAAACCTTTAAGTCAAGACTCTTCCCACAGTGCTGATTCTATAATCCAGAGATATCCTTTACAACAGCATGTATTCTTAAGAAGTCAGGTCCACACAGAGGAGGAGAAGAAAGAAAATATTGCATATTTCCTGCAAACAGCAGGGTAGAGGTAGACTGCTGACTTTGTGTGGCCATTCTGAAAAAAGAATTACACTACTGCTTTGACAGATATTATTCTTTTGAATTTCTTAACATTAACTTTAACTCGCAACCGCGTTTCTATTTTTTTTTCCACGTTGTGTGTTGAAAGCTGATGTCATATTTTGGGCTTGGCTAACGGCAAGCGACAGTCACTTATGTCGAGGTTTTTTCTCCTCTGTAATTCAGCTCGTAACATCTGTAGATTATTAAACTCTTTGACAACTGATGTTCAAACTATGACTAATGTGGCACAGATTACACTGACACGGCATCTTAGCTCATATTTATATCAGAGATGATCAGTGAGAACCCAAAGTTATTCTGTAGGGGAAAAAACATTGATTTTTCTGTTCCTATTTCATCCATCCATCAGCACAGTGAGTGCAGAGTGCCAGACTGAAAAAAAATAGGAATTTGCACAAAGCCAAAGTGCTCTTGCCAAAAAGGAAAAAAATTCAAAATAGAAATTGATCTGATGCCATTAAAAAAAGAAGAATATCCAATATGACATTATGTTGTGTCAAAATATGTGCAGTACTAGTTAATGTTAGGTCTTTTAAAAGTACTTGCACAGAGAGAGGGAGGCAGAGAGAGATATTGGGAGAAGAAGAGGCAAAGAGCAGCAGGGGAACGAGCATTCCAACCTCATTTGTATTCTCCACCATCCAATTCACTCCAGTTCATTTACATCTCTGCTACTTCCATAGCAACAGCAGGGGGGCTATCAGGAGCATCTTTGATATAGGTACATGACTCTGAAAAAGATCTTGTCATTTCTCTCTGAATAGGCGCCATGAAAAAAGACTCACATTTTTCCCCTCCTTTTGGTGTTAAAGTGGGCTTCTTTAAGCAGAAATTTACCCTGTCAGGGACTTTTTTTTTCTTCCTTTTTTACATTTACTCCATTCCTCATCCTTAACCAGACTTGTAGACACACAAGCCTGCACAGAAACGAAATGTGATCCTGTAGCTTAGTACTTGATGATTTTACTGTGAAAAAAACATGGACATCAGTAAAGTCTGGTAGCCAAGAAAGGTTTATGTTTTTTCTTTGTAATCCGGAAGAATTTGAACAAATACGAGGCATCAAGTGTTGCCGCCAGACAAAATGAAAATGCACGGCACCAGCAGGAAAACACAGCCTCATCAAATTCCATGTACACTTGTATGTAAATCAACCTTAAGGCCTAATTAAGCTCTATGGGGCTCATCAAGGTCATAAATCCCCTTTTTTCATAATGCATTATTGACTTCACATCATCGGCACATGTCGGCTGACTGCACTCGCACAAGCACACAATGTCATCTCACTGTCTAATATCGGATAGCCCTGAGGCCAGGCAGTGTGTGTGTTTTTGTGTGTGTGTACGAGAGAGGGAGAGGGATAGAGAGAGAGAGAGAGAGAGAGAGAGAGAGAGAGAGAGAGAGAGAGAGAGAGAGAGAGAGAGAGAGAGAGAGAGAGAGAGGGGGGAGTGCTTTTTTTAGGTCACAAAAAAAAGCAAGGACATCTTCTGGTAATGAAATGGCTGCATTGACCATCAAACAGTAAATTTTGTCCTTAACAAATGGTCACTGGTAGATTTAAGCCTTAAATTACAATGCATTTTAAGATGATCAAGGATAGGTCAAGGCTTTGTGCCCATTTTATTATAACAGTGAGGTAAATTCATCCTTCAAACAGACACTAAATCAGTAAACGATGAAGAATTTAAATGTGTTTTATTACCTCTGCCAAACAGGTTATGTTTTCAGCTTGATTGGTCTGTTTGTCAGCAGGATTATGGAAACAACTCCTGGCCCAATTTCTATGAAACTTGGTGGGAGGGTGCACTAAAGAAGAAGCCATTCAATTTTGGAGCGGATCCAAATCACAACGTGGATGCACAAATAATTTTTCACTTTCATTAACATTGCCAGAAAGGGCATTTGTGCTGCATTCATGTGGTGTCAGAATAATCGGAAAAAAATATCTTCCAACCATATTCCATGGTGAACTTAATTTGTTTAATTTGCTCTCTATTCTCATGCAAATATTGGAAACCACATGATGTTCAAACACGCTGAGCAATAAACTACATCTTAGTTGTAGCGCTCATTTTATTTATGGCTAAAGCTCATGAACACGGCAAAGTCAGAAGAATGACTTCCAAACTTGGGAAACAGGACCAGTCGATGAGCATGTGAATGCACCATTAGCCTTGGCTGAAGGTCTGTACTTTTCAAGTGTCATTCTAGTTTGGTTAGTAGCGGACAGTTCTGATGAGTCATTCCTAAAGAGAATTGATATAGTGCAGTCCCGGTTAAGAGTCACGTATGCCTTTTAGCAGCAGCAAGCTCTTTGGACCTTTTAACCCAGCCTTATCAGTGACAGAATATCAAAACATATCACACAATCCAGAGTTTAAATGTAATAAGGATGTGAGTCATTTTTTTCCCCTTTTCTTTCAGAGTCGATTTTTTATATTTGTCAACTGCTCTGATCTGTATTGTTTCTGCTTTTTCCATTAGAAATGATGAAAGACTTGAAGAATGGACTCAGATACATTGGGTAGCCAAGACTTCCTTCTCTGCTCCAATGAAGCGTTTGATGCTCCTCGATTCAATAAGGAAGCATTTCCCAATGGGTCACCAGTGGCAGTACACACGAATGAGAAAGGTCCATCTGCTTGGTTTGCATTCCCAAAGTGCACTTCTTGAAGCAGACCACAGCAGTGGTTGCTCTTCCCAAGACTCCGCTCTCATGTGTATGCATTTGTGCCACATTATTCAGCCAGTGCTTCAACTGACCCCCACCTGGCATTTAAATTCCCTGACCAACCGGGTAGTCATGCCCTGATGACACGACTGCTGCTCCAACTGAATACTTTATGCAGCTCTTATTCAGACTAGACTGCAGACTTGCTGGCTTCCAGGTTAGGTGGATTGTTATGTGACACAATGCTATTTTATGCAGATACACTGGCCTCCTAGGCTTTTGTCTCCTCACTCAAGGTCATGGACATGTTCTGCACAACTACTAGTGTGTGTCTGATAAATGCAACACCGTGGAAACAGTATTTATATAGTGTTATAGTATGTATTTATTTATTTATTCATTCACATACAGTAATGCTTTTTCTCTCCTTTTAAATCAAGGGACCATTATCTTTAGATTTCTTGCGGTTCAAGGATTCCATCTCATAATACATAAAGAGAAAGTTAGTGAAGCGAAAATTGAATATTACTCTTGTTTCAATTCATCAAGGATTTATTGGCTGCTATCCATTATAATCCAGAGTCCAGATGAATATTATCTTGATGACCTTTTATCTCATATTTTCCCTTCACTGAACTGATTGTTACAACATTCAAAAAAAGGTTCCCCCAACATTTTTTTTTTATTAGAAACTTTCAGATTTGGATTAACCTCATTTGAACCAAGTCCTCAGACCAAGCCTGCTCCACTCCTCCATCTGTTTCCAGCCCTCACATGTCACAGCAGGGGCACTTTGAAGTTCTCATTTAAGGATTTATCAGATGTCTCTCATGCTTATCAGCCTTAATTATTGCTTGTTGGCTATTTAAACATAATTTGGGGACTGTGTGTGTGTGTGTGTGTGATGCAAATTTGGGTACAAGAGCAACTATTAAGTAAGAGGAAAAGGTCCAGCTGAGCTGAGACAGTACTTTAAATGATGCCCTTATATACTAAGAGGGGCTGATTCAAAATGACTTATATAACTTGGCATTGATTTGTAACATCTCCACGGGGGAAATCTGTCTTTGATGACTATTTTCTTCAGCCCGTCATTTACTTGAAGGGGGGCTTAAGAGCAGGGGCCCAAGCCCTTGACATATGGACGCACTCAGGGGTCATTATGACTCAGAGGGTCAAAAGGCGAGTCACCCGTGGTCAAGTTGTTGTGATCTACCAGAGCACAAATGGCCCACCCTGACATGTGTTATGTTTGCCAGCAAGTAAATCTGCCCTTTACGACTTCTTCACTTTAAAAGATGACCAACAAAAATGAGGGAAATAAGCTATATATATATAAAAAATAGCATATTTTAGCAGCCTGTTTTTGGTAAAGCTGGTTTTGGATAATCTTTACTACAAAGAAAAGGCTAAAGGAAGTTTGAACAAAAAGAGGAAAAGACTGAATGTACTAGTGAAACTCTGTAAGTTAACAAGCTTCATAAATAGGCACTCAGAGTTCCTTCAAAAAGCCCTGGTTCTAAATCCTTTATATTTATGGGCGTAGTTTCACCACCCCTCGTTTACAGGAGCCTCTCCAGGATTTATAGCTGCTCTAAATCAGGACTGAAAGCAAGAGGACAAAGAGGATTCCACTAAGGGCAAGGAGGGATATCTTGCATCTGACTCTTGAGCGTGAACTGTAAAATCTGTGAAATCTTAAGCCTTTGGATATATTATGTTCTTTTAACAGAATCTGTCATTACTAGTGCTGCAATCAGTTTTCATTGCATGACATCCAAACCATAACCACACTTTCCTGTGCTTCAGTGAACATGCCTTTTCAACAGCATCCTCACAATGAAAACGTGATTACATACCCCTTGAACACCTGCAGATTGTTGTTGTTTACATTAGGTATTTCAGCTGATATGGGATGGAAAACTCACAGGCATGAGTCAATGGTTTCATAAATAGCAGTTCTCATAAGACCACTTCAATGCATTCATCCCTCGGCTGCTCTTGTTGCTCAATCAGACAGTGCAGAGGGGCTAAATTGCTCACATTGATAAAAACATGTAATTCACAGTTTGACTCGGCATGCACGCGCTAGCAGTTCATTCTTAACAGTCGGCATCAGTTTCAAAATCACAGGAAAGGCTAAGGTCTTTACAGGCAACAAGTGAATATTGCAACGCTGCACTTCATGTGACCTGAACGCTGCAGTCTAATCACCTTAAAATTCCACAGTATTACAGTGGCAAACAGGAAACCCAGCTACATTTGGCCTTTGACCAGCTGAGCTGGCTCATTTGTCTGGCGCGAGGAGTACATGCTGGTTCTTGTTTGAAATACCATCTAGACTGGATAATCAAAAACATTCTCCTCATCTGCCCCTTCCAGACTTCATCAGCAGTCCTTGCGTGAGGTCTGTCTGCCATCCTTGATGTCCACTACACAGACTCTAGCAACATAAAAATACTACACAACTAAAGAGCCGGCTTTTCTCGAGGCATACAGGTATTTTTGCAGTGCCTTCTGCGCTACACATACAAGAACCCTTAAAATCAGATGTTGCAGCGAGTTATAGACACTTTTTCATTTCGCCACAACAAGTAACAAATATAGAACACAGAAGCAAACAAAGCTTTAAAACTGGAGGCATATCTCTGACAAATTGAAGCCTGCTTATACAAAGATGCCCACATACTGCTTGTCACATCTGCCATGGCCAGATCAGAGACAACCAACAAAAGCACAACACAATAAATGTTCCATGAATAATAGGTCTTTGGTTATAGGCCACTGCACTGGAGATTGATAGGTTTTTTTCCTTTGGGATTCAGAGAGGAGACTTGATGGGTTATCAGAACATATTTTGTAGATTGTTTGGGATATACTTGTTAGGGACCCACATGTTTCTACCTGAGCTCGAACAAAGTGAGACAAAGCATGACGGTAAAATACGAGACAGATAGGGACATGTGGGTAGATGACTAATCTAGGGCGCCTGAGTTCCCACCCACCGAGGGCCTCGTTAGACCCATGTGAATGCCCATTATCCACAAAGATCAGCACCGAGAATGATGGGAGAAGGTAGGTTTCACACAAAGTCTGAGACTCGGTCACGCTGAACCACTCTCCTAGACAAGTCTGAAACCCAATTAAGGACCATGTTAGAGGTTGAGCACCATGTCGAGCAACACAGTCCTGTTGTTTCGTGCGAGAACTCTGCAAGACTCATGACTTAATAAACAAATAGCCACAGCCTAGCATGAAAAAAACAAACAGCGCAGGAACCTTGGAATAAGTGAGAAGTTAAAGGATGAATAGCCTCATAAAATACCATTTACAGTGTCCCTGCTATAACTAACACATGGAGAGGAGCAATTGGAGTTGAAACAAGGCACCCTGTCTTCTGTCTGAACTGCTGCACCGGTGTCACGGCCGAGATCCCAGCATGAGTTATGGGCAGCGACAGCACACAACAAACTAATGATGCTTCTCAAGGTTATCTCTGCATAAATAACCATTAAGAAGAATGCTTATGCAGCAGCCCAAACCCACAGACACCTAACATAGGATACTAGGATGGCGTTAAAAACCTTTGGCAAGGGCAGTGAGTTAATAATTATGAGCTTCATACATTCTGGGTTAGTGGAACATCTTTTAGCTGCCTCAGTAGCCAGGTGAAGGGAGGGACTGTGTTTGGGTGGGAGGGAGGGAGGGGGGTGGCAAGATGTCAAGAGCTCCGCCAGGCTCTTGCATGACAAACAGCAACCTGGAGCCACCAGTGACAAAGCCCTAATCCACAAAATCCCTCCTTCCTTTGCTGAAAATCCTAATGAGGATTTGAAGTGCTCGGCAGGGAGGAGACCCAGGGGCTGTGGTTACACCTTGCCACTGCTTGCTCTCCCAGTCATTGTCTCCTTATCTCCTTATTGGCCAAGCCTGGCTGGCGATGAAAGAGACGTGACAGCATGGTGGGCCTTCGTACACAGGCCCCACGCCTGCCTGGCTCCACGGGAAGCCAGATTCCACAGTCTGCCGCAAACAACCAGGATGACATCAAGCGGGAGGTGGAAAGACAAAACCGACAGAAGTTGTTTACTAAAGACATACGAGACAAAGGAAAGATTCACCCTTTAGCCTTAACTGTTTTAGTGCTGTTTCCAATGTAAAATAAATTGGAGGCAGTAAAAGCTGAGCTTAATAAGCAAATAAGTGTTCCATAAAGTAATTACCAAAGAAATTATTTGTTTCTTTTACAAATTAGCTGTGGGCCGGCCTTTTCAAAGTACCTTAGATACCAAATTAAGTGGTCAGGGAGCCGGAGTGTGGTGCCGCAGTGGGGTACTATTCTTTTTTTACGGACACAACTAGAGCACAAATTAGTACTTCAAAAGCACAGGCCTACTGCCCACAGTTCCACACACTGACACTTGACAGATAGTATTTGCATTTTTTTCTTTGTAAGATAACATGCACAAGCAGAGCTGCTGAGAAAGAGGCCCCTAGTGGAGAGAATGAAAATCAGATTATTGGTAAGCACAGATACAGTATCTCTGCCTCTGAAGAAAAGGCTTATATGATATCTGGACCAGATTGGATTTACCTGCTAGATAGTAATCTGCTTTCCATGGCTACTATCAGCCTGCCCTAATACAGTTAAGTGTGGAATGAGCACAGGAAAAGTTCTCAGTGTATAGAAAAATGAAGGAATTGCCATTTTCAGAAAGCTATATGCTTTCATGGTTACAAGAAAAGGCTAACCGGAGCAAATAGGTGACGGCGCAGCACTGGGAGGTGCTGGATCCCGGTTTTGTAGGTTCTGTCTCACAATAAGCCCTAGGCTTTTACTTCCAGTAATTACATTTCAGAACACCTTGATTGTCTATTTCACTCCATTCACTTTGAGATGAAGGCTTTAAGTCTCTCCTCTTTTCCTTTCACATGGTACAAAAAAAAGGACTTTTAAAGGTGTCCTTTCCTGTTGCCCTTGAGAAATCTCAAGTACTTCAAACATTTCAAGCTTTGAGGAGAAACAATAGTGTGGTTTCAGGGTGTACGGAGGGAACAGAATTCTCCGTGTCAGACTTGTTCAAACAAGTCCTGCCACTAAAGCACTGCTTTTATATCATGGCCAACTCTTTATGTACCTTTAACCTCAAAGACACAACCACCACAGGCCCCATGGTAATGGAATGATAACATGTAATCTGGAGGAAACAATTGTTGTTGAATCGTTGTTACATAAAGTCCTGATGACCTACTTAACATTGCTTTGCTTTAATTATATTTATATAGAGCACAATCTTTTACATAACGGAATATTTGCAATAGGGCTGGGTGTTATGACACTATGCATTATCAGGATTAAATAAAAATGTCTTTTGTATATATTTTCTGTATTGTTTCAATCAAAAAATAGTCTATATTTACTTTATAGAGAGGCTGGTCATGTTTTTGTCATCACTGACAATTTCAAAAGTTGATCACAATAGTGTGGGATGCATCCACACCAGACAATGGAACAATACATTTTGGACTGATACTCTTGGCACTTGTCTAGCGTGTTGCAAGCGCTGTCCTCCCTACCTCTTGACACAGAATCCTCGCTCTGCTCTCTAATTCTGTCTCCCCGTAATTCTAACAATCTTCGGGAGAGCCTTTGAAGAGAGCGTGTGGCTGAGCTAGGTGTGAATTGTTATTCTGTCGCTGATACAGACAAATCCCTTCAACCCCACCAGACTAGACTAAATTATTTTTGGAAGACATGTGAGCCAATTTAACCATGTGTTACAAGAGAAAATCACCACAGTTTTTACATTTTCCAAAAAAACATTATTACTTCATAAATTACACCTTCATCTCATTTCTGGTGGGTTGCTATGGTGACATCCGCAGAGGACACCGGTAGGACAAAGGGAAATAAACCTGCAGCTTCAAAGACGATCACTCTGAATGCCAGAGGGCAAACTTGTGTTGATGCAAAACAATATCAAAGCAGGTCAGAGTAAAGCATACTGATTAAAGTGATAGACAGAGATGTCTGGTACTTCCTGACCCACCTCACCTACCCTGCAATCCTCATCTGTGTTAAATTACTCAATAAATGAATGCTGTGTAGCTGGACTCAATAAATTCAGTATTTTCCGTCCATAAATTTGAACAGCTTGACACAGATAATAAGAAATTGAGATAAAATCAATGAAGCAAAGGCCAGGATATCCTGGGTTTTAGTTCTGAGTATCAGCCAGGATCAAGCAGCACCCTCCAGTGCTGAAAGGTGAAGTCAGTGCAGAAGTGCCTTAAAATGTTATTATCTCTGATGGCCAGCAGGGGGTGACTCCACTGGTTGCAAAAAGAAGTCCTCAGAAACGTTTCTTGAATAGAGCATGTTGTTTAATTTGTATATTACCCTGTCACAGTTTGTTTTCAGTTCATCAAAGTTAATTCAAACATTTTTGTTGCCTAAAATTGACTTGTTGAGCGTTTGGTTAGACTAAAAGACATTCTAGGGAGTCAGCTGTTCATTTTTTCACCATGCTTTCTAAGCTAGTGCTTGCTTGTTCCATCCTCTCAAATACGGTCACTTCTGGCCCCAAAAATGTCAAAATGTCAAACTCAAGGTTTTAAAACAGAAGTCCACACACCAGTGATTGACATCACAGTAACTACTTCCACTTCTTTTATACAGTCTGTGATCAGGCTCCAAAAACACAAGCTCCTAACCCTCCCCTAATGCAACTCATTAAAGGCCCTGTCTACCTGTGTAATACCCATGTCTTTCAAACTTCATGACCTCAGTTTGTAACCCAGACTTAACTCTGTTAAAAAAATGGGCAAGAAAATAGTCCCAAGAAAAGAAAAGAACTCAAGCCCAAGCCGAGATAACCCCTGATGGCATCATCGGGGTTTTCAGACTTTGGAAGTCTCCCTCCAGAGCCACGGAAGACGTGATGCAATTGTTTTAACAGCCTGGGTAGGACTCCTTTTGATGAGTAAACTGAACTTAGTGTGTAAAATGAGTGCCTCTTAAATTAAATTGAGGCCAGGTTTTAGAGTTTACACGAGATGACCCTATAAAACTGGGAACATGTTTGAGCTGTAGGTTATAACCAAAATCCCAGATGATATTACGTCTCATGTCATTATGACCATATCGATATTGATATTGATTACGGTATCCATGTCACAACAAGGCCCTCCTGGGCTTCTGTAGGATTATGGACATACTGCAAGAGCTCTGGCTCAAATTTCTGTACCAAGACCTCAAAACACTGTATTAAAATGATCTGTATTATAACAGTACTATTATCATAGTTTTAGAAATTGTACAATAGCTGTTCGGCCCTAGGGCTCCTTTGATATGTATAACACTACGCCACACACACACACACACACACACACACACACACACACACACACACACACACACACACACACACACACACACACACACACACACACACACACACACACACACACACACACACACACACACACACACACACACACACACACACACACACACACACACACACACACACACACACACACACACACACACACGTATATATTAATTAAAATAATAGGCCAGATCAATTTGAGAACCTAATGCCTGACTAGGCTGCTGGCTTTGTGGATGCATATAAGCAATTTCTCAGATGTGAATAAAATAAGGAAAATGGGAGATGAAAGGCTGGAATGGCAGTGAGTCAGCTGTGCAAATACAGATCACAGCATATCACTACATATATACTTGTGGAACCAATGGAGTCAAACGTGGAGGATGAAACACGTATTGTATAGAAGGAGGTCAGAGAGGAACACAACCCCCTACAGCTACAGTTTCAGTCTTGGCTGTGTGTATCTTTTCCTTCAGACTTAAAAAACGAGGGGAGAAAAGAACCAAACTTTAGACTATTTACAGCATTCCACTAACCCATTTAATTCAATTATAAAAATGCATTAAAAAGATATTAGGGGTAGACGCAGTTTAATGAAGCATGTTGACTTGGGGATATTGTTTGTAATGAACTGTTTCTGGGCTGATCTCTGCGGTTGGGATGGGGAATGGGAGGGAGGAGAGGGTGGAGGGGAACCAAGAGGGAAAGGTGAATGACAAATGCATTAAACAAAAGGGTTTAAGACTTTGTTGCTTTACACCTTCCTTCCCCTTCTCCTTCCTGGGAATTAACCTTTTATCATGCAATACCTGCACCCTGTACACTGACAATATAGTTCAATCTTATCTACAGCCACTCCCTCTGTTTGCCTTGGGAGTGTCACCTGCAAATCACCTGTCATTAAGGAGGTTTAAAACATGTACAAAGGTTCACTTTATTGCATCCACTTTGGCAGATACACACTGAAACAAAATTAAACACCTTTCAATTGCTACCAAATGAGTTATATGGAACACCCGGTGAAACCAGAAGTACCACAACCTTGACAGAAACTCTGTGGAGTGGCGACAGGGCTGGCCTTAGACTTTAAGTGGCTCTCAGCAGGATTTGTTTTGGGGGGGTCCCTCACTGTAATGTGCTGGTACTTTACACTTTGCAAAACTATCTTTAAATGGACCACAGTATTTTTCTATTACCCCCAAACTCTATGAATGGTTCTTCCTAAACTGACCTTTAAATGCTATATTTTAAACTAAATCATGGGCTGCAATGCTGGCAAACTCTGGGTGGAAATCACAAGTTTCATCTCGACACAATATCATTTAAAAAACATTTTCTCGTGGGACACCAGAGACCAGTGGGCTGTAAGTAACTGCTTGTATTGCTTAATGGGTCGGGCTGGCTTTGGTTGGCCTGCTCCCTTAATAGGTTTACTTTAATTTACCTCAGCCTTTAAATTGTTAACTCTTGTCTTTAGACGATGTTTCTGAAACAATTTGTCAGAGTGCCAACATATAAGGGATACATATGATTGCGTACAGCCACTTTTTGGTGATTTTCTGCGCTCTCGTTTTACCTTAAATGCTTTGAAGCCTATATAAACCACACACTCACACTTCTTATATGAAAAATCAAATTCAAGCTGGATGAAACAAGAGCAACACATAATGCAACATCTATCACAGCGGTGTAACCCACTACATTGTAAACTAAGCATCTAGATAATTCATTGCCTTCCAAACCTGAATCAATAATCCTACATTATTGTTTTAAAAAGCAGTATAGCAGGTAAAGTGTTGCTATAACAGTTGGCCAGAGCTTTAACAGTTGGCACCAACAAACCAAATCTGCAGTGGCTCTTTTGATATATTGCACTGCAAAGATGCCAACTTTAGTTTATTCAAAATCCAATCTTCAAACAACTGGAGAAATCCACCTCTATTCTCGTGATTAAACACTAACATGTACAGGATGCAGTTTATGAGATATGGTTTGGACGCATAAATCTTGCAATTACGAGACAGCTGAGAGTGATTTAATCAAAGCTAAATGCACTATGATTAAAACACATTCAAGCTTTATATTTTTTGAGGTGTGAAATCTGTGTGTGCCTGCCATGAGGCAGAACATTTTTTGCGAGGAATTTACAAATGGATCCAGCTCTGATGCCACTGGGAACAACTGACGCTTTCAAGCAGAAAATCTCAGACAAATCACAATTTACCAACTAATGAAACCACTCAAGATTATCCCCCATCCGCCTGTGCCCACTGTCCTCAGAGCTGCATTACTTACACAAGCACCGCCTGCACTCTGAGGAGTCGCTTTGGCTTGAGACACAATCTCACTGCTTCTGCTATATTCCCTAAATAAGACAATAGCAAAAAATATTTTCTGGCACCGGCTGCCATTGAGCTTGAGACAATACTCATTGAATAGATGCTAAAAGAATACTGGCATGAGAACAAATCAGTTGTTAGAGAAAACAGAGACGATTGTTTCATATGTACTTACCCTCTGTGGAGTGTACTTGTGCTAGTGTGATGAGAAACCAGCAGAAGGTGTGTAGTTTCCGCAGGGAGCATGCCATGGCGCCCGGAGTTGATGGTTTGTGGCAGGTTTGTGTTGTGACTAAAAAGGTTCTGATTAAAAAAGTCCAAGCCAACCGGTCTCAGAGATGCTCATCATTGATCCTCTCACCTGTGGAGCAGACCAAGAGAGATGTTCAGTTCAAGGGTGAAATTTATTCCACGTGGTGAGCGCTGTCCCTGTGTGATTTCACAGGGGAATTCACCCTGTCACACTCTTACCACAAGGCACTTGATGCTGCATTTACATTCCACTGCAGAAATGTGACAATCCTTAAGCTGTGAAATGCTACAAACCCACGCAAAGCCACGAAAATAAGCCCAGAAGGTCAATAATCCTGAGAAGGGAAATCCCTTAATGGCTGCTGAATGCTAACCATTTCACTGACAAGAGGGGGGGGACCAGTGGTGTCATCACACAGATAAGGCCCGCCCTGTCCGTCTCCTCGTGATGCTAACCTTATCACTCATGCATGAAATTATATTTTCTGCACCTTTTTACAAAGAACACATCTATACTTTTTTTTTGAGTAAGCAGACTTAAATATGTAAAATGTTTAACTTGCCACACAAAGTGACATTTCAGTCAACATTTGACCATGAGAGTTAAATTCAAGCCCTTTTCAAGAACTTTCAAGTTCTGAAAACCAACAATTCTCACACTCTCAAAACTTTTTTCATGACATCTAAACTTACTATAAATACAATTCTGACAAAAAAGAGATTAAAACAATTAATTACAGCAATGACTGTATAATGCCACTCTGCTTATTTCTTACCAGCTGTTTATATTAACTTTGATTGTATATTTTCATTATGATCATTTAATGCTTGCTCATTAAGTTGCCAAAGTAAGGGATCAACAGAGGAATTATCTGGCTATTAGCTAGCTTAGCTCGTCTGGTGTGAGACGCCAGGAAACAACAAACAAATATGACAACAGAATGGTTTCATTTCAAATGTTAAAAGACTGTGTAGATAAATCACCAGATGAAGCATTTTTCAGTATATTCAAGTATATTCAAATTCAAGCATATTCGCAACCTTGAAAAAGCCATTTCTTATAATTGAATCTATTGTGGAAGAAAGACTAGAGAATTTCTAATCAGCAGTAAAAAAAATTCCACTCACTCCCCAAAAAGAGTTGCATCAGCGACTGACCAAATGTAAATTGACACGGCATCAAAACTCTACAACCACATGGCGGAAATGTTAAATTAACTGACAGTAACAGTAACATTAAATGCTAAAAATATCTATGGTAATAGCTCAGGGAACATTAGCCAAAAAGCTTTTCATCCTGCTACAGTCATATTGGTTTGCATTAGCTCCAGTTGGTGTCTGAGTAATAAATGGGAAAACTATTTCATAATAGAGCTGGATGCCCACTATGTTCTGCTTGGCCATAAACTGATGTCATTTTAGTAGTTTAGTTATTTTTAGGACATCTACATGACTAATTAAACATCTGCGTTTTAATGAGCTACATTGTAGTTGTTTTAAGTTGAAGTTCTTTTCAGTTCTACTTCAGCTGAGGTTTAAATGTAACAACACTTCTGTTTGACTGATGTTTTGTGACTCTTTCCACCCCCGCGCCCAAGCCAAACAAACAAATAGGGAAACACAACCAAGCAAATGGTCATTTCTCTCTGTTGTGACTGACCACAAACCAGCTTATCTCCCCTGCCCCTTCCCTCCTCTCCTTCACATCTCTGCAAACCAGAATTCCTCTCTCCCTACCTCATCCATACCTGTCCCTCTAGTACTAGTCTGTTTGAATGTTTGTTTTTACTCTTTCGCTACAAAAGCAAATGGCCTCCTCCCTGTCATGGATACAGTGCTGGAGCTGTGTAGGGTGAAACCTAATGCCTACCTGCGCGCCCAGGCATGCGTTTCACACTACTAACGGCTCCCTTTTGTCTGTGTGTTTACACTGCTGGGCTAAGCTCAGTCCTCTCACTCCCATGAACCATTAGCACATTCACCATGGGATATGGCATCACTCTGGCAACAAGGCACATAGGACCCCATTAGAAACTGTTTTTTTCTCTTCGTTTTTAGCACATTCAAAAACAACATGCCATTTTCTTCTGTGTATACAGCCTGCGATTGTTTGTTAAGATTCAAGGGACAGAGCCTTATCCATCATAGTTGCTAACAAGAGAACTCAACTGAAAAGCCGGTGAGGAATTCTGTTTGTCATGTATAGTCAGAGCTGCACAAATCAGCTTCGGCTGGCTTCTCCACTCTGGAGAGCATCCGCGGCCTGAACAGTCTTTGATCTATTTTGTCTGACTTCTCAGACAGCGTAATAATTCATCACTGAGAAAACATGCGGAGCACACACATTAGCCAACAAAGTTATAATTAAGCCTGCCATAATCAGCTCATCTAGTATGACATTACACCTCACCTGAGACCTCTAATTTTAGAGCCATTTAAAAAAGGTTAACAGGAGCAGAGTGCACGCAGCCACAGTGTATTTAGTTTCAATGGAATAATACGCAGTCTTGAGACTCGACAAATGAAAGTTGATCACGGAGACCAAACATATTGGATTCCAACAAAACCTCACCCTCGTCTTTTAGCGGATCAGTGCATGTGGCACAAATTAGGTTTATCAGCCAAGTGGTTAGAAATAATCAGCCTAGATTGGAGGTCCATACAGTACAACAAGGCCTTAAGCAGATTGTCTCCACAACAAAGCTCTATAGTTAGCATATAGGCTTAAGGACCTTCATCTGTGCACAAAGTCTTAGCTTACTGTTGTCTACTTAGTGAGAGAGACAATGCTTAGATCACACACAACACACACACACACGTGAGTGATGATAATCCCATTCAATCATTCTATTATCATGCACTCAATAATTTGCTGTAAAAAAATAAATAAATAAAAATAAAATAAAAAATGAAAGTTTAACTAGACTAGCCACCTGGCAGACCGGCCACTTTCCTGGTGAGCTCAGCGGCACTGACGCAACTGTCATTTTTTTTTTGTCTGACCGGCCAATCGAGGGTAGATCAGTCCATTGTTTTTGTTTTTTTTAATTGACACTGGACTGGTCTAATCACAAGCTCTAATCACAAGCTCTCCCCTGGGCTCAATGCCTTCATTAAAAACCTCATCTGTAAAAAAAAAAAAAAAAAGAGTGCCAAATCATCACAGTGTAGTAGGAATTTTGCAACACCACTTTCTGACAACATTTATCTCGATTCCCTCTTACTCATTATAGAGATTTAGTGTTTTTAGGGAGAGGCACAGTTGGTATACATAACGGAGCGTGTGATGCTGAGTTTGATGTCACCTAGTAATAAGTTTACATGAGTTGTTTGATATCTAAATTTACATACAGGCCAACAGAAAAAGGTAATATAACAGGAAAATGGAGAGACATCTTTGGTGATAATTGTTTGTAACATCAAATTTTTACAAAGCACATTCCCAAAGGCACTATCACTTGAGGTGTGAGTTGTAGCATTAAATTTGTTTCACTGTCACTCAAAAATATTAGTTTTATTCTCCCACCATCCCTTGCCTTGTCACTCTTTTATCAAATAGAGTCCCACTTTGCATCTAGCTCACTCCGTGACCTCTGTGCTACGTGCACAGAATGCAAACACCGACACTATGGGATATACCTGCCAAGTGCAATTTCAAAGACTGATGCTATGCCTACTCGGCTTATGACCTTGACGCAAGTAAGATAACATGGTTAAGGTCTTTACATAGTAGTTACAATAATTGGTGTGTTTTGGTTGTAATCGAATGAGTACGAGTGCACAAACCCATGCCGATTGTCCCGATACAGATTTATTCAGTAGATTAAGTGGTGCGGCCCAACACAGTTTTCCGTTAAATCGCAATTCTTCCTTCACCACAAAAACTCAGGGTTCCTAAACCTTTTCTGAAGTCAAATTCAAGCACCTCTCAAACTTTTCCAGCACCAAACAGCTACAGTAAATTACTTATTTATATACTTTGCAGAGATTATTTCACTTTGTCGTCCCATTAAATTTGATGTTATTGTGCTATAATCAAACAAAATATCACAGCATTCTAAAAACATTAAAGGAAAACACAAAAAAAGTTTCATTTTCAAAATGTAAGTAGGTTTGGCATCTTATATGACCTAATTTTTAAGCAGTTTCAAACATGTTAATTAAAAATCAAGCAATTTCCAAACCCTGAAAACACATTAAAGTGTTTTAAAGGTTATCCAGCACCTGTAGGCACCCTGAAAACTATTAACACCAGTAAGTAGTATGTTATTACTCATTTTAGCATAAATACAATATGCCTGAGTACCACATTATTATCATGTGAGCAGGTTAAATCCATGCATTACAGTATGTTTGTGGGTCTTTGGTGTCTGCGGGTGCTTGTGTTTGCATACTGCATGTAAACTATTATAAGTCTCAGCCTGAGATAACAGTGCTGAATCAATATGATTATTCTTGCTTCCCTGTCGTCATCGCTTAGTGTAAAAAAACAGCCAGCATGCTCAACAGACCTCCTGTGTCAGAATGTGGAGACAAAGAAAAAATGCAAAATTCACACACTGCCTCGGAGGCAGTCGAGACCCCCTACCACGAATAAGAAGAAGAATGTAGATTCTCAGTACATGGGGATGGGTGTTCTGTAAATCGATGATAACAGTTCTATACTTTAATATATTTTGTATCATGCTGTGAGTGTTTAACATGCTGAGACACCAAAGGCGCAGACTGGAAGAAGACGCCGCTCTCATTAATTCGTGCTGAGGTCTCCCCTCTCAGCTGGGGGTTCCTTTTTCTCTCTCCGTCTTGAAAGACGAAACCGACGGCGATCATACCTTGACTGTTTTCTTAAATAGCCCTCGACTTGGGTGTGATCTCAGAACGGGTTTTAGCATCCGCAACAATGTGTTGTTGTACTGGGGTTTACAGCGGAAACGGCGAAGGAGATGGACAGATGATGAAGGCCAACATGGTCAACATGGCTGCTTCTAGTGCACCAGACACACAGTCCAAATGCAAAGATCTGTGATTGTTAAGCACAGATTGCTTAATTGTCAACAGGCATGGCACTGTTTCGGCTAAATATGAAGCCGTTGCAGACATGTGTTTAAGTACTCTGAGAAATAGAGAACCCACAGGGGCGTGGGCCCAGAGGCTTTAAACAACACAACAGAATGCTTTATAATCGACAACTGAGTGACAAAATTGTGAATTGCAGGATCCCAGTTGGCCTTCTTAAGGAGAAAAAATAAAAGGCTTAGTAACTGGGAGGAAGGGGGTTATTAGAAGGGAGGGGAGGGGGGCTGATTGAAAAGGACAGTTTGAAATTTGAATGCAGCGGGGGTCTGAAAACAAGAGGCAGATGTCAAAGAATGCCGTGCTCCTTAGACAAAGCTCCTGGTTGTCCCTCTCTGGCTGTTAGAGGGCCACAGGAGAATAGAAGAAGAGTTGGGCTATTCTACAAAACGAGGTCTGGGAGAATGGAGGGGGGGGGACCCGGCCAAGAATAAAGAACCTGAGTGGGGGAGGGGGGGCAGTTACAATGAAAGATTGACAGCTTGCAAGTCTTGCTTGACCCTTGAATTAGCCCCTGAGCTTTCAGTAAACCTCAAGAAAGAGTTGGGATGTTAATTGTCACGGAACATCACAGGGATGCAAAGGAAGGGAAATATGGGGCCGGAGACTCACTGAAATGTAAATCCGAACCAACAGACCACCACATGTTGAATGGCGGGAGCACATTTGGTTTCTATTGGGTTTTCCCAACAGCATCCTCATACATGAATTCATACATACTATAAGACGCCTCTTATCTCTGTTTCTCTTACCCACTTTGAGGCAAAAGACTGAAATACCTGGGGACGCAGGGCTCAGTCACACAATGCTCAGCCTCAGCTGTGGAGGAAATATATTCCCAAAAGAGATTGTGTTCCTGCTTTGACACTGCTGAAGATGTACAATTTGCAAGCGTAAATCAGAAAATTCGCACTCCAGAGAGGAGAGATTGGGCTGGTGATCGGATGAGTCTGGAGCCCCACTGAGTCAGATGTGGGGCAGAGAGGAATCAGAGGCTGACCCCTCTGCTGGGGGAATGATTGAGAGCAGCACAGGGCCAGAGGAGCTGAATGACACCCAACCAAACACTGTGTGACTGCTGGTGCCCCAAACGCAGGCCCTGACCCTGACGGGAGCTCAGCCAGAGAAATACCAGGTCAAACACACATGCTGCGCAACAGGACAGCTCGGCTAGTTTGGGAGGGGGGGCTGAGGGTGGGGTGATGCAGGAGGGAGAAGGGGGGAACAAAGCAAAGCGTGAGGGTTTTTCTGGTTGGGGAGTTTCTCTGTTAAAGCTGTCATATGACATTTTATCAAAATATCATCAGCAAATAACAATTTCTCAGATAGTTCATATATTAGACCCTGACCAATGTGGGATTGTAGAGACAGATACCGATTTAGGAGGGAAAAATTCAATGATGACTGATGTGGCTTCTGGTACAGTGAATTTTTAAGCTGGAATTATTAATTTAATTTTTTTCAAGTTTGCACTGATTTCTTACATTTTCTTAAATTGTACCTTTTTTAAAAAATATCATAACACACAACAATATATTACATTGTCAACCAATTCTGAAAAAAATAAAGGAATAAAAAGGAAAATAAATAGCTAAATAAATATCAGTTCTGTTTGTTCAGTATCAGTGAATTACTGCCCTGGTATTTAATAATAAATAAATTAAATAAATAAATCCATAACACCATTTCTAAATCAGCCCTAGCGTCATTTTCTGTTTGATGTTCTGTAAAAATATATAAAAAGTTTCCATATCGGCACATGTTGGACAACATATATGCTGATACCAATGGATACCAATATGCCTGTGTACACCGATAATATCTGGCAACATATTATGACCAGAGATGTCTGATTAGGACAGCAGGTACACTGTATTGCAGGCTCACAGCTACATATAATTTTCAGGTATTACCTAACCCATTTCATCATCTAAGAGTACATAAAAACATTGGTTTTTGAATCTGTGGATCATAATGTCTGGATTAAATGAATCATTACCAAGCTCTTATGCAAGCTACACTTCCACGGAGAGAATACTACAGTAGCATGCATCAGAGCTGGAGCGTGTGACAGAAGCGTGGCGCTTGTCATGCTCATTCCTCTTAGTGTTTGCACCATTGATCATTTTTATGAGCCACTCAATTAATCGATTAGAGTACTCCCCACTGGTCAGGACATATGGCTACTAAATAAAGCAATCATGAGCCAAACGCTGAGACTCTCCGACTCATTAATATATTAATGGAGACAAAAATGAAAGCAGTGTCAAAAATAAAATCATGAGATGGGAAAAATATGGGTGTAGTTTAAATGTGAAAACCCCATTTTTTTTATCAGTGAGTATTCCCTAATGTCAATATATAATGTGTTTTTTCCAAATCTCGTGTTATTTTCGAACTGTATCGCTCTGTGCTGAGTGATACCTTGCCCTCTGCCTGAATATATATTAAATCCATAGCCTCATAATCACTTTAGCAATGCAACAAAAATCCTATTAGCGCTGAAAGATACCTACACCTGTCTGTCCACATGGATTATAGCCAGATGATTTGCCACGGTAACAAAGTTTTAATACAGGTTCCATACATTTTTAGTTGTAATTTTGATGTTTTACTGGGAAGTGAAGTGGATTATCTCAAATGAAATTTCAAAATGTCATTTCCACTTGCTGATAGCACAAAACTATTCCTTTCAGGTCTGTTGAGATAAGAATGATTCAGCCAGGGCCGTTAAACGGTGTCTTTGCCAAATGTTCCTCCGCTTAGGAATTAATAGGCTGACATTAATACAGCTAGATAAATACGAAGGTCAGGAATGGGAGCCCTGCCATTATATGGGCATCTCATGGTGATAGTACCTGCCAATCAAGTCCAATAAGTCCTTGACACGGCACGATTCACCTTGGAATACACAGAGCGAATGCAATATGTAGTGTACACTCCCCTGTCCAAGAACCCAATCCAATTAGTACGTGCACATAAATACTTTGCAGGGTTGTTGGTCGGAGAGCACATTGGGACACCAGAAAAGAAACATTTGTTGTGTGATCCAGTTTGCCATGGCTAAATTAGTCAAAACAAATCAGGGATTATACAAACTGAGCTCGGCAGTAGGCCCAGACACTCTCCCAAACTCATCGTCTCAATTTCAGCATGAGTACAATCATTGTTGCCTTCATGCAAAAATAATACAATGTGGCCAAGCGAAGGCAAGCAGCCGGGACAAAGACATGAACAACTGCACATTGAAAACACACTGCTTTTGTAGGAGGAAATGCAAGCACTTTTCATCCAAGGTGCCTAAACAAAAAAAAAATCCAGACTCACAAAGCCTTAATAATCACTTCTAAGTTATTATAAATGCAACTGCATAAAAAGTTGGCATTAATGTTGACAGAAATGTATAGTGACACTTTTATTTTACCAGCTGTTCAAATTCATGATTATTTAACACTTGCTAATTTCAAGAGTATGGGATGAACAGATAACTTATTTATCAATGACTGATGAGTGAACACATGAAAAGAAATGTACCTTTTTTGAATCTTTAATGGTGTCAAAGAACAGACAGCTTTTAAATAATTTAAAGTAAAAAGCTTCATGTTTGCATATAACAGAGAGTATCTGCATCTGTTCACACAACAAAAAGATTAAATAAAGAAAATGATCAGATTATCCCAGAAGGATATCCACCTGAGAAAACATATCTACATATTTTCATTTTTAAGTTTGGAAACTTCTGTTGTTTTACTTTGTCATTTAGGGCGTGAGTCCGCTCTGCGTCTGCTGCGAGACGCCAGGAGACAAACAGATATAATGACAGGATTGTTTTGTTTCAGATTTTAAAAGATGCTTGGTTTCCATGAGGGACTGTGCAGATTAAACATTATTTTGTAGAAAATCAAGTATTGTTTGAGGACTAATTCAAGCATATTCCTAACCTTGAAAATAAAACCATTCAAATTCAGCATTATCGAAACTTGAAAGACTTTGTACGAACCTGAACTAGCGAGTGTCTGAGTCATTTGTGATGATTGAAGCATTGAAGTAAACAGTTGAGGTCAGAGGTTTGCTCATTGAGATCACATGAAAACAGTTATTGAGTGCATGTAACCTCTTTATTTTTAGTGTTACCACTCATCTATAACAACACGTTTGTTTGCAGAAAAGGGGCCGAGTCCTTTTGGATGCACAGGACCTGCAGGTTTTAGTCTATGATAATAACGTGCTGTATTTACTCGGATATGCACCAGTAAGCAGCTTTTGTGACCCTCCTCCCTCCCCCTCTTTAAAATGAGCAGCTGAATGGTTAAAGCCCCTGCTCCATCCTTCTATTAAGGACCTCACCATCAATAATGCACTGTGATCGTGAGGCGTTATTAAACAGGATGATTAATTTTTAAGGTAGTGGGCAGCAACACAAAACACGAAGAAGGTAACGGAGATGATGACTTGTGAGAGACACAGTTTAAAAGCGGGAGCGGAGCGAGGAAGAAAGCCATTCCAGACATTCACCCATGTCTCTACCTGTTTTAGAAACGAGAAACAAAAGAGAAACTGAAATATCTGTGGGAGCTAAAAATCCGGGGGAGCGTTTTAACCTCAAATGAAAGATGTGTCATTAAGTAAATCCTTGGCTTACACTGAATGCACCATCCTGATACTGAGTCATAGCCTATTTTGTACAATCCACATCTCAATTGTCTAAAAGCCCAAAAAGCCTTCTTGTCTTTGTTTGCTTTGCTTGTTGAGCTGCATCTCCTCTGAGAATGGTATATTTACCAATGGTTTAATACTAGCTTTAACCTGAGTTCACCTCATCACTGCACTTGCGTAACCGTAATATATTTTTCTCCCAGAGTACCAGAAAGATGCTCCATCTGTCTTTGAATATTTTCTAAAAATGGCTGGAAAACCCCTCTTTTTTTCATTTTTGAAGGGTGCAAACTCGTTCAGATTAGAGGCATTGTGCGTAATGTGGCCGACCTTGGCTCAGTGTCTAATTGAGGCTTTTAACCTTTCTGTGGCTCAGAGGAAGGACAAACAGCCAAAATAAGGGACACCACATAATCTCAGTCCTCACTGAAATAGAAAACAGCACTAGGACCTTCCTCTTACAGAAGAAGCAATACTACACAAATTATTTCAGCAGCTGAGTGGACCTACTGTAGCCTATTTCATCCTATCCCTGCACTGCCGTATCTATTTTCAATCTAAAAGATGGCATGAATGGCTTTTTGTCAGACAGGGGAAGCGGCGTATGTCAACCTAAAACAAGGTATAGCACTGTCTCGTCAGGGAGCTCAGACAAAAGAAGTGGGTGTAGCCTTTTTCCTGAATGCAATCACTTGTCAGCTCTAAATCTTCACTCAGTACTGCCCTGACAGGTAATGGTGCTTGTTCAACCTGATGACGGTATATTGCCGTTTGTTTGTGTCTTTTTTTCCAACCACAGAGAAAATGTCTAAAAGGCATTTAGCTGCTGCTCAGAAATGAGAGCTTTACACGCCCGGCTGCACAATCACACAAAATGTTTAAAAAAGGGGGAAAAAGGCATCTAATACCACATTTATGCACAGCAACATGACAAAAATAGAGTAATTTAAGTTGATTTTTTTTTCCCCGGCTGCATCATTAGATTTCCTCGTGCAGTTTCAGTGTCACCACTCCTTGCCCTCTCCACACTTTCAGCTGTGAAAGAAAGAGAGAGGACAGTTTTGGGGCTGAGCCTTCTCCACAGTGTTCATTAGCATAACATCAGCACTGTGTGGGGGATTGTGATGCAAACAAGCTCAGATTGGCTCATTCTAACCCCCTCTTTTAATAACTAAGGTGCTATAGGATCTCACTCCTGCATGCTCACTGTACAATGGATCAGCCTCTTTGGGATTCAGAGAGAGAAAAAGTAGATTTTTAAATAAGTTTCAACTTCAATTTGGATGTGAGACATGTCACCAAGCAAATACTTTGATTACATTGGATAGACGAGGGAAAGCTGCTGTACTTTGCCCAAATCCAAACATATGGAATACCACAGGAGAACGATGATTAAAACAGTGGGTTAAAAAATATGACGGTTTCTTTAGGCCAAAAAAAAAAAAATCTCTTCAAGAATATGCTTCCAACTGACCACGATTCAGGCTTGACATGATTAAAAAAAATATGTAAATGTGCCTGTGGCTTATGTTATCGTCCCCTGCCACCCACAGTAGGACAGCAGATACAGCAATCGCTGCTTCTGCACCTTGTGTATGTTTAATATGTGTTTGCTCTTTTGTGATAACAAAAGGGAGGGGGGGCAAACAGGGTTTTCTTTTTTGTTCTTTTTCTCTCTCTGAATAGCTGGACCAAAGTCAGGGAATCTAAAGACACAAGGAGAGAGAGAGAGCAGACAGATACAGGAGACTGTCAAGCGGACTGCGATAAAACATTCACTAGGAAATTATCTCCCTGTCATAAGGCCCTCCTGTTTTGAATACCAAAGGGATTCAAATTCCCAAACAAACTCTGAAAGGTTGACCAATTTCGTGCTCCGCCAAACGATAGCGGATTGCAGCACGGGTCGCACCTTTGAACCGCCGCGCTGGAGGTAGTACGAAGCAGAGATTTTAATCTCTGTATCTCTGCATAGGTAATCCACTGAAGTGTAATTGCTACAGCTCTAAGTTACACAAAATAATGACAGGAGAATAAGACTCACTATGAATATGAAGTGAGTGTGATAACAAAGTCCCATGTTGGAAGACAAGGTAATACTTCGACAAGGGCTCTTGCTGGGGAGGAAAATTCTCTTCTGAACCACAACAAGCGTCTCTGTGAGGCGGTTTTCTATACACAATGCAGCATTCAGAGCACGTAGGTGAAAGATTTTGTTTTATTTGACAGAAACTGGTGTCAGATTGTATCATAGAATATGATTTACCTTTTCTTGGCTTCTTTCTGTAAACCTACATATTGTGTCCCTTCAACCTTTTTCCTCCTGGGTCAAAATTGACCAGATTCTGTTACCCCTTAGTCAACTTAATTCAACTTATTAGTGCAAGTTCTACAATTTATTCATGTTACATTGTGGCAATTAGATGAAAGACATAAATGTCTGATATAAAAATATTTAAAACCAGGTCATCAATCATTTTTGTCTTTGTGCTGAAGCTGTAGTGATCAGATGAGTAACAAACAGCTTAAAAAAGACACATGAGAAGGAGATGCACTTTCTACTAAAGAGTTTTGCATTTTCCACAATTAATATAGTCCTTTTAAATTATGCCATATATATGAGACACTTTCTTTGAATTCACACATACTGTTAAAGTTTAATCTTTCGCCTTCACCGCCGCCTACAGCAACACTTTTGGAAACCTATCATTGCAAAACACAGTCTAGTTGAGTGTGATAGACTGAGTTTATGCTTAATTACACACATTTTCATACTTTATTTCCAGCCAGGGCAGGTTTGTCCAAACAATTTATGAAAACATGGTTCCTACGGGTGCTGGAAATCCTCGAAAACATTTTAATGTTGTGTTTTCAAGGTTTGAAAAAATAGTGTGAAACAGCTTGAAATTTAGGTTACATGTAGGATGCCAAGTTTACTTACAAATAGCTGACGCATTTTCAAAAATGGAACTCTGTTGTGTTTTCCCTTTCACGCTTCACCCTTCTGTAGAAAGTTTCAGCACAATGACATCTAATTTGATGTGACAAAGAAGTGAAATAACCAGTATACTGTATAAACTGTATGCACTGTATATAAATGTGTAGTTTGCCACAAATGTAAGGTGCTGGAAAAGCTTGAAAATGTACCTTGAAAATGCTTGAATTTGACTTTTTAAACAAGCCGACAAATACTTCTCACTGTGGGGAACCTCGAATGTGTTCTACAAAACACAAAGTTTATACATTCACGATTTACTGATTCGAAAAAGAAAAAGAAAATCAGATATTGGCTTTAAAAGCAGTTTACCAAAATGCGCGTTCACAAAAAGAAAGCGTGTGAATAACATCCACAGGTTAAAAGCAATGATTCACTATAACTTCAAAGGAGATATTCTTGTCTGGCTAATAAATATTCAGCCCCGTCCTGTGAATATTTCCCATTTCTGTCATCCTACGTTTTAATACACCAAAATATCCTCAGCGTCAATTAGCACTTTTGTTTGGGGCTATCACTGCATGCTCCAGTTGTATGAATCGTGTTATGAAAGCTTCATTACACATTTCTGTCTCGGCACAAAATGTTTAACTTTTGTAAAAGTTAAAATACCACGTATGCAGCTGAGAGTCTTGTGGCGGTAACTTCAGAATATTGTCCCCGAGTGATGTCTGCACACACACACACACACACACACCTCTGCTACACTGCTTCCATTATGCACAGGAGCCTACGAGCGTTTTCAGGTGAGAATAAGAGATCTCTTTTTTGGCCCTGGCAGTAAAGTGAGGAGGCGTTGCGGTGTCTGCAACATTCGCCATCTCTCACTGATTGTTAGACTGCGTTTCTGGTAGCCACATTTCAACACCACCATTTATTGAGCAAAAGTTCCTGGGGTTCATCATCGGCAGGTCTTTTAGAGCCATGCTAAATATCTTAACAAAATGCACTGCCTCACCTCTATACTAGATTGATGTTATCGAGTAAAACACGGCAAACTTTTCCATCCTTTAGGCAGGTCTTGGCCTCTTCGAGCTGCAGCTTCACGCCTACCCCCGGGCCTGCTGGACCTATTTCTGATGGTAATGGCTGCAGGAGCCGCATCCTGTCAGCTCACTCCAGACTCACTAGTAATCAGCTCAGGCTGATGAATGACGGAAATGCCACTGGCTCCACTTTGTGCAACGACAAAAATCCACCCATTTCTGCCCCCCATTTGACTGTCCTCTTTACACTGCTTTTTTCCTATTTCCATCAACTACTACAGAATAGCACTCATCACATTGGTTCAGCTGCTGATGCTGAAGCTAAAAATGAAACATGTGTTGCCGGGCACAGATGCACTACTTGAGAATTCGTGCAGCTTGCTCAGAGCTTTCTGTCTGGTCATCATTTAACCTTGCTTTGATTTTATCACTGGGTGATTCATAAGGAGGGGAAAAAAGACATGTTGGGCTTAATGCTCCAATTTGTTGTATCTTATGAGAGCACAAACAGGAACATTGTAGATAAAGATTAAACATGTTTTATTTGCGTGCCGATTTTGGCTTTTCGGCGCGGACAATGTCGGCCAGTCACCTATCGCCAAATAAAGAAGGTTCTTGAAAAGGTGATTTCCTGGTTTTATAGACTGTTTTTATGTAGTTGCAGTCAGCTACATAAAACAGTCTGTAAAACCTGAAACTTGACCTTTTTTAGCATGAATTACACACTTTCTCAGTCCGAGTATGTGCAAGAAATTTGTCTATTGCTCAATATTTAGGTCACGGCTTAAGAAGAACGGTTACACACATTTTAATTATTTAAAAAATAGTTTGATGAAAAATCTCCTGTCCAGAGAAAAATTGGAGATTTTGACTTTTACAGACACACTGAGGAAAATAAAAATCTTCTCCTTCAGCTAAATAAAACATTTACAAAATCGATTGGTTTAGCTCCTCACTCGCGGCTGTCAGACGCCATACTGATTTCTGCGCCTGATGATAAGGAACGTAGCGGGGCAGGACTTCCCGAAAGCGGGAAAATCAGAACCGTATCACTGGCTGATAGGTTGGTTGTGTGTGTGAGAGAACAAAAAAAGCACACGGTAATGTTTCCACTTATTTTTAACATAATTTTGGTGATCGCTACACTGAAAAATTAGTTACTTTGTAAGATACATGGTGTTCATAGGACAGCCATTTTGCCAGCATTGCCATTTTGTGGCTAATTCCATTTTTCCCTTCTTCTTCTTCACATCTATGTCTGTCGCATCCAGCGATAACATACCAGGTGTGAAGTAGAAGCTGCAGTTCTCACACTCGTCTTAATTACTAAAAACCAGTTTGCTGTTGACTGAGTAGCTGAATTTGACAAACAGGTCGGTCTAATGGATAAAGCAGTCAGGGTACGTGTGATTTATGGCAGAATTCACACCAGCAGAGCCGCCTCACACCTCATTTAGAAGGAGGCATGATGAATTATTAGGGCAGCCTGTATATGTATTTTTCCTGTGCAAATGCCAAAAAGATCAAATCGTACAGACACACAGAGGTGTCATATTAAGCATTCCAATTTTCATTATAAATACATGAATAATTTGACACACACACATATTCAGGAGCTCAAGTTATCTGCAGTATTTAAGATGTTCATTAACTAACCCCCCGGCAGTGGAGGACGAGTTGGATCCAACAGGCAGCAGTGAATGCCAGGCCTGGCACAGCTGTACAAGCAAAGCTGTAAAGAGATGTCACCGGCCACTGTCGCTCAATCTTCCCCTGTGTTAATCCCACACTATCTGCATGCACGTCAGCCCCACTCCTCGTGTCCCTGCATTGCTTTTCACACTCCTAAGTTCAATTTGGCAGGAGAGTGGACATGTTGCATCACTTCTGCTGGCTGAAAATCCTCTCGGCATTGTTCCTTTCCAATAATCTTTTTTTTTCTGAGACAGCACGATGATCCAATCGTCCTTTTTTCTGCAAGATATTTCTTGTTTTCTCTTTGAGGTATTCACTGAACCAAATAAAGTGTGTGCAAAAATGGAGGTTTAGCAATTCCAATACTACAGTAGATCCTAGCTCTGTGACTTTTAGCAGCAGCGTAGCAAATATGAGTACATATGAGATTTAAAAGCCTTTAATGCTGCTGAATCTCTTCTTAGCTGATCAGATCATCTTCTCAATGGCCTCAATACACAAGCAGGGCGGTGTGTGTACAGAAGAGTCAGCTCTATTTATCTCTATTCATCATTCACAATATTAGGGAGAGACAACTTGCTGTCATATCAAAGCCCAGACTGTTACTGTAGCTGGACAAATGCGCTGAAGAATGAACACTCAAGTGGTGGTCAGGTTTTACCAAGCCAGCGCTCTTAAACCCCACTATGTTTTCACAGACAGGAATTTTATACCCAAACTCCAACTGAACCAAATCCTGACCCTCGGGGCAGAAATTTTATTTTAACATCTCTTTTCGGGACTGACACTTTGTCCCCTGTTTTCAAATGTTTTCCCAAGAAGCTTCTCTCCAGTTGACCCAAGCAGAGACCGTTGCCTCTGGCTTGTCACGGAGAGGAGAGTGATGTGGTTCTATGGGCAACAGAGAGGGAGGCTCTGTACTGAGACAGCAGCAGGTGCAGCTGTGACAGTTGCCGTGTTGTTGCTAGCCCCACACTGTAGTCAAGATGAGGTTCACAGATGTAGCCACTCAGTGCAGTGGTTTATTGGCTGCCTGAAACAATGCATCTCTGTCAAGAACAACTCCTCCTAAGGCCATTTCAGTCTAAGAGTGCTCTGTATGAAACAAGGCGTAGAAAAACCTCATTCTGACACACAAGGTCAATTCTGCTCAACAGCAACACAATCAAAGCTCCCATTGCTCTGCCAAAAAACAAATTCAACCTGAAGCAATCATGCTGAAACATGGGGATTTGAGCCATATTTTCGTTTAAAGGGTTTTGTCTGTATAGGCATAAAAATAATAATAGCTGTGTGTAAATTCTGTAAAAATATATATTTTTTTTAAATGATTGAATAATTGCAATAAAATTTAATTAGCACAGATAATTGAACTAATTATTGCTACAAGCACTGTCACTGTTTCTCAAAACACATTTCTGGTTAATTATTACCAAGCCTCTCTCGCGCACATGCTTCCTAAGTCAGCCAAGTGCCACCCAAGGCTGCACTTTACCCCCAGGTGCAACTTGCAAGACATGAATACAAACCATGCGACACTATCACTAAAACACGTCTACAGAAAATTAATGGCATCCATCTTGCCGTTGCTTATTTTTTTATTTATTTAAAAAAAAAAAAAAAAAAAAAAAGCTTGGTATGTGTGTGTGGAGAGAAAGCTAACCTGATTCCTTTCTTCAATTCAGACCCTCCACGTAGTCCGCAAAGTCCAATCCAAGGTAGTGTTTTGTTGAATCTCAGAGTAGTGGAGATCTGAGATAATATGACTATTGTTTTCCTGTAAAGCACCCAGTCTCTGCTTGTTCAATTACTGGAAGGAGCCTCAACGAGGGCGGTTAAATCATTTGCAGAGACATTATCTACGCAGAGAGAGAAAGACAGAGAAAGAGAGAGAGAGGGAGGGAGAGAGGGAGGGAGGGAGCAAGAGAGGGAAGGAGAGAGAGAGGAGAGCAGACATAGGGGCCAAACTTTAGTCTGTAGAGGAAACAGAAACATTATTTGTGGACCACACATGGAGGGTACTGCGAGGATAAAAGCAGCAGGATTCATGATTCACTGCAGGAAATTAATAGACTAATACAGTTCTCTCTGTTTCAATGCCAAAAACCACATAATAAGATAAAATTGTTTTCATTACAGGTGATGATGGATATCTATGCAGATTATGAAAATGTACACTGGATTTATGAGCGAGCGACCACAAAGTTGCTCCTCACATATGTCGCCTACAAATAAAACCAACTCACAAACGCTCATCTGTCAGCGTGAGCAATCATTAAGAGATAATTTGATTGTTTTTTCAACCTCGGCTGTGTTTGATGTCTCTGGCATGGTAGCAATTGAACAGACAATTATTTTGTTGATTAGCTTAGTTTTTAGCAACTTACCATGGCTGTGATATTCCTCTGAAACTCCCAGACCAGACGCTCAACTCCATCTGACTTGGCAACTACATTACAAGAACAAAGCTTCCACACTCCCCCAACTAAATACTGTACAATAAAATATCATTTATCAAAGCCTCTGATTTCCAAACCAACCGGATAACAAAATAAGCATATAGAATGAAATACACCGCAGTGCACACACTTTAAAAAAAGTGTGCACAAACATTAAATGTAATATGCATCTGGCAGGATTTCAACTGCAAAGTAGTCAGCACACAGTGCTTTGGAGTGCATTTACTTGCATGTCTCATATTTTTTTTACTTTAATGTTTGGTGTATTTGATCATTCAAAATTAACGCTGCTTTGAAAACCGCATTCCAACATACGCACTTTGATATAGGTGAACAACTACTGTCGCTTTCAAAATTAAAGCGCTCTCAGTATATCAATATGCACACACACGAGAATGAGCGAATCATAACCCGTCCTTACTTCAAATGTCATCCATTGGAAGACACGCTATTGGTCGGTTTTAAAAAAAAAAAACGTTTTATTGGTTGTTGCTACTTCCTCCTTTTACATTCAGAATTCTGGGAGAGTATCGTAGTCCACTTCACTGCTAAATAGCATGCAACTCAACACAATAAATATTTTACATAGACAGCCACAACTACATCTTAAGAAGAGAACCAATAAAAAAACACAGAAAAAATAAATAAAATACTGCCATTTGAACAAAAGTATAATGATAAAACAATGTTCAACATTGCTTACCAGTTTTGCACTCCGCTGGAACAATGTCAGTCTGAATAAAAACGCCCACAGCCCAACAAGAAATTACTTTTGAAAACAGAAAAAAAGCCCAAGGAGTAAAACTTATCTCACTTGCATTGAGTCACATTGTCAAGGACAGCAGCAGCCTATATAGAGGAAATATATTGCTCTGGTGTGTTTACCCACACCATCCCTAAATAACAGCCCTGTCTTGTTGGAAAAAAGGGCTTTTAAATGTGGAAGTGCTTCGCTCTCCTATAATCCAGCCGAGACATTACTCCTTCCCCTGGCAGACGTCCGCAGATCCCCCCTCTCTCCCAGCCAGGCCTTGCTCTCGGCTGCTATGGCAGAGCCGCAATAACTGCTGTTTGCTTAGAGCCTTGCCTCCCAGGTTCTCCTCTGTCACACAGAAATTGAATATTTTCCCAAATAGTGTTGCAGCTGTGCATAGATAAGGACCAGTCCTGTTCATATAGCACAAAGAACGAGACAGGGTCATTGTATATGTGTGAGTGTGTGTGTGTGTGTGTGTGTGTGTGTGTTGTCTATATTGTAAGTCTTAATTATAAAAAGAATAAATGTAACCGAATAAATAAAAAAAAAGCATGTATAAAAAATAATTAAAACATTTTTCAATAATTGCAAATGTGTTTGTAATTTTCTTATTATATTAAAAGTTATTCAAGTGATAAAAACTAATTATAACTCATGTAACTGCTGTTATTTTAATCTGTAAAATAATAATAATAATAATAGTGTGTAAAAAAAAAAAATCCTACTATGATGATAAATTCCTGGAGTTTTTTTTTTTTTGCACCACACTATAGTGACAGATGTATTGGGAGTGACCTAAACACACACTGCTAATAGCACACAGCACATCTTATCCGAAACCCAGGTGGTGTTTTCAGCATGGTGTAAAATACACAAGCTGCGATCAGAATCCAGGCCAGTATGTTACACCCGATCGTTTTATGACCAGAGGACAGTTTTTACGACCCAGTTTTGCACTTTGCACTTCCTTTTCTTCTAAACACCTTTCAGAGAAGCACAACATGAGTGAAGCACGAAAAAAAGAGATGCCAGATAAGCTTAGGGAGGCTGCCACTTAACCAGAGCACAGAAAGCTACGTGAGAGCCATCAGCTAATATCCATGTTGTTCCTTGTCACCAGAGTCTGAATTGACCCTTACGTTCCACCGCCTATGTCCTTGCTGTGTAATGTTCTGCTAGGAAATTATTTAGGCAAGCAGAAAGTTTCACCTGCCATTTCAGGGGCACCGAATCCCCCGCCGCACCAGAGGCCTTTGGCAAGTGGAAACAAATGTTTCACAAAATGGCAGGGAGGGGAACACGCTGGCGCACAGCGTTTTACTGATTGCCAATCGTAAAATAAAATCAGTCATGAAAGGGGAGGTTTCTTGGCCCACCAAAGGCCTGCACGTTATATCAAATTTGCCATAGCTTTCTTTTACAGCCTTGTTTCTTCCCTTTAATGGCGAGCAGTTATCCGCACAGTAGGGCTCCTTGTAGGTGGTTTAGCAATAGCAAAGATTGCATCTGAAAACACAAACCCACAATTTACACGCCAAATAAGCAATAGGATGTAAATCTAAACGATTTAACTCCCTGCAAACCACCACGTCTGACACTTTCACAACCTCCATCATTTGTCTGATTTGTCTATGGAGTAGCAATGGTGTGTTCACAGTGAATAAAGCCACGACATCCCTGTCGTGCAACGCTTGCACAAACAACCCATTCAGCCACAGTGCAACCTTTAAATCATATGGACTCGCCAATCGCTGCTCAGACAAAGACAACAGGCAGATACTTGTGAGAGAGTGCGACACAAAAACAAAGTGAGCAAATGTGTCCACTGGTCAGTGTGCGTGTGCGCTTTTATCAAATTGAATCAATAACAAATTACCTTAATAAAGCCGGGATACAAGTGCCCGGCTTGTTGTTATAATTTAAAAATCTGGAGAGGCTATGAAAGGCGCGTTATGATCTGGTTAATGCACCAGTCAGATATCCGTAGATAGCACAAACCTCAGCTGCTGTTCTGGGGTGGAAAAAATATGGCAGCAGAAAATGAAGCAACAGTCCGTAATGTCACAAATATTGAAACCCACTCACCCAATCGCACCCAGTGAGCCTTAAGGGTCACATAGAGAGTTGAGAATAGAATGATATGTAGCACTTTATCTACCCCAAAACCTATATAGAAGTGTGCTGGTCTGTATTGATCTGCGAGTAGAGATGAACGCACAAGCAAAGAGGGGCAATCTGGTGCTCTGGTAGATCAAGAGCAGCTGCAGTTCTTTGAAACCGGACGCACTTCCACTGAAACAAGGCTATAGACTGAAAAAGGTACTCTCTCTCACTCACACTGGACTCAAAGCTAAAACGCTCATAATGGCATGCTCGAGCTGAAGATATCAAACACAGACATCTGAGAAGATAGTTTCCTTCTTAAATCCGCATTCACAAGTATTTCTAATGAGCACTTGATTTTACAGGCGCGGAGAAGCTAAAAAAAATGCCACTGTATTAATTAAAAAAATCAAAAAAGTAAAGCTTTCAATACACGACTCAGAATTTACATTTTCATGTTGCGTTTTCCTCTAATAACCAAATGTTTCCTCCCCCCACTAACACTATTTCCTCTTTAGGAGTCACTGTACATGCACTGTTGTGAGATATCTCTCTCACACCATCACACAAACAAATACAAGTGAGATTATGTTATACACAAGATGTCATACGGACCTACTTACATGAAAAGGAGGGAGATACACAAGTCTTTCAGTTTTACCAGCTCACACACTCATGCTCAAGCCTTTCAGGCTCAGCCACAACCAGTGGCACAAAATACGACTCCTTCCATTGTGTAAAGGCTCTGACCACTTTGATATGCAAATGTGTTCCTTCTAAACAGCTGGAATTTGCTCTTGCATTAATTCAAACATTTTTTATGCACAAACGTGAAAATGTTGTTCTGCAATAAAGAGGCTTAAATAAGAAGAAGAAGTGTAGCCCCTGCTGCCTGATTCAAGCGTGCGTTAGCTGATTTCTTACACATTCCTGAAAACTCAACACTTCTTCACAAATAGGCTGCCTTTGTATTTGGCTGGATGTTATGTATGGTGAAGAGAGATAGAGCCACTTCATCCTCCACACACTATTCGTTTGTTTTCTATCGTCTCAAGGAAAAAAGTTGTGTCTATTCACTCAGGACTGTATTAAAATGCTTATCTGATTAAAAAAAACTCACATTTAACAGTATCTGTTTGTTCCTCTAATGAACAGCTATGATGAATGTGTTCTACAGAGATATTAGAGACCAATGAGACACATTCATGGACTCTAATCCAAGCTGGAATTCGTAGCTCCCTCTCTCTTAATAATCAAACACAACCAAAAAAAAAGAAACAGCTGAGGGCATGTGAAGACTGGGGCTAAATTTATCCCAATCCGCTGATCGATCAGTGCAGATTGCTGCTGTGCTCCGGGCTGCTGTGCATCACCGGCTGGCCGCGGTGTGTTTCTCGGGGCCAGCAGAGACACACACGCCGCCCCGCATGTGCGCTCCTGCTGCCTACCTACTCTTTAACACATGGTTGACAAGACGCGTTCGGAATCGGTAGGCCTAAATAATAAATGTTCAGTAAAAGGATCTAATTTTACAGCCACTCTGCGCCAACTGGGTTTGAGTTAAGCCTAAGCAGCCAAATATTCCCCCTTTTTGCACGTTTTCATTTTTAAATTCTCGCTTTGATTGATTTCCATGACATGTCCTATACGCATGTAGCCCCGGTGCATCACAAGCTCCTCTCTTTAGCCAAAAGTAATTATTACATTGGTAGGCGAGCCTTGACTGATTCTTTCTTTTCATTCTTTGGACAAATAGCCTAGCCCCAATTATAATGGATTAGCCTGTGAATGCTCTCAAGAATCACACCGACATCGCTCCTCAGGTCACAGCTCCCAGCATAAATCCCTATTCAAACCAACAAAACCAGCAGTGGATTTAAAAAAATAAAAGCCTCGGTTACCAGCAAGCACCACTACCAACAAACTACACTTCAACTCTGGAGGCACAAATTCAAATTAAGAGGTGCTTTACATGTTCTGGTTCACATAAATGCGCTGCTCTCCTACTTTTATAATAGTTTCCATTCAGCCAAACTCGGCAGCCGAACCAATCAATCCACATCTGGTTATGTTTTGATTAAGCATTTTACAATTAATCACGATACCAATTTAAATTACTACAAAAAGAGGAGTCCTACTTTAAACCCTTATTTATTGATCAAACTAAATTATTTCCCTCCTAATGAAATCTGACCTTTCCCCCTTTGAAAAAGTAGCTCAAATCCACCGCGAGATTTGTCTAACTTGCTGCTATTATTTAAAACGTGTCGCCAAAGCAAATGCAATTAGCTCAGAAGTGAGCGACGAATGAAAGAAAAGTTGTAACTCTCCACGCCAACTTGTCAAAATACTACTTAGGGGTCTGATTTATAAAAGTGGGTGAGACTTAAAGGTGCAAAAGACTCTTACCTTTCTTGAAAAGCAGTGAAGCCAAACAGGCTGAAATGAAGTCAGTTGGGATGAGAATTGTAACAAAAAAAATGTCAGATTGTGGAAAGACAGTCTAATGGGAAGTCCTCTGCAGCGAAGAGTCTGCAGGTCTGAGGCATGCTCCCCTTATCTGGGACAGAGGCTGCTATCAGGCGGCAGGTCCCCCTCTCAGCCCGTACATTCCCCTGCACCGGACACACACTTCCATGGCAAGCAAGGTGTTGCTGTGCGCTCAGTCCGGACTCATCAACACCTCATGCACCGCGTCTATTCACTGCTCTCCCGTGCGCCTTTCACTCCCGAAGCAGCGACAACAAACAAGAGAAGAAGCGGAGCTCGGGGACCCACAAAAAGAGTGACTAACAGGGACAGAGTGTTGGGGCTTTCAGTGTCTGTTGCAGGGGGAGGAGAAGACCGATCTCCGCTACTTTAACCGCCGACGCCGCTCTCCTGGCTCCTCTCAATGGAACTGTGAAGACTGGGTTAAGTTTCTGCGGCTCGCCTCTGGAAAAGATCCCGCTCACAGTGTTGAGACACTTGGTGGAAGCAGCGCGGAGCGGGCTTCCAGTAAACAGCGCCAATGCAGTGGAGAGCAGGCTGCCGTCTGCAGGAGCTGTCTGAGCGGAGGACTCCACCAAAACCTGACATGGACTCCACATCCGCGCTGACTCGGAGTCTACTTCTGTGTAATCACATCAACTTATTATCATGCCCGACAGGAATCAGTTCAGTTTTTTTTTATAAAAAGAGGAGATTGAGCTACGTCATTTAAAAAGGATCAATACATTCCCCCTCATTTTTGTCCCCTTTTTCTGCTTAGAGATGCAACACTGCCTTCCTTTTTGGGCATGAGAGGCCCACGCTCTGTCACAGTAGGCAGTCCAGCCTATTCAACCAATGACAGAGGACTTATTCTACTGTAATACTACCAAGCATCAAAAGGAACATGGAAGTACAGACAGGCAGACTTTTTTTTTTTCTTTCTTTCTCCCCCTCTCCACCTCCCCTCCTCCTCACTCCAACTGGCCCCACAGGATAACACACTGGCCCGGGCAGCAGTGGTCAAGCTGCTGCTGGTGCTGCTGGTGTGTGGAGCCAAGTGTGTGTGTGTGTGTGTGTGTGTGTGTGTGTGTGTGTGTGTGTGTGTGGAGCCAAGCCGTTTTTCAAATTCAGGATCTCTACTCAATTGTGGGTGTGTGTTTTTTCCCCCTGCACTTTTCTTCTACATGATTCATGACACCATTCGGCAGTCAAGGGATTTTTGTCAGGCTGCTGTGGCTTTGACCCTTTGACTCATTACTGTAAGCTGCATGTTATGTTGGTGGTCCACAGTTCATATTCATTGTAATGCAGGGGGATTACAGTTCGATCTGCACAAAACGCCTACAGCACATTCCCAGTTATAATATATGATAACAAAAAGTCAGATATTTAAGAAATCTAACTTTTAACACAGCTGCTTTCCCCCCACGTTTCCATTAAGGCGTTTATCTTTAAATCTGAATATCTAGAAATAAACAAAACATGCAGGTTTCTTTCTGCATCTGGTGAATACTTGGAGCATGTTATGATCTGGTTGAGGAATTTGGTCCAGAAACATTATCAGGCAGGACGTGGGTACACACCTGGCTTCAATAAAAACTGTCTTTCACCCACTATGTGGAAATGTGAAGTTGAGTCATACTTGCCAGGTGAAGGTGAACTCAGCAGAGGGGCAGACTTATGTTTTCATAAGCATAATTTTACATAATAATACAACCTTTTTTTTTTGCAAGGGACAACAAAGAGAAAACAGATGTAATAAAAGGTCACCCAGTGGCAGGCATCCATATCTGGAGAAATGTTTATTTATAAGCCAAGACTAAAAACACATGTGGTGTCTCTATGGCTGCGGTGTTGAACAGCTTAAACTGCCATTTTGCATGAATTCATTTGAATCTGCTTCCTCAGATTGTCAACAGAGGGCATTAGACTTGTATTGCTATTCTTCTGAATGAACATAAATCACTGAACTGTAAAATTCACCAGGCAGATGAAATATAAGCAGGTGAAGACAGAGATATCAATTTGAATCACACAGTAATTACGATTATTTTGCTAATTATAGGCCACCTTGTGCGTGTGACCCCAGCTTGTGCAGTCATTTCTTTGACGAGTCACAGCAGTCGCACATAAATTGTTTATGTGCCAGTGTTTATGATAAACTGTGACATAATCATATTTCGCGAAGGCTGCACAATATTGCACATAATCTCTCACCAAATGGTGCATGATAAATGCTGGCTCTTTTGCGCAGCCTGAAGAATATTCAGAAGGTGAAAAACAAGGGCAGAAATTATGGCCGCATTTTAAGTAAATACACTCCAACAAAAGTGGAAATGTCAATGTGTGTTTACAGGATAGTAAAGATGTAACCGCAGTATTTTTCTGTTTTCATTTCAGTTGAAAACGATGGCAGATGCTTTGGACAGACCTCAGTCATCCATGGTGAGAGCAAACATGTCTCCCCGTTTCCCATGTGGCTCCGAGCCTGCCTCTTAACCTTCAATTGTTCGCCTAACAATGCTTATTGGTTCCTTCCCAAAATATTTGCACATGATTGACATTTCAGGCACACATGACCAGTCACAGGACTGCTGCTGACCCCCCGACAAATCAGAGCCCTTGTGGTAATGACGGACACAGATTTAGGGAACTTAAATGCTTCAGAGCACAATTAACAAAGCCACTTCTATCCTTGATCACTCAATCATTTGTCCATTAAGTGTTATCATACTTTTATTTTGAAGTTGTTTTCAATTTCACTGGGCTTCACCTAGACGTACACCAGCAGAGTTTGCTGTGTCATGTACTTGTGTTATCGTCGTGACCGAAATAATCAAGACGTGTTGAACTGCTCCTGTAATTGAGACATCATTTGGGCTTACAGTTTACGGAAATGTACTGTGGAAAGTGTAGAGAATCAGCTTTAGGACACTGAAATAAGCCGGAATTTCCTTCTTGTCACATCTCTCCCAGCCACCAGAGTAAAAGTTCAAAGTGAAGCTTCAAGTATGTGAACTGCGAACTAGTGATGTTTTTTTTCTTCGTTTGCATGAAATCCAGCAGCTTGATCTGTTCCAAACCGAGTAAAACTCTGCCACATCACAACTGCACTGACTCTCTCCGTATTCTCTCATCAACTTAGTCAAGCTGGCTGTAGTGGTCTCCTTGGATATCAAACTCTCGGAGTAAGTCTCATAATCAAAGAAGGCCTCTCTACACAGTGGAGACTTGGTTAATATTTATGTAGCTATGGGCGACCATGCAGCGTGGAGCTTTGACCTCAGCTCTGCAGCACCTTGAGGAGCGGCCCCGTTTCTGCCCTGGTTGGACTGGGCGCAGAGCTTATTTAGGGAAGCAACGGGGCTCGGCTTATTATACAAAAACTCAGGCTTCACTGTGTATCATGTTCTTTTTGCAGGTTTGAATTTTTATAAAGCGTTCCTATAAGATGTGCATTTGGAAGTGATTTCAACCTGTGGCTGGCAATGAATTAAATAATGTTTAAGTTCTATAAGAAACTTTTCACTTGAATTAATTGTTTTTTATTACCAATGGGCAACTGATTGTAACATAACTTAAAAAAAATGGGCCTTCCCTGAATTTTTTATAGCCTGAGTTCTATGTAAAGAACACGTTTTTCTGAGAAAATCCAAAGGCTGTTACATTTATGCACCGTTCAGAGAGCCTTGCCTCTCTTCAGCTCCCCTACAGGGCAACAGTGCACAATATTAACTTCTATGGTTAGCCAGTTAGCTGTAACTTAGCTACAGGTGCATCTCAATGAATTAGAATATCATGAAAAAGTAAATTTCCAGTACTTCAGGTCAAATAGCCCCAACCAAGTGCATATTGAGTGCATATAGATGGACATATTTTTCCATATTAAATATACTTTTTAAAATTGGTCTTTTGTAATACACTGGACAGACACTGGATTTTAGGTCTTTATTAAATGTAAGCCATAATCATTGTAATTAGAATAAATTAAATAAATTAAGACATGTAATGGATCTATATAATGTGTTATTTCCACTTTTTGAATTGAATTACTGACATAAATAAACTTTCCTATGATATCCTAATTAATTGCGATGCACCTGTACATCTAGTAATTTATTTCATCGAGTAATTTATCAGTGAGCCAATGGGCTAATTGACATATAAGAACATTACAATACATTTATTAACTTTATTTTCTATTATATTTTCTTTCATTTTATTAAGATAATGCCAGTTATTGACGTTCAGTCTTGTGTAAAGCAATGTCATTGCCAATAGTCAGGATGCTCTCTTTCACCTAAAGAGTGCAAGCAGACACACACAACACAAAGCAGTCTATAGTTCACCTAAAGACCACCAGCATCATTAATTACAAGAAGTACCCGGACAGAAACTAAGACATGCACTGCAGCAGCAAAAAGGATTTTAGACATCAGTTTAAATATATGACATTTAGATTTTTTCACCACAATACCTAGCCATCAGACAGCCCTCTCTGCTGGATAACTGACTCATCTATGCTCTTTTCAAAGCCACCAGACTCCACTGACAAAAACAGTAATTTTACCTCAGAAAACACAGGAGTTACTAGTCTGCAGCTGTCTCAAATGTTTAGTTTGTTTGTGTCCTTGTGTGACTTTGTTTTTTTATAAAGGGTGAGTCTGGATTCCCAAAAGTCACACAATCTGTTGCAGATAATACACTGACTATAGATACGTGTCTCATACAACCCCACATTCAAATTTTGCAATTCAATTTGCTTGTAAATAGAACATATGAAAACTACTTTCATTTAATAGCCTTTTTTATGGAGATTTTTTTACCAATACATTGACATGAATGCTAGCAGTAGTTTTGATTTCCTGTTAAAGTAGTATCTTTTGATAGCTAATTTTATCTGAGTCCTTTTGAAACAAACAATTATGATCAACTCTCCTTATTTTCACAAGTATTTGAAACTACCCAGAGTGCAGGTTGACACCAACATTATTTTGCTTTCACATTGCTGTTGGGGTTAATTAAAAATGAATGGATTACCATATGTTAATGAAAACCTGTTTTTATGTTTTTTTAATTTGCTTGCTGACTACTGGATAATCCTTTGACTGTTCTCTCAAGCCTCATATTTTGAGTTAAATACAATATCAATGGAGTATTTGCACCAGCTTGCACCTGACCCAAAATCAATAATGGATAAATAACCCAGAATGTCTCGGTCTCCCTCCCTTTCTCCTCATTAAACAGACCTCGGAAAGGCAGCCCAAGCAATCAACTTCTGTCTAAACGTAAATCAACATGTGTATGCTGTGAGCTGGCACACCAAGTAAAATATTATCAAATCAGGTCCCAAAGAGTGATCTCATCATTCTGCTCAAATTTCAGCTATTTAATCACTCCGCCCGTCCAAAAATGCTGCTATAGTCGGTCCCCCCAAAAGGGCCCAGAACTTATAATTGACCCAGCAGACAGGAAGCAATTAAAAAGAAGTCAAACACATGAGGGGCTTTGAGATCAAATTTGAAAAAAACAAGGTCCAGTGTGGGCATGTTGGGCTCTGGCTTGCACAACTGTCAAATAAGTTGAGTGTTAAAAGACCTCACTACATAAACAAATCTTTTGAGGAAAACTGTGTCACAGAATAAACATTAAAGACTCTTCTTAACTGTGTTCTACAATCAAACGTTTTCAGAAATACGCTGTCTAGAACAAAACCTCTTTCTGAGGTTTGATGTATGAGACACATGCTGCTTTAAACAAGCATAGGGGAGCAACGGATATAGGTGAAGAATCTCTATTCAAATGTTTTGTATGGAAACTTAGCCAAGTGGAAACAGATGTGTCTCACTTGTGACCTATAAAAAATGATATATGGTCACAAGTAATAAGGTTCAGCAGAGGCCAACGGTTCCAATTTGCTTCACTTTGCTGTGTCGTGCTCTGTGTTGTGTAAATGTGGACACATTTTTTAAACAAAAGATGTGGCATTTTCACTGTAAACCAAGCGAATGCTCAGTATACTTCCAAATGACTGGGTTGAAAGAGAGATCCATTTATTCATGACTGCAACACATTTGGAACCAAAGGTTTTCTGTCAAGCACAGTTTTATCACAATTATAATGCATCAAGTTGATATATTATAATTTGAAAACAGAGTTGTTAGGAAAACAGAGAACATCTGTGATATTTTTTCACTACTAAATTTTTCAAGGGACTGAAATAATAAGCTAACTGTTTTTTTTGTTGCATTGTGTTATTTTTCAATTGTCTCCCACTGATTTAAAGTTAATATGCCCCTATTACATTCCCACAGCGCTGAGGAAAGTGTAGGACTCCAGATGTATTATGCGAGGTTCAATAATGCATCAATTAATTCTTTAATGTATCTTAAGAAATAGAAAAGAAAAATAAGGCTACACAGAATTATTAACCTAAAGGGACACCCCAAAATAAAGAATCACAGATTAAATTTAGTTTCCATGATTTGTGGATGCCATTTTTATGGTGTCAACAGTAAACAGTGTAATATTTATTATTGCTGTTTTTTTAATAGCATTATTATGCATGCGAGTCTTAAATATCAGCTACTTTTCAATACAAAATATTATAAATCTGCATACGTTATCATTGTTGATAAAGCATGCCTATCAATTATTTTTAATAATAATAATAATAATAATACATTTTATTTGTAATGCACTTTACATTACAGAAAATCTCAAAGTGCTACAGGTTAAAGCATAACAGTCTAATTATAAAAAGGATTTAAAAAAAAAAGAAAAAGGATAAAAAAAAAAGTTTTTAAGTTCAACAGACTGGAAATTTTCCCATTTGGAAACTGAAATCTTCCAGATGTGGACCGACACGAAACCTTTTCTAATGGAGATCCTGGTCAGTAGCTTTTTTGAATTAAAGTGCTCACAAGGTCTGTGGATTATCTATCCAGGTCATCATTTCTGAGAAAATTGTTGTTGTTGTTGTATATTGTCACATCCAATCCAATCCAATCCAACTTTATTTACATTGCACATTTAAAAAACAAAATTGACCAAAGTATTTTACATTGAAGACAATCTAAAATTATAAATAGCACTACAGGAAAATATGTATTTTTTTATTTTGGGGTGGCCTGTCCCTTTAACTCCAATTTAACCAAGACAGCATTTGAATGCATGCACAGAAATTAAGTGTCTCTAAAAAACAAAGTAGGACTGGACACAACAACAACTATGCTGCAATAAAAACAAAAAATGACCTTCTTATGTGTGCTAAAGGACAAGGAAGTCAAAAGCACTGATGGAGAGGAGGAGCAGGTCAGTGTGACGAAGACAATGCTTCAAAATCTGCCTTTACCTGGACAGACAATAATAGAAATCAACTTTATTAGTGAAGTGTGCAGAGGATAATCTGTCTGCGTTAATACCCTCTAGTACGAGAGGAAAACGCCTTCAATTGTTCTCTCTAATGAAGATGAATACTATACTGCAAAGACAGAGGGAAATATGTGACCTCACCAGTCCCTTTAGAGGTCAATAATCTTTTAGAATAATTGCCTGAAATTTTAATTGAAGTAAAATCGTACTTAAGCATTCATCATTGTGGACAGACATTCTTCCCTTCAATTTTGCATTCCGATTAATTCCACTAATTTAAAAGTAACTGCTTTGTGCCAGTATAAAGGAACACAATTATAAGTTTTAAATACATATAGCTTATTTCCATAAAACATTACTGTTCTAAATACAGAGGCTGCTCACCAAGGCATAAAAAATGGCCAAATTTATGCTGGCTATTGCTGTATGTGCTTATTACCGAGTCAACAACAATCTTTGAAGGTCTTTCAATTTGTCAAAACTTGCACATATGACTAAACAACTTGCTCTTGAGGGCTGATTACTTTTTTAAAGGTGCGTTTCCAGCCACATGCCTCAGAAAGCACAAGCTTTTGCAAATGTGCAAGGCCGTATGTAAATACTGCCAATAGCAAAAGCACATTCTTTAATACACATCCTTTAATAGGTCTGGAATTGCACTCACCCAAATCATTTGACACAACTGTTTATTAAGCCAAATTAGTCCGAATGAAATCTTTCCAAGCCAATCAAATAGTTTGCTTGATTAGTGGTGTGTTCCTCCTGGCACGCTGCAGAACAGATGAATCCAATAGGGGAAAAAGACAAGGAAAAGGAAGGGCAACTCCAATTTCTGAGGACAATGAACTAAATTGTTCTGTCCCAATTTCTCAAGAGATACTTTGTAATCACGGCTAATTATTGTTGCATGGTAAAGTGGGAAGGAAACAATAGTCGTTGTTCCAGACTTTTCACAAGTTTGCAAAATGACAAGATATTTTGAAGATTTACAGAAGTTCCATTAATGAACACCTGAGACATATTCAGTGCTGCCGAGGGCAACATAAGAAAAAGATCTATTGATTTCTTAATTTTTGTTCAACTGATTATATTCCAAACAACACACTGCACACAGTTCTACCCCAGGAGTTTGTCTGACACTAATTCACTGGTGCAGATTAAATGTACCAGTGTGCAGTGGTGGATGTTGAATGACCTTCATAGGTTAGGACTAAAGAAGGCGCAGTCCATCCTGGATATCCTTGATTGTTATCCTTGAGTATACTTTTCTTAAGAAATAGTGTAAATAAAGACGTAAAAAAAAACCCTGCATTGAAAACATCCCTCAAAGTAATTATTGCCAGTAATATCATAATTTCTGACTTTGTATATCTACTACCATGTGTTACCTTGAATTCTTAAAGAAAACATTATTTTTCTGGCATCCGTAGTGTATTAAGAATACAATAAGAAGAAAGTCCTTGATGAAGTATACGGAGGCTTTTGTAACAGCAAAGCTATATGAAGACATTAGATACAACATCAAGTACAATACATCAAGAGATACAACTCGGGAACAACTCACACTGATTAATCAAAGTCTCATTAATCCAGTTGTATGCTCAATATTTCTCAAACACATGCCTTTTCACTATAATATTACTATTTAATACATGTCCGTATAAACTGTATCATGATTATGCAGGTGAAACACGGCCTCCATTAACTTTGATTAGCCCAGACTTATCCATTTGTAGAATCTTGAATCAGCATGTCAGAAAAACACATTTTATTTTCAAGAATTGAATTGAATTGAGATTGATATACAAAATCATTTAACAGGTAAAGTAATCCTTCAAGTAAAAGTATGGGAATTTAAGTAGCAAAATATTATTATTATAGTAATATAGTAATTATGACGGAATCAAAGGAGGAAAGAGAAAGCAGTATAAAGAGCGAAAAAGTCCATGTAGGGAGATGGTCAGGGTGGTCAACAGTGAGTTATTTGAACTTAGCCAACTTGGTTGTATAATGTTATGGGATGTAACGGTACTTTGTGAGGATTGAATTATAAATTGGGATATTCTATTTTTTTATAAACAGCTTTTTACTTGTCTTAACTTGTTGGACATCACTTGTGTCAATAACTGCATCAAGGGGGAAAAGGGGGCGGCCGCTGGATGCACCATCCTGTTTAAAATCTTAGCTGTGCCAGCATTTAGCCATCCTTTATAGTACATCAGAACAGAGAGTTGCTTCTGGGACACTTTTGAAACACAATGCAGGGAGTCTGGCAAAATTACAAGCATTGTCGAGTGGATGTGATCAGCTCAGGCAGCTGTGTTGCAGCCAAGTGGGACGCAATTACATCTGGTGGAATTTAGACAATGAAAAAGGTGAGATGATAACAAACTAGACGTGAAGCAGTGTGCTCTGTGATTTACTATTCACTGTTTATTTGAAGAGATCTTGAATCAAGAAATCGTGAATTGGATTAAATCGCAAGTTGGGTGCCGTTACATCCCAATGTGACGTTTTTATGTTATGTGACAATGCAAAGTATTTGTTTTACCTAAACCATGATCTTTTCCTAACCCTAACCAAGTGGTTATGTTTCACAACATTAACGACAGTAATGTGTAAAACTGCAACCATGAAACCTTTTCACAAAGTTAAACAGAACGGTTATATATGTTGATTTTAGAGTCACTGCCATGATCCTATTCTGTTGTTAAGTTATGACGACAAGTTGTCACATTTGTACTCAATAATGGTATTTTCTGGTTTGGACATACAAGCAACCACTGCCAGTGCAAAATGGTGAGAAGACACACAAGTTTTTGGTCTATCAGACAAACCTTTTTCTATGAGCTTCTGTCAGTTTGATGCAGAAGGAAAAAAATGGATCAAAGATAAATGTCTCTGTGTCTGTAAAGCTTCCCACCTATTATGCTTTGACCTGCTTGATGCATTGGATTTTCTCTGGAGAGTTTGTGTTATAAACTCTGTGTGGGTGATTTTCACAACATTTTCTCAATAGCAACCCTCTGAGAATCAAATAACCTTTTCATAAATACCACTTGGATTAGACTGCATTTGACAATTTTCTTCAAAGCTAGCTACCTCAAATTCTTCTGCATTAGGTTTCAGCATAGAGAGGATATTAGTCAGAGATGTCGGGACTAACATAAATACCTTTATGAAAGAAGCAGAATAAATAGGGGTCAACATAATAAATGCAATAAATGTTCCACAGGCAAAAGGAAATGGAAAAATGGAAATGTGCAGTGGAACCCATCCTTTTTTCAGATGATGGGATAGGCTTGCCATGTTTAACCTAACGCTGGGATGTTTGATTAACTGTGTTAATCATTTCCCATCTGCACTGAGCCCCTGTCTCTGCCTTTTGATTAAATTCCGACTAGTCTTGCATTGTTCATTATGTGTACTTGTCAAATAATTGACTGCTTGAAGGCAAAAAAAGAATGTACGCCTTTCAATCTTGATGAGGAAGTGCTTTAATATCATGTCATTCACTTTGCATGGCATGTCCAGGAGACGAGTGGAAGAGACTGAGAGGAGTACCTCACCAGTACAACCTCTGAGGGGGGAGAGGTTATCATGAATTTGGCCCGTCTGGGTTTTTAACTAGGTTTCTCTCCCTCAGGTTCATGTCCAGGGTCAAACACACTGACTTATGTCCCAGCTAATTCAGAGTATGTATGGAGGAAACATGACTGGAATTCAATTCACAGCATGATGTCAAAAGATTGAAAAGGTTCATAAAAATGTCTTCATGAAAAGGTCATTATGAATACCGTTTAAGCATGCTGTTAAGTTGGAGTGAAAGAACAGATTCAAGGATTTACATTAATCAACAAATACTTTGTGACGTGCATTTACATCGAAATGTGCTAATACCTTGTATAAAACTCCCAAAAAATACAATTTCAGGTGTCTCATTTTTGGCTTCCAATGCTACATTCCTTTTTAATTACTTCACAGCACAAGTGAATCAAATTATAAAGCTGTCAGCCTTCACTAAGAACTTAGACCTGCCGCGATAATGATACCTGACTCGAATGACAGCTCCATGCTGTGTTATTCCTGGGGTTAAGGGTGTGTAACTCCAGGCTCTTCAGCACCATCTTTGCTCACGGCTCTTAATACAGTCTTGTTTGTATAGTCCTTAATAAAGAAGCACACCACTTTGTATGCATATGCGGCAGACTGACAGGCGCTCATTCCCTCCTCAAGGATAAATGGGAACCAAACACTCAACGCGATTAGCCTTGTAACGCAAGTATAACTCAGCTGAAGCGAATGTGGAATACAAGACAGTAAGGAGGGTTTATGGTCATGTAAGACCCTGTTTTGGAATTATGTCATGAGCCAAGATCACCACATCTATGTGAATAATTCATTCATAAAAAGCTTGTTTCCAGCAGTCCCAGTCAAATCGCCTCAGTGTGGAGGTAAAATGAATTTACTTGCATGGTTCCACAAGAATTGTCTAATGATGGAGTTTTAATATTACAGCTGCTTCATCTCAATTGCTATGGCAACATCCTAACTTGCCAGGCTGCGAGTCTGAACTACATGTCTTGCTCCTTTTCAGCTCTACACAAACTGCAGCCTCCAAAAGATCAGACAGGACCCAGTTTCAGTTAGAGAGTGCGTTTTTTGGGTAATGATATTATGTCGTTGACAGAAAAAGAGCCAATAATTTCATCCTTGTTATTATGTCCACGTTGAAGGAGAATATTGAATGTTCAATTTTGAATAATATTAGCCCTATAAAAATGAAGGTAACAAACAAACACTGTTTTAAACCAGAATTTTGTCCTTGTTAGGAGACACAGCGAGGCAGATTAAATGGAGCTGCAGAGAGAAAGAGAGAGATGGGTGAGTATTTCTGCATGTGTGTGTGGGAGGCTCCCCAAATTACTAGAGTGAACCCATAGGTCACTGGTTTGTCATGGTAAACATAAGCCGTTGGAATTGAGTTCAGGAGCTTTCCCACCGTCGCTCTGAGGTGGCAAAGGCTCAGCCATCGCTGCATTCTTGTGTGTCTTACCATTAAGACCCAGTGAATACCTTGGTGACAATGGTCATGTGGTCAATGAGGAGGCTGCAGTGGAAGCAGCTCAGACTTGGGCAAAGGGTGAGCACTCTGGAATGGACTCATTAAGTCACAGCTGTTGTGTTCGGAACAATGAGGCTGGGGCTCTTCTCAACCCTCTCCAGCACCCAAACACTAAAACCTCAGCAGATGATGTGCTGTAGAGGGAAGTCCGACAACAAGTAATTGTATCTTAAACTAGTCTCTGATTACTTAGTAAATATTTATGGGTTCTTGTTCCCGAGTTTGAGAGATGTTAGAAACAGGAAGGTCTTATTTGAATAGGCTTTCACTTGTCCAACACATGAAAATGCCAACAAGTCCCTCGACCTATAGAACCACTGATGTCATTTAAAGGCTGGGGAGTAATAGATAATATATCGATATAATGATATGAGACTAGATCTTAGATTTTGGTTGTTATATATAATAATATGAAGTTACCAGACTGTTCTAGTTGTTCTATTATATACCCACTACACTGCAAAAAAGGTGTCTAAAAACAAGATAAAAACACTAAATCTGAGGGAAATGATCTTTCTTCATGGACAAATAATTTCACTTGACACGATTTAAGATAATTAAATCGAGAAATAAGCATGTTATACACTTAAAATTGGAAATTAACTCTTAAAAAGATAAATTAAAGCTGCAAGCAGCGATGAACTGGCCCGAGCAGAGGGCACTGCAAATTATTTGTTTTTTACCAAGATAAAAAAAAACTTGTGTTAGATAATTTATCTTGATTTAAAAGTTAATGTCTTATTTTAAGCAAACAACATGCTTATTTCTAGATTTAATAATCTTAAATTAAGACATCTTGTTAAGCATGTTGAACGCCTAAAATAAGACATTAACTCTTAAAACAAGATAAATTATCTAACACTATCTAACACTTCTAAATCTAAAGTTTTTTTTTATCTTGGTAAAAACCAAATAATTGGCAGTGCCCTTTGCTCGGGCCAGTTCATCGCTGCTTGCAGCTTTAATTTATCTTTTTAAGAGTTAATTTCTAATTTTAAGTGTATAACATGCTTATTTCTAGATTTAATAATCTTAATTTAAGACATCTTGTCAAGTGAAATTATCTGTCCATGCAGCAAGATCATTTCCCTCAGATTTAGTGTTTTTATCTTGTTTTTAGACACACCTTTTTTGCAGTGTACATTCATTCATTATCCTCATTACTGATGATTTAAAAATAAAATCATAAATTATTGTGTTAAAATTGTATGAAAGCACCAATAGTCAACCCTACAAAGTGTGATATTTCTCTGATATTTCATTTTTATTTTTTTCATATTACCCAGACCTAGGTCATGTGTTCCAACAGAAGTGTTTCCTAAACTAGCAGCAAGTGAGCAACATGTCCTTATTCCTAAAAGTCTAAACAGTCTCCATTTTAAACTTAACGTGATATGGCCGCAGTTCTGCTTAAGGTAACAAACCCAACCAAGCAACAACTCTTTGGAAAGGTTTAGGAAAAAAAATCATGGTTTGAGTTAAAATAAGTATGTTTGTTACATTGCTTTATTTGCATATGCAAGTATGACCTAATAATGTTAGTTTTGTTCTTAGTCACATGAAGTCTGGGTGCTGGTAACTTTCGATTTACAAAACTGGCGAAAATTCTGTTCCTATCCTAACCTTTCAAAGTGAATTATTTTTTTGCACAAAGTCTACAATCAATGGAGGAAGCATTTACTATTTCATATTTTTATTTATTTTATTTGTTCCTAGTCTTATTTTCCAACTTTCTATCTCAAGTGTTCAAAGCTGACCCTGCCTTTGAATTCAAAATCCCATTTGATCCCAAGCCTCATGTTCACACAGTAAGAGGAAGCCAGAAAAGTAAAGCCCGTGACCTCTCTATGGTTTGGGGGTCTCAAAATTATAACACCCTTCCTCTCTTCACAAAGCAGTCCCCTGCTGCTGCAGCCTTGGTACTGCAATGCCAACACCATTGCACTAGATTGGATTAGAGAGACAACTCACTGTGAGATGGAGCCCAGGCTCACCACCAGTCCCATTTCTCATGTAAATGCCACAACAGTTCATGGTGCCCTACATAATAGAACTGATACAACACAGTAAAAGGTTCCTTTGTCTGCAAAATTACAGATGGTGACATCAGTTGGTGTGATCTTTTCTTTTTGTGTGCGCTTTTGTAATACTCTCAGAGCGCCTGGGAAATAACCAGAGGAGTGAGTCCCTGACTCATGTCATAGTGTATTACTCTGCTAGAGGTTTTCTTGGAGCGCTCAACTCTGGATTTGTTCTCTGTTTCCTTTTTCCTTTCCGTCCTGGAGTCGGCGGTGTTTGCTTTGGAGCTGACAGTTGACGTTTTAGGATTCCGGAAGCCGGCCCACCAGCAGGCATGAAATCTTAACCTGTAACAACAAAGTCGCTACGATCTGCTTTTACACTAATGGCAACAATGACAAGCAGGCCCACAAATGCTAAAAACATGTCAGCATGATTAAGTTTAAACATGTCTTTAATCCTCATCTGAATAAAGGGTTTTAAGAATTAGTATTTAGAAGTATTTCTCTACAGGAAGGGAATGAAAATATTAAAGAAAAGCTACATAAACAGAGAGACTAGGTGCAGGAAGAGCCAAAGCTAGCGGGTCATCAAATCTAAGAATTCACACCTCGTCACTTCAGAAGCCATAAGTCAAGAAACCCAGTCTCCAGCTGACAGAGGAGCTAACTTCCACTTAAATATTTATTTGCGTTTAGGTGTCTGCAGATACCTCCTGTTTCCTTTCAGACGAGGTTTGTGTGAGATCACAACGGCACATCTTCACATGACCCCTCATCACTCAAGACCTTTCTCGCATTTTCATAATAAGGTCCACCTGGATCCCATCACCAAAAGTCAGCAGAGCGGTTTGTCTGGGAAAATGTAATTAAAGTTAGTGGTTTCACATGTAATTATCACAACAAAGTCTGGGCCTTGTGCACCCTGACTACTTTGTTGAAAAAAGAAACCAATGTTTGTGTTTATCTTTTCGAATTAGCTGGAACCGACTTTAAAATTAACTTGGATCTCAGAGGGTCTTTTTTTTTAATCACGGCAAATCCTCTCTACCACATGAGTTCATGCTTCGTCACATGCCTGTGCTGAAGCCTTTCTAAATCCTCACAAACTTGTAGTTTGTTTAAAGTGAGGAGCAATATGATAAGACATCTCCTGAGAGGTGGGAGTCAGCTGCTCGGTCCCGTTTCAGTTAAGTGCAGTGGTGTGTATTGGTTAAGCTGGTATTGGACCATCTCAAATTTGCCTCTTGGTGTCAGATAAGCATATGCTGTGCCCCTCAACACACACACACTGCTAACCGCTCTCCAAACAGCACCCCCGCACAGCTGTCTCCCTCCTCTGGGAGACTGTGAAGGCCAACTGTGCAGCCACTGAAATGAGCTGCTAATCCCTGTACAGGCTCCCAAGCATATTACAATGCACAGAGCCGCCGCTCCATCAGCCACTGTGTGAGTGCGTGTGACTGTGTTCGCTATCGGTCTATGTGCATGCATGTGTACATTTAGGCATGTGTCAATCTGTTTGAGTGTCAGCTGCATAAAGCAGTGGGTATACAGGAGAAGGTGAAAATGATTGTTGTTCCTGTTCTGCGTGACCTCAGTAATAGCTATATATCCCCTTGCAGCGTTTCATAAGTGTACAGCCAATTGCCATTGCAGGAAGGAGATTCCACTTCTCCCCAACAAGTGTCTCAGCGTCCTCTCTCTCCCTTTCATTGGAGCAAAGTCATTACTGATGCTTATGAAAGTGAAATGAATGGGAGCGTAAGGGGATGGATGGGAGGTCATGGCCCCAGGGCCTCTGGGGAGTGAGGACGCATAAACTCATCACCTGGTTCTGATGGAGGACCACTCACCTCAACCGCCATCTCTATCTGTCTGCCCTCGCCACCTCCACCAGTTTTTTGCCCTTGCCAGATAGACGAGCACAAAGGTATGAGGCAGGAGCAATTTTCTACTCAAGTGATGTTCACAAACAGCCATGAATAACACATTTGAAGGCGACTCGGTGCGATCACCTGAAATCAACACGATAAGGAAATGGAGACGTCGTCTGAATACAGAGGGCCGGCATCAGCATGCCGTCCATTTGATATCACTCCTGATTGGTGTAATTGCAAAGGTGAGCCTTTGTTTGAATGGGTTAATATTGTTATCATGGAGCTGTTATGAAATCATGCATTTTTAACAAGGAGAGCTGATTTTAGTCCCCAAATACAAATTGAAATATTCATCAGTGTGACTGCGCCAGCCTTAAAAGAAAAAAAAAAGCTGATCAAACTGATGTTTTGGACGAAGAGTGTAAGCAGCTGCAGATTTAATTTAACAGGCAAACATGCTCTACGTCAAGAGAGGGTTCCGTCAAAGGACAGAAGGTCACATGTACTACCTAAAGAACAAGACTTTCAAGGTTTCCTTTAGAAAAGTTCAGAATATACATAACATATATATATTAAATATGTATGTTGTATATATATGCTTCTTAATGTAAAATGTACATGTACAGCTGTAGTTTGATTCAATGTGGGCTCTCTGCTTATGATTTTAATCCCAAGCATTCACACGAAGCTTCGCCAAAGTTCTGGTTTAGGCATTTTAAAAGTGATCTAGGAAGAAAATTAATAAATTTACAAAATCATAATGACCAATTTGATCTTAAGAATGTAAAAAACAGGTTGAGGTAATTGGACAGTTGGCTATTTTCGGAGAATTCAAATGCAGAGACTATAGACTAGGATATGACTGAGGGGCTGTACAGAAAATTTGCAGTTGCGAGTTGTCCAAGCTGTCATTTCTAACTTGACAGTTGCTTGTTAGGGGGGTGAAGTTTGACACAGCAGCCCAGTAGTCTATTAAATGTAAGCTATTGGAAGTGAAAGCAGACAGCCAAAGATTAAAATATAACGAATGCTTTTTATGTCACATTTAGGGGCCGCACAAAATGTTTCTGAGATCCGCGATTGGATGTGGGCCGCACTTGGAGCAACTTTGCTGTAGACTATGACAGCCCATGCAAAAAAGCAACAAAAAGGGCAACAAACTTAATGTTATTGTTACCTCAGCTAAGAAGGACAGACGGTCAAAAAAGCCTGCAAGGACTTTCACCGCTTTGAATTCCACAGATACCTTGACTGTCTACAGGCATAACAAGGACAATTTTTCACAGCTACCTGTCTGTGACACATTGTCCACTTATCCATCAGCAGGCCTCAAAACGAAAGCATTTGCCGTGAGGTTTCATCTGCTGCCTGTGACGTCTGGCCAGTCATATCTCACTCGACTGTTCAGTCCGTAAGAGAGAGACGGGAGTAAATACGACACTAAAACTGGTCAGAGTGAAAGTAATTCTGTCCAAAGAAAAACTCCTCCGGAACACAATTTGTTAGCGAAATAAGAAGTCAACATCTTGAAAAATCCTCTTTCAGACCAAGCTAGTTGTGGATTGATGGACGTCTGGCAGAGTTGGGTGAGACAATTGTGCACGTAATCAGCAATTACGCTAATGACTGTGCTGACATACATTGTGGTGTAGGGTTCGAGCGTGTGTGTCAGGGGGCTGGTGAGGGGGAAAGGGCCAGGGAGGACAGGGGTCTGCTGAAAGCCCTGTCGGAGCCTCTGAGTGATGGCTTGTCAACGAAGCACTCCTGTTTCAGACAGAGTCAAGGCTCAGGTGGCTCCAGCGGGCCCTTCTACCTCCACATGGTGTTTCTCAGGTCACGCCCGTCCGGAGCACTGGCACTTTTCCACACTCCCCTCCATCTGCAGCACAGAGCTCCTTCTCTTTCCCTCTATTTACTAGCCCTTATAATCTGCTCATTTTACCCTCCTAAACTCCTGAGTTGTGCAACATAAATCTTAAATATGAATGCCGGAGGCTTTCATATTTGAGATTGAGATTTGAGCTTGTTGGTCACACCCAAAATACTACAGCTTCAACTATGCTGTATGCTAGCCAGGTAGAAATACTGAATCTGCTTTATATGTATGTGGTGCAATATGTTCAATGGTAGAAGGATTCAGATAATATTTTTAAATAACAGTAAAAATACAATAACAGGGCAGCTGGTAGGGGCATAGCACAGAGGCTGTGTCCTCGCAAGAAGGTGGCCCCTCTGTTTCCCCCTTCACTCTATATCTCTCCACTATTAATAAAGGGTTAAAAATGACCAAAAATAACTTAAAAACAATAAAAACATTACAGTAAAGTGAAAATATTCCATTAAAATTGCATTTGATATCTTACACAAGTAAAAGTACTGCATTATTATCGGCAAAATGTCCTCAAAAGTAATAGCAGCTGTTTAGAAAAGAAGAGAACCAGGGTTTGTTTTGATACATTTATTAGAAATAATTATTAGAGTATGTCTCATGCTTTATGACAAATCTAGGGGCATATGAGATTATTCATTTGGAAGAGGAACGGCATAAAACACAAAGTTCTTTGGCTCCGTTTTTTCAATACTCGTCTTCTGGCTCTGTTTTAAAGTAGAACAAACAATAGAGCTTGGTATGCTTTAGGGCTACCTTATGATTGACAGGTAGCCCACGCTTCTCCACAGCACCACCCTCTTGTCCAAATATGGTCACTTTCCGATCCAAATAACCAAGATAGCAACAGGCAAAATTCCAAACTCAAGACTTTGAAATGGTAGTACACAAACCATTAACACACTAGCAATAGATGTGTCCCATAGATCAGCTATTCTCAACCTTGGGGTCCCGACACCAGTTGGGGTCGCAAGATGATTTCTGGGGGTCGCCAAATCATTTTGGAAGTCAGCTCTGTCTCCACTGTGTTAAAGTGTTCACGTGTTAATGTGTTTTAGTCTTTTTTGGTTATTTAATGTCTTTTTTGTCATTTTGTGTCTTTTTTTGGTAATTTTTTTCCTTTTTTTGGGCCATTTTGTGTCTTTTTTTGGTAATTTTGTGTCTTTTTTGGTAATTTCGTGTCTTTTTTTGGTCATTTTGTGTCTTTTTTGGTCATTTTGTGTCTTTTTTGGTCATTTTGTGTCTTTTTTATCATTTTGTGGTCAGTTTGTGTCTTTTCTAGTCATTTTGTGTCTTTTTTTGGTAATTTTTTCCTTTTTTGGGCCATTTTGTGTCTTTTTTGGTAATTTTGTGTCTTTTTGGGCAATTTTGTGTCTTTTTTGGGTCATTTTGTGTCTCTTTGTGGTCAATTTGATTCTTTTTTGGGTAATTTTGTGTCTTTTCTGACAAATGCCAAAGTAGCAAGTTATTACTTTACAAGGAGTCTCTGGCTTGAAGCTGACTGTTTTTAGTTGTTGTCTGCTTCATTATTTGTCCAAAATACGTCGTATCAACTGAGTTTGTATGATTTGAACTGTGCGTGGAGATTCTGTTCAGTGAGCGGGGGTCGCGGACAACATGCATGTTAAATTGGGGGTCGCGACTCACAAAGGTTGAGAACTACTGCCATAGATAGTCATACTTGACACTGCATCTCCTTGGGTCCTCAGCAATACAGCAGGTGGAAGGTCGGTTGGATGAATGGTTGGCAAGAAAAACAAATGACAGAGAGCGACTCCTTCCTTTTTAGTTAGATTTAACCAAGAAGTGGCTGTACTTGGAATTCAGAGCATATTGATTGCCAGCACACAGCTCTCAACATGGCGGTGGCTGAGCCCGTGGCTATGCTAACAGTGCTAACAGCACCGAAAACAGTCCTAAAACCAGCAAGAGTGGGGACGGAGCCAACAGTGTAACCTGATCAGGAACCGTTATGCTTCAGTGACGACGCCGAAGGTTGGGGAGGTGTTATCAGCCATGACTGCCGTATGAGAACAGCGGAGAACAGCAGTGAGCGGGACACACAGGGACTCTCATGCACTAACATGCACGCATCGGCTACCACAACAATTTGTTGCTGTTTGCTGTCAACAAAGAACAGAGAAGGTCAGATTCAAACACACACACAGAGGGAGTGTTACTTAATTCTCTGGTCACGATGGCATATATTTCTTTACATAGTAAATAGTTGTTCACTGCTATATTAATGTTGAATGTCATGTACAGACCCTCTAACTGTAAGTGCGTCGAGGGCCTTGATATAACCATGGACACTTGAAACAGGCTTTGTTGCTACGAGTGGAAAAGTAATGAAAACTTGAAAGAAATACTTTCTGTCAGAACGTTTTATATGAACATTATATCTAAGAGATCAGACAGCACCATGTTGTGTGAAACTGGAGGTTGTGATATATAAAACATATCTACATCATTGTATTGATTTTGTAAGGCTTTAGCTTAATGTTAAATCTTTCAATGTGAATTTATACTTATTAATTACAAGAAAAGTCTTGAGGTTGACTTACACATGCTAAATTCAGTCCGCATTTCATGTTCTGAAAGATAACAGAAGAAATCTGAAAGAAAAGAATAATAATTTGTAACTTATAGTAGCCATGTGCTGCTTTTTAATCAAGCATCCCCTTTGATACATCATTTGAGCAATCAAATAGCACATACATATAAAGTACAAAGTATTAAAGATCTATTGGCCCTTTATATGCACTTGACAGCTTAAGCATAACTATTATCATACAGGCGCGCGTGCAGCAGTACTTCCAATTAGTACATGTAAATGAAAGGGCCTATTAACCACTGATGAATAATTCAGATGTAACACTGGTGTCACATTGATTTGTTCATACCAAGAGTTGTGATAAAAACAGCCTCTTCATTATAAATGACCACTGAATTACTCATTTGTGTCATGCCTGAAGAGTGATGTGGGTTTCAGCATAGTAAGTACTCATCAAATTAGAGTCGGCGGGGCATAGCCTTCGAATTGTATTCAACAGGGCAGAGGCTGAAGTTTATTTACTGACTCACAAGAAAAGTATTTGAATATCAAACAAAAGAAATCCCTGAGTCTATATTTCCAGGTAGCTGCGATGTGTTTTGTTGAACATACAAGCAGCTTTGAGCCATGTGTACTCATGAGGCCGTCCTGCCGTGCATGTATTCATAACATCTAAGGATATGTTTGCGGTTCTTTACCTTGCTTTATTCCAATTGCATTTTCATATTGAATTTAGCCTGCTGACTTGGAGCTCATTCAAAAGTGCGGTGTGCTGTACTGCAGCTAGAAATGAGGGGATACTGAACCGAGCTAATGTGCATTTCTATTGGCAAGCCAGCGTACTGTAGCAGTCTTTGACTTGATAACATCATTCTTCTTTCAGCGCTATACAAAAGAAGTCTTCATGCTCCAGGGTACCCAATCCAAGGAGATCATTGTACGGAGACGGCTTCAGCCAGGCAGAAGCTCACTGAGAAAAACACAACGAGTTGTTTAATAAATATGATGTCATCAATAAATTCACCCTGTCACTTTAAAAAAAGACCTTCATGACATTCAGATATTATGCTGCTGATTCTGCTGTCTCACTAGGAGTGTGTGCGTGCGTGTGTGTGGGAGGGAAGTTGTCAGGTTTTGACAGAATTTAAATAACAGATTGTTACTGACCTAATTGTGGTACTTCTGCATTAGTGTGTAATGTGCCTGAACCGTCGGAATGATAAATTAGCAGTTTGTGCGCTGACTGATGAGACCGCTGCAAAGCTATTCCACTTGAAAACACACAAGGATGGTGACTTTGGCTGGAGCAGCATTAGCTCTGTTAACTCCCCACAGCTCACAACAGGGGAGGCGTGTCATAGTGGTTCATAGGTCTGTATATGTCAGATAAGAACCAAAGTGCTTACTGGATCATGTCGTGTGTTGCACGCTACGAAGCCCGCAACAACAGCACCAAAGACAGGATGCTTGACTGGGCAACTTTCGAACCTGGAAAAAAGTGAAGAAGAAGCAAAGAGAAGGAAACAAAGTGAGCAACAGATAGGAAACAAAAAGAAATAAAAGATCGGCCATTTGGAAAAAAAAAAAAAAAAGAGGGATGGACTGGAGGTGAGAGCTACAGAGAGAGAAAGACAATTAGAAAAAGAGCGAGAAGAGTACCAGCAAAACCTTCCAGCATGAAAGACCCTAACCACTATATCTCCTCTCTGATAAGGCTCCAGAAGCTTATCAGCCAATGAGTAATTTCAATTAAAAGGGGTTTTGCAAGACAAGTGGTTAAATACCTCAGAGGGAACCTGTCACCACAGGAGAGGTGGCAGGCTGCCTCCACAAGACAGGAGGAGAGGGGAGAGGAAGACAGAGTGCTGCTTGAATGGCTGGACTTGGCCCCGGTAGCGGCACGTGATGAGCGTTATTGCATTAGCTCCTCGCCAATCACATAATGAACTCTCTGTCAGACGAGACAAAAGTCCGGCCACACCCCTGCAGCACGGCGAAAAGCTAGAAGAATGCGATCGGTAGGATTAACAATGAAGGAGCCCTGAAGGGAGGCAGAGAGAGGCCTTTTGCCAGAGAGAGATAGGAAGATTCAGGAGCTTAGCGTTGTCAAATGTTTTATTCAGCCATGACCGTGAGTGCTGCCAAACAGATTAGCCTGTTTACCACAGGTTCTCATTTAAGAGATAAATCTTTAAATGTTGGATTTGGCAGGGGGAGGTGGAGAGGGGCAGCATCTATGTCACACTAAGTATGAGGAGGAGGGGGATGGGGGGCAGCATCTAATGCCACTGAGTAACAAAGGAACTGAGAGGCAGAAATAAAACTTCTCATTAAGCTCAGAGTTGTCTGAATTAATGACAGCTGTAAGCAGACTATGATCAATATGCCTCAGTATATCTCTCTCCCAGGGTGAGATGAGGATCGAGCTATCTGAAGCAGGTTGCCGGCTGCCGTAGACGGTGTGAGGGGGGTGAAGATTTGACTGCGTTCTTTGTTGTAGCTCGGTGGAATTCTTGCCTCTCTCCTCTTCTTCCCTCTCCACTCCTTTTGTTCTTGTCTATTACAGCGGGGGTGATGAGGCTCCCCTGGGCGTGTTCAGCTACAGAAGCCCAATCTCAGTGGATAATCATCTTCAAGATACATCAACAGGGCGGCTGTAATTTTGAACGACTGGAGAAAAAAGGGACGCACGAAAAGAAGCAAAGAAAAAGCAAGGAGATAAAGCGGAAAAAACAACAGGACAGATTATTTCAAGCTAGCTGTACGTAGAATTATAGTTCTTCCAACTACCTCTAAAAATGCTTCGGGTTTTTTTTTTCATCAGACATTGCACGTTCCCATCACATTTGCTTTCCTCCCTACTGTTTCTGTGCTGAACGCACCCACAGTTTGGCTGTGAAAGCCTCAGTTCTCAGTCAACTTGTTAAAAAAGGACCATGCCAAGCATTCCACACCATTTCCAATTAATGATGCTGCTCTTGGCAGCAAAGTAGTAAATGACTACCAAGAGGGTTGTTTTATTTCCCAAGATGAAGTATACACAGCTTCCGTTCCTCACTCAAGAATTGATAACTACAAGATCCTATACGACCCACTTTCTTACTAATGAGTGGTCATCACACACTGGGTGTAAATATCAGGGGAAAATGCTGTCATTTCTGTTGGGCAATTCTTTAGTGCTTTATTGACCTTAAGGGACGGAGCAGGTATTCCTGGCAAGTGTCAGGTGTATGAGTTAGGGACACAAAAGGACAAACTACTGTAGGGCAACTTTTAATGGAACCAATGGGACCCGTGAGTGTTTGTGTGCACGTGTGACTGCTTTGTCCCTGCACACGCGCGCACACACACACACACACACACACTTCGATATAAAAGAGACGGCAACTGGCTGATGATAACAGACAATGACTGACAGATGGATTGTAATGTTGATGAGCCGGGGGTCGAACTGACCATTAGAATATTCAACTCTCAACTGTCATTTCTGCAGTGACACATGAGAAGTGGAGCACAATCTATCTATGTGCAAAACAACAGCATCCTCTGGAAATCCCATTGGCCACCTGGCTATCTTGTTCAGATCAATAACATCTCAAGCGATCACAGCTGTATCCTGAGTGACCCTTCAAAATGGCAGCCATATGTCCAGTAAAGCAAAGAAATGACTTGCTTTAAACTGAATGTTAGGTATATTAGATGAGTCTTGTGCTGCATAATATTTTCTTTTCAGCACGGCTGAGGTTGTCAAACTGGCTCTCAGAGCACTCAGAATCTGAGGTAGTGAAGTTAAAGAGTTTCAAGCAGGCTCAAATGTGCAAATCTGAGAATTAACATAGGTCTTGACATGGAATAGCGGGGAGTTGTCATAGAGGATCATGAATATTCAAGCCTGTGACCTAGTTTGATTCGCTAGAGCAGGACAGTGGGGTGCAGGGTAAAAAAAAATCCATCTGAACTCAGATGTACTACAGCAATGTGGTAATAGGAATCAATGTGGGAGGGATTTAATTTTAATTACTCAATCAACTGTTGAGCTACCTTCTGCTTTGCAAAAGAGCTTCTCTATCTCCTCACATCTTTAGAATCTCGAGCAGTGAACTGAAAGATAAATTTCTCAATTACGACACAAAACGCTGTGCCTCACAACCCGCTCCACCATGAGAGATAAGTCCCTCTAAGACAAAGTGTGAACACCCTTCCTCTGAATCATGAAGCAACATACTGAAGTACACAAATGAAAAGTGTTTCATTCTTCCCAGACCATAAGTTAATAAAAAATCCACTCTGTTGGCACCAGACTGTCTGACACAAACTCAAATTGATTCATAATTGAGTTTGTATAGATTTTTATCCAGCTTTTGCTGGTTACATTAGGGCTTGACTAGTCTCATTTTGCAGTGGAGTGTACAGCAAAATGCAACCTATGCTCCAGGCTCACTGTGCACCGTGCATTGCAATAGCTTGCTCAAATAATAACGGGCTCTGAAGGACAATTTCGCCTGCTTCCACTCATCAATGTGCAGACACTGAAGGATGTATTTAGGCTCACCTTTTTTCACCGACACAAGACCATTTACATTTTGCAATTCAATGTTAAAATTGATTTGGAGGAAAATATGATTTTCACATCAAGAAAAGAAAACCTTCTCTCAGAAAAACATACTGCAACTTTGGAACCTTGAAACCTTTTACACGTGATTTTTAAAATGTTTTTTACACAATGAATACATACAATACTGATGTTTATTTAGCTTTTATGTTATTTTTTATTTCTATTTATTTTCTCAGTGTTCATTTCAAGGACTGTTTGCAATGTAATACATTATGTAATGTATGTTTAATGTATAATAATGTTAAATATTCATTAACAAAGCTCTTTGTCTAAGAAAGCAGCCTGCTGAGTACCTTTGCATTGGCGTAAAAGTGATGTGCAATCAATAATTTGAAGGGATTTTTACTTTTATTACAGCTCAAAAATCCATATTAAACCAACCAACATATACTCAATGAAGTTTACCCCTCTAAAATCCACATTGGTATCAGCCTCAAGTTTTCTTAAGTACACATTAGAACTTTTGGGGAAAATAGAAAACATTTTGTGCATAATATTTTCTTATGTTTTGTTCACACTATATTCTTAATGTCAACAAATCTTGTGAAGAGACCAAAACTGACAATGTGTTAGCGTGTCTTTTAATACTTATCTGCAAGCCCACATATTCCTATTAAAGATATAAACAAATATAGTTTATCTGAAATAAAAATACAATTTAAAAGCTGTAAAAAAAAAAAAAATAATAAAAAAAAAAAAAAAGATGTAGCCAAAGTTTTCCCTACTATTATAAGACTTAGGCCGAGCACCCAAGCCAGTTCAAGCAGCCAAATGATTGTAAAATCAATGCAAAGAGCATTAAAACTAACTAAATGATTTCCCCCTAACCCAGACGATTGCAGTTGGTGCCCAGTGGACTTCTTCAGCAAGTTCTGTCTTTAAGCTTTTTGGGTGCTGCTTATTTATTATTTGCCCCAGCTTTTCACATTTTAATACACACATATGGTATAAATAATGGTTACAAAAATTATGTGAAATTTCATATTTTTAATTGAATAAATGTAAAACCCCAACAAAATATGTGCACCCAAGTCTTCAACAAATCTAGGGAATATACCAACACTAGCTTTTAACAAACTTTATAAATAAAACATTTTTTTGCATTTGGCCTATTTTCAGCCGTGGATTAATACACATTTGGTGCTAGTGAGTATTGACAGCAGCAGGACGTGAAGCTCATTATGTTTTGTTTTTTAAAATAGTTCAACTTGGAAGTGTATGACTTTGGTTTTTCAGTGGAATTTATTGACAATAAGACAAAATTTGAACACTGCGAGGCAACATTTTTGCCAGTTGTTGAAATGACCACTGCGATGATATACCACAAAAAGTCAGAGTGTGTCACCAAAGGTATATTGAGAGCCTTGGACTTGCCTAGTGCTGCCACATTCGCCTTTGTTTGTGATTAAGAAGGAGGCAGGCCATTCATCAGACACTGCTGTCCATTCAGTCCTCAGTGGGGCCTGTCATAGAGGTCTCTATCCAGCCCTGAGCCATGGTCAATCTTCAGCCAGACAGCAACCTCCCTTTGCGATAAAAAAAAAGACTAAGTTTGGGATTTATGGTCGATCTGCAACAGGCCTTAACATCTCCTATGGGAGCACATAAAACACTGAGGAAAACAGAGTGTGAGCAGTAACACACACATTTGTCTTTTATGGCTCGATGTACTGATAATGATGTTTGATTTTCCATTATGTTCCAATGAAAGGTGAGAAAAACCAAGGCTGGTACTTTGATGTCCTGACCCATTGCTGTAAATGCCCATGTCCGTAATGTAAACTTTTCCCATTAGTGCCAACAGGATTAGACACCCTGAGAAAGATAGTTAAGTCACGCCAGAGCCCCGAGGTGCTCATTAAGTCCACCTAGCGAACAATATCATAATAATAAAAAGGATGCGGTGAATCTTATCTGTATGCAATGCTGTTGTTTTTCTTATGAGGAAGGACCCAAGGCGTTTCAAAGCAGCACTTCGGTTGTAAAAGGCAAGTCAGCTACCATCACTTACCCATCCTTTGTATAATATGTCTTTGAAGGATCATGTGCATATTTAAATAAGGGTATATGTGGTGTGCATTGACAGTGCTTCATTAAAAGACTGAAATATTCCCATTTCATTTGGTGGAGTCCCCAGTGCCGTATTTATTGGTTGTCCCTGGCAATACCGTGGAACATTAATAAAGCACACCAATATCCTTCAGCTTGTGGGATAATTAGGCAGCCCGTCCCTGAGAAGACGGTATATGGCACATAAATTCTATTAATAAGCTATATATTGGTTTAAGATCTAGAGGCCCCGGATCTAAACTTGTCATGAGAGTAGCAGAACATTATAGCACCTTGGTTCTGTGGGGACAAAAATTAATGGATTTTGTCGTCAATTAAAGTTGAAATAGGTAAACAATCCTCTCTTTACTATTTCATTTTACTGCTCAAATATATTTAAATGATGATAAAATACTGATTCTGTCTCTAATGTTATTTTACTTTTAAAATGATTAGCATGGTTTTCTCCAATTTGCTATGTAACTAAATCTGTCGACTGCTCAACCATAACAAAGTGTAATTTTCACGCAATATTAAATATATCTGCCATTGAGCAGCTTGCTGCAGCAATCACTTCTTTGCTATTTTTGTTTAGTCCTATTATTGTATTGTTTGTATTCATCAAAGACATTTTGGATACAAATCAATTTTGAATGAAACTATGTTATTCGTCTCGCTATGACTGGAAGGTAGTGTGATAGTTTAAGTGTCTGCAACTTTTATTATTTGCATACAAAAATGCTGATTTAAAAAAAAAATCAACATATTTGTAATTGGATATTGTATATATTGGCCTATTACAGACATATTGGTAACAGATATAAAAATCTTCTTTACTTTTTCTAATATTTTTTTTACAGAAAATATAATGCAGAAAACTATGCCTGGACTATTTAAGAAATTGAGGTATTTAATTAATTTGCATTGATTTTATATTCAAAGTCAGCGACTGGCTGGTACTGAACAAACAGTATAATTTAGCTATTTCTTTTTCTTTTTCATTTATTCTTTATATTAATGGTCACTAACTGATACTGAACAAGGGTACTATTTCGCTAATGAATTCATTTTTTATTTTTTTTAATTTTAATAATCAAAAACGGACAAAAAAATTCCAAATATATAACGCTGATAGAGCTTTTTGTTTTATTCTTATTTATTTTTTTATTTCTCAGCGTTCATTCGTGGTCAGATGTATAATGTACAATAATGTATGATAATGTTAAATGTTCTTTAATAAAGTTATGTGGTTAAGAAGGAATCCCTCTGAGCGCCTTTACAGCGTCATACTGGTTTCTGCTGGCTGGATGATAAACTGCTGTCTCAGTTTTGTTTGTATTTCACAGAAAGTTAAAGCCAGTTTTATGGCAGTATTAAGATCAAAGGGATGCTAACAAATCAGAAAATGTGTCTTCATTTACTACAAAACTCTATTCAGTAAGAAAAAACGTTGATTTAAATAAAATGTCGGGCTGCAACTAACAATTATTTTCATTGTCGATTAATTTGTCGATTGTTTAAACGATTAATCGATTAGTTGTTTGGTCAATAAAATGTTGAAAAATATCAATCAGTGTTTCCCAAACCACAAGATGACGTCCTCCAATCTCTTGTTTTGTCGACAAATCAAAGAGATATTCAGTTTATTGTCATAAAGGAACAAAGAAACCAGAAATATTCACATTGAAGAAGCTGAAATCAGAGAATTTGGACTTATTGTCTTTAAAAAAACTGCTCAAACTAATTATTCGATTATCAAAATAGTTGACGATTAATTTAATTATCGATTATTGTTCGATTAATCGAATAATTGTTGCAGCTCTAACAAAATGTGTCGTGGTTTATAAGCAATGTATACGTATCTGTCAAGAACAAATAGCTTTTCAAGTGTAGCATAGTTAACAATAATGATGGTCAGCAATCGATTTAACAGCAGAGCACCCTCTGCCTTTGCATCGTCATACTGGTGCAAAATTAGTGCTGCCATATCCGTAATCAATAAATTTTTCCCTCATAAGTCAGCTTCTGTCCTAAAATCCCATATTTTTGGGGCTTTAGTCAGGAGACAGTAAAACAAATTAGTAATTTGCTTTTATATCCCTAGTTAATTAAAGGTTTTACAGTTGTGGTTTTACACACCCAGGTTGGTCTTTCTTGGGAAAACTGCACGACGATGCATTTTTAGTTAGTTTTACTTACAATAAAAGAACATCCAAGGGGAAAATTACACAAATTACTTACTACTCAAGCCAATTACAACATTTGGCACTCAGAGAAATATTCATTTTACTGCTGTTGACAAAGGTGAGCTTATAAAGTGGCACTTTTGGCTCACTTTTGGCTTGTACCATTGTTTCAATAGAGCAGCGACAGGGTCATTTATAAAGCTCCGGACATGGAGAAGTTGGTGTGGCTCAAAGGTCCGAGGCTAACCCTCCAGCACTGACACTCTCCCACTGCTCGGGTTATAATTACCTCACTGACAGAGAAGTGGGAAGAGGAGGGTTGCAGGATGGCACTGAAGCTGCAGGAGAGTGGCAGAGGAACAACAGGACAGTGGCTAAGTGGAGCCAGGAGAGATGCCGAGGTAGAGCAGGGTGGCAGAGATAGCCCCAATCCAAGTCTCATGAATCCCCTGTCTCTATTTCCCCCACTAATTGCTATTCACTCATTTGACATAGCCAGTGGTGTGCTGTGATTCATCAGACTGCAACATTTGTCTTTGAGACAGCTTTCTAAACTTCCTTGTGGTCTGGACCAGTAACACTCTGATCCTCGGTCTAAACTGATCCAGACCAATCACAGTAGCACACAGCTGCCTCACTCACACGATTGCATATAAACATTGGCTGCCCACAAATTGTTAAGCAAACAAAGTGCTGATTTTCTAAATGCCTCAACTGCATCCTCAAAGGAAACTGCTGTCACTCCCATGAAAAATGGGAAATCTCTATTGATTAGTGGTCAATGGTTGAAAAGAAGTGGAAATTAAAATGATATGTACTTAGGCTTTGAACCAGCAAACTGGTTCTGGACATGACACATCCGGATAAGCCCATGGTGAAAAACAGACATCACAAACAAGCAGAAAGACTCATTGTCTGCAGACCGAGCCCCGTCCTGATGTATGCACATTTTCAAAGTCTCTCCCTCTCACACACACAGACTCACTAATTCAAACAAACTTTAAATAAAAAGTCACTACATGAATCATTTCCTTTACCTTCCTTCTTCTTCCCAGCAATGTAGTTGGACTGAGTGTTTCCCAGCATGCATTGAACAGATGGTGTATGGTAGTGCCATGACCTGGGTAAAAGAAAATCCAGACAATCACAAATATCACATTTGATAAACAGATATCACATGACTCACATTCTCCAAGATGAAAACTATTTAAGTTCAACTGATAGTCTGGAAATTTAACCATGATGGAGCGATGTGCCATGCATACACTCGGCCTCGTCAGACAGTGAACGATACGCTTTATGTGTGACTCACTTCATCAAACAGAAAGGTCATGAAAATACTTTAACTGGTAGGGAATGACTATTGATCACTCGTTGGCTTATTAGATTCAAATTGGCAAATATCTCGCTTGGAAATTGTCAGTCGCAGTCAGAGGCGATCCCATTCTCGTTCTTATTTAAAGAAACTGACGTCTATTTGAAAAGTGTGTTGAGATTTTTAATTTTAATGTTACCAGATTGAAGTGATTATTCATCTAATTTATTAGCTAAATTATAACATCATTTTTCAAGCAAAATTATGAAACATTTTCTGGTGAAGTGATTGTAAATTAAACATCTTCAGTTTTATGAAGACAAATCAAGTCATTTGAAGGCGACATCTTGCGCTTAAAGAACTGATGAAGACCAAATTATCAATCTATTACTGGAGAAAAAAAACTTAAGATTCATTAAATTAACTTCATAAAGATCAATAAAAAATAATATACATACTACTATATATGTGAATAGATATCTAAAGGCAAAATAATGAAGATCTGAAATATATATAATATTTAATTTATATGATATAGCAAAGAAGCCCAGTAGGGGTAAACATAAAGATAAATGTAAAAAATATTATAGTATGATATTATGATATACTAAGGCAGATTGTGGCTGCAGAGATTTAAATTCCAATCATGGGAAAGAGTACAGAAGAAAAACAAACTGATTATCTTTTTATTAAGATAGAAACAATATTTAAGTGATGTTATTATCACACATTTACTTTACTTCAGATTGTATTAGTTTGATTCATTCTTAGAAATGAAAGTCCTAGATGAGGAGGAAACCCTCACTTAACCCTTGATAGGGCACTCGTTGAAATACTTGCACATTCCAAATTTCAACCCTAGAGAATATTTGAGGATATTACATTCTGCCAGAATGTGTAAAAAAAACATACGGGCTAATATTTTGAGAAAAAAAGATTAAGGTGTCAAATCGACAAGAAAAATGTGCAGATTTATGAGAATTAAAGTGGTGAATCTGCAAGAAAAAAGTTGTTTTTTTTCCCACTTTTGTCTTGTAAATCTGCAAGTTTTTTTGAGCAGATTTGCCACTTTAAATCTCTTAAATCTGCACATTTTTTTCTTGTAGATTTGCCCCTTAATCTAGTAAATTTGCAACCCCCACCCCCCCGGTTTGTATTTTTATTTTCATTCATACTCCACCTTAATATGCCGTCATAGTCAAGTTCTCCTCATACAAGTCCATGTGGTTCTACGACCAAACAGGGACACATGGGGAACCCATTTTGATGTCCACTGAAGTTACCAAATATAGTTCTTCGCCCGATAAAGGGTTAAAGCTGGGCAGTGAGAGCTTAATGATGCCCTGTCATAAAGCCCTTCAGCTAACACGCTGGAGCCCTGCGTGCTACAGGTGTGCAGCTTTCTGGCTGACCATACCTTCTAATCCCTCCGGTGAAATGTATAGGCCAGAGAGATGTACGTTATCTCTCAGAGAGATGTAAACTCTGAGAAACCGTGTGAGTAATATGGTAAATGGAGTGTTCCCAAAACATTCCTAGAATGACTGCGGAGAAGTTTACAGTGACTGGATTTGCTTATTGCCTCCACCTCAGCCCCTCTTCCACGCAGCCAAGTCATGTCTGGCTGCCAAATGGGTTACTATCAGCAACAGTGAAGTGGCAGAGGACCCACTTAAACACAGGCAGAGCCAAGAAACTGATCTCCTGTGAGAAGAATGTCTGGCTGTCTTCCCATGTCATGCAGTGGTGCTGATGGGCTGATAAAGGTTTTGCCAAGTGGATTCTTCCCTTCCTGTGACACTCCTGCTGATTGGCCAAAGGCAGAGTCAGAGCTCTGGAAGACACCAACTCTTTTTGTTTTTTCTGTCTCCTCAATCTGGAAGTAAAAGGACCTGGAGGATAATTGTGGCAAGCTGCTGACCCCAGCACTGGGGTCAAATTTCTCCAGGACGGGGGTCACTTCCTGTCCAAAAACAAACCATCCAAAACCATTACCCCTGCTTTACATTATCAGAGGACGAGTTCCCCCGAGACTTATTTACTTATCAGTTTCCTCAGGAAGATAAACGTTGCACATAAACTGTGATGACTCCCACTGACAAGCCAGTGATGTAGCAGGATGGGCTCCTGGCACATTTGTTTGCATTCTACTATGTGTTGAGATGTTTGTCAGTGGAAGGCAGCTTCTGCTGGCTGATTAACTGTTATTGTCTCAGTTTTGTTTGTATTTCACAGCATAAACTCAGAAGATCTTAAAAAAAGGAATGAGAAAGTTAACTCCAGTTTTATGGCTCAAATGGATGCTAACAAATCAGAAAATGAGGAGGAAAATGTGACTTCATTTACTACAAAACTCTATTCAGTAAGAAAAAAAAGTAGATTTAAATAAAATGTGTCGTGGTTTATGAGCAATGTATACGTATCTGGCAGGAACAAATAGCTTTCCTGTGTAGCATAGTTAAGAATAATGATGGTCAGCAATTGATTTAACAGCAGAGCACCCTCTGACACTAAAAACACAAGCACATTTTTGCCAAAAGCGTGACGTTAACAGATGATTTCCCAAGGAATGGTTTGTTTAAGGGCCTAATGTATGTGAGCTATGTCAACAGCTAGTTTTACATGTCAGCAGTGTTGTATATTTAAACCTTTTTACGCCTTTGATTGATGGTGCTAATGAGTGATATACGAGTCTTTAATTTGTGTAGTCTTTATGTCAAATGTCAAAACAATGGAGATACACAGACCATAACACATCTGGAAGATTGCACTGACTGCAGTTAAATCATGTGATATATACTGGGTTTTGTACTTTGTAATATTTTAGGTAAACAGTAACAGTGATGGCAGTAACAAGTGTTTTATATGTAATTAAATAAGACTGTTAAATGTTCTTTTAGGCTTTTAGGTTGGCTTCACCTTAATTATTATTCGTTTTAGACAATTTCATACAAATTAAAACCATCCAACACTCATTTGTTAATTTCCACACTTTATAAGTTGATTTGCAGCAAAAAACAAATTCACAATGGAATAGCATTAATGACCTGGACTGTCAGTCAACACTGAGCAAGTGAAAGCAATTTTACACTTAGCCCACAGAGACTGGAACTCTAATTTGAATAGTTGTCTCTTGTTTGTATTGTTTGGCCCATTTGTTTGAAAATGGCACATGGGGGTTTGGTTGACGTCAAGGCAAGGAGAAGAGAAAATTATGACAAGTGTGCAACTTATTCATTTATTGTAGCTTAATTAAAAAAAATTCTCTTTTCATCCGTTGAACTATTTTGTGAAATAATAGTTTTGTGATGGAGGGAGAATGAAAGGGGATTATTTAAAGGTTACTTATGAATGTTAAAAACACAAGTGTTGAAAGATCCTTCACAGGGTTGTTATATCACAATGAGATGAGTAAGACATGAATACATTAGAGCACAATACTTTACTTTTAAAGATGACAAAGGTCATGGTTTAGGTCGAGATTGATGCAGTGAAAACAATTTATTACGTCTTTTAAACACACAGAGGTGTAAGGGCCAGAGACAGACACAATCCTCTTGATGGGGAATGATGTAACATTTTGCCTACTGAAAAAAACTTTTAAATTAAGAAACATTTCAAGAATTTCAAACTTTTGTGTATTATTACATTGTAAGAACACTGAACAAACAGCAACTTTACTGTTTTGGGCTCCCTCATCAACCCTGGTTCAAGCCGCAGCAGGAAGTTTTGACGTTTTCAGCACAAACGCTCTTATAAATCCACGATATACTTCCAGCCCAGCACTAAAACAGCACACAGATAAAGTTAACAACTATTTGGTGAACTTAGCTGAACATTAAACTGCTTAAAACCCCCATTATCCAAAAATAGGTGGTGGAGACCAAAACAGAGCTAAAGACTGAGTTGATATCACACTTAGATTGATCAGACTACAAATGAATGTGGTTATATAGGTAACTGCATGCAAACACGTTCACCACATTGACTGTATAATGTGTCAGGCAGTGGTGGCAAAAGTATTCAGATCCCTTACTTAAGTAAAAGTACAAAAGTATCAGCATCTAAATATATTTAGAGAATCAAAAGTAAAAGTATTGTTATGTGGAATGTCCCCATGTTGTTTTATATATATTCTAAATAAATGATTGGATTATTATTACTGTTGTATGTATGTAAGCAGTGCTTTAATTAAATCATTTTGTAAAGATATGGCTCATTTAACCACTTAATATACGTTATGTTATGTTATGAGGTTTAATTTAAATAATTAAGTACTTTAGATTTAGCATGTGTTTATGTTAAATCTTCACCTGAAAAGTAACAAAATGTATTGAAGTACAAGTATAAAGTTCCATAAAATGGAAATAGTAAATATACTTAGTTATATTCCAAGACTGATGTCAGGGTTGGGTTTAAAAACTGGCCAAAAAATGTTAATGCATTCGTGGATCATAATGATTTTCTCACTGGATACATAGCCAAACTTTTAAACTCAACATTATTTTGAGACACAACTACACTAAAGGCGTTAAACCTTAAACGTAATGAGGTAACAATGTAGGAGAAATGAACACATGGGGCAAAAGTACAACACAGTTCTCTTACAGCCAGTTCTTGACTTCACTGCTTGTTACAGCCGGCACTGAGAACAAGATTTATTAAAAAATGCTTTGTTTGTGGAGCATGTTTTCTAAACCTCCAGTCACTGCAAACACAAAGCACTTCTTCGCCGTTATGTAAACATTTGAGGCACAACAGATGGGTCTGAATCCAAAGGTCATGTTGTCATATCACAAATGGACTTATGATGCAGACATACGAGTCTCTTCGGAGCTTATGAGTCATGTTTTCTGGGGTGGCAGCTAAACGTTAGCCTTGCTTGTAATCCACAGTGCTCAGCCTTCTTTAGGAGGCACTATCTACAGTACCTTGTCTGAGCACATAAGCACTAACCTCAGCCACATATGAAGGTGGGTAACTGTAACCTTAAGGAGGGCTCATCCATGCTACAGTACCTGATACAGAGAGGAAATCCAATCTCATGCTCAGCCACAATTCGATGCTTTGCTGCAATTACTTGAGTAAACCCTTTTGCAACTGAATATTCAAAAATAGTGAATTACCAAGTAGGGAGAGAGATTAAATGTGATATTCTCTGCTTGCTTGTCATGTGTGATCAACATTTATACATTTTTACCTCAAGGAGAAAGTTTTAAAAAGTGCTATGAACATAACAACAAAAATTCAAATCAAATAACATTTGAAAGCATATTTTTTGGTGGAGAATCAGGACTTTTACACCATTTCCAAAGTCACTTTTTGGAAGAGGGAATAATGCTTTGTAGCATTTTTAATAGTTGGTCCTTTAATGACACCTCTCCCCAAAATAATAATCTGTAAACACCAGCATATTTCTGCCCAGACTCTTCCTGTGTATCAGGACTTAATCATAATCTACAAATATTATCCTAAATCCCTTTTCACAAGATTGTTTTATAATCTTCAAGGAATGATGTGAAGACCTATTTAAATTCAGAGGTAATCCTACCATATTGTCATGTATTGGATTATAGCATCAGAGGCAATACAAAGAAAATATTTGATACATTTCTTGTAGTTGAAGATCATGCAAATCTCTCTTCCATATGAATCACTGTAATACATCCTAAGAAATTTAAATCAATCAATCAAATACATTTATTTACAGAAGAGGGAAACCTAAAGAACATATGTGGACTGGGAACAGACATGCCTATGCAAAGAATGCTTTCATAAATAAATGTATTTATTTAAATAAAAAATAATAACAATAATAATAAAATAAAGAGCTAAATAAAGAGCAGTACAATTGCTGACAATTTAAATAAAGAGTAGAGTAAAAAATGATTTTCCAAAGTATCCCACGCATTGTTTACAGCTTTATGTGTTCTGTAAAAAACTATTTTCATATTGATAGCAAATATGCCTTTCAGAAGCCAATACCAGCCAAATATATTGGTGAAGCCATAAATCATTTGGGCTCTATTTTTAATTGCTTAAATAGTCACTAATTTAGTTGAGTATGAATGTTTGAAAAAGCTTAATAAATTAATAATATTTTAGGCTTTGTAGAACCTGATAATGTAATAAATTCCCGATAATGTAATACAAATCTGCACTTGAGTCCATTGAAAATGTAATAAAACCTGATAATGTAATAACTTCACGATAATGTAATAAAGTGCATTTCGCAATAATGTAATACACTTTTTTTTTACCAATAATGTAATAAAGTATAACACCAAGCACCTTTAGATTTCAAGAAGCTGTTGAATGCATTTGTGTGTCATGGATACCTCGTTTGTGAAAAACGGATGAACGGGTCAAAAGTTAATAAACATTCAACTTTGACCTGTTGGTGGCGCTAGAGCTCTTGAGCTAGAGTTGCCTACACAGTATCACCACTTGAACTCAAGTAATGGGTGGTCTGCTGTTAAATTATTACAATATTCGGGAATTATTATATTATCAGGACTTGTGAAATGAAGGCTAACCTGATAATGTAATAACCTCCCATTAATGTTATACTTTATAACATAATTGGTAAAAAGTGTATTACATTATTGGGAAATGCACTTTATTACATTATCGGGAAGTTATTACACTATCAGGTTTTATTACATTTTCAATGGACTCAAGTGCAGATTTTTATTACATTATCGGGGTTATTACATTATCGGGAATTTATTACATTATCAGGTTCTACAGGCTTCTTTAAGGGATATTTTATAATGTTAATTAAACATTGACAAGTGAGCTAACTGTATACCCTGATGAAGACCATGAGATTCAATTGAAAGTTTAAAAAAAATGATGATAAGGGAAACCATTGGGATTATTTCCTTACATAAGACATTTTACGGTAATGTAACTATTGCTTCAAAATGACTGATTGAGCAGGAATGGTGGAGTAAAAGCTCTCTTTTTTCTTGAGAGAGTTAATATATCCCATAATTTGCACTTTCCACCGAATAGGTGTGCAGCGTCACTACTCCTTATGGAGCTGCTGCTATAAAAGGATGTCTTTAGTCTGGATTTCAGTGGGGGAGGCACAGCGGTGGCGGCGACTCAGTGACACTGTCACTTTATAGCAACAAGGTTCACGTGTTTATCCCTGTGTTGTGGTGTATTTCCTCCAGGTGCTCCAGTTTCCTCCCACAGTCCAAAGACATGCAGCTCAGGTTGACTTGAGACTCTAAATTGCCTGTAGGTGTGAATGTGAATCTGTCTGTCTGTGTGTGTGGGTGGGTTAGTCTTGTGATAGATTGGCAGGTTTCCTTGCCTTTTACCCATTGCGTGCTGGAATAGGCTTCAGTCTCGCGTGACCCTGAAATAGGAATGAATGTGTACAGGAAATACATGGATGGATGAGTTCCAATGGAGAGTTTTAATGTCTCATCATGGTGGAAGTCATGTTTCACAGGCTTGACTTGAATATTGGCTATCAAACTTTCTTAAAATTAAAGTATTAAATAGAAAACTGCATTCATATCACATTGGAGTCTTACCGTCCTTCACCAGAAGTATTTACTTGTAGGATGCTATTCATTACACAGTTATTAGCCATTAAAAGTTACTATTTGGTCCATAAAGTGTAAGGAAGCTTTCCACATCAGCGTAGACACTTAACATGGTCTTTAATAATAATGAGTATCAGATGTGGGGATGCTGTGTAGCTATAAATGTGCTTGTAGTACACAAGGGCTTAGTGAAATAGGCGATCCAAAAAAGGCATGCAAGTAACACCCAGAAATAATATCTATAAGATTGTTATTGGACTGACTATTCATATAAAGTTTAATAAAAAACTGCTTGCTGATAAGTTTTCCTCTCTTAAGAAAAATGTGGAAGAAAGACTTTTTTTTAGCAATTTGTGAGCACCCTGGATTCTTGTTTTTCATTATAATTGATAATATGTTTATTTCTCAAGTACATGTTTCAAACTATTTGGTTTGTTAATTTATGCTGATTAACTGTTTCCCCGGTAATTATGCTCAAGTAATTACAACATTAATCTCTCGTGTGTGAATTTCTCGCACAAAACTTCCTACTAAATGCAGATTCTGTGGCACAAAGGTATTAAACATCACACTAATGTCTTTCAATCTAAGCACATGTGTGTTAATGTAAATTGTTGCTTATGGGAAACTACAATAACTGAAAAGTGACAGGTTGAAATGAGGGCTCACCCTGTCCTACACCACCTATGATCAAGGGCTCAGATGGCCATTTTTAGAACAAGGATAAAAGGTTCCATTGGCAGCCTTGCTGTGCAAGAAACCATCTGCAGGTCTATCAAAGATGGCAAAACGAGGTCTGATGCGGGCTCATCTACATTCCCCTGACGCTGCAGGACCCCTGGAGGACTGGACAGGACATAAGAGGCCATAAATGATTTTCTTAGCACCGCAGGTCTTTACTGTGGTCAAGGAAATGACCAGAGTGTATGAGATAAAAGCAAACGTGTTTTAGAGCCCCGAGAGTCGGGCTGACATGAATGACAATAAAGAGGTTGTAGGCTGAAGGAGCACAGGAGGAGGGAGACACAATGAGGAGGTGAATGCAAGTCACTGTGGTCCTAATGTGCAAAAACGTATGCAAGCCCAGGTTAAAAGACTACTCGGAGAAAAGTTTTGATCCATGCAATACCTCTCTCTCTATTGAAAAATTACAAAACTACTTTTTGTAATTTCTCTATTCATTATTAACACAGGTCATAGACCTATTACTTCTCAAGGTATTGACAAAACCCGCCCTCTCCGCCTCCCCCACCTCTAACCCAACAAACCTAAATTGGAGAATCGTTGAACAAACTTTTGCATGTAATCATACACATATTTTATTCATGTAATGATATGCAATAATAGCTAAATCCTTTTGTGTCAGCATTTCCTGCAAGCATGCTCCAAACAGAGCATCCTGTAACTGAGTAGACAAACACTGTTTGCCAATAGACACCAGAATGACTCTCTAAATTTAGGACACTTAGGAATGCATATTTCTCTTTAGTCAAACCCAGTGCGCATTTTGTCCAACTTAATTACACAGAATGTTGTGCCCTACTTATATCTGCACACTTCAGTTTCCCTAGTAGGGGACCGTACAGGCAGTAATAACACATTTCAGACTCTCCTCCTTGACAGACAACTTATCTAACTTTGAAGGCAGTAGCTCCAAGATGGCTAAGCTGCTCCAAAAAAGTGGAAACTGTCAAGTATGACTTGTGTGTGGTGAGGAACGAGCTGGAAACTGAATCGCGCTGCAAGAAAAATATTTCACATCCACTGTATCGTATTCTAATAAACCACATTCCCCACCAGTGGGGGGATTATGACTGTCCATTTGTCTTGGCTGGGCCACCACTGATAGGGAGACATTCCCTCTCTGCGTCTGCTCCATGCAAAGTTAAAAGCGACGCTGGCGACTGCTGCAAGTCATTTGTCTCTGGTAACATTGGCTCGTAGGAAGCCAGGACCCCAGCTCTACTGGATGATACATTATTGCTATCACTTGCCCTTGTTTAATTACATCCATGTATGGGGTCTGGTATCATATCCTTCAAAGCTTATCCATCATGGGAAACTTTAACCAAAGTCTGCGTTATTGTGTCATATAATCCTGTGCTTGACAGAATATGTGTAAGAATATTTCAGCAATAACTTAAGAAACAGTATGGAGTCTCGACAGCTTATCCATTAATACGGTTTATCACAGCCGCAGAATATAAAATTAATTCTCTGGCCTTTCACATTTAGATCTTTCCCTGAAAGCCTTTGAAGAGCAGCTACTTTTTTTTCTTTTGAGTGAGTGATTTTGATTAGAGCCCAGTGTTGTTTATTATCATGTCACTCAAAGTCTTCACACTGCCTTTATGTTCTAATATAAAATTTAATCCATGCAATATCACGTCTGCAGGACATATGTTGTGCATACATGAAAGTGCTGCATTAAACACAATCCACTGTGTGGTACAAATGTTCAAGGCCATATGTATAGAAAGAGAATATAAAATGAAATAAATCAATATGTATCACACCATACCTTTACTTCACCTTTGTATGCTTTGGGTGTATCTGTACGTGTGGATGAGGTGTGCGCTTTGGAAAGTCCTTCAGTTTATTGATACATAATTTAAAATATATATTTAAAAAAAATAAAATATAAATAAATAAATATATATATATATAAAATATATATAAGGGCAGGATTTTATTTGGTCAGACATGCCAATGCAAAAGTTGTGAAAATATGCCATCTGTCCAACAAATAATGCAGATGGTGTGAATGTCTATTTAATTTTCATTTGATTTCTATTTATTCATTGGCCCTATACTCTGCTGAATTAGCGTTATTTTAGAATTACTTTTTTGGCATGTATGGGACTGGAGAAAGTTGAAATAATCATCATTTACCATGTAATTTATATTGTATTGACTAGCTCAATAATACACAAGCGTGAGTATATATTTTTTCCAACACTTTTTATTTTTCCTTTCAATACTAGCAGATTTTTTTTTCAATTTGTAGGTTGTGATTGTCAAAAAAAGGTGGATTTTATATTGTATTGACTTGCTCATTATTACACTAGCATGAGTAAATATTTTTTTCAATACTTTTTATTTTTCCTTTCAATACTAGCAGATTTTTTTTCCATTTGTAAATTGTGATTGTCAAAAAAGTTGGATTTTACTGTCTTGAATCCAAAGAAATATCATGTACATGAACTCACTGACACAAACACATGTACTTCCAAACTCATTTTGCAAAAACATGCCAATTTGTGGAGCAGAAACAGTTGTGTTTGTGTGTATTTAGCCCCCCGTAGCCAATGAAAAAACATACATAAACAAACTAAAATGAGCTCTGCATGAATCCTGATGCATCTCGCTTTGTACTGGTGCTACACAACATCTCGATGGCAAGTGACGGCACTTAGTAGACTTAAACATTTTTAGTTCATGATAGCTGCATTCTTAACTTCACCAGTATGAATAAAAGCGATTCAACAAAGTGGGCGACATATTTGTCTGACATGGCAACACTCTGGGGAACACTTGGTGTGAGATTATGAGCTTCTGTGCAGTTTAAAAACTCTCTGTGTTAACAAACTGCTTGGATATGTTAGGAGAGCTAGGCTCTTGTCCTGCAACTGTTTCATTTTATTCATATTGCCCGTTTTTCATTTGTAAGCATTTCACATGCAATAGGATCCTTGTTTATTCAAACAAGAATGCACTCTACATTCAGCAGCTGCAATCTTAAGTCTCTTTTTTTCTTTCTTCCCCCGTTGATGAATTGAATAAGAAAAACCCTCTGTGTTTCACCGAGGGGGATATTTCACTGAGTGGCAAAAATGCAACAAATCCACAATGAAAAGTAAACCGACTCAATCTTTACTGATACTCTCCCCTAATCTGTTCTTGAGAGAGTGAGATAGATCTACATTTTGAATTTAGCACCAAACTCAATCGCTCCCTGGATGACTAATGTGTTGCTGGGACAGAAGCTTTGCAATGTGTGGCGAGATCTCCCAGGGCCTTTGTGGCTCTCACATGCTGGACATCCCCATTGAGACAGTAAAGAATAGGTGGTCACTAGGTATGGACACAATGAAACAGAACTCAGGGACTGGAACAATTGCTTGAGCTGTCAGAGGGTGACAGAAACTGTAATTAATGATATTTTCTATTTTCACAGAAGAGAATGAGCATCTGACAGAAGCATTATTAATGAGCGCAGCCTTGTTGGAGGGAATAATGGCAGTTTATTAGCAGCAAGACAGATTTAACAGATCTCTCTCAAACAAAGGGTTTAGACACATTGAAAAATGGAGACAATCTGCCCTAAAGATCCAATGGGAGAAAATCTTCAATACAACAAAAATGTTGGTATTGTGATTATATTCTTTTTTTCTCCCTCGAAACCATCTGTTAGGCAAGTTGATGATAAAAGAAGTCTCTCACAGTCTTATCTCTGGAAAAGAGAAGATGTTGATAGAAAAGTAGTATCAAGCTAACCATTTCTTCTACTACTTACTCTGTGGTAATTTATCTATATAAACTATTGTTTGACAGGTACATAGATTGATATACTAAGCTTAAGATACAAAAGACTTTTGAGAGAAAAGGTGATTTATAGGAATTCTCATGGTCATTGCTTTATGGGTTGCATAGCTTTATTAAAGTTTTAAGATGATGACCATATATATATATAATTGAAATAATTAATTGGAATAATTACTAAAGCAAACAGACATCCATTATACTGCAAGGTTGTCGTGAAACAAGAGTTTTAAACTGCGATACGCGTAAAAAAGAAGATCGATACACCGTAGCTCTTTTGATAGCACGGTAGAAAAGAAAAGTACACAAAATAGGAGAATTTGTGCTGTCTACTTGTTTCTCTGCCTCCAGGCACAGAATGCATAACAGTTTATTTTGTTCTCTGTTGTTTCATCCGTTTCAAAATCTGATTGTAGATCTATTTTTTAATAGCTTGGCACTTTTGATACCATCAAATACAGATACTGTTTTCTATTATATATGCTGTATCAAAAATGTATTAGTATAGATACTTTTAACAACCTTATTGTACTGGTTGTATTAGTGGCCTCAAAGCAATTTGTATTTAAGGAAAATATATTTCACCACCTTAACAGGAACAAATATGTTGAATAAATGGAATATTTTTGGTACAGGGGTTACTTTATCCTCCTACTCCTTGGAATAAGACAAAGTCTGAACAACATATTTACAGATTCTAAAGATTGAAGACCTCATTTCAAAACAGCAACATCAATATATTTATCTTCTATAAATAGATGATTATGAAATACTCATTTCTGTAACTATCCAATGCGTAGCCCCCTTTGGATTGAGAGGTGAATAAACCAACACAACTACGATTAATCCAACCCATCATAATGAGAAACTACTCAATTACCCTAAAATTATCCCATTATTTCTTACAATATCTTATAGATTCAGGCAGGGAATAACTATTTTGAAGTAATGCTGATAAAGGCAATATCGCCACTGGGTGAAAAAGATTTGTGAAACGTATTCCGGCAGTGTTTCATCAGACACTCGGCTTCATTCATCTCACTGGACTGAAATATGGCTCCGATGTGACACTACAGGCATATTCCATTGAATAGATGTATTAGATGATTTCCAGAAACGAAATGATACCCCCCCGAACCTATTTTCAGTTCATGTAATTGATTCTCATCCAGCAAGTTTGACTGTATTATGTTTGTTTGAAAAGTTAAAAGAATTCGGCTAATTTCTCCCCAACCAGGCAATACTTAACCAGATTAGAGTGGCCACTTCAAGCTTTGTTGATGCATCCAAGTGAGGCAGGGCAGCCCAGCTGCAAAAGCTGATCAAAAGAGAGAGGGGGAATGTGATATTAGCATCAAGTGCTCCAGCGAGTGACTCAGACAAAAACATTGAAAAAAACATCATTATTAGACACTTCCTTTACCCATGTTTGGAAGTGAATATATCTGTTTGTGCAGCAGCTGTGTGCATCCATACATGGCATTGATTCGTACTTTAACCAGCATTATAAGGCAATTCCTCTTTTCCCTTTCGCATCCCGTTATTGGTAGTATGCTAATGACATCCGCTGTGATTAGTGATTTTCTTCTAATCTTTATTCCACGGTGGCCTGAGCAATCACAGAGGTAGAGCTTCGAGATTTACAGCAGCGAGCTGCTTCTGACTGCTCTTCCCGTCTGCCCTGACTTGATTTAATTTGAATAATAACTAAAAATTTTGATTCAAAGGCCACTTTGGTGCACCACTGTGCATTTGCAGATTCAGGAAACACACCCACAGGAACACAGGAATGCCTTTTTTCTGTCATGACCTAACCTGTTTTGGGTAAAAGGTGTTTAAAGAGGGAAGTTCCTGCTTCATCACTAATGCTTAAAATGGTAATGTCTCGCATATGAATATAGTGATTCTACACTGATCTTTTTTTCTTATGGCCAGAATTTATTGGTTTTTCTCTGCATTTTAACACAATTATTATCATTAATTTTCCATCTAACACTGACTAGGAAGCTCACACTTGTCAACAACGATCTTACAATATCGGACCATCATTCCAAATCTATTCCAACTGCGGAGCGAGCTGTGCATTTGGTGGAAAGTTATTGAATTTGTCTGAGGCTTTTGTGCTCCAGCACTTGTAGAGACAATATAAAAGTCTATTGTATCCCCTGGAGAGTGTGGGGGCTGTCCAAATAACTGTGGTCTCACACCGTTTCCAAGCATTTGAACTGGAGTCCGTCCAGAACACAGGCAAATGGATTATTTGATTCTTTCCAGTTAACTAGTATTAAAGGGGAAGAAAAAGAAGTTACACAAACCGTACCAGCGGCACGTCAATTTAACATCCTGCTTCGAACATTTAGTATGACATCATTACAAAGATCAAAACCCCCCCTTGTGCCAACTATTGAAAAGAAGTCTGTCATTTATTCTGGTAATTGAAATACTTTCATAAGTTTCTGTTGAAGTCTGCCCGTTATAAAGTGTCTTTGAATGGAGACACTACAGGGTGCAGTTACTGGTGCGAGTTTGCATTGAAATGCACCTGGAAGCCCTCCCTAATTGGCAGCCATCTCATTTGGCTTTGATACTCCACCTCATCATCTGCATGAGCAGAACAGGCCATTGTCTAGGGAGGAAGTGCAGGTGAGTAACAGGCTAATCGCCAAAGACAACGCAGACAGTGCTCCGGAGGAAGCACGAGTTCAACATGATGCCATAAAGCAACTCCCAAATAGTGTCAATTACAGCATGTATTCATAATATACTGTGCGGCCCTGTAATGTTTTAGCGTAGCTCGTGCGGAACTGTATTATATGAAGAGGTAATGTGGGCAGTAAAACCTGAGTTTAGACAGCAAGATCCAAGGACCTTCTAATTAAGAGCGCCATCTCAGGGACAGCATGGGGAGTGATCTAATGGTGAGAGGCCATGCATGTTTTTACCTGCAGTGTGCTTTATCTACCAATGCCTCGCAGCAGGACCTTAGACCAACCTGTCTCCTGCTTTACTGCTGAGATATAGACTGAAACGTGCAGGCACTAGGAGCTAGTCAAGCACCATTACAACCTGAGTGAAACAAATGGGTAAAGTGTTTATGCTGGGTTGTACAAACAGCCTCACCCGTATGAGGTATCATAGGAGTACCTTTGCTTTGGATACAGGCACGCTGCTCCAGAAGGTGTGGCAATAGCATTCACACCACCTGCAGAAGTGAAAAAGACCTCCCGCGTCTTCCTGTGATAGGGTGAAAAGAAGCATTCATGCTATTACTGCAGTGCAGGCTTCATCCTCTCCCTAGCAGTCAACTATAACCCATCTCAGACATGCGAGGTGCTAATTACAAAAGGAAGAACTTTGGAACTTGGACAGAAAAAAAAGAAACTCTGGCATGCAAGATCCAAGGTTTACACAGGTGTCTAATCCCACAAGTTTTGTTTGTCCTTGAGAAAGATTTCTTTTGCTCAAAACATATGACATTCCTCATAACTCCACATTGTGTTTGTGTCCATCTATAAAATTCTGTACAGACCTGTAGCTGCAAGCAGTGACTTATTATCAAGTATTACAGAGTATGAAAAGCAAAGCCTAAGCACTGACAAAAATATGAAAAAAAAACCCATACAGATGGGATATGGCCTATTGACCAACCTTCTGATATGTGCAAGTCACATGGATAATTGAAAATGAAGAGAATCAAATTGAAATAAAAAGAGTTCATAATGGTTCTTTTCAAATTCTGCTACAATTATTTTCAGTTTACTGAAGAATTAATGAAGAACATAGGGTAAGTCAGACAAACGCCTCTTCATCCGATAGCTTCAATGCTCTGAAAAGTCTTCTAAAAAATGTTGTTTAATGAATAAACACTGCTGTGTTGCATGTTTTATACAGGTTTAACTTTGTCAGACATTTGTGGAATAATGTATTGGTGTGTCATAACTCTTCTGAGGGTTGAAAAATGGATTTAGTTAAGTGCAGGAAGTATTATGTTTAGCTCAGGGCAAAGTGTTCTGTTGAGTTATAGCAGCCGATTACCCACAGCTCTGGTCCGGGGACTACATGGGGTATTTGTTTACACCAAAGGAAATGAAACTATTTCCATTTAACTGCCCTACTTATTGGCCTCCTTCGCTTCATTCCTCAATACATGTGATATGTTTCCTACTGTTACAATGAGTATCTCTACTTTGACCACAGCAGATGAAAAAAAAAAAAGAAATCCTCTGAGCTAGGAAATAAAAAAGTTGTGCATTACATGAAGCATTGTGGAGGAATCCTGTTTCCTATTATGTCTTCATAACTGACTGACTTTTTATGCAGAGGTGCTGATGCAATTAGCCGTCCTCGTCCTAAATGTGTGCCAGAACGTGCTTGGGTTTCAAAGAGTCAAAGAAACACTATCTTGCTTCAATTTCAGGGGACCTGTGCTTAATTTGGCCTCCTTTATCTAATAGAGTTTTCCTTTTTCAAACACCATGTGGCTCGCTGTTGGTTGAATCCAAATAATGGACCACAATGGTCAGCCACAAGAGCCAAGAGACTGATGTTTTATCTGTGATATCACCACATTTTTATCTCTAACTTTTAACAAGTTTATCCTCTAAAATTCCCACTGCTGCTGTGAGACTATTATCTATGTCTCGGTTGTGAATATAAAGAAGCACTCTTGCTGGAAGCTGTGAGAAAAATATAGAAATAGAAATGTGGCCTTTGGTTGGAAAAGGGCTGAGCGTTAGGCAGACCTTCCAAAATGAACATTGAAAACACATATTTTACCCACATTTATCTCCATCACTTGACAAGAGCACTGACAAAAGCTCCATAACTTGATTTCCAACGTGCATATATTCCTCCCACTACAGTGTCAGCATAATCCCTGCCAGGAGTGTGCTGCATAGGGCTGCAAGAAAGGCGGAGAGATAGAGAGGAGATGAGGGGCTGCTGGAGAGAACGATGAGGTTGATCCCTAGTAAGCCGGCCCATGGCCTCAACCCTCCAGCATTTATCTGAGCAGCAATGGTGCTGAATCTGACACCAATCACACAGATGAAGAGACACCCGACTGCCCCTGATTCTACTGCCCCCTAGAGGAAACAGCATGACAGGCAAATGTAATAAATGCATCTAAATGCATCATTAGATTCTACGTTCCAAGGTGGTTGAAGTTATCAGTCATTTTTACGAGTCTCTTATAAAGCAGATTCAGTTTAACTTCAAGTGAAATGCTCTTCTCTACTTTGCTTCTCAGACTTTACAACACAGAGTATACAACACAAATCAATATGCAGGAGTAGGCTATTCAGAGTAAATGGACTGTGTGCCTTTTGATTTATACACACAAAGCATGGTTAAGGGAAAAAAAGGATAAAGACAGAACGATTTCCCAAAATAATTTGTTCTGTATTGACTTGGTCTCTGATCCAGTGATACAGGAACATATCTCTAGAGCAAATTTACAATCTACTGTCTCTACAATATTAAATTGTTACCCACCCATTACGCTAAGCACAGATGCCCCATCCAATCGGCAGCTGGCGTGCTGTATATTTCCGTTAATATTTCACATTAGCCTGTGGCGCGACATAATACCAGATGATTGCTTGTCTGTTATGGTATACGATGAGAAGTGTTCAGGGCTGCTAATGTGAGACGTCTCTGTTTACCACTTTGATGGATGGCCTCCCTGATAGGACCTGAGTTACGTTCAGGGGTGTCACAGGAAAAAGATGACAGATGGGCCCAGCTGTTGAAGATATCGACACTTTGACCAGACCATGAAGACATTAATCACAGCATGGCTAAGCAGCACTGAGGGAGAACGGGTGACTTCTCTTATTAAGACACAAGTTGCAAATGTATAATGGACCGTTCAGTGATCAGAAGTTATGAATATTATGTCGTAAGAAAAAAACGAAGACAATGCTGAAAGCTTTAAAGAACTCAGACGAACTTGTAACATGATTAACTGTCACAAGAGATTAGGGGCCAATAATAAAGATAAACTGGGGGTTGTTGATGCTGTAACATAATACTAAGTGATGGCAGATATCAAGAAGTCAGTGTCAAAATGAAAAAGAGGACACTAATGGATCTTCAGTCTCAGTCGCACCATCTTGTCATACTGATAAGGAACAACTGGTGACTCACTGTGAACAGATAGAACTTTTGCTGGCTTTCAAAGACATTTATCGGGAGTGTGATAATTGATAGCTTTTCTTTGATTGTGTTCATTCTTTGCATTGATCTTTTTATACATACTCCCATATAGCATGTCTGCTTATGGAAATTAAATTAAATTAAAAATTAAAAACATCCATGCAAGAAACTAGACCTCAAAATATAGCGATATTTAATGTTAAATCTATACGAAACGATATAAAAATGTGAATTGCATATATTGTCCTAGATTTTGCCTTATGGCAATATTTATTTTTGTCATCTGATCCTTGCACGTGGCAGCAAAGCCAAAGCAAACCATAGAGGCGCTGTTTATGGAGTACACAAAAATAGACTTGACCATTTGGTTATTTTATATAGACAATGTATCTATTTAATTAGCAGAACGCCTGCTATATCATGAGATATATATAGTTAGATAGTTCAAGATATTAAATTACCCATATTGGGAAAGAAGATTTTAACCATATCGCCCTGCAAGAAATTGCTTCCACAGTTGCCACAACTCTCTCAGTTTCCACCCGACCAGCTGCTGGTTAGTGGCAGCACAGCTCAGGGCTAGAAAATAATATTCATGGGAGATGGAAGAAGTGGATGATGATGTATGTGTTGTGGGAGGGGCTGACTGAAAGGAGATTAAATCCCAATCAATCAACAGGAAGTGATGTTGTCACTGAATGACTTAAATTCACCCAGAATGGACTTTACACTATAAGAGCACCACAGTCTGAACTAAAAAGGCCCAAGATTAACAGAAAATATGGTTTTGTTTCATCCACACACTTCTAAAAGTTCTAAAAGTTTACCAGACTAGTCCTGCAATACAAAATGAAAACAAGAGCAGTTTTGAAACATTAGCACTGAGCTACTAATACAAAAGTACTTTGGTATCATACAATGATCATAATTAAGGTTATTATGATAACCTCTTAATGTGCAAAGAAAAGTGATGGAACAGACAACAAAAGTCGAGCTGACAAATTAGACATGAAATCATTCATTAACATAATGTCTGGAAGTTCATTAATAACATTGTTTTTAATTATTCATGGTCTTGTTTCACTACAGCAGTTCTTCTCCTGCTGAGATACATATCTCAATTGGCTAAAAATGCTGGGAAAAAAATGTCAGAGTGAGAGGGAAAGAGGGAAGGAAAAAATTGAGAGGGAGAGAAAGAGAGATCACAACGCACACAAAGATGGGTCATTATTTCAGCACTGCAGGGGAGACAGTTAAACACTACTTTGTTCTGTTCAATTTGACTCTGTGCAACATAACATGCAACCATCTGGGTGTAAACCAGCTTATACCTTATTTCAAGCAATTTTATGCATCTCATAAGTACGACTGTTTGACTACCCACAGAGCTGTGTACACGCTGCACAGCTTGGTATTCTATGGAAATCCCACTATTATTATCAGTCACTGTAGCCAACATTCACGAAGAAATGCCTTTTACACCAACCATAGCTCAGTGATAAAAACAACTTGTTTGCTTCCATTTGTGTTTGGTCATCTTTCCTGAATAGAGAACTGGATTCACCTTGAATTTTTATATTTACTAGACATGTTTTGTAATCATCGTTACCAGGAATCCACAGATTTGACATTTCCAGCCCTGATGCCTGAGCTGTCGCCAACAATCCGATACTCGTGTTTAATTAGTAAATTGAATGTTTCACTGTGCGGAAGTGACCGAGATCATTCTTTTGTGTAAGGCAACGGCAGGCTCGACTTAAAAACCAAACATAGGCATAAATTCCCCGTATTGGGCACCAACAGTTTGGTTAAAAGAAACCTTACAATTAATAGTCAACATTTAAACAGGAATAACATTTCCAGTAAATAATGTATATAGTGTATAAACATAGATCTGAGTTGAATAGATCGTCCCTATTGTAACAGATCAAGCTATTTTAGTTCAGCATCTATTGTATTAATGCAGCCTTAATCGTTACATGGAGTTAATTCTGAACTTTGGAAAGAAGGAAAAATAATATAAATAAAAACATAATAAAATAAAACGAATAAAATTATTATTTTCTTCTGTCAAAAAATGTGTACATAGCCTAAGTGTCTGAGCAGAGCCACTCTTTAATCCTTCACATTTTAAAAAACCTCAGCTTCATCAAGGTCAGCATTAGCAAAGCAAAGAGCCAGAAACTGATTCTTTCTCCAGCTTTCTTCTATCCTATCCCTCTTACACTTCAGTTGAATATCAGATGAGATGTTATGCAAGAGATCTCCTTTTGTTTATTTCAGATATTAATATCTCTGGTAAATACAATCCTACAACAACAATCTGGTCGGACATGTCTACCACAGAAACATCATGGGGTTTGGTGATTGCCCACTGTGGCATACCTGCACAGATGAAACTCATCCTATATTCTAAATGCTAAGTGGTTTCATCCAGCAGCGAGGAATGGAATAAATATGTGGATGGCTTTTCCTCACTCAAATATATTCTCAAACATGGCTGCTTGCCCCGGTGCTTAGCAACATCGAAGCCAAGCAGATAAAAAGGGAAGAGAGAGAGGAAAAAAGGGAGGCAAAGAGAGAAATCCTTGCTGACAGCTGCTTTCTCCATGCTTCTCCGTGTTGTAAAGATGTTACTCTCAGAACTGTATTGAGACAACTGACCCATTGTTCCTGTTGTAATTAAAGAGACCACAGCTGAAGACATGAGACACATGGCCAAAGGGGGCTTTCCTCACTTTTACAGCACAACTGTCCACTGTGAAGCTATCAAGATTGAGTGGAAATAGCTCATGATGTCATTACCTAGATTTCATAAGGTCATCTTGCATTCCAGACGCTAATAAAACAGAATGCGATAATTTGCTAATCTTTCATGACGTACACTGTAGAAAAACAAAAAAAAAAAACCTGTTATTTTTACGGTAAAAAAAACAGCAGCTGTGGTCGCCAGAGCTTTACCGTAATAAAAACGGTATAACTTTTTTTAATATTACGGTAAAAAGATATTGGCACTGTTGATTTGACGTTTAAGATTGCCATTTTATTCCATTTTTTACTGTATAAATGAAAGGTTTTTTATCAAAAGAAACGCCGTTTAGCCATATAATTGACAAGAAAATACTTTATAAATGAAAACGCATGAATTAAAGATTTTACCATTAAATATTACAGTATATTTTTGTTAGAGATATGGTTTTAGTACATTTGACAATGAGAAAAAGTATTTTTACAATAAATAAAAATACAAAAATTACAGGGATGCTTGTATATATGTTACATCAAATACATATTACAGTGTATTTTACATTGGAGTAATGTATTTTTCAAAAAAACAAAACTGTAAAAAATACTGTTTTGGCTGATTTATACATTTACGCTGTTTCATTGTTACTGATAAATGAATTAACCCGTTTATTATTTTACGGTCTTTTGCTGTCATGGTTTAGTAGTTTTTCACCATAAAATCTACAGACATTTTTACAGTGTATATTAAATTGAAAAATGTACAAAGATGGTATATTTTATGTTCAAACTGATACATTTTTGTTTTTATAAATATATCCTTTGATTCTGAATTTGGTGCCTTCTGTCTGTATTTATACAGTGTCTCAACTTCTTTGAAATCAGGGTTGTACAATTAACATCATAAGGAATAATGCCTTTATTTTACTTTTTATCTACTTAGTCCACTGATTGGATGATTCATGCTTTTTCTTAATTTATTTATTTATGGCATGGCATGGCAGAACCATTTAAGATCAGTTGCTCTTTGTTGTTAAACACAAATATTTTTCAATCTTAATAAACATCTTGTCAATATGGCCACTGGAAATCCTTTAGACTCTTAATCACAAGCGATTCAAAGGATGTGACAAGATGCTATCACCATGTTACTTCACTTTTTTTGGAGATTGCTTTTATTATTATCAGAAATCACAAATTTAAAGCCAACCTTTTTTCTATTATTTTTCTTTTTCTCAAGTTCAAAGAAACTCTTTTGCAATTTTGATGAAAAAACAACTTACAAATGAATGCTGTCATGAGTGCTAATTTTCAATTACATTTTGGATTGCATTTATTGCAGCAAACACATTAGTCAGTCATTTATCTGATACATTTAAACTACTGTATCATTGGTTGTGTTATGGTGTTGCACAAATTTCAGCATCTGCAATCCCATTCCACTCACTTGTCCATGAGCCTCCGCCTGAAGCAGCTGTAAATCGAGTAATTTCACAGTAGCATGAAAAGTTGGAGACAGGCTTAGCAACAATGTCATGCGAGACATGGAATCACATTCATCTATCTGTGTGACTATTTGATACATATCTACTTAAGCTTTGAGAACAGAGTCTGTGTATATTCCCTCTACACTCTGAAAAATGTCCTCATTCTGTTAGCCAGATAATGGCCAGTCTGACTTCAAAACAGTCTATTCTAATTAAAGTCCTGGTCCAAGGCAAAGCCACATTCCACCGGCAGCAATCTGATGGAGGGGACGGATTCACATGAAACAAGCAGCGTTGCAGCAGACTTTGATTACTGAGGTATTCATCGGATGCCAATCATTCAGCATACCTGCTTTCGATTTTTGGTGCAGATTTGATATTTGATATTTCTGATGTTTCACAGCATCAATTAGCAGCGAACATTATTGCACAGAATCAGAAACATGCACTTTGTGGATAATATAAGCTGGTTTGAATGTTAATTTCTGTCGGGGATGACAACAAAGCACCGAATAATTAGACTTTATCAAAGGGAAAGACATTTTTGATGGGAAAAGTCAAATCAAATATTTCTCAACAAGTTAAGTTTTTTACGTGCACGGAATGACGGAAACTACATGTTTCTTTTTTATTACATGTGTGCAATACGGGTGAGAGGGTTTAATGTAGTCCTGCTACCTACGAGCTGGTGAGATAAAGGGTCAGACAAACAGCAGATGACTGTTCAGTGAGTGGGAAGAGATGACCTTTGAGACATTAAAGCATAGAAATGACTTTCCCTCAATATAACCACACAAAGCTCAGAGTATGTTCGCCAATGGAGGTTATTTTTTTTCTTCTCATTTTTTGTCTTCTTTGTGTATCTGTTCTATCAGGATATTTCTAAGAATATTTTACATATTTAAATGAAATTTGATGACGAGTTAGGTCTTGAGCCAAAGAATAAGTGCTTTGTTCCTTGAAGGAATTTAGATCCAAATGCATCACCAGTGACGCTTATTAGAAGATTTTTCACCTTTAGCTCCTGTGTTTTAAAGAGTAAATCTGCAATGTGTGTTGCTTTGGAAACATAAAAAAAACAGCCAAACTGGTCATCAGAAATTTGGTCCAACTCATCAATGTGCTTTTCCCAAAGAGGATATAAGTAGTCTTCAGAAATCCTAGCCGCAATCAGCCAATCAAGTGTATTTTGAGTATTTTGATCTGAGCCAGATGCATTTTTAATTTCTAAACATTTTCTATTATTGAAATAATGCATTTTGAGAGTTTTGAAGCCTTGGTAGAGGCTCTCTGAATGTTTTCCAGCTCTTAGATTTGTGTCATCCTTCAAGTGTAAACCTACAGCTTAAGTGGAAGCAAGGTGGTGCTGCTTAAAAGTCATTACTGTTGTCTGTACTGCTCCATGCACTCACTGTATCTGTAGACACAGTGGTAACTTTTTCTTTGTAAAGGGTTTACATACTCAAGCCCATCATCCCCAGCTTGACGTCAGGGCTATCGAAGCGGCTTCAGAAATGAGTGGTTAAGGTTCTTAACAGCTTCACAGCACACGTTATGTCTTTGCCGCATAATTACATACTGTGGTGATTTGGAAATAAAAGTATACAACAAAATTATCATTTTTAGTGCCTGTCCGCTCCACTCGTCAGAGTGTGTGCCATCCAGTTCAAAGAAATGATATGAAATCCCCAAAAAAGAAAAAACACAACACTGTGGGCCATTCACAACCAAACGTGAAGGCAGAATTGCTTTGATAAATACTGAGCAGTCAGTTTCCAGATACACACACACACACACACACACAGACACACACACACACACACACAGAGTGAAAACTACTGCACTAAAACTGCACTATATATAGATAAAAATATGGGTTTCTGCAAATGTAGTGAACTCTAAACGTCATTTAATATTCTGGGAGTTTGGTAGCATTTTCAATCCACACACTATAACAGATGAACATCATTGTTTAAATCTGCTTTGTTGATTTTCAATAAATCAAACAGCTGTGCCTCTGCAGCAAACTCTCCCAGATGCCAGAAACTGTTAGAAGGTGGGCAATACTTCAGTGTTCTATGATTAGGCCATATATCAAAGTTTATAACTCACCATAGCAATTGTACTTGGTGGAGAGAAAATTGACAACTGGCCCAAACTCAACTACAATGTGGAACTTATTAGGTCTGCAAACCTGCAATCTTGGAAATTCGGCGTGTGGTAAGGTTAAGGCTGGAAAAACACTTTGTGTAAGGTGAGGGAAGATGGTGGTTTTGGCTGAAGAATCAAAAAAGTGCACGTCTTGTTTTGTGCATCAAGTCAGCATTTATTTTATCTTTCCCTGTGTTTGGAGTTGCACAAACCTATTAAATAATTTAGTAATTTTCCAAAAAACACTAACAATTAAATGTTAAAAGCATCTACGGTATGTGGCATCAAGTTATTGATTACATTAAACGTTTTCCATATTAAAGCATGTTAGATATGTCAACAATACTCATTCAGTGAAGAAATGTGAATGGTTGTCTAATAAGAACTACTAGCAAATAAGCATCTTTAGCATTATTGATACATCCAAGTACTGCTAGCTTGTAGAAAATTATAATGCAAGTGTCATCACTTTATTTTACAATTGTCTTCTCCCTTTTTCACTTATTAATTACTGATATGGTACTGCTGAGTTAACCAGTCTTATGGCTTTGAGTGATGCCTCTGGACTCTGGAGATTATAACAAAAATTATCAGTAAGTTACTGAAAAGTCAATGTATGACTGTCGACTCTTTCTCTTCAGTTCTCTGCCCACTGTGTCCAAAGCGCTCGACTTTGAGAGCAGAATCCTGGTCCTGTCCTTAGTTAGCTGCAGGCAACAAAAATGCTTTATTGATATGTTCAGTAGGCTATCAATATTTGCAACCAGTATATGACACTAGAAAGCATATCTGGTAAGCATTGGATTTCTTTCAAACAAAACTTTCTGGTGCAAATGAGTTATATATAAATGCAATTTCTAGGAAAAGGGGTTGGAATTAAATCAGATATAAACATGGTGGTAAAAGATTAACTAACATGCACTTCTGAATTATTGTACCTTGCTAATAACAGTAACAATCAATTACATGGCAAGTTTATACAGACTAATCACTGACCAAATCATTACAAGCCACCACCTCTAACCATAGTTATGCCTAACATCAAGTTAAATTATTTGGCATCACTTTCAAAACTGATATGTATGTCCATTCATGGCAGGATCTATTTCAAAGGTGAAATCGTAAACTTCCCACACATTGACACCCTTTCCTTTGAGGGTAATTGATTGAAATGGCGTTTACACAACATTAAAGTAGGCATACTCTTGTGTGGCAAGTTCCGTCAAAGCCTGCCTTTTACATGGATTCAAATCAGCTAAAGCATAACTTTTAAGATGTGTCAGCAAGTAAGTGTGAAAACCATTGCTGCTGGGTTGCTCTTAAAATTGATGTATGAAAATAGAGCCATGGTGTGAAATGCATTTCTTCCAGCACAGTCCTGCGTATGTTTTTAAGAGACTTGTTGGCAATGTTAACTAGTGCCACCTGACAAACCGAGGTACATTTCTTTATGGCAGCGTGCAGACAGATGGATGTATCTTATTAATAAAACCTAATTAAGGACACCAGTTTTAATAAGTACCTTAGAGCAGGAAAGCGGTGCCGTTGCTTCTCAGTGCAATGTTTTCTCTTTCACCAAGGTGCTAATGAATCTCCCAATGCTGCCAGGACTCCAAACACCATACTGCCACCATGACTGATACATAATATCATTATGTGTAATGTTACTGGAAAGGTTCATAATATCATCAGGTAATAGACTATAGCCAGAGCAGCCCACACACTTAATTATCTTTAATAAGCTCCACCTTTTTAGTCCATTAGCACCAGCTGTACCAATGTGTGTTCAACTTGTGAATCAACCTTTTTTTGCTGCCGATTAACATTAACGTCCTCAAACTAAAGGCCATTATGTTTTCTGCTTTTGATAATTCATGCATACTAAGGCTTCAGCCTATCTCCTCTCATGGCATATTGGATGAGATGCCATTACATAGAGAGAGACTAATAGAGACACACTTATAGGCTATTAACAGTCTAAACTTCACCTGACTCTTAGCAGTTTGAAAGGAAACAAGAGCTCCCATGCAACATTCAAAGGGAGAAAATTCATTGTGGACAGCAATTAAGGCATGAATTAAACCAAGGACCAATTTACTATAATGAATATTTTGCTTCCCTAAGTTCTGACCAAAACCAGTGTTCAAACCAGAGGATATATTGGCAGTCACTGCTGTTGGTTGTTGGGTTGATGGCCGGTTGTAAAATGAATCTATGTTCTGAAAATTGGCATATATTGGTAAAACATCTATGGCTCTAGCATTTTTTTCAGGACTAAAGCTGGTCTGAATGCAGACTAAGATAAACTTATTGCAATTTGTAAGATTAACAATGTTTTAATCAGTGACATTTTATACACATTATAAATTAAAAACATTATCTTTTTAATTAATGTTCCATGTCAATTTTCAGAGTAACCTTATTGTGTCTTGATTTAAAAACAGCACCTGCTAAAGCGTCCTCTCTTTTTAAAACTTTTAATGAACTGATACATCTTTGCTTTCAACATCTAAGTTTTTCCTTGACATGTGCAGTAGGTTCAAAGCAAAGCATTGCATAGATTTCTGTCAAATCTTAGTGTAACATAATGGATATGACATTTAACCTAATAAAAAACATCTGCAAACATCCATTGTCACCAGCAGCCTGTGTGTGCTGTTAGTATTATTCAAACTAATAATATGATGGCTTGTCGGGTCTCACCTGCAGGGTTAATGCTGCACTGAGAAGCATTGATGTTTTAACAGCAGTTGTAGTGAGGCACATCTGGTACAAACAGTTCATTCTAAGGAAAGTGATAGGCAGGTTTCTGTGGTGTTGAATAGAATATTTCCCCAAACTCAGAGACATTTGCCACATTGGGGAGGATCTTGGCTTACGGCAGAAACTTTTATAAGACAGTGGCAAGCAATATGCTCAGGCTCCCTATTTCCTCATGCTTTCTGCACTGCATTGTTTATTGCATTATTGTGGAGAAAATGATAAAAATGATTTACTTTCCTATTTGGCCCTGCAAAGTTAAGCAGCTTAATTCTTACGTTTTTAGGTCCAACCTTTCTTCCATCTTTGGAACGGCCCCCAGGGAGATGTTTCTCTGCTATTGACCTCTCTTGAATATGAAAAATCTTGCTGCATATAGGCCTGATTATGCAAACACTGAATCAGTTTTTCGAATGGGAGATAACCTGAACCTGCATAATTTCCAGAATATGTATTTTTTGTTTGGATGATGAATAGGGAAACATGTTGTTGCTCATACCTGCCCAACTGTAGCTCATCCTTCTTCCTGTTACCTTGGGCCTAATTTAATAACCTAAAACTCACTCAGCCAACTGTGATCCTACTGTGCACCCTGATGGCAGAAATATGTGTAAACACCTGCACTAATTACCTTCTCAGGCAGATTATTTATGAAATGCATTAAAGCATGTGTAAAACGATTCATTGGTCAGAATTCAGGGCAATTTTTCACTCGACCATCCAAATATCTTCCAGCCCAGGGGAGGCAGAGCACGTTCCCACTGAAACTTAACGGCATTATCTCTCTGTGACTGTTCATTTTCAGGACTGTTTGTCGAAAGGAGACTAAACAAGATTATCAAATAGACAAAGAAGAGTTTGGCTGTGTTCTCTAATTCAGACCACATTGATTGTTTATGTTTGATGTAATCTGCTTAATGTGTTTACTGTCCTGTGGACATTCCTGTTTTTCATGAATTTTCCTGAAATAAAATGATGACAATACCTGTTCCTCAAAATTGTATCTCTCGTGAATAACCTATGCCAAGATATACCTCATAAATATTTTCTTATTATAAAGTTTGTGAGCGAGCGGATTGACTGCACCGCAGGTGCTGAGTAGAGGACAAAATTAGAACGGCACTCCGCCTTGAGTGTTCAGGAGGACTAATTGAGCCAAACTTCTCAGAGATAGACATCTCTGATTACATTACATCAGTAAAATATTCTTCTCCAGTCTCACAAGTGTGCTGATACTGGAACTACAATGAACAAGACAAACTTCCACCATGATTAACAGTCGGTAATGATTTCTCATATCTACTAATTATCCATGTTTGGTTATCTTGTACCAGAAGTTACTGGGAGGGAGCCAAATTGATCAAGAAATTTGTATTCATTTTCAACCATAATGATGAATGAATCTAATTTGAAGAGTCAAGTCAAATCCATTGCTATCTCATCAGTGAAAATGACAACAGATAAAAGATTTTCAGGCCTCACCATTCAATTGGTGAATGATTTAATATAGTTGATACACTGGGTAATGAATTTCATTGATAGGCTTTTACAGATACAGAACAGCACCAAACTCTTGCATCACACACAATAAAAAATTCAGGAGCTTACTCAAGTGTTTCACTTAAGTTACTGCAGGCTTTAGTGTGGTGCAATATACAATGTAGATCACAGAATGGGCCTAATGACGTGTGAATTTAAAAAAATTTTTTTGCAACAGACCAGACTCCAGAAATGTGTGAAACCAGCACAGCGAACACTGTGCAAAAAGAAAATGCTTCAAGTAAAAAAAGAGATGTGTATACATTTCCCATTGAAAGATTAACGTGAAGGGGATTTAACTATTGAAGCAGGTGGTGGTTTGACAATAAAACAGTGAAATGTAGTATGAAGGTCAAGATGGTGGTTACAGTAGAAACATTGCTTTCTCTTCAGTTAAACTCTCAACATGTGTGAGAAAGAAGGAGATTCTCTAGGTGGCCAAACCTCACTTCAACTGAAGTTCCAGCTGCCCAACCCAAAATCTGCTTTTTAAATATTTATATTTAAATGTCCCATTCCAGTTCGAAACCGCTGTAATTTTTTTCAAATCTTTTTGTGCTTGGGTGATTTAATTCTGACTCATTTCACAGTTTTCTCAGACTGTGCTGTCATGTGAGAATGCAGCATATCATTAAGATCCCGAGGTACAATCAATCATCAGAATGCTTAGAAAAAGACATTCACATATTCATTAATATGTTAGTGGATTACGTGGCGATTCGCTTGTGGTGCTCAAAGAGCCAATAAATAAATACATTAATAAATGAATAAATAATAAATACATAAAATATAAAACAACTTAAAGGCAATAGGTTTTCCTAGAAAAAAAAAAAACCCGGCTACTCAACATTATCCATGGACTTTGTAGTTTCATACATTTTTCGTGGCACTATGAGCACCACAGTGGAAGTGCCTTTAAGTCCCAATATATTCGAGAGAAGGCGGACATCTTTACAGCCGATATCTCCAAAACTGGGTAATTCACACCAAAACGATGTAGATTGTTCAACAACTATTTAGGTAAGAGGAAAAACATTTATTTTTATTTTTGGATGAAATGTTCCTTTAAACCATTTGGGGCATAGTTCTGGGGTTTAGACATGCTACTTCCAATTCAACATTTGTTATGAAAGCAAAAAATCTTTCAGCTAAATTAGAGATAATTTTAAAAAGTGCTAAAATATTCAAGAACTAAAAAATATTGGATGTCCTGGAATAATCTGCAGGATCAGGATATAAAGTCCGATCCGTTTACGATATATTTTTTTGCTCTCTCTCGGTTTGCCGTTTGTCAAAAACACCCTGAAAACACTGCAACCACGTAGAGCTGTGAGCCAGTCAGCTGCAGAGCGCACAGAACAAATAAACAGCAGCCAGCAGTTTCAGTTAATGATATGACAGCATGCGTCATCAAACCATGCGAGCAGAGCCACGTTGAGTTTTAAAAAGATTCTGCAATGTTTTCTCACATTTGAACTTCAGCATTTTGTTGATAGAAGGTGGTCAAAATCCTGCACAAATGTCCCGTGTCAACAGGGCCACACTGATGCTCTGTAAACAAAACTAAATTGATTGACTTATTGCTATAAAATGTAATGTAATCCTACTTTATGCCAAGTGTGCATTGCTATATGTAGAAAAAATGTCAAAATCATTTTTAAAAGTAGTCGCTTGGACTTAGTATTGGCAGATGGTCAATAATAAAGGAATTTGATCGGGATCAGGGCCAACAAAAAATGGATTGATGCATCCTTTTAATTCATTTTATACTTAAGATGAGTCAAGCCGTGTATGCGGGCTCCAACTCCAACAATTTACTATCTGCACACAGAGGGATCTGGAAGTAACATTTCCTTCAAAGGGCGGCAGGTACTATACTGCAAATCATGAAAATGTGCTTGCTTTGACTCCGTATTTATTAGCTGGATGTAGCCATGCTCAAGCAGGTGACAGCTAGTCAGATGTGACAGAGTGCAATATTATCCCTGAGACACCGTCCCCCCAATTTCAGACAGCTACATCATGAGAGGATGATGTGTTTGAATTATTGATACATTCTCAAGGTTGAGTGCATCATGCTTTTTAAGAGGCTCTGAATGCTCTGAAAATGGTTTTAAAGAAAGAAGAGCGTTCATGTCTGAAATCCCACAATTAGAGAGTTATAAGTACACAAGAGCTATAAAATGATAACCCCCGTGTGAGCAGAGGGAAACTAAGAGATGCCGCTCTCAATGACCACATAGGGCTTATGGTTTCTGAAGACGGAGACTTGTGACAGATGCTTCTATCTTTCTATTGCAGTTGGAACATTTGATCCGCGCGCACAGCGGATCATGGAGAGGGAATTTGTTATAATTAACTATGAGGAGTGAATGCATCCTACGGAGATTATACTAATTACTTGAGCTATCTTGGAGGTTCACTATAGGATCAGAGCTCTCTGTGTGTATTTCTGTGTCATACGGGTCTCTTGGAGAAACAAACATACACCCTCGTTTGTTTTCTATTAAACCCAGTACTTAAAATTCAGAGACGGAAACTGATAACCTTTAACAATAGCATAACTAGTTCAAGCTGTTTTTTAAATGTAACTTTAGGGGTCATTATTCATCGTATCTAAACCAATTACTTGGTCTCAGGTTAGGCATCATCATAAATAACAATTTCTAGTCTTAAAATGTATCATTTTGCATCACTTAGTTGAACATTTAACTCTACAAATCTATGTAATTGCTCCCTCCACACTTTGCCCTGTATGTTTAGCATTTTTAACACAGCCGTCACTCCCTGTTCACCTGCCCTGTAGACTAGCCTCCAGGCAAGAAGCCATTTGAAAAATGATTTGAAAATTTGTGAACTTATCCTTGAAAGTGACTCTTCATATTGAACTCACAACAACTCAAAGTTGCGAGCATAATGTGTCTGTGTTGTCAGCCATATTAACAAAGTGAACACACCATTAAACAATGTCATTAACCACCGACTCATGCTAATGTCTTCCTTTAACTATCAATGACGCTTAGCTTACTGGTCTGAAAGGGAAATCTGTTTTCTGGATTATTAGTCCAAAATAGAAAGTCACTGAGCACTTCGAATGTTGTTGTGGTGCTTGAGAGGGTGGGACACTGCAGTTAAATTGAATTGAAATAATTCAAATGGCAAGGATGGGCAGTGTAGGACTACTCGTGATTGTTTTTATTGATGTATTTGTGAGTGGTTAGCACAGAGTCAATGAATTGGGTGTTGCTTTTATATTGTGTCCTGTGCAATACCCCATTTAGCATGCCCATCTAAATGCTAATAAGATTAAAGCTGTTTTAAAATTGCTCAGTATAACTGATGTAGTAATTCACTGATTGCTAACTAACTGTAACTTTGTGGCAACTTAAATTTGACATGACGCCCTAAATCCTCACTACAGCACTTTGTTTGTGCTGAGTTTCTTACTAGGAACCTGGAAGAAAATCACTTCTACGTTCTTGGCCTGGAGCCCTTTCTCTTTCCATTAAACCAATCAATTCTGTCCAAAGTTTTGTCATTTGCCTCTTTATAGATCTACTCACATTTCTCCTGCCAGGGTGCACGTCTCTAAAATACCATCCCATAGAGACCACAGCAGCCTCGACAGATATGACCCGAAAAGCACCCAAAACAGATTTTTATTCAGCACATTTTTGCTCACTTTGTAATGAGACATGACAGAACGACCTGGAGCCATGCCTTTCTTGTACTTTTTGATGCTACCTTGGAGAAGCATCGACGTCAAGATGGCTGGAGTGTATCTTCAAATCCTTCACTTACTTAAAGAAATATTGAAGTCAGTGCCTGTGACTTTAGTTCCTTTGTGACATTCTCATTCCATGGCTATATTAATCAGCCTCGGCCCGTAGGCCCAAACAGATGGCTTTGATAACTTGCTTAAAGCAATCCAAAACACAGATAGCGCTACAGTAAACTAGACATCCATCTTTGGCTCCATTTGTCCCATTCCCCATGCAAACAGAGTCATTATACACTTGGCTTGGAGGAGAGATTCCCTGTCGCAGAGCCTAACCGTCTCCTCTCAAGGATTTGGATCTTTTTCGTCTGTATTTCTTAAAACCAGTCAGTTGACACTAATATCATGTGAGCGTAACTTGTTCCAGCCACCTTGAACAATCAGACATTTCACCACACATTTCATATTTTTTCTCATCTGTTAAAGTGACATTCAACAAGTAAACTTGTTACAAGGAAGGATAATGTTGCATTAAGCATGAAATCTGACCCTGTGCTTTTTTGCAAAATAACGATATCTAATAAGGCACCAATCCTTTTCCAGGAAGACTGCTTTGACAAGTTATAAAGGCAGTCAGGGCCAGCTGCAGCGGCAATGATAAACACTTTATTTTTCTTTTAACTAAAAAATTAACTCATATTACTTATCAAAACAACAAAATAAAAAATGTATTCAATGTTACTTAATCAAAAAATCGCTGATAAATATACTGTAGAATAAATTATTGTGATGTGATGCCAGGTATTTAATAGGAGATTTGGTTGCTATGAGTAGCACAGGTTTTGGGAGGGCCCATTCACTGGACTTTCAGGGAGCCCGGCATTTCTGTGGGCAGGCCTGGAGACACTCACATTTTTGCTCATTTCAATAATTTCCCCCTAAAAAGCAACAGCAGCATTGCATTAGCATTGGAAAATCTAATCTCAGCACAGTTGATTGAAGCAGAAATACAGGGGACTATATTGTTCCTGAAGACATCTTTGTGCTCAAGATGAGCTATGGAAGAAGAGAGACTGTCGTGTAGTGAGTTTTAACCCAAGAAGATAATTTGGAATATGTGGTTAAATTATTTTCTTCCACTTAAAATAGGGACGATCACTGAGCTCCATAAATTCATTTAGAAAGTGACTTTTTGGCTTTGTACTCATTTCTTTGGATTTCCAATGATGTCTAAGAGTACAGACATCCAGCTTAATTTAATGCCATGTTCATCCATTTCAGACGAACAATTACACATCTGCACCACTTTTAATAGATAGATATATCATTTCAAGGTGACTCAAGTATTTGAGTATTTAATATAGCTTCACAAATGAGACATCCAAATCACTACAATTCATGCAGTGGCTTAAGAAAGTCTGCAATCCTTAGTCACCATGAAGTATATCTTATTTTCAGGTGGATAGAACCTGTTTGCATTTCAATGAGCACAAAGCTGTACACTATGTTCTGCTCGATTTATTCAAGTGTGATAGAAAACTGATGAACTGCTGGAATTTAAAAGTAAACATCTGGGATAGCAAACTGGCTCCAAACGACAGAATTAGCACATTTTCAGACACAAATCACAAAGACAGTGATTCTCCTGCACTTAGCAGACATTAAACTGGCTAGACATGTGTCAGCCTTAAGGCTTCCATATGTTTCAATGCGTTGTGCTTTAACTGTCATGTCGCATTTTCGCATTTTTAGAAAGATAATGCAGTCATTAGAAGCTGGTAATCAGACTCAAATGCCAATTTTTACATTCTGGAGATGTGGGCAGTGATTCAGCAGTCTGGAGACGAGCTGCAGTCAGGGCAGATTGCTGTTAATCAGTATTAGATGTATGTCGATACTAAGCACTACCTACAGTGGCACTCATGAATATCTTGGTATCCAAGTCCAGACTCAGGATCTAATTATACATTTAGCTAAACTCTATAGCAGCCAGTACTTTCTCTTGGCCTACATTCACTTTTCTTTGTCCTTTATTCACACCCATTCACTGTCATTCAGGTGCTACCATATTTAATCGTATTCGTGCAAAAAAAACCAAAAAAAAGCATGAACAGTCCAACATACATACATGCTCGCATCCATGCTGCAGTTTGTGATTTATTTATTTGATCTGTTTTTAATAGCTTTTGTTATATCTTGTTTTTGTTTTCTCTGCTTCCTGTAAAGCACCCCGCGACAACATTGTTTGCCAAACACACCCCATAAATAAATCTGGCTGTACTTGAGTTGACCTGGAAAAAGTCTGGAAAAACAGATTTAGGATGTGGTGTTTTACAATGCTCCCAAATAATGCTCCGAGAAGGGAGTGATAGTAAAACTAACAGATGGCAAAAAAGAAAACAATACAGTATTTCAGGCCAATATATATAAAAATTAACATTCTGCAATCTGTTAATTTCACCATCACTTTAATTCAACCATGCATGCACACAGCAAATGCATGCATTGTTATCTCACAGCATAGTTGGAAAATTTAACACACTAATTTAATAGTATTGCTTTTACGGTTTTCTGTAATTGGTTAACTGTCACACAATTTATGTAAAAAGGCAGTAGAGTTTATTCTCCATGCTGGAAAGCATTCTCTTGATGCTGGATTGCTCAAATGTAATTAATGGTTCAATAAATGAGAAATAATGCCAATTCTCATACGAAGTATAAAGCAAAAATGCCTAGTTTGAAAATGAAGCACAGTAAAGAGGAGAAAATGCTTTGACAGAGCCTAAAACCATAAAATAACCTACATTGTAAGTATTTCCTTATTTATAAATAAACCTGAAAAATACACATAATTTATATAAAAACTGTGTGTGACCTTTATGTGTGATTTATGGTACCACACTTCCATAAAGAGTGTAAGTAGCACATAGTTAATAAAAAACATACAATATTATCTAACCGCTATTTGAACACTCTGGGGGTAGATACTTTTTAATATGTACTTCTCTGCCAGTATTATAAAACAGAGCTACAATAGCATGATCCTTTAAACAAACACTGTTACAATGATATGATGCCAGTGGAATCACTGAGAGCCATCGAGAGAGCCAAAAGCCACAAGAGTGACTTTTCAAAGATTTCCTTGGTTTTACTTCCTTGATTACAAGTCAAACATTAGAGATCTGGCTCCGTTCCTCTATAAGCAAATCCCTTTTCTCTGTTCAGTGTTAGAGTTACGCCCAAATATACACCCACATTGTACAAATGCAGTTACACCCATATATTAAAATATTTTTATGACTGCAATTTATTTTTCATGGCAAAAGCTGTGGCCATTGGGCCAGTATTCAAATCAGACATTTGGCAAAAAAAAAAAATCTGTTTTTTTTTTTTTTTTCAGTCCTAGCTATACACAACTATTAAAAAAACACAAATGGGACCCAGCTTCATGGAATCCTGGAAACTGGGCAGAGTGTGACGGGTGGGCAGATGGGCAGTGGATAAAGTCTTTTATTTCCACCATTGAGTCGCTCCACACCTTGGATAATAGGAGCCAATTCAGTTCAGCCCATAAAGAGGTTTATCAGTTCCTGTCAGCATGCCCTGCAGGGGTGAGGCGACAAATAACAAGGTAGTGAAAAAAAAAAAAGTGGTAGGAGTCCAGCTCCCTAACCTGTCCCCCCCACCCTCCCCTGCCAATGGCATCTGCATTTTCAGAAAACACTCATTTCCGCTTATGACTCGAGATAGGAGATGAGAGAGTTGAAAGTCATGTTTGAGCAGCAATAGAAGGAGATATCGAAGTCACGTGATTCAAACGAGCTGCACTCGGTGCATCTCAGAAACGTCACAAAATGTCAAGCACTGCATAGGCTGCCTGGTGAAAGACTACCATACCCACTGCGATAGTCACATCTCACAGGGTAGCTCATTTTAAAAACGTATTAAAATACGGATACTTTGTTGCTGCATCATTCTAATCATTTTTGCAACACTCTCAAGCAACAAGGTTAATTATTCCACTAATATTCGCATTACTGCACAAGATTTACTGTACCTAAAATATTTCCAGTGCAGTTGCTTTTAGGTCAGTGAGTTACTCAGAGCCTTCACAATTTCAGACTTTCTATTTCGGAGAAAATACCCTATTTAAGTGCTAGAGGATGAACAAACCATGTCAAATTACAGCCCTCAGCCTGATTCGACAGGCTTGTTAGATCCAAACTACATTTCTGTCTCCTACCTGGCTATATTTTAGAAATGTGACAGTATACCTTGAATGAAACCTCTGGAGTTGCTGTCAAAATAATAAGCTGTATTGCTGAAAATGTTTCCACTATCCGCATTTGCTAGTCCAGATTTAGGCAATCACTTCATCAATATGAAAACAGGCAGATTTTTTTTTTCTTTTTTAAAAGGTGTTAGTCAACTTTCATCTGAATTGGCTTCAGCGTTACTTGATGAGGAGGAGGAGCAGGAAAACACAACATAATGCTCACAACACCTGCAAATGCAGTAATCTAAATCCTACGCACCCTTCATTTACAGGAGTAACCTGCCTCACAGTGGCTAATGTAATTTTCCATGCATGAAAAAAAGAAAAAGAATGTGGGAACATGCCAATAATAATAACGATAATAATGGGAGTGGATTTGTCCAGAGCAATTACTTATGGCCTTTCTCTAAGCCTGCACCTTTACAATAAATTACACTTAAAAATTAAAAACAACAGTGCAGAGATAACAATCAGCATTTAAATGAAGAATTTCAATCTGTCTTAGTATCTTAATGTTCTCACCCTATACATAACAATAGTATAAATATGTGTGTGTGTGTGTGTGTGTGTGTGTGTGTGTGTGTGTGTGTGTGTGTGTGTGTGTGTATTTTTTTGGAGAGCGGGGTGGAGGCATAGTCGTGAGAGCTCCTCCACTGAGTTTGCCTTATGCTTGCCGGAATAAATTGGTACCATATGGTGTGATGACAGGATCACTCAATCTTCTGTGTACCTGAACACCACATTAATCATTTTTTGGGGGATATTCTTTCCCTTTCATCACACAGGAATTTCCAAATAGCCCCTGCCTTTATTTCTCTCACACATGTAGTGAATTTACATACACAGGCTACACTCTGCCCTTGTTAGGAGCCAGACCGTTTGACCAAGTTCAAGCTGGAGCAAAACAAAATGTTAAGGTTAGGTGTCAGGTGAGACTTCCTTCCTGTTCAACATGTTGACTTGCTTTCATTGTAATGTGGTTAGGAACCAGGGGCATGTTTCAAATTAACTTGTGAAATTTAAAAAATCTATTGATATCAAATCTTTTTGAGCACAAAATTATTTCTTTACACAGAAAACCAGCCAGGAAAAAAATACTATATTGCATTATTTTTTATTTTCTTAGCCCCATTAAATAAGAGAAAATAAAAACACAAATGTTAAAATGTCTAAAAAGTATATTTGCACCTACCTTAATTAAATAGCTATGCTGCGATTCCATAGGTATGTATAGGGATAAAGCTCCTTCCACTAATTCAGGCTAAGAGTTTTTAAACAGAGAAAGGTGAACGGAGTAAAAAAGGGTGAAGTGGCCCAGAGGTGAGGGAGAGACAGAGAGAGAGAGTGAGAGAGAGAGAGAGAGAGTGAGAGACAGAGAGAGAGAGAGAGAGAGAGAAAGAAATGGGACAAAGGAGAAAGAGTGGTCTTTATAGCAATGTCCGCTTGATGAATCAGACATGTCTTATTTGTTGGCTGCACTGCCAGGGAATTTGCATTGATTATTTTCCCCTCAACAGATACATTTAAATCAATGTGGCACAGCGCAGCCAGAAAAGTGTGAGAAAATGTGCGAGGCACACAGTGAACCCCGGAGCTGTAACCTTGGTCAGACAGGAGGAGCCACAGCTCCCCCTTCATGCCAAACAGATGAGATCAGGACTAAAAGCTACTCTGAGGACAGCACCATCTCTGATCTCCCTATGAAAAAACAATCCCCTCCCTGCACCCGTAATAACATTTCCATGGGCTAATATGTCTTCATTACACTGCAATTTTTCATATGCAGATGTGCCAAGTAGTGTTTTTCGCCTGGTTTTGTAAAAGGCACTATATTGCTTTATGTTTCACAGTGTTGCTTTGTTCTTTTTTTCCCCTCTACAGTTCTTAAGCATTTTCTTTGAAAATAGTTCTATTGTTTCAGATATGGATACATAGTTTTATGAGATTTATGGGTACTTTTTGAAGACTCATATGTAGGTCAATCAATATCCATTTGAAGTCTTTTCTATTATTATAAAATATGCTGTTTTAACGTGGATGTTAGATTAATTTTAATGAAAATTTAAGGCATACATACTATTTTGTTTAAGCAGCAATTACCAATAATGCGTAGATGTATATAAATATAGTTTGAAAAAATTATCTTTACTCAAGATCCGCTTGTTTTACTATTTCCAGGACCCAAAATTAACTTTCATGCTCAACTAAATATATATTATTGCATTTGATTTACACTCTCTTCTTCTTTATGCAGTTCTCACAACATGGCATGCAATATGTGCACATCTCATTTATCAGAAAAGCAGCAGTATATCAACACTGCATGAAATGCATTGTTAAAAAATATACTTTTAATTTGTAGAAATGGGCAATTCAAACAAAAAACAACTGGTCTGATTTTGTGAATATGAATAAATAAACAGGGATTGCATCATCGTTTCAACATTCTGTGATGACAAATACTCCACAAATACACTGTTTGAGTAGAAACACATTTGATCATCTGACATTTGCCAGTGAAAAGTAGGTTAGGTTATTATTTATTCTGTGACAGAACCCACTAGCTTTTATGCAGAGCCAGTGTGGACCTGGATCACTGCTAATGCTTCATCACAGGGTTTAGCTTAAATGAAGCTTTCATGCAAGTTGAGCAGTTAGAGGTTTTTGTCCCCTTTAATGAAGTCCTGTACTGCCCCCTTGCATACACTCAGCTAGATGTTTGCAGGAGAAATAATTTTTGAAAATAAGTTTTTCACAAACTTGTATTGTGTGTTTATAATTTAAGAGCACTGAGAAGTGAATGGCTTTATAAATGTTTTGAATGTTTTTTTTTCTTTCATTTTGCCCAGGCTCATATGCCACAGGCACTAAATTATAAATATCACTTTCTAATTGGATGGGCCATTTTTCACACACCCCAACACACACACACACACACACACACACTCAGCACACCACACCACTGCACCGCTCCCACTTCCTCTCTTTTCCTGTCTCTCTCTCTTCCCTCATCTCATTGATAATTTCTCCTGGAGCTTCAGCCTCTCACATTGAGATCAAAGTGGCTGTCACACACACTGCCAGTGGAGGACGGTTCAGGAGCATCTCTCTACAATATATTATTCCTCTATGGATGATGAAAGAGTGTATACTGGGGGTGGAGATGACGCTGTTACGAGGCAAATGCAGTAGGGGGCGTTACATTAGGCCCCACTCACAGGGGATTGGTTTGCAGGACAGCTTGAGTAAGAAACGGTTTAGGCTCAGGCTGCCAATCCACTCCAGGACTGACCAGTACAATAGGACTCGAAAGTAAAATTAACCTCTTGTCACGGGTATGTTAGCAAGTAAGCTGACATTACACAGAGATGTATTGTTTCAGCAGGCACTCTGTTAGGGAAAGGAGCTTAATCTTTGAAAATAAAACAAATGCAAGTCCCATTTTGAACTAATTTCGACAACAAATAGTCCCGCTGTTGTAAATAGCATAAAAAGGAGCAAAGAATTATGCAAAGTTTGCTCACTACGTTCCTTTGTATGCAGTTGTCTTTTCTTCGCGGATGAAAAAAGGAAAGAGAGGCTTTCCAATATCTCCTGACTGTCTCTCTTTTCTCTGAAAGGCACATCTTACGTCTGACTAAAGCGTACACTCGTCTCTCCCCCAGGGTGCAGTGGCAGTGGTGCAGAAAAAGTGAACTGCAGAGGACCCCACTGTTTAGCAAACACTCCTACTGAGGGGAGGAATTAATTATTCAGAGCCAAGGACCAAGGCAGACCCATTTGATTGCACCACAAAAGAAAGGTCAGAGCTTTTCATATGAGGAACCTCCTGGTTCTGCAACCTGTCAGTTGAAGGGACGTGTACAGTATATAAGGCTGAATGGCAGTCTGGCTAACAGCTCAATTAAAAAGGACAAGGCTGTCTAGGTGAGGATGTGTTCACAAGACATGTGACAAACAGCAGCTCCGCCGACATGGTCTCACTAAAAGAGGTGTGGAAGATCCAGAGGATTTGATTAGCAGCTGGTTGAGAAATTTGTGGGTTGTGTCATTTTGTCAACTCCGCAGGAAACTGGAGATATTTTTATCATGTGAAATTCTGAGATAGCGGGTGAAAAAGATTTTATTTTTTTATTTCCTCTCCTCGCAAGTTAGCAAATCATTCATTCTTGTGTTTGAATAGTTAATAGGAATTAAGGGAATTGATCAAATTAATAACATTATTTAATCTCGGGTAAAAAGGCTTTCTCAGGACTAAATTGTTAGGTTTCAAATTCAAATACAGTACAATTAATTGAGTTGGAAAAGTTTGGTGTCAGGCTCCATGGTGTGGTCATCTGCATAATCCTATCAGAATTCACTGCAAAAGGCCAAATCTTTTTTTCCAGCCATGGAGCAAATGCCTGATTTTCATCAAGTCCTTTCTCTCGACTCTGAGCTCACAATACTTCACAGAACAGATCATGAACATGCAGTAGCAGTGCAACAAAATCCAGCTACAGGATCCTTGGGGTTTATGGAGAAAATCTGCCGTTAAAGTAGAATACTGCTGAGGCCTCGTGGCATTGTGGTCCGTGACTGTAGGTTATAATCTCTAAAAACTGTGGACTAGCGAGCCCCAGCAGGGCTAAAGACGGTGCCAGGAGGGTAAATTCTACAACCGTGCAACAGGGGGTGCTTCCTCACTCACTATTGGTGAGCGTGTGCTCCACACATGAAGCATAGTGATCCTATTGGCTCTTCCCAATGCCATGTCAGCCAATCACCAATGGCCCAGCTCTACCATGCCATAGAAACCAGGCCTGCACCAGTAATGACATCAACTACAACTTCATTGAGTCTTCTCCCAGTGACTCGCACTACAGTATACTGCGGATTTCCAAAAGGTCAAAGTATGATGACAAAAAGTGGGAAAAACACAAACAAGACAAAAATAAAGATGCATATATTTTTGGGACATATATTTCTAGTTTCAGTCAGTAATCACATTATACATTTTAAGGAGCAAACATCAACGCCCTCAAAACAATTCTCAAAGCATAACTTAACCTACTTTAATATAATTGCAGGTAATCAATCACAAGGTTGTGTTTGCTAACTGTATGTCTTCACCTTAACAGTATGAATTAGCTCACTGATTTATGTTACTGGAGCATTATGGCTGAATAGACAGTTACAGATAGGAAAGTGGATAGAAAGTGGATCCTCTCCAGGATGATTTCTTGCAGATGGTTCAGCCATTACATCTTAGTCTCTCAGATCATTAATTTCCCAGGTAATAAAGCCCTATGTTGTTAGCAGGCCCCCCTTCCCCCTTATACCCCGTGCCGTAGGATGCAGCTGGGTGTAGCTCGTGAGTAGCCAAATAGAGATGACAGTTTGCTCCACTGTTCATCAGTGAAACTATGGAGCCATGCTGAGTCTATAGCACATGGATGAAAAATTAAACTCAACACCAAAAAATTAATGTGTTGTAATACAGTGTGTTATTTGTCCCCACAGAGATTTCTATCACTGCTTCAGGTCTGCTTCAAATGTATCCATTAAAGCTTGACAGATATGAGTTTTTGCAGACATATTTGAATTGAAGTTAGGAGTGAGACAATATTTTGTGTTAATATTCAATATGTGGCAGGGTGGAAACGCACCAGAAAAAGCAATTAGACCACAGACCGCAAAATTCTCAGTGAAACCCCTGTACTAAAATAAAAATAAGTTTCATACTGAGCTAACGCCATCTGCCGATTCCAACCGAGATTTTCCCTTAAAAGTTCAGAAAAAAAGCCATTAAGTGCACAATATGTGGGTATGGTTTTTATGCTCAACATGCTGAAATTATTTTATTTGTTGGCAAAGTGAGAGACAGGGCTTTTAAATAAAAAAAATATTTACATTTTAATAGTCAGAAAAAATTTGGAAAAAAATCTTAATTCTAGGCTTTCTATCTTTTTTTTAATGTGGCTGAATTCTCAAGTTTTACCACAGAGTACTTAAAATTGTAAACAGATTTCAGCGGCCTACAATAGTTAAGTCTATCCAAAAGTAAAGCACATTTGAACAGAATTTCCAGAAAACTGTCAAAAGAAAATGTGAATTCACGCACATTTCTATTCAACTTTTAGGTGAATTTTAAAAGTTGGTTGCATCAAGATAAACTGTTAGTGACATTAATTCTCCTGCTGGGTGCCATTAAACTATTGTAAAAAAAAAAAAAAAAAAAAAAAAAAAAGAGGCAAGGTATCAGCTCCAATCAAACCTTAAACAACAAAACTGGGGGAAAGGTGAAGGAATATTATTAATATATATTTCTATTCTATTTTCTGGATTGTTCCATCTATTAATTATTAATTTGAGGAATTAGTTTTTCATCTGCTATTTTTCATTTATTTTATATCTTCAAAGGACTTTTGCATTTCAGTTTAATCAATACACCAAATTTTGCATCCAAGTGCAGTGTTTTTGCAATATTCTGACTTTATTTTGTATATACCTGTAGACAGTTTTTTTCATGCGCAAAATGTGCATTAAAACCTGTGGATAGAAACTTTATGTTAAGCTATCTTTTCCACTGTTATGGGCTCACTAACTTGTCCACGTATTCCATTTCCTCGTAAGACACCATAAACAGCACTGAATCTCAACATAAGTAGCTCAGAATCTAGCTGTATTGAATGCATTATATTCATGATACAGTTCATGTTCTTTTCAAACAGATGTAGTGCAGCAAAGGAGCAAAAGTGGGAATTCATTCAAGATGGTCCAGGTATTATCTGCAATAGTGAGTGAGTGTAGCCCTTATCAACTTTAAATTCAGGCAGAATGCATGAGTCTGTAAAAATATGAAAGCTTCTCCTCCTGATAGCACAAGCATTTCATCACATTTCACATCAGAATATACTGTACTCCTGCCTACTCACAGCTCTCTGGCAATCCAAAGGCTATCTGTTCTGCACAAAAAAAGAGAAAGAAAGAAAGAAGGAAAGAAAGAAAAACAATCTAACCTTGATTGTCAACCACTTCAGTGCTGCGCCAGCCTCATGAACTTCTAGGAGGCAAAACAGCAACACAATCTTCCCACTCATAACACATGCGAGGATCTCTGGAGCAATAAACTGATTCTGAGAGCTCTCATCAATCTTTAATCCTTCCTCAGGCTCCGTGGGGCCGCAGTGAGTAAAAACCTCCCTGCAAAACCAGAAGGAGGCCGGAATCTGGCACATTCAAGGTTCAAGCAAAGGCCTAGAAGACTTGTTGACAGTTGATGGGGCCAAATCAACTGAAGAGACCTTTTAACTATTTCTACCCAATGGCTGAGACATGTGCCAAAACTCATCTTCTTTCTGGACCAAAGGTTTTCGGCGAGACACTTTAAAGCTTTGCGGCAGAATAGAGAGAAAACACATAGATAGAGAGTGTGTTTATGTCTGTATTTTAGCTTCAGATATATTCTGCAGTTCAAAGCAGATAAATGAATCTTAAAGATTGCGTACCACATCATAAACTGAATATATCAGTAAATTCTACCGTAAACAGTATTTATGATTTAAGGAAATTGGTGTAGAATTCTATTTTGGATTGTTTTTTGAGAAGAATGTAAATCAAAACTAGTTACCAGTAAAATGTAATGGGATTCAGCATTGGCAGCAAAGAGTTAAGAATTAGTTGGAAGCAGTATTAAAACTAAAGCTGCCTGGTGTTGTGTGGGCATTGGCACTTTTTCTCAGCATCCAAAAGTCAAGGACACAGTCTAAGCTGATACGACAGAGGACAATCTAAATAACTATCTGTATCACCGTACCAAAGCCACAAACATAGCAGCTGGGTGTAGCCTGTGAGTTGTTGCCAAATGGATATGACAGTTCGCTCCACTGTAGATCAGTGAAACCATTGAGCCTCGCTGAGTCTAGAGCGCAATGATGAAAAATTAATTCAGACACCGAAAAAAATTAAGTGCCTCAAGAAGAGTGTGTAGTGTGTCCCCAGAGGTTGTTCTCTCGGCATTGAGGTCTGCTTTAAATGTGTCTATTCTGAGTGGAACCCAGCAGCTTGTAATGTGACCTAAGTAACTGTCTGCTGACTGACAGTCTGAGCTTTAGTCCCACCATATGTTTTCTCACCAGCATATCACAACCCCCGTACATTTAAGTAAATGATTATATTGCAAACAAAGAGTAGCAAGGTGACCCGAGTGTGGCGATGCCTCGAAAGGTCTGGTAAAATGTGTGCATGTAAGTCTGCCTCAGAGCAAAGCACAAAGAAAACAATATCCTGTTTGCTATGGTGAAAAAAAGCCACCCGTGTTGGACGGCGTTTTAAAAGTAAGGCTACTCCATGTGTGGGCTTTGGCACTACCACCCAGAATCCCTACGTCAAGGACACAACCTAAGAGGATATGGCAGGGGCCAATCTAACCATCTGTATCATCACTCTCAAGCCACAAACAAACATATCTGTTTACTTTTAATATTCGACCAAACTACTGAACTCGCTGGAGTAAAGCCAGACAACCTCCACTGGCCTCTCGAGCTAATTTGTATCAAAATTTGACTTGCCCCTGAATAGTTTGGGTTTCTGTTAAAGCTTGTTTTATAAAGATATAACAAGTTGGACTGCGGAGGCGGCAGTGGGAGGGGGTCTACACTAGTTTACCCGCTGCAGAAGCAAAGCAGGTGGCCAGGTTGATGACAATGAACAGACAGCATTGGTGGCCTAATTTCTTCATGTCAGACAACACCATATGGCTCCTCTGCTCCCCTCTACCTATTTAGAAACTGTGTCCACATAAGTATGCAAGTATCATAGTCTTCACAATTAATTAAAAAGGGGAGGAAACAGGATGCACTTCATTCTATATAGTGTAAAAGATGTACTATTAAGGGAAAAAACATATCCCCCCAGGTATTTATGTGTTATGTATGGCATGTCCTTGAAAGCAGCAAGGTTTCAACAGACAGCGTACTTTTTTCCCTCGACACATCTTCAACTTTTGCATAAAACGGAGACAAGGCCTCTCACTGTAGTAGAGCACTCGTATGGAAAAGTGGAATACATTCAATTAATCTTTCTGACCTTTCGTGAACGTTTCACAAGATGACAAGAAAGCCTTGCTTACTCCTGCTTCGCACACCCAATTTGATACCGCGGAAAAAAAGGTGTGCTAAACAATTTAAAATCCCTGCATTGTGAAAATGCATTGCTTTAGACATCATAATGACAGTTATTAACTTTCAAGGACGAGCCAACCCTCTCAAACTTAGTGTTTTTTATTGATAACGGTTCAAAATACCACAATATCTGTGCCGTGGCTGTCAACAGTCAGCAAGCTAAATTACAATAATGATGTAAAAATGTTACAAGGGAAGCTTTAAAAATCTCAGCCAATGATTGTTACCAAAAATGAAACTCGAAAGGGCTTCCTGACAGCTTTGTCTGCACACCACCAAGAGAAGCGAAAGGCTCAAAGCGTTACCACTGGAATTTATTCATAACCATGTGACTTGTGACAGTGATTGCTGACACGAAGTCTCTCAAAGCTGAGGTGGTGACAGGTTACAGGGTAAACTATGTGCGCCATGGAGACAGGCCAATCCCTTATGTGGCAGCAGAAGAATATGGCACCATATGGCTCATAGGTTGCACACTGCATAGGAAAGTAGAACACATGATTTATTACTCTTCATATTCAACAGAAATTGTTTCAAATGCAATATGAGTTTTTGGGTCACATCAATTACATTAAGTTTGCAATTTCCGAATAATTGGGGTTATAAACAAAAAGTTCAACCTCCATTTAGAGTGTGCTTTTTAAATTAGAAGTTTTTTTTTTTTCTTTTGTAGGGCATTTTGCAAATACCTCAGTTCTGATTCCATTTACAGCTTTGGTCCAAAAATATGTTCCTTTATTCAGAGCTGAGTGTAAAATAGAGTGAAAAAGAAATGAAAGACATAATCAAAACATATCCAAAGTTGTAATAGTTATTATGCCTGTTATGATTATAGCATTTAATCCAGTTAATTTGAATTCCATTTATGTCAAAACCCCCGGGATTATTCCCAGGTGCCATCTTAACACAGAAATAAGACCGTAGACAAAAGCAGAAAGTTTTCAGTGAGAAAGTGGTGAAGGGCTCTTGTCACCCCCCCATGGGTACCCAGCAACATCATGCAGCGGGGGACGAATAAAGCAGAAAATGGGTTTGTGCAGCATACAATAGCACATAGATAACACGAAGGACAAGTATTGAAAATGTCCTATGGGGACAAGTTTACCAAAATACCTTATTTCTGTGAGACTGTGGAATGCCTACCTCTTAATGGCGCACTAGTGGGGGTCACCATTAAGTGACAAAACAATATCAGTGGGGAAACATTTGCATCGCGGTGTACAAATACGCAAGTTGTCAGGCATAGCAAGCCTGGCCTTTTCAACGTGACAGCAATCCCTTTAGGTGTGAGGAGAGTGCAGCTCAGTGGCGCAGGGGACGGCAAGAGATTTGGTGGTGGGGGGACCGGTGGGACTGCGGAAGTTGCATGCAGTGAGGTGTGTGTCAGGGCACCAGAGACAAAGCAATGATTACACACAATGAGGAGAGCAGAGCGCATGCTGACACTAATGCAGTCCGAGGGGAGACACGAGACAGAGCACTTGTGACAACTGTGAGAGGGCGTCACTCCTCTGACAGATGGCATTATGGGTACCAAATAGAGCAAATGTTGGGTTTTTTTCAGCGCCGGTGATATTTCAAGTTTAGAACAAACAACCCCCAAAAGAATGCAAATAGTTTAAATAATAATAATATGAGAATCTGTCATAGAAACAAATGGCTGTTTCTGCTTTAGAAGTAGGTTTGTCACAATACTAAAATGTTCAACTCGATACCGATACTCAGGAAAATATTCGATACTCGATACCATTTTGGATACCACAAGGATAATAAGAAAGACCCCAACATTTAACAGAAATATTTTTATTAACAAGAAAAATGCAACATGTAAACATTAACAGAACCACAGGTTAAATATTTATAATAAAAAAACAGTTGTGCAAAAAGAAACTGCAACTATGATAACAAGCTTCAGATACTCGATACTTTTGAAAATGAGTATTGTATCCGGATACAACGTTTTAGTATTGATACTTTTTTGAGTATCGATACTTTTGACAACCCTATTTAGAAGTCAGTCAAACTATGAAAGCTTAAATATTTAAGTTCGAAATCTGGGCTTAAGTGTATCTGTATATACATTGCTGCAGCAGAAGCAATGACACACATTTGTTTGCAATGAACATAAGAAATTAGTAATTAGAATAATGAACAAAAGTCCATGGCTAAGATTAGAATCGAAACAGAGCAGCATGAACATAAAAATAACTGAAAAACAAGCACAGCTTCAAATAAGTGTTAATGGGAAAAGTTGCTTACCTTTACCCTGTTTTTAATTGTTTGTGTGATACACTACTTTTCTTAAATGGTGCTAAATACAAGGAAAACAAACCAGTAATGTAACAACTGTGGGGATCTGCTGGAAGCTTTTCAATGTTTCTACTTTTTCCTGCCTTTCATCGGTGAACAGAATGAGGGAACCCTCAGTGGCTCTTTAAGAAATACAGTTAAAGACATAATTGCAATAAAAAAAACATCAAACACCAAAGCCATAAAGTGTTGTTTAAGCTGTGTGGTTCCAACTTCGCACCAGTTTGCTCAAAGGAGGTGTGTCATGACGCCTTTACAACTTCTAATTAAATTTGATTGGGAACAAATGAGGATGTCGCCCCATCATGAAGTTTGACAGCACATTACGCATGCATAGAAAGCGCTATTATTGATTTTACTGAGACTACCTGTGTGAGTTCCTCTGGGCCTGCCTCCATCTCTTTATGACAGACGGGAATCCTGATGTGTTCCTGACTGCATCTCACTTAAGGGATGTGCTTACGTGCATGCTGTTTGTTAAAACAACACCTGTCGACTTTTCTCTGTGTGTGAAATATTTAAGTACTCCTGCATCACCATATGCAACACTGATGCCACTGAAATGTTGTCATTTCAGTTCCAAGTAGTCATCTCATTTAGTGTAATCGCGATTAAAGTCGGAAACACACTGCAAATAGCTTGGCTTTCAATATAACATATGCAACATGGAGCTGCTCAAATACACATGCAGGCGTATCAAAAAAGGTTGACTTTAACGCTGCGTACAATCTTCACATTACAGATGCCTTGCAGTGACCTGAATAATTGGCTCCCACCTACTTCATCACACTTCAAATAATACTGTAATGAGCACATCAAACCTGCTATCAACACATAGACATCTTTCTAGCATTAATATCTAATGACACTATGAATAATATCAGATGTTATATCAGATTTATACACTGCAGCATCAGTAAGGAGGGCTCTGCAGTAAGTTGCTACTGAAACTGAAGTGGATACAGAGGAATATATATACATATATACATATATATATATATATATATATACACATATACAGTATACCATAATGAGGCTCATTGGTACACCACAAGAGATACACTGACATTCAAAAGTTTGTATTCACCTCCCACAAAAGCTTAAATGAGTACGGTCCAGTGGTGGAATGTAACTAATTAGACTTGGTTGATTACTGTATTTAAGTAATATTTTTAAGTATGTGTACTTTACTTGAGTATTTTCATTCAACAATTCTACTCAATTACTACAACAATTACTTCTCTGGTCAACATTTAACATGAAAAACAGGACAAATTCAAAGTTGTTGTTTTTTTTTTTTTTATCTAAACCTAGTCACAGTATATTAAGTAGTTAAAATTCAGCCTTTTTTTTAATTTAAAAAACCACACTGAGTACAAATAATTAGTCTGACCGATATGGGACTTTTGAGACGGATGCTGATACTGATTTTGGGTGAAATTAATCAATAACCAATATGGTGGCCAATGTAGTATTTTTTTGGAGCTGGAATGAACACTGTGAAAAATATCTGTAGATTTTACAGTAAAAACTGCTAAACCATGCCAGTAAAAGACTGTAAAATGAAAAATTGGGTTAATTCAGTTTCAGTAACAATGACACAACGTAAATGTATGTATATATGTATCAGCCAAAACAGTGTTTTTTTACATTTTTTTTTTGTAATACTTTAATCCACTGTAAAATACACTGGCACCGTGTTTGTAGCAAAAAATATACTGTAATATATATGCAAGCCATTATTTTTGCATTTATTTTTTCTCACTGTTAAATGTACTACACGCCATATCTCCAACAGAAATATACTGTAATATTTAATGGAAAAATCGTAAATTCATGCAGGATTTATAAAGTACTTCCTTGTCAATTATATGGCAGAATTATATGGCAGAACAGCATTTTTTTTTGATGGAAAAACTTTTTTTTTTTTACGGTAAAATATGGAATAAAATGGCAATCTTGAATGGGAAATCGACCATGCTAATATGATTTTAACGTAATATTAGAAAAAGTTGCACCGTATTTATTACGGTAAAGTCCTGGCAACCACAGCTGCTGGTTTTTTTAACGTAAAATTAAGTTGATTTTTTTTACAGTGAATATAGACCTTGTTTATGTGGATTGCGCAAGTTTTTTTCACCACTCTGCAAATGTACACAGAGAGCTACTTTCTCAGACATAAAACTTTATTAAACTTTCAGAAAATTCTATAAATGATAACTGAGAAAATATATAATACATAGGAATATAATAAATAGCTAAATATACATCATTACTGTTCAGTTTCAGTTAATTGCCGACTGTTTAAATACAAAATAATAAAAGAAAAGAAAAAAAGCCAGCACCATTTCTACATCACACCTTTTCTGCATTAGATATTGTGTAAAATAGCATATGCACAGATAGTGATATGCCTTTAATAGGCCAATATCGGCCGATAATATCAGCACCAATATATCTGTCAGGCTCTACAAAAAATCTAATGATATATTTGGAATATAAAAAAACAATCTGAGTGGGTCCATTCTGCATAGCCAATGCTTTTATTTTTGATACTAGGTACATTTTGATTTCTGGTTTTCAATGCAGGACTTTTACTTCTAGTGGAGTAATTTCACAGTGTGTTATTAGTACTTTTACTAAAGTGAAGGATGTGAATACTTCTTCCATCACTGGTACAGTCAGATGGCTGAGAGGTCTTCTCTATAATTTTGAGAAGTTATTTCATGATTTTAGGTTTTAGAAACTCCTCTTTACAAATATATTTTTTTAAAACAGTGTTTGGTACATTGATTTAACTAGACTGACAGCTGAAAAGGCAGAAAAAAAAGATACCTCTGCGAAACAGTTCAATGAGAATAAAAAAAAATCAGAATGTTAGGGGGAAAATGGTTACAACCTTGTCATACAACACTGTGGGGACATCCACTAAATGGAGGTTGTAATGATCTAAATATTCTTCTGTTGGGGGCAAAACTATATCAAATGTAAGTAATGTAAATGGTGCTTAAATTATACTGTTTTATTGAAGGAAAGAAAAAAAAACATCAATATGAGAGACTTTAGAACGAGAGTGTTATCTTTTAAACTTTAACAACAAAGGTCTTTGTGCTGTTTTCCTCTGTGTGCAACACATAAGCAAATGCCATGGGCAACGATGCATCAGCTTCGTAAACACCTTATTATATTCAATAAAACAAACATGCAGGAGGCCAAAATACATTTGGATTTCAGGCAAAGCCCAAAAACACCAAAAAGAATAGTTGATACCAACTGTAACTGCAGCACATTTGTCCTTGGACAGTGAAATCTGAATGATGTCATTTAACTTTTAAAAAACACAACTTTATTCTTCAGAGTCTTATGATAATTACTGTTTGTATAAAGATCACACAATGCAGAACCTCTGGGTTAAAGTTCCAGACATCAATCAGTGTTCATGTTTCAAACAGCGAGCAGCACGAACACCTTGCATCTCTGTTTCTAAATAAGGAACTATTGTCTAGGTTAGTGCATGCCTATCGCATTCCTTAAGGAAAGTTTAATCTATTTACAAATACTGTCATACAGTAAGCCCAAAGGCAACACTGTCACACGGAGAAGAGGAATTACCCCCCTGCAAATGACAGAGAATTCCTATCAAAACATAATGATATTCTTTATTTTAAACACACACAAAGCTTCAAGAATGGACGAGCTCTCCCTGATTGCCAGTCAAGGTGTCACTGTAAGCTCTGCTCTCTTATGACTCCTGACTGGGAGACACTTTTGGGAAAATCAACAAAGGAGAACTCTTCATCATCTTGGCAGGTAGGTCTCTTCACAAATTACCTTTTCCCCTCCATCCGTCACACAAGGGAGTTCACCTGCATCTGTAGCACAATGCTCTGCTGCTCGCTTCTTTCACATCCCACTTCCCTACAGCTCATCTCATAAAATATTGCTTCATTATGTCATGAAAGAATGTCACAATCGCTGCGGATTTTAAATAATGTGCAAAAAATGTAAGCTGACATGCACTTAAAAACTGTCACTGGGGAGAAAATTAGATTTGGTTTACTTGCTTGAGAATTTATATAATATAATGAATGTCACGTAACAGCCCTACTGTACTTAATAAAGGTTTCCTAAACATTTCTCCTAACCAGTGACCTACTAAATTGCGTTAAGACTGGTTTTGATAAGCAAAGCAGCTGCTGGAGTTTCCACAGGTAACCATCATTTGGTTTCATTTGCACTTGAAAGCAGGCCTATGTCAGCCCTCTGCCAGGTTGCTCTGCACCTCATTCACGTACTGCATCCAATGATTAAGCCAATGTGAAACACTAATAAGCAGCAAGCATCACCCGGTGGACTCGCCTAATTGGGTCAATCAAAGATGATCTACAGAGAATCGCAGTAGGGAGAGAGCGAGAGCTTTCAGTATGCCAGCAGTTTTTGCAACTCTGTGCACAGACCACTGCAAATGAACAGGCTTGTGGACATTATGATGTGGGCCTTTGATTAAAAAGAAGAGTCTCCTGATAGCCTGGCGGTGACATTGCATATCTCGCTGCCTTTCTTTGGATCTGACATCTCTTTACGCAATTCCCCTTTTTCTCCGTGCTCTGAGAAAAGGAACGGTTTAGTTAAATGTGAGAAAGGTACTTGCATGTCCTCAACCCTTCTGTGGTGGAGTCCCATAAGACTTGTGATTCTAGAGCCTCTTGTCCAATGCTTTGCATACTGATGGACTAAGTGTGGAGGCGTGCAGCTGCCATTCCAGCAGCACAGTGTACAGTGATGCATTCGCTATTCATTAGGCTTTATCTGGCCTCTGCAAGATGAAATATTGCATCAGGATTTCACTCGTACTTTTATTTTTAAAACCCCTCCTGCCATTAACAATTGACCTCCATAAAATTCAATCAAAGCACCCAAGGCAGGGGCCTGGTGTCAGTGCATGATGAATATAAGATGACAGAAATCCCTGTTTGGTGATTTAAATATCTGAGCCTTATCTTTGCTAAGTCTAATTGGCAAGGGTTAATTTTCCCTACTGCAGCGAGCCAGCAGCATCGTAGATTAAAACTCAATTATTATATATGAAGGGCACATGTACACGACCACATACAGGTCCCTTTGAAAGTGTTCACCCCAGTAAATTTTTTCATCTTGTATTGTTTTTGTAGTTTTGAAACACAAAGGATATAAAGGGACTTTTTTGCGCCCAGACTCTAATTCTGAACTCTGACTTGTCCATCTTAAGACAATAACATTGCTGTAATTAAGGTATTCCTCATGTTTCTTGAACTGTTAGCAAATTAATTGCCCTTCAATTTGCACTGCCCTGCAGATTGCCTCCAGTTTTCCTTCAGGATTCTTCAGTATTTTGTTGCATTCATGTTACCCTTTACCTCCACAAGCCTTTCAGTGCCTGCTGCTGAGAAGCATCCATCAGTAGCATCCACCACAGCATGAAGCTTCTACCACTATACAAAGTGCTGCCATGCGGTGACACACATTTTACAAACTTGAACATGATGTACACAAATTCATTTGGCTGCTAGGCCTCCCAATCTGGAACACAGACAGGAAAACATCTGACCTGATGTGAGGTACCGTCAGTGCTCAGCTCTGAGAACAACAAGATCTCGTGAATAGAAAACAGACAATAGACGAGCGAGGCAATTGCTTCCAGCTTGGGCCATGTTTAGAAACGTTGTGCAACTGTAGCACTGGTATCATCAGTAAAAAAAAAAAAAAAAAAAAGAAGACACAGATGGTCCTGTTGTCCATAGGGAAAACATCATACAGACTGTTCTTGGTTTAAATATAGCGTAAGTGATTATATTGGAAAAAGTAGGAAGCGATTAATTACTTCAGCACCGTATGAGGGAAATACTTTTCACTTCATACAGCACAATGCGGTATATTAAATGCCGTTTATGGAACATTTTAAGAAAGGTGAACCCTCATAATGACTTCAATCCCTTCAAGCCAATCCAATTTCAGTACATTTACTGAGTGTTTTCAATGCACTTTCAAAGCGGTCTCTCTTACATTTTGCCACTAACATACCTTTATGTACATCAATACATCTCACTCATAAGCTTTTTGAATTTTTAATGGATGATCAAAAGGGAGAGCTTTTACAAAGCACAAGAAGGGTGCCAATAAATCTTTTACACAGATTACATTTAACAGACGGACTGTGTATTCACTGGTTGTAAATGCATGTCTCATGAATCTAAGAGAATCAACAACTCTCATCTCACACAACTTTCAAATCTCAGATATAGGAGTGAATACACCAACAAAGACTGCTTTCAAAACTGAATTACTATGTAATAATAACTTCATATTAGGGAAGTAGTCTAAAACCTTGAAAATGATAACCAATAATGAAAATAGAGGCAATTTACAAAGGCTGGGAAACCGCTCACACTGAAATGAAAGACAAACAAGTGAGCACAGACACGCTTGCTGCAACACGAGGTCAATGTTTAAAGTCAATAGATGTATCAGGCTAGGCTACACTTTAAAGCCACAGGAAAATAAAAACAGACTTTCACAGACAATTCTTACCACGTACAGTACACAGTGATTTAAGAAGATCAAAGAAGCGCAGCCATGTCATTTCGAGCATTAAACATCATCGGTTGCTGTTGGCTAGAGTAAGAATGGATTTATAAGACAAGGAATAGACAACATTGAGTTGGTGTATAAAACAGAAAGTGTGTTTGCACAAACTTCAAATGAAATGCTTTTTATCTACAAGAACCTATGTTAAGAAACGTAGAAATAACAAACATTAAAATCTATATTTAGTAAACTATATCAGTTCATCATTGAAATAATTTAATTTATATAAACAAGCAGGGAAGCAAGGCGGAGGCGGTCAGCCCTGTGCCAACGGATTTCCTGATCAGCTTAAAGTGTCCCTTAGGTGATTCTTCTATTTAAAAAGCCAGCACTTCTGCACAGTGATGAATTGCAGTGAACTCAATGACCCAGTGTTCCAGTGCATTTAATAAATATAAAAACAGACAGACAAAATTATGGAAAAGAATAATGCATGCATGCTAAAATACTTAGTGTGAACGCTAAAGCGTGCAAGAACGATTTGGAATTAGTTAAACATTCAAATCTTAATCTGTGAAAAAGTATCATATCGTATCCTGTCTGAGTGAAAAGAACACTATTTGTTGTTTTGGTATTTGTTTCAGTTATGCATGAAGGTTAACAGCTGATGCTTCTGCTTTACACATAGAAACCTGTTTTTGCCTCAAAAGCATTTGTATTGTATTACATTGTATTGTAAATGGTAAAAACTATTTGTGAGCCCCATGCGGCGCTACAGCACACAAACAGCCTGTGTAGTAGTGATTGAACTGTCTCGACATCTGACTGCCACTGTCAGCCACAAGGCCTTTAAATTTTTAACCAAACCTTTTGTACTCTAAACCAATTAAAAATTAATCGCTACTCGACATGAGAAAGTTACTCTGTCCTTTTTTTTCTGTGCATGGCTGTGGCCATTAATAGCGCATTCACCGTTGCTCGGACAGCGTGTAATTCTTTTTGACTTTCCTTTCCATTTGCCTGGAGGATAGAGCAGTTTAAAAACATTTCTGCACATGGGAGCATGGCTAACAGGTAATCTGTCTAATTATGGCAAGGGAGGGGTTCCCCTGTAAAATATTGAAGAGCTTCCATAACCTTTGTTTCACCCTCTCTGTATACAAGCCTCTGACACAGACACACACTCTGCCTGGTAGCTCTATGTGCTGAATCTTGGATGTGCAGACGATTCAAACTGGCAGGCTAAAAAAAATGACAGGGATCTTCAGTGTCCTCTTAGATGCCATATGGCAATAAAAGAACTTTCAATATCCCATTAATCATATAAGACAATGGAATTACAGAGGTGAGAAACAAGAGCACCTTATGAAATAATGCAATCAAGTAAAATAGCCTTGTGGTAAATACAGTTGGTTGTGTTACAGTGTCATTGATTTAACTTTATGGCTGTTCTTAAGGACTCCGTGTCTGGGGTTAGTATATTAAATTACATTGTGATGAGTTTCTGTCCACCTTCAGTCGGTACAATGATTGGAAATGAATCTTTTACACTTCTATCTTGTGCAAAAATGAAATATATTTAAACAAACAAGTTACTGTGGTTTCTGTAGTTATGGTTACTGTCAGTTTTGTATCTTGCTCCTACAAGACTATTTACTGTGTTATTCTAACAAGAAATATTCTCATAAAGACATAGTTGGACTGGCCATTGGGAGCACTGGGAGTTATCCCGCTGGGCTTTTTGACAGATATAGCCAAATAAACTTATTTTAAAATAAGCCCAGTCCGGCTAAAACACTAATATCTAATTGCTGTGTGGGTGACTGGCCCAGACGAGTGGGTTGTTCATGCTCTGAGCTTGGGTATTACATCTATCAGCCAATTACTTTTGGTCCAGTTCATTTTAACTTTACCTGGGCCCCGCCCCTTCCCATCTCTGTTTGGTAACATTTGGAAAGATGGTGGAGTGGAGCAGGAGGGGACAAAAAAAGAGAGACGTAAAGGTGGTGCTGAAAAGAGATGAGAGACGAGTTGAAGTCCCTTGAGGCTGAAGCAGCCAAATATTCTAAAATAACTAATTATTCATTAGGCACCATTGCCAGTAAATTCCCACAGCTTACTGAGTCTGAAGGCAGAGAGAATTGAGACCAGTCGTACCAGTTCAGCTCTTAGTCACAGTTCTGCAGCAGAAGCAGCCAGCCAGAAGAGGTCAACTAGGATAAGATAAAGCAATGTGTGGGCTTGGCTAACTTATTTATTTTTATTTTGTCTAAAGGGCCACTCAAAACTTTCAACATTTGATAAAGTGAGCCACTGGTCTATGTCACTTTTCATGAACAGTCCAATAATGAATTGGGCATGTTTTCCCTGTTAAAGCAAACTTTTGAAATGTTGAACTCATTCTTATGTATCAATGGTTATTATTATTGACACGTTAGGTCTTTGAATTAGCAACCTTGAAACTAACTTGCACTACGCATTTTCCAGGTTTTTATGAAAGAACAAAACCCACAAAAAATATAAATGTTGGTTGTGAATTTCTTAAACTGGTGTGCTGTCCCATTGGAACTAATATACAGTTGGTTTAGAGTACTAGTGCAATGCCCGTAGGAAGTAAATGGGAGATTAAGTAGATAAAACACTTACTTTTTATAAGATCCCTTCACCATCCAGCACATTCACATTGAACATTGATATTCGCTGGAAACTATTTGAATATTATTGGGAAATCGAACCTTGTAGCGCACTTTAAGACTCCTAAAGATAGGTAGGCTAAATAGACTTACAGATGAGATGAGTCAGGGTGTAAATCCAGAGTGAATTGTGTTACTGACCAGGTGTAGGCCTATCACACAATGGGGGCGGAGCTCCCCTAAAAGGCGTCCGATCAGAAACAGTGCAATGCCGCAACACGTCCTAAGTAAATAATTATCGTTTGAAATATGAATTCAAAATCGAGGATGCACACCTTCGTGCCATGCGCAAGCCACATATGAAATCTAAGGTCAGTCTGACTAACGGTCAGCGAGATATGCCCTAGACACTGCTTTTATAGATAGATAATATTATATTACATATAACAGAATCAATATATTAATATTATACTGGTCAGATGGTTCCAGATATTCTTGCCACCTTGGTGCCAATGCCATTGTGCCAGTATGTGCTCCTTCAAAACAAAATGCTGTTCTACTTGCTGTTTTACATCTATTTTACCAAAGTTATGTTATAAATGTTGTTCAGTAATTCTGTTCACATAAAGTGTGGCATAGGCTGAGTGGGTGGTGCAGTATTGCTGAGAGGTTTTGTTTGGCCAAAAACTCCAGGGCCATTTTTTATGTCCACACCATCCCTGTAACAAGGGAGTTTGGCTTTAGGGAGTTTATCTATTTTTCCTACTCAACCTTGGTAAAAACAAATTCACTGTTATGTCTCTGCATCCTGTATAATGTTAGATGAAAACCATAACATGAACTGTGGATGGTTGGAGGTCTGACTAAACCACTTGATGTACTTTGTTGAAAACTTTCTACACTTATTACGCAATGAGATTATGTAATAAAGCCTTGGCTATACTCCCAAGTGATACTTGTAGATTTGTACATGAACAGCAGTGGACATCACGGACACATGGTGTATCTGTGTATTCTGCTTTCCTGAGTCTGTTTGCAGGACAAATTCCACAAATGCAAAGTAGATCGATCCACTATCATAAAAAATTTAAGCATAATTTAAGCATAATAATTCAAATGATCCACCTCTACATGAACCTACAGTAAAGCCTGGACTGCATATGTTTTGTTTTAAACCCAATGTTTCTTTAAAGTGCATGAAATCTTAGAAGTAGATGTACTTTCTTAGTTTTGCCTCCATTGAAACAGAACTGCATTCAAATAAGACTAACGTCATATGTACATTCATTACTTTGTAGACATAGTAACCTTCACAGTTAGCTGAACTATTCCTGTCTATGTAATTTAAACCTGAATCACATTACTCAATATTAACTTGACATTCAACACCAGGGAAGCGTTGACATTTACTATAGTAAACAGTCAGTGAGGTGTTGGTATTTCCCGGAGAAACCACTAGGGAAAATTATTTTCCAGGTAATGTCAACAGCTATTTACTTGGTATGAAAATAGGTTGAATGTAGTTACAAAGACAGAAACAGAGAAGTTGTGAAAAATGTTGGTGTAGCTAACTCGTTGGGAATTGTAAAATCCCTTCAAAATGATTATACAGTGATATGTGTTTCTTTTTGTTTTGTTGTCATTGCTGATATCTATTAAATGTTAAAATGTTCTGTTGACAAAGTATTATGTTTCCCATGTATTCCCATACAAATTAAACAAGAACAGGATTTTTCACCAGACCAGTGTAGCCCACATTTATGTCTCCTCATGCGAAGGAGGAGCAGCGGGATGGGAGGAGGGGGGGTTTGTTGGGGTTCGGAGGGATCAGGTGTAAGTATTTGACCGCGCACAAGGGGAGTCTTCCTTCCTGAGATAAATGGAGAAACCTGGTATCAGCAGGTCATGTGTAATAAGCATCCATGATTAATGTCTTTAAAAGAAGAATCACCTAAGGGACACTTTAAGCTGATCAGGAAACCAAGCTGTGATATGATGAATGCTCACTTTTGAGTAAAAATACACACTCCTTTGGCACATGGGATACCTCCTTGCTTGCCTAATTGCCTTGGCATAGGAAGATGAATCATTTGATCTTTCTGATTTATTTTTCTTAACTGGAACACATCTGCAACTGCACATTTTTAAAAACTTTGAGCCTTATTTTAATGATGTTTGACCAAGCGTACACCAAGGGAAAAAAGTATATGTGCGTATTGCTTGATACCATTTGAGTTTTGCAACATGATGTGCTTAAGAGATTACAAAGCAGTCAAAAAACTTAAATTACCTCTGGCAATCTGATGTTTTTTTTGTCTTCATTTAAACCAAAACTGCTCATTCATTCTGGTTGCCAGTCATTTATCAGGCTCAGTGTGGCATTAAGTAAACACATACATCATCCAAGCTACTCTAAATACCACCTTTGATAATGAGCAAAACTCAAGTTCTCAAAACAATGTTCAGTAATAGTCAAATGACATGAGATACAATGGAAACCAACATCCAATGAATTATCAGCTGTCTGTTAACAAGACACAGGGAAGTCACAGTAAAGTTATATTGTTTGGAACCAATAGTTGAGTATTATAATGTACCAGATTTTTGTCCTAAAAGAGTATACGCCTTATTTCAACGATCTATATCGCATGATGTGTACAGCGCAAGTGCATTTAGGGGTTGTCCAGCACCACTTTCACTTGTTAAACAGAGAATTTTATAGGTGCAAAGTAAGGTGCAAGGGGCAATGAGGTGGCATTTAGTGTCTTAATTAATCATACGTGTGTTTTGGGCTTAACGTGACTTAAACCAATCACAGTTTAATCTCCCACTCTTTTCAAAACACAGGTTCACTTGTAACTGGTACGTTGCTATTTAACCAGCGGATTCAACAAATTGGATAAGTGAGCGGTGTTCTTCTGAGGAAACAGATCTGCTTGCGCACTTTCACATCATGCCCAAGCAGAAATCCACCAAGGCTCAGTACAGTGAAGCAGGCGTGGGAGGAGGCAGCAGTGAGCGTGTCCTCATCCTTTGGCATCACCAGAACGGTTGCACGATGCCGGAAGCATCTTACTATCTGAAATATGTACTTTAAATAGCAGGAAAATGCTGAAAATAAGGTTTTTGATGATCACGGGCACAATCTCTTTCTGCTGCCTCAAGATAGCAATGCACCAACAATCTATCTGACCACACCTCGTTTTAAGACCAACACACCCATGGGTGCATTATGGGCACAAGTACTGCTTAACACAATGTGGGTGCTTCGAGTGAAAGAGACAACTGCATCGATCTGAAAATAGCATTGACTGTTGGGGCCTGAGTTTATATACTACTGATTTTGAGGACCATTCGTTTACATATACCCAACATTATTATTTGTTTTTAATGGATTAAATACTAATATTTCCTAAATATTATTAGTGCTATTTTCAGAAGTCAGTTTATAGTGTCAGTAAGTCAGCCCTGAGAGTGTTTGGTTAGCAAAAGGTAACCTAGAGGAGTTTCTGAAGCTTTGTGCAATGAATTTGGAAGGAAGTGGTTCCTGAGTGCAGTGGAGAGCCTCTTCTGACGTTTTTACTGCAGACACTGTGCAAAAACTGAAAAAATATAATAATAACTAAGAAAAATATTCTGACCGCTTTTAGAGTGTGAGTATGTGACTGACTGACTACATGAACAAATACAAATGTATGTTCTGGCAAAGTATTTCATTTTCCCTTCAGGGATGAGGATTATCCTTCTGGGATTTATATTATCTAAGGGAATCTTTCTCAACAACACTTATCTGAAACTGTTTCATATCTAGAAAAAGAATTTGTCCAAAAACAGGACTTTAAAAAAAGAGGGGCATCATCTTATAATCAGGAACACATTATACTCTAGTGAATACAGTGCATTTAAGAGAAAAATAAAACTGCCAAAATCCAGTTTTATCTGAATCATTGGAAAACATTTTTAATAAATACAGCATATCTTTCGATGGCAACATATTTCATTTGTTCTCCCTTTGGTATCCAAGCATAAAAAAAATCTGTTTGTAGCAATTAAAACATGACAAGTTGTCTACAGTCACTTAGTTATAGTTAAGTAAAGATTGCGGTCTTGGTTAAAAATTCACTGACAAGACAAGACATGATTTTAACCAAAACCACAACCTGTCCCGAACCTCATAATTGCGGTACAATAATGCACTTATGAACACAAGGCAGTCAGAAATTATATTTCTTTCAAAATTGTGTTGCAAAGCACACGAGTAGTATATAAAAACTATATCTCTGCGACAGGGTTGATGCACAGTACTATAATAAATTCTCATAAAATAACGACCAAATGTAAATTTAACATTCTGTGGCAAAGTTAAACTATTATTACTGTCTGTCTTTTGTGCATAAATTGAGCAAAATCTGTTTCATCTGTATATTCTCTCTCTCTGTGTCTCTGTCTGTCTCTCTCTCTTTCTCAAAAAAAAAAAAAAAGTTAAGAATGGAAAAAAAGAACAAGATGTATTGTTTGCTCATCTATTCCCATTTCTCAAAATGCCCGGCCTCCTGTTGGTTTCAGGGCTGGGGTTCTTTGACCACCGCCATGGCTGCAATTCCTCCCACACAGGAGAGAATGGCATGACATTTACCAGAGCTGCAAGGCGGTAATACATTTTTTTGAAATGGCACGGCTGGAATATACAAAGCTGAAAGGACCCACGCTGGGCCCCACTGGGACTCCTTCACACTAGCCCGCTAAGCCCATTCAGATGGGGGCAGTAATTACAGGCATGGAGGCAAAGCTGAACTAATTCATACAAGGTGTAAAGCATTCGCAGACCAAATGTCGGTCAGTTTACTGTTGGAGCACCAGTTGTATTTAACCATCACCATTATGACTGAGATATTTGTGACGGGTCTATTGATTCACAGTGACCACAGTGACCTCGCTTTTTAGAATGATCAATCTCATAATGACTTCATCACCATGCATTTAACTCGAGGTGATTAATTATACACACATACTCACAACTAACACCATGAATCTTGAGAAGGAAGTTAATCATAGACCGCACTGGAACACACTCATTTAGTTGTGGATTTTCTCATTCATCCTCACTGGCCACAGTTTTACCATTCTACACTATAAAAGCTTGTTTGAGTCATCTCTATTGGACCACAAAACTGCCACATTCCCACCTGTAATTGGGAACTGGCTCTTCATCACAGTATTACGTTGCTACAATATCAAACTGTACAACCACACTGCAGCAAGAAAAACTGAGTTGCAATCAGGTAGCTATTATTTGGAGTCACGCACACAAAGCCACTGAATTTGCCTAACACTGTGAAGGATATTTATTCCCATCAAAAGACATTTGTCCATTAATATATTGTTTGTAGAACACCGTTGGGAGCAGTTACCTCCAGCTCAAAGGCCATATTTTCAGATTTAATTGGATGTCTTCACAGTAGCATTGAGAGGTCTCTGTAGCAACACAAGGGACGAAAGTAAGAATATCACTGCCCTTTCATTATTCCCATAAACACTACAATTGCTCTACGGTGACATGAGAACTTTTGTAAAGTCTGAATACCATACAAGCACTTATTAACTGAAGTAACATGGAAAGGTAGATATTTAACAAATCACTTCTCCTTGTTTATCTGCTCTTTTGAATGTCTGTCTGTCTGTCTGTCAGTTCATTTTGTTGTTTAAGCAATTTCAGATGTCTCAGACAGCAACTAAAAACATCATCTCAGTAGGGCGGCACTGAAGCAGTCACAATCAAAATCACATCGCAGCGTCTTTGATATGAAAGCTGACCCCCCTGTGAACATGGAAATCAATCTCTTTGACTGACTGGCACTGCGCTGTTTTATCCTTTCATTACACGAGTAAAAATACAGTGTAATATTTTCCCAAGGACCTCTTTTTATTTCATTCAATTTTTCGTTAATCAACTTAAGTTCAGAGCTGTTTAAATGTATTACTATCTGTGAAAATCTACAGTTTGTAATTCGTTCCTTCTCAGATAAAGGCCTCTGTGGCCTTTCTTTGATATACTAAGCTAGCTACAGAAGGCAGTGAGGAGGAGTGTAGGTATTTGTGAGAAAGTATGTATGGAAAGAAGAAAATGAAAAGCAGCAAGTGATCAGATGAAAGACTAATAACATGACTAAGCAATAAAGAACAGAGAGAGACTTACACCTGAAAGTATTTTCAAGAAAACTAAAACCCTGTCATAGCATGTGGGTGTATTATCTCTTCTAACAGAGATTTTCTTTTTTTCATCTAAAATAAATTGTGGTATCATACAGTGGTAGAAGAAGCATTGTGATGAGTTTCTGAAGTTGAAGAAGCAATCCCTTCTTGTAAAACTACTATGTTAAAAGTCCCACTTTAAAAATATTACTTCTGAGCGAGGTCACAACTGTGCAAGATGCAGTCAAGAAACTTTACAGCTGTGTAGTTGAGCTCATAAGGAGTTTGAAAAGGGGTGTGGTGCTAGAAGCTGGGCAGGAGGAATAAGGAAGAGGCTGCTGAGCCCCGCACTGAGTTCCCCCCTCACTTCTATCATGTCATGTGTACCACTGCACACACACATTGCAGCTAGTGGGATCCCAGTGCAAGATGGTCTCTAGTTTTAACTACTTATCATCAGGGTTGCAAAGGGGTGGAACATTTCAAAAAACGTTTCATGGGAATTTAAGCTGGGGAATTTTGAAAATACTCAAAATAAAATTAAAAAAAAAACATGCTAATTTCAACAGATTTAGAACTTTATCAAGTTTTAATAATTGTATTTAACAATCAAGTATTTAATTGAACAAAAAAAACATGAATGTTGAGTTAAATATTAGCCCTGAAGTAAAATGTCAAATGAAAAAAATTAAAAGAGCCCCTCTCCCTCCCTACCTTGAATTGATAATGTGATAGAGGAATGCACAGTGTATGTACAGGGCGTGGCCTCAGTAGCCCTGCAGTAAGCAGTGTGCTATGTGCATGTGATGAATAGCAGATTCAAGTGTACTTGCATGAAATGTGGTGGGTTTTAGTCAAGATTATGCTAAAATGATTTCTCCCAACTATATTTAACTTCCCTGTTAAGGGCCAACCTTCAATTTTGTAAATTCCCTATTTGCTCCCCTTTATTCCCATAAAATCCTGTTAATTCCCAGAAATTCCCAGATATTCCCATTAAGTCCCATGGAAAGTTTGCAACTTTAAAAATTCCTATATTTGGCAACCCTACTTATCATAGTGTCTGATTAATAGTTAATAGTTCAGTTTAATCAATAAAAATGTGTAGTATTTCAGGGATCACAATTATAATCCCTTTCTTAGTATGCAGCCACAAATAAATGTGGTGCATCTGGTAAAAAGTTTCTCTCTGAAGTTTAGTGGAGTGGAAGTATAAAGTAGCGCACCATGGAGCTTCTTAAGTACCCCTCAGAACTGTATGTAGGAACAGTACTTCCAACCAAACTGGACTTATCAAAAACAGATGTTTTTACCCTTTAACCATTTTAATATGTTGTGGTATGACGTTACAAGATTCAAAGTCCACCATTTTCAGATTGCACCCTCCCCTTTATGGGTTTGAGCCACCGCAGCACACAGTTTTCTAATTTACCTCTAACCTCTGACTTTCTGAGTTTTTCAAGAAAAATTTAAACCTCCAAATCTACACGATAGTGGAAATCAGACCCACGTCTAACCCCGGACACTGATCCTCTGCTGACAAATATAATCCTATCAAGTTCATTCAGTGGAGGTGTTGTCCACCCTAAGTTATGCACTTAATGGATATGGTATAGAGTTTCAGGTTCCTGTTGTTGCGGAGGTTGGAGGCCTTTAAAAGCCACCACGAGCAAGTTATTCAGCACTGATCCCCTTCCTGGCTGTAATGAATCTTACCATGGGGTTTCTCTGGAAAGTAACCCAAAGAGTGACAGTTTCACTAGGAATAAGGACAAACATTTCTTTGTCATATTATAGCATGATGTGTGTGTGTGTGTGTGTGTGTAAAATCCTAGAGTGAATAGAACTATTCAATCTGTAAGTATTAAATTATGAGATGGTGAAGGATTGCACTGATTAAATACATTTATTCTACAATGAGTAGTTAATTAATCAATTTGAGAAATAGAAAAATAATTGGCAAATGTAGTGATAATCATCAATTAGAATATTTTTAAGCAAAAATGTCAAATATTATCTGGTTCCAGATTCTTAAAAGTGAAGATATTCTGCTTTTCTCTGTGATTTTAATATGTTATATTTGGACTGCTCGTTAGATAAAAGCAGATATTTATCACATTGGACAATATTAAAAACAATTTAAAAACAAAAAACAATTTAAAATAATAAACAGTAGATTGTTTGATGAAAATAATTTATAAATATATCATTATTTGTTGCCCTAATTTACTCTTAATGTTTTAATCTGCTTAGAATTAATTTGTGATTTGGGTTTTGTAGGAAGAAAAGGGGCAGAAAAATAGATACACATGTCTGAAATAACCTAAATAATGTGCTATTGTGTATTATCTAGGACCTATTTATTCTAAATAAGGTCATTAAATGTACGCCATAGCTCACAAAAGTGTTTCATGTCTTCCAACCTGCATAAAAGGACAAATTTTAATAAAAGATGCTTATCATAAAACACAAAATACTCCTATCATCATGACTAAGAAGAATATGAGTCCATTTGGATGATGCCTGATATAGTGACATACAGAATCTAATATAATGAGCAGTAAAAATTTTATTCAGTCAGAAAAAACTCTTCCAGCATTAAGACATGAACTGCAGCATATGATAATCCATACAAAAACACATGAAATGTTAATAGATTTTAATGATTAATGCAAATATAATTGGAATGTCAGAAATGAAGAAGTATAGAAGAACGGAGGTGTTTTGGAATATAATAGTTGAGCTGATGGCAGAGATTCAATCAAATTATAGCCATTGCAAACTTGATACAAAAACGACTGGATGAAAACCTGAAAAATCAAATTGCAATTGAATTTTCTTCTTTTTCATTCTTTACCCTGAAGCAACTACATAAAAAATGAATGATGGATGGATGGATGGATGGATAGATAGATGGATAATATGAGACGCTGTATTTCGCTGTGTTGTAAATGCCATATGAAATAAATGTTGGCCATTCTCAGTCAGGTTCAGACAAATTGAATAGAAATTATTTTACTTTTAATGACAAAGCTACTTAGAGTACTTAAAGCACAGGCTCCAACTACAAAAAGCATCCTGTCAATCACTGCACCTGCCTTTGAATGCCATACTGTTGTGATATCTGCAGCAAATGTTACTGCACAGAAATGAATGCACAAACATTAAATAATAATGTGTGAAAATAGGTAAACAACTGTAAAATACATATTAATTCAACTGGAGAGTGGATGCAGCAAAGGGAGCCTTCTGACCCTGCCATGACCACTGTTGGTGAAGATGTTTCCTCGACAAAGAGCCACTGCTACCGAGGATGCATAATTTAAGGCCCACTCAATAGCCAAGGGTGAAACAAACATCAACTCTCCAGTATTTAAATTAGCTTTACTCCCTAGTCATTTGAATGAAATAAATAGGTCAGGTTAAACAAAATTGATTGAGACATTCCCATGGGTTGTTGGAAGGGCTTAACATGTACTGTAGCTTTGGTCTCTACATACTTTGAACCAAGTGAATACCCAGTGTTCTTCACAAGGTAGTACTAAAACATTTAATTTGGTCACAATTTAATGCAACCCAGACCTGAAAACCTTATCATTTGATCAAGCTTTCAGCAGGGCAGAGGTTTAAAAGCTATGAGACTGAGAATATAATGGGCAAAAAAGGTCCTTCAACCCCTGTGCCTACTCATTCAAACATTTAAATGCCCTGAAAACCTACTTTCACTCTGCTTCTTACTATGAGTGATGTCAGCAACACACTTTATCTGCCGAAGTTTTGGTTAATTCATGTGAGAGCTTTGTGAATTTTTTTTCCCCCACCATGCTTTTGTCAGTGGTGTGAAGTGGGCGGGACCATCTGCAAACACATGATGTCACATATTTCCATGCACCAATCAGGATTAAGCAAACTATGAATAAGAATCTGATGACAGTGGTGGGGTTGTTGCCTAAACCACACCCACAGAGCACATTATCTGAAATGTTGAGTGATGAAAAATTATATGGATATGCTTTATATGGAGGTTTGTTGTTTTTTTTTATCTTAACTTTAAATTTGATGCTTGGATTTAAATCTTAAATTTTCATGTAAATGTTGATCAATGTCAATGGACAGGATTATTATAATTTTTTTTTTTTAATTTGCCAAAAGAAATCTATTTGAGCCAAGTACATTTTACTTGCACCTATACAAATTGGTTTATTAAGTGTTGATTGAAACAATAAAGACTATAGCGTAAATTGTCGCGTTTAATCTTAAAGAAATAAATCAGAACAAGGTCAGGACAGATCGGTACTGCGCATGTGCAATTCTCGAAGATGAGAAGGGAGCAAGATGAAACACTGCTTTTAATTGGGATAAATTTGTTTTTGGGCTTCTGTACTCTACATCCTCAAATAAAAACACAAAATCCCTTTTTGGCATACTGAGTGTAGCTGCTAAAAAAGCTATAACAAGGAAATGGCTTAAGCCAGACAGCCCATCTATAGACGAGTGGTATGACATCATCTATGAAATTTTTGTATTGGAAAGAATCACTTTCTCTGTGAGGCTTCAAAAAGCCAAATTTGAGGAAATCTGGGAGAAGTGGAGATTGTACATCACCCTGAAACGCCCTTCTTTCGTTTAATATTGTGTAACTTTGTTAATCTGTTTTTTACTACTTACTGTAGATGGAAACACCCCCAAGTTCTGTTCGTTTGTTTATAACTAGATAAAAATCTGAAAATATGGATCACAGTGTCAGTTATCAACACGGTGATGACTGTTGTAATGTGATATTTAAATGTGATTCTAAATAAAGACAAAATTAAAAAAAATAAAAAAAAAGAGAAGGAAGCAAGATGGCTCACTCCTTCCATCTTTCCACCATCAGCTCTGGGAAAAATGATGTGTTGCCCCCCCCCCCAAAAAAAGCAGGTGGTAAAAAAAAAAAAGAGTGGACATATCTTTTAAAAGTGGTTCACAAGATGTGTTGTTCTTCACTTTGCTTTCACTCATATTAATAAGTAGCTCCTCTGTTAACCCAAGAACGATGGAAGACAAACCTGACCTGAAGGAGTTTCCCTTAAAAGACTTGATGCCCTACAAACAGCATACACAAGCATGAGGCAACATACCTAATAACAAGTTACTGTCAATCACAGAGCAAAATGCCTCCTTGAACAAATTGCTATTCTTGTCACGTCACGCTTCTTGTACTGTACAATAACACTGCAGAGTCGAGCGGCAGGCTGCACAGGGGTGTCCTACTTTAATAAATGAGCTGAAGCTCATATGCTTGCAAAGAAATCACTTGCCCCAGAACATCAGAACTGCAAATGTCCTTATGTAACTACACGATGTAGTGACAAAGTCAATTTGAGACACATTAGCGGCTTCAGGTTAGCAGAATTATTGCTTTTTATGAAGCATAATTTATGAATTTCCATCTTATTTACTGCATATATACTCACGGGTACTTTAAGATTGTCTTCAGGTGCTACCAACATCATTTCCCCTCACATAAATTATTTTAATAAAAGTAAAAATTCAGGGAGATCAGCACTGGGATGAGCTCCCTCCCACATTAATGTTATTGACTTGTGCTTCTTTATATCTAAATAGAGTTAATGACTTATACATGAACCTGTAATGTGTAACGGGCAGCAAGCAGATGGCCTGATGGAAATTGATGACAGGTTTAGGAGTCATTAGTAATGATAGTGTCTGGCAGCAGAAGTGCTGAAGAGTGGCCCTGCGAGGGTGATCTGCTGTATTGGCTGCCTCCGAGCCTTCCAGAAAAAAAAGCATGTGGCAGGGACCTACTGTGAAACTCTAAGTATTAAGGCATCGATATGCAGTAATTGCCTGCGCTGCATGTTCAAAACCTCAGATAGTATGATCAGTGCTGGTTGCTGAGCAGTATTTTCACAACGCCAAAACTATTAGAGTCATTAGTGGCCCTGCTGCGGTGCAATCTTTAGTCTATCCGGAGGGTGACCGTTTGGGAATTGCAGAAACGCAACTAAGCTGTAAAATTACATTCCATATATTTGCTTAAATCTCGTCTTGATTCAAAGCCGAATTGCTTTGTGGAAGAGTTTTCAACAAACAATAACAATTAGTTTTTACAGTTGAGCTGTTCAGAGATTTGTTGTTATGTTTCCTTGACTGTTTAAAAGACTTCATTTGATGTTATAGCTCCATTCCAGAGACATTTTGTTGAGGGACTTTATGGCCCTCTGAGCAAACAATCGTTTAAATTCAATTAAGACTATGAAATGGCGCAGTTGAAAACAGTCTTTTTAAAGCTTTGTTTTTGTGCAGTCTTGACCTAAGCGCAATGACTATATCCAGCTCAGTGCATATATATATTGCACATGACAGTAGGTAAACTCTTCAGTGTATGTGCTGTGAATAAAATGGAGTCATTAGCACAAAGCTCAACATAATGAGGAATAAACAATAATGGGATGAACCCACTGTGCTTCTGCCCATCAGAGAATTTCATAATTAGCAATTAGTGGTCATTGTATTATAGTCTGTGCAACTCAAATCTGGCTGAAGTGTCTACACTCACTTACCTATCCTGAGGCATTGCAAATAAAATATCCCACTGGATGCAGACGTGATTAATGTTTGTCGCAAGGAGGGCTGCAATGGCAGATTAGGCATGATTATGAGTCGGCTCATTTATTTTCAACATGTCATTATCTTTTACAACATTGACTAAGCAAATGGCCAGAGAGTGTTTATGAGTGCCAATGTAAGCTGTGGATTCCTCATCATTAATAGTTTGCACAAAAAAACTTGATGAAGAGACATGAAAGAAGGAAATTAATCAAATAAGTGTCAAAGAAATGTTGTTGTTAAATTAAACTTATTTAAACTTAAAAATCATTACGAAATCACAGAATTTATTACGGAATCTATGAGACTGATTAAATTTGAACAGCCCATAAAAGATCCAACTGCACCAAGTCAGGTTCAGTATAATTATTTGCTTTTAAAAATTGTCAAAAAAAAATTCAAAAAAAGTAAGATTTAAATACAGGAGATATTACTATAAGAAAATATGAGAGTTAAGAACTACTTAGGAGTTAAGAACATACAATATAGACAATTATGCATGTAAAAAAAAAAAAGACGATAAAAAGTAAGATTTAAAAACAGGAGCTATAACTACAAGAAATTAAAAGACTAAAAATAATTAGGCCTAATAAAAATGTAGACAATGATGTATGTCAATTGTAAAAGACCAAGAAAATTAAAATTATGATTGTATAATGTACTGTATTTGCAAGAAAGTTCACTAGACACGAGTCCAATCTTCTCCTTGAACACTTCACTCTCTCACATAATTTCCTCCTCGCTCATTGTGCCCCTGATCCAACAATATCATCATCAAACATCTTGTATCTTGTCCTCATTAATTATGTTCTCACGCCGTCTTGAAAAACTTAATTATGAAAACAAAAATGTTCTACAGCTTTTTTTCCTGTATTAGTAGGTGTCTTGTCATTTGGCCATTCTGATAAATTTTGATGAGCCTGTTGAGCAAATGTGAATAATTGATAACTGTTTTCCAATGGCTTGATTGTCACAAACCAAGACAAATAGAGTGGAATAGAATCATAAAATATTCACTCCAGTGTTGGCTTGAAAATTACTCATTTCAAAGTCATTTTTACATGGATGCAGGTGTCCTCATCGAGACAAGGTAACTTGACTTGACTCGAACTTTAAGGTAAGGTACAACAAATATTAAGTGCTTTAAAGAAAAGCGTCATGTGTTTTTTTCCCCACTTACAACATGCATCACAGCTGAAGAATGTCGACCAGATAGCATCAAGGCATTCAGGCCTCTGACAGTAACAGCAGCCAGGAAACCTTCAGGTCAAGGTTCTGAGAGATTTATCTCCAGAAACACAAACCTTCACTCCGTCCCTGACATTTCTCTGAGCAACATATTTTACAGTGATTGTATTTTGGTGTAGTTGTAAACACCTCTGCAGCCCTCTGAGTGAGAATCTCTCACTCAACAAATGTAGCAACACATGCGATGAGCTTTCAGCTCCAATAAACGTCACCTGCATAATAACAATATCAGCATGGTTGCTCCCAAACTGTATCCGACTGATATGATTGCTGAATATTTTTTTGATGATGAGCTATGAACTGCAGTAGTATTTCATGTCTTAATTTCTACATGTAGGAGTTTAAAATGCAAAAAATACAGGGAAACAATTTGATACCATGGATCTGGATTGCAAGATATATTTTATTTCTCTTTTCCCCCCATAACCCAATTATTCAGGTGGAAATGGATTCAAAATAATAGCGGAGTTAAATCTCACCCTTTACATCACGATGACTTGGTGCCATCTACTGTTAATATGGAGATCATATTGCTTGGGGATGTTATGCATAAAAAATAAAAATCTGAATAGGGCTGCTCAGATTCTGAATAACTTTTAAACCACTCTTTTTTATGTGTATTTGTATTTAATGTGTATTTCCACAGTAGTCCAGAACCAATTTCCTCAACATTACCATAAAATAACATTTTTCTGACATTTTTCTTGTGATAAACTTTAACCAAACCAAGAAAAATAAAAAAAGACAGCATGAATCCAACACCAGCTTATTTCATATTAATATAATTATAATTATCATAGGCTTGATGTGTTTCCATTTTATAATTTTGTAGAAATGCTGGACAATTTTCAAGGCAAGCCTCATGTTTGCCACAAACAAGTCACAAAGCAGCACAGGCCTACTGTATAAATACAACTTGTACAGATGAGCCTTCCTCAGAATTTCAACATGGCACCTCCTTTAACGAGTGTGTGTTGCCACCACGGACAAGTTGGATTGTGGGAGTTAGGTATTCATTAGCATATCAGTGACACAGATTAACATACATTAACATACATTACAGCTGAATTAATCATGGCATGTGGTAGAACTTGGAGAGGCATCTGAAAACAGTCTGCTCTGAAGTCGATTCAAGGAAGAAAGCTCACTGTTCTTGCATAGTAATCTCAGGCAGCTCAAATATGCCCATACAGCATGTACAGTAGCAGCCTATGATATCTGGGCTCTTGGATACAGCTCATTCATTGATTTTTTATATTCAGCAACTTCTATTTCCATGTTGCGCCTGCTAGTCTCATTAGTGAAGGATTTGGTTGTAATGTAGTCGCACAATTTTTTCTATGGTGTTATTTTACATTGATAAATCATGTTATTATAGGGTAACATTATGGCTGGCCTAAAGCTGCCTTTTAGGATGACTGTAAAATTTCTCTTAATAATATCTGGTAAGCTTTGACTTCTGCTGCAAAATCACTGATAATAATAATAATAATAATAATAATAATAATACTATAAAGACATTTTAAATTAGTTTCTTCTTAGTCCAGCTAACTAGTCACACTGGTGCTGCTACTATAGTGGTAAGTTTCAGTTAGCATTTCTTGGTTTAATGGTTAGCTTCCTAGCTTTCAGGTACTCAGTTGTAGAAAAAATAAAATTTCTAATTTGCGCCCTTTAGCGCTTTTGAAAATAGAACAACTGTCATACTTATTTGGCGGGTGTGCACTATACTATTTTGTGCATAGTTATCATGCTGTGTGTCTGAATTTGAACCAGACCAATATGATACTAGAAGGGAATTTTAGTGGCGAAATATTCACTGATTACCAATATGGCCGATGAAGCTGTAATGAAACTCGACCTTCTCTACGTGCATTATCTTCTAATTTTGCAGCAATATTACTATGCAAAGGCATTATTAGGAAGGTTGCTTTCCTAATCGGATATGTTTATTAAAGAATATATAACATTATTATTCATTATACCTACATTGTCAAAGCTAGAAATTACCTGAGAAAATGAAGAATAAATATAATTAAAAGTGACAAAAAACAAACAGAAAAACATTAGTATGTTAAGTAACAGTCTTTATGAAACAGTCTCTTTCATAAAGAGAAAAAAATAAATAAAATTACCCCAAGCATCATTTCATGCCAATATTTTCTGCAAAAAAAAATTCATATCAGCACATATCTGACAACATATAGGCCAACATCAATACAGACAGACGCTGATATGTCCTCGATAAATAAATAGAAATGTAATTTTATTTTATTTTTAGGGTGCCTTTTCAATAACTGTCCATGGTCAATGCAATATAATGAGAACTTTACAGTTTTCTTTTCCTTTTCTGACAATCAATGAACATTTTTCCTGTCAAATAAACTATTTTAAAATAAAAGTTAAAAATCACATGAGTGTTTTTCATGAGAATTTTGGGACATGAAAATGGGGCTATAAAAATAGTTTTCTTGTGAGGCAAAGCTCCTCATAAATTAACAATAATGGGCAAAAATTGCAAATGTCCATCCCTTCCCTTGAGGGCAGAATAGTTATAAACATCGAATCAGGACATGTTTTATATGAATAACATATCAATCAAGTGAGAGTCCTCCTGCTGCAGCCACAAATCCAAACCCCTCTGGAGCAAATCCACAAAATGAATTGATAAATAAAGTGAGGCAGTCTCAAAGTGGGGGGATTAAACTAACACATCAAATGTCACTGATTCCATTATCAGTATTTTGGTCATGGCTACTTTTGTGGTTTGCTATCTCAGTGGAACACACAGCTGGGGTCCTATCTAGGTACGAGCACTGATTCTGCCTTGGGCCCAGGTAGCACATTATGTGGCAGCGCTCTTGGAGATGAACACTAAGCAGATAATGTCATTCCTTCCAATACTCATCATTAACTCCTGACTGCCAGGCATATTGTTAGAGCCCATATTGAGGAAAGGCCATATCATTGGGAGTATGACTCAGGTCCTGACCGTCTGTTCCACTCAGTTAAGAGTAATACGAATAGTTTCCTTTAAACACTACTTAAACAGCCCTCAAAGTGCTCTTAAAATTGTAATGTAATGAAAGCGCCATGCATGAAACTGGAATGCAAGTGCCCGAGCGGCTAGTATCACTTGAAAAGAGCCATTTAAAAAGGCGAGCTGCAGCACTTGATGGACAGCTCCTTTTCCGTGTTGCAACGTGGAAAGGGGCTGACAACTTAAATTATATGGTTATTACACTGGTCCAGTCTGGCTGTATGGACCTGCTGACACTTTCACAATAAACATGACCCATCACATTGCAAGCCTTTTGCCAGTCAAGAGCATGGGCACAATGAAAAGCAACTCCTATTTTACTTTACTCAAAGTATCCACTATAGGTAAAGCATGCTCTCAAGCCGGTTCTTTCTTCTATATGCTCCAGCAAAGATTCACATAAACAAAGTTCAGCAGCTCTGTCAGGATGACTCACTGTTTTAACTTAAATATCGGGTTACAAAATGTTTTATTCAGTCAGGACGGATATATTGGCTTCTTTTCCAAAAATTGCAACCAATACAAACTGACACACAAAAACATCTCTATTGCTTTAAATATGAGCGAATTAAACTATTGTGTCATAAGCATTGAAATAAACCCAAGAAAATACGCTTTAAACTTAAAGCATGCATCCAGAGTACAAAGCACTGATTATCTTAGTTTACATTTGTATTCTAGCTTCAATGCATATGAATGAGACTGAAAATAAGAAAATAAAAACTTCTAAGTAAGCCACTCTGCTTAAAAAACATTGGCCACAGAGTGGACAATGGCCCTCTAATTCTTCTCATGCTTACTAAATAATTCACTAGCCCTCGTGTAATTGCAGTTTTTCCATCATCAATTTATAGTAATTAATGACCAGAAGGGCCATGAATTCAAACACCTTTGCTGCAAGCGTAGTGCAGCTTCATGGACCACATTTAATTTGTCCTGCCGAATAATTATTTCTGCCCGCCACACAAAGAGCAGTGAAGAACTGTGCATGTACTGTAGAAATGTCTTAAACTCAACATCTTATTTAGGAAAACTCAATTATTGTTATAAGTTGCCAGTTACCATTTGAAACATGTAACACTGTGCAATCAATTATTCTACAATTGTGGATTTATCCTTTGGAAAAGACACTGTTGATATCCAAATACAGATACAGATTATTTACTGACGGGAGTTGCAACTCATTGCACGATTTAACCTGAGGTAATGATTCTTTTTCTTGTTTGCCTAAATAGATAGAGACATTTTGGAACATTTCATTATTCAGATGTTGATCTAGATAGAGAGAAAGAACATCTTATCAGATGCACACAGAAAATACATCTGTACAAATGTACACTGTTGTTTGGAATGTGGAATACCCCCGAAAATGCTAGAGGTGAGGGGATTTCCTGTTTATTTCAGTGGGCTCTGCATGTCTCCACCGAGATGGGTTTATGAATTTTGCTTTGGGCCATTTATGTTCTGGCCAACCCATGACTACAGGATACTATACACACTATTCAGACTGCATGTGACAGACAACAAAATAGTGCCAGAATCTGATCTGAATGTGCCAATGGTGTATTTTTACAGTCTCAAAGTAGACTAAACAATTTCTCTGGAGAGATTTGGAGGGTTAGCATTTAGAAAATGGGTGACTTTCTGCTGTTCTACTTTTTTTTCATATTTATTATTGAAAGTGTGTCACTTTCGAGGATTTTACTATCACTGTTGATATTCAGAATAGACTATTTGTTACTCTAAGATAATGCTTTACCCATGCCAGTACCCACCTCGATATATCTCAGCAAGATCTTTTCATAAGATATTGTAAAACATGCCTCTTGGTATTGCCTGACGTGCTCGTCTAACATGGTGGATGGAATCTGTGGTGTTTTGAGTAACTTCCTTAGGGGAACGATTTATACATCACACAATGCCTGAACCAGGAGAAAACCTGACAGCCTCAGAAATGGGAATGTCAAATATCTGACTGAGGTTTTTATGCCAGTTTTCTGGTTGTATTGAGTTCTGTGGTTTAGGTCAGGGAATACTGAGGCCTCAGAGAGATTCAATACAGACATTTTGTTGATGTTCTCAGAGATGGTCCGTTTGACATTTTGACACTACTTCTATTAGCTTTGTCCATTTCCACCACTGGCTTGTCAGTCAAAATGAGAGAGATGCTGGATTCTCGGGGCCGGATGTCTAATAACGGTTGATTAATCATGTGAGAAGGTCCGTCAGTAAATCATCAGAATATGGACCGTTGTCAAATAACCAATTATGCAAAAAAAAAAAAAAAAGCAAGAGCCAAATAAATTATTTTTACAGAATAGCCATGTTCTGTAGGATTAGAATCAACATTTAACTTCGGGCAGTGGCTAGAAAGATATCAGTTTTTAAAAAAGTAATCAATAACTATGAGTCAGTGGCTTCTTTGTGTAAGCTTTAACATTAGATTGAGAGAAAATTACAACAAAGATGTGAGGAGAAGTTACATTTTTAATGGAAATTGTTGCAGTGCAGAAAATGAAGTTGCAGAAAGAAAAAGAAGGATTAGATCACAACAAAGCATTCCTCACATTCAAATATCTAAAAGCACTTAAGTTTCAGAAAGTGTCTCTTAAGATTATCCTGTGATCTCCCAAGGGTGCAAATTCTTCTCAATCTTCCCACATAACTGAAGTGCATTCCAACTCTGAGTAATACCGCTGCAGTACATGCCTGTGCAGAACAAAATTGTTGTCTCGAAAAACCATTTCAGGGGATGTAGGTGGGGGGTGGTGCTCATGATAATGCTTACTGGCTGAAATTACATGCAAGGCCACCATTTGAAAAACATTTAACAAAAGGGCCATCCAGTGGCGTAGCATGGCATTGAAATGACAGTCTTGCCCTTGCATTGTTTGACACGTCAGAAGATGGCAACGCAGTATCTCTTTAGCTCCTAGAGGTCACGGAGGATGGATGCACCACTAATCTCTGACACTCACTCTGGGATTGGGGGGAGAAATCGACGCAAACTGGGGCTTTAGATAACTTTGCTATCCACCAGTGACCTCAAATGCAGCGGCATCTCTCGGCCCGCTGTGCTCTGTCAACCAAATCCTTCTTACTGCTTGGTGACTTCAGACAAGGATACGTTGCCCGCCCCACAAGGATAAATCCTGGCCAAGAACAGACTATATATTAATCTGATATTGTCTTTTTTATTGTTTGGGGAATAATGCAGTGGAAAGGAGTGATTGATCGGAGGGCTTGAGAGACTTTTATATTGTCAAATCGGTCCATTTACAGATCTGTGGATGTTTCTCCAGGGGGCACGATCTCACAAACCCAAAGAACAAACATGTCATCATGTACAAGTGTTCCTGAGTGTTTCCTCTCAACTCTAAGAGCAAAAATGAGAATCGGTTTTGGTCAATATGCAGATTTAGACGTCAAATCATTAAGTGCAGCCACAACCTGAACACACAATCTTCTTCAGTATAAACTCCGGCGGATGGATAAATAGTGCCCCAACTGTAACTGCCACCACACCCCAAGAGGGAATATTATCAGGAAGGTTTGTGGTTTCATTGATTTCAGGGCTGCAATCATCCCCATCTGATGTAGTGGGCTGAGGAAGGATAAGTGAGGCTCCACAGTCCACAGAGCAGCTTTGTTTGACAGGGACAAGTTTGAGATAACTTCAGAAATCACACAACATCAAGTAAGTTTAAAGAGTTATTTCCTGCAATCACTGGGTGCCATATCATTGCCATTTTGTTTTGAACGACTGTGTGAAGCTGTCTCTAATCACACCATGTATGTAAGAAGTCGAAGAGTGCCTTCCGATGCCTCGATCTGGTCTATTTATTTGGCATTATCTTAAAATGTGTGTTTCTTTTCTGTGCGTACATAAAATCTGTGGTTTCCGCAGTAAGTATTCTGTTTTAAAGTGGTTTCCTTTGCCACTTTTGTCCAACATTTGTAGGATGACCCCATTTCGATACTCTTCAGTAAAAAAAAAAAAAAATGCATAAAGAACAAAACATCTCTAATGGCCCTCACTGGAAATTATCTCTGTACAAGTCTCTAATGGTGCTGTCAGGAGTGAGTTTCAAACCATTAAGCAATTTGCGGTGAATCAGGGCACACAGAAATAAATTGAATTCACACTTGCTGTGGTTGAAACTTCTCAAGACAGATGGAGAAGAATATGCTCGCACTGTATTTCTGAAAGAATAGACTCAGAGAAACCAAAGCACTACCATATTTGGTTTTTAGAAAAGGCTTAATGAATGATGATGTTAACTTCAATGCCCTTTCCTCTTTTTAACCAGCCATGACAGCATATACATTTCAATCCACTATGCGAATACTAAAAGCAAAGAATGGGAAAAAATCCATTGTCTCTCTTCATCCTTCATTCATCATGTGCGTATTTAGGTTTTAGGTCAAATTTAATGCTGAAAATATGCCACAAAAGCCCTCAAAACTTTTGGCGCCCTGACATCTTTATGATTACAGAGAGTTTATATATAGGCTACATGACATTCTCCATGAAAATAAACATGATGAATTAATCAGCTGAGCTTTAATGGGTATGTATTTATGGAACTGAATCCCAAAGCTTACTACGCCCGTGTACTGAGTCGTGCCAGACCTCAATCCACAAACCTCTGGGAGCAGCAACGAGAATCCTTATTTGTGTCCTCTGGCATTGTTCATCACTATTCTTACCGTATGTCAGTGGCACAAAGAGAAAAAGCTTTGGACTTTTTCTGCATAGCAACCCAATTTTCATCCAAGAAAATAACTATATTAAATGCTCCTACAAACGGTGACCACACATAATACTCATTTTATGAAATTATAAAGAGATGACAAGTTTAATTTCCTGCTGTTTTTTTCATAAACACGTTTCCCCATCCAACTGAGGTACGCTCAGTCAACATTATTATTTTTTGTTATCAATAATAAACCCCTTCCTCAGATGTCAAATTAAATGCCGGTCACCAGAACATATTATTAATAACATATCATGAGAAGAAGTCATTCATTTAATATCGCTCATAATTGAAAATGCATTCCATTATTTTGTTGAACAAAAATACAGGTTTACTTTAAAAATATCTAGTGTCCGTGCATGGATTCCAAATTTGCTTTTTTTAAGGGGGTAATAATTGTTAAAACGAAGCTATTATATTTACAACATTAAAACAATCACTTCAGGAAATAATACAATAGGAATAAAAACAAAAATAATAAATCCCCCGACAAAAAAGGTTACATTCTGAAATTTCTGTTTTTAAATTCCACATTTAAATCATCCTCATAAGCATTACTAGAGAACACACTATAGGAGGAATACATACCAGAAATATTAAAGAGCATACTGAATAATGACATACATTTTTTGACGAGGACATATTGTGATGTCAAGGTGCCCATCCCTCTACCAAAATCACACGTACGCACACACACGTACGCACACAGGAGACACACAGCCACAGCGCAGTTCACCACCGTCAGGTTTAACAACACAGTGCAGCAAGAGCAGCCCAAACATCCTGGCTGCATTTTATCTCCCTATTAAAGACTCTGCCGGCAGCTCTTCACTAGTAATGAACTTCCTAAACTAACAGTAGTCACCCAGCTTGGTGACAATATCAGCAGTCAACACAAACAATCAATCGCGTCTGCTGCAATAACATTGAAAGGAAGTGCTTCCAATTTATCTTTATTAAATCAATAGGGATTTGATAGCCTTACCTGCAGTGGAGTGCTTTGCCCAGTGTTGGAGCTGTAAGTGTCTAGTGCATTGGGACAGGGCGAGATCTCTGGTTCACTTGTTGTTTGTCGGGGATGGGGTAGTTTGCTGTGTGGCTGGAAGCGACACTCCTAAGGGCCCACTGTGAATAGAGGTCAGGATAATAGACACAGTCACACAACAAAGACTGATAATCCTGTCTCGCCCCACAGCTCCCGTGTTGCAATCAGACATTTTAAGGGCAGTTAAGCTGCAGCGAGGGGCGGCTGAATGAACTGCGGTTAGGAAAGACTCCCAAGCTCCCATTATGGACAGTAACCGGTGTCAATTCGCAGCAATTAGACCACTCAGATGTGTCAGTAGACAGGCCTCAAATTAATAAATAAATAACGTCGACCACAAGTGCTCGCTGATATAGCCTTTTGAGTCATTTGAGTCTCCCAGTGGTCTATTTCAGTGCAGAACACTTAGTCCTTCAAAAAGTGACGAGGTGTACCTCCTCCTCCCCACTTATCCTGGATGACCTTTGAGTGAAAATAGTCCTTAGTGAGCAAGTTGCTTAAATCTGCTTCCACTGGTCTTCAGAAACATTTGTTTAAAGTGGCACAGATCCTTTAATGCAGGTTCATTATCAGTTTGAACTGCTGAGATAAACAAAACAGTAAGCAAGACCACTTAGACTTTTACTTTCTGCAGTGCACGAACCAAATCTAACATGAGCATTAGCTTATAATGTAACAAGGGTCAACCCTCCAACCATTATCTGAAGAGAACAATTTTGTCTGATTAACACTTTCAGTTAAAGAGTAAAAAACATTTTTAAAAAAGGTAATTAAAACAGTTTGTTCAATGGTAAAAGAAAAAACAGGCTTATAAAGCCTCTGACTGGTCTAATGCTAGTAGAAAGTTACCTGTTTTCACCACGGGAAAAATGGATATTTAATAACAAAACACTATCATTCAGTGTCGGATTTATTATATCAGAATACTTTTAAAAATTATCCAAACCACAGTTCAAGGCTGGATTACACAGCTTCTGAAAGTGACCTGATTGCAATGCTGAGCATCTGGCATCTGGGCAGAAAAACATTGTGAATTTCTATAGTTTCCAGTTTGTCAGATTTTCGATCATCAGTCCTGTTCAACGCTTTGTGAAGAGACAGACTCCCGGCAGGAAAAGCTCTGCTTCAGCGATACAGCACACAGTTTAAGACAGACAGATAACATTACATTAGACATCACATTTAATGTTATTTTTCACATGGCCGCACAGACAACTGCATTAGGCATTTCACTTGACTGAATAAATGTTTGACTTGCTCCAGACAAGTGGACAAGCGCTAATAACGTTGAGTGTTTTTTGCATACGGCTATAGTTACAGCTGGCCGGTTTCTCAAGCACTTCAACCACAACACAGTACATGCAAGACTCTACGTAAGGGTCGGCTATCAGTCCGAAAAAAATGATAAATAGGGGCTTTCACATTGGCTAAAGTTATTTCAATGAGGGGAAGGTGGCAGAGAAAATGCAGTTTTAATCACAACGGTAGAAGTATGAAGCGGTTCCTGCCGTTGTGAAAATTTCATATTTTGCTCTGCGGTAACCACCCAGCAGCAGGAAAAACTGAAAAACTGCTTTATTGGGGAATGGTGTTGCAGGAAGGCAATTGCTAGTGATGTGTAAAAGCAGCTTTGGAATCCCTAAATGCAACAGTGAAGACAATTAATAAATGAAGGCACGGGATACAAATATCTCCCAACTGCAGAATGTTGAAATGTACGGACCAAGGTTGTTGCCTTAGGCCTGAGAATAAAGAGGAGCAAAAGAGTAGCCTCGGGCTCACCACTGTGTTGCCTCTATAACAAAATGTTTTTGGAGCATCATCAGAGTCTGGAGGTCATAAACCTCAAAGTTAGGCCTGTGTTTTTGTGCCACTGTTCATTGTATCTGTGAAATCAACACAGTATGGGAGAATTATTTCTGTAAGTGTGTTTGACCTTTTGGCTGTAATACATATTCACTCATCCTAATCAATTTGGCAAAGGGAATATGGTGATAACCTTGAAGATTATTTTCCAAAAACAATACTTTTCATAGATACTTTTTCGGGGTCTCATATTGTGGACTTTCACATAAAACAAATAAGAAGGAGACAAAGGAGCAACTGTGAATTTGACCAGCACTCAATCAAGAGGAAGTCATTACTTCAGAATAAGAGGGAGCTATGCTTTGCTGCCCGACTTCAACTGAATACCTCACCTTTCACCAATGCATAAATAATGTGCCAACTGTCTTTGATCTGTTGGAGGTGATAACTTCACAAGCATGTGGACACCTTCCACTGATAGAAAGAGGCTTTGCTCTGTCCAAATATGTGTCAACAGGCATCACGCTCACAGAAATGTACCGGGGAGGAAAAAATGTACAAAGGAAGGGCTCAAAATGGACAAAGATTTCACAATGCCAATGGAAGAAAAACATGTAGGAATGCATTTCTATTTTAAAAATAGGACTGTAACTAATGATTAGTATGAATTAGTATGATTAATATGAAAATTAATGATTATTTTCTTTACTAGCCGTCTTTAAAATGTCAGAAAACGGTGAAAAATGTCACATTTTCCCCGTTTTCTGACATTCCAGAAACCCAAATGTGCTCAGAGGACTAGTAACCCAGCAAATATTTATATTTATAATATTTATATAGAAGCTGGAATTTAAATATATGGACTTAAATGATTAACTGATTATCAAAATTGTTGCCGGATAACTTCCTGACAAGGAACTAATACAATAATTGCCTAATTTATTTCAAGTTTAGATGTTATTTTGATGTGCTCACTTCTTCTAATTGTATCTATTTCTTGAAAATAATATCAAGGACAGAGGTGGAGAGGAGTCTAATCCTTGGAAAGTAAGACCATACTATTATATTTGAATGAAATCTGTGGTAAAGGGTAATTTTTTTTATTCTCTCTGCAGAGAAGAAATCACATTAATGACAGCTGCCAGCGGCTCTTCAGTGGCCAAAGTGGACACTTCAGATTGTGATTCCCCCCAAGAAAGAAATCACAGAAGCCTGTAAAAGCCCTCTTCTGTGTCAGCAGGGCAGATTGGGTGACTGTTCCTGGACAGTCAGACACCCTGACACAGCTGAAAAAGGAAAAAATAACACAGTGAAGTGAGCACACAAAGCACCCCTCTGAGAGGTCAAAGTGAAGACAAGTTCTCCTTTCAGACAGAAAGAAAAACAAAAGCCTGTGTGACTTTCAACATGCCCGTTTTGACCAGTGCCCAAACGGTGTGAAATGAAGGGTCACCATGTAATAATGGTGATATTAAAAACTGTTATAATTGCCTCTCATTTCCATTTCAGATTTAAGCCGTGAAAATATGACCAGTAATTGGCGAGCCCTCACCGAGGCAATTTATTTAATCCTTATTCACCGCTGTGAGGTGGTCAGGAAAGTGAACACAGAGACTGCGAGACACAATATTCAACTCTTCTTACATTCGTTTTTTATATTCAATGACACAAATACTGCATTTTTAAAAGTCATAAACTATGCGGCAGAATATTTTGTACAACCGTTAGGATGTCTGGTGAAATGTCTACAAGAGCAAATGCATCTTTAGTTCTTTCTATACTGCAGTGAATGAGGCAGAAAACAGGTTGAGTTTAGCCAAGGGAACTTATTAGCAGAGCCTCCCTGGTGGGTGAACTTCCAGGGAAAAGAGAAGAGAGGCTCTTTTTCTTCAGAGTTGGCTGTAATGCCATGAGCATCCTCTGCTGGTAAAGAAACACTTCAAACGACCAGCCCCGAACGAAACACACCAGAGAGGCACTATACTAATTAATACACAACCTGCATGAATAACCCATATGTGTATCCTCAGTGTTCAATCTTACAGTATAATCATATCTTACGTTGCTCAATACTCTAATGAACACATACATTAACTCAGAGAACAGTGGGTTCAACTGTATTCAATATCATGATGTATGCAGACGACAGTGTGTAAAACATCTGTTTATTTTCATGCAGTTTTTTCCACCACAAATAATCTTTAGAGGCAGGGGAAATAAAGCTAAGCATTATGTATGAGCCTTTCTGTTTGGATCTGCTAACAGAGTAAAGACAGAAAGCACTGCCATATCGCTGCGTTCAGGCAAAAAACTTTTAACTCCAGTTGGAGTTGGATTTCTTTAAGGGCTGCTGTTAATTATTTTTAATTTTGATTTATCTGACAATTATCATTATCATATATGACAAGGACAAGAATCAAATCCTCATATTTCAGACACTAGAAGCTGCAAATATATTTTTGCCAAAAATAATAATAAATGAATCGACCCAAAACAGTCTAAATCAATCAATAAGTCAACTATGTGTTGCAGCTCGAGATTCCTTCTATTGAAAGATGGAACTTTCCTGTATGTTGATTGTATAAACTTAATTTTTGTGAAATTTTGCATCATTGTGTCATCAACTGACATGTTCAATTCAAAAATACAACTCAACCAATAATTTAGCAACAATATAAACTGATTGCAGATGAATCTACAAATCTGTCTGCAAATGAGTAACAAAAACTTGCAGAACAATTGTTAGTTATATTTGAGCTACTTTTGAAATTGTGTCTCCATTATGTAGTTTCTCCACCAGAAAACTGAAAAATTATTGTTCAAATGTAAAATGTCAGGCCACAGATTTAGGGGATCATTATCAAAAATATTTGCTTTTATATATATATATATATATATATATATATATATATATATATATATATATATATATATATATATATGTGTGTGTATATGTATATGTATATGTATAAAATTTGTTACATTTGTTAAATCTTAAAGTAGATAGTAGCAGCCATAAAAATACAGTATTTGTTGGGTGAAATCTTCAAATGACCAACACTGGCAAATAATGATGGCGCCATGCCAGATTCATTTAATTTAAAACACATTTTTTCTTGAGGGTCCAAAATTGCTCCAGAGCTCACAGCACTTTCCTTAAAAGTTTATCAAAACACTATTCCCAAACCTGCTCTATTGCCAAAAAATATTTCCCTTAAAATGTTTTTAATAATTCATTTAGAAAGAATTAAAACAAATACTCTTGGTGTTTGGGCAGCAAATAGGCTTTGTTTTGTAGTTCTTGTAAACCAAAAACATGAACCACGTTGAGATTTGCAGCTGCTGCAGCACATATTCTACTATATTCCCAAGCAAAAGCTGCTGGAACCATAAAATAGATTGCTGGGCCTATGAAAAACCACCATGTGGGTACAATAATAACTCATTGTCCACAGATACATGGGCTGTAGCGGTAATCTTCAGATCTCCTCAGTGAGGAAATATAGATATTTGTAAAAGCACTGAGGGGATTAGGCAGGGTTTTCTACCTCCTGCGGTACATGGCCTGAGTCCTGCTGGGAGCACCAGGAGCTCAGTGGAAGTCTGGTGAGGAAGGAGAGGATTTGACCTAGCTGCTGCATTATTTTGATATGACCCAAACAAAGCCATCAGCATGGGACCGGTGTAGGGGGTGAAGTCTCTTATCCTCCCTCTTTATAATGAAGATGAATATAAAGACATAATTTACAAGGAAATCCCAGTTAATAGCCGATGCAGAATCAGAATAAAATTAAAGTGACGTGTGAAAAATAAACACATTATATATAAAGTATTTTTTAAGCTCTAACTAATACCCAAGTAATCGTTTATACTACACATGATGACTGTATCATGATTACTCAAAAAGGAACATAAAGTGAGAACAATATTTTTTTTAAATTGTACTCCTGAACGGGCCCGGACCTTTTAGTTCAGACTGCTGATGTACACATGCAGCTATTAACCCTCTCAGTGATTCTCCAGAGTTAATTCCTAATGAAAAATAAATTGAGTTGCTCCCTACACTTTCATAACATTTCCTCCTCAGAATAAATGGGCTCCTTCATGAGAAAAGACACACTGTTGTTAATGATTTTATAAGCAGGGAGCCCACCTGACATCCTGTTTTCTATTACTGTTCTTTATTCAATTTGCAGGGCACGCTGCAGGTGACCTAACCTATAAAAGGGCACTCCAAATTAAATTATCAGAGCTCCTTGAAATTTTATAAATTCAGAATCGGTCTCACAGAGGGATCTCATAGCAGAAACTAATGGCTTCACCTTTAGCTTTGCATAAATCAATCGCACCAAAGGTTAGAACACATCATGCCAGGATGTATCAATGCAGTTTTTAACATCATAACATGTAGCAATTTTGGATGTGTGAATGGCAGGTGTATGAGGTCATACATACGAGTTTGTGTGTTCTTGTATGCATGCACACAGATATGATCGCTGAATATATCTTGATGACCAAAAGTTAAATCCAGCAAACAGTAAGTACTTCAGATCAATAAAAATACATAATTATTAAATAAATTCACAGCTCCATGTGTGAAATAGGCTTGGAGATTTGATACATGTACACATCACGTGAAAATAAAACAAGAAAATCCAAATGTACATGAAAGCAGAAATGATCAGTCGGTCAAAAATGAATGGGCAAAAATGTTGATGAATGGTTCGGGGTTTAAACTGTCATATCGCTTTACATTCTTTGGTTGGGTTTTGGTTTTGGCATCTCAAAGTAAGAATTTTCTGCTTTTTTTCTGTTTATAACAATTATAAACTGAATATATTGTCTTTGTCTCATATGCCAATGATTAATCAATTAAGCAAGAAAAGATTCAACAGCTTGATTGACAATGAAAATAATTATTAGTTAGAGCTCCAATTACTTATACATAGATAAAAGCTGCAAATAAAATGAAATGTCAAAGCAGATTTTTCAGATTGTTTTATTTAATTTCCATGGCTATTCACTAATTATTTCTATTTAATTAGTTGAAAAACTTAAATATTGAAGCCATACTGATCATCATATTTTGTGCAGTTGTGAGAAGTGACAGTGTAAAGCTTTGTCACCTCAATAGGGTCCCCTTTATCCTTGAAAGAGCACAAGCTCTTTCCAGTGTCACTTTGTTCCACTCCATAACCTAACAAGAGGTTGGTGGCAGAAAAAAAGGCCCAATCAGTAACACTTGTTGCACCTGAGAACATGGAAATTTTAGACTTCTGCGTCTGAGAAAATGGAAAACATCGTCTTGTAAAGAAGTCGGGAATATGTATAGGATCATTCAACTGTGTTCAATCTGAGTCAGGACAAATTCCTTTATGAAGCAGTCGAGCGTGAAGGAAATTCATTTGTAAATTGCACCCGATCTTTGGAGAAATTGCTCCCTTTTCAAATTCAAGTCCAGATGCAGAATTGACACAGAGCAAAGTCTATTTCATGTATACAACTGCACAGGGATTTCAGAGTAAAGTATATTTCTCAATAGTGCACAAAACTTTTCACATTAGTAATATCCTTTGCTTTCGTTTTTTACAAGCTGTCCTCTTATTGAATATGACTGCCTTTGGAAATTTAACAGTACCAGTTGTAAAAAAAAATGTTTTAAATGTAATATTTTAAAATACCATTCCTTCTGTTGCATTATTTATTTATTTGGCTATTTCATTAAATGGTCTGTCCACGTCAATTACCCATAAACAAACAGAGAAACAGAAAGATGTGGGTCGAGACGGTACGATGGCCCCCCAGAGTGACAAAATGTTGATTTGTATGCAGATGTATTTGGAATATTATATTTATTTGGAAGCAAAAACAATTCATTTTTATGCATTAATGTGCTTTTGTCACATCACTATTTATTTTCTGCCATGTGACATCCAGGGGCTGTACGATATAGACGCTTTGTCCGATTTCCTGAACATAATTTATAGCTTCACTTTAGGTCCACTGGCTCACGCTTCATGTGCAGGGCAATGTTTTGACTGTAAAATAAAAACAACATACTATTTTATATATGTAAGTAGTGCTCAACACTGACCTTTAAAGGTCATCAGCTTTTGGTTGTCAGAACTAACAATAGAGTTGCAATTTTTAGGAGTCCTTTAATTTGAGTAATTAATATACTATGCAGTTAAACGTCAGCTAAATTCAAATGTGACATAAAAAAAAGTTTGCACAGTAAGTATTTGTAAGTAGAACAGTGTGCTACCTTGAACTAGTTAACTAGATGTGTCACACATTGAGGTGTATGTTGTGCAATTTAATCCTCTGTCCAGCTCAAAGCTGGCAGGATACTTGGCTTCCCAAGACTTCACAAATTTCCTTTCTGTTTCTCGGTCAGGTTCATGATTCTTTGTCAGCTGAATCAATTTGCACATTTGTTTGTGATGTTGACTGGTTAGTGGAACTTTTCACCCCACAGTCAATCAGCTTAATTTGCTGGCCATGGTCTCTAAAACTGATGACTGTGAGCATGCAATTACATGACCAACAAACATGCAGTGTTGTCTGGTTCTGCTTCTGACTGTAACAGCAATATTTAAATACCACTAATGCAACAAATATTTAAAATGTATTTATTTTGGGCCGCACATTTTACTTTTTGCTGTCCATGTTAAAAAGTGGTTGCCACTGATGGCAACTAAAGGCCTTGCGTTACTGTTAGGGTTGTCAAAAGTATCGATACTCAAAAAAGTTTCGATATGTTGTATCCGGATACAATACTATTTTTCAAAAGTATCGATAGTTAATAAGTTTACATAAATGTTGGTGATTGAAAAGTGTTATTTTTTTCTCTTGAAGTCCCAGAATGAAGCAGAGAAAAGTCAACCTGCAACCAAACAGCAACACACACAGCCGACTCTACCTCTTTTTTATCAAGCTTGTCTAAAATTGTGCACAGCATACAACCTCAAAATATTCTTCTCATTGTTATTGTTTATTGAATTTATTTATTTTTTTGCACTACATCAGACCTGAAGCTTGTTATCATAGTTGCAGTTTCTTTTTGCACAACTGTTTTTATTATAAATATTTAACCTGTGGTTCTGTTAATTTTAACATGTTGCATTTTTCTTGTTAATCAAAATATTTCTGTTAAATTTTGGGGTCTTTGTTTTTATCCTGGTGGTATCGAAAATGGTATCTAGTATCGAATATTTTGCTGAGTATCCGTATCGAGTTGAAAATGTTAGTGTCTTTACAACCCTAGTTACTGTTACACAATACTGAAATACAAGCAGCAAGTGAGCATATCCAGTAAAACTAGAAGGTAAAAGGGAGAATATAAAGTGTTTTTCACTATGTGCACTTATCAGAACTGGTACATTTAGTTCAGAATGACTCTCGCTGATCCACATTACATTTATTCCCTTCACTCAGCCTGGATGTTCTCCTCCTCATGCAATGAGAGACATCATTTGGCATTTACACAACATCTTATTGGTATATTTACCAGATGACTAATATTCTACAACATGACATAAAAATGGAGGGCTAAAAGTTGAAAAATCTAACTTGGAGAAAAGCTCTCTGTGTGACTTTGTACTTGCAAAGCCAACCGATGTTATTCACTCTTAGACGACTTGATTCTGACCCCTTCAAAGTGAAGCTGGGCTGCTTTAGGGAATGCACGAAGAAAACAGTATTGAGCCACTTTCCTATTTATTTTTTTAGATAAATGATCAGAAGTCCTCCTCTCAAGTAAGCAAAATAAAGCACCTTTTCATTATGAAGTATGTGTTGGTCAGTTGCACAGTACACCACATGTCCAGACTGCAGACCAAGACGACTGACCCTATTCCACTCCCTCATAGTCACACACAGGAACTCTGATCCAGCGACCTATTCAATTACTTTTACAATTACGCCAAGTGGTTTCAAGTGTGTTATTAAAACCTGTCGTATACTTCCAGGGTCATCCACTTTGACTCTAAAAACAATTTAGCAAATAGAAGCTTCACCGGCCTTGAACACTCCAGTGTAACAAATGGATACATGTGGCCTTGAAAACCTTGCATCTCTTAAGCTTAACTCGGTTGAGGAATCACCGCTCGTATGCTCGCTGTTTGGCGGTATTAGTCTGTAAATAGCATGCAGGCTTTCGGCCACTTGTGTATGAAAGGCTTTTTGAAAATCAGTGGAGAAAGTTTTGAGAGTCCAGCTGTTACTATTCAAAATCAACAACTGCATTCGACTTTATGACTGCTGAATATTTGATTTATTATATTACTCTAAGTGCTGCACAGAACTAAACCATCATGTCCTTGGTGGCAAAATATGTAGAAACCTTAGAAACTTTGGACATAATTTTAAATAAAGTCAGATTTATCTGAACTACATTCACAGTGACATTTACATAAAGTGTTCATTAATGTAAAAAAAAGGTAAAACTGAGAGTTAGAGACCCTTAGTATATAGAAGTTATACAACAATGTGGCCCTTTACATTACAAACGAAGACAGGCTGAAGAGGAGAATGCTGTTTGCTGTTCTGTTCCTATTGTCCAGATGTGAAAGGAAGCACACCCTAACCAGACTCGTGACCACAAGGCAGCTGCTTGAACTGAGAGCCAAACCCCTCTCTTTTTTCCACTACACCTCTTAATGTACAGGAAGAATACAGTGTATGGGTGGTGCAGACACACTTATTGCAAACAACACTTTAACATCGCAAGTTCCTGTCGGCCTTCACATCTGCAGTAGTGACAGTAAAGCAGCAGAACTGGAGGTCAAACTGGAAGGTATTACTTAACTGGGTCAAGACCTGTGAATCCACCCACTCCACTTGGCAGACTGCCTACTCTGGCATCATGACATGAAACTGCTTTTTAATCGGTTAAAAAGCAATCAATCCAATGAGGACCACGGGCAGGACTACAAACGTTTCCAACCAGAACCAAGATGGAGAAATAGCAACAATGGCGACCGCTACAGGCATGATATAGACGCCATTATTGATGCTGTCATGTCTTCTCAATATCTCACTACCAGTGGTGGAATGTAACTGTACTCAAGTACTGTACTGTACTTAAGTACAATTTTGAGGTACTTGTATTTTACTTGAGGATTTCCACATATGCAACGTTATACTACTATTTCTACAAGTATATTTAGCAGGTAAAATTAGCCCTAGCTGGACAACAGTAAAATGCTGCTTACATTAATGCATCAATAACAATAATACAATTATATATTTAGAATAAAACAGTCTAAATGGGTGCATTCTGCATTAAGAGTAGTGTATTTTATTTATTTTAATTTCATTCCATTTTTTTCTATTTTACCATATTGTATTTTAATGTTTTATTGTGTACTTGTCTTTTTTTATTGAGCCTTTGTTGTTTATTTACAGCACTTTGAAAACCCTGTGTTTGTTATAAACGTGCTAAATAAATAGAGTGGATTGGATTGGATTGGAAGAGTACTTTTATTTTTCATACTTTAGGTACATACCGATGCCGTTTCTTTTGTACTTTTACTCACTAAATTTAGAATGCAGGACATTTACTTGTAGTGGAGTATTTTCAGTGTGGTATTAGTACTTTTACTTAAGTAAAGGACATGAATACTTTTTCCACCACATCGTAGTTCACCTCAGCTCTTTCGTCGGCTTCATATCCAAAATGTTGCCATATTAGCTCAGTTTTTTGGAGACATGTCTTGTCTTGTCGCCCCAAAAAACACGTGTAGTTTCTAGTAAACAAAAACAACATGCGCCATTGTTCGGCCAGCCAGTCATTAACATATGACCTGTCAGAAACTAAGCTAAGTCTGAGTTTATAAACAAGAGACGAACAAGTAGCAAAGTTAGCTTTCTATGAGTGTGTTTCAAACTTACCACCCTCTAGCTTGACGTTAGGTGCGGTCAATGGAGTCCACTGCTGTTAAGAAGCTGTTAAGAAGTCCACTGATACCTTCATCTTGTCTTCCATCTCCACAAGCAAAACAAACGACACCAAACACAGGTGAGTTTACCTGGGATTACTGACAACTGTTGAGGGTCAGAACTGACTGACTCACGGTAAAATTTGCTAACATAACAACAACTAGCTAACGGAAAAACAAACACATAAGTTCTTTATTTCAAACCGTAGACTACGGTCTCTCAACTGTCCGTTCACCATTTCAGTTTTTACTTTCACTAGAAGAGGGTTTAATGAGAGTGAAAGGTCCAACACAGGTAGCTAACGTGCTTTGACAGCTTCCTTTATTATGAATAAAGTTAATTCAAAGGTCAAGGCGCTGAGAAGACGGCTTGCTATTGGTCACCTGCGCTAACGTGATGGCAGAGGTCACCTACATTGAACTTAACCCTTTGATGCAGCGAGTTTTTATGTTCTATAGCTTTGCAATAAATTATTTTCATCATTCAGTATTCCAGGTTTTCCTCAATTAGATTGTTTTTGATCATCATACATCCTTAGTGTTACGTTTTCATTTATTATTTTTATATAAAATCCCTTTTTGTGTCACTAACCTTCTAATGAACAAGCTAAGTAGCTTGCTAAGCTAACTTCTTGGCTAAGTATTTAGCTATGTAGCTTGCTAAGCTAACTACTTAGCTAACTTTCTTGGCTAAGTAGTTAGCTTAGAAAGCTACTTAGCCAAGTAGTTAGGTATGTAATAATACAAAAACTTTTTTTCTTCATAAAGTATGAGAAGCAAAATGGAAATAATGATCTGTTGTTATCAAAATAAGATATTTAAAGAATACTTGGAATAGTCAATCATAAAATAAGTTGATATCAAAAGATGGAGCACAAAAACACACCGCAAGTATTAAATAACATGGGAAATGAATGAGGGTCATTTTTGACCCATGTTGTGCATTAGAAGGGGTGTCAATATGTTGTGCATCAAATTAATCTCCGTGAAATGTTTAAATGTTAATGTGACTAGGCCTCAACAGGGGTAAGACCCAGTGGTGGAAAAAGTATTCAGTTCCCTTACTTAGTTGAAAGTACTAATACCACACTGCAGATTACTCCACAACAAATGAAAGTCCTGCATTCAAAACTCACTTTGGTTAAAGCACCAAAGTATCAGCATCAAAATGTACCTAAAGTATCAAAAGTAAAAGTACTCGTTATGCAGAATGGACTCACTCAGGTTGTGAAAAAACACTGTAAATTAGGAATGCTTTCAAAGATATAAATGTTAATAGTTTATTTTTATCAATAAACAAAATGCAAAGTGAGTGAACAGAAGAAATATCTAAATCAAATCAATATTTGGTGAGACCACCTTTTGCCTTCAAACCAGCATCAATTCCTCTAGGCATTTTTTCACACCTGCCGAAGACTTTTGCACAGTACTGTATAACACAATATATTATTGTATTATTATTATTGACACATTTATGTAAGCAGCATTTTACTGTTGTCCTGATGGGGCTCATTTTAACTGCTTAATATACTTTTATTTGGTTTAATTTATAAACATGCGTAGTCATTTTACATTGATCATATTTTTTCATGTTAAATCTTGACCTGAAAAGTAACTTAAACTGGCAGCTACATGGAGTGGAGTAAAAAGTACAATATTTCCCTCTAAAATGTAGTGAAGTAGATGAAGTTGTGAAAATACTCAAGTAAAGTAGGTACAAGTACGTTAAAATTGTACTTAAGTAGGCCTACAGTGAGTAATTGTACTTAGTTACATTCCACCTCAGGTAACAACCAATATTTAATAAGCACATTTGCTGTCATAAGTAGCTTTAAATGTCCAGTCTTTACATATTCTTCAATTTTGTGGTGGAAAAAAATTGCATTTTTCTATCTTGATTAATCAAGCGGGTTCAATCTTTAGGCAGTAATAAGAAATATTAACAATTTAAACCTGCCAATGGCTTTCTTCTCACTTTTTCCCTTAATATTTTAAATGACATTTATTAAACATTCATCAGTCATTTTAGTCATTAAAATAGTTTCTCTTGCTAGAACTACATTTTAGGAATAATGTGAGACCAAGTAAGGACATAGACTTTTTTGTTGTTTTTTATTTGTGGATTATTAGCTTCTTATTTCCTATAACAGTCAAAACCTTTCAGCATAAACACATATATGGAGCACAGGGTGCAAAGCTTTGCTAAACACATATTTATTTACTTATATGATTAATAATAGGACTGTGGGTATTGTTCTGTTCCTGTGTTATATGTATTTAACAGAGAGAGTTTTTGGCCTCCAGAAGTCCAGTTCAAAACACATAAGCTGACAAAAATGCCTCTAAGGTTTCTTTTTACTAGTCAGCCAAATAGCTTGTAAAAGACTCCTGAAATTGTGGTGATTTGTTGACTTTATAAGAGGATATTCTTGATCCTCTTATCTTCCCCTGACCAAACGCTGACAAACAAAAAATGACAAAATCTCATTTTCAACCAAAATTGAAGTTACTGCCTTTTGCTCTTGTAATGCCTGTCAGGTGTTATTTCTGTTCAGGGATGGATATCTCCTCTGAATGAACTGCAGACTGTTTTGTTAGAGCAGCGCCATCTATACTTAAGTGTAATGTAAATGTTGTTCTCCACGCACACGGCAGCTGGCAGCTCTGAACCCGCGCAGAGAGCATACTTTGTCTCTTCAACCTTGTGCACTGAAATATTCAAGAGCTGCAAGTTTATGAGACAGTTGCTGCCATCTGTGCCCCAGCGTTCAGTCCTCCCCATCATGGCTGAACATAAGGCCAACATCAGAATAGATATGTGTGAGAGGTGTCAAAATAGATTCTCCAGTGTACTCTGTATTGCAAATCTCAATATCGCCTGAATAGCATAAACAACACTCTTCGTTTGCTCACTCGCACACACGGAGACCCACGCAAAATTCTGCTGCTGCAGAGTCAAAATTTCCATATCCATGAGAGAGGAAAGGAAAAGAGGAAACATTTACACAAGACTGCCTCCACACAGTTGAAGAGATCTTTTCTCTTAGGTGTCTTTTTTACAATGTCATTGTGGAGCGAGCAAGCTCCTGTGAGCTTTACGAATTTCTCTCTAAATGAGAGATTTCCTGAGACAAAAAAGCGGAGGAGGAAGGGTGCAATCAGTCCAGGTTTGTTCTAGACAACATCACTTCCTTCCTTAGCATTAGGAGAGTGTCAGAGCGAGACATTCAGATGTGGTTTTCACCGAGCACTTTCCCAGGACAGTAATGCTGCGCAATTCTAATGGTGTCATTCAAAGCAGCTGCCTTTCTCAGCAATAAACTGAACGCCTTGCCTAAGCAATTCAAACCGCCTCCACAGATCGCAATACAGTCAACAAAGAACTTATCTTCCAAGTGAAACTATTCATCAATGAATGTGTTTGTGTGCCAAAAGTAGAAGGCAGTTTGAAAAGACCTCAGTTACACCTGAATGGCTACTTCTCTTTTTTGACTATTGTCACTGTTTCACATTTGAATTCACCTGTTTCCTAACTGCCACTGCCGGTTAAACTCTACCTTAAAAAACAATCCTGAGTATTGACATTCATGGGCGTGGTGGATTAGGAAAATTATAAATATCTGCACCTGAAATGGATCTTTCTGAGGCTTTGAAGAAACCTGGCATATGCCATTAGGTAACCTAACACAACTTTGTTTTGTGTGGGTCAGTAGCTCACAAGCAAAGACTAAACAGCGCCCAGCCCTGATCGTTTCCCGCTCAGAGAATGGGGTCATTAGTCCTTGGCAGGTGTCAGAGAAACAAAAGTAAAATGTGTTATTTTATAGCTTATCTTCAAAGGCACACTCACTATATAACTGCAGCACAAAGGGCTGTAAAATGCTGTTTATACAGCCGTTTTTGTACAACACCACTGTTCAGCCACTTCAGTCGCACTGATTGAAATAGATACTGATAGTCTTTTTTAAGGCACTGTGCATAGAAATGTGAACAATAGCAAACAGCACAATGTTTCAACAGCTTTACAAGTGACACATGGTATCTTAACCTGATATATTGAAAGAAAATCAGAAATAAAAATGTGTTCATTGTTTTAACTGGACTTGCATCCATGAAACATTTTCTTTAACTTTCTTTTCTAAAGAGAAAAAAAAGTTAAAGTGGGTCAGTGAGAATTTTACATGAAATACTAAAAAATCTGCATTACATTACTGAGTATATAAAGTGAAATATAAAGGCTGTTCCCAGTTTGTTTCAGCAGTAAAATTCTGGAAGAGTTACGGATATTTCGGCCTCAGTCTGAAGATGGTCACTGGAAGACACACAACACTGGAATGTGTGTGTGTACAGTCCTGTGCGGAAGGGAGGGGGTCGTCCTTCCGTGATGTGAGTTGGTGTTGTTTTGGCCTGTGTTTACACAACCTACTGTACATGTTCAAGTGAGAACAATGGTGTGGAGGACTCCAAAATGGCGACATGGGTCACAGTGTCAACAACGCAACAAAAAAGTGACAGAATGTTGCTGAATCTTCTTTTATGTTCGGTGTAAAGTGGAACCAAATGAGAAAGTGTGCCCGGTGCTGGAGTGATTTGGTGAAGAGAGCAGGCTACGTGTTTTTCAAAGCAGATTAAAGATCAAGACAGGAAGGGCCAGGTTTAAGGAAACAGGAAAACTGATGCAAGGAAATGAGCTACGTCACCAGCCAGCCCACCACAGTCTGAACTAAAAGTAGAATCGAGACCCAGCGCAAGTATGGAGTCTTTACTCAAGTCACCAATGAAACTTGTACTTTTGACAGGTACGTGAGCTTACCTATCCTCTAGCATGGCAGGTGTATTACAGGGAGGCAGTGGTGGATGTGTCTGTATTTATGGGGTCTACTTTTAAGCTAGGGTGGCTTTGTGGAATGGGATGGGGCAGCAGCTGAGCTTTATATAAAATTGTCAATTTTAAAATGATGATTGGTGTTTTTATTTACAACAGATTGTGTGGCCGTGTGAGCTGTATTTTAAACGTGTGTGTTCTGTGTTCAGTAAATAAGTTCAGTAGATCCTGTGTGGTTTTGTGAGCAGCAGGTTAACCGGAGAGATAAAAATGACATTTTTACTGGAACCACACATGTTAAAAGAGACAGCAGTGGCATCACAAAATGATTTGAACTCTTACTTTCATGGCATAAGTTAAACCTACTCACTCTTGTGTTTACGCAGCATGGCTCTCCAGTCTGATGGACCCATGCAGCCTCTCTGACATTTGTGATTCTTGTCACCAACTTGCAACATGCAAGGCCCTGAACGGATCAAAAGACGCCTGCTTCTGCAACCATGGATATACTGGAGATGGAACGACATTTTGCAACGGTGAATATAAACACACAAAGCCACTCATGTGTTACTGAGTATTTTTCAATGATGTAAGAGTACAACCTTGTGTGCGTAGCTGTCATGGAAACCTTGACTATTTTAAGAAGCCTTTGTCGTTTGTGGCTGCTCAACATAAGCAGACAGAAGCATGAGGCCAACATTTGTACACATGTGGCTTAATTTAACATTTTATTTAGGGCATGGCGGTTGACTGTGCAGTGCAGAAAAATAAAGAGGATGGAAGCAGTTAAAAATATATCAGGCACAAGATGCGTTAAAGCTTCTTAAGATGCTTGTTCGTGACAAAACCCCATTCAACTTTTCTTCAAATTTAAAAAGAGACGCACATAAACAGATAGAAAACACATTCCATGCACATTTGATTATCAAAAATCTGTATGTTCTGTACAATATTGCTTTTCTGCAACTGTTTTAACTGTATTAACTCAAAAATATGAGAGGGATAGCGCCTAAATAAAATCACACATGTACCAGAATATGGTAAAGCAAGTATGTTGCATTTCCTATACCACAAACTTAGAAGGGAATTAGTGATTTTTATACACAATGAGACTTTATTTTTACCATAAAATGTTGCTTTTATTCTTGTGATTGAGCTGAATGGCCATTTCATAAGATGAAGGCACCATTTGAGTGAGTTTCAGTGAGATCTGTGTATGTAATTTCAGCATGTTTGTGTGTTCTTGTCCAGTATACTATCTTTGAGATACAGTTTTTATTTGTTGGAGCAGCTGTGGTGGTTTGGAACTTGCCATTTTTTGTATACCGCACCAGCTCGTTGGCAGCTCAACTCACTGAGAGTTAATTACAGAGAAAACACTGCAATGTGAAAGGATATCTCCGCGCTACAGCTTTATTAGTAACATTTTTAATGGCCAGCATTGCCTCTCAGTCAGCATTGTTACTCCTGTTTTGTTTTGGGATTGTTTAGAATTCCTGGAACTCTTTTTGTTTCCTGACCAATCTTGATCACAATCACAGTACTGCTTACATATTTTCACGGGCCAAAAGTAAATCAAAATGTGAGTAGTACAAACACTGTGGTGAATGATTTTAAAACAAAAAGGCAGAATGAAGTAATGGAGACATTATTTAGTAGCAGGTTTAAAAATAACCACTTAGAGTTGGTTAAATGACAAAAAAGAAAATCATGAAATAAAGTGATTATTAGTAAAATGTCACAGATTGTGCTATGAATTAGTTCATGTTCTATTGGCTTTTTATATATAATGACTGCTATTGAAAGTTGTACAAGAAAAAATAATGTGATTCACAGAAATGTTTAGCTTATCCATTCATTTTTTTTTTCAAAAACAAAATAACAGAAGCCCTCTACTCTACTTAGAGATATAACAAAGGCATCAAAGTGAATCATAAAACATGTGGCTGCAGTGTTTGTGCAGCAGTGACGGCTCAAGGGTCCCGTGTGCCGTGGAGGTATTTCCCCTTTGAGTCACCTCTCTCATTAGAGCAGAGGATTTCCCTTCCCGGACAGCTTTTGTGCAAAAGGTACAGAGGAGAGGAAGAGCAACGCGTCCATCACAGACGAGTGAAAACAACAGTGGAAAGTCTTACCAGGTCATTTCCAATAAACAGAAAGATCAGAGACGGAAGGTGCGTTTGAGCAGAAACAGCACATTCTGTGATGCTTGGGCCACTGACACATCCGCAATAAACTGCTTCCTTAACCTGAGCAACAAAGAGTAAATATTTCAGTTCATTTGATTAAAGTTTCTCAGAATTAAAGGCAAATAACCAGTGGGGAAATGTAACTAACTACAATGTAGTTTTAATCAAGAACAGTACTTTAGTATCAATTTGCCATAATTTATACTTCTACTTCTCCCAGTTTTTAACTTTTTACTACATAGATTCAATAACTAAAGTTACTTTTTAGATTTAGATTGTTAGATTATTATTATCTAAATCGAAGATTATGACAAAATATAAAATATATGATGTATTATTATGAAATAAGCTACCCAGCAGTGAATAAAGTAATTACAATTAGCTTTACCTTTATCAGCTGCAACAGTAATGCTTACACATAAATGCAAAAATAGTTATAATCCATTAATAAAATATATATATGAAATAGGCCAATCTGCAAAAGTACTTTTACTTTTGGTATTTTAATGTTAATGCTTTTGTACTTTTACTCAATAGAGATTTAAAATGCAGGACTTTTGTTTTTTTATTTCATCCACATCTGCCAACTGCTCAACAATCACATATGAACAATAGAAATTGCATAGAATTTAGAAGCAGCCAAGTCTTTAACCAAGACTAGAATAATTTAGTTGAGCCTGAGACAAAACCAATTGATCTCAAATAAGTTTATATCTGCTGCTCCTGGGATTGTATGGAGTTAGTTTCCGCAACATTAATACATGGATTATTATAAGGAAATGCACATTTTTATTTCTGAAATAAGTCTCACGAATCCACGGTAACGGTTTCCTTTCTTGCTCTGGTTTCTGTTTTTTGAAAACAGATGTTTGTGCTAAGAAATGTGACCACTGCTTGTTCTAAGCACACCATGCAAATGTAGGTGTTTTGTGGTGTTATTCTTTTTAATAAGCAGAGATAATTGAGTGCACTATTTTGAGTTTAACACGGTGGATTAACATCAGTTTGTGCAAGAGCTTTCTGACAGTCTCGCCATTTTCGCAGAATTTTCAGCAGTCAAAGAATTTTTTCTTCATCAAATTCAGACTGAAATCAGCCTTGCCCCTTTTTAAGCAAAGAAAGGTTCACCTTGGATACACTTGCACTAAATATTAGCAGTTCAATCTTCAAACAGTGTAAACAAAAAACTGCTCCCCAAAATACTTGAAGCCCAACTGCACCATTGTGGTTCCATAATGATCTCATATCACTTATATTTTTCTGAACTAGAAACCAAATCCAATATTAAATAATATATTGGGAGAAAATGATACCAACAGTAATCTCCCCTGCCATGCAACACAGTGGAGACATCGACTAAATAACAGCTTTAATCATTTAATTCCTCTTCTACTGTGGCCAAAACTATTTTTAAATGTAAATAATACATTTAGTGTCTGAATGAAACTGTTTCTTTTATTATTTTTTTTAAATAAAAACACATTTGAATAGCAGGTGATTCTTTTTAATAGTATTTGTAATAAAAATGAGGAGTACATCTAAGTGATCTTGAACTGTTGTTTGTGTCATTAGCCTGCTGGTCAGGTGATAATTGCACTGCCTGGGCAAATCACAGCAACATAAAAGCAGCCAGCTAAATCTGCAAAGATGTGTTTTATTTTCTTTGCTCATCTAATTTGTTTTTTTAGTTGTTTTTTTTAAAGAGGCCAAAGGTTTTTAAGCCCACATAATGTGTTTTTTAAATCTTATTTTCTCATTTTAGCAACTTACTCAGTTTACTTTCTCTCCTGGTCTTTCTCACCACAGATGATAACGAGTGCCAGAATGTGACGAATATCTGCGGGGACAGGGGGAACTGCACCAACACAGCGGGCAGCTACTACTGTACATGTGTCTCTGGATACGCATCGACAGGACTGGCCGAGTTCCAGCCCAACGATGGCACCGAATGCATCGGTAATGCCTGATTCACTCGCTCAGTACTATAAATGTACAGAAATTACATTTGGTCACGTACTGCTCTGGCAGAGGACCTCACATACTGCTAGGCCAGATATTATGTAGTATGTGTTGGAGAGCAGTTACCACACAGCTGTGAGGGCGTCAGGACTGAGTATGTGAGCTGTTTTCTCTTTCACTGTAGTGAGGAGGATAAACATGTTGGAGGTGATTTTTTCCCCTCGGCCTTTCACTTCCTTCCCATCTGCTATTCTGAGTAACCACCCGAGACCTTTTGCTCAATTTGCAATAGAAGAACAACACCTCTACCCCATGTTGCATGAAGTATTCCTGCAGATATCCAACCGGATGGCACACATCATTTAATACAGCGCAGAAGCATGGAGCCGATTTTGGAAGCTGATTTATGAATATTCAAATGTGAAACATGCATGCAAGAATAGCAGTTTTTTTCCTCCAGAATCAATTATACAGAGTATTAAATTAAATGAGTAGGAGTATGTATTCCACATTCTTTATTTGTATAAAAATAAATCATTAACTTCACTTCCAGCATTATTTTCACTCATTTTGAAGTGAAAATACTGCACAGACATAAATAAAAGTGTCTGCTAACATTTATATTTAGTATATTAGTTTATATTACGTTGAGAATGTGGCTTTAATCATATTGTTTACCCTCTTTTGGAGCTGAACTCTTCATTTGCACCTTTCAGATATTGATGAATGCAAGTCAGGACCGGTCTGTGGACCAAACTCACACTGCCATAATACGAATGGATCTTTCTATTGCACCTGTCAGCGTGATTACATCCCAACTTCAGGCACTAAGCACTTTCATCCAGAGAGAGGTGTAAGATGTAAAGGTCGGTATGAGGATGGAAAAGCTCACATGCACAAGCGCACACACACACACACACACACACACACTCACACACCCGCAGTGGTACTTACATCCAAGGACATACATCTTTCTTCATCTTTTTTTTTTTTTTACTCTCTCTGTCACACACACACACACACACACACACACACACACAGAGAATTGAATTTTAAACACTTTTGAGGGGAGAATCTCTTATGCAATACATCAAGTAAACAGTGCAATCTTAAGTTTTCTGATGTTTTAAGCTACGTTGATCACAGAATATGTAATTCAGACTCTACTGTAACATGTCTTATCCTGGTGAAATAATGGAAAAACATTCAGCAATCAAAGAGACACTTTAAGTAATTGTTGTTTTCCAGAGCATCCCAAAAAGTACTGCCATGACAACATCGGGTGCATCACACAGACTGTCAACAAAACACTTGAATATGTAAGTACCCCTCCTCAGGATATCAGCCAAATAAGGTAAAAAAATTTAGATATAATGACACTGCCCTCTGTTGGAGAGAAATAAGATAAACATGAAGTGAAGCAGAGTGACACTATATTGTTCAGGTACAAGGACACCCAACACCACTATTCTGTCCTGGCTTATACGTGAGCTGTATTTGTAGACAGATAGCTAACAAGAAAGACCCAGTAGGCGTGATTCCAGGTTGAGAACGATTTACTGAAATCCTCTGAGACTTTTTTGTAAAACTGCAACACAATGAAAATACACAAAATGTTACAATTGAAATTAAATATATGCAACAACACTGGTCACACTTTTCTTCTTTCCTTTCAGGTTATAAACCGGGTAAGTACAACACAATATTAATAAGGCATACACACATCTTTTTACCGTATGCTCTTACAGGTAAGTAACAGTGTAAACACAGTAAATGGTGATAATGATTCACACATAAACATAACATATGACATGAATGAGGCCTGACAATGAATTGAATCCGCCTATGTCAATAGCTACGAAACCGTTAGCATTTGCATTGTAAGCATTATTTTACCAACTAAACATAAAAGGTTGTAACTTTAATTATTTACTGTAACCTTTAACAACTTAAATGAGCTAACAAAAGCCATACTTACTGATGGATCTACTCCAAGGCCTAGACAACAACCTGGTGGAGCACAGCCTGCGTGTGTTATGTAGGCCACTTCTCAAGCCAGACCTTTTATGCGCAAAAACCCTGACACACCACTAGGGGGCCACTAAACATTATTTAGACACTGACAGGAGTCAGAACACTCCCCGCTTGGTATACATATGTTATACCACTATTTACTTGTTACCTTAGGTATAAGTAAAACAACGTCACTAATGGGCCTAAGATACTCTTTAAGAACTCCTTGGCTAAGAGTCTTCACCATAACCTTACGGACCTTGGAGTCTGAGCTGGGAATGGCCTTAACTATCCGACCAAGAGGCCACTCATTACGTTTTGCTTGAATGTCTTTTATCAAAACAATGTCACCCTCCTGGAGGTCAGGCTTCTCCGAAGTCCACTTCCTCCGTGGCTGAAGAGTTGCCAGGTACTCCTGTCTCCACCTTTTCCAGAAGGAGTCTGCCAAGCTCTGAACCTGACGCCATTGTACCTTACATAGGTGATCCAACTCAAAGTTTCCTGGAGGTGCAGGATTACCACTCGCCTTCTGGGTTAAGAGAGTGGCAGGTGAGAGCATTTCAGGTATCTCTGCATCATATGAGATTGGGACCAGCGGTCTGGAGTTCATTATGGCCATTACCTCAGCCATCAATGTTGTTAGGACTTCGTGGGTCAGTCTGGTAGGTCCATCCTTCACCAGCAGTGCGTCCAGGATCCGTCTAACCACCCCTATCAACCTCTCCCAAGCTCCTCCCATGTATGAGGAATGGGGTGCATTAAAGGTCCATGTGCAGCCTTGCTCTTGCATGTAGTTTTTGATCTCAGGGTCGTCTGTGTTAACCTGCAGCTCTCTACATGCACCGATGAAATTTGTGCCTCTATCCGACCTTAGGTGTTTGATAGGTCCACGTATGGATAGAAAGCGCCTCAAGGCATTGATGAAGCTGGAGGTCGACATGGACTCAATAACTTCCAGGTGGACTGCTCTTGTACTTAGGCAAGCGAAAATGACAGCCCACCTTTTGCTCTCAGCAGCTCCCCCTCGCATCCGCCGAGTTGTAACACTCCACGGGCCAAAAACGTCCAGACCTACATGAGTGAAAGGCGGGTCTGTAGTCAGTCTGTCAGTGGGAAGATCAGACATTTTTTGAACCTGAACCTTGCCCCTCAACTTCTTACAGATGACACATTTGAATATGATGCTGGAGATGAGCCTCTTCCCTCCTACTATCCAGACACCAGCTGTTCGCAGTGCACCCTCTGTAAAGTGGCGACCCTGGTGGGCTATTTTATCATGATAGTGCCGGACTAGGAGTGTGGCTACATGATGACCAGCTGGTATGATTAGTGGGTGTTTTTCATGGTCTTCCAGATCTGCCCTGTGTATCCGACCTCCCACTCTGATCAATCCACTCTTGTCAATGAAGGGATCCAACTTTACAAGAGGACTTTGGCAGTGAACTTTGATGCCCTGAGTTAGGCATTTTAGCTCCTCCTTATACACATCCTCCTGCACTGCCTTGAAGATGTGCACCTTCGCTTGAGAGTGCTCTGTGGTGAGTGGCTGGCCGCATTGATGCCATCCCTTACATCTATCAGACTTAGTCTCTCTGCAGAAGGACTTGGCTACATGAATGAGACTTGCCATGCCTCGTACTAGATTCTTCCAAACAGAGAACCGTTCAAATCTTGTTGCTCCAAGAGACTGTTCTGTGACCTTTGTTACGAGGCAGGTGACTTGGGGCCGAACGTCTTTATCTGCATCTGGTTGCACAAGCTCGAATGATTCTGCCTCAACATCTTGACTTGGGCTCAGCTGACTGAGAAAAGGAGGGCCAAGCAACCAACTGGATGAGGCCAGGTGAGCTGCTGGAATTGGCCTGGTTCCATGGTCTGCAGGGTTTTCATCAGTCAACACGTACTGCCACTGTTTTGGTTCAGTGGAGCTCCGAATGCGAGCTACTCGGTTAGCTACATAGGTATAGAACCGCCGTGAACTGTTATGGATGTAGCCCAGCACAATGCGACTGTCTGTGAAAAACCTGACTGCTTGCAACTTTACATCCAATTCAGACTGGATCAATTCTGCCAGCTCAACCGCCAAGACTGCTGCACACAACTCCAGGCGTGGTACTGTGTGCATGGGATAAGGAGCGAGCTTTGATTTTCCCATCACAAACCCTACATGACATTTTTCATCAGAATCCAAGGCACGCAGGAAGGCTACAGCAGCTATAGCCATCGTCGAAGCATCTGCAAAAACACATAGTTCTGTCCATTTACAACATGACATAGAGACTGGAATGTATACTCTCTGAATGCAAACCTGTTCCAGCTCAGTTAAGGAGTTGGTCCATGCTTTCCACGGTGTCTCTTTCTCCGGTGGGAGAGGCGTGTCCCAATCATACTGTTCTGAGGAAACGTCTCTCACCAATACTTTGCCTTGCACTGTGATGGGGGAAGCGAATCCAAGGGGATCATAAAGACTATTCACCGTGGACAGAATGCCTCTCCGAGTGAATGGTTTTACATCTTTAGACACTCTAAAGGTGAAACTGTCAGTCTGGAGTTCCCAGCTTAAACCCAAACTCCTCTGAAGGGGCAAGGGGTCTGCTCCCAAATCTAGATCCTTAAAGTCACTTGCTCGTTCTTCCATAGGAAAAGCCTCCATGACCCTTGGGCTATTTGAAGCTATCTTATGAAGTCTTAAGTTGGACTCAGCCAGCAGGGCCTTGGTTCGCTGCAGAAGATTGATAGCTTCAACCTCCTTGGCCACTGAGGTGAGCCCATCATCAACATAAAAATTTCTGAAGACGAAATGCTTTGCGTCTGTACCATGTTCAGTCTCTCCATGTTCTGCCGCTTTCCTCATTCCATATGTTGCTACAGCTGGAGACGGGCTGTTCCCGAACACGTGCACAGTCATCCAGTAGTCAATGATCTCCTTGTCTGGATCATTATCTTTGTACCACAGAAACCGAAGGAAATTGCGGTGGTCCTCTCTGACCTTGAACCCATAGAACATCTGTTCTACATCGGCTGTGACAGCTATTTGCTCTCTTCTGAACCTTAGTAGAACACCAACTAGAGTGTTGTTGAGGTTGGGTCCACTGAGAAGCGTGTCGTTCAGTGATGTTCCTTTGTACTCGGCGCTGGAATCAAAAACCACTCTTATTTTCCCAGGTTTCTGGGGGTGATATACACCAAAAGTAGGTAAATACCAGCACTCCTGCCCTGGCTGTAGTTGAGGAGCTGGTTCTGCCTGGTGGTTGTCAATGACTTTCGCCATAAAGTCAAAGAAGTGCTCTTTCATGTCAGATCTCCTTCTGAATGAGCGCTGGAGAGAGAGGAGTCTCTGGGAAGCCTGTTCTCTGTTATTAGGAAGGGGCTTGCGAGGTGAACGAAAAGGTAGCGGTGCCACCCAGTGATTTTCTTCATCCATGTATACCTCATTTCCCATAATTCTGAGAAAAGTGTTATCCTCCACTGACATGGCTAATTTGTCGTCCTCAGGTGTTTTCTGAAATACACTTTCCCCTAGACCATCTCGACACGTCTCTTGAAAGATCTCCTTGTTGTGTGACAGCACTTGAAGACTTTGCTGGGTCGGACCTTTAAGCCTCTCCTTTATATGGATACTGCTGGTGCATGGCTTAAGGAAAGAGGAGCGTCCATTTTGAAGGACATGTGTCTTGTAGGCGCTGACTTCCTCTGTCTGGTGAACACCACCTAAGCACAACTCTCCAACTACGACCCAGCCAAGGTCAAGGCGCTGGGCGTACGGTGAGTTGTGATGCCCGTTACGCTGTTCACGAACCTTATGCAAGCTCAAAATATCTCTGCCTAACAGAAGGAGAATAGGAGCACTGGTGTCAAGTGGAGGGATCTTGTCAGCCACAGGTCTGAGGTGAGGAAAATATTGGGTACACTCAGGGGTTGGGATCTCCGATCTGTCGTCAGGCAGGTAGTTACATTCCAACAAGGTGGGAAGTGTCACCTTGGTTTTCCCGTCAAGTGACTCCACTATGATGTTACTTGCTTTCCTCCCTGCAGTCTCCACTGTGCCGGAGCATGTTTTTAGAGTGTAGGGCGATGCACTGCTTTCAATGTCTAATAGATCAAAGAATTGTGATTTTGCTAAAGACCGGTTGCTTTGGTCATCTAGTACTGCGTACACCCTGTGAGACTTGCTTGGAATGTCGGCGTGGTAAACCTTGACCAAGCAGATTTTTGAACAGGATCTAGGCTTGGGGGCGCCACCACATATTTCTGTACACTTGGAAGTAACTATAGGGGGTGTAGGGTCTTCACGCTCCCCGCTTTGCTTGTCCTCAGGTGTGTACTCAGCCTGCTGGCTAAACGACCAAGGAGCTGGACCGGGATGCATCGCTGAGGTATGTCTGTCACTTTCACACTCCTTGCACTTAAGTGTGACCTTGCAATCCTTAGCCATATGCTTGGTACTGGCACAACATCGAAAACAGATTGAGTTCTCCTTTAAGTATGATTTCCTCTCATCGAGATGTTTTCCTCGGAAACCACGGCATTTTGACAGCGGGTGAGGTTTATTATGCATAGGACATTGCTTGTCCGGCTCTTCTTTCTTGGTGGCTGTGTTAGCCTGTGGCGCACTGACTTCAGTTTTTCTAACTGTCACAGTTGATTTTGGAAAGTATTTTGGCACTTTTTCCCCCTTGAATTGGTTGGAGGGAGAGGAGAAGTTAAATGCAAAGCTGGGGTCATTGCGGGTCTTAGCCTGGGAACATACAAAGTCGACAAAAAAGCTGAATGGTGGGAAAGGGACACGATAATCCTCCTTATATTTGGATCCCTGTGTGATCCAGCGTTCCCGCAGAGAGAAAGGAAGCTTTTCGATTATTGGATTCACACCTCTTGCCGTGTCTAGATACATGAGTCCAGGCAAGAACCCCTCTGCCTTTGCAGCTTCTAGCTCTTTTAACAAGTCTCCTAATTCCCTGAGCTTGTGTGTGTCCTTGTTAGAGATGGCTGGGAAATCATCTATTCTTTTCAGTAGAGCACTTTCAATCACCTCTGGGCTTCCGTATGTTTCCTCCAAGCGCTCCCATACCATAAAAACACCTGCTCTAGGATTATTTACATGTACTGACCTTATCCGCTTGGCTTGAGCTGATGACTCGGGTCCCAGCCATTTGACCAGAAGGTTGAGCTCTTCCTGCTCTGATAGGTTTAGTTCTCTTGTGGCTGCTAGGAAAGACGCTTTCCATGCCCAATAATTTTCTGGGCAATCATCAAAGGCAAGAAGTCCAGAGCTCACCATCTCTTTTCTCATAAGATACTGGGCTAAATCAGGGGTCTGAGGAATTGAAGGCGAGTGTTTATCACTCTGTGCCAGGTGAGGAGATTGAAGTGTAGCAGCTGTATGTTTCTTTTGGTGGTCAGGAGTCACAGATGAGTATTCTGGCTTTGGGAAAAATACCCTTGGGGCAGGGGGACGTGCGTAGCCTTCCCGAGCAATGGGTTTGTGCCCATCTTCCTCCTTAAATGACTCATACAGTGAATCTTGTCCCTTGTGGCTTGGGGGTCGGGTTTTCACTGTTTTATGCTGTAGGATTGGTGGAAGTGGCGTAGCATCTTGAAGCTCCTGTGGAGCATGTTTATCAAATGGCTGCGTTTCTATATAGTCCTTAGTGCGTTTTATTGGATCTTCAAGAGCTAAATCCTGTAACTCACTAAGAGAGTCTTCTTCCTCATAATTGGCTGCCGCTGCTGCTTCTTCGAATATTGCTGCCTCTTTTGATGCTGCAGTAGCTTCTTTCTCTTGTTTTAACACGTGAAGACTTGCTTCTATCATAGCCTTTTCTTTCATCATGGCTGCCTCCTTTTCTGCAAAGGATACCTTAATTTTTGCTGCTTCCGCCTTAGCTCTGGCCCTTGTCGCAGCGGCGCTGACAGATGTCCGGGTTGAAGCTCTGGAGGACTTGTGCGAAGCTGTCTCTCGAGACCTCGTCTCCAGCTGAGACCGACGTTCCTCGCGGTAGCTCATCTTGCCGTATATTTTGTCAGCGTCTGAAGTTCTATGCTTCCGCGTGCTGTTCACAGGTATTTTGTCGCGTTTTCCTGCTGAGTGGTCATCATTTTACTATTCTGTCCTGGCTTATACGTGAGCTGTATTTGTAGACAGATAGCTAACAAGAAAGACCCAGTAGGCGTGATTCCAGGTTGAGAACGATTTACTGAAATCCTCTGAGACTTTTTTGTAAAACTGCAACACAATGAAAATACACAAAATGTTACAATTGAAATTAAATATATGCAACAACACTGGTCACACTTTTCTTCTTTCCTTTCAGGTTATAAACCGGGTAAGTACAACACAATATTAATAAGGCATACACACATCTTTTTACCGTATGCTCTTACAGGTAAGTAACAGTGTAAACACAGTAAATGGTGATAATGATTCACACATAAACATAACATATGACATGAATGAGGCCTGACAATGAATTGAATCCGCCTATGTCAATAGCTACGAAACCGTTAGCATTTGCATTGTAAGCATTATTTTACCAACTAAACATAAAAGGTTGTAACTTTAATTATTTACTGTAACCTTTAACAACTTAAATGAGCTAACAAAAGCCATACTTACTGATGGATCTACTCCAAGGCCTAGACAACAACCTGGTGGAGCACAGCCTGCGTGTGTTATGTAGGCCACTTCTCAAGCCAGACCTTTTATGCGCAAAAACCCTGACACACCACTAGGGGGCCACTAAACATTATTTAGACACTGACAGGAGTCAGAACAACCACTATTATCCCACTGTCACCTGCTATAACCGCACTTTCATCAACGCTGTCATGGACCTTATGTTGCGCCACCTATAGGCAAGAAAAGTTACAGCAGCAGTTGTTTAGGGCCGGCATGCCAATGTGCACCACCTACCGGCAAAGAAAGTAATAGTTTTTTTGCGGTCTTTAATTCGCAGACCATCTGCAGGCAATGGGTGTTAAAGTGTTTTCAGTGCCGTTCGTCAGCAGGATTACAGGAAAACTAGCAGCCTGATTCTCATGAATCTTGGTGGAAGGGTGTAGCATGGGCCATGGGAGAACCCATTATATTTCGGAGCAGATTTGAATCACAGGATGAATTCATTTTCACTTTCATTAACATTGCGGCATAGGATGTCATGTGGTGTCAGAATAATCTGGAAAAAATGTTTCCTGATTATATTTCCTGGCTCACCTGGTCTGTTTCCTTTGTTCTGTGTTGTCACGCAAATACTGGAAACGGCTGTCAACATGGTGTTTAACCCCTCTGAGCAATATTAAAAATAAAAAAGTCAGAATGACATCCCTTTTCGGGAAATGGGACCATCCGAAAAGCACACAAATGCACCATTGGCCCTGGTGGCTCTGAGTGCAATTCCTGTTTCTTTTTTAATCACTAGCTGCGGTATGAAAGTGGATGTCAGTGTCCACAGCTTATTCTTAACTAGAAAATACAGTTGTTTAATATCTTGTGTTTGCACAACATAGTGTCACCATGCGTCCTCTTTTCTCCAGGAATGTCCTTCTGGTTACTGGGAAAGAAAAGGGATTAAAATATTAATAAGTCTGGTTAAATGAGCATTTATACACACAGTTAACATAGACTGACTAGTCTTAAACTGAATGTTAAGCTCAGCTCATTAATGTCTGGAATGAATAATTTAAAAAAAATCTGATTGCAAATGAAGAAGAGAAATTACCAGTTATATCAAAGCATAATATAAAAATTGTATTTTACTTTTATTTTATTTCACAAAAAACAATCAAACACAACAAAACAGCAGTTGTAAAAGTGATAAACTGCAACACTTGTTGCCTCCAGATGGCACATGTGTTAAAATGTTGTTAATTATTACTTTGATTCTTTTTAAGAGATATTATTGACATGTTTAAACTGCCCCGATAATCTATAAGGTCTGTTCTGAGAATGAGCAAACAGCGCCTCCTTGTGGGGAATCTTCAACTTGCTAAATATGTTTGTGCACAGTATTGAGCTTGAGTGAACTACAGTTCTATATAAAAACAGAAAGCTGCAGAACTATCAGTGATTGTCATTTCATAGTCTAGATCCAACAACAATGCATCAACAGTATGTCATTTTTTTTAATAAACCAAGGACAGGATGTAATATGTTGCAGGAATATGATATTAAATACTCAAATACTTTTCCTCCCACGTCCTAGATGAGCAACCTCACGGAGCCCCAGAGTCTGTTGAAGGAAATTGCCAAGCAGACGTCCGGCGAGCTCACCTCAGTGGAAGTGATCGCATATGTTGAGGCCTTGTGTCGATCCGCATCAACGCTGGCTGCCGAAGAAAAGGATTACACTGTCAAACCATCCGTCATCAACTCAACTCTGACAGTAATCTTTGTTTACCATTCTTGTTTCTCAATCAACATTTGGAGTCCTGCCTGAACTGCAGTTATGCTTTGAACTGGTTTAGGGGGGAAAAATGTTACTGAATACAATCCAGCTCCTTCTTATCATGTGCTATGCAGTTCTGGGAAATACAATTTAGAGGATTCAGTACTTCTGTATTGAAGGTACAAGCGGGTGTTATTTTGTGCCAATATATAGACTATAATGGGATACCAAAATTGTCCACAAACTGGTCACTTGCACTGCGTGGACAGTTTTTTAAAGACCTATTCTATGATTGAATAGTACAGAAATAATAAGTGATAACTGTTTGCACACATAAAAAATCATTTCCAGTATTTATTGAAAGGTCAAACCTACAGTAAATAAGCATAATGTTCTAATCGTACTAATTAAAAACATACTGCAGAACATATGTTGCATGTTCCACTATCACACACATGCCACACTGATGCATCTGCTTCTCAACAGAAATTAGTGACGGCAGTAAACAACTTGGTGGAGAAGGATGAAGTGGTGGCTTGGAGCCGAATGAAAGAAGAACGCCGGGAACATACCATCACCAAGCTGCTACATACGGTTGAAGAAAGTGCTCTGACTCTGGCTAACAACTACAAAACTCCAACCGAGCTGGAAATCAAAGCCACAGAAATGGGTGAGATAATTATTAACACAGAGCGCTCTTACAGACTCCAATTACATCCTGCCATTAATTTCCACCTGTGCTTAGAAAAGATAGGTTTTGGATAATTGTCATTGTTATACTTTTAATTCCTTCATATCCCTGACTTTTTTTTGTCTCCTCCCTCTCAATCACAGAATTGAAACTCTTCACCTTTGACGCTCGTCACACAAAAGCCAAACTTTCTGCTTCGATGGGAGGAGATCATATAAATCTGACTCCAAAACTGAGACAAGCGGAAGAAAGAAATGGTAAAGTTACCTCGTTACATGTGAAGGACGGTAAATTCTGTCACCATCTGCATGATTAGGTGTACAGGGAGTACTGTTGTGCTATGTGTTGCCATATGCTACATATGTTGTCAATTAAGTATTCATGCTGCTTTTTCCCCCTATAAATATCAAGAAATAATTCTGTAAAGTAATTTTATTTTGCTGATGCCTTCAGGTGTATATGTTAGAATTCGCTCCAATAAAATCTGAGCAATAAAGTCTGATTTGAGGACGAGCCAACCATCCCGAAATAGTCAAATCTACCTTGTTACACACACAGCTTGCAAAAAATACTTCTTTATGAAATCCAGTTTATATTTAAACCGAATCCAACATTAATCCCTGTATTAACACCCCATTAAAGGCAGAAACAGATCAAACTGTCATCTCCACACTGACTGTACAATTAATATCTTCTAAATAGCTTTCTGCTCTACATGATATAAGAGACCGTTTTAATTGACTGACAAAGTTTGATTAGAAACGCAGTACGGAAGTTAGTAAGTGTGACTCCCTCCTGTCTTTGTTAAACTTTTTTTTTTTTTTTTTGTCCATCAGGAAGTGTGTCAGTGGTGTTTGTGCGATATGACAGCATCGGTGACATCCTGAAGCCGAGCAGCGACCCAGGTGTCACCGACTACTCGCGCTATGCAGAGACTGGGGAAATCACTGTCAACTCCCAAGTCATCGCCGCAGCCGTCAAACCTGCTGACGTTTACCAACTTGACCATGTCACCTTCACTCTGAGACACAACGAGGTAAAGGCTCTACAGAGTGCTGAGGCTGGCTACATTGTTTTTTCACTCCTGCTCTCTTTAATATAAACCTTCAAAATATATGCTGCTTCAGAGTGGCAGAGTTTCTGCACAAACAGAGTTTTTTTTTTTTTCTTTGACCCAGTTATATGGCTGGCGGATCTTTGTTCTTCTTCATTATTCAATCTGTTATTGACTTGATTTATTTAAGCAGCGCTTTAAAACTGATCATAAGACTAAAGCACCATCTTTCTTGATGATGTTTTTTGAATGATGTTTTTCTATTGTTTGAAAGGTCTGCACACAATCTCAAGTAGAACTTTATTCGTCCCCGGAGGGGCAACTGATTGTGCAGCGGAGAAAACAGTAATAACACGATATCAAAAACACAAACAAGGCAATTAAATACAATGTATAATAAAAAGTGAAGACATAAGAGTAGCCTTAAGAAATAAGCAATATTTAACAAGTGTGGTTTGAACTGATATTACCTTTTTCTATTCAAGTATAGCAGCTGTTAAAAGGATGAGAGTATGAAGGAGTTTTTGTTTCTGTTGTTTTTGGCTCCTGGGTATTTGAACAGTAACCACACGGCAAGACCTTCTAAATCTAGTTCTAGATGTTTTTATTCACTTCCCTTAAACTCCCTGCTACCTTTACTATATATGATTAATTTATCAACATTAGAGTTGCTTCCAATAGGAGCTTGTTCAGTTTGAAACATCAATATCCCATCATACATACCCTTGTCAGACTGGAGAACATCTTTGCGTCGTGTTTTGCTGTGAAGCTTCCAGCTCTCTTATTCCCACACTGGCTCCCGCAGTAACTTGGTAACTGCCAGTCTTTCCATTAAAGTCAAATTCAAACAAACTCACACGAGAGGAGTAGTTAGTGCTTTGTGTAAGGCTTTTTATGAAATTTTAAAACCCTGCTTCATGTATTTCTACAATGACCTCTCAGTTAAGGGGAAATGGGAGACGAAAGGTGAATAGATGATGGAGGAAAGCAGAGTAATGAGGGGAAATAACCCTAAAAGTTAATGTACTGGTATTTTCTTTTAAGATAATTAAAATGTATGAGAAAGTGAAATCATTATTTTTGTTGGACCCTTGAGGCTTAAGCCTAACAAAGGAGGTGATGATTTATGTTGAGCGGTGAAAATCCTCTGTAAATTGCCTTTAAAGAGCAACAATCAATAATTTCGGCTCCATTTTCGCACGGGCACTTTTTGCCAGCGAAGTGGTATTTTTTCAGCGATACAAAGAGGTTTTTTTTTTTGCACCTGTTCATTATTCTTCTAACACACTCTGCATGCACCCATTTAAAATAAAAATGCAACTATTTTAAAGTATAAATTACTATTTCTATCACTAAAAATATTACAAATGTGACTAATGTCATAGAAATCTAATTGAGGGAAAGCAAATTAATAATTATAAAATGAAAGACAACCAGAAAAACACTATGATTATTTTATTTATTTATTATTTATTTATTCAAGTTCATTTTTATTGTAAATGTGGTTGCTATGCGAATCATTGTAATTCAAGATAAAATTGCACATAATAATTAATGTAAAATATGTTGACCTCTGCTTTCAAGATATTTACATTTTGTAGAATAATATATAATATCATGATAATTTTAATGATAATTTGGACTGCTGTATATTTGCGCATCCCAGTGGGATTACTACTACAAAAAAACCTGCAGGGAGCTGCAATATGTGCAGCACACATGACTGCACTTTATGTCCTGTGCCATTCATTTTGACCCGAAGTCATGCATGATAATTTTTTTTTTTGCATATTATTTTTCTAATAATGAGTCATAAAGTTGTTGGACGGTAAGAATAGTATGAAAAGCCAGTGCAAACACAACAACCCATGAAAATGACACAAAAGTAACATTTTTAAATATAATTTCTGATGCACTCAAACTTTGGATGGATAGTAATTCAGTTTTAGTACTCTTTTGATGAGACCTGCACAATCTGTTTTTAACCCCCTGTTGTGGTATCACGAAGCAGCGCGCTACAAAAACTAATAAAAACAGCACCATGACCGGTTAAAAGCACCTTTGTTCCTCTCTGTCCCCAAAAGCCCATAGACACTAAAGCTGATGTGACCAAGTGCGCCTTCTGGGAATACGAGCCGGACAGCCTGCAGGGCCGCTGGGCCACTCACGGCTGCAAGACGCTCCACGTCAACAGCAATGCAACCACCTGCTCCTGCAATCACCTCACACACTTTGCCATCCTCATGTCCTCTGGGCGAGCCAACGTGAGTGATCACACATTAAAAATACAACTGTGCAAAGGTATTTCCTTTTTTACATTCCTCCACTGGGGCATTTACATTATTTATTACAATTATTTTAGGATAAAGGTTGATCATGGTGGACAAATTTATTTTTAATGAGGGTTAGAGTTGAACCTCTAATCTGGAGCTGGATTTTTGCCTTAACGGGAGACACTATAGGTTGACAGGGTAAAAATGAAACTAATAGATATCACCTTGAAACTCCCCCAAATCATTTAGATAAAGAATTATTTTTATTATCTTTTTGTATCATAATGCAAATGAGAAATTATCTAATGCTAACTTTTGGTAAATTTTGAAGAAATCTGCAAATGCAAATAGACAAAGTAAAATAAATACCAAATTTTTGGTATTTAGCAGAACCTCAAAATTGAACAGTGCTTTGTATTTTCTTGCTTTAAATTGTATACAACAGATACAGATTATTGATCCTTTGTGACTAACTGTCACTATACAACTAATTATAAGCCTAACATCACAGATGAATTAAATATGTTTACAATTGAATGCTTACAAAGTGTTTTTGTTTTAAGATATTATTTATATTTGTATTATTTAGTTGTGATGTAATTATTTTTGTGCCTGGATCCTATATTGTTGCAATCCTGTGAAAATCATTTCTCTCTGAAATGTCGATTTCTCTTTCATGGGCAAAGAAAATTGTGACAAAATTAAAATGATGTATTGTTATAAAATTATAGTAGTAGCTACAATATAATGAATGTCATTACTGTTCATTTCTGCCATTATTTGGCTGAAACATATTTAAATGTTTTTCATCTTTACAGATTTTTGAAGGACACCCAATATTTTCTGTTGTAGGTGCTCATTGTCAACATTGTGCCAGCTTTTAATATAATATAGCAACTTCTTTCTAAGTTTTTTATACCAAGACTTCTGAGTGTAAGTTCAACTCAGGATAATAATATTGTTCTAAAACACAAAATAAATAATAACAAAACTGCTCCTAAAGGCGATGCTACTCACTGTTGAAGGACAAAGAAAGTGTGGGAGAGATCCACCCACAGCTTTTAAATAAACACTGCCAATGGTTTTACAGCACTCAACAGTGCCCTTAAATGTCTGTATTTTCTTTGGGGATTTGAAAGTATTGCTTCAACAAAATTTAAATTTATAAATTAAGAATTACATTTCCAAAAAGGACAACTAGATCAAAACAATAAAGTGAATTAAAATGAGTCATGCAAAAATAAAAACGTCTGATATTTTCTGTAACAACAACAACCGGCCAGAGCTGCAGTCTGTCTGTAAGCCAACATATTGTTGTAACCGCAGCCTGTACCCTCCCATGTTATATCAAATGATTCCAAGCAGAAAACACGACAAATTACAACGGCAGCATACCATGAAACCTGTATCCTCCCTTTCCATTTACTTCTCAGCTGGTGGCCCACTACACCATCCTGACCCGCATCACTCAGCTGGGGATGATCATCTCCCTCATCTGTCTGTCCATGTGCATCTTCACCTTCTGGTTCTTCAGTGAGATCCAGAGCACCAGAACCACCATCCACAAGAACCTGTGCTGCAGCCTCTTCATGGCCGAGTTCATCTTCCTGGTGGGGATCAACATGAACACACACAAGGTGAGCTGCGGATGAACAAAGGATATCTGCTGTTTGTACACCTGAGATAAGATTCTGCCATTTAATTGATTAAAAACCTCTTTTTCCAAATTTTATGTAGTGTGCACCAGTATCGATACCAGATATTGGCACAATAATACTGACTCAAATACCTGGATTGGGAATTGGTAACAATAAGGCCAATCTATTCATTTTAATTCTATGTTCACATACTAAACACATTATTTAGAAATTTCGTTTTTGACCAATTTGTCGCTGCGTTTACATTTTTTAAACATAGTTGCCCATAAAGTTATAGTAGTAAGTATGGTTTTTTTACCTTTTTCCATGAAATTATTGTGACAATGTGATTTATTATTGACAGATAAAGCGTATATCTTCTCAAAACTTTATTAATCAGAACCCAATTACCAGAGGATTGAGTCTGAAAACAAAATTATTCCAACATGACGACCGTGTACTTGAATTGTAATTCCTATTTATTCATTTTTTTCTTGCTGGCATGCATTTTTGGATATTTTAATTATAAATGAGAATTCAGTACATTTATATTTTGCTTTACAAAGTTAGGAAAGCAAAGTTTAAGTCAAGCCTGATGATGCCTTACACATAAAATAACCCAAAGCCCAGTTATAGCTATGGGGATTGAAAAATGTACGTCACTGGTTGTGAAAAAAATACATGGGAATGTATATTATTATATTATTTCTCTCGCTTCCACTTTTCCTTGCTTTTTGGTTGTATGGTGGAATTATTTAAAAGGGTTCTTTAATGCTTAAGGAATAGTGATACATCTTGTGAATTGGGCTGGAAAAAAAACAAATATGTGAAAATGACAACTCTTACATATAGAGGCAAAATAACTGTAATTTTCCACATCATAAAATAGTGAAACCTCCATCTCCTCTCTCCCTCTCTCCTCTTTTGTCTCTTCCTTGGCAGCTCTTCTGCTCTGTTATTGCAGGGCTGCTGCACTATTTCTTCCTTGCGGCCTTTGCCTGGATGTGCATCGAGGGCATCCATCTGTACTTAATAGTTGTTGGCGTCATCTACAACAAAGGCTTCCTGCACCGTAACTTCTACATCTTTGGCTATGGAAGCCCCGCGGTGGTGGTCACCATCTCGGCAACACTCGGCTCCAAGTATTACGGCACTGATAAAGTGTAAGTGGGAAGACAAAGGCTTTTTGTACAAAGAACCTCTTTTTCAAACTCATTCAGCATTTTTTTCAGGGAAGAAAGATAAACAAATTACATTAATTATAAATACAAGGGGACAGAGATTAAATTTGGCCGGCGGGAACATAAAAGATGCTTAGACTGCCGTGTGGAGTGTAAGGTAATAACTGAATTAGTGTAAAAGAAATTGTGAAAGGTTTTTGGTACCATGGAGAGTTTGAATAGCAATCTATAAATAAAAGTACATCTGTTGTTTATTAATGTAAAACATAATTAAAAGATTGAGGTTATCCAAAAGAAGTGCTGATTGTTCATTCCTGTGAGCAGAAGTAGCTTTTTCTAGCCAATTGTTTTTGTGCTTGTAAGATAAGAAGGGTATGTACCAGCCCATACAATATTGTCATAATTAAGATTAGGCCAGATTAGAGTGAAGAGAAATGATAGAGGGTATTGCTTCTGCAGGAGGAGGGATTATTGCAACAAAGACAACAAAGATCTTAACACACAAATTCAGTCAATAAAAGTGTTTGTCAGATAACACGTTCTGTATTCGTGGTACAGGTGTTGGCTGAGCACAGAAAACCACTTCATATGGAGTTTCATCGGCCCGGCGTGTTTGATCATTCTGGTAAGATCTTAAAAATGACTGTTCAAGTATTAATTGGAATCATCAAATAGGGATTGTGTCAAAGATAAATATCCATTTGATCGTGTTTGTTTGTCATGTTTGTTTTGGTCGGTCCCCACTAAAGGTTAATCTCTTGGCTTTCGGAGTAATCATCTACAAAGTGTACCGGCACACTGCTGTGAAAAAGCCTGAAATCAGCCACTATGAAAACATCAGGTAGGATTATCTGGACTCTTGTTGAGAAGGTCAAAACAAATACTGGAAATCAAGCTTATCTGCTGGATTATTATGGTATTATGTGCTGTCCTTGTAGTATCAAATTACAATTAGTTACTGAGCGACTTAGAAAAAGAAGATTTTGTCTTGAAGTCAGTGTTATCGCCCTCAGGTCGTGCGCCCGTGGTGCCCTGGCTCTGCTGTTCGTGCTGGGAGCCACCTGGACTTTAGGAGTGCTGCACATCCTGCATGAGACCACCCTCACTGCCTATCTGTTCACCATCGCCAACACCTTCCAGGGCATGTTCATCTTCATCTTCCTCGTTGTCCTGTCCAGAAAGGTAACAAGTCTTTAATTAGTATTTTCTATTTATTTATTTATTTGTTGTTTATTCAACATCCATTGTGTGAATATAGAATAAATATAAACATTGTGCAGTTCAGATCAAGACAATTAAAATTAAATGCATTGCTAACAAGCATCATGGTAGTATGTTCATAGAATGGAAATCTATCTTTTTGCTATTTATAAAAAAAAGTAAAAGAAAAAAAGGTTATATAGAAATTAAAAACTAATAAATATTAAATATTTAAAAATATGCATTCTACAATATTTAACTATTCATATTATATTATATTATATTATATCATTAGCTGATGGATAAATAATGTAACATAAGTAACTTTTACTTACAATAATAATAGTAATAATAATACTTTTTTTCAGTGCTTACTCAAAGATGCTTTATAGTTAAAATACAGTTAGAACACAGTCTTTTTCAGACTTACCTCAGAGTAACAATACCACAATTTAAAAAAAATGCATTCAACATCTTGTTTACATTATGTAAAAGTACATTGAGCGAGTATTGGTAGCAGAATTTACTCAATGCGTCAAAAATAATACTCATTATGCCAACTGGCCCCATTTAGTGTTATATTTATCATCGAGTATATCCTGTATAGTTTTTGGAATATTATTACTGATTCACTAGCATGTAAGCAGCATTTTAACATTTGCAAGTAGAGCTTGTTCTGTAAAGGGTCATTTTAGAGTGAGAACTTTAAAAGTTAAAAGTCGATTTATTCTGTAATAATGCATATTATATAAAATGATCGTATGTTTAATTCATTAGATTTTGATTTTTTTTTTTAAAGATAGATTTTTCCAACAGAAATATAGTGGAGAAAATGTATAAAGATTCCTAAAAAACACTTGAGTAAGAAGTAGCTCATGTATTTCAGCATGATATGATATGTTTTCACATAATCCTGCATAATTGTGTCGTTCCAGATCCAGGAGGAATACTACAGGCTTTTCAAAAACGTCCCATGTTGTTTTGAATGTCTGAGATGAATCAATGCGACTGCTGATCACTTGCACTTGTACAATAATAGCTACAGCTTTGCAATATCCTGTGACTCATGCATTTTTTTTTTTTTCATCGTCACATCACATCGTTCTTTTTGCAAAACGATGTGAGAGGAATTGTTTCGGGCTCATGTCTCATAAACAGGAACACACAGCACTTGTAATTTCTACATTTCATCATGTCTACATCATCTATACATCATGTTTGTTTTGTGCACGATGCATTTAAACTTCAGTATCAACATGTTCATGAAACACATTCTTCTGAGAGTAATGCAAGAATCCAAAATATGTTTTCTTCACTCTTTATAACCTATGCAGCCTGATGTCTGTGTTCTTTTCTTGTGTTTGAAATTGATTTGTAAATTATTAAAAAATAATGTGGCAAAGTAACACGTAACTCTGCTGCTCACTTCTTTTATGTGTAGAAATCAATGGTTGTGTTTAATGCATTCTTCAACCTACCTTTTATGAATATCACACAACTAAGTGTACAGTGTAATAAATATGAAATATTTGGGAGGAGAGCTTTGGTAGACCAATGGCTCCATCTACTGGACATATGAATGAACAGCATGGTAACATCTGTCTGTATGAGCAGACAGAGGCTCATCTCTCTGTGTATGTTTATTTGTAGCATGTATGTCCACATGAGCCCGGTTGTGCATAAATAAATATTGTAGTTATTTCTTAAGGTTTTTGTCTCATTGCTGCAACAATCACCTCAAATTATTTCCCTGACTGCAGTATATTATATAGTATTCAGATCATTTACTTAATAGCACTTGGTAATATTACTCAAGTAAAAGTCCTGCATTAAATATGTTAATTAAGTAAAGGTATGAAAGTATAATCTGGAAAAAAATACTTAAAGCGCTCAATGAGGAACAAACCAGTTTAACTTTCATACTCGTATTATATCATTAGATTATTTTTACTCATGCATTAATGTAAAAGCAGGATATGACATTTGTAGTTGGTTTAGGTGGAGCTCATTTTCAACTGTTAACTGATTATTTACATTGTAGATTAGTTTCTCTATAAACCTATTGATTGTTTGGTTTGTACAACAATCTGAAAATAGTGAGAAACACTGTCACAATCACACAGAGTTCAAAGTGACACCTTTACACTGTTTTGTGTTTTTTTACAGTCCAAACATCAACATTATTAAAGAAAAAATCAGAAGTCTTCACATATGAGAACTAGGAACCATGACATGTTTTCAAATTTAAAAAAATGTCTATACTTCAGATTTACAACTAGAACTTTGTACGACTCAGCAAGTCTATAAACAGCCCACTAGATCTAAACAAAATGTGAAAAGAAATGCAGAATTTATGAGAAACATGTACTACTTTGGCTGATAAAAGTGCTGCTGGAACTCAGATCATTACATCACTAATCACAACTGATCTTCAACATATTTTAATGCTTTTCCCCTCTTTGTTTGTCTTCAAAACAAGTTTCTCTCCCTAATTTAAAGCCAAAAATGAGATGCTAGAGACCTCTACTGGCTGATTTTGAAATTACAAACAGTATAAACAGGATCAGGTGAATTAAAGTCTAGAAACCCATAAGACGCCAAGAATAGACCCTTTTGGCTGATTGCTGCTCGGTGTCATCACCCTCAGACAGCACATATAAAGCGAGCTGTTTGTGGAGCCCTTTAGGCTGCGGCAGATTGTAAAATTGGCGTAAAGAGCAATGATTCACCACACTGTCTGACATTGTCTTATCCAGCATGAGAGCTTTACGATACCAGGGGACAGGGTATACATTTTAAAAACCAGGAGTCGCTCCACATGTTCAATAAGTAAAAGAGTAAAGCAGGTTGCATCTGCTCTGCCTTCACTCCACGTGGCTGCGTCTCACTGAGGGAATACACAAGGATCCCACCAGGTTTATGCCTCCAATCAGCTGTGAAATACTTGTTTACTTCATTTTCTGAGTGATTAAAAACCATGGGTTGTTTTTTAAATACAGGAAACAAACCATGTTTTGAGTGCTGAGCAGAGGTGGATTGTAAATAAGTACATCAAGGTACTTGTACTTGAGTATTTCCATTTTATGCAACTTTATAGTTATGCTAAATCTCAGAGGCAAATATTGTACTTTTAACTCCACTACATTTATCTGACAGCTTAAGTTACTTTTTAGATGACAATTGTTTATACCCTTCCTATCCAGTGAAAAAAGTGGAATGTAACTATGACTACCAAGTACTATACTTAAATAAATGGAATTCACTTATATCCAAAGCGCTTTACATTACGCACTAGGCTCATTCACCCATTCACACACACATTCATACTGCTGGCCGAGGCTACCAGGGTTAGGGTTAGTTCATTCACACACACCAATGAACGCAGCATCGCAGCAATTTGTGGTTGTCCAATCAATAGGCGACCACTCTACCAACTGAGCCACAGCCAGGGGCAATTATCGTACTTTTTACTCCATTACATCTAAGCTACTTTTCAGATCAAGACTTAATATGAGAAAATACCATCAATAAATTATTATTAATTTTTATTATTAAATTATTACACATGTTTATAAAGTATATTAAGTAGTTAAAATTAAGCAAAATGCTGCTGACATAAATGCATCAATAATAATTATACAATAATATGCTTAGAATATATAAAACAATGTAAGTGGGTGCATTCTGCATAATGAGTAATTTTAACTTTTGATACTTAAAGTACATTTTGATGCTGATACTTTTGTACTTCTACTTCAGTGAGGTTTTCAATGCAGGACTTTTACATGTAGTGGAGTAATTCTGCTGTGTGGTATCAGTACTTTTATCTGAATTGGGATCTGAATACTCCTTCCACCACTGGAAAACCATGTGTCTCCAAATGTGGTGATTTTAAATTGAAGTTGGTAACTTTTACTTGTAGTTTAGTATTTTCACAGTGCTACTTTTAAAGTATCTAAACTTATTTTACCCCTGGTTTTGAGTTTATGTGATTAAAAAGCAAGAGATTTCTACCGTTTTTAAACTCTAAAGCAAAGGCAAACAGTTTGATATGTCCCACAACCATCAAAACCTCTTATTTACTTTTCACAAGCTTGTTGAGACAGTTATCTCTCACATATTACCCGTGTCACTCTGACAATGTCAACATGGCTCTGATATGAACAACATATGTTTACTTTAAATCAGTCTGTTCTTTAAGCTGGACCTCGGTCCTGATCACAAGCTCTCTGTGCAGCCAGTTTCCCCAATGAAAACACACGCTGGTATATAAAGGACACGACTGGAATATTTGCTTCTACTCCTCAGTCTCAACATGCAGGGGCTCCTCCTCTGCTGCCTTGTGGCCCTAGCCAGTAAGTTTTTTTATTGATTCATTGATATTATTATTATTACTTGTAAAAGGATATCAAAATCCAGCTTTAACATTCCATAATAACTGCAATTCATTGATTGTGAATTGTGATTTATTACATTTTATATTTTACATTTTATTGATATCTGAACAGTGAGTTAGGTATGATTTATGTAGTACGGTGAATTTACTTTTGCCGTAAATCTGGTTTTGCATATTTAACTGTCTTTACAAGACTGTTTCTTTTTTGGTTTAGTTTACATGAATGTTGTCATTTTACAGATTGATTGTTTTGTTACACGTCTTGTGTCTGTTTTAACATCTTTAGATCATGTTGGAAATAAGTGTTGTCACTTTAACATGTTCTCTACTTACAGTGTTCTGTAGATCATAAATAATAAAAAGAAATGTGTTGTTATATTCATGAAGGATCTATTGCTAACACGTTTTCATTTTTATTCTTTTAGCATGTCAGAGTGTCCGTTATGGTGAGTATTTCTTATTTATTTAACCATACTGTAAAAATATATAATTTCCTGGTACCTCATATGATGACCCACAGAAATTAATAAAATTAAATTTAAAAAAAAATACATACTGTAAAAATAATCTTTTTCAAAAAATTTACAATGAAAAAGTAAGTGCAATGACTTTTTATGTTTTTCATACATAATCCAGAGCTCGGACTGGACTCAGCGAAAACCTATGAGTACAGGTATGAGGGAGTGGTGAATTTTGGACTAGGCATGCCGAACCTTGCCGAGTCTGGAGCCAAAATGAGCTGCAAACTCAAGATCACCGGTGCCTCAAAAGACACTTTTATCCTTCAGGTAAGAGCAAAGATTGAATGTGATACAAACTCTCTTAGAATATAAAGTTGAAACAAATTGGAAAACCACTTTGAACATTTTTAAATGAAGTGCTGATAATCAGTTCAAAGATTTGTTTTGATACACCACCATCTCACACTCTGTGGATAAAAGAAATGTTTAATAATGTATAGCTACTAAATTACAAATCCTGATATACCTTAAAAGGCTTTTCCAAGAAATCTTAAAAGATGTGGGTGCCTTTCTTTGCTTCGGCACAGAAATCCCCCTTTCCTTCCTTCTCCTTAGTTATCCCCTAATAAGACCCCACTTTATCTCACTTATGGTTATTATGTTTCCTGCAACATGTGAAATATGGTCAGGCTGATATGTATTGTATGTAGCACTTTTAAGGGACATTTCAATCAAAAATATATATTTTTTTCTTTGAGTAGTTTATTTATTTCTCTGTAGTGCTATTTTTCAATGTCAATAGTTTTTGCCGTGAGTGAAAAAAAGAGTGTTGGAGATATTGGCCATAGAGATGTCTGCCACTTGGCTTGTGGTGCTCTAAACACCAAAAATATAAATTTGAGTATACATGATTTCTGAAAACATGACCTGGTTACTAAAGATAATACACAGATCTTGTTTTGAGCTGCTTCATGTCGGAGCTACATAGCCGGCAGCAAAAAAATGTTGGCATTGTGCTTTCCTGCAAACCACAGATAGGCCTACGTTGTTGTTGTTGTTTTGTTTTTTTAACAGTGATGAAGCAATATCATGTTAACAGCCAAGCAGGTGGGAGGGGAGGGGAGGTGGAGGGGACCAACCAACCCATGTCTTTACACTTGGAAACCAGTGTGCACAATCTTCATTTTTTCTAACCTTAACCAAACTGTTTTGGTTCATAAACCTTAAAGTATTTTTAAGTAAGTGTCACATCTAGTGTTTGCAAACAATGGCAACATTCATTCAACTAAACAAAGAGGAAAAATATCGATTTTGGATTATTGGGGTGGACTTTTCCTTTATAATCATTGTCAAATTGTGATTTGCTCATGATACAAAACATGAAAAACAATCACCTTAAAATCCTGTGTTTGTCAACTTTCAGTCATACATGGATGCTGTGTTCAAAGACTATTAGAATTACAGTAAAATTGGCTTTAACAATCCAGGAAAATAGTACAAACACAATTCCATTTTTCCCTACTTCTACTGGTTTACAAAAGTCATCTGTGTGTCATCTACATATAGTCATGAACGTCACACAAGAGAAATAAACTCTTCATTTTTCCTTTTCTGTTTGAAAGATTTCCGATTTGGCCGTCGAGGAGTTCAATGGCTTCCCGGGAAAGAACGACTTTAAAGTGTCCCCGAAGCTCACCCAGCGCATTGCTGCCCAGCTCATCAAACCCATCATGTTTGACTACGCTGGTGGACACGTCAGTGACATCCGAGCCTCTGCTGAAGTTTCTGACACTATAGTCAACATTGTGAGAGGAATACTGGGTTTATTCCAAGGCACAGTGAAGACCACACAGAGGATCTATGAGCTTGAAGAGGTAAGCCACTGCTGACAAATGAACCACTCTCTGCACCATCAGCAGAAAAGTAATTTTATAAAAAAGCAATGTTTGATTTTGTTTGTAGATTGGCATCCATGGGAAGTGTCCGAGTAACTATGTCACTGAAGAAGACGAGAAAACAAAGGAAATGACCGTCACTCAGGTTGTGGAAATCAATAACTGCAAGGAGAAAGCAGCCATCTACAGGGGAATGGCCACCGCAGTAGTCGACCAAGACGCTAAACAGGTCTGTTTATCTCGCCGCAGATGCATCCAAGTCTACAATAAAAATGAAACGGATTGAAGACAGTGCTATTTTTGTCTGTGCCCTCCAATCCAGAGAGGGGAATCTGTCATTTCAACAGTGAGGTATGTCTACACAGTCAAACCAACAGCAGAAGGAGGTCTCATTACCAGAGCTCATGGCCTGGAGCAACAGCACTTCAGTCCCTTCAACGTGAAGGGCGGCAATTTCAAGATGCAAGCCATGTAAGACAAGGAAATATGTGCACATTACGCCCGCTCATCCACAATGCCTGTCTGCCAAACAAATCCTCCACTCTCTCCTGCAGGAATGAAATTGTGCTGCTCGGCGTGAGTGACACAGTGAGGACCTACACGTATGGGCCAATGGAAAGCAAGGGCGGCCTTGTTTTTAAGTTTGTCGTTGCAGAAACTAATATGCCCATTGTGATGCAGAACCTGGATGACCCAGTACCAAAGGTGACAAGGATATACTGCTGAAAGATACACATGGCAATCCTTCTATGGATTGATATAACTGAACGAACATCAATCAGTACCTCATCACCAAAGCTTTGTAATGAGAAATGTATTAATTTGTGCACAAATGATCTTATTCTAGGGGGAAAGCACTCATCAAGTAATATTTGTATGTTTCTATTTACAGGCTATCGAGTTGGTCAAGCATCTGGCTGAGGTTAATCGTTACCAGGTTGACAGTGCAACAACAGAGGACACTATAAAGCTGTATCAACTCCTGCGAGCGATGCCTTATGAAGGATTAGAAGTTATGTGGAAGCAGTTTGCAGGAAATGAAGAGCAAAGGTGAGTAACAATAACCTCTTCATCTGCACAGTCTGGTTTAAATAAATCACAGTGTCTATTGAATTTAAAGACCTCTTCCACATTGTCAAAATCTGCTAAATAGTTCACCATGACTTGAAATATATTTCCGACAACACTAGTTTCTCTATGCCAACATGATTTAGTCTTCTCTCTCTCTAACTCTAACTTGGATGTTTATTTCTCTGTAGAGTCGCTTCCATAACATTGTCAGATAATAATAATAATAATAATAATAATAATAATAATAATAATAATAATAACTATCTGAGCATGTCAGTGCAAAAAACAAGCACTATGAGTGATCATATATTGACGATGCACAACTTCCCCAAGGCATTACATTGCAGCCAGTGTTTCCTTTTCATGAGTGACCATGTTAACTGGTGACTTTCAGCTAAATAAATGTGGTTGCTTGTAATTACTTACATAAATGGTTGAAGTGGATAATAGACACAGATGAATATGTGTTTAAAATGGATTGCAGTAAAATTGATGGCTTTTACAAAGGACACCTAAATGTTTTGTTCATGTTTTCTGCAGCTGTCATCATTACCACGACACATTCAGCTGAGTCAATAGTTAACATGGTCACTCTTAAAACCAAAAGAGTGCAAATCTTGTCAGCCTCATTACTCCCTTGGAAACAAAAACATGGGGGAAAAGATTCCAGGTTGAGAAATATAGAAGTTATTATGTAATGCTTTGAGGATTTTAAAGACATCAAAATGAACTATGTGAAGTCACTGAGACACAGTGAATAGAAGTGTGTTCACTTATCTGGACCAAATTATTTGGGTTGCTTAAACTTGACATTGGCGAGAAGGGTTTTACTTCAGAAATGATTTTGTTCAGCATGTCTTTGTACCCAGTGGGCACACTGAAGTAATGTTTGAAAGTGAAATTCCTTCACAGATAACCTTTAACCATAAGCTTTTCATTAAAGTATTATAAGATGGTGAACAAAATAGTCCAAGGCCATGTCTTGAATCTGATACTGATCCACTCAGCTGAATAGCTAATTGAAGAGCATCCTCCCACTTAATTCAGGACGGATTTAGTCTGGCACATTACCATCGATGAATGATTTATTACATGTGAGACATGATGACAGGAGGACCACTTTCCTCACTCATTAAGATTAAGGATATAACTGATACCTTGTATTTCAAGTGCAATTAAACATGACATCTGAAATTCTCACTTTTATCTTTTCACTTTCCTCTCTTTATTGATTTGAAGAATAATTCTTAAGTATTGCCTGAAGTATCCATCTTCCCCCTTTCACTTATTAGACGTTGGTTTTTGGACATGATTGTTGAAGTCAACGATGCCAGAATCCTGAAGTTCCTGGAAACGAGGTTCGAGGCTGCAGATGTGTCTGTAACTGAGGCATTCGAAACACTTTTGCTGGCAGTAAACCATCTCCAACCTATCCCTGATCTGGTTGAAATGGCTAAAGTGAGTTAATGCTAAACATGGAGGAGTAATTTGAATATTTAAGAATTATACAATGCAATGATACTAGGTCATGTCAAAATCATAGACTGTATAAAAGAAGTGGGAGTAGTCACTGTGACGTCACCCTTTGGTTTTATACTACTGTTTTGGAGCCTCAACTTTGGCATTTTGGGTATGTCCATCTTTGTTTTTGGGAGCCAGAAGTGACCATATTTGGATGGGAGGGTGAAGCTGGGGAGCAGGATGAAAAGTTATCAGCGAACAGGCAACCAAAAATGTTCTAATTAACTGTGATGAACTGAAAATGCACTGTTTAAGGGTCAAAGATGAAAATTCACAGTTTTTCCATGGTAGCGAGTAGGCAATCACAATATAGCCACGCCCTGAAGCATACTCTGCTTTATCATCCATTTAACTGTAAGTGGGACCTTAATTTACCAAGTGAACATCATGTTGTATTATTAACACTACAAACTAGCAATATTCACCAAGTGAGAAGTAGGATACATTTTCATAGACTTCTTTTTTCATCCACTGGAGTCGCCCCCTGCTGGTGATCAGAAAGATTGCAGGTTTAAAGCACTTCTATTGGCTTCACTTTTCAGGCCCAGAGGATGCCACTTGGTTTCATTTCTATTTCTGTGTCTTTTTTCGCAGATGTTCCTGAACACAACCTTTTGTAAATCTGATGCCAATCTCTGGCATACTGTGGTGCTTTCCTATGGCTCTCTGGTGTACAAGCACTGCGCCTATTACACACCTTGTCCTGTAGCTGCTGTTCAGGTAATCAGAGGAATAAATCACAAAAAAATGTTAAATTAATTTGGTATGTGATGAAGAAAGCTGCGTAGTAACATCAATAAATGATCTGTATTTAAATGTATAATGTAGTCAGTAAGTATTTGTAACAACTGGCTGCATATCTGTTCAACATCTGTACTAGCCGCTGCTGGACATGGCCACCGAAAGTCTGAAGAATGGCAACGAGGCCGACATGGTCCTTGCTCTGAAAGCTCTGGGGAACGCCGGTCATCCAGGCAGCATTAAAACCATCATGCGCTTCCTCCCTGGAGTTGCTGCCAACCCTGTGGATCTGCCACCTCGTGTGCTGAGTGCTGCTGTGCAGTCTATGAGACTCATAGCCGCCAGAGATCCCCACAGCGTAAATATTTATATATATATATATATATATATATAACATGCCAGAATGAAGGACGGCTTTTTAGATGCTCATTTATCACAGCTTTATGCTAAGTTTTTATAGAAATCATGTTTATGGTAATTGCATGCTCTGTGCTCCATAGTAGACTTGAAAATGTAATTTTCTGATAAGGGTCAAATTCAGATTAACAATGCATTTGCACAAAACAGTGGACTATTCTGTTCCTGGAAAATGTATTTAATTTCCTTCATTGTGGCAGGTGAGAATAATTTTAACAACCATGTGAAAATGGCAAGTCTGATTCCATTGTCACATTATCTTTACATTGTGGAGGTACACAATATTCTCCCTATTTATATCTACAACATTCACAGTAATCTGCCGTTTTTAAAGTTCATCGCCTGTTCAGGAAATAATGGGGACTGCGTTGAAACAGAACAGAAAGTCGGTTGATCTTTCTGAACTCCTGATTTTTGTGGGTTTTTAGGTCCAAGACATCACCATGAGTCTGTTCATGCAGAAGAACCTTCCTACTGAGATACGCATGCTGGCCTTCATGATCCTGTTTGACACTAAGCCTTCGATGGCTCTGGTGTCCACAGTGACTGTACATCTTCAGGGGGAGAAAGACCTCAATGTTATAAGTTTTGCTTATTCCTACTTGAGAGGCTTGTCCAGATCCAGCACTCCAAACAATCACTTCCTGTGAGCATGACATACAATTATAATGAGACATGTTATAATTCATACATCATTTCAAATGTTTTCCAGCTTTAAACATTTGTGTGTTCTTTGCATTAGCTCAACCGCCTGCAACGTAGCCGTGAAAATCCTGACCCCCAAATTCGGTCGTCTCTGCTATCACTACAGCAAAGCGACGAGAATGGATTGGTTTAATGGTATGCTCAAATAACAACCCAGTCAACAGAATAAATGTTGGAATTGTACATTTCTGCAACCACAGATATAATCAAAGAACCTCTACGTTTCTGAACCTCTTTTCATTCTCTACTCATGACACACTGCCTTTTAGTCTTTAACATGTTGTTAACATTGTGAATTCAAACAAATACAACATGGTTAAGGCTCAGAAAAAGATTACAGTTAGGGTTAAAATAACGTCTTCCATATGTAACTACTGGAAGCAGTTTCAATAAAGATTGGAATTGGATTGTATATATTGGGGTTAAAGTGTGCCTAAAATACTTTATATCACCAAAAAAGAAATTTCCGTTGACTGGGCAGCAAAAACATTTTCTTAGATTTTTCTCAAACTGTTATTTGACTGTTTGCTTTTCCACCTGATACAGATGATTTCCTGATTGGAACAGCCACAGAAGTCTTCATGCTCCGAAGTGCAACAAACTTCTTTCCCACTGAAATCATGATGAAGGGGAAATTTTTTTTCATTGGTAGAATTCTGCAGCTACTTGAAGTAAAGCAACACACACCAAAAGTGTCAATGAAGATAAATGAGTATTTGATATCATAAAGAGTAATATTTTTACTCTTTTTACTCTGCAGCTTGGTGTCAATACTGAAGGACTCAAGGAGCTGTTTGGTAACGCCATCCCTGGTTTGAAAGGAGATCTAAGTTTCGATGACTTTCAGGCTGTTCTAAATGTGGTGAGACTTTAAAGATGTGGACCATTGTGTAAAAAAAAAAAGAGGGGGTTCTTTTATTGGCAGGAATTGAATGTTCATCATCTGTAACTGCATATCCTAACTAAGGTGTTGGGTAAAAGGCTGGGAACACCCTTTTGCCTCATGCCTCACAGCTTCATTCCACTATATCCAACACACTGGACTTTTGTGCTGTGCCATTTTCAGTTTCAAAACTGGGATGTCCTGCCCAATGATAAGCCTGTCCTGTCTACCTATTTACGTGCCTCTGGACAAGAGTGGTTCTTTGCTGATTTTAACAAAGAAACCATCCAGAACTTGATGAGGGTGAGAGAATAAGTGAAACAATCCAACATGTCTGAGGTAATTCATTCAACAAACAGCCTGTCACATGCAGCTCTCCTGTGATTTTACTTGCAGGATTATCTTTCTCCAGGGAAAGAGAGCCCTCTGTGGACTGTGGTTGAGAATCTGCAGAGAGGAGTGTCGTGGCATCGGACAAAGCCATTCTTAATCGTTGAGGTTCGCTACTTCCAAGCTACCATCCTGGGTCTTCCACTGGAGATCAGCAAATACTATGAAACTGTCAATGGGATCACTGTTAATGGTGAAAAGTCAAATCCCTAAGCATATGACCAGCTTACAAATACAGTTGATTAATGACTAAAACTATATATTTTATTTAGATAAACTATTATTAAATTCATTTTCTTGTTATGTAGCCAAAGCTTCAGTGAATCCACCACTGACTGATCGTCTGATCACGCAACTGCTGACTTCTGAAATTTCACTGGAGACTGATGGTTTTGTTGGGTAAAATATTTATCATTCATGCTATTTATATTTATTCTGTGGAGTTCCAACTACTGAAAGAATGTCTTTCTCTTTTAGTTTCACAAAGGACTTTTGGGTTTTCTATGGGATCAACACTGAGCTGTTCCAGTGTGGTTCTGAGTTTAAGAGCAAAACACCAATTGCTATCCCATGGAAGTTTTCTGCCAAGTTCAATCGCAGAGAAAGGAAGTTTGAACTTGACTTCCCGCCATGTAAAAAAGAGTTTTCACTCCTTTCTGTCAGGTATGTTTCAGGGGTGTTGGGAAAATGGTTTCATATAGGAAAATATTCTGAAAAAATTTCCAAATACCAAATCATGATTGCACAAAGTGGCAAGACTGTTCTATGTTTAAACCACCACATCAATACCCATGAAAGTAAATGACCATGAAACAGACTGAAAAACATGAATGGTTGGTTTGTAATGCACTGTGCTGGAGTTGGAAATAGTAATAGTATTTAATAGTAAAATAGTGCACCTTACTCATTTAAACACAATAAGACACTAAGACCTTTACACACATTGAATCAAACATACAGGAAGCAACACTTGTTCAATAAAAGGTTTGAATAGATTTGCAAGCAGAGGACCAGCTACCTAGATCCTATTGACCTAGAGTAGTAGTGGTGTCCGGCAGTCTGAGGTGAGTTGTTGTATAACATGTTTTTTTATGGGTTTCCTTTTAGCAAAATGCTCAAAGAATTGGAGGTCAGGTAAACAGTTACTTAGTGTATATTTCTTAGGCTTTTACTGTAAATTTGTGAAGGTTGAAAAGATGGATAAAGTTTGCAGCCTTGGTTCAGATCATGGAGCCTCGGTGTCACTGTTTTATAAGTATAGGCTCAATTCATAACCCTCAGCTACACTATAGTGTAAGTCTTGAAAGCCCATTCGACATAAAGTGCTTGTTGATTCCTTTTTGTTGTATTTTGAAAGCTCAGAATAGCCAACCATGCTCTGAAAAAAAATTGTATATATATATATATATATATATATATATATATGTGTGGATTGCACAGCCCTCTAAGTGTGTATATATATGTATATGTATATATATATATATATATGTGTGTGTGTGTGTGTGTGTGTGAATATAATATAATATTGTCAATTATTCACACATTAAAAATACCCCTGGTGTGTTAAGGCCTTAAGAATCAAAATCAAATCCACCTTATGTGTAAAGACGTTATGTCACATGCTTTAAGTTTTATACATTGTATCCACAATGCAGCCAAAGCGTCTAAGAGACACATTATCTAAGAGATCTTATTTTCCTTTCTAATGAACAGCTCCAACGTGTACGCAGTCTCCAGGAACATTGAAGAGCCAACTATGGCTAAAATTACCCCGATAATGCCCAACGCTATTGATTCTCCACAGCCCACAGCTGTGAAGTCAGAGTCAGATCAGGTACGTTTAACACCTTTAGGAGATTACTGTCAGAGTTTAACTAATTAAGACTTACAGAACATAAAGCAGATGTTTCTTTTCATCCAGCAGATCCTGACATCAAACACCTGGCATCCAAACGCCAAAGTGTGTGCTGAGAGTAATATTTATGGAGCAGGTCTATGCGTGAAGTCTGAATTAAGGAGAGAGTATTATCACGAGGAATACCCCCTGTACTACTTCCTGGGATACACCCACATGGAGATCAAAGTAGTCCCAGGTACAGTGCAACACATTACACCATAGAGGACTGTGCAATCCAAAACAAAGTCACAAAATTACATATGGCCACAAGAACGAAACAAATATTTAGCAGTTCAGGCACATAACTAAAGCCACACTGTTAAGAACAAGTTTCACTACAGGGTTGCTCCTGTGAGTGATGATCGATGTGTTTACTTTCAAAGACACGATCTGAGAGCAGACACCTGTGAGATATCTAGCAAGTTGAATATCTGGACCTGTGTGCAAGTCCAAATCCAGTAGTGTGAAAATAGTTTTGATCTGCAATGACAGCAGTGACGACCTGAAGCCAATGAGAGCGCAAGATATGGGGTGAGGGAAATATCAGGGGAAGGAGTCATTACATCCTGCAAAAGCTTTGCAAAATCATTTATTTACCTCCAACTCTCCCTGCAGAACAGACAATCTGTCCTGCCGGCATTTCCCCAACCTTTCTGTCCTCTATATAGCTTTCTTTTTTGTTTTTGACTGCAAATCAGAACATTAACCTCTTAGAATATCAGCTTCTTGTGGACGTCCAACTTTTATATGTTTTGTATCACTTCTAGCATGCTGGGATTTTTGATGAAACTTTGTTTGGACAGACTTGTCGAGGATGAAATGTCTTGTGATGTGTGACCACCTGTTGCAGTTTACTTGTATGAAAACTACAACAACCTCAAGATAACCCATTATTAGACAAAAAAGTTTTGTAATCTGATCAGAACAGCAATCTTATGATGTTGACAGTTGTAAAGTGCGTACGTCCCATTAACTTACATGAGACAAAAGTGTTTTCTGTTGCACCATAACGACACCAAAGAGTGATGACACAATTAACTGACACACACTAAACTACACTTAAACATGACACACTGCAAAAAAGGTGTGTCTAAAAACAAGATAAAACACTGAATCTGAGAGAAATTATCTTGCTGCATGGACACATAATTTCACTTTAGAATTTAACAACAAATCTAGAAATAAGCATGTTGTACGCTTAAAATAAGAAATTAACTCTTAAAACAAGGTAAATTATGTAACACTTCTAAATTATTAAAGTTTTAAATTCTAAAGTTTTTTTTTATCTTGGTAAGAAACAAATCATTTGCAGTGCACTCTGCTTGGGTCAGTTCATCCCTGCTTGTAACTTTAATTTATCTTGTTTAAGAGTTAATTTCTTATTTTAAGTGTACAACATGCTTATTTCTAGATTTAACAATCTTAATTTAAGAAATCTTGTCAAGTGAAATAATCTGTCCATGCAGCAAGATCATTTCCCTCAGATTTAGTTTTTCTGAGTCTGTCCACCTCTGTTACGGAACCTTGACAGTTGGTGGCAGTTAATTCTGTTGATTGCTGTGCTCTGATTGCCTTTGATGCTTCGATGTGATTACAGTTACAGATACACGCACACACACACATGCGCGTAGGCGTGCACAGTCCTCAGGATACACATATGAGGGGCATTTTATGCCAGCACACTATACTAAAACGCGTGTACAGCGCCTATGCGATGACATCAAACGTCTAACGTGCGCGTGTAAATTCCATTCACTTTCAATGGACAGACAGGCGTCACGCAGGCGTCACGCAGACGCTGTACACACGTTGTTGCGCATACGCCTACGTGACGGCTGCGTGACGGGTGAACTACGCCTCAAATACGTGACATGAAGACCCGCGTGACTGTTAAGTACAATTCTACATAGGCGTACAGACACGCGTATTGCGAGTACACCAGATAACATGGGTGACGGGTGAAAAGTGCCACGAGCGAACGTAGTGGACGCCTGTGTGTGTGTAACGCGTGTACGCCTATAACAGTTCAGCTGTTACACAGAGTCTCAGCTTCATATGGTATTGTTTATAAGAAAGCACAACTTATAGATGAAGAGAAAGACTATCTCGTACGTACCAGATAAACTTAACGTTTTTCCGGCCAAAACCGGAGGCTTAATTAGCCTGTTTTAGGAGTGAAAGTCAGCAAAATGCAGCTTAAACAAAATGTTTTACCTCATTAGTTAACTACGAATGTCTGTAAAACATAATGGGACTGCGCATAAGTGCCGAATTGGGTTAAACAGTGTAGATATAAGGTCCGATGGAATCATATTGTGAACGGACTGCTGTCCACATGGCTACTGAATATTCATTAGATAGGTCCGCATGGCTACTTAATATTCAGGGGTGACAGCGATTACGGCTTCTGCAGGCAGGTAAACCTACCTAATAACAGCTGGTGCGTAATGAACTGTATGTCCGCGCGCGAAGCTGGGAACTGGCTGTGAGCGTTGCACTTTACTATAACTATTTTTAAGTAGCTGAAATTATTTTAATTATCCCTTTCACCCTTGCTATCATTAAATATCAATTCGATATCATTCAAACCTAGAGAGAGAGAGAGAGAGAGAGAGAGAGAGAGAGAGAGAGAGAGAGAGAGAGAGATTTCGTTAACAAGAAAATAAAAACGGGCCTGAAAATAATAGAAATATCCTGACAGCTCTGTGGGGGCTTGGAGTTCATCTATAAGTTCTGCTTTCTTATAAACAATACCATATGAAGCTGAGACTCTGTGTAACAGCTGAACTGTTATAGGCGTACACGCGTTACACACACACACACACACACACACAGGCGTCCACTACGTTCGCTAGTGGCACTTTTCACCCGTCACCCATGTCATCTGGTGTACTCGCAATACCCGTGTCTGTAAGCACGCCTATTAATCAGACTTTATGCTGGCACAGGCGACGCATTCTAGGCGTTTAAGTATAGTGTGCTGGCATAAAATACCCCTGATAATACACATGCTTCAAAAACACACACGCACACACACACACACACAGACACACACACAGACACACACACACACACACACACACACACACACACAGGTAACTTTATGCGATTTTTGTTACACACACAACTGTGCGCCGAAGCACGCACACTCCTCCAGATACACATGTTTCTCTCTCTCTCTCACTCACACACACACACACACACACACACACACACACATTTTGAGGTTAAAGGGCATAGGTTGCTGTATAAATAAATACTTGAAAAGGAATGCTTGTTGTAGGTGTGCTCCTTGTACATAATATAGTATCATAACATTACTAGTACTAATTGTTTGAAATCTCTGAAGAATCTCATCACAGTGTACACACACTGGCAGTTTATCATATAATAGGGTCTATCTGTTTCTATCTTAACTCTTTGCTAACGAAGCCTGTGCACTCTTATTAGCCCAGGCAATCAAAGCTGTTGACAAAATCCACTTTGAGGTTAATGGCGGCCCAAGCAGACCTCCAGTGAGCACACGCCAACTGCTTGAGACTCTGAGGAGACTTTCCAAGGTATTTGGCTACTCTTGTAATGTTATTATCTGTGCAGCTGTTCTGGTGTTTTATCATTTCAAATTTTCCTGTTGCTTAATTGTGTTTACAGGAAGCCATCCAGCGTCTGTCCTCTGATTCAGGCTCGAGTGAGAGAGAATCAAGCCGTCAGGACCACGTAACAGAAGTATGTAAAACAAAGACTGTTTCACTGAAAAAAAACCAATGATTCATGATCAACAACAAAAAAAGAAGCTATTTACATGCATAAATACACACCTAAAAGGTGGTGATCATCCAAAATATACAGTATTTCTTGAGTTATATTGGACAAGATGTACACAAACCCATTTACAGCCTGTTGGACTGCTTTCTATCTCATCCGACAGGGCTGGGACTCAACACCTGAAGCTGTATTCAGTATCAAAGCCCTCGCCATGAGTGGCAACCAGAAGCCCGAGGGTTATGATGCTGCCTTCTACTACACGCCCGAGGCAAACATTCAGAACGCCCAGATGATCATGTCCCAGGTTGGAGAAGACACCAACTGGAAGATGTGCATGGACGCCACTGTGAATGCTCATGTCGAGGCAAAGGTAGATATAAAATACACAGGATTCTTGTTTTTTGCTTTCTGTTGAGTGCATACATTTTTATACATTTTAAAGAATAATATTGTTAGGTTTTACTATTATCACTTAAGCCAGTGATTATAGCATTATTAACATAGAAATGTCATTGTTGGCAGGTATGAATACTTTAAAAACACAACTTTTAAATTATTTCTAGTCAACTTTGGCAGCCTTTTAAGCAACCGTAGTGTCAGCAGCTGATGAAGCAGTTGTGTGTGTTGAAGTAGTTGCACCAGCTATAAGCTGTTATATTTTATGAATTATGTTTATTATTTAGGTTTTTTGTTTATTTAGTTTAGCTGCAGCCAGGTTGCTTCAAAATTTGCCACTCTGACTTTGAAGGCAAACTGTCTATCTGGATTGTGACTGTGTATAGAAATTAGTATATTTAGCCTGGTAAATGTGTTAAAATACACCATATGTTAAATTTCCTACATTCCAAATCTCACTTATGGTAAGTTAAAGGTTAGGGTTAGGGTTAATTATATATTGCACAGCGAGGCTGAAGCCTTGTGTGTGTAAAGTCTCCCTTCATGATTGATCTCCTGTGTTTGGCCTAGACACACATTAGATGGGGAGCTGAATGTCAGTCCTATGAAATATCAATGAGATCTGCAACTGGTCATCTGCCTGGCTCTAAACCAACACTCAAGGCCAAAGTAAGCTGGACCAAGATCCCAGAGAACATGGCGCAGACGGGCACAAGGTGAGAGTCAGTAGAATAAAGGTCACATTTGTATCAAGGAAGAAAAAAATGGAAGAAGTGGAAGAGAGAGAGGTGAGCAAAAGAAGAAGAAGAAACTGAAAAAAAGATGACTTTCTGTGTTTACAGTCATGACACATAGTGCCATGTGTTGTTAAAGGAGACTTTTTCACCTCTCCTAGAATTGAAAGCTACATCCCAGGCATGGCTCTCCTCCTCGGCTTCTACCAGCTGCATGAGAGAAATGCCAAGCAGGAGGTTTCTGCGTCTGTTGTTGCCGCCTCAGCAGACAGCGTCGATGTGAAGATTAAATTCCCAGAGGTATTGGAGAAAACATTCGCCGCCTACATTTTTATGCAAAGCTTGTATCGACTGCTGTATTTACATGGATGTGTCATTTCTTCTGTCTTGTCATTAGTATACAGTCTACCGGCAGGCCATTCCAGTCCCACTGTCTCCTGCCAGTTTTCTGGAGTTTCAACACGACATCAGAAACACAACAATAGACAGCTTTGGAAGTGCATAAAAACATGTAAGCTACATAAAACCAGTTTGATTAAGCTTAATTGGATGTCCGTACACATTTTCTGTGTCTTTTTGAATATTGTGGTATCTTGTGTGTGGGGTGGTGGAATGTTTTGACAGATTTCTATGCAAAGCAGATGTGTAAAAGCAAGCTGTGCTGGTTTTTTTTTGTTGCTTGCTTTTTAAAATATGTTTTGTGCTGCAGAAAGACAACAAAGCCCAGATGGGAGCCAGATGCCTCTTTTCACAGTGATAACGCTGCAACCAAAATCTCACCACCGTGATGAAAGTGAGGATCATAAAAGATGCATCAGTAATCCGTCAGATGTCACCAGTTTGGAAATAACCTGTAAAGGCTCTGATTTATTCATCATAAAGCATGTTAATATTTGAACACCCTCTTTTGATTAAATATTGTGTAAATTCATGCTTATGTCCCAAAACACTGTATCTCCCTAATACTGGATTCACTAAAAACTTGTTTCAGCAACTTTTGTTTTTTTGCTCCAATTCTGTCACCATAAATCCTTTGTTCGTGTGTTGAATGTGAGTATCCCATGATTACATGGGAGCAATGCAATGAAGAGCAGCTATAACAACATTTAATAAAACATTTTCTGCTTCTTAATGCACCAAGAAAGATTAAAACCCATCTGGACTGCAGTTACAGTATACTCATAATATTTAATTAAGCACTAAATGTTTGATATATTCAAATTCTAACTTTTTATTTTATTTATTTAAAAAATTGAGGGAGAAACCTTATTTTCAGTGAGGTAGTACATACAATAAATGCAAACCAATGACAGCTGTGAGTGTTAAAATCAATTAGATTTACAATTAAACCTTGGAATTGTCTCACAACTTAAAGTCACGCTGAAGCATATTTCAAGTATAACTCTTTACTCATGAGGGTGAGCAGGTAAAATGGCTCTTATCTTTGCAAGAAAGCTGGGCTGAGAAAAAGGCTTTTTTAAAATAGCTCCATAAATAAATAAGAAAAAGGCTGATCCCTCCTCACTGAAAAGCTATAGAGCAGGGGTCAGCAACCTTAGGCCACGATTGGCACGTGGTGGCTTAACTAATGCACACGAGCAAAAACTGAGTTTTTTGAAAATGTTGAAGTGCCCTCTTATCTGCATGCCAAATAACCTTTTGGATAAGGATGGCAGCATTCTTGTATCATGCTCATAGTTCTGTTTGTGACATTTGCTGCTATTGCAACATTTTGTAAATGAAGGAATGTCATTTAAAGCAGTACGCTAAAATGGGAACTGTGCATTTAATTTGCAACCCAGCGGGTTAAAATGGAACAACTATTTGTTAAGTTTATTCCTGATAAATAAGATTGCTGGAAGGTTGGTAGGCTTAATAATTCAAACTCTGATATGATGTTTTCATTACCTTTAAGTACCTTCAAAAGTACCAGATGGACTCATTAACTATTACTGGTCAAAATGAGCTTTACACGCCTTAAAATCAAGAAGCCCTCTTGACCTCCTGTAAAGTTTTGGTGACCCCTCATGGGGGTTGGGACCCCCAGGTTGGGAACCAGTGGCCTATATGGAAGGAATAAATAGGCTAAATGGAAAGGACAGATCCTTTGGAGATTTAAATTTTGATCTAGTGCCATAATTTAACTTAGTGTTAACCAATGTTGATCTTTCACACTGATTAACAAGAAAATGGAAAAATGGCATGCAAAATCAAAAGGGTTTGGTTTTACACTGCTGAGGTGTAATCTGAGCTTGTTAATATGTATCACACAATATTGTTAAGTCGGTCAATGATCAGGCTGTTTAAATAAACGGTTTCTAGTTATTCCCACACAACAAATGATCCCGGCACTTTCAACCGTGTGACTGGTGTTCATGTCCTGTTGTTAGAAGATATTTCCAGAAGTGTTTTCTAACCCTAATCCTGGTTTTGGTGCCTACACCTAAACATTTTACAGTATTAACAATGTGTATAAAACAGTGATTGTGGTTGTCACATGCTTGCAACGTGCTGAAAACAGCAATCGTCTCGTCTCAGATGTCACATGGACCTGTTCATGAGAATACATTGCAATGATCAGCTGTACTGATGAAATCCCTGGAAATCCAGACAAAGTCATAAAATATCTTGCTTTAAAGTAAGAACTCATCTGATGTCTGATGCTAACACTGCAGCACTCTGCTAAAAAAAAAAAAAAAGACAAAAAGGAATTTGCACGACATTATATTTACTAATTCTAATTTTTCTTGTATAACCCCAACTCCATAGAAGCTAGGACACTGTGTAAAACATTAATACAAACAGAATGCATGAAATTCAGAATTCAGAGTTTATATTAACAGAGCAAAAGTATATCTTTTTGAACATAAAATATACAGTTCTCATTAACTGAATATGTATCACAAAGATTAGCAAATTGTTGCATCCTGATTTATTTAACATGTAAGAGACGAGTGGAAACTGCACAAAACACAATCTACTCTACCAGTCTTATTTTAAATAATATCTTATTTGATTGTCAAAATATTGAATGTTGTGGAGTGAGTTTAGAATGACCTTTTTGGAGGGTTTCCACTGAAAAAGAGACGAATGTTTACAAGGTCTGTGCGACCTGCTCTGTTTGTTTGGTCAACTCACCCAACAGGACTGTTTGCAGATATCAGTACACAATGTCACCATGCATGCCCTTAAAGTTCACTGCATCCGACACACAAAGCTCTCTGTGCCCTTTGCTAAAAACATGTCAGGTGCTTTTTGGACAACATTATTTAATATTCAGACATCTGAAAGTTGAGGTATTACTTTGTAAACAGATGAAAGATTTGATAAACACTAATTGGCGGTCCTGAACTGGCCTCGGCCCAAATTTGACTTTGAGTCGGAACAAATGGGATGTGTCACTAGCCAAAGATAATGATTGCATCCTAACCAAAGACTGGTTGTCCTAACTACTCCTGGCTCTGCTTCCCCTGCCTACGCTGATTTAGCCAGATGGTGTTGAATCGCAGAGAAAAGACATCGCCATCAAAGGCTGAACAGGATGAGCACAATTATAATGGCACCATTATGTTCCATTTACATCTCTAATATCCTGCGGGCTTTCAAGTGCCGGTTGACAGGCTGATTGCGAATCTGTCGTGCCTACGTCAAGATTCACATCAACCTCCTGTCATCTGGAAGATCGGGACACTCTGACCTTGTGTTGACAGGTGAAATCAGCTGGTTAGAAAGCATTAGTGAATGATTGATCAGGTATTTTGGAGGAGGAGGAATAGGCCATCCCCTCCTTTTTACTGCTGCTCTCTGTGATTGTGACTTGCCTCATTAGGCAGACTATACCAGCCCTGCTAAAAGCCATCTGAGGGTAGCTGATAATAAAACCATGGCTACAGACATTTTTGTCCAATTGGAGCTATTACTCTATGTTGGAGGCACAAAAAGTCAATGCAGCTGAAGAGTTTTATTATAGAACCCACCAGTTCAACAAGTGACACTTCCTTATAGAGGATGAAACAGTGTTCGGTGTTCATTAAGAAGAACTAACATCACCCTATAATGTTTGTGAAAAGATGAAACTATATGCTCTGAAGAAAAGTCCAGTTTTTTTGGCACTGACAACAAATGGGCACAGCCCTGTTGTATGCATACGTGTGTGTGTGTGTGTGTGTGTGTGTGTGTGTGCGCGCGCGTGTGTGTGTGTGTGTGTGTGTGTGTGTGTGTGCTGGAGTGTGAGCACTAGAGGACAGTGTTTACCAGACATTAAAATATGCCTGGCACGGTGCTAAAAAGCCTGGCACCGGTATTTGTTCAGTTCACAGATAGGGCTATGCAGTGGATGTTGATATTTCCAGGATAAATAAACATATGTCTTGGCATGGTCCTGTGGCTTGCAAAGAGAGGACAAATCTTATTTTGACATAAAACCAGAAAATAAAATAGTTACTGTTAATATTCTTTGCATGCTTATGAAAGCAGATGTACAAGATAGAAACTAATAGGTATCAAACATCCCCACATTATTCTCAAATTAAGACAATTCTTAAGGCAATTAGGCAAGTTTAAATGTGCATTTATACTTATTAAATGTGTGCTACTTTGCTTAAATTTCCAGAACAGAAATCTAAACATTGAATAAAGTCAGGTTTTAAATTTTTTGGTTTCATTTTGTTGATATATTAGAGTCAAAGGTTTTTACGGAGGTAATTTAGGACATCTCTTTTTATCACTCCATATATCAGAAAATACTGACAACAGCCATAAAAGAATAAAAAAATCACCATGTTTGGAGGAATAAAATGTTCTACAAATCATGCTCTGAATGATTTATGAACAAACCACACAGTAAAAACCTTAAGAATAAAGATAGAATAAAACAGGAAAGTCTGGTGTAGGCTACTGAAATGGAAACTTCTGAGTATCAGAAAATATAATTATAAATAAAGATACGTATTGTAAAATTCCATACATTTTAAAAGACACTGTAGGTGAAAAAAATAACTCTTAGATATCACCATGAAACTTATAAAGACAATTATTTTTGTATTATAGGTTTAGATATGCAAATTAGGCATTATAAAATGCTACTGCAGGAGGAATCAACAGATGCAATAGTGCATTGTTGTGTAGTAAAATAAAAAATAAATGTGCATTTTGGATGTTTTATTTCCACTGATCTGAAAAAAGACATTATGAAAGCACAAAATCTAAAATTGACCAGTGCATGAAAAAATTATGCTTTTGCCTGCAGTGTCTCGCCTTATTAAGTTGGTTTTTTTTTTTTTTGTAGTAATAAAGAGAAGCTTGTGGTTTATGTTCCAGGGAGTTGAAAGGGCAGTGTCATATCTGCTGTATCTCAGCTGACACAGATTTGTTAATAGCAAGGTGTGCTGGTTTGCTGTCAGGTGAAGAAGAGCATTAGCGAATGATCAATCGGGTAATTCGGGAGAGCCATAAACCGGATTGCTTTTTCAGCCGCACATATGATCCGACATAAACTGCCTCCCCTTCTAATTTAAGGTAGACTGAAACGAGGCTTGTATGCTGACATTATTACTGACATTACCAAGTGGGCACACCTAGTCACGGACACTTCATTACACCTCCAGAGGGCTCAAAATCTGACATCACGCCTGCTGGTCCACTCTCACTGAGCTCACATCATTTCACCATCACTCTCACTAAAGGAGCTTGTTGCCATGTTCCCCGATGTTATTAAGCAATCTTGTTGCCCAGCACTTAAAGTAGTTGTGTCGTGTTGTCTGGGAAAGGAAAATTTATTTTGAGACTTCACTCTTGAGAAGCTTAGTACAACACAGCCTCTCATTTTTTAACATTACTGTCATCTTAAGAGTACGTTTATGAAGGGGATCATGACATATTTTAGACTGTCTTGTCAATATTATAATTATATGTCATCACCATGCTGTGTTGTTGTAATTATTTCAAATAGCAGCAGTGGTTTCAGCCTCTTTGAGGCTTTTGTACGAACAGAACTGAGGTCAGATGGCTGGAGTGAGATTTGGATGCCACAGGCTGTAAGAGCTGCTGTCTGAAAGAAACAGAGTTTGTATTGAGCAACGCAGACACTCATCGTTTCAGGAGCTGCGAGCTAATAAAGGGAGTTTTAACAGCCTGAAGGCTACAGAAACATAATTCCACAATAAGTGGAATATGTAATAATGATGCTCAGTTCAACATGTCACAGCAGTCAAGCATTTATAAATCTATGTTGTTGTTTTTAGCTCTTTGTGCTTCATATTTTGGAGCTCCAGCCCAAATGCCTTCTCAAAAGCCAAGAATATTTTAGGTTTTTTAAATACCTCCAACTTTGTGTAAATTCCCTTCAGCCTCTCCTGACTGGACTTGAAAATCGACAAAGTAAAAGTTATATTTCTGGCCATCTATAGGTCTGCTCTAACATTGTCACAAGAGGTTGTAATATAATACTATACTTTCCCAACTAATATTACTAAATAAAGCAATATTTACTAACTATAATTAAATATCTTCTTAAAACTCAATTTGATCATTTTGCCCTTTCTTGACCTTCTTCTTCTTTTAAATTGCTTTTATTTAATTGTTTTAAATTGTCTTTTGTTTTATTGTCAAGCACCTTGTAACCTTGTTTCGAAAGGTGCTATACAAATAAAAGTTATTATTAAGATTCCCTTATTAGTCCCAAAATAGGGAAATCTAACATCTAAGCCATTCTTTTGACAAACCAGTGAACACACTGTCAAGGTTCTTAATTCAGGCTACATTCATTTGGTAATGTGGGGAACCTTGATTTGCAAGTAGAGCTACATTAAAATGTAGCAGGTTTCTCAGCTAAACATTCATTCTGTGAACGCTACTCCAGCATGGTACAAGGTTTAAGGATTAGTCATGCTGTTTATACCAAATCCCTACCCTATGTTCCCTGTGTAACTTAAAAATAGTAACATCAGACAACTTTTGCCTCTTTTTAGGTGGAACGAGAGAAAATTTGCCATCCTCAACTGTTGTTGGGTTTATGTTTCAGAATGATGAAGACATTGGAGAATAATTAGATCGAAACTAAGATAAAGGCTCTACAGGCAGAAAAAAAATCCTTGGCAACTACTATGTTTTTCTGAAATGACAGGTTTTTAGGCATTCTATTATCTTAAATATATTATGCATATAGCCAACCTGAATGGGAAGAAAAAAATCTCCACAGCATGTCCCTGGACTCCCCCTCGAGCCGTGAATTTTTAACTGTCCCTGAGAAATATGTGATGCTGCGCTAGAAAATTCTACAAAAATTAAAACCTTACTCATATATTTGACTTGACCAAAAAAAATCTAATTGCTTATTGAAAAATCTACTAATTGTGTTAATTTGTATTTATGTAAATAATGTGCAAGGAATTAAGACTTCACTGTGAAGTTTTGTACCAAGTTTAGCAAAGAGTTGTTCCGATGGAGCCGTACAGAGCCTTTGTGTTGCCTGTTAATTAAGCTCAGTGGTTTATTGTTAAGTAAAAAAAACTGTTCCTCAGTGCCTGTGTGAAATTAGTGGGTTTTTTTGTGGTTTGCCCCCAGCTGTCAGAGTTGCAACAACTGCAGTGTTTTTGAAGTAAGAATGTTTTTTAATTGCATCCTGGAACAGACTCCAGCCTCGTGCCACATTAAACAGGTCAGGCACGGTGGGTATAGATTAACGGATGAGTGGTTTATATACTGACATGCACTGTGATTCTACACGTTGAGACTGCAATATAACTCCTGCATTTCAAACCATGTTGTGGCGGATCCATCAGATAATACACTGACTTTGGTTACCAAAAAGTAATTATAAATGTTTGATGCTTCCAGAATTCCACGAGATCTGTTTTTCTGGAGGCTGAGAATCTTATTTGGGGTTTTTCTTTTGTAATTCTTTCATTATTATAGAGCCTACAGAACTTAATTAGTCAGAGAGGGGGAGGGTTTGGATTGCAGTGAAGACACAGTTGAGTTCGAGAAGAAAAGTCATTTTTCAGTCAACATAAGGTGCTTACATTGAGAAAGATCTATTGTTTTAAGTAGAGGGTTAAACGGACCACAACAGGAACTACAGCTGATAGTTTAGTTGATTTAAGATGCGCAAATATTTTAGTTTTTTCAGCAAATGAAGGCAGTGATGAAGATTGAACAGCTTAATTTTTCATTTATGGTGCATATTTAAACCAGCTTCAAGGGTTCTGAATCAAACTCAATTTAATACTGATGCCTCTATAACCAAATGAAACCATCTGCAAGAAGATATGCTATTTCTATGTGGTTATTCTGAATGGCTATCCCATGGTCTGATTCCCCTGTGGAATCAGTGTGGCAGTAAGTAGTATGTTAGCCAGTTTAAAGGGAGCAGGAGGAGATTTTCTAGAGAGAATTTTATATTTTACGTTATATTCTGTGGTTACGGAAGAGGAAAAAAGAAGAAAATTCACCATATCATATCACAGTTATTATTGTCCTAAATAGATACATTATTTCATCACTATGAATTCTGTGAATGCTGTTAAAAAATGAATAGTTAAAAATAAATTGCGTCTTTCTTTCTCTTACTTTGGAAGAGCTAGCCAGATCAAGATCTTTTAGACGTGGTGGTGATGCTCATGGAAACACAAAACCACAAAAAATGAAAGTTCCTTATAGTTATACATCCTTATCATAGACTGTATATAAATAATGGACGTAGTCACCATGACATAGGTAGCCACGCCCCAAATCATATGATTCTTTATCTTCTATTTTCTTCTAAATTATTAGAACTATTAAGTTCAAATTGTCTTGAAGAAGATTTTTTAGAGACTATAGTGTTGTCCTAAAAAAATTCTGAGGTAATAAATTAAGTAAGAAGTTTTCTCATTTTGCACTGAAATGAATGGACATAATGTTAGCGCCCCCTGCTGGAATTTTTGGTAGAATGCAGCTTAAAGCACTTCCTGGTTTACCTCCATGCTCAGACACGGAGATTCCCGCCTGATCCTTATATAGTTAAGTAAAAATAAAGCTTTATGTTAGATAGTTTTTGAAGTGATTTGTAGTATGATGGCTTTTGAGAACCTAACTGCAATATAACATCTTGTAGTGATGCTATTGGGGCGTACAGATTGCATAATATATTGACAGCACATAAGTCATCTTATTAAATGAGAAATCCAAGAAAAAGACATGTTTTATGACTGTTTGTGTTTCAACCTGTGTAGTATACCAATATATTCTGTTTGCCTTATTGTGCCTTATTGTATAATGTCTCCTCAATCCTATTTCTGAGCACCAAATACTAAGGCAGGTTTACTGAGGCAGCTTTTACTGCTGTAATATTTTTGGGATTATTCTTAGCTATCCAAAAAGTACATCACAAATCCATAAACCCTGCCAGTGGCCTGTCGTTGCACTGAGGCTCCTTGAAACCAACCTAAACCCCCAACAATAATGGTGTATAAAGGGTGCGCTCCCTAAGGGGTGAGGTCGGCAGATCAATTTACACACACACACACACACACACACACACACACACAACCTTTGCCAAAATGTTGACCTCAGAGCACATGATGAGAAAACTGCTTATTTAAAGCATCAATGAATGTTTTTGTCTTAACAGATCACATGGTTACTACTAAAGGACACAATGATGATCACACAACTCTGCTATTCCCTTCGTTTTGCAGAGCTTTTTTTTGTTAAATGTGGTCTCTTGACAGATAAACCCATGAGCTTAAATAGATCCAACTAAAAATCTAATAGAATCAAAGTCCTAATTATCCATCCTGCATCTTCACTGTTTTGGGTCACTCTCACTGGTTTCAAAAACCTTGTTTACAACAAAAAGATATCTAAAAACCCCTCTGTAGACCTGTTCATTACCAAACAGCAGACTCTGGTGACAAAGTTAGTGACTACCTGATGAACACAGACGAGAATCAGCAGCTACAGAGACATATTTTGTTTGGATTTGGAAGAGACCAAATCAGGGCTAAAAGCAGATTGAATGTTGGACTTACATCAGCCATACATTAAGTGGACATGAACGTGATTCTAGATGAATGCTATGGTTGTTCCATGTCTGAGAAAAGACAAAATAGACAAATGTTAGCGAATAAGTTCACCATATCAACTGAAAATAGACTAGGTTAGGTTTAGGTAATAGGTTTAATTGATGCATAGTGACGATTTCCTAAAAGACTGGTTAATGTTGTGAAATGGAACTACTTTGTTGGGTTTAGGAAGTGACGTCATTTCTAACATGGTCTCACAGAAATCCGTGAAATAGCCACAGATTTGCTTAACTCAAAATCCGTGGAATAGCCACGGAATCACTCAAATTTCCGTGAAACTGACATGGATTTCGCTACAATGCAAGTTAATGCCAGTCATATCCCGTGGCTATTCCAACATACAAAGTAATTATGAACATTCACTGAATGAATATTTAGAAAATAAAACATATATTTCTCGCTAGAAATGTGATCAAAATCCATTTTTATGTAGAAACTAAGTCAAAATATTGATTTTTTTCACTAAAATTGAGAGAACTGTCCACCATGTTTTTTGTTCTGACCGCCGGGACCTTAAAAGTCACGTGACTTGGAACAAACCAATAGGAAAAAATATCCACGTCATTAACTTGCATTGTAGCGAAATTCGTGTCAGTTTCACGGAAATTTGAGTGATTCCGTGGCTATTCCATGGATTTTGAGTTAAGCGAATCCGTGGCTATTTCATGGATTCCTGTGAGACCAGGTTCGTCATTGCATAATGTGACGTGACATAATATAACTCAACTTTTTGTTGTATAAGGGACACAAACATCGGTCTCCTGGGTATAAGTCCTGTGTTTGTTTGACCCTTACATCTCCAGAACCTCTGAGTACTTTGTCACTCTTTATACTGCGTCACTTCCTCCTTTGCTCGCTTTATAAGTACTACTGCCACTTGAGGTCGCAGTCTAAAAAGTAAATATGGGTGATAATAAGCTGCTCACAGAGAGGACATGTATGGCTGATTCTGAAGTGAAGAAAGTCTGATGCATCCAGTTTTGTTTGTTGTAGCTGGTCAGTCAATAGTTTTGATATTCTGTTGGGTTTTTTTCACTCTCTCAGAAAACCCTCTGAGCTCAGATCTTGCATTGACTGCAGACTCAAGAAGTAGCGGTCATGGACAAACCTACAAGGACATGCTAAAATGACTGACTATAGCATCCCTAAAGCATTTCATTTTCGTTTTAATTTGGGGTTTTTTGCCTTTCTTGCATTGATAAATTTGAGATACAGACAGGAAACATTGATGGTGTCTTTCTCTAATGCATTTTAATCCAAATTATCCAATACATAATAATGTTTACACACATCTTTCATGCTTTAGGTAACATTTTCGGATATCCATTCATTTTTATTGTCTTTCTCCGTACTTAAAATGGATTGAAGGCTGTCCCTACCCCTCTAAATTTTTAAGAGGTTTTCCCAAATCTGCCTGCCTTGTTTATGGCGCCTTGCTGCGTGACATGTATTCATGGGAGAAACAGGAGCAATTCTCTTCACATTCAGCGCTGATAGGATAAACATTAACTTGGTAGGCAATACATAATCTTTGATCATCCAACAGCGTAATTCTGTCTAATAGCACAGCAGGCAAAACACATCAAAGCTTTAAATATCCATTACTCTCCCTGGCATCAGCATTGTCTGTTTTAACTGATCAGACATAATTACCATTTTTACACATGAACACAATGTAACTTGTAGATGTCATTCAGTCCCTCTCAGCAACCTTTTTAACTGAGAACAACCACAGTGAAGCAGCCAGGAGGGGGCACTGTTGATCTTACCAGTGACGTAAGGAGCCTTTACTTGTGGAGCCTTCCTTTCTATTTATACTTCTTGTGAAAATTTTATGTCTTCCTGTACAGATCAGTGCTATTCTCCTGTTCCTCCCATTTGACCCAGAAATGCAGATACACACAACAAAACGGGTGTCATGTCAAAGAATGATGCAAATTTGAAGTCATACTTAACGGTGCACAGCATATGGATGCAATTTCAAATCTTATAGAAACATCCCTCGCATCCAAGCGTCTATCTTCAGTCTATGAAGCATCTGTTTTAACTGACAAAGTTGCGTATCAGAGCGCTGTCAACACTCTTGCATAACAATTTTATTTCATAAACTTCACATAAAGGATAAAGAAAGCAATGTGAGACTCTTCTCTGCTGCCAAAGCAGGCAACTCGTCTCCCTCCTCCTCTGAAACGCTGTGATGCTGCCAAGAGATCTTTGATAATTGAGCAACAGAAATCGCACTGTGAAAGAGCAGTGGTGAGGCAAGTATTCAGCAGCCAAGAATACACTAATTCTTCATGTGCCGCCGTCCTATAGGTTCTGTATTTATCATGAAAGAAGGCCACCGATCCTCCATGCCTGTGAAGAGCGGTCGCCATGGCAACCTCACAGTTTATCAAGGTTCTGGGCAGCAAAGACAAGGAGAGTCTGCTGATGCTGCACACGCACACGTGATTTACAACAACATGCTCACACATGCAGATGCATTGTTATAGGAGAGCTCGTTATGAGGTGTGAAGGCTCTTGTTGGACTCTTGTTTTGATCTCTACAAACAGCATCAGACGTCAAGTGAATACACGGACATATGCTCAAGCAGGATAAATATTTCCAGCAGGCAGTCTATATTGTAGTTAGTCAACATATACATACTGAGGTGAGCATATGGCAGGGCGACACGGTGATTAGAGATTAGCTGCATGACTGGAGGCTTGCAGGTTTGATCCCTGCAAAGACCAGAATTTACACTGTGTAATACACTGATGCTGCGGCTCGTTCAACCATGCCATAACAAGATGCAATTAAGAGTTTCTTACTAGAGAAATGGTTAACCCATCGGATCCAAATGCTCTCTGTACAGGAATTAGAGACGGAGCCAGGAAATCTCACAGTTTGATACAACTTGATAGACTTGTGAATATTCTCTGTGGAGCAAAAATATCACATGTATGATTGCAATGCAATTAGGCTTATGCTATAAAGATGCAAATTTGCTTCCTTGCAGAGTTAGATAATATAACTCTAGTGTATGTATGGAGCTGGAGCCAGGAAGCAATCACAACAAGTCCTGCAAACCAGACGACCACATGTGTTGTTTGTTCCTACCCTTTAAATACGCCCCACAGGAATGTTTCCAAACTCAGTGTCCTTGTCGTCCTCATAATGTCTTGATGTAAGTAATCAACTGGGAAGTTTCAAGGTGATACCTATTCGTTAAATTTGGTACCCTGTTCACCTGAAGTGTCTCCACTTTATGAGCTTTAGAGGTGCTGGTAAGCACATTTCTTTTTAACTTTGAACAGATCCAGGCGACAGTAGCTCCCCCTGCATCTGGCTACATACTCAAAGTCTATCTAAAAGTGTAATTATCTTAACAATTTATGCAATGAAATATTTGCTGTGTGTTTCATTATGCAATGTGATCAAACATAATAGGAAAGCAAAACATGCCATTCTGCAAGTAAAAAATGTTTTAAAAAATAGCATAATGAATACATTTGTCATTAAAATACAAATCAAAAACTTTTGTGTGCAAAGGCAGATTTGAGCTCAGAAAACACACTGAGGAATCTTTTTTGAAACTGGTGTGAAGACAGGTTAAAGGTTAATTTAGACCACACCACACAGCATTTTGTCTTTCTTGTTACTCAGTCTTGCATCAATTTCATATAATAAGAAACTGAGCTGAAGTGGTGTTTGTTGAAGGACTGAACTCTTGCTTTTGATATTGTCCATCTGTAGAGAGACATAGCTAGAAATTGCAGCCCATAAGACCATACCAATGCTTAAAACATGTATTGTTGCCCTCTCTTTGCTAACATGAGCTATTACTTTATTTGAGGGAAGAGTCATGGATGGTGCATGCACTGCATGTCACTGCACTGGTGGCTTGACTAGCTGCAGGTTGTATATCATCTTAATAGTCCCAATAAATATTTCAAATGCAAATTGATGGAGCAGGCATGATACAATGTGTTTGCCATTTATACAATGTGACAAGCCAGACACAATATTGTGATGTGATGAAGCTACAAATGTGTTCTACCAGTCAACTTCATTTGACACACTGTTAATGAGAAGTAGCATAATAAATTATTGTGTCACCATGTAAAATAAATGAGAGAATTTCAATTTTGCAACGACCAAACATTTTTAGACACCCTGAGAGAGAGAGAGAGAGAGAGAGAGAGAGAGAGAGAGAGAGAGAGAGAGAGAGATGTGCCTAATCTGCACTGTGCTTGGCATTTTTACTTCAGGTCTGCTGCCATGTCTGCTCTCAGTGAGGCAGAATGATTAAAGTAGCAGCAAAGTAACACTTAGCACAACAACTTGACAACCTGACTGTGGCTGCACTGCCTCAGACATAAAAAGGTGTAATTTAAAAAACACACAACACAAATAAGCATGGGTATAAATATCATAATCTGCCACGATTACCTTGACAAACTTAACAATGACACGGGTAAAATGGAGCAATATCGGGTGCCAGAGACAATTTATCCTGGTACAGAGAGCACTTGTTCTTTGGTTCCTGCTGACAGACTGCTTTACTCACCTTACACATTTAACACCCTGGTTCTCCACGCCGGGAGTGACAAAGCCAGGCAGACTGCATCAATGTGTTGAATAACTGTGTTAAATGACTGTCATGGATTCAGAGAGCACCTATCATCTGTCTAGAAGATTCTGTGTATTTGTTTCCTGGAAAAAATGTCTGCTGAAAACAATCTCAGCATTTTCAGTTTTCTAGTGAACTATCTCAACATGCAAGCCTGTCTCCTAAAAATGACACTCCCATACAATGAAACTAAATCCTCAATTATATTCCTAGGGAAAGCTCCCCCCCAGGTTACAGTCTCAGTTTAAACACACGGTTAACGTTTTGACTTAAATGATATCTACAGTGAAAAACATGTGGTGAGGTGTAAAACTGTCTCAGCTTGGTCAGGTTTAGCAAAGGATTAGAGTTGCGGTTTAGGTCCACGTTTAGCTGTGTTTCAGTATGTTGGTTTATAACCCACAAAACTAATGATATTCCCATCAGGCTCAGCTATAATTTGTTTAGTGCTAATTAGCTAAGAGCTAAACTAAGATAATAGTCAGGGTTTCTGCTGAACGTCAGCAATTCACCATTCTTGTTAGCATATTGACAATAGCATTTAGCTAAACTCAGTTTCACAGAGCTGCTAGCATGGCTGGGGAGCGTGTCTATTGCTGTGTTCCAATACCCATACTTCCATGAGTACACTTAAACGCAGTACACTATCCACACTTACTAAGTACGCAGATTTCAGCAGGTGAGTGGTGTTCCAAATCTAATGCTCCGTGGTGCACTTACCGGAAATTAAGCTCGCGACAGCCGTGTTGTTTAATCTTTACTTCTACAATCCGGCAATATGGCTCCATTAATGCAGCAAATGTGGAGAATGCGCTGGCGTCGTCAGCAACGTTACCTACTCCTCCTGATGTTGACAGACAATGCTCCGCTGTTGTTTCGGCCGCCATTACAAACATTTTTTTCAAGCTGAGCGCATCTGCCTGGCTCCGCCTCTTCCGCTACGTAGACAAGATGGCGGCCGTTGAGTGCGTATAGTGTACATCGTTCCACACTCAGTGTTTTGACCGTTAGGAGGGCAACATACGGGTCCTTTAGGTACACTTCTTTTTGCCGCGATCGGAACACCCTGCGTACTCAAACTAAGTATAGTAAGTATGGGAAGTATGGGTATTGGAACACAGCATATGTTCCCCGGGTCCTATTTTCCCCGGGTCCTATGTTCCCCTCTTTGTATGAGACAGGGGAAAATAGGACCCTTTTTCCCCACTTTTCCCAAGAAGGTTCCCCCCTATGTTCTGTTACTTTTTCCACCATTACTGCCAAATTCCATGGCAAATAGGCCTATGTAGGCTATTTGACGCGCATATGCAAATAACCTAACCCTAAAAGCCTCGATACAAGACAATATGTTTAGGGGTGGGAACAACATACAAACATGAGTAATCCTAGATTTAAAAAGCAAAAAAACAAACTGCAAAGTAACCAGAAAGTAGCTACGGTGCAAATTTAAGTTTCGGGCTGCTTGAGCTAAGGTGGGCCATGTGACAGTAGGCCTGTTTGCCATGCTGAGAGTCTACTGTAAAGATTGATAGATTGCTCCACGGTATGTATTGCTACAGGGGAACGTAGGACCCATTTTGGGAAAAATGGGCACATAGGACCCTGGGAACATAGGGATGACCCCCATGGCTGTAGACCACAGATTGAAGATAAAGAGGGACGACATGACAGCTCCCCAAAAGCGAAGTGAACATCTCAAACGCCCCTCTGGCTGCAAGGTCAAACAAACAAGACTTTGAGCCAGGAGACAGGTGTCCTGTGCACAGCAAACAGTCAGCGTTGTTATCGGGAGTCAGCCTGCATCCAGTAGTTAAGTGCAGATGTAGTAGTCAAGTGGTTTTATTGCCAATAGTTTCCTGTGAACACAGAAGTTTATTTTGCTACTATGCATGTAACTAGCAGAGAGTGACACACCGTCCAACACTAAAGCAAAAATGGTTTAATGCGTGTCAGGATCGCACACACACAGAGGGCTGAGACCGAGCATTATTTGAATGCTTTGGCCTTTTTTGTGTGGGAAGAAGCGGAGACACGTCTTCCGTCTTTATTTTCAGTCCATGCTTGTAGACTAAAAGCCTTGTTAAAATCAGACCACTTCAGTTCTTTTTGGAAACACTGACACAAATACAGAGAAATTGGCTGCTGAAAGAAACACTGAAAATGCAACATTTCAAGTCGCTTGTGTCAAAGAGCATCTCAATGCTTTGCCAAACAAGCAAACACACAAAATAACAGAGACATTTGGTTGGATTATAGTGGATTCATTTCTTGGCACATGGACAGGGAAAATTACACCAACAAACCAAACATCAGTAATGGGACTAACTTGCTGAATCCACTCTTCAGTCTCCAGTTACCCCAGACAGTTGAAGGCTGCAGTTTGACATATCACATAAACATTACACAAGAAAAAGTGAAGACATAAAAGTCAGTAAATGGCTATAATTACGTTGTGCATTCATGGTCAGGATTAATGAGCTTGCTACTAATAGACTTGGCAGTAAAGCCCGTTCTCTGCTTGTCTTCATTTATAGCGCCTTAAGGCAAACATAATATGCATGCACTGAATCCTGTAAGATCTTACAATTAATGTGTGTATGCAAGCCCTAACTGAATAATTGAATGTTTACCTTCTATTTCAAATTGTTTCATGAAATACATCTATTGTGTGTTTGGTTTCAAGCTTTCAGCACTTGTGTTACTGTCATCATCATTTAAGGCAAATGCTCTTGAGGTGGCTTGTAGATGGATCTGTGGTGTTTGCAGATTCTTCTTGAAAAAGCATACATACAGTGAGGTGAAATGAGCCCTTTGCTGTAGTGTTTACATCAATACACGCTTTAATTTGTTTCAGTGTTTTTCAGCCATGCTGCCAGTCCAACGTTTTGATCCTGAATGAAATATCTCAGGTACTAAGCCATAACATTTTGAACACAATTTCATGGTCCCCAGAGGATGAATCCTACAGGGTTTGGTGATCCCCTGACTTTCCCTCTAGTAACACAATGATGTTCACATTTGTTGTTTTAAATGAAATCAATGAAAATATATACTATATATTAAATATCTTCCACAATCCGTTTATGAACCTATTTATTTCTACAGATGGTGATTGTGAATTTTCAGCATGTGGGACATATCCAATGTTGTTCTCATGAATGGTTGAATTAATATCTCACAAAAACATTAAAATGACTGTCTATGTAACATTTGGATTTGACAATGTGGTCAACGTTGTGAAACAGAACTGCCTGTTTAGCTTCAAGCACCAAAACTACTTGGTTAAGGATGGGAACAATATCAGGCTTTGGGTTAAAATAATTTCTACTGGACACAGTTATATAGGTGACATATCTATGTATGAAAATTCATTTACAGCACAACTTAAAAGGAGAACAGTGATTTTTGGTTTCACAGATACAAACACCAGTGACCTTTATCGTTCTTTATACTCTGGTCTTGATACCATGCCACTTCACTTCCTCCTTAACTTTTTTCCTTAAGGTTGCTGCCTAACAACAGTAAATATGGCTCCCAATAAGCTGTGCCTCCTGCCTCACAATTACATGTTCATCTACAAATTAAAATAAATGACTTTGTTGTAGGTATAACTACAAACATAACAGCCTGATATATTTTATGTATATAAAGTCCAAAATTAATTAGCATTAGTCAAATGTATGCATATATTTTGTTTCTGACTAATAAACAATTGAGTAGGAATGTATAAAAACCAAGTCTCTGAGGAGTTTAAATATTTAACAAAGTTTGCTTTTAATAACCCTCTGGCGGTTGAAGTTAGGGATGAAGTAGTTTTCTTTTGCAGCCAATATACAGTATATAAACATAATTTTGGCTGCTGTCAGACTGTGAGAATATATAATTCAACCTGGCGTTAAACATCATCAATATTATGAACAGCATAGATCTGGCTCCAGAAGCAGAGTAAAAGAAACTAAGCTATTTTAGAGGAAATATTGTTAGGTTCGGCCGACGTATGTGAGAGTTCAACCTCTGTATGCTGTGACACTTCAACGCTGCACCTAATGTCACTGCTGCGACTACAGAGTCTGACAAAGCCTGCCTGTCTGGAGGCAGGTACACTGACATTCACTGAATTCACAGGTAATTATTGCTGCCTATTTATAGATTTTTCCAAGACTTCTAATACTGTTGATCATGCCATTCTCTGACAAAAAGATTACTTGGCTCTGAGTCATCAGCTCGAGCTGTGGTTTGTAAATGGTGACAGACTCAGTTTGATGTTTTTGCTTCATAGATTCCTATCTGTCATCAAAGGAGCTCTCTGCTTGGATCTCTCCCTTTAACTGTTTATATTGTTGATCCATGTCAAAATGTGTCAAATGTTAATCTTTGATAATAAAATGATGATGCATTTATTTTGTCATGTTAATGATGTTGATGCCTTTAGAACTCTCTAAGCTGCTTTTAATTCTATGTAAGATGCACTAATTTAGTTCAAACTTGTTCTTTGATTTGTACTTATTTATTAAAGATATTTAAGAACCAGAGGTTGGTTTTCCTTTAAAGCGACTTATTGTTTTTTCATCTGATGCACATTTAACACACAATATGTAATTTTCTGGTGCAAAGGCTCTCTCAATGAACAAGACAACAATAGACGACGTTTGCTAATGTTCTGAAGTAGTTCAACATCCACCCACTGCAGTCAGTATCTCCTGGTTAATATTCCGGTAGCCGAATTATCCGCATTGGTGTCCTCCTCTCGAAGTCAAAGAGACCCAGTGATTAAAACTGGTAAAAACACTGAATAAAGCAGTTTCATGTTAAAAAAAAAAAAAGTGTTTCCCTGACAGCTGCTGCTAACGTTGGCTCAGCTTCTCCAGACATTCAGGAGGTATTTACCGTGAGCCAAATTATTCCCATAGGTCTCCTCCTTTTCAAAAGAAATGGACCCAGTGATTAAAACTGGTCAAAACACTGAATGAAGCAGTTTCAAGTTCAGTTTATCTACGGTGCTGTTCAGTGGAAAGCTGACAAACGTTTGCCCTGCTTGTTTCTTAACATCCAGACATCCGATGACTAAAATCCTTCATTCGGTTAAAATATATTGTTAAAAACAACCGATTGTAACAGCTTCTGTCAGACAACCACAATGCTGATGCACAAAGTAGATAAAACAGTGTAGACAGGGGACAACTGGTTCAAACTTTATCACACAGGTGATAAAAAGGCATTATCAGTGGTTATAGGTATGGGTTAGTAGGGGCATGCTCCACCTTCCAGTAGGTTCAGAAGAGCATTGTCTTCTGATTTAAGTGTGATATATTAACATTTATTGTAGAAGAGGCAAGGTTGGGTTGGTGGATGGCCTTCAACACTGTACTTCCACCCAGGGACTGAGCTTAATCATGCAGTATTGGCACCTAAAGACAACCAATCAGAGATTTAATCGTGTAATAAGAACCTATTGCACATATAGAAGGTGAAGCAGCAACCTCATACAAAAGGCTAACATTTGAAAGGGTGGAGGCGACCAAATTAACTATTACCAGACCGTTACAATGATTTAAATTACATATTTCTCAGGGTTTCAAAATTGTTTTCAACATTTGGAATAATATAAGTACATAACTCAAAATATAGAAAGTAGCTCCAGTTTTAAAAAAATCAGTGTGGAAAAGTTTTATATGATATCCATAAAGTAATTTTCAGGCAGGCTGAAGCAGGCTTATGTTATTTATTTCTGGCAGTTAATTTTCTAATGTTGGCCCACTCTGTCCTTCGCCAAATATATTCCTCAGTCCACAGCTACTTTACATAAACAACCTTAAAAAATGAAATGTGTTTTTCACAAGAGCTGACCTCTTATCTCAGAGGAACATGATAAGGCGCATCCTTGATAAAGAAAGCATTCAGAATGAATTCTTATTCAGGTCAAGATGTTCATAAGGAAATAAAAAAGATCAATCTTAAGTCAGAAGAGAAAATCCATCAAGACCAGTCGACTGTTTAATAAAATGTTCTCGGTCAGTCCCCTGGGAGTTTCTTGTTTACTGCCTTAACCTTTGACCTTTTGGCCTCAGTTGAACAAAGGTCACTTCCCTTTAAGGTATGATAACATTGATCAAGGCAAAAAGCTGAATTGCATTCTCTCCTTAGTGCTGAAAATTAAAATAATTAAAATGTATTTTCCCCATGTACGTGCTCGAGTTACTTAGCTGTGCACCTGGCCCTCTGCAAGCTTAATTCTGTGTCTTGTACACGCTTGTACAGCACACCACCCCTTTGTTCTCTGTGAATTAATACTTGCCGTTACACTGCTAATCTATAGAGACAGATTTTAAAGAGTTCCTTCCTTTGATCTAATGTTTTCATTATGATGCAACATGGAAATTTCTTTGCAACCTCTGAGATCTGAACAGATTTCATAAGGGGAATCGCCAGGAGGGGGAGAAAAATGTGATTATTTCGACCAATTTCTGGGTTTCTCTGTGATGGTATGTGGAGTTGCTTGTGGGTACAAAAAATGAGGATGGTGTGCACGGAAATAAAAACTTGATTTGAACGTTTCGCCCGCATCGCAATGAATGCAACAAAAGGTTGGAGCCTAGTTAAAACTGATGCATAAGGCTAGATCCATCAAATACATCCAATATTGAAATGCTTTCTCTAAGATCATTATCCTTTGAGTCTCTTGGAATCTTTTATGTATTACAGTGAAACTTGATTGATACACGAGGAGTGTCTACATAAAATTGAGCCATGCAGCAAAATGTTTGGATTTCTCTCAGTTTATTCCACTGGAGCATAACTACCATGACCTCCATTTAACATGGCTCTATGCAGTTACTACACATTACCTTCCAGCACTTACACAACCTCACTCCCTCCTTCCCCCACCACTTCAAGAGAGCAAAGGGAGAAAAAAAGGCTGAAATGAAATTTGGTGTACTTGTGTCCTTCAGTGAACACTCTTCCCGTGAGGCTCAATATTTGGAGGATAAAAAAAGTGGTGAAAATGGATTAATTACCGCGGTCACTTTCCACTTGCAGCCCAGGAGACTCACCGTAGGACTGAAAGATTCACCTAGTCTCCCACCGCTCCTTCCATCTGCCATGTCACACCTACGGTTCACAGCCAGAGCACCGCAGCTCCTCCAGTCCACAGGGCACGGGGGCAAATTACAAATACCAGGCTTGGCACAGGATGCTCGGAAACTCTATGCGAAAAACAATAAAGGTGAGGGTTAGGGGTTACATGCAGGGAGGGTGAGGTTAAAGTGGCCTGACAAGAGCTTTGAAGCCCACCAATGTGTGTGTGTGTTAGCTGCTCCCTGTGAAAGCACCATGGGGTTCGCCACATCTTTGGCAGTAAGCTCCCTACCAGAGAGTGAATGTCAGCGTGGCAATGCAATGTCCTCCTGCCTCTCCGAGGCTTGTCATTCACACAGTGGGCCCCTTTTTCCTCCGCTATATCATATTTCATTCTGCCTTTTTCTCTGGTTCTGCAGGAGTTTAACACTCTCTCTAGTGAGTCAAGCATATTGATGGACATTCAAGTGTTCTCGCACCAATGCCTCCACAGCGTCCCACATCGGCACTGACCTGAATTGAGAGAAGAGCACCTGGCAATGTGACCAATGCTGTCAGAATTCAGCACATCATAGCTTTGTCATGCTCTGCAGCCACATGAAATCCTCAAAGGAACTCAATCACTATTGTAAATGATTACATTTTGCAGCATAACAGCTAAAATAGACATTATGTAACTTGTGATTTGGCCAACTCTGTCTCCTACACAGTATGATATCTAATGTTTCTGACTAATGTGTTTCGGTGATTGATGCACGGATTATGTCAGTGTCTGATGTTTTTTCCAGACTGGAAAAAGTCCTGATCCTGTGTCCCACATGTGCATGGATAGATGGGCTGAATGGGCTTGTATGATATCCTATAAAATATGACTGTTTGACTGAAATTTGTGAAAGAGATCACTCTCAAGTTTGTCAGGATTAGACAACAAAACTACAAGGTTTGGGTTAAAATAACTACCACCACATGACTGGCTAGTAGTAGTAGTAGTAGTTACTCGATGCAGCCACGTCGGTCGTGAAAAAGGCCGCAGTGTATTCAGTTTAGTTCATTAAATAAAGTTTGCTTAAAATAACAAGCGACTTAACAAGTGACTTAAAATGTGACACAAATAGCAGTCTGCTGGGTCAAAGTCCTGTGTTTGTTTCATCCATCCATCACCAGTCCTGCATGCCCTGAAGGGATTTATCAGTTTCTATAGCTGCAGCTAGGTTTCTGAAGAGCTTAGATCATCCTCCCAACCTTTTTCTTGAGGGACCCACATTTTTACCATTGTAAACTTTGGCGACCCCCCCATTGTCCATTGCTTCTATGAAGCCGAACTCTTTTTCTTTTTGAGATATTCAGCATTTTCTTCTCCCTGACGCTTCGCCATTTTTCCATTAGCTCTGTGTTTCTGTTGTTAGGTGAGGATCGCTAGGTGAGGTTACCGCAAGGTGAGGTTACCTCTAGGTGAGGTTACCTCTAGTTGAGGTTACCGCAAGCTGAGGTTATCTCTAGGTGAGGTTACCGCTAGGTGAGGTTACCGCTTGGTGAGGTTACTGCTAGGTGAGGTTACCTGTGTATACTGCAGGAGGGATGTTACACATGTCCTTATTCTCGCGATATAGCCTTTATTTTAACACTTTTCTATAGTGATTTTTCTATTTAAATAAATTAATAAACGTTTAATGTGGCCCTTACTTAGTTGTTTTTGTCCCACTAATGAATTAAATGCTGACTCATCTATATTTAACACATTAGATTTATTACATCCCTTAAAATAAAACAGGGCTTCGCGCCCCCCCATGGATCTTTGGCACACCCCTGGGGGGCCTGTTGGGAATCACTGGCTTAGATGAAGCTCAAAGTTGGTGGCTCCAATTGTCGCCATCTTGGCAGTGCCTTTATCCTCCTCACTCCCAGGTTAATCCAAAAAAAGGCAAAGAGGTGGAGCGATGGTGAGCTGAGGCAGGTTGAACGCAGTGGCAAACCACCTATAATGGCAGCTGCTCGTCACTCAAATCGGCCATACCCTTTTATATGCATAATGTACATAAAATGGGTGAGTTGCATGAAAATTAAGCCCCCTCTAATTTCAGTGCATTATTTTTTACTAGATATACATACAGAACAGTAGATGAGAAAAACCTAAACGTGTACAATGTTTTATGCTGGATTATTACATACCTTCCCATCACATATGGTAGGAATATACAGCATATATAAGTGTTATATATAACTCTGACACAACGGTGTTTTTTTGACACAAGGACCTCTTCAAGACAGGGTTTTAAAATCAGTTGATAAAGCAGGACTCTCCCAAAGTCTCTGCTGTGAGGTACATATTCCCAAACAAACTTTCAAATAAACAGGTAAACCACAGAGCCCCTGGAGTTATGGGGCCTTGAGGCACAGATAGAAATCCATCCCTTCATGTGTGGTTAGGTTCAGGCAAAAAACACACCTTGTACTCTCTTAGGGATGATAAAAGCTGATGTTTTTGGTGAAATATTGTAAAAGTAAAAACAGTATTTTGCACTATGAGTTGCCACATCAAAAATATGTAACCATTAGACATGCTTACATGCTATTTAGGGATACTTCAAGAGAAAATAAATACAATAATACCCCCCCCAAAAATCATAATCCATGTCTCAATATATTTCCTACAATTAATATTCTCTGTTTATAAAGATCATTCCTAGGAGATAGGGATAACTTGACTGTACCAAGACATCATCAGTATCATCAACGGGCCTGTGAAATAGATTGCACTGGCCCTTTAAATAATACAATTAAAACATACTGATGAGTTGGCTGGTGAGCAAGCGAAGTAATTAAATAAAACAGTATATTAAAAAGTACAAATATTTAGACATCATTTGCTCTGCTGCAGCACTGCCCTGTTCCTCGTAAGTCTGCTTCCTTTCATCCGTGAAAGAGAGCAAAAGGTCACGATGTAAGTTTTGAAACACAGACTGCTCAGTGCCTGAGATGAATCACAACACTATTAAACCCCTACAGATACACTTATAATGGTCATTTTCTGCTGTGGGATGGCAAAAATCTGACTTAATGTACTTTTAACAGCTACATATAGTGCAGCCATACATACAGGTCTGTGTGGGAGGGGAAATGGAGGAAACAGATTTCTTTGTTTCTGACTCCAAGGGTGAGAAAAGAATGACTTTTGTAGCAGATCAATATTAACTCTGGCGTGAGTTTCATGGTGTTTTACCCACTGCAAAGGTAAAATCCTCCATCATGTCCTCACTGTGAGATAAAGTCCTCTGTGTTTGAGGAAGTCTCAAAATGGAGCCTCCAGGCAGACTTTGTCAATCGAGCGGTTTGAGTGTTGCCCTCACCGCAGGCAGAAATCAACTCTCACCCACTCTGGCTCTGCTCTCCAGGAATGTTTGTGGCACTGGCCATCATAATATAGAAAAAGATACTGCTGGTTGTTCTGTCGAGCAACAAGCCAATGCTTTTACTGTAATACTACAATATGTTGTGTCACAAGGCTCAGACTATCTACCGATTTATTAATATCAATTTGTTAAAGTTCCTCGCCGGCTACACCTATGGCGATAAGCAGTAATTGCAGATGTGTTTTTGGATCACTTTACTTCCTTTTTTCACCTTCATCACCTGCAGTCATCTTTTCTTTCAGTTTCCAGCTATAGTTTACCTGCAGTTAAAGAGCAAGTCTGCCTTCCCTCTCTGGTGGACCAACTTTTTCCTGTGGTGCTTGTGATTTACCCAGGTATGTCACCACATACACACAGTTTGTAATGCTACAAATGCAAGATAATTACTTTAACATGCTAATATTGATTATAGAAATAACTGACCTGAAAAATCAAAGATAATGTCAAAGCTACAAATAATCTTAATTTAAGCATTAAGATTAATTCAACATAATTCTAATGATGATTCACAGTTTAAGTTTGTTTAACTAGTAGAACTACATTCTTGTTTTTGACACATTTTGCTCCAACATATCAACTTCATAATAAAACATGTCTATTAACTAGTGCAGTGCCCGTGGGAAATATGTATCCGTATAATGGGAGATTAAGACGATTTTTCAATTATGGCCAAATGAGGTTGTGTGTGAAAGTGGATGTACAATGAGGTGTAATACTCTTGCGTAGTGTTAATATACAAAGTGTATATTGGGTAATACATGGATGTACTTTGAGATATAAAGAGACACAGAAATATTTTTTTAAGAAAAAAAAACGTAATCATTCAACATGGTTAGACATATGTACAGACACAGATATAGGAGGGAATAAGTTTACATGCAGCACAAACAGATGGATGTGAATAATGTGAGTAAGGGATATTATGTGTGTTGTGGAATGTTTAGATTGATTGATAACTGTTGTGTTTCATATATTGTGGCTATGCAGACCACTACAACATCTGCAACTCCATACAACACTTACTTTTCATAAGTTACCCACCGAACCTTGTAGCGCACTTTAAAACTTTGAAAGATAGGTAGGCTAAATAGACTTACAGATGAGATGAGTCAGGGTGTAAATCCAGAGTGAATTGTGTTACTGACCAGGTGTAGGCCTATCACACAATGGGGCGGAGCTCCCCTAAAAGGCGTCCGATCGGAAACAGTGCAATGACGCAACTCGTCCTACGTAAATAATGATATTTTGAAAAATGAATTCAAAAATCTTCAAAATTAAGGATGCACACCTTCGTGCCATGCACAAGCCACATACGCAATCTTAGGTCAGTCTGACCTGTATTGCTTTTTATTGATGAAGATTGTAATGGTGTGAGTTTCTCAGTGCCATATAGTTCCATTATGTTCAAGAGAAGTCATACATCTTTACAGCAGGCAGCTCAAACACTCAGCAACTCACTCTGAAACAATCAAGATGAATAAAAAGTACTACAGGTAAAGAAAAAAATAACTGTCCATTTAAATAAGTTTTTTGTGCCTGAACCTAACCAAGTACTTCTGTTTCACAACGTTAAAATAGAATGGTCATATTCATACGTTCATAACAACCAAATTAATGAATGGGTGGCTGTAGATGGATGAATAACTGGATTATGAGGCTCGTCTCATGATTATCTTTCCAGACCGAGCACTTTGAATTAAAATGCAAAGTTTTGCTTTCCCGACATGAAAGGATTACCTGTAGGAGAAATGGTTAGAACCAGGCCACAGTTTGTCATGTGAACACAGCACAGAGGAAAATTAGGACATTGGGATGCAGATGGTGGATGGTGGAAGATCCATTTTCAACCATGAATAAATTGTTTCAAAGTTTCAAGCTGAAGTAGCCCAAACAGAACTCGGTTGGCCAACTGATGTTGTTTCAGTAGAGAAAATATGTCATGATGGAAATTAAAAAAAGATCTATTTGATAATATTATAATTCTGTTATTTTTCACATATATTCCAGGTTTGAAAACATAAAATATCCACCATGCTTTTGTCACATACTCCAAAACAATAAAAGAATAATGCTAAAATGAACAAAACTAACTGTCACATAAACCAGCCACATAATCTTATATGTGACTCACTGCTGAATATTATACGGCAGTGAAAATATAGTAAACCATCTCACGAGATAACTTGTTTTTGTGGAAGGATTTTGTGAATGCTCTTTTGGGACAGTAAACATAAACACATCAATATCTCATAAAAAAAAAAAAAAAAAAAAAGATTTTGATATGTTAATGTGGAGATGTACCTTCTTAGCTTTGAAATGTTCAAAATAAGCCTCTAAAGACCTGGAAATAGTTTGAGTGATCATGGGGTGATACAGATGATGCTCTCTCAGCTATCATAAAAATGTGTTGGGCTTGTTGTTTGGGAAAAATACGCCTATTGGAGTGCACCGCAGCATCCATATCACAGCCCTATCCTTAAAAGCATGAAAAGTAAAATATTATGCAGCGCCCAATGCAAGTAAAAAGATGTCTCCACACATGGTATATTCATTCATGCAATGAAGTATGAAACCATTTCGCTATGGAACACTCTGCACTATATTAAATTACAGTTTATATATCCCATCTCAGGTGGCAAATATTGCTTACATCTAAGTGGTTCCACTATAGCGTGCCAGGGTGACATGTTGAAAAAAAAATCCTGACAGCGAATGCAAACACTCAAGCTAAAAATATCACAAACACTGAATGAAGAAAAGAGAGCGAGATATGCGGGAGCGAGAAAGACAGGGAGATAAAAACTGTCTCTGGCACAATAAGTGTACATAGACTGTTAACATCCATATCATCCTTACAGCGAACTCAAGGAGATAAAATGCCATTACGGTGGAAATCTGTCCTGCATAAATATACGGATGTCAAAATGTGCTGCTGCTGCCGTTCTCTGCAGGAAACAGTGGGTAGAGCGGTTATTCTCTCCTCAAAAGCCTCTGTTGATTTCAGGGAGCAGTCACCTCTTTATGCTGCAGCTGCAACAAGAAACTGAACCTGTACTTTCCCATCTATGCACCCCGTGGCAGTGTTAAATTCAATGTTTCCGCTCTTATAGCCTGTCTGCCAGGAGCAGGGTTTGTTTTGAAAGATTGGGTCAAGGCAGGAGCAGCTTAAGATCCCCTCTGCTTAAACAAGAGGCCTAAGTGTTCTTCAGACGGAGCCCAAACCTTGGTAAATGATGTGTACCAGCAGCACTGTGCTTTCTGCATAAACATGGGCGCCTGTCAGCCATTTTTACAGTCGCAATCTTGCACCTGTCAAGCTTGACACAGTTTGATTAAACTTGTCAACACTCCTCTTCTCCTCAGCTTTCGACTGGTGGCAAACGCAATCACCTCAGGATGCACCCGCGGCTGCCGATCCCTGCCACTCACCTCGGGTCACTCTCATAGCACTGTGCTTTGTTCCTTCCCTGCCATACAGCTAACCTCAGCAGAACTGGAAATACAGCATTATCATATTATTTATGAGGGCTGGCCTTCTGGGATGCAGCTCAAGCAGGAATACCAATTGAGCTCTCCTGCCGTCCTGCTCCCAGGCCTGCCTTCTGGGCTAAGCACTTGCACTTCTGCTCCCCGGGTAGAGTGTTATCTTGAAGTTGAGGTTCAGTGGGTGTTATTTATTCTCCATTTAAGCAGACACTGTACACACACTGTAGGTGCCTTTGTCTGAGCCCTTTATTTGCAACTCAGAGGGGAATAAACTATAAACCTGATTCGTGTTTTTGAGATTGTCTTGCGCCTGATGATTCCCTGTTAGTTTGCGTTAAGATGAGGATTTGGTTAATATGCCTGAGCTCCACTGTAGCTCCCCGGTGCCAACACAAGGATATGATCTACTGTCTGTCTTGGCTCCAGAAAATCCGCCAATCTGTTCACTGGGATGTGAAACACAGAGCTTCTCCCAGTGTTTGGACTGACAGATTAGATTGTTAGCAGAAAGTCATTATTTCCAGAAAGCACACTAATCTGCAGGCACTGTCCGAACCGGAGTCCTTTACTTACCCTCCAGCCACTCGATATTGTTTCAGAATTCACATTTTGAATTAAGCTAACAAATGAAATTGCAATGACATCAATATCTGAGTCACATAGTAGAATATAACTCAGATAAGTCTTTTTAGTCATTAACACCTCCTTTGTGTGCTTTTTGTTGGAGAGAGCTGATGAGCCGCCACCTACATTTCATTTTTTTTATGCTTTAACAACTATTCATCACACCGTATAACAATTTTCTCTCTCCAAAATCATCTCAAAGGATAGTTGGAGTTTTTGAAGTGGGGTTTGTATGGGGTACCTATCCTAAGTCAGTGTATTACAAACAGTAAATGGCAGTCGGCAAGTCCCAAGTTTGGAGAAGCAGGCAGCAGTACTGGCATGGAAGCAAAGCAATGTACTGCTGTCAGTGCTTCCCCTAACATTATATAAGGGGGGCGCATTGTCCCCCCAAACGGCACCCCCGCCCCCCTTGAAAATCATCAATTTATTCTATTGTCTATATAGCGCCAAATCACAACAGAAGTCATTTAAGGTTACCTTTCCTGTAGAACAGGTCTATATCTTGTCCTTTAAAAAACCCCAACTAAATAGCCTTATATTATTTATCTTAACACGATGGCATGTACTTTCTGTACATGGTTCCACATTATGTGCGTTGTGTTGCTCAGCAGAGTGTCTGTCACCCATCAGTCAGTCAAAACCCCGACCACCTCTTCGGCCTCCTCCGAGACATGCGCGCACATTCATACACTTACACACGCATTAAATTTACGGGGCTGCCCACCAGCCTGTCTGTTTCAGTCCAGTCCCCACATCATCTCTCTGTGTGCACACCGAACTAAATACTATCAACCTGTCCAGGCCGTCAGAGGTCCAAACACACTGCTGCATTATGTTCGTTATGTCCGTTCATTAGCCGCGAGCTAAAATTAGCTAACAATTAAAGTTGTTTTAATCACAAAAATCTACTATTACTTCTTGTCGCTAAACACATTCTTTCAAAATAAGAGCACAGTATGTTAACAGAATCCACCACAGAATTTACAAGAAGACTGTCAAAATGAAATGCCTTAAATAAAACACACAAGAGCCTTTATTCTCCTTAACAATAATTAATTAAAATACGCAATGATTAAGATCAGTGTATTTGATGGAATAGTGACATTAGAATGTGTGAGAGGCAGCAAATTTGGGCTTTTATAGAAAAAAACATTCTTCCGGGGGGCATGCCCTGGACCCCCCTAACAAGCTATCTTTCCACACTGGCTGAATACTACATGCCCGAGTGGAAAGCCCTGTTAACAGCAACACAGTAGCACAGTAGGATAACAATAAATATTCTATATCACAGTATCTCCCTACTGTGAAAAATGTGTGTGAGGTAAACCTAGAGGAAACACTGGCTGTGGACAATTGCCACCACGAAATATCACTTTCAGTTAAAGTGTATTCTATATGTAGAATACCTTCATCACCCTACATTTCTGTCAGACAGTCCTGTTAAAGTGTAAAACTGAAGCTAATAATATATTTTGTTAATTATTTTGCATTGTACACTACATAAAATAATCAGGATTCATGTTTAGCCTATGTGCACCAAGACTGAAACACTTAATCTTTATTTGTGTATGTTATGAAATACACTTCAAATTAGATATGTCAAACATAGGCTGCATCAAATTATTTCAAGGAACATGCATGAGGGCATTATTCTCTATTTAACAAGGGGTCCTTGGCTGAAATTAAAGCAGCTGTAGACCAGCAACTCCCATATTCTGTAAGGTTAAATTACTGTTTTTGTCAATGGTCAATGGTCTGGTGGCTTTGAAGAGGGTGTAGATAACTGTTTTAGTTCCATGTTGAAAGGGGCTGGCTGAAGGCAAGCAGTGAAAATATTGTAAATATCCGTTACACTTGAACTATTGTTTTTTAGGTGACATAAATACATTTGCCTGTTTTATCCACTGCAGTACATCACTCAGCTCCAGTTCAAACTGGGGGTGTGCTGACCTCCATCTACTGTAATTAACACACTGATAATGGATAAGCACCTCACACAACCTCACTTCAATAAAAACATACTTCCTTTAGTGCTGGGTTTATTAGACTCATTAAAAACAGTGGTTTTGGGGGGTCTTGGATGTGAAAACATTACAAATGCATTCACTTTGAAATTTCCTGTGTCTCAGCAAGATAAGAGGTTAGAACAACGACCTGCAGTACCGCACAGCAAATCAGAAAAACATCCCAAGTTTTAAGACATCCAGCATTTCTTCTGTTTTTCTTTTGCAAGAAGTAATTTTGGCTCTGAGTGTTTCCTTGAATAACTCGTCTGAATTAAATTTCACCTAATAAATCTGCTTGGCATACTCCGGCGGTATCTCTCAGAGTGATTGCACATGCTCCTCGAGAAAAAGGCTTTGACTGTGTTCCTTTGCATGACAAAGAACTGGCCAAATCTGAAACATTTACATGGCTGAACAGTCAAAGTGAAAGGCACTCTTTTGTTTCTCTGCATTATTCGCCAAGTTCATTGTATAAACTTGTGCTGAGTTAAGTCGGGTGAACAATACTTTTTTTTGGGGGGGGGGGGGGACTAGAAAGCACAAGCATTCGCCTTTTGTAACGATTTAACTCAAACTGGCTTAACCACCACAATGAGGGGAAGTATTGGATTGAGGTAAAGATTTCTCAATCTTCCCTCCCCAATGATCCTCCCTCCTGCTCCACAGCTCAATTGTTACAAACACAAATCATATGTAGCCTGCTTGCATGTCACCCAGGACTGATAGTTGCAGACACATTGCAGAAATTGCCTCATCCTCCTGTGAGTCTTTTCTCTGACTGTCCTCAACCGCAAAACACAGAGAAGCAAAAGGTTGCGAGGCGGGGAGTGGCATCTTGGGAACACACTGGCCTCAGCAGCATGTCTCCTTTCATGCCTCATTCATTCACTTTATCACCTCATTAGACGAATGTGAAGGTGTGGAGGAGAAGCCTTGTCACCCTGAGACAGAAAGGGAGGAGTCGCACTCCATCTTCTCCTCCCTCGGCCCAGCTCTCCCCTCCGCTTGCTAGCTGCATGCGTGGCTAACATTGCTCCGGGGGGCTTGCAAGCTGCCATGTGAGCACACTTCATCAGGCGACACATCGCACACACGATTTTACAGCTAGAGGTTCACCGATGTGGGGGAAACAATGTGAAAATCCTCTTACTACATAGGTCTTTTTTTTAGGACTTATGACATAGGTACTAAGTCAGCAAATGTCATCTAATATCGTATTTTAACTATAAATACATAATAAATAAATGAGGTCCTCTGTAGGTTTTTAAGGGTAATTCTTCATTTGTAATATGATGGCCCCATTTTAAATGTTATCACACGATTCAATGGGCATTGACATTAGTTATTAGACTCATAGATACGGGTTAGAAGGGGCCTGCTCCTCATTCTAGTAGGTTGTGAAGGCTGTTGCCTGCCTATTAAATAGACTGCTATATAAATGTTTATTGTTAGGTGGCAAACCCTTAACAGGACATCCACCTAAGAGACAAGGGTTTGCATCCCGTCTCGACAGAAATTCTGAAAAGGTAAAGTAACGTTATAAATAATTTTCAAATCATGTGTGTGCCCTGGTTATGCTTATGTGCAGTAATGAAACTTATTTCAATCAAATCATATTTTCGGTGTTGAGCAAGCATAATATATTGTATATAAGCCTACTGGTTACACTTACTTGAAGGTAATACATTACTTTACAGTATTACTGCCTGTAATTACTTCCACCAAAATAACCACAGAAATGTGACTAGGCGTTACAAAATGGAAAGAGGGTAATGTTGCAGTTAAACACAGCAGAGAAGCTTAAGTTTGTTGCCTGTCGTTTCAAATCCAGAAGGAGTTTGTCTATCATACAGTGTTGGTTAGAGATATTGTTGTCAGAAACAAAAATCAGCAAATGAAGCACTCTACAGCGCCATGTCAGTCCTTTTCTGTGAGAGAAAAACACTGACATGGCGCTGTAGAGTGCTTCATTTGCTGATTTTTGTTTCTGACAACAATATCTCTAACCAACACTGTATGATAGACGAGAATATATAATATATGAATATATTTGGACAAATATTGATTAGTTCTTAACGTGTCGTCTGCAGCTTTTTATGTCACAAAGCTATCGGCAACAAGTAAAAGTCAGTCCAAGTCTCTTGTCTGGCAGCCTCTTGTTCGGTTAATCGCTCCTTTACTCTTCTAATCGTTGTCAAATCTGTCCTAATGTTATGGCTCTGAATGCTGGCGAGTGGTAAAACTTCCACAACGGATGCCTGAGAAAATCTGCCGCATCTTCTGGCCCAACAAAGTGTCAAACGAGGAGCTGTACCGCAGTACTGGCTGTTATCCATTAAATCAAACACTGGCGGCTCAGATGGCTGGGCCACACACTTAGAATGGACCAGGGCGGGATACCAAAGCATTAAGATGGACAACACCTGGAAAACGAAAGGCTGGACGGTCAAAGTACACCACAGAACAGTTTAAGGCAAGCTGAGGGAAATTAAACTGACATGAGGCTAGCTCAGAGGACTCCGGTTCTGGCATGACCCCAGCAATGCTCCCCAAGAGCATCCTCAGGGCACTGTGTATGGCGTCATATTTGAGTCAAAAGTCACGCCAAATTATTTCGTGTCACGCACACAGATTTCAACAAGCGCGCGCACTTGTTTGACTTGTTTGACACAAACATTGGAAGACTTTCTGATCATATCCTTGTCCAGGTTTCTTTTTCTTTTCTTTTCTTTTCTTGTTTTTTTTGTTGTTTTGATCCGGCCTGTGCTTGGATCCAGCCTTTATTGATTCATTGATTCTTAAGTATTTATGACTGCTATGTTGGTTTTATTTAACGTTACATCATTAATTGTCATGGGTAGTTACCGTATTTCCTCAATAAATAGCCAATCTCATTGTTCGTTGTTTACAAATAAAGGCTAAAACAGCACTTTTTAACCTTTTTATTACCAGTGATGAAGCGGAGAGTTGTGGTCGTGAACATCCTGAAACAACCGTTGTTGTTGTTTACATGATGCTGCCGCTACCACTAAGCTGTCAGCGGCAAACTGAAAAGGCACCCCTCACGTGGAGGGCTGGAAAATGACCAATCACAAGAGGGCCGGGGTCAGCCTTGGTCTCCGCCCCCAATGTATCAAAAGTCCTTGCTCCGCGCGAGCAGAGCTCCACGGGGGAGAGAGAGAGTGTTGTTGTACGTGTTGCTGTTGTTTTCTTACTTGCGCGCGCCTGAATCTGCTTCACTTGATTGCTGACTTTTGACTCAAATATGACGCCATAACTGTGCTTGGACCTGAAACCCTACCACCAGTCCAACACACCTGTGCAGCTAACAGCAGTTAGCAACAAACTTTCTATCAGGGAAGTTGTTACTGCTGCTTCACAATTTTGTTTAATGTCACTCATGATGTCACACTTCTGCGGAGCTGTCTGCTTATCTGGTGGTCAAACTCTATCCATTTTGAGGATGAGCAGCTGCAACGAACGCCAATCACTCGCAAAGTCTTGAAAAATAAACAACAGCACAAATATGGAGTAAGATATCTATCATAAAGATGTTTGCATGATTCCAACCATTCATATTCGTAATGTTAAACATTTGTATGTCAATAAAATAGTTGTACACAAAATTCTGCTTTCATATATGCGAGTCTAAGAAACTGTTTGGGTTAGGATTGTTTTTATGTGAGTATGAATCTAAAAGCTATGAGTGAAATGTCTTTTGAAGACAACTCTAATTTTTACGACTACGAAGTCTTCACTGCGAACACGAATTCAAGTTTATGGGTACGAGTAGAAGATTGTTGAAATGACGTCACATAGGTCACAGGCAGGTCACAGGTGAAAATAATCGAACCACGATTTCTCCAACCGTGCATGCCCCAAAGCCAAAGATGACTGACACGAGTCCAGCATTGTTTTCAGGCAGAGTTAGCCGATACTAAATGCCATTATGTTACCTTGTTTTGTTTTGAACAAGTTTTATTTATTTCTACTGTTTTAACTTGCTGTCACTGTGTACGCACTGTAGGCGCTGACTTCACAGTGCATTCAGGTGAACCTCATAAATCGTAGATGTAAGAGAATACATATGAAAATACAGAATGCCCAAACCTTAGTGCAATATATTACTTGACAAAATAACTGTAATACTATCACCAAAATAATATTTCAAACACCTAATATTACTTAATTACTGCAAAAAGTAATATATTACTGTAACACCCTAACTTTTTAATGCGTTACAGCCAACACTCTCTCCTTTTTCCTTAACTTAACCACGTAGTTTTGGAACCTAAACCTAATGAAACTGATACTGGCCATTTAATGGTGTGATAACGGCCTTCTGGAAATACAGCTGGAGCCTTCCAACTCATATATATATATGAAGCTAATAATAATTGATAATGGCCATTAGATGGGACGATAATATTCAAAACTGGTGTTGCCAATATTAATCAAGTTCCTGCCACATCTAAAACCTGCAATTAGTTTTTAATTTCCTTTTCATTCATTAATTGCAATTTGATTTATGTATTTGCTTTATAAAAATCACATTTTGCCTCATTGTATTTCCTTTCCACATATTTATTGATTTTATTTAACTAATTCATTCATTTAATTTAAATGGTATGGTGTAAGGTATCCCAGGAATGCTGTTACCACTGAATACTGTCAGTAAGTGTAGGTTTTGGTGATGAGAACACCAGAATAAAAGCATATTGGTCCAACAAGCTACTTTAATCAACAATTATTGAGCCCATATTGGTGAAATCACAGAAAGTATTTACATAGAGGCAGGTGTGTACTGTATGTGTGTCTATAAGGCTATTCTGGTTTCACATCTGTCTTAACACAGAAAAGTTCCCCCTGCTGCCAAATCACCTCCGAGCGGAAAAATAGCAGTTGTGAGGATCATACCGAGGGGATAAATTGCACCTACTCCCTGGTTTACAAGAGAACATCGGTCAGACCTGCCCTGGATACATAACCCAGATGAAACCATGAATACACACCCACACACACACACCCCGATAAAGAAAAACCTGCAATTTGTCATTTTTTGGGGTAGAACTAAAATAAGTATGTCGCGACCAGATATGACATTAATCATGAGGACCATCATCTACACTGATTTGGGAAAAGGTGAAAGGACAAAGCATTGTCCTCACTGTATCTCACGATCGCTGTGCAGAATACAAATGGAGCTTTTCATTTCATGTGTCAGGGTCTCACACAGTCAGGAGAGACAGCGGTGTAACGTAAGAGTTTTTAGGAGCTCTATCATTATGCTCTGGCTTTTTATTGATTTCCTCTGGCCTCACGTTGTCTTGAATCCCGCCACTACAAATTGCCTTCATATTATTGGGATATAGCTGCAGCACAGGCCACTCCACAATTGTTTATTAGATGCATACGTGGTTCAAATTGCTTTTGCAGAGAATAAACAATAAGTAGCTCTGATGAGAGAAAATCCCCTTTGATGTTTGAGCTGTAGCCTTCGTGTACCTTGAGCTTTATGTACAAATAGATACGCTAAAATCAAATGCTCCCAGGTAAAGTATAATCCTATACGAGTATATTAGGCTTCTGCGCTTCCTCCTGAATAGAAAGTGAGTATTAGGACTTTAATACATAAACATATCAAGATTAGGTGCCAATATTTTTTAAGCTATCTTCCACATATTTATTATATAATGCCTTTAAAATGCACTCTCCTTCACAGCTGTGTTAACCCTTGCGCCTCACTAGGGACATTATTTTGGCTGTGTTAATGCATATTGAAAGAGTTGGATTTAAATAAAAGTGTTTTTTTCTTTTTATTTAAACCTCAAGCTGTTAATCCCTTACTACCATCCCCACCCCACCCTAAATTGAGATGCAGTTCATCACTGTGTGTCAAGTTTTTCTTATCATAAATGAGAAATAAATATTTTAAATTGTGAAAGTGTAATCAGACTTAGACAATTATTATTAATGAATACTATGGCCATTCCCATGCTCTCATACATAGACTGTATATAAATATGTTTTTTTTGTAAACTGTTTGGGGTTAATACCATTTGAGGTCAGAGGTTAAGGGACAGAGATGTCAGAGATTTTAGATATCTGACATGTTTGGAGCCAGTTTCATATGACACCTTCATTGTAGCTCGCTACAGCCTCTGAAAGTAAAAACCCAAACACATGCTGTTTTCCAGGTTTGCATTGGGGTTATTGCTGCTGTATTATGGAAAAATAGAAATGCATCAAGATCAATGTTGTCGCTAGTTAATGTCCAAGACTGTGAAATATAGCAGTTAGTATAAAGAAAATGATTCAACTGAGTGTGTTGTTTTTCATGCATTGTGTAAACTAAAATACAAACTGAATGAATATTTGGTTGTGAGGTTCGGGACTGAAGATTTAACTCAGTAAAAGTATAAAACATTCTCAATTCTATAGCTTTATAGTTTTTCTACACAGACATTTATGTCCTTCAAGGACATCAGAGCAACTTTGTAAAAGTGAGACACAAGAGTTAAAACTAAGTTGAAATGACACCTACTTTTTTTATGGGTAGTTGAATGTAGCTGTACGAGCACTAATGCTACTTACTAGTGATGAGAATTTGGGCTCTTTTTAACGATCTGGATCATTTGGTTCAGCTCACTAAGAAGAGCCGGCTCTTTCGGCTCCCAAATGGCTCTTCATTTTACCACTTATACCTTTTATAATTCAGCCAAATTTAGCGCTGTTTTGACTTGTTACTTGTATTTGAACACATATATCATTTAAATTTCAATAAATTGCATAGAAATTAAAAAAGGACAGCTACTGACATTTCCTTTTAATATTCAAACACACACACCTAACAAAACAAAACAAAAAATATAAAATTAAATATAGCAATCAAGTAAATGTGCTTTGTTAAGGCCAACTCCTGACATCTGGACAAAAAAATTAATAAATATTTTTGGTATAGAGTAAAAATAATAAAAAAAAAAACACAATAAAAAGAATATAATACAATTTGCAAAACAGCAGCATGGTCTTTTGTATAGTCAGCGTCCGCAGCACCCACAGGTGCTTTTCCGAACAAGAAAAGTAAAGAAAAAAATAAAACGTAAGCCGGCTCCCATCGTTCACTTAAAAGTGCCGGCTCTTTGAACCGGCTCGTTCGCAACCGACACATCACTACTTCCTTGTGGCTCCTTTAAGTATCCCAGGAAATAACCTGTGACTTCCTGTCTAACCAGGAAGTGGGTGCACATGCCATGGAAAGCAACTTTTTTTCACTGTTTAGGTTCATGTGAGTAAATCAGCAACATCACCACACATCTTATGCCTTTGGTATGTAATTTAATTCTGTGTTTAGTCACCACATATGGATAATTGTTCCATTCAAGGTGAGATATTTAACAAGGTTTAATGATGCTTTTCAGGCATGCTGCTTGGAGTTGCTTGTATTCTTCAGCATGTTTGTTAAAGTTTATATTTAAAGCTCTTCATGGCTTTAAAATAAATTATATTGTTTTCTTGATAGTTGCACCCATTCTTCTTGTAGCAGTGATGAGGGAAAGGCTTTTTAGCTGCCACTGTGGATTTAAGCGTCATCAGGCTATCATGTCACACTTTCTTCCCTCCAAATACTTTAATGCTGACTTTATTAGAATCTACAATCTCAGCATGCGCTATAAAATTTCCTCTGTCACAGCGAGATAAGCTGTCTGAAACTTCTGGTTGGAAGGCGTCTGGATGTTAATATGTTTGCTTTTGGGTTCTTCAGCATCTCCTTTAATGTAAGAGTCTGTCAGTCTGTCAGTCAGTGTGTACAGTATAGATTTCCAGTGTTTATTGATGTGCCACTCATTAAAAAAACTTAACCTTATGAACTGCCAAACAGTAATAGAGATGTAGGAATATGATGAGAGACTACTTTGAATTCACACACTGTCAAAGCCCAAGCATGGCTCACTGAAATCCTTTCCTTTAGAACCAATTACACTGGAGCATAACTTGATCTTGAGGAAGAAGTTGCTGAATAATTCATCATGGGTAACCAAGTCTAGCTTGTATGAAGAGGATACATATCTAGTTTTTATGCACTTTATAGATTTCCAGGTTAGAACATAAAAACATCATGTTAAGGGATGACCAAAAGGAGAAACTGAAATGAAAAGCTGCTCATAGTTATTCTTGCTGCTTTAGTCTACAGTCAATGTATTTTCCATTTTTCTCCTCTTATCTCAATTTAATCTGTAATTTAATTTTGTTTGGTCATTGATTTTTACTGACAGTCAAATTAAGGTTTTTTTGCTTGAAACAAAGCTGCCATTGCTTTGTTTTACTTTAATCATAAAGTTAATTAACTACACACTAATGTGGGTAATAACATCACTGTAGCTAATCAAAATATAATTATTTACTTGTGTGCTCGCACACTTACTGGCTGGTGATTTGCAGTTTTCACTTATTGGTATAATTTTCAGCACTCAAATCCAGCTGAAGTACAGAGATAAACCTTTTCCTTTTTTTAAATAAAGGGTGATGTTTGTGTCATTGTTAACAGTTGAGAACTTTTCTGGAGGCTTTAGTCAGAGGCCTGTAAGAGACCAGGGGAAAACAATAACCGGTTCAAATGGCTTTATTTAAATACACCTTCCTCATAGAGTCATGATGTGTAAAGCCAAAGAAGAAGAGACTTCTGGTTTCAGCATACGCTAACCTAGGGATAATTTAATTGTCATCTCATCTAGACTTTCCAAATGTCACAGACTGAATTGGTCAAATTTAGATAGTGGAATGAGTCATTTCGCTAAAGTTGTGACACTCAACATTTTAACCAGAGTTTTACACTAGTGATCATAGACTGTATAAAAGCTATGGTGGAGCCTATGATATACAGGTGAGTTTAACTAATTTGGTTGCGATTGGCTGCTCTCAGGGATGCACTATGTATAAATGATAATGCATTAAAAGCTGAGCTAGTGATATAAAATTATATAAAATAAATGAAATGATAAATGCGTCTCGTTCCCCCATCCTAATCGCCTTGTTTATAAGTGTTGTGAATGTCAAGCATGATGCATTTAGATTTTAATTTGCTAACATTTGTTGTTAACAGCGCTAACAGCCATATTGAGCATTACAAAAATTAGTTAGCAAAGGTGAATTTTATTAAATATTGTCTTGATCATTGAAATGATCTGGAGTTACGAATGCGGAGATTTCAGACGCACGCTCACTTAAAAGGACCGGCCAGTAGCCTTTTAGCAATTCCAACTTAACTTTGGCGCTACCTTTTCTGACGATCTTGTGACACTGTGTTGCTGAGACAGAGACAGGTTTTTAACAAAGTACTTTTTTTCCTGATTCGTCTGTCTAAAAAAAAAAAAAAGAACCAATTTTCAGTGTTGGGAAATTTGGAAGACATGTTGCTTCTGAGAAATGGGTCTTATATTTATTTCAGTGACTCTGGGGCAAAATAATCATTTATAAACCGTGCCCACGTTCACTTCCTCTCCTAAGGGGGCGGGACAATGGTCACATTTATGAGACACAGATACAGGAAAATGACTAGTGATTGCACTTTCTCATTTTTATACAAAAAAAACAAAAAAGGGTGAATTAAGCATGTCAGAAACTCAGGCTAAGGCTGCCAATAAAAGATGGGAAACATAAAGAAGAAGCAGAGAAGGGAGATGAAGAGAGGAAAGGTCAAAGTGAGATTTCACAATTTCAGTAAGAGATGGCACATAATTCGGAGCAGCAGGGTGCTGGAGTGAGTGAGGCAAGAAAAGCTCCAGGTTAAAGACTATGAATCCTTCCCACCTCCATAGCAGCTATTTGGTAGCTGAGCTGACTTCTGACCTTTCTGTGAAAAGTTATAGTACAGAGAATCAATAATCTCTACGTTATTTTCCAGACCAGGTTGCTCCATATTATTGTTGCACATTTAAGCATAGAGAATAATTCTGAAAGGAAACTTTCCCCAAGCGCTTTTTTTCCTCAGCAGAAAGAACAAGCTCCAATTGATTGACATGAAATGTCCTAACCTTAGAATTGGTCCTCATTAAAACTGGCAACAACAGTTACCTCCGTAAAACTATTTTTTTATCATTATTTCAAACCCATCAGAGGGGTTTGATTATGCTCCTGCCACATTTCCAGGCAGGTGGTCGAGTCATTTTGAGGGTGTCTTTATGTGCCTGAAAGAGTTCAAAAATATTTATTAAATTGCGAATAATGTTATATGAAGAGGAAAAGGTGTCCAATTAAACACTGAACAGGTTCAATTAAAGATATAATTGCCTTAGGCAACAAAAAAGGCTGACGGTAAGGAGAGAGAGTCGTAATAATGGTACCAAGAAGCAGCGTGAGTATTCAGATAAGGACGCTCCCCATTTCAGCAGGAATGTGTGTGGTTGGACTGCAAAACTGTAGATGTCCAGTTCAGGAAGGAAATTGGGGCCCTTAATGTTGTCAAAATAGAGAGTAACATCAGTGTGAAACCTTCAACACAATGAGTTTCTGTATGTTGTAAATGTTTGAATATTGAGGCATCTAATCTCACTAACTGACTGATAAATGAAAAGCATTCTTAATTAAAAAGGTAAGCAGGGACTAAGTTAGAAATTGAGTACTAATGGAAGAGATGTATTTCAGGATTAACTAAGAGGTTAATTTCAGGTGATTGATTTAAAAAATGCATAGGCATGACTTTGGAAAGGCTCTCTTTAAAAGATATTTGTGAAATGGCAAATGTGTGGCTCCACTGTGAGAGCTGTGCATGTGAATACTGATAGCTCTAAGCTGAGTGTGATTATATAATTAGTATGGCATTCACAAAATACCATAATCATCAGGTCTTTATATCATTACAAATTAGGGAATGACTCAGGCTTTAGTCTTTTTGTGGATGAGTTAATACCAAATAAGACAAAGCACATTTTATTTGAACATAAGTAGATAAATGCCTCCCTTAAACTACGATTTTACTTTGCTAGGGCTGCGGTTAAATACCCGCGGTGCACCTAAACCACACTATGTGGCAGCCGATTTTATTGACGTGGTTCTTCCATGGTGAAACATCAATGTTCCTAAGATGAAGCACATCTTAGTTACTTAACCTGTACCCTTTGTAAAAAAAAATAAAATGAATAGGTGTGTTTCCACTATAGTCGATTACCTGGAATGAGGTGGGTCTCCATCGCCAAAAGGACGCTAATTTGACTGTGTTCATAGTGGCCATTTCACCAGACTTTTTTTGGCTCTGTAGAAGAACAGGGCCATTTTTCTCTCCTGAAAAAGCCTTGTTGCTGATTGGATGGAACGCTGAGTCGGATGTGACGTAGTACTTGATGTCACAACAACATGCACCATTTCTAAAAGCAGTCGAAGTAGCGAGTAGTCACAAGTGACAAGAAACATAAGCCCCTTTCATTGCACAGTCCCCCAAATATCCCGCTATATTGCTGGAAAGATCTGTGCTGGCTTTTCACCTTAGGGTGTTATATTCTGCCCTTTCATAGTGCAGTCCGCGTGGAATGAGGTGCACAGTAGCACAGTGCTCATAGGCTACACAGTTAGCTCTCTAGCAGTTAAGTGTGTATGTGCTGCTGCAGGAGGTGTTCACTTCTCAATTTCCGTTTGTTTACAACAAGCACCAGACACTCTGTGCACAGTTAGCCATACCGGTTTGTTTACAATAAGTGACGGATGCTGGGCATAGTTAGCAACGGCGGCCACAGTTGTTGTGCATGCTGTCGAAACTGTGGCTAAGCGATTACGCGATGAACAAAAACCTGACGTCACCTCCGGAGTCTCGTAATCCCTCTAGGGCATTTTTTTGTAATGGAGACTTGCAGAGTGAGCGGGCATTTGAGAGGGCGTGGCCTGAGACTTTCCCAGCGGCCACTTTTTACCCTAATGGAAACACGGCTAATAATACTCTTTTACCAAGTGTTACAAAGGTTGGAATTGGAAGGAAAAAAAAGGATATAGGCTACCAGGCTGAGTCAAAAATGAAATGGTGTTCATATTGAGAATTAATTGGTCACACCAATCTCAATTGGTCAGATCTTATGAATCAGATTTTTACGTTTTTGTAAATGGCCCAATGATGTGTTGCTTTCAAGAGAGGTGAAATCACATTATGCTAAAGAAGATAAAGGAAACAGGGTCTTACCTTAATATTGAGAGAATTTGACCACCTCTTATCGTGGCTGACACATCCACATTTCTGGGTCATTTCACTCAGTTAGGAACCTTCCCAAGCAAAAAAAGACTCATTATCTTATAGCAGGGGTGTCCAATGGATCCATTTAAGGCCACATGGCTGCAGGCTATTGTTCCAACCAATGTATGAGTATACAGAAAAACATATTTTAAGTCTTGCACTGCCTCTTCGACTTGCTCTTCAGCCACATTTCTTCTTCACATTTCTCCAACTCCCCTTGGCCCCTCAATGCCATTTTCAAAGCACCCAACAGAGGCCCTCAGACTTCCCCTCCACACTCATCAACAATGTTTTCATTTAAACTGAGCAGGAGCACACCTGACTCACCTCATTTAATCACCTGAACTGCCTCTCAACTGAGTGAAGACAGTTCAGGTGATTAAATGAAGTGAGTCAGGTGTGCTCCTGCTCGGTTGGAAGGAAAACCTGAAGCCACACTTATCCACACATGGATAAATTGGACACCGCTGCCTTACAGTATTGCAGGCTTCTTGGACAAACTAGCTCAGGGGTGGCAAACAGATCTATGAAAGGGCCATGTGGTTGCAGATTTTTGTTCCAATGAGGTGAGTCAGGTGTACTGCTGCTTAAACAAAAACCTGCAGCTACACAGGCACCTTAATGAATCCTCAGTGAATCAGTCACGCCTGAACTGGCTCTACATACCAATATAATAACAATGTTGTGCCTGTTTACCCATGCCTTCTATATTGGTTAATGACTGGGACATGGAGCTTTTAGCTTTTTTAGTCTTAGTCTTTTTTCCGTCTGTATGTAGCCATCAAGGGCAGACTGAAGATCTATTTTGTCATGATTCAGGAAACACAGGATTGGACCAAAAACTCAACTGAGGCAGACAGGAACAGTTGATTTAATGTCAAAGTGAAAGCTTTACAGGTAGGCAGGCAGAGGTCCAGGTTAAGGTTCAGCTAGCAGAAACTTGAAAGCAATTGCACAAGGCAGGAAGGCAATATTAACACTTAAAGAAACTGGTGAAAAGTGAGTTTAAAAGTGCTGTTATATAAACTGAGAGGAAATGAGAGGGCAGAGCAGCTAAAGGAAGTTGAAAAAGGTGAGCAGATGGGTGTGGCAGTCAGGTGATGCAGAAGAGCCTTGGGTGGATGGTTAGCAATGAAGGGGCCTGGGAAATGGAAAATGTGGTCGAAGAGCTAGAAAGCAAGGCTTGACATACTTAAGTAATAATTTAAATAATATGCACCAACATTTACTGCATCACTTGGTGTTTTGGTCTTCTTTCTCTGCACTTTAGTCTTGGCCAACTTGCTATTTAGTTTGGAGTGGGAGTGGAGTGGAGTGCGCCCACCTCTCGTGACACCCTCATCCAGCACCCTAACCCTGGCCAAAGGGGGCACAGAGTAAGGTGCTAAAGGCTGCAGCCGGACGTTATTGTATAAATACGTTTTTTATTGCGTGGGAGAATGGACTTGGTGGTGTGAGAGCATGTGAAAAGTGTCAGTTGTTTGAGATTACGGGCAATGCTTTAGAGTTGGCAGTCCTGAACAGTTACATACTCCGGTGTATAATGAAGAATTACATGCATGGCTCGGATTTTACATGGACTATATGCACGTGGTATTTCAAGCCCTGCAGACTGGGACATCTTTAGGGGACTGGTTTTTTAAATTTTGAAACATTCAGAACGTCAGCCAGAGACAATGATTTCAACTTCTTATGAACATTATGTTAACTTAATTAACTGGCTGACTGCAGCTGATTAAATGTGTCAGCGGAATCAGCCGGCAAAATTGATTGCCATTGGCTAGAAGTCAGAAACCTGTTTTTGTCTGCCTGTGTCTGAAATCATGACACATTGTTTCAAAAATGATTGCATTACAAGTGTCAAGTTTGCCACTATAATCATTGTAATCTACAGAAGTTTTGTGCAATAATGGCATGTTTGAAAGGTGTAGCAGCAGCAAGTCAGTAACAGAATCCCTTCCCCTGGCAGTGTTGGTGTTACACTGGACCATGTGACAAGTCAGACTTTGAAGCTTCAATGACTCAGTGAATAAAAATATCTTGAAGCTCTGAACTTGAATATTCCAAGTATCATGAGGGGAAGGCTTCGGTATATCTGATGAAAAAAGGAAACCTATTTAAATTTGTATCACCAGGAGCGACGATTTCAATCATTTAACAACCACATTAAATCTCACCGTTTCCTCTCGTGGAGCTTGACATCAGAAGCCTTGCCAAGCATTGAACGCCACAAATATGTTCACACGGGATGCTTCAATCACATTCTTCATGGATTAGGCCTCATCTACTATCAGCAATCAGGGATTAGTAATCTAATCTGGCATTCAATCGCACACAAAGACAGATGGAACGATTAAGTTAACTACACTTGAGCAGGTTTTCACCAATCTCTACCCAGCACACTGACGCGATTTCACTTCACAGTCAAATGTCCATGTTTTCACACAGGTTGCCTCACAAATCCGTGTACGGCGCAATGTTATTTCTCCTTGAGTGGCGGGCCACATAGAGCAGGGACCTCCCTCAGGAGATAGAGAGCATTTCATTTCACACTGACACGTTCACCTCTATCCTCAACATCCCACCGAGGTTTCCCGGGGTTGTCAACCGTGGGGAAATGAAAAAAGGAACTCAAGCTTTTGCCAGAGTCAAAACAACGTGAAAACTACATTTGTGACCACAGAGCAAAGCTGGTAACAAAATCGCTGGGATCTCTCCAGTTGGGAAACTTATTCATGTTGTTGTATTTCAATGTCCCTGATCTATCTCTCTCTGTTTGGCTGCAAAATAGCCTGAGGAATTATGTCAGCCTCATGCAAAGGGTAAACACAGGGGGTATAAAAAACCAAGTTTTGCTATATAGGAGGAATAAAACTGTAATGGCTTGTTCCATTCCCCTTTGTATTTAGATGCAAGAGGTGAACTACATACTGTAGCTTTGTTTGTCTTTGGTCAAGTCAGGGTCAGCCTTCCAATAAAGCACAGGGGCTGGTAGCAGTCAAATAAATTGGATTTTATATGCTTGCCGTGAATATAAGGCTCATCCAATCTGGAGACTACTCTGCACTTTTTAGAGCATTCATGATACCCTCAGGCTTTTCATCTCCGGCAAAGCTTTGGCATATCACTTCTCATTATTTCTTGCTGAATCTTTCAATCTAGCCAATTCAAGGTAAAATACGACACATCCGTTGTTCTCTCGAGGTTGAATTTGCGAGCTACGCCGGGCAGGGAACAAAAAAAAAGTCAAAGCATTAGCTGTTGTTTCCCAAGCTATTCATTCACATCATTTGTTTTTCCCTTTTCCCCTCAACATTCATTCATCTGTTAATGAGCAGTGAGCTGATAGTCTTTTGTCATTCCGGGTCCAGAAGGTGATAGCTCTTTTTACACAATTATAGACTTTTTTTTTCATCTCCTTAGACAGCATATTTGGTTGTTTATTCACATCTGTTTTTAGAGGCTGTTAGTTATAATCCACTGAAATAATATTTGGTCCCTATGTAAATTTAAGATGGCAGTTTTATTAATAAATGTCAGCTGAGCTTTGGAGAGGAAAAACTCTCTTTTCTGTTAATAAAATATGTGAAAAGGCAGAAGTTGAATCCACACAGTAAACACCTCTATGCTCCATGTAGTCATGCTGCTTTTTCATAAAACAGATCTGCTTATTTTTGATATGATAAGCAGTTGTTCAGATGCACTCAAGCGCATCCAATAATCAAATGGACTTGTTTTTGAAGAACACAGATGGACCCCATTGTCTCTTATATTGATAAAATACAAAATACCCCCTAACGATGTACACAAAGCTGCTAATGAGCAGCCAGTCTGATGTCCTTTTTGGTATGCATAAGGCGACACAGGTAGTTAGAGCAGAGGCTCTGGAGGTGTGGTAGGTAATCTATTTCTCTGTGCCAGAAGGTCAGACAGATTAAACCCTGCTATGAAGATCCCAGTTTTCCATGACAGCTGTCTGCAGGGGAGCCGCACAGCTCTAAAACTGAACTCTCAATGAGATGTAAAATTAACTTCCTGTCTTCTGGTGTGAAGGTCAGGCTTTTGTAGCAAAAAGAACAGTCGCTCCATGCTCTGTCATTGTAACCAAAGCATTCTTCGAGGTCTACATTCAAGCCAAAAGGGCCGGGTGAATTGTGAAACCAGTCAATGGGCACTGAAATGCACATTTGTATGTCACAATCATCAAGTATAGATCTAAATTAGGCTCCTGCTAAATTTAAAGTTTCTCATGAATCTAACTTAAAATTATAATCTCTAAAAATATGCATTTCAAAACCATGCATGCTACATTACTGGATTCACCCTGAGCTCTATTATGCAGGAGATATCTTTAGCTGTCTGGTATTGAATGAGAAAAATCACCCTTTGGTGATAATATTTCCTCTCCCTCATTTCACTCAGTGCATATGCTGTATTCACACTTAGCCCCTCTTATCATTGCCATTTTTCATTGCAGTAATCACAGATAAAACTGAGTCCCACTGACATTATTACCACTATTAATTTTTTTTTCTCCTGTTGGTTCTCAAAGTATATATTTGTGACTGTCTATCGTAAAAATGTTATCTGTGTAAAAAGAAGCTTAAGACATCTGTTTAGATTTAAGGTGGTCAGAGATTCCACCTTAAACTTGATGCCTTCTTTAAAAAAAAAAGGTTCAATATTAAGTGATTAACTTTAATGACTTGGATTGTTGTGTGGAATACCTTAAAAGGTCACGTATTAAGGTGATTAATTCCCATCAAATTATATTTGTTGGTGACATTTCAGCTCTTTTATTGCATCGAAGTTCTTTCCAAAAGGCATGAACTCTAAACATGTTTTTGTAGTGTTTAAAGCAGGGGTGCTTCTGATGACAGAGTGCTGATTTAGGATGAAAAATGCAGTCTCGAGTTGCAGTAGCAGTCATTCCTGCCTCGATGGATGCTTGCAGTGAAAGTATTGAAATAGACTGCGGAAGAATAAAATATATTGCATGCATTTCATGTCCCATTCAGCCGCCACAAAATGTTTCTGAGAGGACACTATTTGCCTACAGGCTGCCTCTGAGCATCTATGTTCTAAGGTAAATAACAGAACTTCATTGTTTTTAATTAATAGCATTTACAGGTTAAGGTGCATGCTGGAAAATAGATATAATAAATATCAGCATTTGCTTAATTGCTTTGATTTGAATATGTGTTTCTTGACAATTAATGTCTATAATTATTTGATGATACTACCTTTGCTTTCAAAGAAACCTTCAGAGGAAATTATTTTATTCACAGCTTTGCCACTAAAAAGGGACACCCTCTCTCTTGTTACTGTACAAATGGGCAAGTTTATTTTTAAGCACATTCTAGAAACAAGGCAAATCAAAGTACTTTACATAAAAAACATTAAAAGCATCTATTATAAAAGGACATTCACATTCAATTAAAAACAGTAATTAAAGAGCCAAGAGAAAGAGGGGGAAAAAAACTAAAATAGAAGAAAATAGGTACAAAATACAAGAATAAAATTTCAGTGCAAGAACTAATAGGAAAGTTTTCAGCCTTGATAAAAGAACTGAGGTTTTTCTGAGTTTGTTTCTAGATATATTGTGGATAAAACCTCCATGTTTAATTCTGACTAGTTTTGAGTACAGAAAGCAGACGTGTCCCAATAAGACAAAATTTTCAGTCTCAGTGGGAACTTAGTGGCGAATTAAATGTGATATTATCATTTAACTTGAGGCTCATATTGTTCTCCACTGCACCAGGAACTTTGCACGAACTCAAAAAATCAAAGCAGAACTATCAAGGTAGCAGTAAAGAGAGGAAAACTGTTTTGATAAAAACTTTTTTCCATAAAAGAATCAAATGCTGCTAGGTTTCTCTACGTGCAATATTAACACTGCCTCGAGGCTCAACAGGCTCCATAGTCAAAGAAACCTCCGCTGGAGCTGAGAGCATCAATGAAGGCGATTGTGATGGTGCGTGTTATTCTCACTGACAAGTGCAGGAATGTGTTAGAAATAGAGGTGATAATGAAGAATGAAGATTAAATCCTGGGGAGTGACAATCAAATCAGCCCTGGTCACAGATCACCCGTGCATACTTCTGACCAGCAATTTAAAGAATGAATGCATAAAAATATGCACAAAAAATGTGCCCACTGCTCAGTTTTGTGCACCCTGATTAACATAACCACTTATAGAATCTAGTCCAGTGTTTTTAAGTGTTTACACGCAGCAATGGCATCATTATCAGCACAAAAAGGCTTGCAAAAAAGTAGTTTTTCCTGTCTGCTTCAAAGCACTACAGAAAAAAAGAAGATACAGTGAATGATTATATAAACTCCCTTCCTGATTATTCATAAGGTGCACCTCGCTTCCAGCCCAGATCCTTAATATAGTGATGGTACCTGAAAGGACCCTCAGTCCTGTGATTATGACTAAGACGGAAGCACAAAAGACACAGTACAAAAAGTGCAGAGTACCCAAGCAGCACTGGGAGCATAATAAAAGTTTTAATATTTTTTTTATATAACAGTCTTGACCACACGTCTGAAAATTTTGTTGACATGCATTCAGAAATACTGCCGAACAGCAACAAATACAACACCACTAATGCTACCTATGCATCAGAAGACTTTGAAAAGATTTGGAAAAGACTCTTATGTATACATTTATTTATAGATTTTAACTGTGTTTTCTTACTGTTCTCTTTACTAAGAAACAGCATGCACAACAATCCCAATTGTGGCCGTAAATATATGACATCACTATATTTTGATTGAGGACTGAGCTATAGCATTATTGTGATGTTCCTTTTTCCTGTGGAAGTGGTTTTACAGGCTGGTCTGGAACCGGGGACCTTTCCCCCGCTTATCTATTGGTTGTAAATTGTGTTACTTCACTGCGACTTGAGATAATATCAAACACATTACATTACATTACATTACATGTCATTTAGCTGACGCTTTTGTCCAAAGCGACTTACAATAAGTGCATTCAACCTGAGGGTACTAGTCTTAGACCACAGGAATCAAGTAAGTACCTAACTTTAACCCTTAGCCAACTGTCATCACTACAGGAGTGCTATATGTTAAAGAAGAGAAGAAGAGAAAAGAGGAAGAGCATTTTTAAAAAATATATATTTATATGTTAGGTGACCATGATTTAACCGAGGTATTGTTGGAAGAGGTAGGTCTTCAGCCTGCAGCGGAAGATGTACAGGCTGTCTGAGGTCCTGATGTCGGCGGGGAGCTCGTTCCACCACCAACCAATAATATCAAACATGTTGATATGATTGCAAACCCTAGATTAGGAAAAGACTGATATGAAACAGTGCAGATTACTACCTTACACTTAACAATGGAGGCGACAGGAGTGCTGTGACTCCAGTAAAACCCCTAGATTTACTAAAGACTTTCAGTTTTTAGTCTGGGACTGTCGAAATTGTTTGGTGTCAGCCCAGTATAACTGAGGAATGCTTTCTTGGTCTTTTATTTAATCAAAGAAGTGAATCACAAACACAACACAACAGGTTCTCAATGTGGCCCCTGAGGAGTTGCTTTAAGTAATTTATGATTTTTAAGTTGACCTTGTACCAACCTTGTGTTAAATACCTCGTGTTCTCCACAAGGGATATTACAACTGAGTTTTTTATGACTCGTACTCAAGAAGTTGTCTTTGAAGAAACAGCGGTTCAGAGTGTTTAATCTTGGCATAGACACTAAACATTTACCCTGTGTTGCAAAAAACTTTTTGGTACATACAGAGGGGGGCTTTGCCATGCTAGCTCACACAATCAAAGAAAACAAACAGGAGCTGCTGCTTTGCCTGTGGCTGGTGTTTGAGCAGAACACGAAAAAAGGAAACCTAGGGAGCAGGAAGGCAGCGTTACACTTTCTTTTCCCACACAGTGAGGTTCTTAGATGGTTTACACTGCTATGCAAACAAAGAACTTTGTTCATTACAATAAATTTAGTGAGACAGCTTGAATAAAGCATACAAATGTTTGTCTTCTGAGGAATAGAGATGACAATTATGTAAAAATAAAGGATACAAAATATGGATTTTTTACCTACTCCTTATAGGCGATACCGATACGATAACGTGGTAATTTCACATTTTTGCATGTTAAAAAGAAGTCCATACTTTAGTTTTTGCATAGAATTAATTTTTTTTTTTTCCTCTTTGAAACTGGCTCTCATGTCAGTAGTCTGTATGCTGTGCCTGTTAAGTTAATGAATAAAATTTGGCTCTGTATTAGCAGCTCTGTTTCTCACCTATAATTTCATTACCTGAATAACACATAGTACTATTATATTACATTACATTATATTGTGCACCCGTAGGAAAAAAGGATTTCTTATTTAGAAGAATTATTCAGAAGGGATTTCTCCAGTCAGTCGTCATGTCATGCTTAATGTTTAAAGAGGTTGCTTGTGACAAACTTTGAGACAATAACCATCCAGTTTAGCTGTGAAAGTAGATGCTTTCAGTGTGTTTACTGAGACTGAGACTACCACTCTCGCTCTCAGTCCACTCTGAGACCTTGTTTCCAGCTGTAGCAAGCAGCTGTTTGCTGCAGAAAACCTCTGATAAGCCCACTGTACACTACCTTCCCAGCACCAAAGGGCAGATGGTCAAAGTTAAAGACTAGCTGGTGAGCATAAAGCAGCAAAAGAGGAAAAAAAGGTTAGATTTTTATCTCAGGAGCTGGTGGAGACCATAGACGGAGTTAAAGGAGATTAAGTTTGGAACTTTGGATATATCCATAGACTGTATATACATCATCTCTATTTGCATGAAGCCAAGACGCTTTTGTTTTAGCTTGCTAACACCATTGCCATAACATCAGTATCGGGTGAAAACAGGTCAGTGTTGTGTTTTCAGCTTGTTCTACTGCCCTACTGCAACTGGATACAATTTTTTATTTTACAGTCTTTGGTCTGACTTGGTGGCTTTAGTCGAAGTCTCTGGAACTATCAATCAACATGGTGGACTTGCCCCTCAAGGTTGCTTGTATAGTCATCATCCAAATAAATGAAAGAGCCCTTTGGCAATGTTTCACAGAGGGGGGCACATTTAACACATTTATTTCACTGCCTATTAATCAATATATGTTATTTCCTCACATCAATCACATCAGGCCTTCAATATACCTCACTGTTAGTGTCATAGAGTCATTAGACTTATGAAATTACAATTAAAAGTGTACGTGCAAATTGTTGCACTGTGTTATTAGAAATAACTCATTATGATCAACAAATTATCAGTTTAGTGTTATGAAGGTTTCATGTGTGGCTTCATCCACTGTTGGTTCCCAGAGTCTCATTATTATGTAGCCTAAAGCATATTTGATACACCACGGACCACTCTGCATCCAGCCAACTGGGCACTCAACTGTTCCAGACAGCTGTTCCACATTTAAGTGATGAGAATTAACAAGAAACTACACTGCATCCTATAAAGATGTCAGTAACGTCTCAGCACTGCCTTTTCTCAATATATTTTGTGACAAGATGAACTTTTCACTCCCTCCCTCTTTTAATTTTACTTGTCTGGCTGTGCTGCACATCCTGGAGAAAGTTCACAGTAAACGCCACTCTGGGGGCGAAAAGATCAGTTTCCTGCTATATTTAATGACTCGGGAGAGCTTTCTGAACTATCCACCATGTATGAAATGTGGTAGGTGCTGTCTGGAAGTACAAATCAGTTATGACTCATAAGTGTTGTAGGTTTTGTCCCACATGGGCAGTGCAGAAAAAGAAAAGAAAAGAACGTCTCGAAATAAATCACTGCTGCAGGGCTACATATATCAAACGCTATAGTTCATTCAAAATGGGTTTTGTCCACTATATCTATGTTGTGCATTTGGACTTTGACAGTAAGGTACAGTTTGAAAAATGTAATACATTACTTTCTTCTGAGACAAGTGGCAGTTGTTGAACTATGCTATAATGGAATTTCTTATGTGAAGAATTCAGGGCAAGAGCAAAAGCATCAAGGTTGCCTTGTTTTGTATTTCCTAGAAAGTCAGGCCAGCCTCTTTTGAAAGCTGAATGTCACAGCTGAGATGGTCTCGATTCTGAATTTGCAGGTGGAGACATTCGATCTACTTTCTTTTGTAATTCTCTGCTATTGTATGACTCTTAACAACAAGTATAGCAGCTCCCAGAGAGCTTAAAATCCATCACATTCCATACCACTGCCAAAGGTTTTTCCAACCACCATGCCGTTGCAGGTGAATTCTTCCGCTTTATTCCCTTTATTGCAATGTCATCATATAAATAATGTCTTTACTGTGCATGACCTTGACCAGTGGATATGATATTTTCTTTTAAATGTATCTGGCCACACTGAGTCTTTTTACCTATTACTTTCGGAGGCGTCACTGCGCTGCATCCTCATGACCACGTGTGGTTCCCGATAAGAAGTTGCAGAAGAATTTCAACAATCTCTGCTTCACTCCTGTGGAGAAATGTTGATTTAATCTTTATATATGTTTTAGAAAAGTAGAAGTTATCCACCTATACCTATATCAAATATCAATGTAAAAATAAGGCAACTTCAAGAGTAACATCACCTAAATAAAGAATTCCAATGTGTTTCTTCCATGGCCCAGTTCAATCAGCATTTCATCAGAAACCAGAAAAGTAAGTTTCAAACTTGTGTCATAAGGTGTAGTCTGGAGCCTTGTGGACCCACATAATATTATTTACTTTTTTTAATCATCTATTATCTGTAACATATTTCTTAATTCATTGTCCAGACAAATTGAGTGTTAACACTGTAGTTTGTGGATTTAGGAAAGTTGTAATTTTCATTTTTTTCAGGCTGTCTTAGAACACGGGAATAACACATATGACTTTTAAGAATGTGCGTAGTTCCCCTTTAATAAAAAACTGAAGATGGAAGAGCTGCATTACACCAAACTGTATAATATTTTAATTGATTAAAGTACACTGTTTGTATATTTGTAAGCTAAACCTGGATCCTAAGATTGGGAGATCAATCATTCTTACATATTTATCTCATAGATCTTTCTTATGTTCCGTAAACTCAGACTGCAGGGGTGCATTTAATAGAACTGCTCAGCATTCGTATTTTGGTGTTTGCTTTGATCGATTGGCACACTTCCCTGCAGGATGTCATCCATTATCATAATAGCCAACCAAATCACTATTACAGAAAAATGACCATGCACTTACCTACTTCAGGAAACAATAGCTTTCATTATCCTGCATTACTCCGGTTAATAAATCACGCCCATAAACTGAGGTTTGTTTTTTTTGTAAAGTCAAATATACCTGAAGAAAATAGTGTGAAAACATGCAATAAGACAGCAAAAAAATAAAAAATAAAAAGCAATAAAAGATCCCTGCTAAGGCTTAGAGGTTCAAACTCATCATTCTCTCTGAACAGTCAAAATAACGCAGCATATGCTTCACTGATTTCTGCCACATCGTTAGCATAAAATTAAGACAATAACTGCAGTTTTAATGCTGCAGATCGTCTTAATAACCTCTAAAACAGACACACAAACAACGCCGTTTTTCTTGAGTTTATGCTTCACTTTTAAAGATGCCGATAAAACTGTGCAGTGGTACGTATTTAAATCTACCAGGGAAATGTTGCCATGAGAAAAATGGTCAATTTTTCTTTGTGTCACTTTATTCACTCCCTATTAAAGCAAATTGCATGCATTGATTTCACTCTGGCTTTGAAAAGACGGCTGGTTATGAAAACTGTGAAGAAATGTCTGAGGTGTCCATTACTCAAAACAGCTCAGACGTTGTGATAGTCCAGTGCCTGATCTCTTTCATCTTGTTCATAATTCCTCAGGTTATTATGAGTTGAATATTAGAGGCTGCCAGTCTTCTCTCCTTTCTGCACAGTGCACTAACACTAAATTGAGTCATTGTAATTATAGCTTTCATGCATGGGAAGGTTCATTTTCTGAGGTAACGTGAAGGGCTCAGCAACAATGTAAAAAGAAAAAAAGGCAGTGTTGTGACTGACAAGAGAAGGATGGAAAATATCTTAGTGTCTCAGCCCAAAACACCTCTGTCAGAAAACCCCAGTTTAAATGTTGCTATTGACGGTATTATCACAGCTATTAACAGTAGAGGGAGCTTCAGTTATGCAAATTAGAATTGTGTTTGTGACAAGATGAACTTTTCACTCCCCCTCTTTTAATGCAGCTTGTCATGGAACATTGGTTGTTGACTCATTTCCAACACCGTGAAACGTCCCTTGTAACCTCTGGAAACCAGCTCCCTGGCTCTCTGTCACAGCCAGGTCTGCAAATAGAAACGTGTCCCAACTCCTACTTTCTCATACCCCTGCGATAAACAATTTACCTCAGATAAATAATAACCAAAGATGGAAAAGTGCAACTCACACCGTGCCCAGAATGAATTTATAGAGGATCAAGACTCCTTTTTCTGATTTTAAACCTAAGGCAAGGCAATAGCTTGTATTGGTATATATATAAAAAAACCTGAAGCAAACTGTTCAGGAGTTCACAGCCACTCAACCCATTTAATTTTAATGGAGCAGCTCCAGACAGTGCATCTTGATAACATCACAGACGCCAATCTCTGCTCTGTGGTCTGTGAGATAAGATTTTAAGATAAGATATCATGAAACTTTATTGATCCTCTTGGGGGGAAATTAATAAAAAAACATATGAGAATTCAGTGGGAGTGGGTCGTATATAGAATCCAGAGGTAAAGAATAGGATACTTTTTATATAGGATATAAACTAGGAAATAAAATCAACAAAAAAAAAACAAACAACAAACAAACAACAAAAAAAACAAACTATAAAATTGCTGTACAGGGTAGGATGTTACTTGAATTCTGGTTGCAGTATTTAAAACCCCCCCACAGTTATTTTGTACTACATTTATAAAATCTTAAACTGAGACATTTTAAGCACATACTTTCTTAAATACTGACACAAGCTGGCTGCTCGATTCATGTGTCATCTGCAATAATTCAGAGGAGCCATGCCGACATGTCACCTCAGAGAAATGTATGTCATTTCCATGGTTACGGCCGTACAGTCTGTTAAGTATTATGTAGGCTAAGTCAAAAGGCTTAGAGCAGCATAATGCAGAGGGCTACTGCTCTAAAACAAACTTTGTATGTCCCTTGCCTCCCTCCCTCTCACTCCCTCTCTCTGTGAGAGAGAAAGCTGCTCATGCTTTTTCCTAGCTTAATGAAATATAACTCTAATATTCCCAAGCTCTCCCAAAAGAGATTCATATTAATGTTTTAATTGTATTTTATTCGCAATATACTTTTACACTATAGACAGGGGCGCCATGGGAGGAAAAGCTTGGACCAGTCTAAGATCCCATGACTGACAGGGACCCTAAAACATATTAAAATATAATTGTTTTAAAATATTATATTATTACCCTGTCGCCTTAAGAGAACACTTTATTTGCAGTGTGCTAATAAAATTAATTAGATGGCCTTTGTATTGCTAACTTTATAATAACAATTACATTTTCATTATTAAAAAAATATACAATTATTTTCCATGATAAGATTTCAAGTACTAGTATGTATGCTGTACTTTGTTTGAAAATCGTATTTAATTATTTTGTTGCATATTTTTATATGTGATAATGTGAATTTGTTTTAATATAAAAAATTAAGTTATATTTATTTCAAGTTATATATTAATTTTTTTAGCAATAAAATCACCTTGAAACTGTAAAAGATGTCCGTCAGGACATTTCATATGCAATTGCATGCAGATTGTTGCATCATTGTCTGCACTTTGTATTATTTTTAGGGTTAGCTAATTTACTTGATCTTAACAAAGTAGCCATTATATTTTAACTTAATGACCAATCTTATTGCTGTGCTGTTTGTTTGATCAGTCTGTACAGATGTAACTTGCTGTTTAAAAGCTGGGTAACTACCTCTTGCAGCAGGTCCTGCAGTGACCTCCCATTCATCACAGGAGTTGCTAATATGCTAATAACGATAGTTGGCTAGCTTGTGTTGTACATTTAGCAGAGATCGATTGCTTTTGTCTGTGTTTCCAAGCTTGCCAAAAAATGAATAAATAATATGTTAATAAATGCATGTGGAAATGTAAAAATACATGTGGTTATAACTAAATGAATAAGTAAATACAAAAATACCCAACCTAAACGACAGAATAGGTAATTTGTCAATACCCCCCAAAAATTAGCATACAAAATAAAAATAGCACACACGTCATTATACATACACACATGGTTCGCGGTTGTAAAAAAAAAAAAAGGGCTGAAGTTTTGTTGAATTTAGGCTACATAACCTCTGATCTTGGTTAAGGACAAAAATCTTCCTGATAAGGCGTTATAAAGACAGTTTAAACAGTAAATAAATGCACATAAATGCAGGAAAAGAAGTATTTATGAGGATGTGACTACCAGAAGTGACATATTTACGTAAAAATGTGATGCACAAAATGTGAGGCACAAAAATTCAGTGATGTTGAAATCACAATGTTTATGTACACATGGGATACGAACCCTATTCTCCTGGGTGAAAGTCTGACTTCTGTTCAACCCATACACCACCCGACCCATACACCACCCCTCCCACCAACCCAACCACCCACCCGATGGCACAACAACAGTGTTAAACAGTAGCCTTTATTTAGAAAATGTGATGTAGTCTAAAACCAACAGACAAAATCAAAACCACAAAATACAAGGCAGTATGGGATGCATACTACGCATTGCTGTCATTCACAGTTATTACGGTCGCTAGAGGGTGGTGGACAGCCTAAAGCTTAAATATAGTGGTATTTTGCTCATTCATTTATTTATTTCTACTCATGTCATTTTTTGGGCCATCATAGTAGTGAGGTGGTGGGGCCCAATGTGATATTTTTTCATGGGGCCAAAATCCCTGGGGGCACCCCTGGCTATAGATGATGACATAAAATGATGCCCCCTTTAAAATTAGTTTTCAAAGCTTTTTTTTGTATCTTTTCCAGAGTTTTCCTATGGGATACACTGCGTCACCATCAGCTCCATTTCCACCAAATGCTCAGATTGTTATTTCCTGATGGGGAATAAATAGGGGCTGGTTCTTTAATTGCTCCTGGTTGTATCAATACCTAACGGTTTTACTGCTCCATCACGAGCCACTGGGAACGGGTTGCCCGGGAAACGGCCGCATGGCAACAGGATCAGAGCCTGGGGGTTGTCTGCTTCTAGGTCTGCTCCCATTTTACATCGCATTTCCTCACTAGATGGTGTGCAAGCCACTGGAGAGTACACTTCCCCGCACAGTGGGCTCCACATCCAGCAAAACAAACCTGGGAAACTATACGGCGGACCTTTTCTTTACGGGGAAGGAAAAGTGTGGAAATAACAGCCTCGCTCGCGTCAAGGTTTTCTTTTTCTAAGCGCTTTTTTTTTCAACAAGAAGACTTCTTCGGGAGAAGCGGCAACAAAATTCAGCTGTGATGGACATAATGATTGCGGTGCAGGATGCTTGTGTCTCTGGTCAGTGGCTTACTGCGATAATTCTCAGCCTGTGCTGCTTTCTGCCGTCCTGTTTGCCCGCTGGACAAACTGTGGACTATTCCTCGGTTGAAAGTGTGGTCAGCAGACAAGGCGACACCGCTCTACTGAGGTAAAACAAGCCGACACAACTTCACTTTCTCCCGCTCACACTCACTCTCTCTGTCGGAGTTCTCCAAAAGCTCCCGACCGCACACACTCCTCCACACCAGTTCATGGTTTTCCTGTTAACTACTTTTTAAACGGGGTTGTTATCACCCAGCGCCTGCCGATAAACACACACAATAGGCCATTTTCCCTCCATCCCGTCCTTGTTTTCGCCTGACTGGGGGGCGGTCAGTGCAGCGGCCGCTACGCAGGACGACAAGTGTAGCTGCTGGTTAGTGACGGCAAAGTTTTCCAACATACTTTCCCTTTGTGTACTCCATCCAACAGAGACGACGTGTTATTATGCAGTGTGTTTGGTTTAAGAGCTGCTAGAAGGTGGGACGACACGTTTGAATTAACCAAATTAGCCTGCCTGCTGCGTATCGCTCATAATATAGGATGACATTATGTTCATTGGTTTCCACAGTTTCATATGTTATGAAAAAAAGAGCAGCAGGAGGTGAAACACAGAGCGCAGTGCGTTGTTTTTTAGTGCTGTCCTGACAGTTTTGTCTGAATGTATACGGTGATGTCGCAGTTTCAAAACGGTGCTGAAGAAGAGCGTGTTTGTGCTCGCTGTTTATCAGAATCGAGTTATGGCAATGACGCGCTCTCTCCCCCATCCTCCCTCCCTCCATCCTCCCTCCATCCTGCCTCCATCACGTACGCTACGATGCCAGCTGCACAGGTAGATGCCCATTAAGGACTAAATCAACTGAGCATGGGCGTGGTTTGGTTTGCACTTAGGAGTTTGTATGTAAAATAATCATCAAATAATCAGCATATCATCAAAAACATAACCAAAACACTTTACAGTTCAGATGATAATAGTACCTCTAATGCAGAAGTTTTTATATAGTTTTCTTTCAGGGCTTTAATTGCCAAAATCTCTGTGTAGTCTGTTTAATTTCTTCAGAAAAATGCAAAACTCTACACAAAACAGAGAGAAAAAAAGATGCAAATCTTTGGAGAGCTGTGATAATATCTTGTTCTACCAATATCAAATATCCGCTGTGATGGCTCAGAGGCTGAGGGGGCAGGCCTGCCCCATTTCAATATGAATTCTGTGGATGTTGACTCTGAGAGATGCTTGTCGTCGACCTGAATACAGAGCAGCTAACTGTCTAAAGTTCCACTCAGCTTGGCTTTTAGTCATTGTTGTCTCATACTTGATTGCTGAAGAGCTGAATTGTTTCTGTGGCATAAGGTCATCATAAGTGGCTGCATGGAGATGAGTGTCTTTACTATTCGAGTGGTTTAAATGTGTTTGTGCTCATTACAGCATTACCTTGGCAACAGATGAGGGGCACTCACTATTTTTACCATGTTCCCTTCATGCCTAAAGGGTCGTCCCGTCAAAGAGACTTACACCTCCGACAGTCTCTTTAGAGAGGGCGTCTAATTCCCCGGTGTCAATCTGGGTTGGCTGTGATCAGTGGCAGAAGCTTTGCCTGATTCCTGATGGTTTATTGGACCAGAGATTATCCCTGTGCTATGAATCAGCTCAATAAACAAGTAGCCTCCCACCCTCTGAATAAGGCAACACTCTCCACAAGCGGGTCATCGCCTCAGTAAATGCCATCTAGGAAATGGATAGGGAAAACATTTAGAGGATGCATTCATTGCTAGGTTCTTACAGTTAATTAACGGGTTATCCTGCCATCGCTGTATTCTTTTTTTCCCCCACTCACGTGAATGCCACCACTGTGAAGTTATCACTTTGCTGTGCTCACACCTGTTGACCTAATAGATTGTAAACCTCTTAAACTGCTCTGCTTGCCTCTCTGGATTGCATCTCGTTGCAAAACCCTGTCATCACCAAAGTGATGATAAAGGCCCACTCTGTCTTGGTACAGTCATTTTCTCAAACCACACGGAATCATGGCTCTGTCTTTTTTCCTTCTTTTTTTCCCTACTGGTCTTGAGAAGCAGGCATCAAAGCATAAAACATTTTTATTAGGAACTCAGTGCAGAAAACAGTGCCTGTTTGTTGCGTTGAAGACCCCCAGACTATTAGAGGGCAATTTTGCCATGCCCTTAAGCTGATTGCTGGCTAAAAAATGTGAGCATTCTCGAATACTGACAAACCCAGAAGCACGCAATTAGTCACTGCCTCTGGATTATGGAGTAGCTCCCAAGAGGTGCGTCCGCTGTCATATGTTCATTTCCCCCACCTCTTTAATTCTTAGCGCTGCATTACAGCTGCCCTGATTTATGTTGGACAGTGGGTCCACATCAATTAAATGATTTGAGCTTCTTGATGATGAGGAATGGTCCGCATGTGTATCACCACCCTTTTATTCTTTTTTGATTACTTAAATGCCCAGCCATTTTCAGCCTTGAACAAAGGCCCTCCTTGTATTTGAAATGAGTCGTGCTGCTGCTCCCACAGTGTCTTACATGAGTGCATTCAAGTTATGCATCTATGCTGCATTTTTTTTACACACTGGAAATCTATGAGCTTCCATAGGGAGCGCATTGTTTTAGTGGAGCTACACGTCTCTTTCCCTCCCCCCATCCTTTTGCAGGTTTCATGTCATTTGGATTCAGTTGAATAACTCTTCCCAGTAAATGACTCATCTGGCTATGTATTTGAGAGGGACAGCCGGATGAAAAGACAGTTCCCCATGCTATCAAGAAACACACGGTATCAGTGGCAGCCTCTTCCACATGGATAAGCAGCTGTAATCAACAGCAAAGAGCGAGTGTCTGTAAATTTAGTCCTGGCAGACTGAAATCTTAAACATAGGCTGCTACCATACAGGTGTGATTTGCAGCACTATCCTCAAAGTATGTTGGTCTTTTTATTTTGGCCTTTTCTATTTTTCCCAATGAAATATGTATGATTCGGTGAGAGCTAGACAAAAGGTACACTGATTGTGCTTTAAAAGCTACATTTTACAATCTCAAAAGGCCAAAAATATGAAACAGGGAAATAAATAAGAGCCAGGCTGTGTACACCAAAAATAAGACAATGATCCAAGCGTATTTTTGTCATTTAGTTTGACAGTTGGCCCTCAGCCACGGAGTAAAGCTTGCACCACAGGCCCTAGTCTCTGTAATGGTGCAAAATTGACCTGTCACTAGTTTGAAAGTCTGGTATTCGTATAAATCTAAAATCATTGCCTCGTGTCAACAGACCAGTTGATGAAAATGTTTTCTGGCTGTACACAATTGTACTGGAGCTGTGTTTTCTAGCCTTATCCAGTACAAAAAACGATGCCATGTATCATTTTCCTCAACTGTGTCATTATTATGGCTCTGAAAGGTCTTGACATTTACTATAAGCACTTGTGCCAGAGACAACATCAAGTTTAAATGGCTTGGTGTCCCCAACCCAACGCTGGTAAGATGGAATAGTGGAATATTAAACTGATTAAATTGACCGTTCAAACTCCACAGGACAAAGTCTTAAGAATGAATTGTTTACTATCTCTTTAACACAGGCCATAACTATGTTTGAGAAGCATACTCTCCCCTTTCTGAATTTCATCATTTTTTTAATTAAGGCACTTATAATGTATAAGCAAGGCTACTTCATCTCCAACAGCTTGGTTGACAATATAGCAGATATAGCATGCACATCAGTTTGTATCTGCAGTTTCATGCACTCATTTGGGAGGAAAACCTGGTTTACCTCTTCTGACACATCTGTGGGCACACCTGAGTCTGTCATTGTTAATTAAATGCCAAAATTCCCTCGCCTGTTTGCTGCACCACATGTTTAATGCGATCAGTGTTGCTGTCAGCACAATGTTGCTCTCTTTCACAGTCCTTATGTTCACCGTGGTCTCCACATCTCAAGGATCAAGTGTTGGGCATGTAATTTGACCTCATTTTTTGGCGAGTGAATAGACACTATCGTGATGCAAAACAATGGGCATGGGGGAGGGGCTGCCGTTAGGGAGGAGCTCCCAGATGGAGCTTTCCAGGCACAGATATAACAGTCAAAGACTTGTACTGTCTTATATCAAAATAGAATGCCACTCAGAGAGCACAGACCTCCACCAAGACTAATGGTGCATTCATATGGTCCTTGGATTATCCCATTTCCCTAGTCATTCTTCCAAAATTGAATGAGTTCTTCCTTTGCCCATACTACCCAGTTCCAACCAGTTTCATGATAATTGGGCCAGTAGTTTTTTCCATTATTCTTCTGACAAACAGACGAACCAAACCAAGAAAATAACATCCTTGGCGGAGGTAAAAATCTGACCTTTCTTTTTAAATAGCGTGGGTCTATGTCCTGTTGCCCAAGGGAAGCTGGCTGGACTAAAGTATTAATCAGATTCATTACTCCGGCATCCATTTACGATAGATGTGCTTTAGTACAGATGGAAATCAGCCAATAAGGTGACATGCTACAGCAGAGGCAAGAAGGCTTTCATAGCAGCTGCCTCCTGTAAGACCTCCAGTTAACCTCCTCCACAGCATCCACTTGAAAGTCAGAGCCCGTCATGACTTATTTTTAAATTGTTTCATTCAGCTTGTTGCTGAGAGCAACCTAATCTCTCAAATGAGACTAGAAATGATGTCAAATACGTGGACTGTCCTTTTAGTCTTTTCTATCAAGTAATATTCAGTGTAGAAGGACATTTGTCATGAGATAAATCAAATGCTGTTTATGGATACAGAGATGAGTCTGCTTAGCCATTCAGACGCATTATCTTTAGGTGCTTGAATCTTTTTTTTTTGTTCAACAGATTTACAGAAAACTAGTCTTGAATGGTACTTTTTTCTGGTTTTCAAAATAACACATTTAGATGTTTTTAGTTACATGCCATGATTAACAGCTTCTTGTTAATATGTAGTAGGGCTAAAGAACACACTGTAAACCATTTCCAAATGGATTACATTCATAGTCATCGTTTGCCAGGCAAGTCAATCCATTGTACTTTCCAAATATTAAGCATTTCTATTTCTAATATATTTCAATTAGCACTAAAGTGATTGAGTGCCCCGGTGAATTAAAGCCTAAATGGAAATGCTTTCCCAAGGTAAATCCTTCGAGGAAATAGATGCTATTTTAGGTTTTAAAGCATCTTTCTAATATTCTTATAATCACTACAATTATAGGGGATAGGGAAAATGATTTGGGGTGGAAAATGGAGCTTTTACCCGCATCCAGCTGTGAGCATCCACGTAATTGCAATAATTCTACAGGAAAATCTCAGAGGAGTGTTTTTGTGTTGTGAGAACACTATAAGGCTCGAAATTAAACTTGACAGAGAGTGACTGAAGAGGCAATAACAGGTTATCTTTTGGGCAATTTTAAACTAGAGTCACTTGAAACAGAATTTTTCAGTATAAGATATCTACTGTGTTAGGGGACATCTCATTTTGTTTATCCATCAGTGATTGAGTGTCTTGGAAACAGTTTAAAATTTAAATTGAGCACTGGGCTGTGATTTTTCCATGTTATTTACAAGTGTAATCATTACATAAGTGTGGATACTTTCAGTGAAGTGTTGGGAGTTTTTAGCAGACTGCTTAAGCAGATACTGAACATGAACATTGATTTCCAATAGGCCATATCAGAAATAACAGTTCCTGTGCGTGTTCTTGTGGATATACTGTATACTGTCTTTTTGTTTAGAAGATGACGCCACTGTCTCTGACAGCTATTCCAGAGTAAATTTCTTTTGTTGAACAGTGTACAGCCCTTTCTCCTCCAAATCATATGCCAACACTTCAAGTCTTTCATCACAGAGAGCAGAAACGATTCCTCAGAGCCCCTTCAATTAAAATCCTTAATCAATCAGTTAGCATCTCCTTGTGTTTCATGATAATTAGTTGTGCTACTCTGACAACATTGCGTAATCTCATCTGGGCCTCCTCAGTTGATCCTAGTTATATACCAGCAAGTCCTAGTCTGCCTCTCTTGTCAGCAGGTTGTCGACAGAAACTTGCTGACATCAGAGTTTGAAGCCTGTGTGATGGTGCAGCTTTGAAACAAAGAGTGCCGGCGTATGGGTGGTACACTTTATTTGGTATGCTGAGCATGAGAAACACTTCAACCTTTTCTAAGCTTCTGGGAAACGTGAAATTTCCAGCCCAGAAAGCTCTGCAGGAGGCATAATCATATATTCCCGAATTTAGCTTCATTTATACCAAGTCAGAAGGTGACCCTGTCATGCAGTTTTAATTGACAAAAAATCTTCACATATATCTCACTAATGCAATGGGCCTCACTCGGGAAGCGATATACGTACAAATTTCCTGTAATTTTGCATTTATACACACAGCGGTGGCCGATATAGCCATAACAGAAAATTAAGAGAACTCAGCATCAAGAGGCTCATTGTGTTTCTGAATGATTTAAGCCTCCAATGAATGCTAGTTGCAGCAGTGAGACCGAATCATCATCATCATGGGAGATATTCCCTCAGGACTGGAGTGGTTGATGTCATTATCTTCAATGTAAGATCTTTATGTGTGAGCATGGTTTGAGGCTGGAGGTAAACATCAGTTTGATCCCATAGGAATAATAAATCAGATGTGTTGACACTTGGTTGTCTTAGCGATGCCCTTCAGTGAGTTAAAACAATCCAGGGGGATTTCAGCTCTTGTAGAGGGTATTTTATTGTCCTTAAATGAAATTCAACATTAGTCTTGTATCTTGGCTTTCCACTAGAAACATGCATTTCGCTCTGAGGAACCATGATTTCAGAGTTGGGAACAAAGCTGGCTTGCGTGCTGTCAGCTACATGCTGAGCATAATATGTGCAACCTCACATCACCTCGAAACTAAAGCTTACATAGTAGCATTACTGCATTTAGAAGCAAACTCATATATGAGATGAAATAATAAGCTGGATTCTTAAAAACTAAAAGTGATTCCATTACTTTTCTGGTTGCTATAGTTCCTCCTGATTCAGTCCCTTATGAGTCACACACATTTCACTGCTGGAAAAAATCTTGATAATTCTCCAAATTAGGAAACATGTATTGACTATAATCTCTATTTTAGCACTTCAGTTAGCTCACTTATATGTTCACGATGGCTGGTCTCTCACAATTGATTAGAAACTCCAGCAGCTAAAGGAGATATGTATTGTCATAATTCATTTTGGCTCTATGTTGGCATGGCTAAAGAATTTTAATTGGAGTCGCTCTGAGCAGGTTTGGTTTTTGTTTTTTCCTCCCTCTTTCTCTGTCTCTCTGTCTCTCTCTCTCTCTCTCTCTCTCTCTCTCTCTCTCTCTCTCTCTCTCTCTCTCTCTCTCTCTCTCTGTCATCTGCATAATGAGTGTGTGGATTTCAGACTGCTGTAAATGTTTGTTGGAGCCGAGTAATTGGAGAGTCTGCATTGGTAATTATTAGTAAATGGAGAAAGAAGCAGTGGAGCAAATCAATATCACTGAGAATGGTGCTACCTTTTGTTTCCAGTGGGGTCAGGAGTTAAGGTAACAGAAGTGTCATGCTGCGCGGAGACAAATTAAGGCCTCATTTGTGAGAATGAATCACTAATATGTCGCAGACTTTATGCACATGTGTGGGCCTAATATTCTATATGGTGGTGCAGTATTTGGTCGAAGAAAGGCAGCTGTAACAAATGCCCCTATTGGATACTTACTGATTAATTGTAGATTCATGATAGAGTATTAATTCTGTGCTATTTTGCACAGATGGCAAAATGGTTTGTTATTTCTAAGTAATCTAATTTAACAGAACAAAATGTGGTGTTGTTGAAGTTTAACAGTCCCCTCACTACCTTACTTATGGGAACACAGAACACTATAATCAGTCACAAAGGTTGTGTTATTGAAAAGGCCCCCAACCTCCACTCTTTAATTGCACGTTTAGTAATCTGTAGTCAGAATCTGGTTTAACAAACCCCTCTGAAAGCATCCGGTTCTCTCATAAGGGAAAAAATATTTTCATTTTTGGCCGCAACAAGCTCCTGAAAAAAGGATGGAGGATTTAATCCAAACATAGAGGAAACACTTTGACATTAATAGGCTGTCAGGCTTTGTCCCAACCACGCCATGGCAGGGAGATTGACTCAATCTGTGCTAATGTTAAACAGTGAATTCATCAACTGATCTGCGAGACTGCCACTCATTAGGATTCTAATTTTAGACACGGGGCGGCTTTTCCCTATTCATAATGGAAGTTTGATTTCTCCACACTTCTGTGTCTCTTTCTTTCCCTCTTTCTATTTCATCTTATCTTTACTCATCTCTCTCTTCCTCTCCATTCATTGATTGCATCTAACGGTAAGCAGCCCAGACAGATGTAGTTGTGATCAGTTATTACCTGCTAATGGATGAGCTGTCTGGTTTTCTCTTTTAACACTTCATTCTGTCTTCAGTATTTGGTCTCTATGTTAGGTTTGACGTGTTTTGGTCTGATTGATATTCAGCAGTCAACTTCATTGTGCTTAATGAAAAGGATTACAATAAATTAGATTGGAAAATAAAAATAAAAATCTGCAGCTAAGGCCCATATCAGTCATCAAATTATCAATTATCCCATTTGAGACAGTGGCTGGAGGCTTCTAGACAATCTAATCACACATCATTATTATAGAGATGCACAAATAAAACCACTTGCTATTTGCCTCAACACATGTATTAATGATTTTATGTCCATTTCCTGTGTTACTGTTAAAAAGATCTCTCTTCGCTAAAACTGAAGACAGCAGCAATGTGACCACTGTTACTGAAAATATTTTGTATTCTCTCCTACAGTTCACAATCCGAGACTCTTTATGAAAAGTATCTTTTTGTTCTGGTCAGTTTATTATTACTATGTAGTACTGAATGCAGAAAATCTCACTATGAGCAGAGTCAATGATGTGGGCATGGTGTGAAATGCCGAGTAAAATGTGTTTGATGGTTGCCCAAACAGAAGTACACTTTTGTTGCATGCATCTCTTCATGTCACGAGCTCACTGTGGTGATTTCTTCTTTTATTAAAGCTCAAAACTTAGAGTGAGCAGTCATGAATATTGTTGACTAAGGCTCGAGAAAGCTGTAACAGCCCTCATAATGTTTGGCCAGTGAACAGCTGTTACTGTGAAGCCGTGACATAGTCAGGTTTGCTTCAACAGAAACTTGCAAAAAGTGCAAGTCAGAGCATTGTAGATTTTTCCTACTTGTGATGATGCCTGACTGATGGTGGTGAATACTGGATGCTTGGTTAATGGAAATATACACAACTAAAATCCTGCTGCTTTTTGTTACGATTTTTCATATCTGATGTTATCCCATGACATGATGGGTTTTTCCTTTTTTTTTCTCTCAAAATTTTTGTATCGCCATTTGTATGTTACCATTGAAGCATCCAAATTACATCATCATTTATAGCCTGATTATGTTTGATGAACGTTTTGGGAGACATGTTGTTTTGTTGGCTAAAATGTCCTGAGGAAACAATTAGTCAATTAATTGATTAGTGGATTAACAGAAATGTAATTATTGATTAAATTTATGAATCTGTAATTATTTTGATAATCACTTCTGTTTTCTCTGAGGAAAAAAAATGCCAAACATTTACTTCTTCCCACTTCTATTGTGATGACTGCTGCTATTCTCAGTTTGACATCAATTTGTCCTGCAGGCACGTTTTGTAGTATGTCAAAACATGAACTGATATTTGGTGGTCATGGTTTTCCCCCACAAAAAAATATAGAGCTGGTAGCGCAACTCTTTCTTCCTCATTGAGAGATTCTCCAATCAGCCTCCGCCCCATCCATCACCACTGCTCGTACTAGGTTGACAGGTAAAAGAGCAGCGCAATTGCTCGCTATCTGCATACTGCAGTGATAGTTTTGGCGTCTGGTGTAATTTCTCTGTTCGAGGAACCATCGCTCTCTCTCTGGAGGCTGCAGGTTTTTCAGGTTACAGCTTTTGATTGGCTTTCGATGTTGTGACGTGCTTAATCCAGTTTGCATGGCTTACTTTAGAATCGCAAATTTCAGGAAGTTCACAGACCTCTCCTCCTTCAGGAAGCGAATGTGAAAACACCTTTCTAGTGTCAAACTTGCACGGGTACAAGTCAGTATAGTCAAGGTCAGACATTTAGGGGGCATGAAACACATACGTTACACAATACATTTTTAGTGGAGGGTTAATATCTCTGGATTGTGGAATGTTTTTCAGACAATCATTTTCAGCTCAGAGAAATTGTTATGGCCACTCTTCACATTTGTTTTGACCTTTTCACATTAATTGAGAATATAAAAGTCAGATTAATCGATAATTAAAATGATCTTTAAAGCCCTGAAACTGACTTAATTTGCATAAACACCCAACCAGCAATCTAAGGCTGCAGCCCAGTTTCTTTGCAGCAGAATGAACTATTTTGCCCTTTTACCGGTGTCTAAAACCCACAGAGTATGAGTTTGGCAGCATTAAGAGCTATGCTACTAATTCAAAAGCTTTTGGACTACGAAATGGATAGTATTTCTCTCATGAGATGTTTTAACTATCCTCTTTAACTCCGTCAAACTTACATGTGAGCTTTGCTGAACAACATGGAATTAACCTCGGCAAGGTTCTCTGTATTGATGTGGGGCTCTGTTTCTCCTCCTTATTACACCCAGTTAGCATTATGAAAAGGGGGATTACGGCTCCGAGCTAATTAGCATTCAGCCCTAGGAGCCACAAATGAAATGTATTTGTAGATAATACAGTGTATGCAGCTACCATACCTCTGTCATGTTTGAATGTGCATGCCAGTTGTTGGATTTAACACACACTGTTTCATCTTACTGTATTTGGAGAGACACAGTCAGGTGCCACAATAGAACTTCCCTCAGGCATGCAGTCATTTTCCAGCTCCTACAGTACATTCTGCAATCTCTTAAACAGCCAGTTGTCTTCAGTGGAAGCGTGTGGGCCATGTCTTTCTTCTGCAAACCTCAATCCAGGCACTGTCTTTGATTCCAACACAATGCCCCCACTGCCTTCCTCCCTGCACCGTGTGAGTGTCACTTTCATTTCAGAATATTCACCTTAGTTTTTGCCAGTGCGGTTGCTAATGGGTAGTCTTTTCAAAGTCTGGATAGGATAATCCTGTCATCTTTGTTTTCATGGCCACCTCAGGGCCGTTCAACAAGTTCAAAAGAAAAATCAGCAGTGCAGTGTTTGTGAGGTTGATTCTTGCTGTTGTGTTCCATATCTGCCATCACAGGCAGGACTACATGTGGAAACAGGTGCTGTGCTGAATGACTTCAGTGGCATGTACTGGCTCACTTAAGGGAATATCTGAGCCAGATGCTTTATTATGTTGTGTTAATGCTGATGCCAGTACACCGCAGCACAAGAGGCAGGGGTGGGAGCTTTTCTTGAAACTGTTGCACTTTTGGAAATTACAGCGTTCACAATGAATTTTGGCTTCTTTGCCATTTCTTTTGGTCAGATGTGTTAACATGTAAGACAACCACCTGATAAGCAGCGGTATTCTCCCTGACTGGCCAACGTGGCCAATCAAAGATGATACAGTTTACAGTCTCTGTGGATGCCACAGATTTTTCTGATTTCTACTCCACAGTATTGGATGGGTATTTCTTTCTTGGGAACAAAAATACACCTTGAGGGAGCAGCAATGTGTGATTTGATTGTAAGAACTGTGGGAGAAGAGCATCTTGTGCATTCTGTGATGAGGAAATATTTTCAGGTAGTGTAGTACAGATCACTGTAAAAAAGAAGCTCTCGAATCAGATGTGTTTACACCAAAGCAAAGCCAAGGATTTCTTTGCATATCTCGGCACAGGACAAGAATGGTGATGTCGACTGAAAGAAATGTGAAGGTCTGAGACTGAGTGATATCAACAGTTTCAGTGTATTGTTATGACATAGAGAGTGAGAGTGCAGGCATCATGATTACAGTGCAGAATAAACCGCTAAAAAAAGTATAGCGAACCAGGTTTTTGCATGGATATTAGAAATGACATGTACCAGGAAGGAAGGATCTGAAACAAACATGGTGGAAATTAATAAGATGATGATAAAATACAACCTGCAGAGACACTGAACTTGCAAACAAAATATTGGGGAAAAAATTGTGCATGGTAACATGCTGTAGTTAGTCACATAAACTCAGAAACAAACATTCCCTGAGTAATGAAGGACTAAATGCATAAGTGATGATGCCTTTAGGCTTGTAATATCAGCTGTCTTAATGATGTTAATTTTGGCACGAGTACAGGCCAGTACTTGTGGTTCAACCCCAATAAAAGGACTTACTACCACTCACTGGCCAGTAGACAAAATAAAAATGTCTCTGCTGTGCCCTGTAATTCTACAGCAAACCATTTTAAGGTGATTTTACTTTTTGTTTATTATAATGGTTAAATAATACATCCGCTTAGGAGGCAATATTTTTGTTTTGTTTTGTTTATCTGTCAGCAGGATTATGGAAAATTAGTGGCCAGATTTTTCATGAAACTTGGTGAAACTTGGATGGGCCAGGGAAGAACCCATCACATATTGGTGATGATCCATATCCGGATATCGCAGATACACAAATTATTTTTCACTTTTGTTAACATTAAAGTATAGGGCATGGCCTTGACGGAGTTCTGCACTCTCCAAGTGCCAGAGTACCCTGTAGTTTGAGAAAAAATTTTACAAATAGGTATTTTTCAGGGCAGACATTTGTAGGAAAAGCACAGCAGTTTTGAATGACATTAGTGATGGCTGCATTGCAGGGGAGATAATGGTATTATGCTGTGAAAAATGTCCTTCAACATGTTACTTAACATGAAAAAAAGAAATAGATTTTTGTTTACGATTTGAAAGAACTGAACTGACATTATGGCCACGGAACTAAAAAAAAAAAAGACAACTTTCTACTCAATAATATTGTGTTTGACATGCACATTCAAATAACACTTGCCTTTTAGACTGTTTATGGTGCTGTAACTGTGAAGTCTTGTGAAAGGTCGAGTTAGGACATATCTAAAAATCTGATTGTGTGATATTCTAAAATGAGAAAGGACAATGAGCTGAGAATTAGATAGATAAACAATACATTCAGTAAGGAAGAATTTCCTCTTACTCAAAGAAAGTGCTTCGACAACTAAGCTAAAGGTATCGAGGAAAATCTTGTTTTGTGTAGGCGTCCAATATGGTCTGTTTTAAAACTCTTTAGAAAAGGAGAATTGTTTATGTAAATCACAATCCTTGTAGTATCAGAAACAAGATTTATATTGGTAGTTTTATTGAGTTTCTTACTTATCTATGGAGTGAGAAGTTTGCAGCACTGATACTGATGCAATTTGCAATCCATAAGGTTTAATTTTGCCCTGAGCCCTGAAATCGAGGTTGACTGGATTTGGTTTGAGTTTGTTGGCTTTTTATTTAGATGCTGCATCCAATTGGGTTTTGCAGCTGCTATGGCAATGGACAAATAAACCAAAAGCTTTTTCAAAAATATAAAAGGTATTGGGGAAACAAGTCTAAAATAGCCTTGAGTGACAGACAAATATATTTTATCAGTGTTTGTGAGCAAACAACAAACTGACGATGTACTAGTGTGTGTTTTCATATAGTACTTCACAGGATAGTGATATAGGATAGTGATATCGTGACATGCTCCTATAGCTGAAGCAGACATTTCACACTACTACATCTGACAGCTAGGAAACCTTCACTATGAGTGAATGTTCAGAACACTTAATATGGACACTTGCAAGTTCCTCCAAATTGATTTTTATTTTCCGCGATCAGCTCAAATGTGCGCTTCTTGTGTGTCAACTCTGCTGCTGCTTTACTGACTAAATTATTCCACAGATAGATATATTTTTTATCTCACAGTTAATAATAGGGGGGATACTGTATACAGCGGCATGAATAATTCATGCAGGCATCCCTTTGTAGAGATTAAAAACGGAATAAGAATAATTCACGCTGTAAGCTTACATAAATGGTTTAAGAAACCGCTAATCAACTAGCAAGCCTGTCTGAGGCAAGGCAGCTACCTAAAGTTGTGAGTTCATCCTCAGAAGTGCCTGCTTAAGCCCAGCTGAGAGCCAGCCAGAGAAAAAATTCAAAGGCTTCTGTCCACATCATCTCCACCTCCTCCTGGATACAAATTCTTAAGATTTTCTCCTGGATGTGCCACACTGAAGCCTTTCCTGGTTTACTCTGCTACTGAGGAAGTGACAGGTCCTAATTATACAGTCTGGGGGCCAAGAGACACTTAAACATTAACAATTACGTAGGGATAAAAGCAGCAGATAAAAGGAGGGGAATAACATGAGGAAATAGAAGAGCAAGAGAGAAAATGAATAGGGATTTGGAAGCAAAAAACAACAACATTTTGCTGATAAAGCAGGGAAGAGATTGAGTTTGTGGAGAGAAAAATGACAGTAATGGTTCTTTCGACTTGTTTCGATATCGTAATCAGATTTAGAGGCACGTCATGTATATTTATTCAGGAAGGTTTTTTACATAATACCCTTTGTGCTCACCAATTGCACAGATCAGTCATGCCTCAGTGCACACCAACAATTTCTCAACCCATGAGCTGAGCCTTTGTCCTTCATTGAAAACCAGTGAACATACAGCAGACTGTTATTAGATGTCTTCCCAGCCATATGGTTTGCAAGCTTAGTAATTGCCTGGGCCTGCATTACAGAACATTGTGGATGAATTCATGATTTGAACATGCTGTGCTGTTTAGCAAACAGTTCTAAAGGACACTGGCCTTCTGTTTACTCTGCTGTAACCCTCCAAGCTCTAAATGGATTAATGATCCTGAGGTTGTCAGTTCAAACGCAGCTGCAGAGGATACTGCTGATGTGTCCTTGAGCGAGGCACTTAATCTAAGTTGTGTCAGTTAATATCCATCTTCATAAATGCATTATACACATATCATAGGTTACGTAAGTCACCCTCGATGCAGTCGGAGGAAACAAACAATGTGAGCCTCAGATAGCACCTTGGCCCGAAACACAGTCCTGGGGAATATCAAGTGGCTGTTGTCTGGGTTGTATTGCCTTGTCATTGTTTGGAGTCACTATCATAATGTATTCTGTAGGTGCATAGAAGCCGTTTTTTTTTGCAGGTAGTTATAAATAGTTCCACTGTTCAGAAAGAATGCTCATAGGTTCTTATGTTCTGTCAATATTTATGGCTCGTGGTCCACACCTTAGTGTATAGCTAATCTGCAGTACACAGGACTGCAGTGTGTTGCTGACTTGCTAGGGGGCTTGTGGGCAGTGCTTTATCAGAACAGTATAGCTCAGACACTTCTCTGAGTGGGTGGTTTGCTTAGACCCAGACCCCACATACTCTGGTAGGGGAGTTTGCAGGGTTGCCCAATTAGTGCTGAAAAGTGTGGCAGTGCGTCAGCAGGGAAGTGTGCACCAGAGGAGGCGTGTCATCAATCATCACTCCAGCTTCAGGCCTGTTCCAACCCTTTTCCCTATCTGGCAGAAGGAGAAAGAAGGAGAGGGGAGAATGACAGTGGCCAGCCAACTCCATGAATGACAACAGACTGCACCGGAACTGACTGCATTAAAGCCTAGCTCTGAGCAATAATGGGCAATTATTTCTTTTGATACGTTTCTTTTAATTGTTTCCTCAGAGGTAGATCCAGAGAGGAGATTAAAACATATGCATTTAGTTAAAGGATAAATCAGGTGATACTCTATGTTTCTTATTCTCAACTAATCCATTGACAAGAGCAAAACCAACAATGAACTGATCACTAACTTACAAGCATTTCCTGTATAGTCAAAGCCTGATGTATTTTTTTCATCTGCACCATTGAACCCCATTGAACAACATATCAGTGAGTAACACTATTACACTGAGTTATATGTTAACTTATGCTGAGCTGAACACTCCATGTCTAGTTTTGGTTTGAGCCTGCCACTTTTAGAGAAATCACATCATGGACTAGTGCAATATCCAAAACACAAGAGGCACAATAGTACTGAATTAAATATTGTCATGTTACAAAATGGCTTATGTTTAGAGGTAGGCTGGAAGAAAAAAACTTAATTTTTATATAATTATCCAAAAATAATATTGTGAATATGGCAAATGTTAATATCAGTAAAAATGAGTTGCCAATAGACATTTTTCCAAATCATGTCGTCTCTTCCCATTCTGAGCATGGATACTGATTCAGATAATTTAGTTGGTTACAAATGAGTTATAATATTTATTAGTATAATATTATTAGTACTTTTTGCTCAAAACTACAATGGCCAGCTGTAAGTTATCTGAAGTTATGTAACTATTATGGGGAGAGACACATATTAGCAGGTAGAGTCAGGTGTCAATTAAAAGCTGACAGTTTGCTGCTGTCAAATTTCTGTGTGCTAATTCAAGTCACTGACCACCAAATTGCTCCATGGTCGCTGCTATCACTGTGTATGTGAATTGTTTTTTTAAAGATTTATGTCTAGAATGGGAAAGAAGGGCCTTGGGGCGAAACACAAGCTGGAAGCTGTGACATAAATATGCATACAAATAGGTAGGTTTAAAAATAAATGTATTAATACAAATCAATAGTGCAACGTATTAGTAATCCATGGTTTCCATGCCTACCAATGCTTTTTAACAGGACCTGAAAAGCAATTAAATATAGCAGATGATGGAACATCATTAATTGTGTGTTGTGTGCTTGTGATTGTCATTGATTGCCAATCACCAAGCTCTGCCAATATGCACCATCATGCATCATGACCTCTGGCAAATATTGTACATTGTTTACACCACCTCCCTTCCCTCTTGTGTCCTCCATGTGCAAGCCAACCGTTCCTCCTTGGCTTGAACACTGACACATAGTGCGACACTGGCTCTGGGATTTGTAACGTTTCCAAAAATGGGTACTTAGCTCTGTATGGAGGGTATAATGATAATGACAGTTCATCATCATATAAAATGCCTCTCATTTAGTGAGTCTTCTCACTGCTTTGTCACAGCCTTGACAGTGTCAGCACCGACTAATGAAAGCTTAAAAAATCTTCTCTGAATATTATCTTTGAGGTATTTTATCATGTATGAAACTTCTAAAAGCCCCATACTTTCAATTCAAAATTATGGTTATATTTCCTGGCATGAGTCCTTTTGTTCGTTTTATGCCCTCCGCTGTATAGCAGAATACGTCCATGTGGAAAATGCTTTAAGATAATCTCCCCTTGGGGAGGTGTACAGTAATATAATACAGGATATAACAGAAGCTGCCCTCACATGGAGCAGTGAGACAAGGGCTGTGATAGAGAGAATTTGGCCAGATGATAATGCATTTGCAGTTATGGCTTAATTCAACCTTTTAAAATATCTGCATGCTCAAATTGGTCATTCTGGACTGTAATATCAGAAGCAGGTTTGCAGACATGATATGGCCTGTGGCTCGCTGTCCAACTGTCTGACATCGACCCTTCATAAAACAGTCATCAACATTAGCTGAATTGTGTAATTAAGTTTTTGTCCCTCCATTAGAGCAATATTTCATCACTTGCAAATTACCCTCAACAACATTATCTTGATGTTAATGTCCATATGGCATTCGTGATGGCTGTGCCACTCTCTCTGGCAGAGGTATAAAATGTTATTGCTCCAATGGAGATTTCTCTTGATTAGGGAAAAGTAAATGATATGACACCATATCACTGAGGTGAGCCAGGTTTTTCATAGACATATATGTAGACGCCACATTGGCTTTTGGATTGTGTGTTGCTGCCATATTGGAAAAGGAAAGACTAATCTGTAAACAAGTACAAGTAAACATGGGAGGCTGCAGTTTTTCTGGATTGAAAGCACTAAAATATTTACATCTTCGTCTTAACTGATGTCAATGAGTAATTTTTATATTCAACTGTTGATCTATGTGGTGTAGGAAAAAGTTTTGTCTACAGTTAATCTCGAGATTTTGGTAACAATCGATGCTAGATAGTCAAGAGAGGAGTGTGTATCACTGTGGGGCTTTCATGAATTAATTACTTAATATAATATGTGGTGGAAAATAATTAATTGTCAACACGATATTGGGTTCACGAGAACGAGACGCGATTTTGAAATGTTTTATTATAACTCTTTACATGCATGATGTAAGCATGAGCTTTTAATAAACTTCTTCTTCCACAAATTGAAACTAAAACTAAAATTTATAAAAGTTAAAATAAGATAAATAAAAAAATAAAAAACCCCAGAGGGATTAATGACACTCCGGAGGTGACTTGTGGTTTTTGATCGTCGCGTAATCGCTTGGAGACAGTTTCGACCGTGATCACATACGATTACAAACGGGAGAATGAACTGTGGCCGCCGTCGCTAACTGCACAACATCAGCAGCTGATCAAAACAAAGCAGCTTGGCTAATCATCATAAGCATAGCGATCTTGAATTAACCGCTAACTGTGCACAGAGTGTCCGGTGCTTTTTGTAAACAAACAGAGATCGCTAAGGCAACGCCTCCTGCAGCAGCAGCACATACACACTGTACTGCTACAGAGCTAACTGTTAGCTTATTAGCAGGACTGTGCCGCTTCGATTCATTCTTACTCTTCTTAACGAGCCACCGGCCCCCCGCAACGTCATTCTGGCTTCTTTCTGCTTCCCCTCCTCTTCTTTTTATTTTACTGCCTCCAGAGGTCACAAATGGAGGTCTGGATAACTCACAAATCTCGAGAGACTGATTTTTAGCGTGACGAGAAATATTGTCACACCCCTAGTCCTCATACAATATAATGAGGATACTGCTTTACTACAATTTATTTTGTTGTGCTTTATTCTTTATTATTTAATTCAAATTATTAAATTTTTTTGCATTCTATTTAAACTGTAATATATTTTTGGCCATATCATGTCAAACCGTTACAAACTTACTTACTTACTTACTTACTAAATCTGTTGAGAAATGTAGATATTATAGTGCTTTTTATTCCAGAAAATTCCATAGCTTCCCTATTAACTTGTACTAGTTTACAGGCCTGTCTGGTCCAATATGTTGGCGAGGTTGACGTAATGCAGCAACCCACTGAAGCAGTCAATGCGATCAATGTCTATGTATATATGTGTATGTCTTTTTATGTCTGTAAGGTCAGAGTTTAATGTCTTTGGTTGTTTTCAGAGTGCATGACTTCATGGCAGCATGCACTCTTCATAAACCGTCATTCTCAGGTGGGAGAATCATGCTGTTTTAGACAAAAAGCGTATGTGGGAGAGTAGGACCTAATGGTAATAACCTCTTCTTTTAACCGACAGTCATGAAAGGCAGGGCTGACCTACATGCTGTAAGGAGGATTCTCGCTCTCTTGTTAGTGTGTACTGGTGGGGAATTGAGGTCTTTTCTGTCAGGAGGTGATACGTTGAAGCTGCAGACTATCTCAGCTAAGCCCAAGGAAAAAAACAAGAGAGAGAGAGAGAGAGAGAGAGAGAGCAAGCTCTGTGAGAAGGAGCCAAACAATATCCAGCACATGTGTGTCTGTGCACATGTATGATTGTGCAGTGTGTTTGTGGGCAAGTGTGTGCATGGGTGTGCAGTTGCCTGTGTGCGTTAGTGTGCATATGTGTGCGTTCATGTGAGAGAGACAGTAGGAGGAGTTGACTGACAGCACTATCTCCCACAACACTATGGAGCTCCATACATCATTAATCGCTGACAAAAATGAACATTCTGCTGTATCCTTTGAGGGCTAAAAGACCTTACCACCAGCTTCTCCTATTGTGAGCCTGTGTGTGTATGTGTGTGTGTCCACTACACATGACCACATGACGTGTAGGTGAGAATTCACTACCAACTTGAGGTTTCTGACCTATGTGTTTGGTTCAGTGCCACTATGATGGATGACATGGTTATTAGAATCTCGCCTTCAGGATGGGGGCTGTCCTATCTTGCTGTCAAGGTCAGTGGTTACTAGGTTTATAACAGAGTGGCAACCTAGTGAGCTTACCGAAATGCACCCTATATTCATTCCATCGAACATCTATCATGTCAAATATCAGATTTAGTACGGCTATTTTGTCTTACAACGAGCCATGAGGAAGCCACTAACTGGACAAATCTGACCCAAGCTGAGACAAAAAAATGATTGTTAAATTAAAATTATATAGGATTACAAGTATGGGATTATTTGTGGCCACATTGTCTGTTATAATTATGATTAGATTTGTATATTTATTCAGAAATAATGCAGCCCTGCCTGTGTGCGGATGCATTCCAAAAGACAGGCGTGTGTGTGTGTGTGCCAGTCAAACGGCTTGATTGGGACTAATGTTGAGCCAGGGAATTAGCCTCTCCCATTAGTCCGCGGGGAGTTGATAACAGATTGCAGGCTTTAATACTAAAATAGACTCACCAGAAATGAGCATATACCATAGCTTCGACTGCAAAATCCACTTACTGAGTAATCACTCAGTTGTGAGATCAAAGGCAGCATCAAGACATTACCCTGCATGTAGTTGGACACTGAGAAATGTGAAATGATGATTGTTTTCTCTGAACTTGCTAAGGGTTTCATGAGACAAAATCTGTCTTTGATATATTTGTGGTTACATAAAAACAACCATTAGCACTTAGCAAAAGGGTCTGGACTTGTAAAACGTACATAAAAATAATCTCAAAGAATTTTTTCCTTACTTGGCTTTTTTTAAATACCTCTGTGGGCTTGTTCACACAGACTCAAGCTTTTTTTCCACACAATTTTGCAAAGTTTGAATTTTCTCTGCTAACCTGCTGATCGCAATTTTGGTTGATTGCCTTCCGGAGGAGCTGCTACAGCTACTTTGAATCTCATGGGCCAGTAAGATTACTGTCCATAATTCAGCAGTTTCTATTGTTTTTACTGTCAGGCTCTCCTACAAGTGATGGCCCTGCAATGCTAGAGCAGATGTGCCCATAGCAATCTTACTCATGTGCATCGTTTCGTCCCTGGCTTTTTGTTGCATTGCCAGGAAATTCGCAGATTAAATGAAACACAGATCTTAAGGTCACTTTTCCATGCCTGTGTGTCAACCCTTCATTAATTAGTAAATTGTTCACCTTTGTACAGCAAAACAGACATCATTACAACAGACGCCTGATAAGACTGTTCATACTTGTAAGACAATGACTTAAGTTTGTCTTAGGTGCACATCAGGAATGCAGGTATGAAGGTGACAGTATTGTTTTCCTCTCACCTTGTAAACACATCCATGAATATACAGTAATATAGGAACTGAACAACATGGTGCACATTAATTTGAATGAAAAATTCTTACTGAGCACATAAGCCAGTGAAGTTTTCTTGCTTCCTGGTTTGCATCTGCGGTCCACAGCACATGTGCATTAGTGTTTCTCTCACTGGATACACCTGCACGTTCCTGCTCGGCCCATGAGCACAGTCATTTAACAATGAAAAACCTTCAATGTTTAAGATATGCCTCTCACAATCAATATGTGCAATCAATGGCATTGATGCTAAAAAAGTCAATTTTTCTCATAGGAAAAATTACATTTTCCTACATCCACTAAAAAGGTCTCTAGTTTATGATTATCCTAGAGGTCCCAGCAGGTCATTTTATACAGTGAGGTAGAGTGGGGACTAACATTATCAATGAATGAAATTGAGCTCATTTAATCCACAAGAGTCTTGGCTTTCTTTGGCTTTACCTATTTCATATAAATCCAAGACTGTTTAGGGACCCCAGTACGCAGAAATATTCAAATGAAACAGCTAAAAATAACATTTGTGCTGCATGAGAAAAACGTGGGCATGTCTGTAAGGGAAGAGACTTGTCGGTACCCATAGAAGCCATTCTCACTATGATATGTTCAGGTCAAATTTTGCCTAACTTGGAAATGCCCCTATTCGCCCCCCTCCCAACAAGATATCATGACATGCTTGGTACCTTAGATCCTCTAGTGTCATATAATACCATTATATCCTCCTTAAAACTGAGTCCACAAAAAAGCCGGCTGGGCCAGAGGAACGCAAAGGGGTTAAGGCAGACGGCCTTTCAGGTGGGCCATAAAAAAGTCAAAAGATTAAACCATAGAAATAGTTGTCAGGGGCAGCTCTATTTTAAAAATGATAATGATTTACCTTATGTTTTGGCCACAGAGGAATGTTTGCTTCAATTGCATGATTGGTCTTCTTGCATCCATGACTACATCTCAGTGGTATGCAGTAAACCAGCACTTACATCCTCAAGTGTTTGTCCTCACCTTTTTTCTTTCTACAATATTTAAACTTATTCTGTGACAAAAACCCCCAAAACCAAATGTGGATGGCTTGAATCATGTACCAGTGGCAGAAAGAGTAATGTTTGCAACAACAACTTACTGTAACTGCAGCTCGAAAATTGAGCAGATAAAAAACTGAGTTTCAACCATTATTGTTGCCTTGTTGTTCAAGAAAATTGTAGGGGGTTGCTTTAGACAAGATAAAAAAAAACAGTAATGAGCTCAACCGCACAGTAAGTATGTATTATTTGTTGTACTACTGCAGTAATGTAATAACCTTCCCAACCCATGTATTTATTGTTTTGTGCATAGTGAGCTGTGGCTGAAATTGGTCTCATTCAGAGCTATAATGTAATCAGTGAGTGTATATTTGCAGATGAGAAGGCTATTTTTGGAATACATGTATGGGGGTGGGATGCAACGGCCTTGTTAAACTGAGAAGTGGAGGATTTAAATACCTTGTAGAGGCCAGACATCATTCAGAATTGTTATTATACATGTTCTGTGCCGTATCATCACTATCAACGGTCAGTGCACCTCTTAAAAACAGTTGCCGGAAAGACATCTGTGCTGTGAAGGACTTGGCTCATTCACAACGTAACCAAACCCCCAGATGAAGGAAGCAAAGAGCAACCAGAGCTCTGTTCAGCCATGCTATGCTAAGCTGTGTTTAAAAATAGATTCCATTAAGGCCTGATTTTCACAGTGTTGATATGATTTGCTTTCCAATGTATAGGGTGAGAGCCTGCAATAACTCTTGCTAAACATTTTCTCCAATTAAACCCTAAAAAGAAGGCAAGCAAGAATGCCCCCAGGCTCTTAAGACACACTTGCTGCCAGATGTTTATAGTTAAACGAATAAACCACAATAGTAGGATTGGGTTTGGGCATTTACGTTGTAAGTATTATATTCATAAATTATGGAAGAAATACCTTCCATCCATCTCAAGGTGTCCAAGGCTCGGATTATGAGCAAGGAAGGAAAGCATTCTCTCCCATCAAATAGAAAGCATGTCAATGGAAAAACCCATTATATATGCCTTCAGGCGCTTTCCTATTTAACACTGTTCTCTTTAATGGGGTTATTCAGTAAACCTTGCGGCCATCTTCAACTAATTGCATGTTTCATAAACTGATAAGGAAAAATCACACAGGTTACAGGCTGCAGCCCATACATCTTATTTAGTTTCCTGCACTTCTGTAACCATCCAATTTAAGAGCTTAGCTGACTTTTCTTCTTATCAGCCATTTTACCTTTAGCCACATTTACATACTCTATAAACTGGGTTTGTGAGGGCTAGATTTGCTGTGTACAGGACACTTCAGGGCTGTGATGCTGGTCATATGCATGATGAATGGAAATTAGTTTGAATCACAAAATCAGTTCTGTGTTGTGTTTCTTGTCAGTATTTGATGAGGTGAGCTTGTTGTATCTTGTGCAAAATCATCAGCCCATCCCCTCAAACCCCGCAGAGTACAGTATTGTGTGTTTGTGTGCATGCTCATTTGCCATTGGCTCATTTGAATGTGTGCGATGTCGGTAATGAGCAGCCAGAGCTGGTGAGGCATAATAATGCCCAAGGAAGGGATGAGATGAATCTCTGCTGGGTGTTTCTCTTTTTACCATTATTATCCTGGTTGCCAAGATGCTGAAGTCCCGGATGTTGCAGCAATTTACATGAGCTTAATGAACCTGTTAGCTAAGACATGCACTCTCCTGCTATTCCCACCACACTACTGGCACATGGGTGGAGAAGAATTGGGCCAAATCCATAATTTAATAAACTTTAGATAGCAACATCATGACTTTTAATATGTTTTTGTGCCAATTTGATGCTGCTGAAGGAGCTGTGCCGTTGCCCCTAAACATTACAATGACTTTACACAATTGATTGGATGTGCTAAGCAAGAGGAGCAATTTTCTCCAGGACTTGTGATTGGTTTTGTCATTAAGGAGATTAAGGGGAAGAATAACAATTGATCAGGACTCTGGTACATTATTGAATTAAACCAAATTGTGATGTGTGTGCTGCTGCGCTTGGATGATTTTTTGTGTTTTAATAAGTTGGAAGATTATTGCCACTAATGCAAAACTTATTGTATAATTTGGTTTCTTACTCATTGCCAATGAATATGTTTTTTTTTTCTCAATCCAGACACTGGGGGCTTGTCTGGAGAACATTTCCAGACAATAAGAGCAATTTCTTGTTCAACACAACAGTACCCTCATTTAGCTCCAACTAATTATGCTTAACAAGGTCATTTGGTAACAGGCAACTGTCACAAAATTGACAATGGAAGTTTTGTGTAAAGCTCATGCCCTTGTGTAAAATGCAATTATGTCATTTAGACTGCAATTGTATAACTTTGCTTTTCCGTCAATATTTTTTTTTGTCAGTCAATCAATTTGTCAACATTACCAACATGCCTAAAAAGAAAATTTAATTGCTGCTTCACACCGATTACTTCCCCCATAGACAAAACACCTGACTCTAGGCTTCTGCAGTTGTTGTTTCTAATTAATATTTTTAGTGCTGTATCGATTGTCATTCTTTTACATTTCTTTGAAGGGTTCTGATCGAAGCTTCGAAAATATGTTGTCATATTTTATGATGTCCCCATCCTTCCACCCTCAAAGTTTCAGCTAAGAGATTGTTGAAAGTAGTGAACTCACTGCTCGAACGCATCCATCTTAGTTTTTCAGTCTGCAAAGTAAACAAAATAAACTCAAATAATGTTGAGAAAGGAATTATTCTTGCACCTATTTGCATTACTAAACAGAATACATGAATACACCTGCCTAATTTGAGTTTCTTACAGAACGAAGACTAGCTTAATTGCAATGTTAAGTACAAAATATGACATAAATATAAAATTAAGTCAACTAACAAACAATATAGGTAAATGCTAAAATCTGTCCATACCTGTAATTTCTATTATATATGTAAATTAAAAGTAAACGTTAAATACTGGACAGTAACTGTTCATTATGACTCTTGCACTGGACAGCACCAGTTTTTTTGATAACTAACTAAACACACATATATATATATTTATATATATATATATATATATATATATATATATATATATATATATATATATATTGATATATACATTTGTAAATCCAAACACTCATGAAAGGTTACATCCTAAGTGTGGGTTTGAAGAGAAGCAACCAGATAGAAGGAGCAGGAAAGCCAGAGTTAAGCTTAATAACCCTCCAATTTTCCTTGTTGCGAGGCCCCAGTGATTTCAATGAACCAGAGAAGAAACTCTTCAGAAAAAAAGCTAGATTCTCACAGAAACCTGCAGATTCTTGGTCTACATGGTGCACGGTTGCCCACCACTGCTCTTTGAAGTTAAGCGAGTGGGCAAATAAACAAAAGGGAAAACTCACGAAGGAAACAGGAAACTTAAAAACTATTCTGTGTTCATCAGTTAGCACAAATTGTTTGGTTCAGCTTACCTTGCACGCACCAGCTAGAGCTTGAGATTGTTTGACTGCCTCTCTAAAACTGTATACCAGTGTTGACACTCCTGGAGGAATTGGATTGTTTTTCACCCTGCTGACCACCACTTCAGTAAGTTAAGTGCAACAGGCTCTGAGCCTAGGTGGAGTGAGGTAAACAAGTGCCTCTTCAACCCATGTTGTGCCCCCTGTTGGCTGTCATCAGGAAGTAAGCCTTTGACTCTTGGTTTGCTGACTCTTTTTCGACTCGAGCCTTTCACCGTGTCCTTAAGTCAACCCAGCTAGATCGACGACAACACTCTTGAGAAATATTGACGTTTTTAATTGCAGTAATAGTAATTTACTCTTCCTGGTGTGTTTCTATGGAGACCTTAAGGTAATCTTGGAATGGAGTATTTGCTTTATCAGTAAAATTACTCAAACCACTGTTATGAATCAGAGACCTTGTTCGTGGGACGAACCCTAAGCTGAGCATAATCCTTGCCAAATGGGCTGGCGATTAGCTTAACTAAGGACTTTTTGGTCCCTGCCAACACACAGGCTCTGCATTTTAAGCAGAGGAGCATTCATTGAATTTCTGTATTCATCCAACCTGCTGCCACCTCTTCCCATGCAAACAGGCTAACATGCATGCATATACATACAAAAAGGAAAATATGAATGCAAAAAAAACATTTTTCAGTATTCACAATAGTGCTTTTAGAAATAGGAAAGATGGACAGAGTGCAGTCTTGCCTGGCATTTAGCAATCTCATGATAATTGACAAAGTATAAATTTACACTATAGGCTCCAGGCATTTCCTCAAACACCTAATGTGTATGCTCCATAGCTCTGGTATTAGTAGGGTTTTGGATGAAGTGTTTCCTAATGTTTCGTGGTGAAAGAAGGATGCCAAAACTGTTCATGCTGTACAACCCAGTTCTTGCTCCCACACTCTAAACTAGCAGAGAGAGCTGCGTATGTACTGCATGAATGCCTATAACGCTGAGAAACAGATAGAAAAAGGACTGTTCCTAAATCAAGCAAGTAAGCACAAATAGGGCATGTAAAATATGACTATGCCCAGAGGGTCCTCTTCTCTGTGCAATGTATTTATTCCAATATTTGCAGATGACTGAAAGCAGTTAAGTGCTGTGGCAATTGCTTATTTCCCTTTGTCAGGATGATGAATGTGGTCACACCTATCGGACTGTGCAGGGGTTCCAATGTCCTCTGACAATGAAGGATTGTCCATTTGTGCCATGGACAGAGCACATCAAAAAAGGTGGATAAAGCCCTGCAGGAAAGCAATAACAAACACTCCCTTGTTACTGTCATTGTTTATGACAGAGGGATTTTAAAGCATGGACTTTTCTATGTCATCTGCAAACATGGAAGACCTGACATCACCTGACATTTGCCCTGATAGGAACACTAATATAAATTTTCAATCTATGTTCAGTTAATATGAGCTATGTCAACAAGGATGTAACAAATGACTAATGTCACTGTAAACATTGCCTTTTTTGTCACCAAAAGCATTGCTGAATCTACGGCACGTATTATGTTTGTGATTTATGTTTTCTTGAATACAGACTATGTATGCATATATAATGTATATTGTATATATGCTGGCAAAAGGCATGGCTGGAGATTGTGTTGTGGCCGGGTATTCTGTCCCATTCTCGTGAACCCATTCTTGAAAACCCATTATCTCAAGAATACCTTGACGTAATTTCTTCAAATTTGACATAAAGTCCAATCAGAGTCAAGTTATCTTGACAAGATTTCACACAAATGTTCAATAAGATAAAATGATGAAGACATTTTACATCCAATAGGTCAAAGGTCAACTTCAACATCAAAATATTCAGCAAAAACACCCTTCTGTACAATATTTAACGCTATACTTCAGGAGCAGAAGAAGAGATTGTGAGCATATTTCACATTTTGTTGCATACTGAATTGATGACACTAATCTTGGTTGTCCACCTTAAAAATGTGCTGATTGTATAGATCTGTTGTGCTCCTCGGTTGAGGATGTGTGTTTAGAAATTGTAGCTTCTTTGCAACAACATCCATATTTGAAGCGTTGTTTATTATCATGACTTCATAAGAGTCTGGTAGGTTGGCAGAGACAGAAAACCACGAGGAGTTAATTGTAGTTTAAACTCTAAAATCTTTTTTCCCCACCATCAGTTCAGCCTTTTGTCAGTGGTAGTCTTTTTGGCATTCAAATTATGGCAAATGTTGATGTGTTCCTGCGTGTTAGAAAGGCTTAGACATTGTTTCACCTCAGCTGTTATTGCCTGTAAAGATGCCAATGTTGGCTTGGTTACTAAACCAGTGAGTGCATGCAGTGCCATTTATCTGCTTTTTAGGAAAATGCTTCTTCTCCATGTAGTACCAGATTCACCAAATACTTTACCTGACTGTAACTAACTATACAATGTAGCTACAGAATGAACAAACATTTTGCAGTATAGCATATTTTCTTTGTCACTTGCTGTCTTCAAAGTAAGGAAGAATGTTGCCGGCCATTCAGTAAATTGTTGCCTGACTACATCTGAAGTCACTGTCATCTGAAATGTTATTGCAGGTTTTGGATTTATGGCAGTGGTTTACAGCTTCAGATATTTACAGATAGATTTTTCTTGGCATAGCTAGTGTTAACACAGATTGTGCTCGTGTTTACAGCTTATTGTGGTAACCTATGTCGCTGCTGCTTTTTGCTAGGGCTGAGTGGGTGTTACCATTTCAAACAAGAAGAAGAAGAAGAGTGCAGATGTCTGAAACAGATGTATTAATTAAAAAGAAAGTGTTTGTTGGTACAAGGAATCACTACTTTTCTTACAGATAATATGATATATGATACCATGCAGGTGACATACAGATGGCCCCATCAGCTGGTGTCTACATTGAGTGAAGCAAGAGTTAAATTCAAACCTGTGGTGTGAAGGACAGTTTGACAATTGATTCACAACTGTCCTGGCCTCCGCAAAACACAATCCCTGTTTCAGTCATGTTCCTTCAATCTTTTTTCTGCCTTTCTGAATTGCACTTTTCTTCCTTTGTGATCAGTGCATTTCAGCACTGAACACGGACAATGAGGGGAGTAGGAATGTTAGAGATGTGGAGAGAAGAATTTGTAGAGCAGTTCAAGCTTTGCCCATTTTCATACCTTTGCGTTCCGGACCATCGCCCTGGAAACACACTTTCTGTACATTAGTTCATCATTTGTACTCCCACTTGATTTCTTTTCACTTTTTTTCATTACCAAAATCAATGTTAAAATTGAAAGAACTAATATTACTATAAATAATGATGGGAAAGGAAAAACATGTATTTATTTTTTCAATACAAAACGTTTTTCTGTTTCATAAACTGTTACATCTACAGTGAAGTGTCCCATTTCAGATTGAAGGTCATTTTAAAGTTTCGAGGAATAATAGTTGTCAACTAAAAAAGACATCAGCATGCCTCTTCCCTTTATAGCAGTCATGCAATGACATTTGAAAACACAGCAAGCATAGCCTTCCTTGTCATCTCAAGAGTCCTCACACAGTCTAGACATTACACAAACACACTTGTTTGTGGCTTGTCTGATTTAACTTGGGGTTTAAGCTCTGTTATTGAGCACTGTAAACTCATCTGTAAACCCCAGCGGTCCCAAGCAAACAGGCGGTGAGTGACTCCACCCCACACCCAGCCGTGACCTATCCCTCTGACTTCACTTCCACTCGCTCTCCCTGGCGCCCTGCCAAGCCTGACCTGTCACTTGGGCGGTGAGAGGTGTGGGTAAACTGTTCGGCGGGCAGAATACCCAACCAGGCCCGTACTGATGAAAGGAATCACCTCACACACACTTCAAAGCACAAACAAACGAGGTACAGGAGTGGATCTGAATATGAATCAGTTCACTTAGGAAAAAAATGTTCTTTAAAGTGTGACATTAATCAATCATAAAATCTTTCTTGCTCTTTTTGATACTTTAAAGTCTCCATGGTTACTTTTCCTACAATTATCTGAGTGCACATCTTGTTCACACCTTAATAAAACATCACACTCTTAAAAAGCTGCAGCATGTTGACCCACTTTTTGTGTTATGAAGTACAGCTGTCATTTATAACTAATGTGAAACTCTTCAGCTGCCTTCTTTGACTGAGGACTATATTGGCACTGTGTGTGTGCTGTGCATGTATGTGCTTTACATGCGTGTGTTTGTTTGAAGTAGTAAATGTAGGAGCTCGAGAAAGAAGACTGAGAAAGGAGAGAGAGGAAGGTTGACAGAGAGAGAGGGATTAGGAGGACCTGGGTACAGATGGCTGTGGGAGGCAGATGTCCCCGCTGAGCTGTTCAGGGTAGTCCCTGCCAGCTCAGAAACGGTAACAGAAGTACGCAGAGCAAATAGGCTACCTCAGAACGGGTGGCTAGATTTGGGAAAGCAGATGCTAAAAAATGCGTTTCATGCTCGGAAATGTCACTAGAACCACTACATCGCAGGAAACAGCAAGCCTCTGAAGAATTGTGTGAAAGTTTTAAATCCTGCAAAACGTACACACAAAAAAAGGGATTTTTTTATTTTTTATGCTGCAGTCTTGACTGAATTCTTGTGTTTGTTCTTTGAGCAATTCAGCATTTTAGTAAAAAAAATGAATAAATCAGCACTCCTGTCTTTTAAGGAGCAACACTATGGATGTTTTGGCATTATGGCTTCTTTCGGGACTGCAAATGAATGTAGCAGAGCATTAGGTTTTTTCAGTGGCCTGGGTTTATAAGCCCTGCACCTAATACTGGTTGTAATGAACTGTAGCACAATGCTAAAACATGTCATTAGGTGTGGCACATAGACTGTATAAAATGTGGCAGAGCACTGAAGACATGCATGTGGCCAGCTGGTCTGTATTAGCTCTCTTTTATAGTCACCAATCAGTGTCTGACAGCTTTTCATTCTCACGTCTGATTATTATGCTTCTGTTAGAGTTTATGTCGTCTCCTCCTTCTGGCTATACATTACTGGTTGTTGTGATTTTCACTTCACCTCTTCAACTCCAGATGTTCTTGTTTCTCACCATACTTGGTGTTGGCATCTCTTGCCTTGTGCTTTCAGTTTGTTCTTTGTCTATTGGAATGATAGTCTGACTCACCAGATGTGGACTGTTGGTTTAAGCCAGCCATTGGTCACAAATTTCAGAGGATTTGAATTGAAAACCTTGGAAAAAATCCTGAGTTTTCTCCACATAAAGGACGTGTAAACACTTGTTGTAAAAATGCTGCATGGTTAACATGCCATGGTGCCAGCCATGAGTGTTACTTGGTTCTTTTGTGAATTGATGAATGTAGAGCTGAAACAATTGTGACAATAGTTGATCAATACTTGATCAACCGAAAACAAATGGGCAATTTTGATACTTGACTAGGGCTGTGTGATGACAAAAATATGGCAAAATGAAAGCCTATGTATCATAATACAGGGGTTAAGATCCCATCTATTGCTATATAATGCCATTTTGTAAACACATTATTGAGATAAAAACAAAACTTATTTTAGGAAAACTGTCTAGTATAAAGGACACACCATTAGGGATGGGTACCGAATTCGGTACTTTTTATAGGTACCAACCGAATTCCACCGGTACTACGGAGTACCGATTCATGTAAAATCAAATGGTACCATGTTTCAGTACCTAAACGGCGTTAACTTTAAACTGATCATTGATTTCAACCTGTTTTCATTTGACGTCTTTGATTAACAAGCGTGCTGACTAGCTGCTGCATCTCTGGTCCTCCGCTAATACTCCGCTCTTCAACTCAGGAATGTTACCTGCCAGTTGACTCCAACCTGCCTCGCTGAAATTTAATCCCTCTGACTCCTGCGTCATCCTCGATATGTGCACAGAGCAGCCCGACTCAACCCACAATACTGTCTGACCGGTGCTCCGCCGCACAGCTACGACACCATCGCAACAAATCACATGAGCACTTGCAACTTTTTTTTTTTTTTTTTCTCTCCCTGCACTTGCCACCTGAGAGCGCTCCTCTGTGTTGACAGCATCATCCACCTCCCAACCTCTGTTCCAGCATCCTTTGATAACACTGCAACCTTCATGTTACAAAATGCATGTTCACTCAACAATAAAGCACTGCTCATCCTGGATGTTATATTTTTTTGATATAAATAAGTTATAAGTTGTTTTGATATAAGGTTATATTTTGAGAAATAGATATGTTGAATTGAAAAATTGAGATTTTATTATTAAACAAATTAACATTTATTACCACATAAACAAACGCAAAAGTACTGAAAATTGGTACCGTTGAGTACCGATACCAATTCCCAGGTACCGGTACTGTATCGGTTCAAATGTGAAAGGTACCCATCCCTACACACCATCATACGTATAAAACCGATCTGTTTTAAAAAACATTTCTATACAATCATACAAAGGAATCTTCATTTGCATTTATCACAACCAACATCAAAACACTACATTGTATCTACCATTTTAGCGAATTCTCCATTCTCTACAACACTGAGAGGATGCGATAGATGCGAGAGGACTACGTTACTAGTCAGCTAGGTTTGCTTATGTGTTAGCACGACACCCTTAGGCTGGTTGGGGGTTTAAACACGACACAAAATAAACCACCACAGAATCGATATACTATCACAAAACATAACACAACAAAACTTTAGTCCATCAATATTTTCTTCTTTTAGTTTCAGCTTTTCATATGTGAAACCTGCTGCTTTTCTTTATCTCATGTGATATTAAGCTAAGTATTGGATAGTTGGTTGGGCAGGCTGAAAGCTAAAGATGCCATCTAGGGCTTAAGGAAATTGGCTTTTGAAAATATGTGATGTTTTTTTAATTATTTTTTGACATTTTTTAGCCTAAACGATTAATTAACTGAGAAAATAACAACCATATTAATTTATGATAAAGAATAATGGTGAGATTGAGTCTTTGATAAAGGGCTCAAACATTGAGGAGAGAAAACCCTCACGAAGTTATCTGGTATGCTGTTTTCTGTCCACACATTATACCATATTTGAAATGAAATGAAGCATAATTAAAAGGCTTCCAGGGCCTAGGCAATAATATACCACTCCGTACTCCATATGTGCTTGTCTGGGGTTTGTCAACCACCCACGGCTTGCCTCAGTTTGATCTCTGGGTCTTTAATACACAGCAGAAATGCAGTTATACGGCATATTTAAATTCTCCTCTCCTTCCCAGTTATTGAATATAATCTCCCCTCTCTTATTTCCATAGGGGAGGAATTACACAGACATGTATTCATGGTGAATGTCAAATGCCAGTCAGTCATTACAGGCTCACAATTGGTGCATTAATAGGAAATGGCAAAAACTCCTAGCTGTGAATGCCTCTGACTGTTTTTTGGTCGACAGCAGTTGAGTTTAAGGATGACCCGAATGTGACTCTTCGTGAGACATTTTTTGTAACTTTCCTGAAAGTATTTACTAAATTGTCTGTCCCTATTCATGCTGGAACCACAGGGAGGTGGAAGTCTGCAGTGTCAAACCATCAGTTTTGAAGGACAAGATAATTTGATTTGGGAGATACATTGTTGTTGGTCTCTGCATCCACAAGTAATTAAAGTCACCTGACAGATACCTTAAGGGACACAGCAGTGTGCGTTTTAGTCAGCTATTCTAAAGCCCTCTTCCACATTAGTGATACATACCGGCTGTGCCCACAGAGCTCTGCACCAGGAGCCTTTAGGCTATGTTACAAGTGAAACACAAGGTTAATGTCCTGTTAATCACAGGGGGAAGGCCTGTTTACTCTGTTTTCAATAACAACTCTTCTTTTCCACTTTATGTTTGAGATAGTGGTAACACTTTGGATTAGGGCTGCAACTTACGATTATTTTCATTATCGATATACCTCAATTATTTAAACGATTAATCGATTAGTTGTTTGGTCAATAAAATGTTGAAAGATATCAATCAGTGTTTCCCAAACCACAAGATGACGTCCTCAAATCTCTTGTTTTGTCCACAAACCAAAGAGATATTCAGTTTATTGTCATAAAGGAACAAAGAAACCAGAACATTTCACATTGAAAAAGCTGAAATCAGAGAATTTGAACTTATTGTCTTTAAAAAATCTGCTCAAACCAATTATTCAATCATCAAAATAGTTGACAATTAATTTAATAATTGATTATTGTTCGATTAATTAAATAATTGTTGCAGCTCTATTTTGGATTAGCCATCATTAATAAATGGTGATAGTAAATAACTATTATTTTACTGTTAATAAACAATGAAGTGATCATTAATAATGTCTACTCATCATTACTGATGCTATAACTTAACTAAAATAATATTGTTGCACACATAAAGACATTTCATATACGGTATGAAGTATTTGTTTATGATTACAAAATGATTTGTAATCCCTTAAGAAATTGTTTGAAAAACATCTAAGATGGCTTTTATAAAGTTGCAACTGATGATTGCAACCTTGCTAAATGGTTAATAAATAAATACTACTGTAAAAAAACGAAATATAAATACAAATATCATACATTAATTAATATTATGGGATATGGGACGTGACATTAATACTCACTAAACATTATCTGAATGACTTTTATGAAGTTGCAACTAATGCTTATAATAATTGGTGATAAAGAAGTGGTTCATAAAGCATCAAGTTACATTAATTTAGTCTTATTATGGGTGATCTATTAAAAAGGGATTTTGTGATTGTGAGTTTTTGCACCAATAATATCAATTTAAATTATGTTTATGTATACTCTTTCCAGAGAATGTTGTACCCATTTAATAATGTATTGCATTCATCAGTTGCTACTTTATAAAAGCCATCCAAATAATGTTCAACAAATCATTGGTAATCATTTCCAAATGCTTAATAAAGTATATAAAATGGAATGTGTGAAACAATAAACTGTTAAATAAAAATACATTATAGTATAAATAATAATTTGTAAACATTATTAAACCTGATTTCATCGTTTGTTGTCAGTGAAATAACTATTGACAAAGTTGAATTAATTCTCATACTAATAAATGATACTGATAAATGATTTTAAAGTGGTACTTAGACGACTGAAGTCTAATATTGTTATTGAAAAAAAGATGATGTGAAAAGACAGAGTTGATGGCCATTGATACTCCCTCTATTCAGACATTAAGTGGATCACATCGCTTAGCCCACTCTCACGGCGGAGCAGAGAAACTGTAGGTCAGATTACTTGTGAAACATTTTTAAGTGCCTTTCTGAAATTAGAAAAGCTCGGTACAATGAAGAGGCTTGTATTCTCCACGAAGTCAAGCTGTGTCTGCTTTGCACCGCAGGATGCCCGGAGCAAACCAAAATAACTGCAGTGATTTAAAATGTGTCTTAAGCCAGCAGCATGTTTCAATTTCATGAAAGAAATACAGACTCATTCATCTCCTAAGTGTTTATCACTGTGACTCACTGCAACAGGAAGTTCAAATGAGAACTGTTTACCAGTAAATCTGTTCAGGCGACATTCTCCTCTCCTTTGTTTGGACTTTTTTTTTAAAGATGGCTGAATGTTAAAAAAAAAAAAAAATGCTGTTTAAGGATAGGTGCTGGAAGGACTGTGTGTAGCAATCCTAATAGTTATCGTTATGTAGGGGTTGTGATTCAATGCTACTGATTTTTTGGTCCAATAGTGTGCTTAGAGAAGTGCTATCTGACAGTGAGATTGAATAACTGTAGAGTTTGCCTAAGGAAATAGATTCCCAGACAATATTCTGTTTGTTTAACAGGTAATAGGGCAGTAGACTGCTTAACTGTGCGATCGTGCTTTGTCTTGCTGGGTTTTGAATGTGACATTTATAAGGATCTGGGTGTGCAGCAGACTCAGTTTTGATATGAATGTATTACGCAGAGCTCATTCACATATTTATAAGGGGGAATTGTCTTGGGTGGAAAAATGCTCCCCCATTATGCCTCAGCAAAGGCTACTCTTTATCCTCTCAGAATTCCAGCTCTCAACTTTTTATTCAACCACTAATTTGTGAGCCCCATTCATTTTTTATTCACTGGAAGTGGAATTCATTCAGTCAATGCCAATTCTTGAAAAAAAAGGGAAAAAAAGAATCAATAATGTGAATTAATCCAGATTATTCATGTAGAGCTTTGAACGATTTTCTGTACATGAATTAGTTCTAGTGGAAAGAAATTTGAAATAAACAGCTTGTGAAGTCTTGCACATGTGAGGGGTGGAAGCGAGGGAAAAACCTCTCACTATTGTTCACACATGAGAGATGACTTTTTCCCTCGTTACATATTGTGGAAGGCTTTGACTCAGCTGCTTCCACGCATGTGAAATAAGAGGAAACCATTCAACCGAAGCCATTCATGCACGGGTCATTTCATTTGTATGCACTGGCAGAGAGAAAGGCAGGTGCACCTTCAGGGGGCCCAAAGCTGGAAGGGACAAGGTGATGCTGTTCAGAGTTTGTTGTAATAACTGACGTGGTAACAACAGAGTGGGGGCATTGGTTTTATATGTAGTCCGGGGTCTGACAAATTCTTGCTGCTCCCTCAGTGAAAACTTCATCCCAGTGTCAGTTCAGACAAAAATGATACTGAAATGAAAAAAAAAACGAATTCAGAATGGATCAACTTCAAAGTCTCCACACTTGAAGTGATATTTTGGAGTTTCTATTGGCTATGAGACAGTTTTTATACTGTTCTCTGTGTCTGTGATGTTAGGTGTTGGTTTCAGCATTGGGTCTGTGTGGATTATAGCTGGAAGGCTTCAGATGTGTCCCTCTGGCCACAGTCGACAGGATTATTTTAGGGATTAAGAGCCTGGTGCTCTGTACCTTGGTTGCACAGCACTACAGTATGTCCTCATTCTCCCTCATTCTCTGTAACAACTCAACACCCCACCCTGAAAATACCAAACCTCCAGCAACCAGACACAAACCTGCACCTATGCTCAAGGGACAAGGGAGCACCACTGCTACACACACACACACACACACACAAACACACACACACACACACACACACACACACACACACACACACACACACACACACTATTTGGAATTAATTGGACAGTCGTGGAAGACAACCAAAAACAGCAAATCCTCACATTTCGTTAGATATTTGTCAGTAAGTTTTAAAATCAACGAGCTAGAGGCAACAGATTGCATGCAATATTATTTATTAAATCTAACTACGTTACAAGTTGAGTTAATAACAACTTAACAGGAAGTGCCTGTCAATTAAAAACGGACTAATTCTATTTTGTTGGATTCATTCGAAATTCTCTTGATTTAGAATTACATACACATAAAGATTATAGTAAATGTGATCAAAATAAGTAGATTCTATCTCAAACATTTTTAGATTAAAGTTAATTAAACAACTGCCTCAAAATCAAGGACGCATTTATATTTAATACATTTTATCAAATATATTAAGTAAAATGAAATGATTTATTTTATTAGTGTAATCCTCTCCAAAATGTGTTTTAGCTCAAACTGTGTAGGGCAGTGAATTAGTCATTTGTGTTGAAATTTTCCCCAAAAATAATCTGCCTCTTCTGTGAATTTTAAAAGGGCATGCTGAGTATTCATTTTTATTTTCTATCCACATCGTGATAATACAGAATAAAGGGGGACAGGGACAGAAAGAGATTTTTTAAAGTGTACCCAGGGCCCTATTTTAATCATGTAAGTACAACCAAAAATGCAAAGTAGTTGGTCTTGTGTGCATGGAGCATGCAGCAGCACAAAGGGCAAAAGGGCTGAATGCAGGTGAGGGGTGAACTGAGGTGATGATTAATGAATACGCTCTCAGCCAGTTACATCACAGTTCTCGTCGCTTGTCAAACAGCTGAGCCAATCACAGCGACGCAAGACGACAGAAGCTCAATAAATAAAGAATCCGCTCTTCAGGAAATCATGTTGTCTGTGTCGTGGACGGCTGTGCGTAATGGCACTGCGCTCTGCTCAGCACCTCTCAAATCAGAAACTGCAGATTTATCAACATATCTGCTCTGCTGCCTTCAGATAGCTGCAGGGATTTAATGAACTAAAGGAGCTTTTCATACATTATAAAGCAGCTGTGGACAACAGATACTAAGAATCACAGACTTGATTCTTCCAAGTATTTAGTTTGCCCTTGTTGATAAAATCTCCAAAGTGGCAACAGATTGACGTCTAAGACGCATTTTCCACTAAAATACTAACAGTAGACCGGCAGCTGTGGTTGCCAGAACTTTACCGTAACAAATATTGTGCAACTTTTTTTAATACTACGGTAAAAAGATGTTTGCACTGTTGATTTCATGTTTAAGATTGCTATTTTATTCCATTTTTACCGTATAAATAAAACGTTTTTCCATCAAAAGAAACACTGTTCTGCTATATAATTGACAAGAAAACACTTTATAAATACTGCAAAAATTAAATATGTAATATTTAATGGTAGATATATGGTGTTAAGTACATTTAACAGTGAGAATAAGTATTTTTTTACAAAAGATAAATGCAAAAATTACAGTGGTGGCTTGCATATATATTACATTAAAAACAGTGGAGTAATGTATTTTTCAAAAACAAAACTGTAAAATACTGTTTTGGCTGATATACATTTACTGTGTTTTTCAATGTTACTGAAACTGAATTAACCCAATTATCATTTAACTTAAATTTTAATGCCATGGTTTAGCAGTTTTTCACCATAAAATCTACAGACATTTTTTACAGTGTATTTACGCTGTCATTTGAATCAGACTTCCTCCTTTTTGTGCCTCCCATCTCTCCTGTGCATCTTCAGTGGGCACCAAAATACCACACAGACTGGCAAGGACAATTTCAAAGTTCCAAACTGTTGGAGCTGCTTGTGCTGGTTGTTGTGCTGCCATTAAATTAGATAACAGCTCTCCAAATCTATGTTAAGTAGTTTGCTTTATGCATTTTTTACATGATAATGTCTCATCAATCGATTTACAGAGAATTAATTTGCAAGTAAGTGAGTCGCTGAAATCATTTTTAATGCAAAAATGATTCACTAGTTTCAGCTCCTTAAACAACCCTGTTTAGTTGTCCTTAGGTCCTCTTTTTTATTTTGTATTTTCAGTTATTTTGGTTTCCCTTTTTCTCGTTTTAGGTCACTTCGCTCTCTGCCCTCTGTGTTTTTCCCACCTTGTGTGATTTACACACGCTGCCCCATTGTTGCCTCCTGTTACCAATTGCCCTGTCGTTCTCCTGTATTTAGTCTCTGTCTTAACTCATGTCCGTATAAGTTTGTTTTTCCAGCAATCATTCCAGCCCTTTTCCTCATGTTTCATGTTTACTTGTGCAGACTTGTTTTTGTTTCTTCGATTATTGCACAGTATTTTTTAAACCTCTGCCTGAACCGCCTGTGGTGAGAAATAAAGTCTTTAAAGTCTTAGAGATCATGGCTTGGGTTAAAATAAGTATGAATGTTACGTTAAGTTAACATTAGTACTTAATTAGTCAACGTTGACTTTTGCTTTCACATGGGACGTGAACAGATGTCTCCTGGGTGAAAGTCTTGTGTTTGTTTGATCCATTAATCCACCCCGTCCTCAGCCCTACGTTGGCTTATGCAGACTTTGATAAGAAACACATTTGTGATTCGTCGAAACCAAAACTAATCCGATACAGAATACGTTACTCCTTTTTTTTTTTTTTAAAGAGACCAAGCAGTCTTAAATGAGAATGTGAAGAGATGCTGGAGTTTGTCCATGACTGTAAACCTGTGTTTGGATTGTTGTTAGAAACAGGGAATTTGAAAATGTCAGTTAGGGCTTTGGGAATTTGTGATTGGCTGATGAGTTATGTATTTATCAAGAGAGTAATTGATCGGATTCATTGACAATGAAAAATGTATTTGCTGCAACCCTGTGTCTCCAAATAACATTTTAAAGGCCCTCCCTTTTTCTGGAAAGTTGCCAGTTTGAATCCCAGTACTGACAGGTGAAGGACTGAAGTGCCATTGAGCAAGGCACCTAACCCCCCCTCCACAGCTCCCCGGGCGCAGCAATGTGCTGCCCACTGCTCCTTGCATGGTGTGTTCACTTGTGTGTAAAAAAAAAAGGATGGGTTAAATGCAGAAGTTGAATTTCCCCATTGTGGGATTAATAAAGTAATTAATGTTAAATCTTAATCTTTTTCCCGTAATTTCTGGTGTTCTTCAATGTGACTAAATGAAAGAAAGGAACCTTAGTAATCTTAAAACGAACTGAAATCTCTGACTTCACAGGTTTTAAAAAAGACCTGGGGTTTTCACACACTGATCACACCTAGCCACCTTTCACTAGTGCTTCAACATCCAGTCAGTCAGTGTGAAATGCATTTTCTCATTTGAGGATTCATTGGACAGTTGAGCTCTGTTGAGGGCACTGAGTCGTTGTAAAGGTTGTAGAGCTTACAGCACCGGCACAGTCATCACAGCACCTCTCTTTTTATGTGTGAAACTACTAAAATGGAATGAAACATATGTCCCTGACTTCACGATTAAAGGCTTTTCCTCTGACATTTTTATGGCTGTATCAGTCTCTCATTATACTCTTCAAAACACTTATTTCATTCAAGCCGGTTAAGTGGGTGCCGCTATTAACAGCAACACAAAAGCATTGTCTTTAAGCAGATGTTCCATTACAATGATACTGTGCACCACTTATTTTCTGACGTATTTCACTTCAACACTCGACTGGAAAGTAAAATATTCCAGGTGGTCTTCTCAGTGGCTGAAGCTTGATTTATACTTCAGTGATTAAGTGTCATTCAACATGGCACGGGACAGAAATGATACAGACTGACTGTTTTGATAGATTCGAGTGTTGCTTTTTTTGAACTATCACAGATGCGATCATCTCTGTCAGACAACTTGTGATTTAAAGTGGAATTTTATTTAGATTTTTCCTGTACCTCCCTTGTACCGGCCACCTTCTCCTTTCCCTATGCAATATCCCCCCTCCTCCTCCAAATTATGCAGTATTTTCGGCTTTCTTTGAGCTGCTATTTCTTTTGCAGAAACCTCAGCAGGGCTTGGCCTTTGGTTGCCATAGTAACAATGCACTTTGTCACATGATGGCAGAGTGAGACAAACTTGACACTCTGTACTGCAGAAGAAATTGGGCTCTAGTATGCTTAATATGGCAATTAACAGTCGCCATAATAATTTTTTTATTTAAAATCACCAAGTTATATGCGCTGATCAGTATTTTGAAATAATTAATGGATTAAGAGGTAATGTATTGTGAAATTGGTGGCTTGTCGTGACAAATTCAGAATATTATCACTCCCCCTCAGTTTATTTTATCGTTTGAGCATCTTTCAGGTTGTTGCAACTTTCTTGTTTGGGTTCAGTATCACTGCTTTGTCAACCCTTCGGCTTTTAGGATGCTGATTGTGCTCCATGTCTGCTGGATATTCACCACAACATCTTTATTAGGTAATTTAACTCAGGAAAAGCACAATGATATTCGGGACCTTATTTTGCAGACCCTGTATATGCATATTGCACTTCTTGTGTGTTACGTAACAACAATTCCCAGACTACAGAGGGTGTCATCCAGAAGTGATTCATTTCTTCTTCCAAATAAAGGGGGAAATAGCTGAATGTGAATGTGAACTATTAGTGAAACATTGAAACATGTGTGCAAGATGAGATCTGTGGAGTTTGGTGCCAGGAAGAATATTTACAGATGAGGAATCTAGTAAACACTTTTATAAAAGGAATAAGAATCTGGGTCAGAATGATGCCCCAGTGTTAATTATGGCATCCGATCAAAGAGCTTGAATGAGTTTGGCTAAACGGATTACAATCTGCTTCTCTTACCAGCTGCCATACTGTAATTAATGGTTTGTCATCATTCTCCATTCATGTGAGGTGCTCAAACACCAGCTTATCACTTTCCTTTTTTGCACATTGTGCGTAATCACTGGGGTTTGAATTGAACTCTGTTATTTGTGAGCCAAAATTTAAAAAAAAAGAAGCTTGTAATGAGCCTGGTTCCCCTGCAGTCGCTCGTCAGAAGCAGGGATAAATAAAAGTATCAATTAGTGCATGTTTTAGATGTCAAAGCTGCTTCAGAGTAGATGCTCTGAGGTCTGTGGAATAATTACCTCAGCTTTGTATAAACCATGGGAAGTCTGTATCCTAGTGGGCTCCGAGAGAAAAGGGGCTTGATGAAAGCAAAGCCCATCTTAGGTGTTCTCAGTTTTGTGCTGCTATGCCTGATTGAGGGGATGAACAAGGGAAATGTGGCAGAAGAAAGACGAGGCTTATAAGATGACTTTGCTGTGGTTTCCGGTTTATACTCAAGGTTTAGTACATGATGTAGCATGTTTTAATGGTGTTCTCCACCACAATGACAGAAAGTTTGAGAACTGGAAAAACAAGACAAACCTACTGAACACAAAAACTAAAATATATTTAGAAAAAAAGCATTGTAATCACTAAAACCCTTGCTTTAGGATGGCATTAAACACGATTTGTTCCACCCACGTTTATCTGAAAAGATGACAAGCTAAAAGTCCAGCTAAATTATCTTGGTGATGATTCTATCTAGTCAAAGGCAAATAAAAGTGACTTTGTAATAATCTGCGGGGAATATACTTTGTTGATGTTTCAAGCAGATTTAGGCCACTCATTACAAGATACAAAAAACATACATGTATACAGTATTGTGATGAAAATGGAGTTGTGTTTTTTTGATATGTCACTGCTTTGTACTAACAGCAGCCTGATTCGCCACACCGACTTGTCAAACTCGTGCCAGGCTTGTGAGATCCAATGCAGTTTCCATTCCTACAAGATAGAAGCAACAAAGGGATGAGCCACAATACACAGCAACATCATCTTAGACAAGGTGCTAATGTAAAAATGGCCTGTTTTGACACGCAGCATTGTGAGGAGGTGTATAGATACAGGCATCTGTAGGACTCCTTGGTGTGAGATTACAAAGACAGTGAGATAACAATAATAATTTCAGGAGGGAGAGTGCAAAGAAACTCAGCAGTGATAAGCAAACTGCAAAAACACGCAAAGAACATGAAAGAGTGATTCATCAAGATGAAGGAAAATGTCATGAGTCCAAGTAGAGATACTGGCCAGTGTGAGTGTACATCTGGCACTACAGCTTTGTTAATCCCAAATCTATCCTTGAAAGGTGGCTGTTATAGGTTTGTAGTGTCTTTCCTCACAAACAGCAGCAGCTGTGGTCAGCACTATATAACCGAGACTGTCCCCTGGCAAAAAAGGACCCCATATGTGGTTTTCTACAGCGTAATACAACCTACATTTATGTTGTAGTTAGCAGCGCCCTCTAGTGGCCATAGTAATTACGAAGGATGTAAAGACCATAGACTGTATATAAATAATGGATGTAGCCAACGTGGCGTCACCCATTGGTTTGTGGACTGCCCGTTGGAAGCCTTGAGTTCAGCGTTACACTCATCACCATCTTGCGTCGCCATCTTGTTTCCGATACGGGGAGCAGACCATATCTGGACTGTGGAGGAGCGAGAGGGATCTGATCACTGACTACACGCCTCTCTACACCTCAACCTGACTGAGAGAAGCCGCTGCTAATTCATGTTAGCATTAACTGGAGCATTAACTGGGATGTTCATTCTGGCTAGCAAAATAAACAAAGACAAAATGTATGTTACTTACCTCAAAAAACTGAGCAGCGACTCCTTGGAGTGTCTGTTAGTCCAACCAAACGCTGAACAAGACATTTTTACTGAACAAAATGTTCAAATAAACTGTCATTAAGTGAAAATACAGTGAAAGGGTCAAAGTTATGAGACCAAATCGGTAAACGTCCTCTTTTCTATCTATATAACGTTATATATAACTTTATTGACATGTTGCCGTAGATACGCATTGTTCTGCTTATCTCCTGATGATGGCTTGCCTTGTTGGCCACCTGTCAACCAAAGGTAGCCACGCCCCAAATCATACGATTCTTTATCTTCTGTTTTCTTCTAAATGGGGCTATTATTAGAACTATTGACATCAAATTGTCTTGAAGATTTTTTTTTTACTAGTGATTGAGACCATAGTGTTGTCCTGAATTTTTTTTCTGAGGTAATAAATCAAGTGAGGAGTTTTCAAATTTTGCACTAAAATTAATGGGCAGATTTTATTTGCAGCCAAACTTAGCGTCCCCTGCTGGAATTTTCGGTAGAATGCAGCTTAAGGCACTTCCTGGTTTGCCTCCATGCTCAGACATGGAGATTGCCACCTGGTAAAGACGGAAGTGATGTGACGTTGTGTGAAAGCAGAGGGGGAAGTGACATGTGGAGTACAAAGAATGACAAGGTCCACGAAGTGGGTGGGAGGGGGTTAAACCATAGACTGTATGTAAAGATGGATGGCAAAACAAATATTTCCAAAAGATGGTTTCTAACATTTTAGGTCGTTCTTATCACACTGACATTTGTTCAAGTTTTCCTTTTTCTGATAGGTTAGATGTTAAAAATGGAGCTGTATTGATGCGGCATTTGTCAGGCATGTGTTTGGGCGGGAACTCGATAGACTCTGGCTCCATGTGACATCACCGACACAAGATGGCAGTGCCTGTATGTGGGATATTTAGACCTCAATGTTGTACAGGAAGTTGAGACACATCGTCCATTCTTTATACAGTCTGTAGGTCACACAAACGTTACTTCACTTCCTGTGCATCACACTTTACATCACCAACAGAACCACTCCACTTCCAGCATTTATGTCCATTATTTTACTGTCATAACTATCTTTTGTAATGCTTACCCATGCACTTGGTTGTATCTGTATGCCCTACACATTTAGACATCAGGACGTCTTTATCTCCTGCCACCAGTTAGGGGGCTAATTTTGGAAACAGTCATGGGGGTCGTATTTGAGGATAGGAACAAACTACCTATGTGGTCATATGGCTTGCAGACTTGGTGATATAACCATATGTGCTGCAGGAGTGAGACCTTTTCATAATTTCACAAGCTGTAAAAACCTTTCACCAGTGAAGTACATTATAGCTGACCACAGCTTCTGATGTCTTTTAAAGGAGTTAACTTTTTTAACAGCTACTACTCTAGCCTGCACGAAGGGAGAATTTGATTCTGAAAGGACACTTTTTGGTGAAAAAACAGGGAAATCAAAAGCAGCTATGGATCAAACATATTTTATGGTTACTCTGTTTTACAAGGATATAATGATGAAAGCCCAGCAAGCTGTTGACAAGTTGTTTACATCAGTAGTTGTGGGCTGAGCACAGGTGCATTGTGCATTAATGTTCAGGCCTTTAGCCAGAACTCTCAGTGGCCTCACAGAAGTGTGTTAAATTATTAGTCACTGAAGGCCTGTGATGGTTGAGGTAGGCAGCAAGCCTCGCTGCACTTTAAAGCTTTCTCTCAAAGGCAGACAATGCATCTAAAATTAGCTTTATTTATGTCATTTTAATACATTTCTACAGAGGTTAGGTTAAAAAATGATGCGAGCTAAATTTGCACTTGACTTTTTTGTTATCTAAGAAAAAAAAACAGAAAAGGAGTGTAGTGTGCCTTGAGGTTCCCTCAGTAAATCTTGCCTAAGGGCCAGAAACACCTTGGCTCAGGTGGTCAATGGGCTAACTAACTGACAGGACCGTGTGGACTTTCAAAAGGACCTGCACTTTTCTCTTGTGTTGTTTTTATTACTATCCATTCTCTATTGTTTGCCACTTATTTATCACAATACCTCCAGGGCAGTGCCTTCTCAGAGGGGAGACCAGCCTGGACTAGACCATTGTCCTCCAACCGCTTTCCTGACAGACATTTTCCTGGCATAGCGGGTAAAGAGCTTTGTGGTTAGTGCCAAACTGATTTCCTCGGTGGCTTTTCTACTGGTGCTGGCAGTCTGCATGGCATGATGACAACCGCTAAAAAGCCAAACTTGATTGCCTCTTTTCCTACTCATTATTACAGTGTTTGTCACAGAATATGATGCGATTTCTTAAGTCCAAACAGCTCTGGATTGATTATAAAACAACTGCAATCTGAACACATGACCCCGCCATCACACATGCTGTACAATCCACTGACCCTTTGTCTGTGCAATTAGCAAGAAATTTCACTGAGCTCTGTAATGGTATATAGGAAGCAGAGTCTAATCAGAGCCTATGTTGTTTGATCATTTGTAGCTGGACTAAAGACCCATACTTTACATTAATGATCGCTCTATGTGCAGATACAGGTGTTGTAATTGTGAAGTAAAAAAACACTACCATGTATTTACATTCAATCTACAGGATTCTATTTCCATGCACCTTTGGTCTGATGATTACTCTCTGATGTCCAACCTATACACTAGTTTTCGGTGACTATTTTACTCAGGGTACAATACCTTTTATCAGACTTTCTGCATTCTAAGCCGTAGGACAAAAGTCTTCATATTAAGTTACTTCAGAACAAAGTTTTGAAATGTAAACATGAGTGTGGAGCTAGATATTTTGTTTTTAAGTTGTTTCTTACATTGTATTCACCAGGGTCAGATGCAAGAAACACTGTTTATGTTGAGAACTAAAACATTTTTTAAATCCCAAATGCTGTCAAGCCAATAACTGTGGGTAGACTCTCTATGAGTCACCTGTTTGACTATAGATATCTTTGACTGCTAAACTAGACCTTTGACTTGACAATGAAAAGAATGACAAAGGAGTGCTCTTTCACCAAATACCTTTGCCCATTTAGATAATCCAACAGAGCAGCCTTCCTATGTGCCATGTACACAGCTATTACTCATAGCTTTATTTAGTCTCGAGCCAAATCGAGCTGTAACAGGTTGAGTCACACTTAGGTGCTGAGATTTCTTCTTTATATGATTTACTTTCTGTATTTTGACTTTTCTGGCCCGTTACACAAATTAGAGAAATATGCGCCTTTATCTTAAATTTGATACTTCGTCAAAATGTCCATGTTATATCTGGTCTTGCAATAAAACAATTAATATCTGCCAAACATTTAATGGATGCCTGGTTATTTACATTCAACCTTTTGACTTGTTTCGGGGGAGAACTTTCTGTACAAACACACAATCCTGCACTAACAGCAGATACTGCCTCCTAAAGATGGAGAGATTATTTATTAGCAAGAGAGATAACTGCAGGATCCCTGAAAAAGTGTTCTGTCAGCAAACAAGTGGAATTCGAAAACATCTCTTTTACTCAGTTGTTTCTCAGAATCACACAAGCAGCATTTCTCCAGATCTAACTGAAGTGTCTCTTGTCACTGTAGGTGCTACCTATTGGATGGGATCTCTAAAGGAGCCTGGCTGAACCGCTCAAGCATCATATTCGCAGGAAACGACAAGTGGTCTGTGGACCCACGTGTATCCATTGTGTCCAGCGTTGGAGACAAACATGAGTACAGCCTTCAGATACAAAAAGTGGATGTATCCGACGATGGCCAGTACACATGCTCCATTCAGAGTGAGCGCAACCCACGGCCAAAGCTCCTCAACCTTATTGTAAAAGGTATGTATAGGTAGTTGTTGTTCATGGAATCTTTGTTTTTTGTGTGTATATGCTCCTGTCAAATTTTACTTACTGTCGCCTAGTTTGTCACTACAATATGAGGGTTCAGCACCTATGGAAAGAGAACAATCATGGCTAGAAGTAGGGAGAAAAATAACTTTTGTGCGGTCTAACACTCTTATAATAGAAAAAATGCAAGTTGAATTTATGGATAATTTGTTTTGCAAAAATGTATATGAAATGGAATTCATACATACAACATTGTGTGACCACAAGCGTTATCCATTTTGGGAAAAAATGGGGCTCCACATGCTATAAATTGGAATATTACATTTCTTTTAAAGCTCTAATTAAAACCTCTCTTTACAACCTTTCCCTTCTTCTCTGTTGAGGAGCACATAATTTATAGGTTTTTTTATTTTAATTTTTTTTAACAAGATTTGATTCGTGCAAATGCTTTATTTTTGGAAAATTTTGAAACAACATGTAGAATAGGGTGATTTTCAATCCCTAAAGGAAGGGTTTGTCACACATGATTTGATTAAGGAAACCTGAAAAAAAATCAGTTTTAACAGCTCCTGGCTTTGACAAATGATGTCACCTCTAACATCTTTTATTTAATCTTTTTTTTTAAGAAAATCTGCCTTCCAAAGGTTAAAAAATAATTGTAATGATTTTTAAAACACTAGTTACTGATGGATCTTCATTTGCAGGAACTCTGGTAATTGAGGTGTAGGTGTGATATTTTAAAGAATAATTGCTTTTTTAATTTTTTTTTATTTCTGTCTTCCTCTTGCTAATTTGAATCTAACAACTTGTTTGTTAGTTATTACACGGATCATTAAACCAACAGACTTTCCATCGCAAATCCGACAATGTCTTGCGTTGTCCATGTACCTAATGGTCACAGGTGTATCTGGCACCATCTGTGCTGCAAATTAATCACTCTCTGATACTTAGAAGAACAAGAACAAAAGCTTGAGCATTTTTTTGTAAAAAGTAATAAAACAAAATCTTTTGCACAGAGAACTTTTTTCTGTAAAAGCAAACTGACATGGCAGGGTACATTTTGTGCCGGTGGGCTATGCAACACAAAGTAGAAGCTTGTTGGTTTAAATGACTAGAGGCAGAGTATGTTGCTTTAATCAAACCTCCCTGGGTTTTATCTCAGCAGGTAACAAATAAGATGTGATTTTAAAGACTCCTAAATTAGTTTTGTACAGTTATTGATATGCTATATGTGTCATTAGTTTGGTTAACAGGTGTTAAAGCTTTCTATTTCAGCCTTTAACACGGTAAAAGTGCCATTGAGCTCCTGAGAGGCTGTCCAAATTGGGCTTCATCTTGTGGATCTTTGTATCTAACAAGGTCAATAGGTGTATTTGTGCTTTATGGGACATTAGGAAGGCTGTTGTGAGCACAGAGAGCTAATTGACAACAGCATCCTAATTGTTAGTTGTTTGGGTAATAGGGTGGCGGCTGACTTTGTATGCTGATACCTCAGACTGGATTAGCAGCAGGAAAACAGCCTCGCTGAAAATCCATCTTCCAAGTGTCATGTTCTATTCCTTTAATAAGCTGATGCAAAGATTTACAGCGTGCACGGTCCACTTGGCTCTGCATATGTTTAGGTTGGAATATTAATGATGTTATCAGACAAACTGTCAAATGAAAAAACACTATGTTACCTTCTATTTTTGTAATTTCATTGTTTATTTCACAACACGGTGTGATGGCCTGTATTCATTGCCCACTGTTAACACGCTTGTTGTATCCCCGAGCAGATATCAAATGCATACCAAAGTATTCTTATTTTGTTCATGCCACGGTTAGAATTTCAAAGGAACATAATGTTGGGATATGCATACTTTCACACAGGCAGCATAGTATTTATAGAAGAGTTAAGGGTCAGACACACTGCTCGTAGAAGTGTGAGCTGAAATGTGCAAGTGGAAAGAGCTCTCCAGCTGGTATTGCCGTTATGACATATGGAGAGCGCTCAGAAAAAAAATATTTTAAGGGTGTGATTGTTATCGTACAGTTTGTTTTGTTCGGTCTAAAATATAACTTAGCATTTTTTTCATGTCTTAATCCATACAGCTCTGGTACAAAAACAGGTTATTAATTCACAAACACCCTGCAGTGTTTCTCCCGGGTTGACTGCTTCGGCCTCGTAGATGGGTTAGCGGGTGTGATTGTTTAACACAATTAAACAATACCGCCACAACAAATTCCATTCTAGAAGTTTCTTTAAAGTGTCATTAAATATTTATCTGTTTTATTTATCTCCAAGCACTTTTAAAAAATAAAATACATCACTTTTAAAGCATTTGCACTGTTACTCCTGTTATCCCTTCTCCAAAAACATGATTAAGAACACCAATAGCAAAAGGCAAGAGTTGAGTTTTATTTTCAAACTAAATTATGACTGTTGTGTTAACTGCTGCATGCCAAATTAATGAGACCAAATTACTTCTTAACTTACCACATGACGCAGCAGTAATATTTAAAAGGCTATTTTATAAGTCCGGCTTAGTGCTCACTCTACACATAACACCCACAGGGCTTCATGCCTTCACTTTTAGCTAACTTTATGAAGAGCAATGGGAGCAAAACAGCATCACCAATCTGTTTTAATAAAGATTCTCTTGTTCACCTCAGATAAAAGCTCAAAAACACAGTCTTCCTGTATGTTATCACATCCTTTACTACTTGTAACCGGTAAGTTACTGGCATAATCTTCACTTAACCTGTTCAATTGACTTTAGCATTTAACTTGCCACAAATACTTGCCTTGTTCATCAACTCACAGCAGTGTACTGGTGCAGTTCTTGATGAAGCACTACTGAAAAAAAATGGAATTGATATTTGCCATTTCTTTGTCCTGGTGGGCCATACAATTATAGAGGAAACACTGCCCTGGACAGTGTTATCCTGTGAGGTTGCAGATTTCACCGGGGGTGAACAGAATAGTCAAAACAAATCATCATCTACCTTCTCAGGTGTTCATACTGTGAAAACATCAACAAATAGCACACTCTGAGCAATAACCCAGAAAGCAGTGTGCCTTCAGCTCATTTTGTTTTTCCATATTCTCTAAGCTGCTGGCTATCATATGTCGACATCAATCTTCATGCACTGTACTTATAAAACTGAGTGGGTGTAGGGTGGTGCTGTGGTTTGGTTTGAGCATACCCTGAGTTCCTCCGAAGCATTGTGTTTGTTTATGTGGTTGTCTATTAAACCGGCAGGAGCGCGGCTGATGATAAGAGTGCAGCTCACCTCACTCACCTTGTTGAGGTGAGGTTAACAAGCCTGTCCCATTATCACAGGGTCACAGAATTAAAACCCCCTGTAAATTGGAAGTATCCTTGACTGAAACACTGAGCGTTCACCGGCTCAGTTGTCATTTGTTGATATAGATGTGCATTAGCTTAATGCCTCACATATAAATGCAATGCTCTATCAGCACTTGTCAGCTTGTCAGAGAGCTCCCTGGCCTTTGCAGTTACAGAGGCTGTCCCATAGCTGAAAGGTCGTGGGGGCAATCTCTTCCAATGCCAATGTGTCCATCAGCAGCCGTATGTCTTGTTAAAGTTCCCCTAGCAACCCTTCCCCTTTCACCGTACTTTCTCTTTCTCTATTCCCTCCTTGTTTCCTTCTTTTGAACAATCAAGTCACCCTCTTTAAAAATCCACCCATCCAACTTAAAGGGATCCAATGAGCTCATATACATGTCTCTAGTTACTCATCCCATCGTCCATGTGCTTCATAATCACTGCATTTTTCTTTTTATATGAAGGCAGTAGTAGGCATTTACATATTTTTTTTTATATGGAGGCAGTAGTAGGCTTTTACTGTAAAACCCAACAGGGTCTCACAGAAATCTGTGAAATAGCCACGGATTTGCTTAACTCAAAATCCGTGGAATAGCCACGGAATCACTCAAATTTCCGTGAAACTGATACAGATTTCGCTACAATGCAAGTTAATGACAGTCATATCCCGTGGCTATTCCAAAATACAAAGTGATTATGTACATTCACTGAGTGAATATTTAGAAAATAAAACATATATTTCTTGCTAGAAATGTGATCAAAATCCATTTTTCTGCAGAAACTAAGTCAAAATATTGATTTTTTTTTCACTAAAAATGAGAGAACTGTCCGCAACATTTTTTGTTCTGACCGACGGGACCTTAAAAGTCACGTGACTTGGAACAAACCAAAAAATATCCATGGAATAGCCACGGGATATGACTGTCATTAACTTGCATTGTAGCGAAATCCGTGTCAGTTTCACGGAAATTTGAGTGATTCTGTGGCTATTCCACAGATTTTGAGTTAAGCAAATCCGTGGCTATTTCACGCATTCCTGTGAGACCAGGTTTGTGAAACCATAGGTGTTGACAATATTATACAAGGTTATCCACAGTTTATGCACTATTTTAGGGAAGCTATTTGTATGTACAAAGTAACTTTAGATTTGAACTTATGTTTAACAAAGACCAATCAAGTAGAACATCTGTGACAAACGCATTGGTATCATGTCAGCACTTGGATTACAACAGATATCATGACTTTTTGTATCAGGAGGAAAAATGTCACACTATTGTCCACAGATGTTAGTTGTGGTGGAGTGTTTATCATGAAACTCCCAGACATGGTTAAAATAAGGTCTTACTGCAAGTCCAGGGCTTATGACAAGATGGCTATATGAAGCTCCATGTTCTCTTGCTTGTTTCCTATAACTTATTGGGCTCCTGCTGTCAAAACTGCCTCATTGTCTGTCTGTTAAAACAGTGCAACTGTACAGTCTTAAGAGTGACTGGACTGCGCAGTGGCTGAGTTACAATTAATGACATTCACAGTGACAGTTAGCGGAGCTGCTTCGGCTCAAACAAACAGTCACTTTACTTCTGACTCAGTGACATTTTACAGGTGCACCGTGCCTCTAAATATACGTGTGATAAACCACAGTCAGATGCTTGGCAGGCACTAATGGTCACTACAGGACCATCATGTTTTGGTAGATGTTGCCTTTCTGAAGTACATTCTGTAATGGGAATCTTACCAGGGGTGTTTCGGGTCATGGCAGCTCCTCACCACTGGCCATATGGCCACAATCAAACCGAAGCTAATGTGCCAGCTGTCAGCGTTATAATACGTTTTGCGCTGCCCAGAATTCCTGATGGATGTGACCTAGTGGCTAAGATTTGGCAACGGTTTGACCTACAAATACAAATTGCTCCACACTTCACAAATATAACATTTTAGTTATTTCAGTCAGAGATGTCATTCCATAGAAAAAAAGCTTTATTTGCTTAATGTCTTCCACTCCACCCCTCCCTACCAAGACCCATTTTTGTCATTTTTTTGTGAGATTTGGGGATCTTTAGGGGAAGATGGCAGGTCAGCAGTATATGCCACATAGAAGTGGTGTACATCGTCTGAAAGATGAGAACCTGAAGATTCATTTGAGATTCAGCTTAGCACTGTGTGTCAAATTGTCCTGGTTATAAATATGTAATAAATATTACATTTGGCTCGGCACCTATTTAAATGTTCAAAGGTCAGAGTTTATAAGAGCTCAGAACATTATGATATGAGTATGTGATGGCCATTCCCATGTTCAATCATGTCTCATTATTTGTCTTCATGATTTGCTCAACATGTTTGGTGTTAATTTTACCATTTTTGACCTATCGAGACAGAATAAAAATGAATTCACTAAGACCCAAAGACCTTGAGGAACACCGTAGAAACATGCTGTGATTTGGTATCAATGTTTCACATTTTGAAATTTCTGTTAAAAAATTGATTTTGCGGTGATTGGATAGACATCAGACATCTGTCTCTGAATGCTCCAAGTCTCTAGTTTGTGGTTGTAAAGTTTCATGAGGCTGTGGTTATTTTAGAGGTCACAACAGGTCATTCTATATAACCAGGTCAAGTTAAAATAAATGCTCTTATAATAATAAAATGGCTACTATGGGGACTAACACACTTGAATAAAATTGAGCTCATTAAATCACAATTCCAAGACTCTTTAGGGACTCTAGTATGCAGAGTATTCAAATGCAATAGACAAAAAAAAAACATTTTTACTGCATGTTTTTTCCTCAAACTGTATTGGATTTGTAAAGTTGGCATGTCTGTAAAGGGAGATCTTGAGGTGAGAGGTTAAGGGACCCCTGTGAAAATGAGCATGCCAGTTTTTCCTTCACCAAAATTTTGCCTTCATTGAAACCAGTAGATTCCTTAGGTCTTTTAGTTAATTCAGTGACCGTATCATAATTATGATCAGTATATTCTATGTAGTGGTTTAACTGAGCTGCTACAGCCTCTAAAAAAAGTCGGCTGAGGATGTTGGCACAAATTTGAAGAGGTTAAATAAAATCGAGAACTAACACTTTTTTGTTTTGTAACACTTTACCAACAGTATACTTTACTAGTACACTCATAAAGTGACAACAACAAAAAGAGCTGTCGTCACTGAGATGGTGATTGGACAATATAACAGTATGACAAAAAGTTGAACATAAGAGTTCCATAAATATGCTTTGTACTTGTGGCTTTTACTGTTATCAGCTATTAGCAAAGCTTGATGGTGTTATGATTGTGTTATCTAAATCTGCTACCGCGGAGTCATCAGGCAAATGGGTCGCCAGCCGTTGAGACAGAGCTGTGCATCAAAGTGTGAGCTGGAGGCAGGAAGTATGCCGAAATACAGATGACTCACTCCAGCTGATAAATGCCTACGGTCACGTCTCTGACAGGGTTCTCAAGGTAGTTAAAAATCTGGTTCATTATACTGCCAGTGAGTCTCATTTCTTTTTTCACGTATGACTACAACATATGTGTACCGTTACGGCACCACCATAACTTTGCACCATATTGTAGTTTTGTTTATTCGCTTTGTCAAGACTCTGTGTGTTGTGAATCATTACCTGTCACTGTGCAATACTTGTGTACACATGCTTAAGCCCACTCATGAAGAACAGAGGGATTTCTTTACAGATGAGATGCAGCAAGGGAGCAGCTCTGTCATGTTGCACAGGCTTCTGGGAGCATGCTGTTTTTTTCATCTACTGAAAGGAAAGGGAAGAAAAAAGCCAGACACTTTAATCTGGGCAGTTCAGTCCAAGCATACAACATTTATTAATGCTGCAACACGAATGTTACAGTTGAAGTAAAAGGATTTCATGGCATTGGATTTTTTGGCACTTTTGCTTTGCTAGACAGTGAGGAGTAACACTGAAAATGGGAGCAAGAAGGGATTACTGTAAATGTATGGAAATATGCAATGGTCTCAACCCATTTCAGGTGCATGGTAGGGTCTTTGACCAGCTCATCCTCCGAGCAATTATTCTTATCTGAAATGTATATCTATGTCAGCAGGGCTGGGAGGCTTTTTGTGTTTGCTCATGTCATTAAAGTTCTGCTGATGCCGGGTATGGGATGATATGAAAGTTTCACATCACGATTATCGCCAGAATGAATGCACTTCACAATATTATCCACATAATCTTTAAAGTATGCTTTAAAAACAATTACAATGGCTCTGGAATCACTTTACCTGACATTTTGTTAAAAACAAATATTTCTATTGCATCACCAATGGGACACACATCGCTTTTTAGTGAAAAACAAACAATCTTAAATGAGGTCATCATAAATCAAACAGTGCCCTCGCATGAATAAAGGATGCATTTTAAAAATAGCAACATTGTTTGTTGTTCTTGCTTACATGATAATTCCTGTAGGTTTTTTTGTTTCAAATCAGGCATTATTTTTTAACCTCTCTACCTAATTTATACAGTCTATGTTGTCTACCTTATTTGTCAAATGGTACAGAGAACAATTTCATGATTGCATCAGTACATATAATTTACCTCTGACTGAGGAAATACAGGAATTATCCTTGATAACAAATAAAGTGCAAATGGCATTGTGGGCTAGAGTGGTGATCCAAAGTGGGGGCCGGCAGGGGCACCAGGGTGCTCAACTAATTGTTAAAATAAAATAAATAAATAAAATACAATAAAATAAAATTATATATATATATATATATATATCTCCAATTATTGTTATTATTACATTATTATGTGTTTTATTGTACACTTATTCATAATATCACCGTATTATATTACTATTATAACATAATTTGTGATTATATATAAACAAATATAAATGTTGCCATGCTCATTTTTAAGTTAAAACATCCTTAATTATAGGAAATCATCTTTCTAAAGACATCTTGCAAAAGCCCCTTTCTGGCCATGAGAAAAATGCTATTTCGGGGACCTTGGCATAGAAAAGTTTGGGCCTAGAAAAAGCTCGGCCTAGATCGTGAGACGTGCCAAAACTTGATCCTTTTCCAAATAGGTTAAAGTGTAAAAATGTCAGCATGTTCACTTTTTCTGGCTTTAGTTGTGCTTAATGGCAATTATCCCGATACTGGAAATTGACCACGTTCAGTTCTTTAATCCTTAGCCTACACATATATTTCAGTATTTTTACTTGTGTGTGAGGCAGAAGAGTGAAATGCTAAAATAAAAGTGTGGAACTGTAAATGTCTTTTTATGGAAATCCATCATTTCTTTAAAAGATGATGGAGATGGAAATATGCTGAGCATTTTGTTTCATAAATCCTCAAATCATACATTTATGATTAGTGATGACTAAGTAATTCAGGAACCCACTGAAAGTTCAAAAACTTAGAAACATGTCTAGCTTTTTTATTTTTTAGTAATTAAGCTATGTCATTTAAAAATGCTCTTTCGAAGTGTTTACCCTTTGTTTTTCCTCCCTGTATCAGCAAAAACCTGTTAACTATTAATGGCGACGAGAAATAGCCATTCATTTTGCTTTTGGAGACACATTTTTTACTTTCTAATGACATCCCGTGGGATTTTCCCTCACCTGAACATTACAACTGTTTTGCAGCAACAGGAATTTCTAGTTATCGCCCCACTTCTTAACACATGAATCACATGCTGCTGTATTAGAGGCAGGAGGTTAGATATGGCTGTGCCTGCTCACTCATCTCTCAGAATCATTTAATCTCAGCGTGACATTTATCCCCCTCAGAGACCTTGTGTCACCTCAACAAATTAGACGTTTGCATCTGTGCCTCCCCCTTGCATAGCTTCATTGCCATTAAACAGAGCCCGGGAGAAGAAAATTGTGGAATTCAAAAACACACTTTATATTTGCCCTTCCTTTTTGGTTGCAAATAAAATAAATCTGAATATGACGGGGGCGAAAATTAATCAATGTAATACAGTAGGTGAGAGTATGAGGGACTATTGGATACAGAGAAACCGGTGAGAACATCAATATTCTCTACAGTGATGCAGTGTCGGAGTTGAACATATATTTTATATATTACATATATATCGCAGAAGTGTTGTTGCAGCATCACACCAATCATGTGAGGAGTAAAAGTGTTTATCACAAGGCACACCTTGAGATGTACTGGTGCCTAAATGGGTCTCTCTTATAATCTCAGCCAAAAGCAATAATCATCAGGGCCATCGGGGTCTGCTGAATTACTAAAAGGGCCCATGTTTTCCGCCAGGTACATTTGGCACAGGTAAGTGCTGAGCAGTTAAACCCTTCCTTTAAATACTTGACTTAACAAGATTAAACTAAGTGGGTTCTGCCTTGTGGCCACACACTGATTACTGAGTAAAAGTGCGATATCAGTGACATCACTGACAACCCGATGAACTATGACCGTATGTTACCGACTCCTGGCCCACATCAGCTCAGCTCTTTTCCTCTTGCTTCTCCACTCTGCTGCACCCCTGGTCTTCATATGCATATCCTCATTTCCAACATGCATAGGCTGACCTATTTACCGTCTACCCTGACCATTATCTGATGCAGGATACAGAGGAATGAGAGATCGGTATCAGGCCCAACCCGCCCTTCTACACATCACATGACTACCCTCCTCCTCAGCCGCCATTCTCTTTCCTCCCTCTCTGTTAATTAAGATTGTAGATGTGATAACGTATTAAATATGCACAGCACCTCTCATCTAAGAATATCTCGTCACAGAGAGGAGGGTGGGGGAAGAGGCGTACTTCCCTTCAGCAGCGACTGCTTACATGGGCATTGGTAATGTGCTTTAAGCTTTCATCACTGGAAACTCAAAAACTGTGAGAGGAAGTGTTGAGCTTAAAAATTCACTCATATGAATCTTGCTGACATATTGTAGTCTGAATCAGTTTTTTATGAATACAAAGTGTCTGCTCCCAGCATGCATCTGCTACCAAACTATTACGGGATCATGCACTATTAAAAAAGAACAGTATCTCTTTAAAGGATTTTTATGTATGACTTGACAGATGCATCGGTGTGATGTAGTACATCATAGGGTTAACATTTTTCAAAAAATGTGAGGCATAATCCTGTATGTGATGAAAATGCTTTGGACATTAATATGGATCAGAGAGGATCCACAGCAAAAAGTCGTCGCCCACGCCCCTGGAGTGAGTCAGTGTGGGAAAAGTGTTGCTCAGCAAGTAGTGAAATGGAGGGTTAAACCTCCAGGTTGTCTCTCCCCCTTTGATGTCAGGACAGATACAGAGTATAATTACAGACTAGGACATAAGGCCCAGCAAAACCACACTTTATGCTTAATATGCAATGATTCTGTCACTCTCATTAATTGCTGGGTGCATTTAAAATGATTTTCATGTCTCATGACCTCAGTCTGATAATGCAGAACTACACTAACACAGCTGTGAATTAATCCAGAGAATAAACACCATCTCACTGACATTTCTCCCTCATTTATTGCTGCGGATTCCTCTTGAGTATAAGCTATATCAATACTATGAAGTTTAATCGTGATGCAACCTAGCTTCACCTTGCTCTTTATTCAATTAAAAATAGATTCCACTGTGTGAACATATTGGTTAAACAATTTCCAATTTAAACTTGATGTTGAGTTCCTTAAATGGGTTAATGTTAAGTCCACTATACTGAAACGTAGCAAGACATTTTGTCAATAGTCACGGTGACTCACCCAAAGACAAAATTGAACGCCGCCATTAGACTCACAAGTTACAATAATTGCCTGTAAGTGTTGTAAAAAATGAACTACTGAAGAAGTAATTCTCCTACTTGAGTCGCAATTTCAGTAAATGAGAGCCCATCCACAGGTGTGCAGTCTTTATTCCTTAACACAGATGTAAAGTGGTTATTGTAGTTCCCTCAGAGAGTTTTGGGCTTGATCCCCCTGGTTGATCCCCTCTTGCAAAAGGCTTACATGTACAGTATAATATGTGAAAGCAGTGTGGAGAGAAATGTTAGAGTCCTTTGATACAGCTTTGAAAGACTTCATCAATATTTAATACAATTTTGTATTAAGAGCTTAAATTCCTCCATCCCTTAATATTAAGGTTGTCATTAAGCCCGAATTTAACAATCTGACACAATACTAGTTTAAAAAAATGATTCTCGATACCTCTTTTGATTCATAGGCACACAAAAACATAATTTTTTCTTTACAATTTTCTTTTTTCTTTACAACCTGCACAGTACTGGTATAGAAGTCAGAAAAAACACAAACCAACACAGTACATTTTCTTCCCTGTTGTTTCATCTGTGTAGCCTTGAGTTGAATATTATTCTTTATAGCTCCGGTGCAACTTTGGTACATCCATACTATTGAATATGTAATTAATGATGAGATTGTATCGTTTCAAACTTGCCATACGCCTAACTTTGGTGTAACAACTATAGTTCAAATATTTATTTTTAAAATCTTGCTTAATTTGCTAATATTCAGCAGAAATATGTATATCAGTTCAAGAAGATAATGATATTGAGGTTATGGTGTGTTGTAGGTAGTTTTGACTGAATGATGTACTGCGGTATTTGTGTTAATGTAACTTTTTGCTGATATCAACGTAAAAACACAGTGAAACCGTGTTGCAGTCGTACCTCGTGAGTGCATGTGTTACACATAGTGTAGTGAAGAGTATAGTGAATCAGTGTTGCTGTCCCCAGATAGAATAACTGTGTATGAACAGTCTCAGTGGAATAATAATACATTAAAACAATGCAGCCTGCCATTAATATTGCAGGCAAAGTGTAGAGAGAATATGAGTGTGTCTAAAGGAACAGATTTGCCATTATGGCCCCTGACATTTAGTTAGCCACTAATCATTGTCGTGTGTGTGTGTGTGTGTGTGTGTGTGTGTGTGTGTGTGTCTGTGTGTGTGTCTGTGTCTGTGTGTGTGAATCCCCATCTTAGCCCCTGTAAATCTTTCTCCTCTATTATGTGTTTGCGGGTGCATGCAACATTACATGTGTGCTTCTTCATGCACGTTTGGCTCGTTGATTGTGTGTTTGCACACTCGCACTAATGTGAGTCCTCATCACGGAAATGGCTGATATTAGCCATGGTTAATTAAAACGAGCAAGGACAAAGGTCAGCCACTCAGCTCTCACGTCTCTCTTCTCTAGAGAGGGAATAGATACAACACAAGTGGAGAGTAACTAAGGCATTTTTATTTTGGCACTTGGAAAAGTCTTTACAGGTAACACAGCTTAGCATGAAGCAACACAGTCACACTTTCACTGACGCATTTTTATTTTAGCCACATTTTCTTGAACCAGCGTCGCTCAGAATGTCAGAGTTTTCTTCATCTTAAATTCAGAGTGATCCATTATGGAAAGCTTGATTGCTCTCTGCATGATGATTCTGGACCTACTTTACTCACAGTGAATAACAGTGTGAGTGATGTTTTTGTACTCTTTGTACTATGAAATGCATGTTGACAATTGTAAATCAAAATGAGCTTCAGATTATAGTAATGGGGTTGTTCCAAAACAGAAAATGTGGACTTACTCGTTGAGAATTTTCTTGGACGCCGTCCCACTTCAATTATGCTTCGTTTTTCCGATAAATTCTCTTCATGCCTTTACTTGTGAATAACATTAGATTAATGGGCAGCACATATTCATCTCCGTTGTCACTCACTGTTGCTGGTAGTCGTAAATATTCACACATCGCAAGTTGTCATGGTGCAGAGTTTTTAAAATTGTGATGATAGTGAAATAAACCAGCGATGCTGTATGTTAACATGCACAGATGTCTAATAACACAGTAGAAAATAAAGTAAAAGCTCGGGCTGTAAAACCTTACCAGAGGCATAAAAAGTCAATCATCAAGTCAGTTATTTTGTTTCCACAGCATTATTTCCATCATTACAACAAGGTAGTCATAACATACAAGCCTTATAATCAGTCTGGATTGCCGTTTTATTATCATTTCATTACTCAGCCTGACATCCTGTTTATCTTGTTGTTCTTATTCACACCTACAAAGCTCTGATTGGCCTGGACAAGGGTAACAGCAGTCAAAGAGCATAACACCAGACCTGTTTGAATCTGTCTCTCTTTTTCAACACAATGTAGTTCAATTCTCGGTTGCTTTTCTTTTTCTCCATGTTAATAAAACTCAACACTTGCTTCAGATCTTTCAGATCAAACCGTAAAGAATGTTGGCACAACTCATAATCTAGGGTCACAAATAAGCAAAAACAATGCCAAATCTTCAGTTGAATTCATATTTGTATGATGTTATCATCCTACACTGTCCAAATTGGCCATCATCCATTTTTTTCTTTTGCAGTCTTCTTTCCCTCCTCCACTTTGTAGTGTGAAACTGTTGACACTTCAACGGGAAATTGCAATGGACTTTTTTCCACTGTTTTCTGGCAACTCTTTTTTTTTGTCCCAACGATTCATCAATCAATCAAAAAGTAATAAATAATGAAAATAATAATGAGTTGCAGCCTGAAGCCCTGATTGCTTTTATCCATATCTATTTCAGTGTCATGACAGTTTTGAAAAGATGTCTATCCTTAAATTACAACATCTGCGAGTATTAACCGCCCACACAGATATGTCTTAATCTTCCTAGAAGTAGTCTTATTTTGAAAGTATATGACTTAAAGTGTGTGTGGGTGTTTTGGTAACGCTCAAGTCAGCTGAAATGTGAATTAGAAAATGCTGGTGAAGGCGAGCAGACACAAAATGATGCTGTGTTAAGTAAAGAAAACCTAATAAGCTGTATTTACTTTTTTTTTCATTCTGGACATGCAGGCCACTTCGTTAATGTCATAGAAGATGAGACAATCAAACTGTGTGAGAACAATCTAAATTCAGAGTTTGGACCATGGCTTCTCGTGCTAAACAGTTGGTTCTCAGAGGTGTAAATCACAACAGAGACATGGGTTCTCTCACTTCTATGTGAATCCAAACACGATCCTCTAGGCAGTGTTTATCATACAATACAACCCTCATCAACAGTGCGCTACTGTAGCTGTGAAACAGATTTGCTGGGGATGACGCATTGGCAGGCTTCTCTGGGATGCACTGGCCTTAATTGGGCAGATAAATATCACAGGCTGCGCTCCCTGGCCCTACAGCACTGTTGCATACATCACCCTGAATGCGGACTGACCACGAGCAGCAGGGTGCCTCCTGCCTGTCTCATCCTTGAAATTCATCTGGTGCCCAAAGTGCAATTAAAGAGCAGCGAGAGATTTCCTCCATCACTCTGCTTCCTTGACTTGTAGCTGTATTTGATACCAGTAGCAGAAGCCCTCCTGCTTTGTTAGAGGAGCCGGTGGTCAGATTTATTGATGGAACAGCGTGGCAGCATGGATGCTTTATCAAAGACACAACAAACAGGCAGATAAGAGACACTTTCTCATTTAAAATTTTCCCAGATGTTCTGGGTGAACATGATCATTTGATCAATCAGTGCTCCGTAAACAAACGGCAAGAAGTGACATCTGTATTCTGCAAAGTAGAAGCTCAGGGTTTTTAATAATGAGCAATTTATTGAATAGTCATGACTTTGGCCTTTCCAAAGCCCTCAGTGGGTACGAATTGCCCTGTTTCACCTACGTGTTGTTTACTCCAAATCTTCTCCTACCAGCCCCACGGGGCATCGGGAAGAAAAGCAGTCGATGTCGGGCACCGTCATACTGTATGCGCACCTTCTGTGTTTGTGCGTGTGCACAGGTACACATGCATATAGAGACACACGCACACACGCTCCGAGAATAATCACTAATCCTCTTCAGCACTTGAACCTCGAATTGTTTGGCAGCCAATTCTATTTATCATGGACTTATATGACTCACCAATGAGAGAAATAAATCAGGACAGAGAGAGACGGAGAAAGGGAGAGTTTGACAAACAATGAATGTGTTTAGACCCTATTCCCACAAATCTTTGTTCACAAACAATGCACTGCCCCTACTGAAAATCCAGGCCTCTTTTCTACCTCGAGACAAAATCAGAGATACATATTAATATTTCAAGGTAATAGCTTAATGTCATTACAAATGGATGAACAAAGACAGGACATTGCACAGTGCCCCGATGATGATGGGTCCTCGAGAAATCTCAAACTCGGATATTTTAAAAAGACACTCATCGTAACTATCAAGGGCACTTTGAGAAGTATGACAGTTGACAGCTTCTGTGCCCAAAAAGGCTTTCCACATCTTTGAGAATTCATTTCCCATGAGCAACTGGGAAGCTTCAATAAAATGACATGTCTGATTGTTATTATTTCATACAGATGATCATTTTACGCATCAAGTGATGAGGTTATAGTTAAAAATGTCACTGATCTGATGGGGTTGGACCAAGTGGCAAACTCCAGCTCTTAAAGGGGATGCCAATACATAAGTGCTTTAAATGGTAAAATGGTAAATGGACTGCACTTATATAACGCTTTTATCCAAAGCCCTTTACACTACAGACTGCGCTCATTCACCCATTCACACACACACATTCATACTGGTAGTAGAGGCTAGCCTACAACGGTGACACCTGCCACCATTGGGAGTTCATTCACACACCGATGAACGCAGAATGGGACCCATTTGGGGTTCAGTATCTTGCCCAGGGATACTTCGACATGTAGGCTGCCATGGTCAGAGATCGAACCACAAACCTTTCGATCAATGGACAACCACTCAATCAACTTAACCACAGCGGCCTTAAAGCTTAATTCTTTCTAATGACCAGCAGGGGGCCACTCCACTGGTTTCAAAAACATATCAGATTGTATAGATGTCCATGAGAAAATTACCCTTATTCTCATTTAAGTTATTACCTTAGTAAAAGATGTCCTAATGAGTTTATGGTCTCAATCATTAGTTTCAAGTCTTCTTCAATACAACATGATGTTTGCAATGTAAATTATGGCCAACTTTAGAGTAAAATAGATTATAAAGTACAGCACTTTGCACTGCATGTTTTGACATTGTTTTGGCTTTGACCCTTTCTAAGTGAGTTTTTAGTTCATGAAAACTAATTGTAACATTATTTTCATGTAAAAAGGTCTTGGTCAGCATCCAGTTGTACTAAAAAAGACAAAGGTGTCGGTTGTTCATCTTAGTTTATGGATGCACCTTGCTAACCAAGCTAGCTAGCTACATCTAGTGTTAGCTGGAAACTTAGCGTCCCCCGCTCCAGCTTCAAATTCTCTTTAAAATATTGAGATTTTTTAATGATTTAGGTAGAGGCTTCAAATAAGCCCATTTTAGTTTTCTGCCTCTCCCTGCAATGTAGATTATTTTTTGCGTTTGTTATATTTGTCATTTTAATTTGTGCAAAATAAAACGAAATTAAACCTAAACTAAACTCTTAAATCTGGTCACTTCTGCCTTAAAAAACCAAGATGGCAACAGCCAAAATGCCAAACTTGAGGCTTTAAAACCATAGTACACAAACCAATAGGTGATGTCATGATTACTACAAGCACTTCTTTTACACAGTTTATAGGTTGTACAATCATCACTTGAATTTTGAACCTGAACTTTGAAAGATAAGAATTACATATGAACATGACTACAATAACAGTGGCACCAAAAGCCCTTCAAATGACAAAGCGATGAGCAAAGAGCCAATAAAAGAACACATCCCACCGCCCGCTGAGCCAAGCTCCTCCCTGTGACTGGATGTTGTGTGCGTCTGTTAGCTGCCAACTGCTCTCTCCCCATTAATCACGACCCGGGTTCTAAAGTTTGAACCTTGACCTTTAGCGCTGCATCAAGGCTCAGTGACAGATGGAGAAAGAGCTTTGTGTCATCACATCAGATCATGCATTTCGCTCACACACACACACACACACACACACACACACACACAGTAACACACATGGGCAGAGAGTTGAGATGCACAGAGGATCACCCGTAGCAACGGTCGTTTGTGTCACCGACTGATATTTCGTTGTTGGGAAGCAGCTTGCCCTCTGACAGTCTCAGTGTTTCACTTTGACAATAAACTATTTGAAATGAGCCTTGTGCATGGCCGCGCCTATCAAAGACACTTTGTAGCCACACAGCTAATTGAAAAAGCCAGTGATCATCCTTGAAAGCAAAACAGAGTGGCCCATGCTGAGGAATTTTGTTTATCATAAGCAAGATGCTGAGGCTGAAAGACACTGATTAGCATGAATAAATTAGAAACTATTTCAATAAGTGGGTGATAGCTTATCTTTGAATTACATGCCCAGTGCAGCTCTCCCATTGAAGATTAATTGCCTCTCACAAGGTATTTCGAAAAGTTCATTTTCATCAATTGATTTCCCTTAATTCATGAATTCCCCAGAAGTGCATGAAATTGGTAACAAGCTCTCCATAATCACGCTTTCTGCATCGTTAACTTCATTGGCAATTACTCATCATATGTATTGGTTGTGACATTTGCGGAAGCATGTTATTTTTGCACCATTAGGTCATGACAGGAATATTATCATAAACTAATGGTTAATTACAAGTTGAACAAAAATGGTGTTCAGAGTTTCCTCGGATTTCTGCAAGGCGCAAAGCTTGTTTCCAACATGTTTAATAGTGGAACATTATATTCTTTTTATCGTTCTGATCAGCTCACTATCTGCCAATATAATTACTGGCAGACGATTATTATGACCGGCACATACGCAGACAATAATGAAACAACTGACAACAGAGGCTGTTCCACTGAAAAACCAAGACATGGTGAAAATTGTTTTATATGACTCTGGTAACATCGGTACATTGCGGTACATTTTTCGAGGCTCGGGGTAGAAATGTCTAATACTTTTTCTTTCTCCAAAGCCATCACCACCTCACCAGTACATTATTGTTTCCACAGTATTGGGGTCATCTCTGTTTTTGTCAGAGACAGGAATGCTGCCTCAAAGCAAAAAAAAAAGGGGGCCACTGAAATAAGCCAGGAGTAGAATATAACTTCAGGGTTACAACTAAAGTAATGGGCACAGATTTTTTTGTAAGAATTTATGCCAGGTGCATTTACAGTGATACAGTGAGGGCTAGGTGCTCATGGAGGCACAGCAACCGAAAATAACAAATGGGTCACACCTACATAAAAAAAAATCTACTGTACTACAGAGGAATCCCATGTTGAAGACAAACATTTGCATTTGAGCCATATGAGACACATTTCAATATAAAAATGCCAGTCTCTGATGTCTTGAAGTTTAAGCTATACCCAGTTCCAATACTGACATTATTTACTCATCAGATATCAGTCTGATCTACCAACAATCTACATTTAGTTTTAGGTAGAAGCCACAAATGTTATTAAATTATCTGAGAAGGTTTCTTGATTTTTTTTTTATATTTATTCCTCTGCACAGTTCTTATACTTGTATTCCAAATGCTCACTTAGAAATTCTCATGAAGCAGTTGCCATTGGACTCTTTGAAATCAAATTCTCTTATTACTCTTGAACACATATTGCATATAGACGTAGTTGATAATGCATTGATGTGCACTTCATTTGCGCAAGTTATTCAAAATATTGAAGGAGTTGCCATAGCAATTTACACTCCTAAATCTGTTTATATGTGAAGCCTACTCAACCTGCACTTCAAATAAATTGCTTTAATTCAAATGTAATGCAAATTGGAATGCAATGCAAATTTTATGCAGAAAGAGCTCTGGTATTGGTTTTAATATTGGCGAATTTCCAATTCAGGTATCAGAATCTGATTGGAAGTGAAGAAAGGTGGCTCTGTGCAGCTCTATTATACAGTATATCATCATATTGTACTGTTCCCACACTATCACACACTATCATTGTACCCTCAGGCGGATTCCTGTAGTACATTAATGGGGTAAATCACTGGATTCATCATATGTAATGATACCATTATGAAATAATGTTCATCAGCTAATGTGCACTTGCTGGGAATCTATTTGTGTCTTTAGCCGCTTGCTGTCTGCTACAACTCCTCACATATCAATTCTTTATTAACCTACCCAACATCTTAGCCACAAGGAGATCTTAGAATATGAAGAGATGCCAAAACCAGACAAGCAATAAGGGCTGATGAGGTTTTATGTCTTGGCCCTGCCATTCCAGCACTTAGTCCACCTCCTCTATTGCTGCTGGGCTCAAATAAATGGAAAGAAAAAGAAAAACATCTCTTTTTCACTGAACATTTTTATTGCTTTTTATTATTGGCGTATGGTTGTGTGTTTTTCTGTTGGAAATGATTGAGATTGATATGTTTAATAACGGTATGAGAGAGCAGCAGGTGATATTGGACTAAAGCTAGAGTGACTTTCAAAGTTGATGCGCTGGGAGTCAAATACTGTATGTAATTTATTTTATATGTGCACCGCAGGCACATGAGTATTTGCCCATGCAATACATAGACACAAACTCACCATGCTGTAAATCCAAAAAGTCAGTTTTCCCTCATAATTATACATACTTTTGAAGATTTTTGTACTTTACGTTAAAGTCAACTGGCTAGACCTGAGGGTCATGAAATGTTGAAAGCTGGCCATCTTTAGAGTTAAACATACAAATAGCTGAATTTGAGAGCCAAGGCTTATTCTACCCTCTAAAGTTTCCCTCTAATTTTGTCCATTCAGTGAAAGAACCTTGCCAATAATGACAGATTTTTCTTTCTACTTGAGTGAACTTTTTTCCAAAGTTAAGTACTACAAATTATCTGTGCCTGCTTTATGACACTGCAAATAGAGGTAATCCCTTTGAGTAATATAATCTGTCACTGTTTATGTTTAGTTTCCGTGTCTGACACCTAATTAACGGGCTGGAAGTTGGTTCTTTCTTGCTGCCTGCAGTGAGGAAAGGGAATTGAAAACCTTTAGGAATAGCTGTGTGGGAACTGTCTCATTACTGAGGTTTATATTACACCCCGCAAACACAGGTATATTTTACAGGTATATTATGATCCATCAGTATCAATGTCATCTCAAGCATCTTGCGGTTTAGGGAAGCTTTGGGATAGGTGAGTTTCAAATTGCAAGCAGCTATTCGTAGATCTCCTACGGATTTCTTCACCGTATCAAGCAAAGCTGAAAAGTAAAACTCAAAGCTGCCCCTAATCCAATTTCAAAGTGCTGCATGTTGTTGATTAAAGACAATCTGTCCTCAGATCAGTAAACATCTGCTTTTTATTAAAACCATTACATCGTTGTGTTTGGACCGGAAAATACGCTCGAGGCAGTTGCAGCACCTTTGTTCCTTTCTGTGGTTTGTGTAGGAAGATGGTGGACAAATGAAGAATCTGAATTACAGAAAATGAAAGAATTTTTTTTTTTCTCTCTCCCTAACACTCATCTCTCCTCTACCTCTGCACTGCCTATACTGCCGTCCATTACAACAAGTGGCTGGGCTTCCCCTCTGTGCTCTAATTGGAAAGCTGGATGGCAGTAGGTTTAGCCAGTAATGGGGTCCTGCAATTTGGTAGCAGAAGTCATCCTGGAGAGACCTGTCAGAATTCATAGAAGAGCCCAGTTGTGTGCATCCCACTTTGCAGTTCCAGAAGAAAACCCCTGCATTTTAATAGTGCAGCTGTAAGCATTTCCGTAATTCAAGGTGGCGTCATTAGAGGCTTATTTATTCACCCGAGGCGTCTGCCAGGAGCGAGATGACGACGCCCAGATCAGCTGTGGCAGCTCACTCTCAGCACCTCCTGCAGGGCTGGAGAAGGAGGAAATTAGAGAGGAATGGGCAAACATGACAATCATAGCATCGTTACTGAATTAGCACCTAAAGAAAACAACAAGCTGTGTGTGTAGGTACTGAGGGATGGGTTATAATGCATTGTTGTTCAAGAGGCAACACAGTCACATCTGTGTCTGATGTTTCAAGAGGTGGAGGAGGTGTAAAAGGGATAATATAGGGCACTCACAGAGATGCACCCTTGGAAAAAATGATGTTAATGGACTTTGCAGGCTTTCAGGGTAATGTAACCACATAACCAAGAAATTGGCAAGCGAGGATTCCCGTAACACTGTCTAAGAGGCTTTTTCACAGCAGGGACGAACATCCATGTGAGTCATTTGTACCTGACATGTGACCACAGTATTTCGCTTACCTACTCTAACCAAGTCAGTGGTGGTCATCAATAGAGACAAACCAGGCAAATGTTTGAAGTCCCCCAGAGAAAAATGTATTAAGGGGCCCCTGATAGCCCCTCATATTGGCACCTTTTCCAATGGCCACCATAAACCCCATTAAACCTCACATAAATTACTATACAGTGTTACTATTGGTGAGGGTAGTCAACTAGCTACCAACAAACAATAGGTCTTAATGCCTTTCTTTGTCTGGGGTCCTTCAGTCTAGGATCAAATTTGGACATTTTTGTGCTTTCTGGTGGAGAGTTAGATGAGTATGAGCACTGCATATCTGTCTATTAAATATGAAGCTACAGCCAGTAGCCATTTAGCCTAGCTTAACACTAAGCTTGAAACAGGGAGAAACAGAATGGCTATATCTAACAGTTATTACATCACTAATTGATTCTGCAGGTTCTTGTCTGGAGGCAGTCATTTATGGGTTCTTTTCTGGTTGCCTGACAACTGTTACAAGGTTTTGTAAGGTGAGTTATAACATGTTGATTAGTAAGTTTTAGACGTGTTGGTGGTCAGATTTTGTTACTAATAGTTTATCATCAGGCTATTGATCTTCTAATCTTCATCTCCACCAGAAAGTGATTAAACATATCTCCCGATAAAAGTGGAATTATTCCTTTCAGAATAAATCAATTCTCTTTCATAAGGAGATACTTCAACAGTTCTTAACTACTGTAGGTGTCAGTGCAACTTCACTTCAGTGTTTTGTACTGCAAAGATCCTTGTAAGTTGTAAACACTTTGAGGAAACACACTCTGAGTGTGTTCAGATTTTTATCCCACTTCAACTGCACAAATACTATAGCATGCCAATAACTCAAAAAATACGTGCATGCACTTGAAGTACACTGCCAATCATTGATTGGGTCAAGGTATTTTCCATGCTGCTTTCTGAGGGACTGCACTAACATTCAGTATGCCTAAAGAATCCACAATATCAATTCAGTTCAAAGTGGAACATTGTCGTTGCTGACACTGCTTGTTGACTCGGTTCTTTTCATTCAATCCAGGTGCATTTTTTCTATTTCCATATGAAATGTGACACAAAAAAGCAGAAAATCACCCCAGCCAGTGTGACCAAAGGCTGACTGCTGTAATTCTGTGTGCAAATTTTTCGCATATTTGCTCTGTGTTTCTGCACCACACACACTGGTGTGAAACTGCTATAATGCTGTCATGTAATGCAGTGGTAGAGCTACCGCAAACCCCGTTCACTGTCATTGTCTTCACCACAAGGTTAAGATACTGTCCTCTCTGCTGTGTCGACTTTTAACACTGCCATTTTTGATAGTATGTCGACTGAACTGAACAGTTCTATTCACACCACCTCTCACACACATCCGTATGAATAATTATTGTGCAGCATCAACAGTTATAATGCAGTCTGAAATCACCCAGTAATAAGTTTCACCATTAAACACTGAAAAGCAAATTGAGCACTTTAACTGCTGTAGCCACTTGGTAACTTGATTTACTCATTAGTGGGTGTGGAATTTCAAATAGATTTAAGTTTCTATTTGCCAAATGGAACCCCCTTTAGCCCTCAATATCAAGTGTCCACCCTATGTCCCCTCAGCAACAACACTTGCGATGTCTCAGCACTGTAACCTAGCAACGAGACTCTCACTTATATAAGATCTTGCTTTGGATGCTTTCTTTTTTTAATGAGGGACACCAGATGGCAGAATCATATATTTGTTTATGCATTAGCTGTGTCCAAAGTCCCACTTTCACTCATTCACTTTCACTCACACAATAATACATGCTTCATATTGAACACTGAGCAGTAAGTTGAGACTTAAAAACCTTTGGCTCCATATCTCTAAGCCTAACTGCAATAGCTTGAATTGTGGTCATTTTAGCAAAACCTTGTTGAACCATGCATTTATTTTTGTTTTATTTTTGGGATTTCTAAAAGTTGACATCCAGATGTCATGATTCTTCAAATCCACGATACAATTAGATGTTAGCAGCACTAACAGCTACGCCATTGTTAGACTATCAAGTCATAATTCATAAAGATCAACAGATACATGATTTTATGCCCTGCCATCATACATTTACATTTAACAAAAGAAAAGAATATGTTCTTGTTTCTTGAATGTATCAAAGTAAGGCCAACTCAAAGGACGAACTTCACTAAATAAGAATAGCTTGTCAACCACAAAGGTCAGTCCACCTTAAGTGAGCCAGAGCTGATGTTGTTGCTGACTTCAGGGCTAAACCCTTCACTTTAAGATGAAGATTACTGACACACACTGAAATTGTACATTTAACTCATCCTTTACACATCAGTGAAGTTTTATTCACCAGCAAATAGCCTAAATTGTACACACACTGCCCATGCTATGTTCAAAACTCTCTCTCTCTCTCTCTCTCTCTCTCTCTATCTATCTATCTATCTATCTATCTATCTATCTATCTATCTATCTATCTATCTATCTATCTATCTCTCTATCTCTCTATCTCTCTATCTATCTATCTCTCTATCTCTCTATCTCTCTATCTCTATATCTCTATATCTATATCTCTCTCTATCTCTATCTCTATCTCTCTCTCTCTCTCTCTCTCTGTCTCTCTCTCTCTCTCTCTCTCTCTCTCTCTCTCTCTTTCTTTTCGGTCAACGATGCACTTATTGTTTACATAACTCAATGAGAAGGCAAAATGTTTCTCATTTGTTACCTTAAGCACTTTTGGTTACCCCAGGTCTGAACTGTTTGATGGTGTCTAACTAAAATAGTTTTTTAAGACATGAAACGAAAGCATGGGTTATTGTCTGGTGAATAAATTACTGCTCTGTTCTTCAAAGACATCCCCATTTGCCTAAAGTTTGACTGATTTCTATTGATCTTTTATTCTGTTTGCAGGACTTTTTGTTATTCTCAGCTGGAGCAAATATAGTAAAGCAACTGAGCTACAGTAGCTCGGAGCTGAAAAACTGAGGGCTCTTCATCTGAACCTTTGAAAACCCCTCAGTCCCTGCCAGGGAGAGATAGGATCAGTAGACAACCCCAACATTTTCAATTTTGTGCTATCAGACACTGAGGAGATGTGTCAACACTGGGGTCCTACAGCAAGTAAACACAGGAGTCTGACAAGCAATAACCTAGATTCAACATCGCCTCTGGTCCTCTCCTACTGAAGGTCCACCACTTTCATCTAATTTAGATCCAGATCTGTTGATCAAAAATGACGCCTATCCCCCCCGCAAAACAGAAAACAGTGATGAGAATGTTTTCCAGGGTCCCTGATATCATTGAGGGCTGTGCCTGTGTGGCTGCGTCAATAAAGGCTTGGCTGGTACCATTTGGCTGGGCTAGAAGCTTTTTCCCCCCTGCACCATAGAAGTTCCAGTTATATGAGTATTGATGCTTTTAATGATGCACCATCCTGTATTTGACTCTAGGCTATCTGCTCTTATTATACAATTAGTGCATGCAGTCAGTGCATCCAGATTATGGCCAGTGTTTATGGGCTTAATGCTGATAAGTAGTGGTGCAGTAGTGGTTCCAGACCACAAATCATTATTTTTAGTAGATTTCTTTAGTTTTCTTTTGCTCCATAGATTCCAAAGAAGTTGAGACACTGTCTGAAACATAATTAAAATAGAATGTGATCTCCTTTTTGACATATATTAAAACATTTTTTGTAAAAATACACTAAATTCTGTAGTGTGTCCAAACTTTTTGGAATCAGGGTTATGTTTGAGGAGGGAACACAAAAGCAATAACTCTAAATCAGTACAAAAACATATGGTGGATATTGTCATTATTCATATTGTATGTTCTCAGCCACATCCTCTGCATTGTTGCTCATAAAAGAGTGAAGAGGAGGGTGGCTGCAGCGAAACTGGACAGAGCTCAATGACAAAAGAGACCATGTGACTCCAAAAAGTGTTGGTGGGTCTAAAGAGGAACTCTGGAAATTGTTGAATCAACTTTTCTTTTGTTAGTTTTTTAGCAGGCATCAGGAGGGATCAGAGGGTAGAATAGTTTGAAGCCCCAGTCGACTGAGAAGCCATTACTGTATAGCACAGTCCACTGCAGAACAGCTCCCTCAGAGATTCAAATCTTGCAGATTAAAATAGTGTCTCATAAGCCTGTATGTGTGTGCAAGTGTGCATGTGCCCATGTGTCTGCATGTGTGCTTGGCTGAATGTGATTAAATGCCTTTGTGGGTGGCTGCATGTGTGTCTGCGTGTGTTTTGAGCAGCCTAAATACCGAAGCTTTTAACATCAAAGCTCCAAGAGGATTTAAGTGCCCAGAAACTTGTCAATTATGATTGTAAGTGATGTCCAGCAGGGACTGTTGATGAGCTGCCCTCAATAGAGAAGAACTTTTCTTTCTCAAAAATATGCTTTTTAGGCTTCTAAACCACATAAAGTGTAGCTTGGTCCTATGAATCACTGCCCACGTCTCTTTTTGTTGTTGAGTGATTCAAAAAGGCCTGGTTTTGTTTCTGTGAATAACTGTTTGAGAAATAACTGAGCCTATCGAAGCCTTTGTGGGTGGGACTAAATGACTGCCAAACTCTGTCAGTAAATATTAAACATAGTTACGGCCAACAGCTTAATCACTGCTCATGATATATTTAACTGTCTAACTAATAAAACAAACACAAATAAATCATGTGCGTGATGATGTCATTGTTTTAAAAGAAATGTGAGCTTATCCTGCACTGTAAGCAGATACTGACTCCTGAACACATGCCTGGCTTTTCTGCCTGGCCAACATTAAGAAGCAGGTTCACATGTTATATGGAGTCCTGCTACCTTCCACATCACTATGTTATTCCTCATATTTTCATGATAAAACTCAAATTAAGTGAGAAAACTATAATGCCATGAGGAAATGTTTTCAGTATGGATGCAGCAGTTACTGTATGTCTGTTTAAAAGGCAACAGTTATTTGTATGTGTTTCAATAAAACATGTTTAGTTTTTTTCCATTTCCATTTTTTTCAGTGCCAATATGGTTTCTAAGTCCCTAGAAATACCTGTTATTTTCTGTGGTTGGCAAGTGGAAAATCATTTAACACGATGGCAATGTCATACGGATTCATGGAGTCTGAATATTGTGTTAGGCGATATGAGGGGGGATGCCATCCCCCTTGTTAGTGAAATGACCAAAATGACCTCCCTTGTTAACCTCTTTAAATCCACCTGCGTGGGTAGGGGTACATTTTTAAGCCAAAGCTTATTACAGGAAAACTGTGAGGCCAAAATGCATGTTTGAGGCTTCATTTAAATGGTAATATCTTCTGGTTTATGAAAATATGCCTTTTTAGAATTCGGCTGCAACGAACAAAAACGTTTTTTTAGTCTAACCACAACCCTACCCCTACCTGTGGCCGGCAGGTGGGTTTTTAAAAGGTTAAACTTACCACCCTCCCTCTCCATCCCAGAGAAGCTGAGAGAGTGCAGGGGCAGAGGGGTTGTTTAGCTGAATATGTTAGTAATCCTTACTCATGGATCTTTTATTTGTCTGAGGTTTGTGCAAGTTAGAAAATAAATTCCCAGCTATGGCTGTGAGATATCAGTAAGTGTGCAGTGTGTTAGAGGATTGCATTGGGAGGAGAGGCGGGGCCACCCCCTGTCCAAAATTTAAAAAAATTTGCCTACTGCTTAGTGTGATTTTCAGTGAGGGGTCATTTAAGTACAGCATGCACTTTATCTTCTCGCTCAAAACTGGAACACAAGCCAGATCTCAGTATTAAGACATCATCCATTACTTCCTGTACTCTCTAAGGCTAATATTAGATATGGATGATGTTGGTGGATGAGCCAAAGGTTGCAGATTTGAAATGCTAATCTTGTTTGTGATTTTTCCTGTGTTTTTTTCTAGTTCCTCCCAAGATATATGACATTTCCTCTGACATCACGGTAAACGAGGGCAGCAATGTGTCGCTCATCTGTACAGCCAGTGGGAAACCCGAGCCAAGCATTTCCTGGAGACACATAACCCCATTAGGTGAGTTCACTTCACCTCTCACATCCCTATGCTAATGAATGGGTGATGGATAAATGGATGGAGGGACGTATGGATGGATGAATTGAAAGAGGAAATGAGGAAGCATGGACAGGATCAATAGGTGATAGACTGAGGACGAGAGAGGACTGGTAGTTGTGTAGCAGATGAAGAGATGGAAGGGGGGAAGGGATGGAGCAAGAAATGGATGAGGTTGAATGGATTCATGACAGAAGTAGGGAAGGGGGGTGGATAGATGTAATAATATATTCAAGTATACAGTATCATGGAGACAGTGAGACCTGAGTACACATTGAGCTCCTGCAGTGATGTTGCCATCTAGCTCCCTGTATTTAAGGGCAGCATCATTGGCTAATTCAGAGGTTTTCAAAGTGGGAGCCTGGCCTCCCCAGGGGGGCTGCAAGCAGTTTTAGAGGAGGCTCAGTGAATGGAAGTGGGGGAAAAAAAACATTGCATTAGCTATTGCACCAGCTGTAAAAAGAAGATTGCATAGAATAGATTAAATGTGTGTGATCTGGTTAAGGAGAGAGTTCATTCATTGAGATACAGTGGTTTTGGGGAAGTTTACTGTTTTTCCCACATTTTCTCTGATTCAGTAACTAATACATTCTGTAGGACAGACTTTTTTTATGTATTCTATTGTGTCAAACAGCAATATTAGGATATCTTGGCCTAAATATCTATTGGATCAAATTTCATTATCATGATCCCATAGGCATCTAGGGATTTCAGCGAAACTAGGCAAGTAAACATAATGAGGGGCTATTGATATGTCGACACCTCTCGACCATGTTTAAAGCATTTCATGAGTAGAATGCTAGATGAGCAAATAATGTGCTGATTCTTAAAAGAGTCATGATATAAAAATAATCAATTAAAAAGAGTTTAACCTTGTGAACTCTATGGACTCCTACAGTCATGGAAAAAAATATCGGACCACCCTTGTTTTCTTCACTTTATTGTTCATTTTAATGCCTGGTACAACTACAAATATGACGACAAATATAATGATAACAACAAAAATAGCTCATAAGAGTTTAATTTAAGAGCTGATATCTAGCCATATTCCATGGTTTTCTTGATAATGATTTTCGTTATTTTAAAGAAAACCATGGAAAATGGCTAGATATCAGCTCTTAAATTAAACTCTTATGAGCTATTTTTGTTGTTATCATTATATTTGTCCAAACAAATTTACCATTACTTGTACCAGGCACTAAAATGAACAAGAAATTGAAGAAAAGGTTAGTCTTATAATTTTTTCCATGACTGTATAATATGCAAAAGCCAGGATTGCTGCCAGTGTTTTGCAAGCACAGATGAATGCAATCTACGTTATGTCAGAAAGTTTGCGGTTGACTGAGAGAGAGAGAGAGTGTGTGTGTGTGTGTGTGTGTGTGTGTGAGATGGTTACTATGACGTTAGCAGTCACAGTAATAGCTGTGTAGCAGTGCAGTGCGAGAACAGTTTCGGCTGTTCGTCAGTGAATAGATGCTAAAACTCCTCAAGACCCAAGCCAAGTTCCCGTATCTGGCTAAACAAGTTTTTCCCCAAAATGTTGAAGTATTCCTTGTACTCAAGGTCTTGCATGTGACCTTTACTTACCGGTTTTATATAACTTATGTCTGGCATAATGGAAAATGTTCTTTCAGAAGACTGTTTGACATGAAACTAGCCCAGCAATCTGTATTTCTGTCTCTATAAACTATCTGAATAGCTTAGTTTCAGCCTGTTAGTTGCCTTGACTGCAGGACCTCCAGCAGGTTTTACTTCAAGATATCAACAAAAGAAAAAGATAGCCTCTTTTAAAATGTCCAGGAAAATGTATCAGTATTATGCAGTATAAATATTACTATCCAAATGGTTACATATCTCACAAAATGTTCCTACTTCTTACTCCCATAATACACTGTAACTTTAAAAACCAACTTAATCGAGTCCAAGTCAAGTCCAAGACCTCGTCCAGTCAAGTCAAGAGCAAAGAGTCCTGTCCAAGACCATAATAGTTTACAGTGTCTTTCCAAATTAAGTAAATTAAGTGATTACAGAGTTAACATGGACAAAAATAATCTATCTATAAACCAAAGTGATCGATTTAAAAAAAATAAAACTAAACTAACGCATCGTGTTGGTAGAATGAACCAATCAGGAGACGTACTGATAGACAACTTGTCTAGTTCTCAGTAGCAGAGCCTGAGACTTAGACAAATGCAAGACTTCAAAGAAGTGGTCTTCACACCGGACCTGAGACCAAGACTACATGCTTTAAAATGACACTTTTCAAACCGTTAACAATCAGTGAAAGATACCCCAAGCCTCGGTTTCTGTTACTTGCTCAAGGCAGCAGTCAATGTGTTACCAGAGCCAATCAAACACGCTGGTGTGTGTTGAGGATTTCTAGTATTAAAATTGCAGCTCTCATCACTGCAGGGGGACCCCCAATTTTAAACTCTCATTTAGGATGCATTAACAAAGAATTCTTTTTTTATTATCATTAATTTATTTAGGTGGCTCCAGTCAGAGTACATATACACCATTAAGTGCTTTGAATACTGAATCCTCCCTTTGAAAACTCATTCCAAAGCATTTAACTGTTGCTGCAAAGCCCCCACCCAGCCACTTCTAGTCCTCCCTCATTTTCATATTAATGGATTAGAGCATGCTGTGCTTATCTGATAGCTGTGAGGATGACTGCATTTATCTTATGGCTGTCAAATCCCCCTCTCTGGTGTGCTTGCCCTGATTGCGTTAGGGGAGTTTTCAGAAGATGATCAAAAGAGCCATCCTCAGAGTCCGAGTGGCAGTCACTCATTCTACTTTGAAGTGTCCACACTTTGAAGTTTGCCAGGGAAGAAATGATATGCTGGTCAAATGAAAGGACCCGGGACTAAATGTAATCACAGACTGTCTCCCAGCACATCAGAAAGGAAGCCATTTGCCATGGGATCTTTGAGTCGGTTATTGTAGTAAGGGCGATTTGTCCAAAGGACGTGGTACAACTGAAAGGTTGTAATAGGCTAATTACCTATCGATGAAATTCCATTAAATCTGTTGGATATGCAAAACAGTCTGCTCCAACCAGTGCACAGCCGACCTGAATGTGCAGCCACAGCATATGGAAATATTTATCTCCAGTTATGAATGACCCATCAGATAACCTCCAACCGCCAACTTAACCGCTTGAGCTACCCTTGACACACACCAAAAAATATTGAAATAAAATGAAAATGCAAATGGTTTTTCAGGATTAAAAAATGCCAACAGGTGATTCATTGCAGGCAGTAAGCATGGTCATGACTCCAGTCTTTTTAAGAAAAACTAAATCTAACAATTTAAGATGGGAAGTTTGGGGGAAAAAAATGTTTAATGTATTGATGCTAAAACAGCTCTGTCATTCTCATTGTATACTTATGTTTTTAATTTTCTTCAGTAGGTTTATGGAGATGAACTTCAACTAAAACTTTGCCAATTTCTGCATTTTAACATCACATACAGTGCATGCAGAAAAAGAAGTCTGCTGCTTATACAGAAAATACAAGTAAATAAATTCTGCAAGTCAAACACCACCGTAAATTCCCTGGGAACCCTTGTGTTTAATCTATTTGCTGATTTATTTTTAATGCTACCTTGTGGAAATGTTTTTTATTTGCTTATATTTTATCTATTTGCAGTATGTTGAGCTCTCTCAGTATGTCTGTACCTACCTGTGATCTACCTGTGAAAACAGTGAGTTCGTTATTTATTTAGAGTATTATTTGTATTTGCATCACAATCTATGGAAAAAAAAACTTTAGCATCAAGAACAGGATAACAAATCTTTCACTTCACTACACCTGCAGCGCAAAAATTTGGGCTGGCTATATTTAGTAGAAGAAATTGCTTTCATTGACGTGAGGCCACACAGGTGAAATGGCTGTAAAGTGGCAAACATGTCTACATGGCAGGTTTTTATTTGCCGGCCTTACTCTCTTCAGCACTCAGCCATTTTGGGGTGGGGGTGGGGATTTTTTGCACTGTAGATAGTTCTGCTGCAGCAGTCAGTGAAGTTTGACAGGATGATAAATTGCCCTGACTGACTGTCAAGTTCCTATTCCCACTCCGACTGTTTTGTGTTTGCATTTTTTCCTTCTCTCCCCTTCCTGCCAACCAGCAACCTGCCAGCTAATAATAAACTTTGTGCATCCAGTGAAGTGTGGCCATAAACTGTTTATTGAGACGATAATTTGGCTCAGTTTGTGTGCATATAAAGGCAGTGCATAGCCTTCAATTAGAGGGATGCAAACTGAAGCAAGTACTTGTAACACACAGATCATTTTTGTTGACATGCTACCAAGAGAGGGAACGGTGCCAGCATATGTCTGAGGCTTAATGTGTTTAAAGAGTCATTGCTGTTTTGTGTAACAGTTTAATTATCTGTGTAAAAATTGTGCTTGACAGTGAAGTCCTTGGGAGTTTGCGGTGATTGCTGCAGGATAATGTCGCTCATGACTGGAAAGTCCCCTTATCAGCTGGTGAAATTTGGATTTGCAAAGTAAATGTTTCAAGTCCTCCCTAGTCTTATTATCCGCTGCTGATGTGCCCCTGAGCAAGGATTGTACCCCCGACTGTTCCAGGGCTGCAACTCAGTCACCAGTTAAACAGAATTAATGGGAAGCTGCCAAGTTCGTGTGTATCACTGCAATCATTTAGGAGCCCGCAGCTCCTCCCCCAGGATTCTGATGTTCTCCAACAACTTGTATGGTTAGATACAAGCTGAATTTAATGGAGAAATACCATTAGAAGAAGTTCAGTGGTAATACTCCCAGAAGCCACTCTGTCATTATTAATTCAGCTCTTGACATCGCTACTTACTTTACTCCTAAGCTCACAATAGCTTGGGTGACATGTCAGCCTTTCAGGGTATTGCTTACGCATGGAGTACTGCGCTGTGGTTCCTCACCACTCTTTCATAGGTCATAGGGAGAGAGAGGGGTGAAATAGCCTTTAACATAGTCTGTCTCAGGCTGGTTTGGTTGGATGGATGGCTGGATGGCTGTGCAAAATTGCTTTGATAAGCTTTTTCAATTGAGATTTGAATCCACGGGATAGAAGTGTGACCTTTGAAAAGGCTGACTAGAATACTAGAATACATATTTGATTGTTTCCTGTGATAGGACTCAGCTGGGACACATTCTTTCTCTCTCTCTTTCCAAGCAGTTACTGTATATATATCAGCTACATACTGTATATATATATATATATATATATTTTTTTTTGCCTTTCATTTAAGTGCACAAGGCACATCTTCTCCAGAACATCCCCCAAGGAAATAGACAGCAGCACCCTCTGCACTGACAAGTTACTACAGTATGTGTACTGTAGCTTACTCAAAGCTGGATCCAACTGAACTTGCTTGGTCCTGAACTAAGTGGCAAGTGCATACGTACAGTAGCTCAGTCAGTGTGAACGGTGCAATGAATTATTCAGACTTGACTTTATATCACTGCTACATACTTTGAGTTGTGCCTGCCATGTCACACTTGAATTTGGCAGCTCTTTAAGAGATGCTAAGTAAGTTCCTGGCGGTCTGTTCACCAGGGATCTCTCATTCAGCACTTGCTTCATGTTTTTCATGGTTTGCAATGAACTGATGCGCAGTTCAAGGGATGACACTTAGACATGCTTTAAACACAATGGGAGGTGAGAGATAAAGAGTTAGGCGCTGCATTTTAAATTCAGATATCAACAGCAGGAGCCATTTCCAACACTTCCCCCATTCAGCCGCTGTTCAGCTGAGCTGAGTTGAGCTGAGTATTGCGGACTAAAGAGGCGCTCAATGGGCACATGCTTTATTGGAGTGTTAGTTACATGATGAATAGTGGACCTTTTCTAACTAAAATGTGATATTGAGTTCCTGCCACTCTGCACATATGTAATGGCAGCTGGCTGCCAGAGATGATTTCCTCCCAGGCAGTGACTTTATTTTATTTTTTAAAAATCTTTAACAACAGCCCCCCTGTCGAAGGAGGTTGGTCAACTTTTCTCAACTGGTTGTTTTCATTAGTGTTTAATCTGGGCAGTTGTGGCTCTGCAGGTAGACCACACCCCTTTGAATGTAGGGAGACAACATAACATGAGTGAAAAGAGGAGGGTCTAATATGTTCATACTTATATTTCATGTTCATACTTTTTGCTTTTCATGGTATTAGCAGCCTTATTAAGTTATAGTGCTACCTGGTAGAAAAGTAGTGATAGTGTTTGAGCCTTATAAATTGTATCCCTTTATGTCATTAATATCCTAATCATGTAGACAGATATCTTGTTTTTTGTTCCATCCATGTTACAATTCATCACATCTTATAATAGACACTTATTCTGAATACATACACAGTGAAACATGGTTAAAAATAATTTCAAATACTTATTGCAGTGTGTTAAGTATGGCTTCGGCCAAGCTCGACAGATTGATTCAATTCCACGCACTGTGGCGGCCAAGACAGTTAATTAAACAGTAGGCACAGCTGAGCTCTTGTATTGAGTCAACTTTATGCTCAGTTGTTACACATTACAGTATGTTCCAATTTAATGGTAAAGAAAGAAGTATGTTTCATATTTAACTCAGATCCTCCTATTTTACCTATTTTATTTAGTTATTTTGACTACTTCTTTGCTGACCCACTACTTTAAGTGGAATTATTCCTCATACTTGTGTGAGTAAACTGATGAAATGTATGGTATATTTTGACTGGAATCTGGAAATTGTTATACACAGTCGCCCATGAAGTTGAAATAATTTTGTTTCCTCTATCCTCTATTGTGGTTTCATTTTCCTTATATGTTTGGAAGAGATTGATTAAGAAAGGTTTAAGATATACACTTTTTCTATCAAGAATAAATCACATCGTCACGATCAATTATTACAGAAGCCCTGAAAGGCAAGACATTTTTTTTCTTTTTCGGGCATTGTTGGTCAAAACTTAAGTTCATCTTGTATGTATGAGACAGTGACTCCTACGTAGGAGTTACTATCTCAAACGTAGGAGATAATAACTTGTACGTACAAGAAAAACTTTGAGGCTTAATTAGGCTGTTTTGAGTGCCTGACACACTGTACAAAGGGAAGTTAAAGTTCAGCAAAATGCAGCATAAACAAAATGTTTTACCTTATTAGTTAACTACACTTAACACTGCCTCTGGACACAGGAGGTCTGTGTGTTTTAACTGTAGCAGATTGCTGCTGTTTTCAGGTGATTTAGGGAGATAAACACAACATCTATAGTGCCGGTCAAAAGTTTGGACATGCTTTTTTCATTCACCTTTGACTGGTAGCCTAATGTATGTCCATGTGTGTAAAATTACACACAGAGCTGGGAACTGACTGTGAGCGGCTCACTTCACTACAAGCAGTGTAGTGAAGTTTAATTGCACTTATAGGCTATAATAGCCGAAATAGCCTAGTTAGCTGTCACGTTGACTTCATCGCGGTGTGTGTGTGTCTGAGTGGCGTGGACATGCTCACTATGCTTATTTTGTCCACACAGTCAACATCAGCTCCTGTCACAAATCGAAGACATGTTAACAGTGTTGTTACAATGTAACCTATAAGTGCAGTTAAACTTCACATAATATTTACTATGAGATATAAACTTTGGTTTTTGGCCAACAATGCTCGAAAATTTTAAAAAGTTCACCTTGCCTTTCAGGACTTAATCAATTAATGGAAAAAGGAGAGAAAAAATGTATTCCAACTTTAGGGGCGACCACGTATTTTGATTCTAATGCACGGAAATATTGTGTTTGAGATTAAATGCATGAATAAAATATTTTCCTCAGTCACCCTTATTTAGCTTTTTACTCCATATGACTCACACAGTCACAGAGATGTCTCATCCGAGCTGAGTCCAGGGCCTGAGTTTGTGTCTCTCTGCCTGCAGTGCATTTGGCTAAATATGTCAGTACAGAAAGTAACAGTGAGGTAATTCCATGGGTCACTGAGGTGGCAGCACATGCAATCAGACATGACTTAAGGCTCCTTTGGCCGAGTTCCACTCCCTGGATTTTTATCGGACTCGGATTGACAGCCAGGGAGCAGGGGTAGGGGTTATGTATCAAGGCAGACTAACAGCCTGTTTTTCAGGCAGACCCTGCACAACGTGTGATTCTACCCCTAGTTCTGGCCCACACCTTGAGTTGGGGCCAGAAGGCAACAGCACACAATGTAGCAGCGTGGGTTGTTCTCCATTTTCAGGAGTTAAAAGGATAAATTGATGTAGAAAATGCTGCTCTATGCTATAATGGATTCTTCAGCGATGCCTGCCCTATCTGTGTATTGCAGCCCTGAAGGAAGTGTACTCACAGCTCCCCTACACAATGTGGGAAATTGCTTACTGCAACGCGACTTAGCAAGCATTGGCGCTGAATGTGAAATTAACCTCGCTATGATTTCTTTAATTTGCTTGGAGTGACATCTCCCTCAGGTGAGAAGGGCCTCTGTCAGTCTCTCAAATATCTCAGCACGCACTCGTACACAACTTATGTTAGGTCTCTTGGTGGTTTAATGTAACTTACACCAACAGTGGAGGTTGTTTCTGCCAGTTTTTATTCTTCATATTTTTTCAGGATACAAAATGCTTTGTCTGTTTTGTTTCCTGCAATGTCAAGGTTGGGCATTCAACATATAATGTTCTGCAAAGCATATATCAAGGATGGGATTCTTGTTTAATGGCTTCTGTGACCTTTGCGAAGCCCTCTTCCTGCTGTAATCGATAGGAATACCATTTGCAGCCTGGGCAGGATGATGCAACTAAATATATTGGCTTCATTTATCAGGGAAGACTGCAGCCTAATTAGATTTTTTCAAATGGAAATTTATCCATTTGTTTCAGAATTATCTGCATTTGTGTATTTGTTCCATCAGGAGACCGTAGACCATATCTGCTTAGGGAATAAGCTAATCATGAGATACAAGTTACAATATAAAACTTGCAGCACAGTACGTCTTTAATTGTCATAATTAAGATGTGGATGATGAGGGCACAAAATAATATCCTATTGTTTTGTTCTTGTTTACAATATACATTTCATAATATTTTAATACGGGTGTAGAGTACACATAAGTCATGTTTGGGATTATATCCTTTTCAGTGTGAGTTTGGTACAACAGAAAAAAAACAAATGCATAAGGATATGTTTGTTTTCAGTCACTCCTGTGAACTGTTATCTTATATTTATGTGCATCAATCTACATACCTTGTATTTGTGTGGCTGCATACAATGGACAGTTCAACAAAAATAGTAGAGCTATAAAGAGCCCTTATTTATTTATTTTTTAATGTATAAATAAAAATAATAGTAATGAACTCAAACTCATTGCAGGACAGTATTTGGATTAGTGTCATAGTCAAATCTTAATGTCTTACAAAAAAATGTATGATAGAAAATAACTTTTCTTTTTTTAATATCAGAATTGTAACACAACAGAACTACAGAAATCTTTCAACAAAATACACCCGCAACACCCATTTAAACTTACATTTACTCCTACACATTTTTAACTTTGCAGCAAACTTGTTCCCCCTGAGTTTCCTAAGCCTAAATACTGCAGTACTGTTCATTTATCTGGCATCCATTCTGGGTTTTGTCAAAAACCTGTTTCTTCTTATTCCACAAAATTGAACCAATCATAACTTGCAATGGGAGACATCTTTTTGATGTCTTCATAACAGCTGAGCAACATAATTTGACAAACACAAACAGGGAGTAGTCCAATCTCTCCATTATCTCTCCAATCATAGTCAGATTTAGTCAGTGGAAAGTCATAGGTAATCATTTATGAACTATTATTAGTGAAGACATTTTCAGTGAGATTTCAGTGGCAAACTTGTAAGATTCCAGCTTTTTTTCCTGTTCAAGCAACCATTCAGAAAAAGGACCGCAGCTCAATGAAAGCAGAGGGCAAAAAGAAAAATGTTCGATAAGAAAAGGGATGTGGGATTGTTAGAGCACAATAAAAGTCTAATAATGCTTCGTGGCATTTTGTGGGCTTGGCAAAATTAATTAAATCATGGTGATGATGTTTTATCACCCACCATACTTCATTTGGATGAAGTCATCTCAGAGGCTTGACTAATCTCTGACCACCTTAAAGATGTTGCTGTTACCACGCTGAATCATCAGCACAGCGCTCCACAATTCTCTTCACGTTTGTAAGCACTTGCAAGCTGTAATATTGAGCTCCATCAGTTTAATTGGAAGCCTACATGCCACCTGTGGATATCACTAAAGGGTACTGTTGAATGTGGGAGTCATTATTACTCACACCTGTTCGTCATGATTGTGCCAGTTATATTGTGCCTTGCATTTGAAGTGTATAAAGTGAGCAAGCAGACATTTCGACATGTACGAGCAGGAAAACCACAGGAAGGACTGTTAACATTAATAATGGCTGCAGTCTATTTAGAAATGTAAGATTAAGGCATGGTATTATGTATGCGTACCAGTTTGGCTTAATGTGAGTTCTAGCAATAAAATCGATAACTTCATTAATTTCACCTGCTATTATAAGTAAAAATGTCTGATATGAATAAAATGTTTTTTCCATGCCAAAAAAGGACTGTGTATCTTGGTATGGTTTGAATCCTTTTAGTCTTTTACTATAATTAAGGCACAGACAGTTAAATTGTCCTGCTGTTTTAACTGGCTATAGACTGACGTTATGCACCATTCCTGCTGTGAATGATCCCTATTTATTCCCATTGCCCAAGTCTCCAGTGTATCTGTTCTGCATCCTCAATGTTCAGTGATACAGAACTCACTTTGGCAGCTGTATTTATATATCAAATGCAGGGTTCTCATTTCCAAGCCACTTAGCTGGAGGCACCAAAGAGTCGGCCAAAGATGCTGTTTTATATCATATGGTCAACCAAGCATAGACGACCCATTTTGTACCACTCTTTTATCATCAAAGCTACACTTGTTAGTGGCGTTTGAGGACTCACTTTAATTTTCCTCTATTGATTCTCAAGCCTTGGTTAGAATCTTAATGTTTCTCATGTTGCAATGCCAGTAGAATACGTATTTTATGTGTTGTTCTCACAAAACAAGAAAAAGGCTTTGAAAGGATTTAATTCAGAATTTAATTGATAATGTTAGTGATTATGTCTTTATTCAAAATGGCATGATTTCTTGGACTGAAGGTCTTAAAAAGATTGTCTGGTCTCTGGTGCCACACAGCTGGACATCAGACAGGGAGGCATCAGACTTACTGCCTCGAAGACAACAATTTCAGACCAAATTAAATCAGGCAGTATCAGGTGAAACGGATATGTCCAGTAGAGTGAAATTTAGTTCTGCTGGCAAGAATTACAATTCCGGTTTGGGTTTTTGCCATTTAAAATAAAAACTCAGATATCAAAGTTATTTCAGAATATACAACTTTGAGCACTTCTCCAAAGTAACAGTCAGGGCTGAATTACTTGAGTCCAGTCTCAAAATCTCTTCTTTGAAGTCTTGCATTCGTCTTGGTCTCAGGCTATTAAAACCCTTTATTGGGCAAAGAACTATATTTAGTAACTTTAGCGGACATCCAAAATGGGTCCACATGCCTCTCTGTAAGGTCCTAGAACCACATGGACTTCCCCCAGCTAATCAGCAAAGATCACGCTGAGTCACAGATAGTGACACAATGGCATCTGACCAATCAGTATAATAATAATAATAATAATAATAATAATAATAATTATTATTATTATTATTATTATTATTATTATTATTATTATTATTTGCAACATAAAAATGAAACATTTTGAAAAAAGTCACAGATGTTAAAGTCTTTTAATATCCTCCAATAACACTTTATGGTTGAAATGTTCAGTTTTCAAGTATTTCAATTAGTGCCCAAAGGGCTACGAAGTTGTTCCTGGCTGCTGATTCAGGATCAGTTGTACAGAATTTTGCCAGATTCAACCATCTTCATGCGTTTGATTGGTTTGATATTGAAAGTTCGATCAATCTTGTTTATAGAGTAGGAAACATGGGTATGTGTAGGATTATGTATAAGTGAATGGGTATACAGGAAATGTATTGGTACGTTTGTGTGCATCTAAGTGTACTGGTATGGTGTACAGATATGCAAGTGTTGATACATAGAATTGATATCATGAAAATGAGAAATTAGTCTGAAGGAAACAGGTAGTTTTGAGTTTGAGTTTCGATTTTGATTTCTGACCTGTTAATATTGTTTAAATAAGTGGGGTGGGATTGAACAAGTTTTTACTTCTTCCCACCCCTTTTCAAATATGTTGTGGCATTTTTATAGAGTGCTTGGCGGCCTTATCAGTGCAGGAGTCACTAGGGCTGACTCCTGTTGATGCATTATTATTATTGTATTGTTGTTGCATGTTTGAAATAAATCATTCATTCACATTCACATTCACATTCACATTCACATTCACATTCACATTCATTCACATTCATTCATTCGTTCACAGATAAATTATTTCTGTCCATCCCAAGTCTTTCATCACTACATTATCATGGAAAGACACTATTATCTTGGTCTCAGCAGCCCTGCCATCAGCACTCCTTTACTCGAGAATCATTGTCTGATGGTTAAAAGTATTCAATGAAAGGAAAAAAAAGACCAAAGACTTCTGCTTATGTAAATTGCTTTATTGTAGAGAACGACACAGGATATTTTAACCCTGTGTGGGTTCTGTTTTAACTGCATTAAAACCTGTATTCTGTTTATTTAAAAGTTTACCATATGCAACATTTATGTCAAAGTGAAGTGCTCCACTCAAAAGCAGTTAAAACGATCTAATCATGAGAGGAGTTTAGGATTTTGCACAGGTCTTTTTGTGCACTTCTGTCAACTAATGTCGGCAAAATTGCACTTACATTTTTCCCGAGCATGTTGAATCACCACCCGAACTTCAGGTCAAACTGAGTGCAACAATAGAGGCTTAGAAATAATATTGATGCCTTTCAAAATCGTTCTCAGTGGCATCCAAGCTCCTGTTGCCAATGAAAATATTTGAAGACTGAGAGGCTATGCAACACTGTTAGGCAGAAGAGAAGGAAGGCTGTCTCTGTTCTCATCCTGCTGATCGTACCACCATCTAATAGAACATCACTCATATATTTTATAAGTTTCATTTTTATTTATTGTTTTTTGGGCATTGATTGCTCTACCAACTTCTCCCCCCCGAGTGACGAATCATGAACAAGTGTTTTTCCCAGGATGTGACAAAAAAGTTTCTGTGCTTTCCTGTGGAAACCACTGCATTTGATTCAGCCATTTGGTAAATGGCATTGTAAGCATCAGACACAGTTGGTCTCATGGGTCACTGCTTTTGATTTCATTGCCCTAGTAAAAGACACAAGTGCACACAGTGGATTTCCACTTCCTGCGTATCATAATTCCCCATTACAGGGAAATACACTTGAGCTGTGCATTAAGGGCAGTGTATAGGTCAACCATGTTAAGCATTTGGTGCGAGAGAGGGGGGCGTAATACACAGAGGACAGAGACATAAAGTCCTATGAAAATCTGTTGTTCTTTGGAATTTTTATAATCCGAAACGGGGCAAATAAAGTGTATTTATGCAGCAACTGTCTAGAGCACAAGTCACAAAGTGCTTCAAAATAAAAGATAAAAGCAACAGACAACCCTGCAGTGTAGTTTCTATGATTTGTAGCATCGATCATTGTATGCAGTGAACTAGCTAGACACAGTGGAACCACTAATGGATCATAAAATATATGTATATAGACATGGGTGTCCTTCTGATACACATAGCAACTACTGCACATGTTAACATCCTGCTGTCTTTCTACGAAACAATGGTCCAGATACAGGACAATAACTGTGTTAATTATGTGCCTATGGGTAAAAGCACAGATATGAAACGTTTGGATATTTGAGTGAATCTGTATTTGTAGTATTCTGGTATCACTCATGACAAAATAATGCTTGACTTGCCCCAAAATGATTTGCTCCAGATGTAACCTGAACTTTACTCACATCTGGCACAAATTCTGTAGAAATGTTAACAAAGGATTATTTAGATGTCAATGAAAACTACATTAATACTCAATAATACTATGTGCCTTTCTCTCAAGGTTTTTTAATACAGTAGATCATAATGTGGACGGCGCTTTGTGCTGTAATAAACAGCTGAATAACACATAATGAATAAAACATTTCATTTAAAATGAACAATACTGTATAAACCGATATTATTTAACCAAAAGAGATTTCCTTATCACAAATACAAATGAGATTATGTCATATTTTAACAGTATTCATTTCTAAGCAGCATTGTTGCAAAAAGACAGCTGGCCAGTAAGACAAACACAATGGGCCTAATACAGCAATGTTCTTTTAAATTACTCATATATTCACTCTCAATTCTCTATTAAAAGAAAAAATATAAGGAGGCGACACCAAACATTTTTAACCATGTAAATCTGCTCTTACTCTGGTGTGCTGAATAATGAATCCTACATGATCATAATTGTTTATGAGCAAAGGTAATGCCCCCTAAACACTATTTAAGTGCAGGTGTTGTGCCTTGTGCAGATACTCTGGGACATGCCCAAGGAATTGGAGAGATGCCACCAAAAAATGCTGTAGAAAGAAAAAATAACTTCAGCTGTAGTGAAATTGATGCACTGTTAAACAGCATAAAAGTAAATACAATTATCCAGCATTTCAGGACCATAGTATTAAAACATACACAAACAATACATTTATAAAACATATAATAATCCAATGTATAAATATAATAATCTATAACTAGCGTTGTCATGATTCTCCACATCTATGATTTGTTAAGACTTCATATTTCAAAGCCATGAATAAATTCAATTTTCAAATAAAACATTTTTTTCCAGCAGTGAATAACATTGTTAGACTATCAATCCTTTTTCACCATAAAACCATCATTGGTGTTATGCCCTGACATAATATCATCAAATTTACTCATTATTTTTTATGAAAGATTGGATAAATGGTATAAAGTTTGAAATAACAGCCTTGTAGAATTTAAATTGTGACACCCCTATCTATGCTGTATGAAAATCTAAGTGACCTTTTATTTTCAAAAAAGAAAAATATATTAAATTGGAACCGTTCATTATGTTCCTAAAACATCATTATTTATTGACCAAGTTTATGCTAAAAAAAAAAAAAAAAGAAAGCCAGAATCAGATGGTTGGCAAAAATAAGCAATTATAAAAGATTGGAATAAAGATCAATACTTTTTCTTTACTTAAGATAAGTTTCTATTGTTACCATATATTTTCCTATTTTTCTTTTCTGGCTGTCGTGGAGTTAATAGTTTAAATGGAAATGGCCGATCGATACATACAAGATATGTATGCCCTTTTATGTTTGTTTTTTCTTTGTGGGGGCGATTTGGGGTGCAGGTTTCATACTCCGTGGAGAGGGGACTGGGTAATGTGGAGAGGGTTCTGGGTAATGTGGAGAGGGGTCTGGGTAATTTGGAGAGGGTTCTGGGTAATGGGGCTGAACACGCAGCAGCCTGGACCCCTCTCCATCAGGGTGGCTGTAGATGGACGTTTGTGAGTTGTTGTGGGCCTGGTTCCTCAACTTGCTCTTCCCACATCTTTTTTTTCTGATTTCCTTAGTACTCTTGTTTACTTGTATGTATTTTATGTAAATGTGTTTAAAATAAAAAAAACAACAAACAATAATAATAATTAGGGCTGGGACTTTAACGCGTTAATTAAGATTAATTAATTACACAAAAATTAACGCATTAAAAAAATGGAAGCATTTTAATCGCACTTATTTTTGCACCGCGGAACGTTTCTCACTGGATGGGTTTCAGGCGGACCGATTATACTGGAGCACCAACTAGCGTTCATGAGTTCAGACAACAACAAACCACAGTGAACATGAAGGAAGAAACTGATGCGACCGCTTTGGTTGGCCCCGTGGATGATGGGACATTTTGTTACAAAAAAGCAACGGATGGAAGCGTTGATAAGAGCATGGTTGTGTTGCTATGCAACAAGGAATTCACATATCACCGCAGCACATCGAGCCTCAAGTATCACCTCAATGCAAAACATATAGCAGCTAGCGTGGACGCTAGTGTGCCTATAGCTAGTGTCTACCTACCTACAGGGTACCTGAATTTCTGAAATGTACTATATTTCTAAATATGCTATTGCTACACTTAATGGCAAAAATTGCACTGGTCTGTTGGACTTGAACAAAAGTAAACAATATTTTTGTTGCTTAAGCCTATGTATTCAGTCATTATTCAATGGTATACTAAAAATCCATGTGAAAAAAAATTACTTCTCACGGTTCTCAGGTCAAATATTAATATGCGATTTTAAATGCGATTAATTTCGATTAATTAATTACAAAGCCTCTAATTAATGAGATTCATTTTTTTAATCGAGTCCCAGCCCTAATAATAATTAAAACTAAGTGACCTTTTTTTAAACGTGCCTCAATTTAAACCTTTTGTTTCCTTGCATTGGACAAACAATTTTATGAAAAAGAGCTCTCTCTAACACAAGAAATCATTGTTGAATCCCAGAAATCAATGGGCATTAAGAAAGGGAGAACAAATCTAGGATACCAACAAAAATAGAGTATATTTGTTCAAATATCACTTCCTGCATGAAGCCCATTCTTTGCTGTGCACTCGCTACTTTTTCGGAGGATGTGAAGTCTTTCATCTGGAGTAGAGGTGCTGATGTTGGCTGCAGCCTGGCATAGAAGAAGACCTACTTATCCAGTGAAACAGATAATATCCAGTCCCTCTGCATCTGCCATAGATTTAATTTTTGGTATATTACCAAGGCTATAGGTCTCTGCAGGGCTACTGCACAGGTAATGACTCACACTGAAGCTTCAGGAAGAACTATGCACACATCAACCGAACTACTCAATTTAATTTAAATGTATTCATTTATTTTGGCCCTGTAAAACTGTCCATTAAATACAGTCAAGTGAAGGATACAAGGTTGAGAATGCCAGTGAATTGCAGCACATTGCATAAATTCCTGTTATTTTTTTACATCAAACTTGCATTTTACCATTTTGCTATACTGACACAATTAGTGCTGCACCCCCTTCCCCCCATCAGTGGGATTAAGTTTTTAAAAAACTAAAAAAAACTCCACCAGTGAAAAGCCCAGCCATGAGCCTTGCACTGCCACAAAAATAGAGCCCTTTGTGTTATTTCTCCATCCCTGTGCTCTCTTGGCATATTAATGGTTCTGTTTTTCAGAGACATCCGGCTGCTTGTTTATGGATCAACATTTTTCTTTCCTTTGCTGTTGTTTGTGTAGCCACCAGTATCTTTGCCAAGACTCTTGGACTCCATTGTTGTCTGAGAAGAGACAGGAAAGCTCATTATCGACAATGCCTTCAGTTTCAAGTTTTTTGACATAGTAGCTAGTAGATAAAAAGCCACCGTGGTTGCAGAATAAGGAAGTGACAATATAAAAGAATTCAGCTCACTTGTAAGGGTGATTGGCAGCACAGAATGGCAATATTTCCACTCCTGAAGCATGGATTGTCTTGATTCTGGCTTCGCTTTTTATGAGATATTGCTGAGTCAGTGTCGGGTGTCTGCTGCTTTCTGAACAGTATGTTGAGTTCAGTTTTGCTTGATTGTGCACTCTGTTTGATCCCCATGCCTTCCAAATGCTTCTACACATCTTCTATCCTAAACCACCATTACCACCCTGAAAAGTTGTATATAAATAGATTTCACACTGAGCAACACTGGGTTGGAAATTAATTCTGGTCAGGGTAAAATCTGCCACAGTGTCTCTAATACACATACACAGTGCTGCCTGCCTGCTGAGATCCTACAACCATTTATTATCCAAGCAGGCCTAGTGAAATTGGTTTCATTATTAGTATTCCCAATTTCATATCTATCTATCTATCTATCTATCTATCTATCTATCTATCTATCTATCTATCTATCTATCTATCTATCTATCTATCTATCTATCTATCTATCTATCTGTCTATCTGTCTATCTGTCTGTCTATCCAATCATTAATTCATCCATTCGTCCATCTATTTCATTCATTCATTCATTCATTCGTCTGTCCATTCGTTCGTTCATTCATTCATTCATTCATTCATTCATTCATTCATTCATCCATCCATTCATCCATCCATTCATCCATCCACCCATCATTATGGTATATCAGTGATGCATATAGCTGCCCAATATTTATATCAAAGACTTTACCTAATAAAAAATGACTTGACTTATATGTTTTGGTATTTTGAATGATTCTTTCTGAACTATACTGGATAGTACTGTATCTCATTGGTGGTTCTTTCCAATTATCTTTCTTTCAGTTCTTACTAGTAATATAACACTTTTATGACACTATTTAGTACTACACTACTACAGAATTTTAATGTTTCTTTTGTTGATTGGAGTGGACATGTTTGTGTGGATTTGCGCTCTCTCCTGCCAATATGCCAGTCATGGTGCTTTGCTGCTGCTGCCTTTGGCACCGTTAGCTAACTATAAAGCACTGACATGTGCATTGAGCCATCGAATCTGTCTGTCTTCCTGGAAGTAGCTCTAACTGCATGGTGTGGAGTTGAGCAAATGATGAGTGGATGACTGGGAATACACCATTATTTCATTTCCTGCCACCATATCAATAAGAATGGATCAATGCCCTGCTAATCCTTTGCTGCTTTAGAATGCAAGGAAGGTAATCAGGAGTACCATACATAATCAGATTGCATCTTCTACTCAGGCTTAAACATGAAAGCTATTTATTGTAAATGAAGGCTTTCCCAACACTTACCCTAGGCTACGGAAAGCCTGGAGCTATAAATACTGATATATATAGCTCTATATACTGAGCTATCAGTGTATATAGAGTGAATTGAGTAAACATGGTGAATGTTTCTGTGCTGTGTTTGTATTCAGTGTAAGCACTTAGCTTCCATTTTTCTATTTCCAGCCAGGAAGTATGACAGTGGCGAATATCTTAACATCACCGGCATCACAAGGGACCAAGCTGGAGACTACGAATGCAGCGCTTTAAATGACATCGCCTCTCCTGACACCAAAGCAGTAAAAGTCACAGTCAACTGTAAGTATATCTCTTTCTTCTTCCTTGCTTCCCTTTTTTTTTTGCCAACACTGGCCTCGCAGACACATGAAAGACACGGGGGCAGTCTTCAATGATACCAGTGCCATGTCCCTGACGGTGCACTTCAAGAAAGTACACCTACGAGAAGTTTGAAAAAGTAGGAAGCTGGAGCTTGAAGTTTCTTAATATTTAATGTGAGAATTCCCTTTTTGTCTGTGCATGTAGGTGATTAATTCACACTACGGAAAGGTCTGACTGTTCTAAGCACTATTCCATTATGCAGGTAATGAGTCTTTCAAAAGAGTGAGGAGACAGTAATGAGGAGCCGGGGCATTAATGAATGATACTGGGCTTTAGCTGTCGTGGTCACATGGAAATCACCACTCGTAAGTATAAGCAGCAATGGGTGCTTGACAATTATTGCCGTTCCCTCTCCTTTTAAAAGTGCTCCTTTACTTTACTGTTATTCATGGAGGTTTCTGCATAGATGCCCTGTGCTAAATCTCACTTTTGGCAAAGCTTATCAAGCAGTCAGCTCCAGAGACAGGGGGGAGAGGGAGAAAAAACATTCCTCCTGGCCCAGTTACTGAGTCATATCCTGAAAGCTAATCATGCAAGTTTTTCGAAAATAGAGTTATTTTATTTCATACCCAGTATTGATGATTTAACTTTTCTTTTTTTTTTTTTTTAAACAACTACTTTGAGTCCAATAACGCATTTCCTGTATTTCCACCTCTCTGAGTTAAGACGGCTTTCATTCTGGGTTCATTATAAAGTCTTGTGGCCATTATTTCTGTGTAATGCCTGTCTCTAATGAGCTGGGTCTGAGTGGAGTTTTAGATGCCAGTTATTTATAGCTCTGCTGAGACACGGGTTCAAGGATGAAAAGTGCTTTGACAACTGGGAGTGTCTTTATGCTGCAGAACAAAGGAGATATTCACAGTGATTGATAAGGCATGTCATAGTCAGACGCCGTATTTTAAAGCGAGACAGCGGGGTTATGTGGGTTTTAGTATCCAAACTGAGTGAATTGATTAGGGAAGACTTTCCTTTGCTGTCAGGCAAAGTCACCAAAGCTTGAGCACTGGAGCGATACTTTGGGTGGGAGTCTGCTGTAGTTCGTCAAGTGTTACGGCAGTATTTGCCCGCTGCCCAGAGTTATCTAAAGCTGACAGAGCTACAGAGCTGTTCCTGTCATTGACCACTTACTCGTTCTTTTTTTATTGAGGAGAATTGTCCAGATATCTTTCATAGACACAATTTAATCATTTTAAATGGTGTTTTATAAATTGACTGATGAAAATTGTTTATGACGTCTGTTTAATATATTATTTTACATAATCCTTAAGCTATAGCAGTCACTTCAAAAGGACTCTTATACAAAGGAGGTAACTGTATAGGCTATAAACTCACACACATTACTTCTGCCTTCTGGACTGAAAAATTGAGGTTCTGTATCTCACCCAGTCTAATTGCAACATGTCGGCCTTTCTTTGGAAAACTGTGTGTTATAATATATAAAATAAAGACTATTTTTTGGGATTCTTTTATCAAAAGCAGCAGCAGGAGCCTGAGTGAATACACTGAAGTGACACTTAAAGAGTCAATGTCCATTGAAAACCATTATCTCCAGTGTTTCTTTCAGGAACTACTTAAAACAGCCTGTTGTGATCAATGACGATGTGTTTTTGAAATAATCCAATGGGTTTGAAAAGGATTTCATGAACCTGCAAGGTGGGAGAAATATCATAACCCATAAAGCAGCATGTAAATATCATTCAACATGGATGTTCTGCACATGTTTAATTGCTAAGATGTCTGAAAAGTCAGTTCTTGCATATAGCATGTCTTTCTTTCTTTCTAAATCTGCCTGCAGTAATTAGTTTAGCAGCCTGTATCGGCACAAAGTGTTCAAGCCAGAGCCCCCGCCCACTTAATCCATAAATGTTTCATAATTCTTGAAGTCCTCTTTGAGCTATGGCCAACATGTAACTCCACCGTCAAACTTTTCTGTCCTCACAAGCACCTTACACATGAAAGGTGTGTTTTATTGCCACTGTTTAGCATTCAAAGTGCTGCGCAACTATGAGACCTGCATAAACAAAACATGTCGCTGACATTAAAACAGAACAAAGCAACTTTGGTTGTCAAGATCTTCAAATGACAGTGAGAGGTAGCTGTTTGAAAAATCATAACTTCAATACCTTGTGTCATGTAGCTTTAAATAGTCAGCGCTCAGAGCATTTTGTAAATATGCTTTGTGTATTTTTCATAAAAGTTGCCCCATCCCTGCAACATGGAGGCTTGTGACATGTGCTCATTTACAAAGATAAGGGGCAGGATAAATGAATTAAAGTTGTCCATTGGAGCGGCTGATATGGCCACAGCAGGCAGAGCCTGAGCCAGCTGGTGGCCACTCTTCACTGCCTCCTCTCCACCCCGGTGCAATTCTCCCTCTGTGAAAGAAAAAGAGAAGCATTTGGACCATATCCCAATCCACTGTATCATTCATGCTTTACTGTCACACATCAGGCTATATTCACCGAGCGCCCAGGAGCGTGGGGTATTGATGAGGGCTCAGCATGCCAAATACTGAATTAAGATAAAGACGTTAGCTGACACAAAAAGTCAAACAAGAGAGGATAATTACATAGCAAGAAGCAAGAAATGAATGTTATTTAAAAAATGACACTGTATGGGCACATGTTCATACAGCTGTTTAACTCGGCTTACAAAATCAGCCACTAAACTTCACAAAGGTTCTCCTGGGAGATTCTGCAGGTGTCTGATCTACTCTTTTGTCAGTCAAGAGTGTGAAATATGCTTTCTCAAAGTCTTTTAGGTAAATAACCTTTTAAAGCTTCCTTGCAGGAAATTGGGCTATTAGTCTCATTTTTTTCATACAAAAATCCAGGTTTCTTCGGATGTTAAAAGGCACATTATATGCTCATTTTCAGATTCATTCTTGTGTTTTGGGTTTCTACCAAAACATGTTAACATGATTAATGTTCAAAAATATATTATTTCCCTCATATTGTATGTCTAATTATACCCAAAATAACGTTTTGTGTAAATCCTAGTTTTAGCACCTGAAAAACCTAGTTGACTCTGATTAGTTTATGAGAAAAATATACCACACCTTGCAAAGGTAATGTTCAACGGGGGACACAAAGGGCCTGCATATGACATATATTGATATATATATAATAGGAAATGGAGCCAAATCTGAATGACTTGTTGTTATCTGATGCTTTCTGATCCAGGCAGCCCACAAAAACTGACTGTGATGTCTAATTTCTCAGTCTGTTGCTTGGTAGATGCTCCAGAAACCCAAATGTATGTGCACAAGCAGTGAAAAAGTGAGTCTTTCATTATATATACCCTTTAAATGATGTAAAAGGCTATGATGGTGCACATTCACCCCATCTGAGCATCAGCATTGATCCTCTCAGAGTATCTTCTGCGTTAATAGCAGTTTAATTAAATTAAGTCATGAACATCAATCAGTCATGCCTGCACTATTTCTCTTTTATCATTCTAATAAGACAGCATAGGAGTGAGCGACACTGACATTTCATGGGTTAACAGTCTAATTAAATACATGTCCAGACATTTTCTTCCCGCTTTCAAAACAATTCTCTTTTTTTTTTAAACTAAGAGTATAGTTGACCTCTCGGCTAATTGCAGATTAAGGCCACTAATTAAAATAAGCAAACCAAAGTAATGAAAACAAAATTAAGCTCTAGCTATGTTTGGAGTTTTAATAACACCAAGCAGTCCATAACACTAAGCCTGCCATTTGGCTTTCTATGATATGACAAGTTAGAGCCCGGAAGGTTTAAGGCATTGTCATTGTCTCCGCTATTTCCTAGTCGACCACATGTAACCTTTGTTTGAATTTCACCAAGGCTCAAAAGGCATTGAACAGATAGAATTAATGAAATGACTTGCCTGCCTTTGTCTCTTGTCTTTATACTTCCGGTGATGAATGAATGACGACTGAATACTTTTATGAGCTAAACCTGAATGATGGCAGTCATCCAGAGAGTGATGCCACAATCAGATTGGCTGTAAAGCCCCACTTGGCCAAAGGATATTCAGCAGTGATTTTACCTGATGAAATTTGATCTCTGACCTACTTTTCAAATTTACATATTCATCTTCACTGCAGGTGGGTGCCGTTATTGGCTGAAATTCTCACTGCACAGTGTGACTCAAAGGCAAAAATATCACATCTAGGTAGCTGAGTCGGAGGGATGAATGAGAAGGAAACAACCGTGGAAAACCTCCGCCTGAGATAAAAAGCCAGTGTTTGATTAATTAATGAAGCCACCTTGCTTAATCTGTATGTAGTTAGTAAGGGGTGCCTTCATTCTACAACAAGAATAGAGACCTGTTTCTTTTTCCAGCTGAGAAATCAAAGGTTCCTGACCTTCCTTTGTGGCTTAGTTTGAAGTGAGAGCTGTCTGCGCTCTCTCCTTTTGAATGAGTGACACTACAGAGTTTGAGCATCATGTTGCAAGATGGGATTTGACAGTTTGCACAAACTTTAGTCACACGTAGAAAGTACACAGACAAGCAACTGCTACATTTTATTGGCTTGTCACTGTTTCAGATGCTTCAACTAAAGCCGTTTGTAACCATGCCAGATGTTCTGATTGTCTCTTCATCTCTCGTCCATGGAATAATCGCAAAGCTGCCACAAGTCAATTTACAGGAAATAAATGTGTAAAGAAGACAGATCAGTTGATGCCATGTTAGCACCACAGATGTTTGAATTATTGATGCACAGCAGGAAGACACTGCCTATATGTGTCTCTCTTTTATTTATGCTGATGCAAAATGTTTTTTATACGAAGCCGCTGCTTATGTAACAGCCACATTTCTGAGAAAGTTAGAGCAGAATAATAAGGGCAAGATCTTTAGCATACATCTGGAAGTTTAATTGGGTACCTCTGACACACTAAATTCAACTTTGTTTTGTTTTGTCTTTTTCTCACTGTTTACTCGGAGAGTCTGTGTGATCTCATCTTTTCCTATCTAGATGTAGAGTTCAGGTTTTAACCAACGCAGGCGTCTCTCACTCTTCAACATCACTTGTTTTTCTTCATGGCAAGGTTTCTCTTGCTTTGCAGAGTGAAGCTGTGGCCTGTGTTCTTCCGAGTTTGCCTGCCATTTGTACGCCTCCTTCCTCCTCCAGTACCCTGCAGCTGTGAATTCTGCTCTCATATTCACCATGGCCGTGTTTATAAAAAGAAGAGCACCTCACTTTCTCTCCTGCTTACAGTAATTGGCCAACAAAACTCTGATCATTTTTTATTAATTATGAGCATGCACAAGTGCTGTAAGCAATTATAGCCTTGGTATTGATAGATTTCTGGGCATAATTGAAATGCAAGGGCACGCTGTGAATACTTCAAATTCTTTACATCACCTTGCCTTTGTTTGCTCCCTCCCTGCCTTTCCCTCTAAAGCTCCCATCATCTGGACCTGTTTGGAATTCAAGCCCTGCCCTGTTAGATACACCCACAACATGCCCCTCTCACTCCCCTGACAGAGTTGTTCAGGGGAGTCATGACCATCTCCGATAAATAAGAGGCTAAACCTGTTTACTTGTGGTCAGGAGACGCAGCTTCATGACCCCACAGTATTACAATGTCAAGTCATGACAAGAAAGTAAACATCTATTAGTGGAGTGTGAACATGTTTGCACAGTATTAGCATTTCTTATGAAGAATCATTATACGATATAACATTTGCATAGTTGTACACAACATTTACATTTGTATGCCCTACTTAGTGTGTGTGTGTGTGTGTGTGTTCGTCCACATCTGCCTGAGTGCACTGGTGAATCAAAAGTACACTAAATGTTCATTCCACAGTTCAATAAAATCTATTATTGCGAGTATTTTAACATCAGGCACAGAGTCTTAGTTGAGCATTTGTCGACACTTTGCAGTATCCATTGAAATACTGTGGCTTACAATTCAAAAGAGAAGGCTTCCTCGAATTGGTTTCTGATCCAACCCTAAGTAGAGTTAAAGCCAGTACCCTCGAGCTGTTTGGATGTAAATCCATCTCTCTACATCTCTCCAAAGCTCTTGTCTTGATTGCTATTTGGATTCCTTGCTGCATGCGGGGCATGAATAAGTGAGCTGAATCTTGATCTTCAGCAGAATAAATGTTCTTCCTGGTACTGTTTCAAAACAGATTGACACAGAGCAACTTCATATTTTAGCTTGGTCTGCAATTTTTTTGTGACCGATCAAAATAACTTATTATGTCTGACATCACAGATTTGCACCAGAGTATCTATAATGGAAGATATCACTGGGAATGAGACGGGTAATAAGAACAAGTTGTAGCGATTCAGAAACTTTGAGATTTAACATATTCGTGGTTCAAAAACTTAGATTCCAATGTATCTGTGTTTTGCAGAAACGTACAACATTTATTTTGGTGACTGGGTTGTGTTTTGTGTGTTTACACAGTTGGAGGTGACTTATTGAACTCTCCAGTAGCATTAATAATTTTTCATTGTGTCCTCAGTCCTCATCAGAGCAACCCCACCATCTCATACATGAATTTAGTGAGATAGGTGGGGATTTGTGTACCTTGAATCATTTAGTGTTTAACACAGACAATAGGTTGAATCCCTGGTGCTGTGGACCCACACAGTCCTGCACACTAAGCCGGTTATTTATATTCCTTGCATTGTATAAAAAGAAGGAACACAATGTTCCCTAGCTGTTCTGAATAGAAATCTTAATTAATTAATAAATCTTGGCAGCAGAACCATTCCTGACCGACAAAAAAACAGGACAATGAAGCCCACAGATGGCAGTGGGGAACAGTGTCTCTGTGTGTAAGCTGATAAGTCATGCACTGATGAGTCCATTTCTTAATTGCAATGAAAACTCATTTTCAAATCTGGCTGAAGAGGTAGGGTTATTAATTGATCTTTTAATTAAAAAGCTTGCGTTCTCTGGGTTCTCTTGGCAAACAATAGTTTGTAGCTAAATAAATCATATTCAGTCGTGAAGCACACCAATTAATCATTAATAGTCACATGAGGATTGCTTAAGGCAAGCGGCTCGGTGAAGCCCTGTACATTAAGGTGCGATGCTCTCTGAACAAACCCTGTCCATTAATATTAGATGGAGAGAAGGTCAACCGTTTTATTCATCATTAACATGCTTGTATTCATGCACCTTGTAGAGATGTACAAGTAGAGACATCGCCTTTGTTTTGATGACAAGCTCAGCATAATGCAGATGTAATGAAAGTCGGTTTGTGATCGACCCACAACTGGCCATTTGTCACCCGGCGGGGCCTTACAGCACCCATTTTTCTGCCATGCCTGTGCTATTCCTGGACCCAACCCCTTACCCCCATCTGGTGGAGTCACCATGACTCCAGGCATGATTTACAGCACCACCACAGCATGCTCCAGACACTAAATTACCTGGATTATTGGGCCTTCATGAGTTTTAGTGCACTACTTTGCATTACTCTCCAAATCCTGATGGTGTATTGCACAATATATGATGATATAGTATGTGCCAGCATGTTGAAATTGGAATTATTGGATTGGACCGGATTTTATGGCTGTGATCTGTCTTAGCAGATCCCAGTGCCAGGATCTAAATTGGAAGGACTTGATATTATTGATATGCATATAAAAGCAGAGCATTTTGGACCACCTACAAAATTATGGGAGGTGTTTTTCTCTTTTCCAGTACATTGCAACATTGAATTACTTGAGTGGTGAGAAGGGCATTTGGGCCCAAACTACTTTTAAATTCTGCTCATTTGCAGCGTAGAAAATATAGTCTTGTGAACTTTTATGAGAGAGGTGCCCTTGATAAAATAGATGATGTTAAATGATCTATATGCCTGTACCAACAGCGGGTCATTTGATGAGAAATCTGGGTTTATATTTAAGGTTACCACTCCTTAGTTACACCACTGGAAGTGACACTATGTTGATATTAAAAGAGTTGCCAGGATTTTAACTAACTTCTAATAGAGGACAGTAATCCACGTCAACCAGAAATAGAGAAAATGACTAAGAAAGCACAGTGTTCTTTTTGGCGACAAGCTGATCCAGTTGGTAATAAATTAAAGGGAACACATCAAAATCCTCCAACTTCAAAAGAGGAAACAAAGCTACATGAAAGGAGCAAATTTAGACAGACAGTTTGCCAGTGGTTTTGTGTTCTCAGTTTTAACATAAAAGACAGTAGCTCTATGAGCCAGGTTTCAAGTATTGACACACCTGCCTCGGCCACCATGTCCACTGTCCTAGCAACTGTGCAGCTCGACAGCCAGGTCACCCTGGCGCTTTCAGAGGCTTCAGATAATCAATGTCGCCGCACAATGACACCAATGGAGGATTACAAGGATTCACTAAGCCTCTGTCGGTCGCCATACTGCATTGATTTTGTCATACTTGTTATTGGCTTATATTTCTGTGCTGTAGAGCACTGTTACAATTTTTTCTCCTTGTTCCTTCCTTTTCTTTAAGTGTTGTACAGCTCTTCTCCGGTGCACATTGGCAAATGCTAAACACTCTGATTACTTAAGACTTAACTTAAGAACGACCTTAAGTAACCCCCTTATTCTTTGCTGCAGGTTGTTCTTGTTCTTCTGCAAAGATGCTGATGAGACCTGTAGCTTTTTTTGCATGCTGTCTTTATGATGGTTAACAAAAATCATGAATATTTTGGACAATACTGAGACCACAATTAATTAACATAATAACTCACTGACTTTGTAAACATCATGCATTAATTGGACTTTAAAAAAAATGTTTTCTTGAACTATAAATATAATTCAACTGAAAAAAAACACAAGCTCTAGGGTTTGGTTGTGTAAAAAGTTCTATATTTGATCTGTAACAGTGTATTTAAACTTCAAATTAACACTTGCATGCAGTGTGCTTGCAGTCAGGCAATTTAATAGTTAATATGCACATAAGTGGAGGCATATTACTCACTCTCTCTCTCTAACTCTCTCACCAGGTAAGGGGGCAGTACTGCGACGTGTATAATTTATGACAGAGCTGATATTAGCTAACGGTGATGTAAATATGTAAATAAATCAGATGATATTCAGGCAACTAGGTGGCAATCTCTCAGTGGTGGTTTCGTAATATAATCCTGAGTCGTCTTTGTCTGAGACTGAGACTTTCAAAGAGTGGAGAACACTGATCTTGAGTTCACCCGATCCACCAATCTGTCTCTGCTTACCGGAAATGCTTCCAGGCGAGACTGTAAACAAAGATGGGAAAACAGAGGAGAGCTCAGGCCTAGGCCAAAGCTAACTCTGACCCAGCATTATCCTCACCAATGTACTCTGGCGTACAAAATGGACAAACTGCGGGCTGCAACATAGTCATTTTCAAGGAGGTAAAGACAGCGTTGAGTTGAAAGTGAGGGGAAAAGCACACTATTATATAAAGGAAAGAGGTGTGCTGGATATATAACACAGCACATAATTGAGGGCAACATTGTGAAACGGAATGCGGCACAATAATTGTTTTATCTTGATTATCTAGTTTTCATTGTCGTTGAAAGCAAAAGTCTAAATTGAAATAAAATTGCGATGAATCATGCATCCCGAGCTACCAATATTGCTGAAGTTGATTGAAACATATACAGGTCTGAAGCAACCTCTAAAGTTTCTGAGATTAAGTCAGAAAAGGGTTGATACTTTGAGTTTCATTGACACAGAGGTACACACACACACACACACACACACACACAAACACACACAGCACTGCACAGCGCAGCACAGCACATCCAGTCAAGGTCTACTAATACCCCCCAGCATGGCATCTAACGCTCCATACAGTGATATATGAACAGGTAAAGCCCTAGCATAACCCATCGCTTCGTTCAATGTCCAAAGTCCTTCGGATTATTCAGCCCAGCCACAGAGAAAGAGGAAAAAACTGTATAATTGGCACACGTATGCAAGGACAGAAAATCAACATACACTAGTCATATGAATGTGCTCATTAGGATGCAGAAGAAGGATGGTGGAAGGGCATCCATCATCACAGAGCGCACTGTCACCTCAGTACGCCTCTCCTACATGATCATACGCCACATGTACAAATGCTCACATGTATCTTTTTCACCTTGCACGGATCTGTCGCATCCCACCTCATCTATCTACATTCACAGCGTTGATAAAAATGCACATGTGCTGTAATGAAGCATGTGGCTGCTTCCGTGTGCCTGGAATACACATCAGAACTATCTTATTCAGTGGGAATAATAATGTTCATTGGATTCATTTTGTCACTTTGCAGTTTAGGGGGGTTGATGTCCATTAGTACTTTGGGGTTATGTTGATGTTAAGCTACATCAGCCACACTGCAGGGGTCTGTTATAGGAACATCTCCAAATACAATTGGAAGTAAAGGTTTGCAGGCGTCTTGCCAAGCTCCACTACTGGATTCAGGCTACAGCTCTGACTGACAGGTCGCTCTTCAAAGCTCATTGTCAGGAATATAAATAGTCCACATCTCACTTTCAGACATGGCTTGGCAATCTACTGCTAGCTGCAGAACTGACCCGAACACTGTGCACTTTTGTCCATGTATCATAGGCTTTTTAATCAGAATCTGTGTGAATGGCACATAGTAATTTTGCTCGTATTGTACGTCAGATCACTCTGCATCTGATTGTGTGTTTACAGCAGTTTTATTATTTGTCACACTGTGGGGAGTCAAGCCAAGTTTACACAATACACAATGTCAGATTGAGCCCTGTGCCTTATTGTGATTGCTTCTCTGGTTTCCTTGCCTCAGTTGATTAATGGAGAAAGAGGAAACCAGTCATGATAATACCAGTGGGCATTCAGCTCTGTGAGGAACAGTGCTACTTACTGCACAGCTTGTCCTGAATCTTTTAAAGAGGGTCATTTTATTTTGTTTGCCTACAGTTTATGAATTCAGTATTACTCTGATAACGGCCAATAATTTCAATTAGAGCAAGTGAAACATTTTTATTCCCATTATGTGACTAAGGGAATGGTGAGAGTGCAGGATTTTTTTGTCAGACTGCATTCTGTATCCAACAATGCCATTGTTGGAAGTCTATATAACCTAATTTCATTAATTTCATTTCTTTCGAGCCTGTGTTACTATAAGCAGGGTAAATATTTGAAGTACAAAAGGACTGGGCTGCTTCAGAAACCGTCCATATGTAAAGCTGCCTTCATGACACTGGCAAAGAGATTTACACCACATTTCAGCACATGAAAGGAGCCTCATTTTGCATTCACAGAACCTGCCTGTGCCATTGAGTCTTTGAACTTCCATTAAGCCATTTATCACCATGCAGTACAATTCATTTCTTTTTCTAACACTGGGGATGGATGCCCTCTTCCCTCCCTAACTCCGCCTCTACGTGTTGAGTGTTGAGTTTACACTGTGTGCAATGACCAAGATGTCGGAGGATGTCATTTTCAAGTTCAACAACCCTCCTTTACCGGTGGTCCGTGGCTTATGACAAGTTATACCTTAACACAGGTGTTTCTTTTCACTGATATGTGTAACCCCTTACCTTATCTCTCTTTTTTCTCCAGTTGCTCCATCTATCCATGAGATGAAAAGCCATGGAGTTGGTCTTGGACGCACAGCTCTGCTAAGGTGTGAGGCAGCTGCAGTGCCTTCTCCGACATTCGAGTGGTACAAAGGTGAAAAAAGGTGAGCCCAGATAGATTGTGTAAGCTGTCTTGATAAAGTGTGTTGGCTGCATCACTCAGATGTCCACTGGATGCAGCTGTGATGCATTTCTGTTACACAACAACATCTTAACTCACCATGGCTCCAGCGTTTCAGAAGTGGAGGGTCATAAAGCAGTCTGTTCTTCAGCAGACGCATTTCATAGTGTTTAGAAGAAAAGTTTTCAAAGTGGGAAGAAGACATCCCCAGAGGTGCTCCAGTCAGTTTCATGGGAGATTCAATGAATGGAAGTGGAAAGATGATACAATAGGTATCAGAAGAAGATTACATAATGTAGCCTAAATGCACTTTCTCAGACACTAATAACACTTTAGGACATGGCTTTTTTGTGCTCTAAAGTTGTGTCAAATAGCAGTTAAGGCTATCTTAGCTCAATTGTTGAACGTCTATGGGATCAAATACCATAAATATGATCTTCTAGGCATCAAGTAATTGAGTGAAATTTAGCAAGTAAACTTAGGGGGGTTAGCAGGTGCCTTTTTCTAAGCCTTGTCAGAGGGGAGGCCCACAGTTTCAGACTTTGCAAAACCCTAGTTTAAAATAATTGGCTGGCACTGAAAACCCCTTTGAGATTCAGTCATTTGGTAACAGATACCTTTTTGGCTGTACTTCATTAATTTAATTACTGACACACATGTTATGTTAGCTGTGTATTTGTAGAGTAATACTGCAGAAAAAAGAGAATTGTTTTGTTAAGTTAATAACAAATAAAATGTATTATTTAAATATAAATAGTTAATAACAAATAAAATGTATTATTTAAATATAAATAGTAAAAATTAGGGCCGGGACTCGATTAAAAAAATTACTCTAATTAATTAGAGGCTTTGTAATTAATTAATTGAAATTAATCGCATATAAATATTTGACCTGAGAACAGTGAGAAGTAATTTTTTTCACATGGATTTTTAGTATACCATTGAATAATGACTCAATACATAAGCTTAAGCAACAAAAATATTGTTTATTTTTGTCCAACAGTGTCCAACTGGTCTGTTGGACATTAAGTCCAACAGACCAGTGCAATTTTTGCCGTTAAGTGTAGCAATTGCATATTTAGAAATATAGTGCATTTCAGAAATTCAGGTAGCCTATAGGTAGGTAGACCTTCTGTAAACTATAATATTTAGGTTTTAGGGTCATAGCTTGTACACAACCATGCTCTTATCGACGATTCCATCTTTTGGTTTTTAGTAACAAAATGTCCCATCATCCACGGGGCCAACCAAAGCGCTCTCATCAGCTTCTTCCTTCATGTTCACTGTGGTTTGTTGTTGTCTGAACTCATGAACGCTAGTTGGTGCTCCAGTATAATCGGTCCGCCTGAAACTCATCCAGTGAGAAACGTTCCACGGTGCAAAAATAAGTGTGATTTAAAATGCGTCAATTTTTTAACGCTTTAATTTTTGTGTAATTAATTAATCTTAATTAACGCGTTAAAGTTCCGGCCGTAGTAAAAATATGTTTTTATGTGCATTCAAAATTGATTACTGGTTGATTGCTGAGAGATAAACTCAGCACATAAAGATAGGGGGAAAAGAGAACAGAGCAGCGCTGTAGCAGCGCGGGAAGATCCGGTCACACATCAGGTGGACATGAGCACATCGATTACAAGGGCAAGAGGTCGTCTCCAGCAGATGTGATACAGCCGCATGCAGTAGACATTCAGGGTTAGTCTTCTAGTATGATTATAGGTGAAAAGAAGATTATTTGTTTTAGCTCATGAATTGGATACGTCTTGCCACATGTATTTAAACAGTCCTTTTTTATCCACAGTTTAAAGTTGGAATCTCCTGACTATAGACAATATTATGTCATACTTGTTTGTGGATAAGTAAGCGTGAGTGTGTGATTGGAAGGGTATGGTTTTCATCCGTCTTCGCTTTCCCAGAGACATTGCATTTATTTGTTCTGCCATTCGTCGGTCCTCCGGGGAGAGCCAACATAAATGCTCCTGCAGGAGTCGTTTGTGCCTCGTCCTCACCTTGCATCCTAATAAAATGTTTGCTGGCAACTGGCTTAAATCATTCGCGGCACATACATCAATCAGTCAAGATTCAAGTGTCAGTTCTTGAATTTAAAAACCAAATTACCCCCATTACCCATCATTTACCCACTCCTGGTGAGCACAATTTCAATCATCAGCTCACACTGTGCTAATTGTAATTATGGGGTGGATTCAATTTATTCAAATTGCAAAGGAGGCAAGTTGGCATGATTCTAGTCTTTACTTAATTCAAGGACTTGTTCTTTTTGTGACTTCTTATATGGCTAAATTGTGGTTTCTTCATTCACTCCTCATCATGAAAAGGACATTAGTAGAAGGACTTCAGCACAGAACATTTGCAGCATCTGTACAACATTAACGCAGACTGTGACTACTCCATTACCCGTTACCACTGTGAATGGGAAATGAAGGCCACTTCTTATTTTAGCTCTGTGCTGATGCAGCCATACCATCAGTTCAGTGCTGCTACCAGTTTGTCTCTATCAGAAGTAGTGTGACAGTTTTTCCAACCAGATCTTTCTCTTGATGTGTCACTGATTTCATTCTTCAATAGAAGTGGGTGAGTGTTTATGTGTGTGTATGTAGGGGAGGGGTGGCTCTTTCACTATGACAGAGGGGAGCATTGACAAGTCTGATGTTGAACTAGCAAAGAGGCGAGACTCCTGTTGAGATTATCAGTGAATGTTCAGCTAACATTTGAGGAGGTCGCCATGGGAGAGGGAACAACAGATTTGCGGATATTTGCTGGACATAAGGTCACACATAGTGTTTCAACTCAGAGTGCCTCTCAGTGAAACTCAAGCCAAGATAGAGATCATGGGGGGCCCCAGCAAGGCCAAGATAGAAACATGCCTCCTCTCTGGAGGCTTTCATGGTTTATAATGCCAAGTGTGAAAATGTAGCAGTGACACAACAACTGTGAAAGTAAACTCCCCTTTATTATCTTTGATTATCTCACAATCAGGATGCACAGCATATGCCGTTATAGAGTGAATTTTAATCTCTACAGGCTGTTAAAGATCATCACGACCACCAAAGTAAACAATTAAACATTTGTCAATTTCACAGCACAGATGCCAGGCACAACTGGAATAGGATTTATAGTAATCCCCCCTGCACCTGCAGCACAACGATGAACAACATGTCAAGTGGCACCCAGCTGGTTCATCTCTGGGTCATTTCTCTCCCCTCTCACTCCTTCAAAGCTTCTCTCCAAGGCAGACGTGACAGACCAAGGGATAAACCGATCTGTTGAAGAGGGCGATGAAGTACTGTACAATCTGAAGATCCACTAAAGGATGACAAACATTTGTACCGTCCTTGACTCGTGCTGTTTCCCTTCCCGACCTTTTGTGTGCGGGTGAGAAGTCAAGGCTTCATTTGTTGTGATTGTGTTCTGTTTTCAGGATTATCAAGGGTCAAGGCATCGACATCAAGAGCCTCAGCTCCAGATCAGTCCTCACAGTGACCAACATGACAGAGGATCGTTACGGGAACTACACATGTGTCGCCTCCAACAAGCTAGGGACGGCTAATGCCAGTGTGCCTCTCATTCGTAAGTTGTCATTCTATCTGCTTGTGGCTAACTGGAGTGGTGAAGAGTGAGAGGGCTGAAAGCGTGTTGTGGATGTCAGTGGGGGGTTTGTGCCCTCAGAAGTGTTTTCATTTTTGCTGCAGCATTCTTGATACAGGATAAAAGCTAAACTTAAACCCAGTGCTGCAACTGGGCGCCCACACATCACCATACAAGTGCTTTCTTATTTCCTAGTCATCAGTTTTGTGAATATTGGTTGTCTATTATGGTTGCAAAGTCTGTATGTGTGGGTGTGTGTGTCGTTGTGTGTCTGCTTTTAAAATCTACATCTGCATGTGTACTGGACAAAAACACCACCTGAAAAAGAAGTAGCTTGAGGTAACAGCATCACAATCACAAAGGCAACTACACAGGTCAGCTGTGCTAAGTTGAATGCCAAGTAGCAGTATGACTCAGATTTGAAAGAGGTCTGAGAGTCAGCCCTTTCACTGTTTTCAAGATGCCATGAGGCATCTAACTAAGATCCAAAGAGGCCAAATAATCAGAGGCCAAACTGCTGGTGCATCAGTAATCGACTGCAGAATTATTTAACAGTTAAGGAAGCATTCTGCATAAATTCAGATACTGAAAAAATCAGATTATGTGCTAAACACCCTGAAACTAAGATAGCAAAAGTTTTTACAAAGCAGGTGCAGGCACACAACATCATCATGGCAGAAACCCAGGTTTCATCCCTGGGCACGGGACCTCCAGCTTGGTGGTGAAATCCAAAAAAAACAATTGTTCACTGGTGGGAGTCCAGAGAGGGATCATGTCCATGTCACTGCACTAGTGTTATTCTAGTGGGGTAGGGTGTTGCACAGATGTGGTGAGATCTGTGGCCACACTTTGCCTTTGGCCACACTTTGCCCTCCAGGGGAGGGTTGTTGGACTTCATATATATTTGAAGAGGCACTTGGCGACTTCTCTACCAGTAGTAGAGCAGACTGTCATAACAACTGCAGTCCAATTAAAAAATATTGAGAAATATACAATATGTTTTTTAGCCTGTACTGACCAATAAATAGCTGCTTCTCATGGCAAATGCCAAACTGATTTCAATTATCGGATGATAATTTATTGGCCTGATATATATCATGCATCACTAGAATTGGCCATTGTGGCGTTAAAAAGGGGTGAAAAATATCAAACTGGATTAAAACCTCAGCCCAAGCTAGAAATGTAAATCTTGAGTTAAACAATTCTAGTAATTATGTGATCAATCATTCAGGAAAAGCTATATAAGAAAGCCATCACACAAAGGCACATGTCACTGTATGAGGAGAACCTGATTGACCCATGAGCACCGGGACATCTGGTGTGGTGAACAGAAACCTTTCAATCTTTTTGATAGGTTTGAGTTTAAAAAGCCTCCAAACGATAGTACATGCTGCCAACTGCTGTAGCACTGTGGTGGTAGACTTGTTCGATATACTGTAGCCATCTTATCCATCCACCAAGCGACAAACCCTGGGACTGACAAGTGAAACCAATAGAGGAGTGTCTATCTAATGGCCTTTAATTGACCACATTACAAAAAAAACTCCATTCATACATAAACATTCTTGAGTTCATGAGTTTATGGTCTTAATCGTTAGTTTCAAGTCTTTTTCAATACAGCATGAAGTTCATTATGTGAATTATAGTCTCATTTAGGGTACAATAGACGATGAAGCAAGGTATGCTTTAGAGCAAGGCTACCGTATGATTGACAGGTCACGACCACAATGCACTGTGTGATTTCGTCTTGGAACTTTTATGCTTTCATGTACATTTTCACACACCGGGAACCAAGATGGCAAGGGGCAAATTGCTGAACTCGAGGGTTCACATCAGTGGTCCACAAACCAGTGGGTGACATCACAGTGACCGCGTCCACTATTAATTTATTATGAATAGGGATACCCTAGCCAGGACAAGTCATCGGTCCATTACAGGGCTAATGTGATTTCAATGGCTGATTGAAGGTCTTGCATTCTTGATCATTAAAGTATAATAGGCCCATTATGTTAGGGATGCTGGAAAAACAGAAATGATCAAAAAGCACCTTAAAATGCCCCGAGGCTTATTCCCATTGTAAAACGTAACAGCTCAGGTCAACAGGTCAATTAGCAGACAAGTAATACAAAGCTTTTTTGGATCATGGTGTGCAAACAGGGTTACAACAGCATTTTCCTATATTTCAAAAGAAGAAACCTCTCATTTCATTTTTATGAATTCCAGTTTGTAGTCCACAGCCGCTCCACTCGCTGCATGTACTCATCTTTGAATCTCAATGGGAAGTGGCTTTCAACCACTTCATTGCTGAAAGAACAAGACACCTTTCCTTCTCAAAGAATGTTACAATATCCTTCTACCCGCATTCAAGAACTTGTTCAAGAGCACTCTATTTTTTCTAAGGTTACATTGTTAGGCATTTCAGTTATTTTGTCCACCTGCTGTACCTGCCAACCAATAGGGGAAAAAAAGAAATGACAGCAACAGACCGGGGGACATATTTTCCTCAACATTTTTGGATCTAAGTATGGGTGAAAAAATTCTGTTTAATGTATTCAGTGATGAAATATGAACAGGTGAATTAAATTATTCACCAGTTTGCGCTGCACCCTCTGATGATAACATTGTCCCGAGCAGGCCAGATACTCAGAATACAAAAAGATATTTCTGTAGAGTTGGCAATTGTCAAAGGAGCACTCTACTCTCCTGTTTGTGTATGCACAAAGAACATCAAAGACTCGTCTCAGATCCTCGAATGGATGATCTTAATGTGACACTAGCGAGGCCTCAAAGGCAGAGCGGCAAAGAAACCCTCAGAATAGTCAGAGGAGGCAGCTTCCTGTGCTGCCACCCCCAACTTCTCTCTCCTCCATTCCCTCTCTTTATCTCTTTGTCTGTCTTTCTATCGTGGCTTTGTCTCTCTGATTCTCTTATCTCACTCTATTACTCTCTCATTCTTTTGTCCCCCCATCCCCCCACCCTGTCTCTCATTCTTCCTCTCTATCATCCTTTTTCTCGCACACCCACAGCGTCTCTGTTCCCTCCCTTTCTCTCTCATGATCTCCACTTATGGAAGAGAGGCCAATTCTGCTGTTGCTCTTAATGAGAAATGGCAAGCAATCGCCGCGGCGCACTCTCACCGGCACATCGACGCAAATAACAAAACCCAGAGGTTACATTTCACCACGGGTGACTTTGGATTGCTATTTTCGAACCAGTCGATAGCTATTGATGAGCACGATGGGAAGGGGGAAAGGGGCATGCATATTTGATAGATCATCATACATTGAGGTGAATTTTAAGTGGGAACACAATGTGGGTGGTTTGCGGTGAATGAATTGAGTATTTATGTATGTATACAGTAGTTTCTTTGGGTGTTCCCATTACACTGTGAGGTTTCATGACTGTGCATGAATTGATTGGGTCAAGTAAGGGTCATCCCCATTCACAAACGCCTCCTTGAAATACAGCCAGTGGGAAGAAAGATTAAATATAAACCGAAATACGAATCATTCAGGGCTCAGTTTCATTAGTCTTCTGTCAAGATTCTGAGGTTGAAAGGTGCTTATCCTTCAGCAGTGTAAATCCTTTTTTTGTTTTAACCTAACAGTGTCGCTTTAAATCAGTCCAGGAAAAGGCTTGCCATTATCACTGATGAGATGAACTGTGACTCTGGAAAGCCTTCTCCCAGGGAAAATAAACACATTTGCCTTCCATCCAAAGCAGCCGCTGGAAGACAGCTTGTTTGGTTTCTGTTTCAAATGAAACAAGGATGAAAAACAGAATTTGCATCCTGGCTTTGTGCACATGTTGACTCGGTAGGTTCTGACTAATTTCGGCATTTTTTAAATGAGTTGGATGGCCGTGTCCTCACTGTGTGCTGTGCTGGGCTGGTTTGGATTGAATTCTGCCAGTTGTGCTAGACCATGTGGGGTTTTGTGCTGTTAAACCATTAGTCAGGGATTGTGATCTCTTTCAGCTAAGTACCACTTTAAGCTGTGTGTTTAAAGCTGTGGTAAAACACAAACTGGGCTTTTTGAAGCTGAAAGAAAGCATTGAACCTTTTTGTCACTGCTTGTTGGAGTACTCCATGTGTGTGTGTGCACAAAGCTTTTTATACCTGATCGCTTTTTGAATAACACAATACCCAGTGTCATCAGTGAATGAACAAATAATCAAGTAGAGAAGCACTTGTCACAATTGTCTGTACTTGTAAACAGTTGTTTAGTTACAAAGGTGTTATGAATTGAATTTTATAACAAGCTTGAATGCAGCCACAGAAATAACTTGGGAGGCTTTTTGTGTTTCTATATACATTCGCAGATGGAATATTTGTATTTAATTGATTCCAGCTGAATCAGAGCTTGCACAGTTATAGTTTCTCGTGTGATTTATTTTCTGTCAGTTAAATTTAATCACGAGACACAAGTTTTCTCTCAATTGCTTCACTGTAACAACAGAAAAGTAATCACAATTAATGAGGTATCAGCTTTTGGAGAAAATTACAGCATAATCGTTTTTGGTCTGTTTGTATTAACAGTTGTACAAAAACCAAAGCAGTAACACTGGAACAAAACCTGTAGAGTGTGAAACTTGTATTTGTTCTCACACTGAGACAGCTGCCAGTTTAATACAGAAAGAGAGTTAAAGCAGTCATCAGCTATAGCAGTTTGCTGTATATGCTGATTTGTGTGTTTATTAACTTATTGAGTTTATTTGACAGGCACAGTGCATATTATTATCATTGCCATAAATTAGCCAGAGCTTGCCCACTAGTTAATTTTTGTGGCCAGATGTTACAGTCAGCATGTCTGGTATAAATGAACAATATAGTTTTAGTCATATGTCTACAGGTTTATGTTCCATTAGTGGTGGCTGTGCAAATGTGTGTGTGGGAATTACTATAGCAGTCTCAGCAGTATGAGCTTTTCTGGTGGATTTTCTTGTAAAAACAGAAACGAGTGACTACAGTTAAATATGAGCGTCTGTATAAGCTACATAAAATTTGTTCCTAACGGAAACAAGGTTGTCCTGAAAAGCTAGGTTTTTTTTTTTGGTGTATGGGGAAATTTGGCCCAAAAGAAAAGCAGAGGAAGGAATGGAAGTTAAAGAAACAGAGAAGACGAAAAACCTGCTGCTTTCACAGCCCAGACTGTTACAGATGGGAGCGGTAAAATAATGCGATTCAACACACTGTGACAAAATGTAGTGATAACGTTTGGTAATGTAGTCATGAATGAAAACAGCCTGGCATGGCCATTGCAAAAGACACAAACACACATAATATCACAAACAAGCCTCTTACTCTCTGCATTAATCTTTTGTTAATGATTAATGTCTCAAAAACATAGTTATTCATATTTTACCCACAAACAGTAATACTGTCTGCTGGGCTGGCCCCAGTTTGTATCTCTTGGGTATGAAAGCATTATATCCAAGGTTGTTTAACAGCAATTATTTATAAAGGTATCTCCAGAAACCCCTCATCTGCTGCATGATAAAAATATTATTTAACCTTTTTTTTACCTTCCCTGGGAGGTTATGTTTTCAGATTGGTTGAGTGTTTGCCTGTATTTTTAGCAGAATTACGGAAAAAACTACTGGCCCGATTTTCATGAAACTTGGTGGAAGAGTGTAGCAAGAACATTCTGGAAAGGATCCAATACAAATATTCTTTTTCTTTTTTTTTTTTTTTTAACATTGACCGAAAGGGCAAGTGCCCTTTTTGTTAATCATGGAGCTGGTCAATATGTCAATGTTATATCAATATTGTGTTATGAGAATAGATATCGTCTTAGATTTTGGATATCGTAATTTAGCATAAGTGTTGTATTTAAACTGGTTTCAAATGTTGCATTACAGTTAAGTAGGGTATTTAACTTAATTTATAAGACCCTATCTTGCTTTTCTGTTTTTTTCCTTTACCCACTTCTAATCGTATCCATTGATAAGCACCAATGGTCAACCCTACCCTTTTATTTTCTGCATATTGTTTGGCTGACGTTAATCATGTTGTGCATTTTCTATCCCAAACCAATATGGTAGCCAGAAATTGCATATCGTTCGTTTTTTATAAATGATGGTAAAATATAAATGTATTTGTATGTATGTATGTATGTGTATATATATATATATATATATATATGTGTGTGTGTATATGTACGTATGTATATGTATGTGTATGTATGTATATATATGTGTATGTATGTATGTATATATATATATGTATGTGTATATATGTATATGTATATATATGTATATGTGTATATATATGTGTATATGTGTGTGTACATATGTATGTATATGTGTATGTATATATGTATGTATATGTATATATGTATATGTGTATGTATATATGTATATATATGTATATATATGTGTGTGTATATATGTATATATATATGTATATATATGTGTGTATATGTGTGTATATATGGATATGTATATGTGTGTATATATGTGTATATATATGTATATGTATGTATATATATATATATATATATATATATATATATATATGTATGTTTTATCAGTTGTATTGGAAAACATTGACGTTTCTACTCTTTTCATTTTTTATAGTTTCATAGTGGGTTTATATTTTAGTACGCTTATATGTCATTTCCTTAAGAACAACAGTTAGTGTTGGTCGAAATACCTTTTGGGTTGTTGGGTTGAATGCTTCGGCCTGTGACTTGAATGTAAAGGTGACACATGAGGCACTAACAGTGGCTATGGCTGAGCCTTTCATAAGTCATAACTCATAAGTCATTCCAATAGACTGCTGTTAGGCCGAAGAGATACTGTATATAACAGTTATTTTTAATGAAAGTTTTTTGAGTATTGCTGCTGAATAAGAGAACACAGAAAAAAAAACACATCTGCAGGTTGTGTTTCTGACAGTTTCTCATTGTGTGTACACATATATTCTCTCCACCACACACACACACACACACACACACACACACACCTTGTGATTTTAGCTGAGGTATAACAATCACCAAACTGGCAATCCCTATTTCAACTTTCCATTTCATGTGCGAGATGGAAGTGAACTCCGATGAAAAGACTGAGGCTGTTCACTCCAATTTTCTGAGGAGTCCTCCAGCTTAATTGGTCAAGCTCTTATCCCCCAGCCCACCTCGGCTTAGCCCTGGAGGAGATTTTCTCCGCCTATACCTCTGCCTTCATTTCCTCCTTTCTCCTCTCTCCTCCTCCCCTCCCCAAGCAGTAATCGGAAGAGACTGATGGGGAAGAAAAAAGAGTTACACTCTCTCTCTCTCTCTCTCTCTCTCTCTCTCTCTCTCTCTCTCTCTCTCTCTCTCTCTCTCTCTCTCTCTTTCTCCGTCACTGCTCAGCCTCCCTCAGGCAAGAGAGACACTGCTGGCTAGTTGGTTAATGAACGTCGTGTTCGTTTGTCACGCTTATCAATCACCGCATGTGTAGGTGTCATTTCGACATGTCTCCTCATCTGCCATTGTTGTTGATGATGTTGTTTGTTCCCACACCGTGTGATTGTACCTGAGTCACAGAGCAGAGAAGCAGGAAAATGGGAGCTAAAGGTGAAACCTGAAATGTGGGAGTGTGATTGCAGCTTAGAATGCAGAGAATAATACCGATGCCATGTGGCCAGGCACATTTTTGCAAGTTGTCTCCATCTTTGTGTAAAATTACTACCTCTTCTGTTTATTTCTCTACATTGGTCATTAAACCAGCTTGATTCTGTCATTTTTCTGCTTATTTTCTGAGCTAAACCTTTTGTACATGAGTACAGTGGATTATTTTTCCACAGTTTTCAGGCGTCACATATGAAAATATGCTAAATAAATTTAACTTGGTGAGGTTGCAGTGTCCTTTATTTTCCCCAAAAGCACCCTTGCAGTGTTGTACCATTTACCTATCATTTGAATGCCCGAATTTCCATATTTAGGCAATCAGAAAAGCCATTAACATTTTCCCGTCTCACTGCAATGAGGAAATGTTTGGTGCTGTAGCAGCGTTCATCCTGCAGCCCAGCGGGCAACGAACTTTATACCCATCCACCCTCACCGACTCCTGTTGGAGGCCAGCTGCACTGCTAGGAACGCTCATCTCTGGATGACTGAGCCCAGTGGATGCACACAGGATGATACACTCTCTGGACAGCATTAAAAAGGACATAGGATGAATAACTAATTTGCCGGCTCACAAATTAACACAGTCTTTAACAGCGACTGTTCCATCATTGCAGAGGGATCAAAGAGGGAAGTGTAAAATAGAATAGCTAAAGCGTTTACACAAGGAATGTGTCCCTGCCAGAAGAATAACTTGAAAATGCACTCACATGGAGCAGTGAACATGAACTGGAAGCTTCTTTGGAACATCCTCTTCCTACTTTTTCCTTTGTAGGGTACAAAGGAAGATTTCTACTTCACAAAACTAGCAAATTTCTCTTAGCACAAACATGGCCATATTTTGTCTGTGGGGGGTTGATAGGATTAGGATCAATATTATTGACTCAGCCTGGAATTCATGAGGTGCTGGGTTTTGGCACGAAAACTGTAAAAAACGAAATGTTGCCTCTACTAGATGCTTCTTTTGGATCTTTGATTTCATTATCTCGCTACCTCATCTCGACTGTTATGAAATAAATTCCAAACAGGACTACCCCCTCACAAACTGTACAGTAGCTGTCTGAGTCTGAATATCGCAACTTTGGTATTAACTTCTCATTATGCTTGTGATGAGCTAAACTGAGCCGGGCCCCACATGAACACTGATTCCTAAATCATGTCCTATAAATCTCTCGCATTATCCCGTCTCCAGAGAACAAAGAGAATAGCAATCCATGAAATGAAATAGCTGTGAAAACTAATGTGTTTTATCTTGCAAGTGAGCAGGCTGTGCAAGGTCGAATGCCATATACAGTGCGTGAAATGATGCATTGCTTTGCTGAATGAGAGAAAGAGCCCAAGTCAGTGTGGAGCTATGAGGGAGAGATTGCATGTCAAAAGATATGTTCCACAGTAACGGACGAGTGTCTGAGAGCTCATGAAATGATTCACTAGTGAATTCATGCTCAAGTATTAATCAGATAGTACCCGCCTGCCTGTTTGAAGAAAGAACTAAAAAGAAACTGTCTTCACATATGGGCTCCCCCAGGAGTACTTGAAGTGGAAACATTTGTGGAAGAAAAGATGAATTCGACCACTTCCCCACCAATATACCGAGGGAAAAGGCATATCATTTCACGTATGAATACTGATTCCTACACAATTTCCCCATCAAAAATGATGATGAAATCAAACGAAAGCAAATGTTTTATTGTTGTTGGCATAACAGTAGCCTTTTAAACAGCAATACAGTCATTACACAGTTGTTAGAGAGCCTCTGAAAAGCAACACAGAGAGCACAGATTGAGAGCACGGTGTGGACTACAGTGCACCCTTTTGCCCCACAATTGAAATGGCCATATTGAGTTCCCATGTAAATGGATTAAAATGGAGAGTCTAAGTAGGCTTCTGCACTATTGCATGGCCTAGATACAGCAGCTCACTGCGACAACATAAAGTAGTATTCTCTTTTTGTGTGTGTGTGAATACGTGTGAGGGGTAATCATGGCTGCCATGGTTGCGCTTGTGACACTTAAGCTCCTCCTCCACCATGAAGCCTTCTGGCAGGAGGTGGTTTCCACCTTTGTGAGGAGTATAAATAGTTTTTTCACTGCATGTTTAAGTCGCAATGTTCGTGTGCTGCTAACGCAAAGCTGAGAAAACCCCCGCCATGAGTCCAAGCAGTGCATCACTTGAGTTGAGCTCTCATGGTAAAGAACAGCTTTGCTATCCCAGATTCTGCTCCCTGAGTGAGTCACTGCACAAAGCTGGTCACAGCTTATCTTGAATTAAGGGCTTGTTTACCAAACAGAAAGCAATGCTATTTATTTATTTGTCTCAAACTTCAGATCAAATGGGTAGTAATGTTTACATTGCAGTGATATCTTTATACCAAAGAGGCATTCAATTATTTATGCTGCACAGCAGAGTATGAGTTCAGCTTTAAGTCTCGGAAAGTCATAAATCAAAGGGATTGGCAAACTAATTTTGAGGCCTTGGTTTCAATAACATCATCAACACCTAAATGTGTTGAGGTTATTTTTATGCCTTTGTGCCAGCAACAGCCGTGACCGGAGGCATCATGTAATTGGGTTGTCTGTCCCATTCTCGGGAACGTGATATGTCAGGATTGCCTGGAGGGACTTTTGTAAAACTTGGCACAAACTTCCACTTGGACTCAAGGATGAATTCGTAATATTTTGGTGGTCAAGATCACAGTGACCTCACAAAATAGTTTTTGGCCATGACTCAAGAATGTGTGCGCTGATTATGACATCATTTTACACAGATGTCTAATAGTATAAAATTATGAAGTGAGGACATGTATTTTAATGGTCATCTTCACTATGACACCAAAATGTGATGCAAAAATATGTTTTGGGCATTATTCAATACCTTAACTCAGGAACAGAAGAGGAAGATTTGGTCTCATACTGAATTGGTGACAATAATCCTGGTTGCCCAACTCACTTTTGATTGTTTAGGTCTTCTGTGCTGTTGGGTTGAAGATGTATTTTTTTTGTATTTTCTTTGCAGCCACGTCCGTATTTGAAGCATTGTCTAGTGTCTGGACAGACATGGATGTAAACTGAAACTTGACTGGTTGGCAGAGGCAAACAACCGTGAGGCAGTAATTCTAGTTTGGCTTCAATATGTGTCAGAAAAATCATATATATCGCATTCTTAAGTAAACAGGTTTGGTTTCATGTATAAGAAAATCTGCAGAAACATCTTACCATAAATGCGACGAGGCATAAGATCTACTAGGTGTGACATTTTACTTGTGCACTTCAAAAGTAAAGAAGATGTGTTTGCTGCCGTCCTTCCGTAGACACTCTCAGCTCTAGTAGTTTGACACACTGGACTGAACATTTATGGATGTGACATTATTCCATTTCCCAAATGCCACCAGTGGCTCAGCCTGAAATGAGTTCATAAGGTAATCAGATTGAGACTCTTGAGTTCAGTCCACTGAGGGATCAAAGGCAGACTAAAAGTCCCCCCCTTTTTTTTACCGCCATTCGCCGGGCAGTTCATACAGCCTAAAAAGGAGGACATGAAATGGAGAGTCTGCCATTTGTTAAGCATACCAGTGGAGCCGCCCCAGCTTCCCCTCATTTTTGTTTCTTAGCAGTAACCCATGCAAATCCGAGGCAAATGGGGGGATAAAGGGTGTTGTTCATGAGCATGTTGAGGTTGCATCTTGCCACAGAGACACCGGTCCTTAATGCATGGAGAGGATTTGTCTCCATTCCCTGTCCTTTTGTCCTTGCATGCATTTTTATTTTTTATTTTACGTCTCCATTCTGTTAATAATACATGAATGTCCTCTTTCCCTCCCCCTCCCCCTTCCCCCCCTCTCCTCCCCTGTAGCAATTATTGAACCCACCACCACTAGTGCTGTCTCAAGCCCAGGTCAGTATATGTCACCATGCTGTACACCAAATCAGCAAAGAGGTCCGCTGCCTCATACTAACCTGAGCTGAAATCCTCTCCTCCATCTTGATTTATTTCAATTGGCTGGCTGGAATGCCTGCTGGGTGTACAGCTTCATTGTATTTCCTTTATTTTGTTTGATTTGCATTATTCTTGTTTTTTTCTGTTAATTTTGGGTTGGCTTCTACAGCCTGGCTACATATACTTCCTGCAGCCTGTGTCATTACTACACCCTACCCCCCCTCCCTTCCTTTCATTACAACGCCACCTCCGCCACCACCACCCCCTCGTGGAGCAAACAGTAGAGTCATCAAAGTGGCTGTTCCATAGGCCTCTAGGGCTGATGCTTTTCATAATGCTGATGGCTTCTTCTTCTTCTCTTTTTTCTGGCTTTCTCACCACAAACACCACCTCTCTGCTGCTCCTTAGTGCTGCTTATGTGCAGTGTACATCAAAGGCAGGAAGCTGTTGGTGGCAAAGGGCCTTGGTTTGTTGTTTGCAAGATGGAATCTCTGCTGTCTTTGTACTTTTATCACTCCCTTTCCGTCTTAATCTTCCTATATCCCTCTCTCTCCTCTCTGTCTCTGTTCTTTCCTCTTTCTAGAACAATCAGTTGGCTCTCTGCCACCCTTTTTAACCTGATCTCCTGCCAGTGCTGTTTTCAGTGCTACACTGTCAATGTCGCCCTTGTACCCCCCACCCCCCCTTCACTGTATTCTGCCGCTTCCACATTCCAGCCCAGAGTAATCCCCTCTGCCTGGCTGTCTTTTCTCCCTCTCTAATGGTTTTAAGCAAGTCACAGAATGTAATCTCTCATACTGGTTACATTATTTTTGCTTAATACTGCTCACACGCACAGAAACATGCAGACATGCACACTGAAAAGCTTTCACACACAATAGACACTGGAATGAAAACACGCTGAAATATTCGAACGTACTCAGTGCACCTGCGCTTACAGTACACTTGTAATCACATGTGAGGATTCATGCTGCATGATGAATCCGCTAAGCGTTTTTGTGACCAGCTCTGTGGATAGACGCCATCGTTTTTCTTCTTGCGTTTATGGAGACACTGCCCTGGATTCTCTACCTGTCTATCTGAGCCAAATATAATTATCCATGGAGATTCTTTCAGATAACAAGTTAAAATAAGCTCAGCAGCAACGAACAGTCCTGGCATGGCCCTGAACTCTCATTTGATGTAACGCTTGCAGAACAAATGACAATTTCATGGTCCAAAGGAACACCACTGGTTTCAATCGTGGAGATAAACTCATTCAGCGACCCACTGTTCTTGTTTTGTTCCAAGTTGTATTTGAAGTTAATTTTTTGATGGCGCCTTCACTAAATGGCTTGGCAAAGGGAATTATTTTAGATCCCTCCAAATAGCTCTTGTCCCAACCATTGTTTAATCAAGTTTAATAATTAATTTTAACAGTATATTATCTGCTTTTATTCCCCCTGTGAATGAATTTGGGAAGATGTGCTTCCAAAATAAGGAACACAATTCTAGTCTGTACGGTGAGCAAAATCGGGAGATCTATGAAGTGGAAAAATTGTTCATCCCCCACTGCACTCGGAGTGCATGTTTCAGTCCACTGATCAAGGGCAAACGATGAAAAAAATTCAAATTACATAAAGAAAACAAAGTTAATTGGCAACATCAGTCATTGTGCTTTTACATCTAACCTTGTTGTGTCAGTACTAGTCTCATAAAAAACAGTTCACGTGGGCCGAAATGTTAATGTATAGGTTAATTAGATTCTATTTGCATGCTAGATATTAAATTGTTTTGACTCAGAGCTTGTTTTCTCTGATCTTTCAAAGACACAACCGTAGACATGCTTGTGCAACAAGGATGGATTTTACAATGATCCAAATGTATCAGCAGTTGAATAAAAAATCTGATGGATTACTTATTCTAGGCATGAGGAGGTACAATACTGAGGAGGAAACATAATGAAATGAAGAAATCCAGTGGCTGCTTGGAAGGTCGGAAATTGTTGATGTTATAAAACATGCAAAACAAAGTATGCTTCTTTAAGTTAACCTGATATTCTGATTCTCCAAGATACATATATACTATGCCTAAAACTCTTTAAAAGGCAGTAAAACATGCATCCACCAGCTGAAATCACTTTACTTTCACATTTTGCCAGGAAAGAAGGAAAAGGAAAACGGCAAGATAATTTTATTGCAGTTTTGCTGGTATACACATTGTCTGTCAGTCTTTCTTTAGTTTTGAATCCATAGTGTATATCCACATGTCTGATTCCTGAAATATACCATTATCAATTTATTGTGGGTGTTTTTTATTGTGATGCACCATAAATTCATATATGGTTCTATCACATGATGGGATTTGATGAGCTGAAACTGGACCTTAACTAACTGTGTCACTGAATACAGAATGGATTCCTTGAATAATAAAACCATTAATTGTTTATATGAAATGAAATGGCAATGGGTTTTAGGCCCTGAGAAGGCTGTGAGAAGCTGTCAAACCACATTGGCCCTCATTTATCAAACGAGCGTACGACAGAAAGTGAGCGTAAAGTGGGCGTACGATCATTTCTACGCAAGGCTCGTAGGATTTATTTATCAATTTGGACTTGAGCGGAGGGTACGATCAGATCTCACGTGAAGTCCACACGTCTGAGTCAGAGAAATGATCTTAGGCTATTGTATAGATGCCTGGAGCTGTTAAAGCTCTGCTGGGTTTTTTTTTCATGGTGACGAAGCGAAACATGTTTAGGCTACACCATTTATCATTAAAACATTGTTTAAAATAAATACACCCTGCGACCGTGAAATTCTCTAACCAGAATATTAGCGGAGGCTATAAAATGTTGTTGTCTTCTGCTATTTACCGTTATCCAGCTCCGACACCGGAACGTCAGCGTCTATTCCACCAGTGGTTCTTCCCGGATAGAAACATTTCCAATCAGCACTGCCACACACTGCTCTGACTGGACTTACTAAATGTAAGGAAGTGAATAATATCTCTCTATCAAAATAATAACAATATTTGGATATTATATAGGCTATTAGGCTTTATATATCACAATCTATAAATTAAATATTCCAACCTCACCAGGATTTGAATGCTCCACTGCTACTCTGCTGACAGCACCACTGATTTCCTTCCTTTTCACTTTTTATGCTGCCAAACAAAACCAGTTTGTTGTGTTGCAGCTGTTGGACGTCAGCGTTTCACTTTCTGCCTCTGAGAAATTCCTCTTCTTTTGGAATTAAAACTTACATTAAAACATTGTTTACCTCCTTCAATTGAAAGTCTGTGCTCCAAATGTAAAATATTCACCAAACTTGTTTGAGTTTATAACTATAAGTACTTTTATTTCATAAACCTCCGTCGATGCGTGTTTCTATAATATGTCTATTTCGCTCCTGTTGTTATTTGTAATGGTGCGCTTTCCTAATAAAGGTGAAAAAATTCTCTTTTTGGTCGTATTGCACCCTTCAGTGTCCTAAACTCTTGGGGCGAGCCTTCTGAATCGGGTATATATTAGGGCGTGGTATCTAAATGACGCTTGTTTCCAGCCGGCAGATTTATCAACAGCCGATCATTTTTACGATGTGATTGGAGAGATACGATCGTTTGATAAATCACACGAGAACTCTGTCGTAAGACGAAATATACGCTGAGATCTGCGCTGGTTTCTACGCTCGTTTGATAAATGAGGGTCACTGTGTCCCCATTTAAAATAAATCCGGTTTCTGACTGCTCTGCAATACTAACCACAATGTTATAAGTTGTTTCTCTTGAGTTGCCAATAACTTGAATCTCTTATTAACAAAACTAAAGTGATGGTGGACTATATAAGCACCCTTGGGTCCAGATCAACAGAAACCTGGACTGATCAGACGGAACCAACTTCCTCTGAGGAAACTGTGTGTGCAACAGGCTGCTGAAAGCCGGCGGTGGTCAGCGCACTGTTCTTGGCTGTAGTGCGTTGGGGGGGGCGGCATCAAGGCTGGTGATGCCAGTAAGGAAGTCCAGCTCTGTGGTTGGGCTGGAACTGCACAGTCTGGGGGCAGTGGCAGAGAGGAGGATGATGGACATGATGAACACTGTCCTGAATAACCCCTCCCACTCGCTTCATGATGAACTGTGGCAGATGGACAGCACATTCAGCCACCAGCTCATCCTACCACAGAGCAAGACGCCACGCTTCAGGCGTTCATTTGTGACCACTGCCATCACAGCAACTGTGACCACAGCCTAAGCCAGCTGTGACCCCCCACACCCACACCTAACCCACTCCCACTCAACCAGCCCTGTCACACTCACTGCTCACATCTCTGACTCCTCCAACATTCAGACTCAGTGGTGAAAAATGGCTTTTTCTACAAAAAAAAGATAAAGGATACATGAACTTTTTTTTACAATTATTAGTATTGTTAAAGGTGGTAGAGATTTCCTTGGATTAGAAGATCGATACTTCTCTTATGTATGTGCTTTAAATCTAAATCTACATCTAACATTTAGCTTAGCAGAAAGACTGGAGGGAACGTCTGGCTTTGTCCAAAGGTAAAGGAAATCCATCCAGCACTTCTAAAGCTCATTCATAAACATTTTTTCTCAGTTGTTTGATCCATACAAACATGGAAATGTAAGTTGAGGTGCTGGTAGATCTATTTTATTACCTGCAAGGCCTTTCTCTTTTTCCTATCTTTATGCTAAGCTAAGCTAACTATCTTCTAGTGGCTCTTCTTTTTGTTATTTAACAGTTTGTTGTAATTATGTTTTGAATACATTTTTGTTAAGTTTTCCCTTTGGCCTTAGTGTGGTACAACCCCAAAAAAGTATAGCTGTTATTTAACCCTTAATAGGGCACTCATTGAAATACTTGCAAATTCCAAATTTCAACCCTAGAGAATATTGGAGGATATTACATACTGTCAGAATGTGTAAAAAAAACAAAACATACAGACATGGGGGAGGGGGGTAATATTTTGAGGACAAAGTTTACGAGATTAAAGTGGCAAATCTACGAGAAAAAGTTGCAGATTTATGAGATTTAAAGTGGTGAATCTGCGAGAAAAAAGTAGCTTTTTTTCCACTTTTTCCTCATAAATCTGCGACTTTTTTCACGCAGATTTGCCACTTTAAATCTCTTAAATCTGCAACTTTTTTTTTTTTTGTAGATTTACCACTTTAATCCAGTAAATTTGCTACTTTTTCCCCGAACTATTACTACTATTATTATTATTAAGTTGTCAGGTCATAAAACCAATATTTTTTGTTGACTTTTATGAATCAAGACTATTCTCACTATGGCATAGCTTAAAGCAAAATCAAAAGTCAAATCGAGTCATGGATTTGGAAAAATTGTGGTACCACTATATATTATAATATAGGATATATTTGGACTGATTTTTGTATAATAACCTTTAAATATTCAACTGGTGGTATATATTATAACTTATGTGACTTTCATATTAAAATTCTAAATATAGTTTTTCTATACCGACTGTTTTTTTTTTTTTTTTTTTACCCCTGACACTTGAATTTCACGCCCCCGGCGTCAAAAATATCTTATCTTATCTTGTCCTTTCTTAACGTATCTCATCTCATAAATGTCATACAGATATGTTCACACTTGTCAGAGAACCAGACAAAAATAGAAACCATCTGTTGTTGTAACTTGACAGAATCTTTAATCTACTGCACCACGAAAGTTTACACTGCCTACGTTCAAAATGGTAATACACCACATTTTGTTGACAATAAAGGTCTTAAGCTTGTTTTATCTTAAGCATATGGATTTGTATGTATTTACCTAAACATAAAGCACTGATCCAGCACTCCAAAGCAGCTGGCTCGGTGCCACCCTGTCATCCCAATGAAGTGTAGATCTGTGATAATAGCATATGCTCCCACAGGCTTTCACTTCTGTTTGTTTCCGCAAATCACTTGACAGTAGAAAAACAATGTTCTCAACACTGTGCTGAGCCCAGTTTCTTGTCTTTGCGAGGCACTGTGTATAGTGCTACTGGTTCAAGGAGTATTACATGCATTATACATAATGTGTGTGACTCTGATTCCCATGTGCCATGTTTACTTCCAAATAAACAAAATTCAGGCAGCCTGAGTGTAGCTAAGAAAAGATGATCCACACGCTCTTTCACTCCCCAGTTTATCCTGTTTTTAGCCCTCATTTCTCTTAGGGTGTTATTTTCTATTTTTTATTTTTCCATTATCTGGTATAATATGAACTAATTACAGAGGGGGAGGTAACTGTGATGTTGTTGTCTTGGAAGCCTGGCATGTGAAGCATTTATTTGACCCTCCCCCCGACCCAGTATGAAGCGCTTGGCAACAGAAAGGAAAGATTAATGAGTCCATAAAGGTTTACATGTCTTGGTAATATCGTGGAGTAGGTCATAAAACTAATGTTGAAAGGATCCATAATGGAGCAACCTTTAAAGAGACAGTTCAGCCCAAAATCAAAAAGACAGATTTGCTTCTCATACCTGTAGTGCTATTTATCAATCCAGACTGTTTTGGTGTGAATTTCTGATTGTTGGAGATGCCTCCTCTCGAATATAATCGAGCTAGACTAGAACTCAGCTTGTGGTTCACAACAACAGTACAACAGTAATGTCTCTTTCCAGAAATCCTGACCAGGTTACTGAAGATAATCCAACAACCTGGTTGTGAACAGCTCATGTAGGAGCTATTTGATCTCTACTGAACTGATTTCAATTATAGTTTATCAATACAGCTAGCTCACCTCCAACCACTGAGCTTTTTAACATTTTAGGTCAGCCAAGTAGGACGCCTTTAATATAAACATATGGCGTTGTCACCAATTGGCAACTTCTGGGGCTGAAAAATGAAAAATAGTGAGTAGATAATAGAAGTAGCACCACACGATAATTCTACTCCTCAAAGAATTGTCACTAGCACTTATTGATGCACTAATTATTATTGCACTATACCTTGATTGTTTGCTTTTACTCTTCCTGTAAGTCGCTTTGGATAAAAGCGTCTGCTAAATGACTAAATTTAAATGTAAATGTAAGTACCAAAACCTGTAATTCCTCGACTGGCCACTTGAGGCTGACTCCAAAGGTAGTCAGTTCTCATTGACACGCATGTTAAAATGTCCAACTTTACAGAAGAAATATGTTTACAGCCTGGTTCAAAAACTGTTTTGGTCCCCTTATTTCATCTGTGATAGGAGTGAATGTTTATAGAACTTTCTCATTCAGTTTATATTAAGATCACGACTTCTGGGGGGAAAATAACATTGCTGTTTTCAAATGTATTTTTGCTTGCTTTGAACACCACAAATTAAATGCCATCTAGTTCCATTACATTCAAAAGAAGGCCGACCTCTCTGTGGCTGTATCTGCAACATTCGGCATCGCATACCAAAACAATATAGATTGATAAATGGAACTACAGATAAGACAAAACATATGTATTTTTTAGTTAGGGGTGATCATTCCCTGTTAAACAAGTTTGGTGCTCTGCATTTTCCTCTGCATTTTAGTTAAAAATAATTTCTATATATAGATGTTTTGAAATGAAAAGTCTCCCCAGCATAATGAAGAACATTTTCTGATTGATTTCGAATGAGAGTGTGTCATAGAACTTTCTTTATTCAAGGTCCAGAGCAGCACATCAAAGAGATAATCTACCTTATTAAGTATTCTTCCAAAGTCCTCCAAAATCCAAAAGTCACTCACTCAGCTCCCCAAGGCTCAGGGAGCTGGGTTAATCAAATTATTTTAGTGAGCATGTAAAGCTTCTTCTAATCAAAGGATAGCTGGCTCATTTAAGTCTGAAATTGGGGTAATGTCTTCTTTGTAAGATGACTCTAAACAAGGTTAGGTTTCCTCTCTCAGTTCTTTATTTGGTTATCTGATGTTGGTACACGTCGAACCCTGAGGCACATTTTGTTGATATTACACTGCGCAAGGCCTTCTCAATAAATAAACAACTTGGCATGTTTCTCTTAAGTTCTAAATTAATATTCTCTCTTGGCCATCACTTTGTAAATATTAGACTAATTATTACTGGAAAAAAACTCACATTTAGTCTGTCTTTGAAACCATGTAATGCATTACTTTGGTGATAAAATCAGCAGCTGACTCTTTTTCAAAATACTGTTGCAACATTTTCTAACTTTTGCCCTAATGCATAATGCATCTTTAGCTGCATGCATTAAAATTTAATCACAGTTTTTTTTCATGTTTGGCCTCAGTGCAAATTTATAGTGATAAAAGAGTAACAGTTTCAAGTAACATTTTAAATTAAAGTTTTTGGATGTTCGCCTAGTTCAACTGAGGCACTCCATTGTGGATGAGGAACAGCCTCTTCGCTGAGTCTGAATATTGGTTGCTATCAGCTATCGGCTGGTAATGAAGGCTAGTTCATTTTGAGATTCAGTGTATTTCTTTTCGTTTGAAACAGCGTCTTTATTTTTGTCTGTGGGGCTATTGTCAATATGGTGTCACATCAAACAAAAGTTCTGTTTCTAGTCATATTTCAACATGAAAGCATCAACATCACAGCCAGTGAAATGGAGAAACAGCCTCCAATATTCACTAATTAACGGCAAGTTATTTTACATATTGTACTCTGAGCTCATTCCTCAAAAGCAGAAATGTATTTACTGTAAATATTACACTTTTTTAAACTGAATACCATCAACAGAGTGAGATAGTGTTTCTACTTTTGTGCTTTTGCAGTGCTGAATAAGTTCTTAATCCAAATGTACCCACATACTACATACTGTATGTTTCAACATATGCTTCATATCCACATGGACAACTAGATATGAACGTGGGTCGCCCAGAATTACCAGGAAAAAGTAAAAGATTCACAAAAGTCATAGAAGGGAAAGAAAATTACAGGTTCTTTGATTCAGGATCTTTGATTTAAGACACAGTAATACGTTTTTGCTGCCACAGCATGTCCTTAATTTCCATTAGGATTATTTCTGACATTGTGCAAGAGAACACTGATACTGTGAGATTGATATTGGATTCTTTGGATGTGATTGAATGAGTTATATAGATCTAGCTGTCTTTTGTTTCACCTCAGGAACAGTCAATCATCACACATCACCAATAACATAACTATCTCCGTCTCTTCCTCAGTTCTTTTCAAACCAAACCAAGTTCCCATATCTTTTTTAGACATTTGAAGCCTAGCAGATAAACAGACAGACACTGCTGGAGAGGAACCAGATTTTAAAAGGCTTTTTCCCAAATAAACGGTTCCATTACATTTCCGTAGCCAGAAGCACAGACCAGAAGTGGTAAAGTTGAGTTGCGTCAAGTGGCAATTACAATGCAGTCACCAACGTGACTACTGACTACTCGGATTTGTGAGTCACCCCCAGATAATGACATTATAAATACACTGCACTTATGAAATATTCAAAAGCATGGAACATCTCCCACTGATTAGCTTACGTCGGGGTCTTGTCTGAGTCGACTGGTACTGTAAATCCTCGAGGACAGGACTACAGCATTTAACTGCTCGAGGAGCCTCTACAGTAAACAGCCCTGACTCTCTTTACCCAGCATGCCTGGTGTCAGACACACTGAGCTACCCACAGATAATCCTTTTTGGCAGTGCATTTTCTAGCAGCCTTATCAGTTATATGGTGGCAAGATCAAGAGCCGCGTGAACCCCTTCTGCACCCGCCTCCCGCTGCCGCACCACCACCCAGACTCCTGTCCCGTACGGTTTGTTTTGAGGTGATATGCTGACCTTCATTTTTCCCCGAGTGCTAACTCCCCCAATCATCTCTGGAAGGGCCTGATAAGCAGATGGCATGCCATCTATCATACTTGACCCCTAGATCCCTGGACAATGTAAATAGACGATAGGTTTTTGTCCTGTGGAACTGGAAGCCAGTGAGCTCTCCCAGTCGAAACCTGTTGTTACAGTACATGGATTTAAAGACATATTACCGTACTTCTTTTCTCAGGTGTATTATTTATATATTTAATGCAAAGTAACTCGGAAAAAAATATTCTTAAGTGACCACATACACAAAACGTCTCATAAGGCATCACATTATACAGGATACATCTAACACTAAGCACGACCACTAATTTTCCCCTTTTATGCCACTCCTGAGCATTACAGCATGATCCTCGCTGATATCAAACTGTGCCAGTGTTTCCAGAGTTCATCTAATTGATCAGCAGTACCCAGGTCTGGAAAGGAAAGTCATTAGTAGGATTTTATAAAAGCACACAATATGATTGCTGTGTGATCTTCTGTTTTCTCTCTTTAATTCATTTTAATGAGTGTGAATCAAGGGGAGAGTTATTTTTGCTATCTGGCTGATTAGTGGCCGGTTGTTTGTGTGATATTACTCATTACAAGTTAGGTTCTTTTCTGCTGTGGCCGCATGGGCGTTTTATTACAGTGTCCTAAAACACATTCTGAGTGCTAATACTGATTAGTTAAATGTGGGAGATACGACAATGAAATTGATTTTCGGTTTTACTGTGCTGGGAAGGGTGCTCTAAAACTAAGTGATGGCTCTTTCTACTTATTTGCTTTGGTTAATTAATTGCAGTACACTTAGGATATGCTTCAAAAACTGAAACTTTTTTTAAAAGCCTCTGAAACACAGACATTTAGATTGATTTTAGAGATGTTGCAAAACAAAAGATGATACATGGATTGGCATACCAGTATCTGCAGGAATTACATCAATTTTGCATCATCTGCGCCTCTCAATTTACATCAAATAAAATAAAATGGCAACATTCATTGCCAATGCAGGAAGGAGTAGTTGGTATGCACAGTGAACTGTCCTCCTTGTGATTCGTAAGGTGCAGACAAATCACCATCCAGACTCCACTCAGACACTATAGACAGGAAACACTGTGAAAGCTCCATGTTTTAACCATTCCAGATACTTTTAGGTGACCAGTATTAACAATAAAAATATGTTTATACTCTTCCAAGTGACAGATTTTATGCTACTAAACTGATCAGCCGACAAACATAATTTTCATCACATTGCCTCATCATTTAGAAACAATTACTAGTTAACTATTACATAAAATAAATAAAACAAAAATAATGCCACTAATAAAGAAAAGAACAATAAACAAAGTTTAGCTCCCAGGCAGTTTTTAGTGCAGTACCATAACCAGTTGTTATTGGTTACCAAGAAGTTTAAAGCTACAAATGAACTTTCTCATCTTACTCAATAAACTAGTGTGCTTTTTCCACCAACATGGACCTGTTCCCGGTCCAGTTTGCACACCTAATTTCAAAGTGTTCGATCAAAAACAAATTGGTTTAGAACCTGAAAAAAGTTGGAATAGCATGCTTTATTACTTCAAGAGCAAATTGTGATGACGTCAGTGGGCATGTCATATTCTTCTGAAGAATCATTGGGGGGAAATGAGCTTGCAGCGGGCGCTTTAATTTTTTGGGTAAAAACAAATATCTGCAATAACCGACTAAAGGCTCGCAGGTAATCAGTGTGATCCATCATCTGGCTCTTGCTGTTTACTTCTGTTACTAGATAGTACCAGGGTTTCAACAACTCAACACAAAATTGTTTCAAGAATCAGCTAATTTGGTGGAAAAGGGGCCATAGTGAACATAAGGTGGAAAAAGCAAGGATTCTGAAAACATTGACATTTCAGTTTTAAGAAAAAAAATGTATTGATTTTTCATAAGGGGATAGGATTGAAATGCATCTGAGAGTATGAGCTGAAGTACCTACATCCTGTGATATGCACTGATGTTAAACAGTATTAATGTTCTTCATAGGACAATTGCTGCTACAGCAGGTCTACAGAATTTCTTCACATTTCTCTCTTAGAGCATTCAAAACATATTTTGGTCTACCACAAACAGCCACTTACCTCTCTTTCCTACGATTTTTACTATTGAAACAGGTTGTTATACATATTTCATAGCCTTAGCCTTCACTGTTCGTCTCTACCCTGCGACAAAGACTAGGTTGCAGGGTTTCTTTTTACCTGTTTGTCAGTCTCACGTATAAATGGGCGTGCTGCCTGTCCCCCAACATCAGCAGATTATTCTACTTACCCCACATCTCTCTCAATGAGTCTCTCTGCCTCTCTGTTTCCAGCTCTATCGCTCCCTCGCTCCCACATGCACCGCTCTCCTCTCTGCCTCTGATTATCTCTCCCACTTCGCGTCTCCTCAGGAGTGTCGGCCATTAAATGCAAACCTGGTCCTGCTGTCAGTCCCACGCACACACAGAAGAAACACCGCGGCACACACAGAAACCGTAATAACTGTCTTCAGAAGAACAAGAAAACTATTTCACAGACTTCACTTTTTTTCTCTGCTCATCTTCCATGGATATTTCACAGTATTTGTGAGGATAATATTGGTGGTGGGTATTAAAACTGGGACTTGTCAGAGCATTTACAGTTTCTAAATTGTGCCAAAGAATCTTCTTTCTTTCATGTGTTTATTCCCACCTCTTATTTGAGCTCTTGTTGCAGGCGGTGCTTTTATCCCTGTCGCTGTCACTTATATTCTTTTTTTCTCCACGATAACTTTTCAGAGTTTGCGGATCACCAAATCTCACACATCTACTGCTGTACCCGGAAGATCAAAGCACATTATGCATTGTAGCTCTTTCAGGTCTGTGACATCCTTCTCCGGTTTTGATGTTGTATTTACAACTGTTTTCAAAACCTGCCTTCTTACTCTCGATTTGAAAGTTTGGCAAATAAGAAGAAAAGACCACAAAAGGGAAGTCACAGTTAAAGGGACAAGGAAAGTGTTTTTTTTCTTTTTGTCAATTCAAATCTTTTTCCAACTTTAATTGGCCTTCTTGGCACAGCAGTCATGGTGATTAATAATGCGATTCTTTCGGAAAGATGAGTTTTGGTGCTCCCAACAACAGACAGGATTCTGCTGCTTCTGTGTGAGAGCTGGAGCAGAAAATGGATAGTCATTTCCTTTTATGGCCACAAACGGCTGCTGTAGAGATTCAGTCTTGGTCTATAATTGAGACACCAGGGTATATTCTCTTTCTGGACAGACTCTAATGGTTAGTGCATTAAGGAGGATGATTGAAGAAAGCAACACACTTACAGTAGAGGCTGCGGTAAATCAGAAAAGATGGCTTTTTGGCCAACTTGTAGATTGCAGAGGGTTCACACTGTGCAGTGCTTTAGGTCTTCCCTCTCTCTCATCTCTGGTGAGAGCACTCTTCAGCAGAGTTAAATGGGTGTAATTTTGAGGCAAAAGAGAGAACACTTTTAGTGGTAATGGAGAGAAGGCTTTAGACATGTTGTCATTGCCCTTGGAAATACAGTAAATGCACTCTTCAAGCCTCACTCAGTTGTTAGTAGGCTCTTCTCTGCCTCACCCTCTGGTTTTGTATTCAGCTCAGGACGGATGAGCAGCTGAAGCAGTAGCTTTCATTAAGGCATCAGCTGGATTGCATATTCACAGACCTGCAGGTTCAAGGTGCATCACACGCCATTTCTAACACAACAGTGTTCATTTTTGTAATATTTCATTCAGTTTTTATTTTAGTCCTTTTACAAGGATCCACTTCTCAATCATTTGATTATTATTTTGTTTTTGTGACATTTTAGTCTCATTTTAACTTTGCATTTTAAATTTTTTTATGTCTTCTCAGAATTCAGAAGCTACACCTGTCGCCGTTTTTTGATGTGTACTGTTACCATGGTTACCTGAGTTTAGCTATCAGCAGTTTAGCAGAAGAGGCGCTGATTACTTGTTTATACCAGAATGTAATGCACGCAGCGCCCATGTAAAACAAAAGAGTCAGTGTCCTCAGTAAATACAGTTATTATTCCCAAACTCCAACCCGGTTGTCATGTTTTTGCAAACCACAGGTGCACTGAGTCTCAATGTTTCTGCACCGCCTCAAACCATTCTCATTCCCTTCCTGACCATGGTAGTAATAAACGGTTTAGTGAACATTTTCAGTGGGGATTGTGTTTGAATTTAGTCCATATTCTGATATTATTCAAAATAAAAGAACAGATAACTTTGAATAACTTTGCTTTCAAACAATAGTTATATCATTTGTTCATTTTTTAGATGATAGTTAAGTGTTATTTGCTGACGAAGACGAAATAAAAAAACATTTAGTCATCGCTTTTGTTGACGCAATTAACACTGCCTCACAATCCTGTCATATCACTGTGTTCTCTGAGCATCTATTACACAGCTTCTGTCTCACATTTCTAACCCTCTCCTGCGAGCTTCACTTGTGACTTTGGGTGTCAGGCCTGGGCTGCTTGTTTTGTGGTTTCTTATATATATTCATATATGACAGCTGGCTGCCAGCAGATTACTGGTCTTTCATGTGATTGTGCCAGGGGGGTTGAGTCTTTGTTGCCAACTATCCTGATAATACTTCAACCGCAGGAATTCTACCCACCCATGACATGTCTTCTTCACATGTTTTTAAATCTTAGAGGGACGGGGTGCCTATATGTCACTCCATGATAAGTGTTGGGAATTACACAGTAATTAGTTTGCCCATTCGAAACAAACCCTGACTGACAGTGACAGTGGGAGACGCCTGAGGAGTAAAGATACTGTGCCCACTGACTCCAAAAGCAACTTCTGCTAAACCCTTGCCTCCAAAATGCACAGAAATTATTATTCTCGGATTTGTTTCACTTGTATAAATCAAACATACAGACATAATGATATGGAGATGCATTTAAGCTGCTGTTTTATTGTTTAAGTCTGCTGCTGACTCATTTTCTTCCCTTCTTAATTCTGCGACAAGATTAGTGACACTTCGGAGGTGGAATATGTTTGTGCAGTATTTCAGTTTTCACAGTATATAAAAAACATACAGTGACTTAAGTGGAGCAAAAATAGCAACAACCTAAATATTGATCCATATCATTAACTGTGAGCTGTTTGAGGGAAGGTAATATAATGGTAAGACAATAGGAAATTGTCAAGCATCACACATTTTATGATACGTTTTAAACCGAGCTGTTTTCTCTTTTATATCTCTAGTTGTATTAGACCATTGTCTGCAATTCTGGCAATATTGGATATGCAAGATTTTTGATCAATATGAAAAATGGTCTTGATTTTCTTGGGTATTTATCCAAAAACTGTTTCTCAATGTCTTTAGCAAGAAATTACCACAATAAATAATAAATATCAATATCGCAGTGTGAAACTACACTATGATAACTAAACAGTGATTCCTCTAGGATTTATTGATATGCAACCATGTGTGCCTTTTCGGCATCAATTTATGATAAATGTGTCTTGACTTACGTAAAGTTAGACACAGGTTCAAGCTTCAGGGGACAATTCAAGGTAAAGAAAATATAATGGAATACAGTCTAATGCAGTAAAGCTCTCAGTTATTCACTTTTAAAGATCCATTATCTGGTATTTATGATGTGCACTTGAATGCACAATGCACCAAGTCATGTAGATCTCAAAATGTGGTCTAAGTTTAGATTGTTATTTCAGCCTCTTCTCAACAAGATATTATGACATAGTTGGCAGCAATGGATTTCAAAAACTCTCACTACAGCCCAGAAACTTTTATTTTGCATTAATTTAATTAGTTTATTGTTTCAACAGGATATTGAAAGCACTATAGTAAACACTTTAAAGTGTCATTAAAGATATATACAACCACATTATCTGTATATGTGTTATAAACTAAGATTAGCATTAATATTGCTGTTAATTTGTGAATAGGAGGACTTAAAGTAAATCCATGCAACCAAATGCCATTGGGATGTGTTATTATGTGTATATAAACAAAGCATATAGATGCATTTAATAAGAGGATGCATCAAACAGAGTCCAGTCAGAGTGAAGACCTGGCATAAAAGGTTTGTTTGGGGCTCGCCTGAGCTCGCTCCATCGATTGAACTTTAACTCCTACTTACAGCACTTGCATGAAAATGCCTGTCAGTCATCCAAGATGTGACTGCATTGGCTGCTGATTTGCATTTCATCCAGCTTTGGCTGAAACAGAATTCAAGCTCCTCTTAATCACAAAAGCTCAGACACAAACAGCACAATTCTAACTGCATTCACTCTGCACTTTGTATGCAAGATCATACTGCAGGGAATGTGATAGGAGGGCTCACTCGTGCTATTCTTAAGTAGGGCTTTCTACACTTTCCTATCTCTGTCCGCAGAGATATTTCTAAATGAATCCTGTTGACTTCCTGGACTTGTGTCACCTTCAAAAACATTGTGTTATCGATTATGTGGTTCTCTACACGCTGTCCTCATGGCACAGCACAGATTTTTGTCTGCCGTCTTCTGAAATCACACCCCAGACACCATCCCCTCTTCTTTTCTTTAATTCTTTCCTCACTTCTTTTGTCAAGTTTGATGTCTTCAGTGTCGCCCCTCCGCCCTCTCAGGATGAACTCCGTGCTCGGTGCAGCAGTGCTGCTGCACACTGTTGTTTTACTCTGGCAGACAATTATCTCTGAGACGCCTGGACTGAAAGAGCTGCTCTTCACGACAATTTCCCCCTAACCTTAAATCAGTCCACACTGCCCATCACACACTAAATGGCACAAACACTCACACACTCACACATACACACACACACACTAAATCACACTGACGCACACCGGTCCCCCTAAAGCATTTTCTCTCTTTTCATTTCTCTTGTATTTATGCTATTAAAGCTGTGTGGACTTGCACTAAAGTTCATCTAACACACACACACACACACGCACACACTGCTTCAATCACTGTCACGGGCCTAAGGAAAAACCTCTCAATCAGCCTTACAACAGATGACAGTATCTACAATAAACCACCCATTAAAAGCTGAGCATATGCATCGCCTTTCTCTCTGTTTACCGCTCCTCACGAGTCTTCAAAATCTTTTTATTGACAAACCACACCTTGAAGACCTTGGAGGTTTTTAAACGCGGTTAGAAAAGGTCATGACATTCAGAAATGGCATTCTCTTTGGGGAAATGGCTTGGATGTCTGGCTGTTAAATAAGGTTAGTTCTATCGGCTCGATTTCCGAGTTGTTTGGCGTCCTCTGCATTGCTCAAGAATGGCCGGCTCTTTGTTAATATTAAAGGCTCTCGGTGCAAGTTTGAGTGGTTTCGCCGTGTGTGATACACTCCCTGGGAGGCTAATAAAGAGTGCAGAACATGCTCACACACACACATAGGAACACACATACTGTGTAAGCACTTATATGTAAAATATGTTCCCGTTTGCTGGTAGCACTGCTGCTGCTGCTGCTGCTGTGTGTGTATGTGGAAGTGTGCATTAGTGGATGGCTAGAGGGTTGCTGCTGACAGTAAATGATACACTTCTTCATGCACACACTCGTGCACATGCACAAACACTTTTATGCATCCTGCACAGCTCACTGCTATCTCAGTTCCCTGCTCCCCTCCTCAGTTCTTCTCATGCAATGGAGGAATTGAAATGCAAGTGCTTAAGGGAAAAGCCTCGAAGGCCCCCAAACAGAAACCATTAACCCTTTAGTATTCCCCTGGCCTTGCAGCTGATGAGTTATTCAAGGCTTTTGACAAGGATCCACCCTCTTTACATTCACTAATGATGAAGAAAGGTCAACGAACAAGCTGAGAGATGCCTTTGGCAAAATAATCTCGGGACTCAATACACCAAGGCTCCATTGGCCTCTGAAGTGATAAACGGCCCTTTTTTAAATCCAAGTCCCCCCTTCCTGCAGAATTACTGTAACGTGTTTGAAACAATCAATGGGCTGAGCTACTCACAAGCCAGAGTCCTGTCACCATTGACACCGTTAATTAGCTCTGAAGAATCCCAGGCGCTTTTGTCTGAACACATTTGAAAGGAGACGAGCGGATTAGACCATTTTGCTTTACATTTGTTATTCCTAATGCCATCTAGCATGGGGAGATCTTAGTGATGGTGGGTGGCTCCCACTGGGCCGCCAGCCACAGATCTGCGTCCCGACATGAAACATCTAAAAAAGGCTGGAAAGGAGCCCGTGGGCCTTTCGCCAGAGCAGTAAGTAATCCTAGTACAGATCGGAATCAGATCGTTATTTGCGACTTCCATGATTGTTCAGTTGCATCACTTTTTATATATCTGCCACTCAATTAGATTTTTGTGTCTATGGCTCTGTTTGTTTGCATTTAATTGATATGTATTCTGACTAATTGACATGGGTTTTGAGTCTCGAAACACCATTCTTTGTTTCAAACCAGACAAAGGGAGTAAACCACCCTGAAATAAACTAATGTGGTAAAAAGTTTAAATATTCAGCTAATGAATTAAACAAAAACATGTCTTCATAAAGTGTTGCAACATGCACTACTTTTATGTGGGGGAAAGTGTAATTATGGATGATTGAGTCTGGTTACATTCTATGTTTTTTGTGAACAAATTCCAAAACCAGCAATAAGTTGATCGCAAAAAAGTCTTGTCTATCTAAACCTGCTAGATCCTTTCCTCTGTGCTACAGAGCTCTATTGTTGGCCAAAAACTATTAAAAACACGTTCATAAGCCAAATCGTTGCACTGGGTAACATGTTCCTTCATTACAATGAACGTGGGCACTGCAGTTTATTTTGAGTCAATCCCACATCCACCATACTGGTGCTGTGAATACTAAAAAGAGCAACAAATGTGTTCAGTTTTTGAGTTTTACTTACTTTACTTGCTTTTGAGTAGAATTTGCTGGAAAAAAACCTGACACATTCTTTTAAAATAATTGAAACTATTTGTGAACGTTTCTTATAGATGTATACATAGAAACGCAATACAGTTGGAAGTGATATCACTCTGTTTATTTGGACATCTTTATTGAAGTTAGATGCTACAGTAATTTTAGTTCTTTTCAATGGCGACAGTACACAAAATGGCTACCCTTCTGGTCATTCTACTATGTTGATTGGAATGGGAATGCTTGTTCTATCCTTATTTCTATTTCTCTGGATTTATATCTTCAGGAACGAATGGGGTCGACCCGCAGGCTGGTGAAGTCGGAAAGGATTAAGAGCGAACCAACACATTGTTGCATTTGATCTTTTCATGGGTTTTGTCGACAGTAACAATAATATAAAGTATCAGCAGCCGTATCCTAGCCGTAGAGAATTGGCACCTGAAGACTTCTGGAGATGCTGCGTGCAAGTCTATAGATTGACTAATACTGTTTTCAAGGTGAAAAATAATTCAATTACAGCGTACATGTAGCTGAACACAGTAGGACTGAAGCGGGACAGTTGTCATGTATCATACAAGGAAGGCATGTTGAAATTAATGGTTATTTGTTACACAATCTGTGGTCGAACTCTTGCTGTGGTTGAAGCAAGTCTGCAATTGAATCCAGGAGTGTAATTCTTTAAAGAGTGTGTGATTTGTTGTTGTTTCTACATATTTCTAGCTTATGTGGAAATTATTTTGTCCATATTCTGCATGTGTTGCAAGGATACGACAACATCCTAACTTAGAAATAATGTTTTAACAATAGCAGAAGTCTTAATGAGAAAGTGCAGATTCAATTAATCTTGGTTCAGGACAGAATAACGAAGATAGAGGAGCCCAGTGATTGGATTCTGGCTCTTATTTACCAATAAAACAGCATTTTTCAATTGCTGGTGGCTCATTATTTTCTAGACCAGCAGCATTAGCCCTTTTTATATGTCTCTCTGTCTATGTGGGCCTTTACATTTTGCCATAATTGCTTAAAATGGTATGAATGCAGTGTAATTGAATTGACATTTCTAGTTCTCACGTTCACCATCACGAGAGCAGTGAGTCAACTTGATGATGAATACTCTATGTAAATGTGAATCCATCTGCTCTGTTTTTTAACAGCCACAAAGGGAGATGTATGCGTTTTACCAGACGTATTGATATTTGCCGCCCCTGATACCCAGCTGAGTTGAACCGGGGGTCAATCCACCGGTCCAATTTGTCGGTAAACGTGGATTTATTCCCCTCAGTGATTACAGTCAATAATGTTTGACCTCATGTGAAAAACAGGAACACAAAGGCAGAGAGAGCGGTACTCACAGACTTGGGAGCTGCAGTCACCGAGTGCAGTCCCACATCAAAGGGAAAGAGCATGTGTCACCATCACCAGCTCTGGTATTTATGCAACCATGAAAGTTGCATATCGATAGTGTCAGTGTGGCAGGGACGATAAGCCTACAGAGGAAAGGCTAAAGTGGATTTGGAGTTGAAGTGGGGGGGTTGTATGCGGAGGAGCAGATAAGAGTTAGGGGCTTTTTTTTTTTTTAGGATCTGACACGTTTCAGTGTGAGGTGATATTGTCTGCCTTTTATTCATACAACCAAAGCATCCAGTCACTCATTGTCATTGTACAGAGTGCACACAACTCAGCACTTCCAAATAGTGGTCTAAAGCCTGGAACGCACTCAAATTGGATGCACGTCACACTTAACTTTCAAACGCACCCATTGTTTTTATTTGGCAGCATTTTGTGGTGAGTCAAACCACCTTGACTTGTCTACTCTTAAACTGTTTTGACTTTCTGAACATTAAAGAAGCAGCCAGACCTGTGCAGCAGAGCTTAACCACACTTAGAAGGGTATTACCCTTAGCACAGAGGTCAACAGTAAGTTACCAAAGAACAATATAGAGATACTTTTTATTTGGGTATTTCCATTTTATGTGACTGAATACTTGTATGCCGCTGTATTTTAGAGGGAAATATTGCTTTTTTTTACTCCCCTACATTTATCTTACCATTATACAGTAGTTCCTTGTTACTAACAGGGCTCAAAAATAAGGGTTGTCTGATTGCCCAGGGCAAGTAAAATGCCAAATTGGGTAAGTGGTAGAAAAACCAATTTAATTCATAATTTCTTTCTGGCGCTGATGATGGAAGTAGCTAAGGAGTGAGCCATCTCGGCTCTTATCCCTGTTGCAGAACTGATCAGGCACTCGCTAAAAAAAGTGAGTATTTTAGTTCTCCTGAGGAATGCTTTAGTTTACTTTGAGTTTAGTTGGGTGGCATTAAAGGATGTGGGAAAAACTCCAACTAAGTATTGTGCACATGACAATGAAATTTATTCCTTGATATTTGATAACTGCAAATCATTAAAACAATTTAAATTTTAGCAAGTAAAAATTGACTTCAGGCAAGTATAGCTTTCTAAAAAACATTGCAACAACGTTGAACCCTATATATAGTAATATGACATTCTGATAATCTGTCTGTATAACAGTTTTTACTTTTAACACTTGAAACATTTTTTAAATACTTACAGAAAACTTTATCTTCCTGCACTTTCAAAGCACATACACCACATTTTTTTGTTGAGGCCTTCCTATTGTAATGTAAATCAGAAGTTCAGTAAGCTGGACCCTTCAGGTTTCATTTCCCCCGTCTGCAGAAAGCCCACAGAAATGTCAGATAAAGAGCATCAGTGTGACAAACATCAAATTCTCTGCCTTATAGACATTATCAAGATTAACTGCATCCGACATTAGTGACTTAGTTTTTAGCCTTTTTAGTGCAGCCCATCTCCAGGACAGCAGACGGAGACTATTAAGAATTAATTAACAGCACCACAATTAGTTTTCTAGTTCCAGTGTAAAAAGGGATTCATTCTCATCCCAGGCTGCAACATCCCACAGCTACATGCATCAAGAGGGTCATTTAAGTAGCATTACTGCACTGTTTTGTGTTTTTTTGTTCTGTTTTTTTATTGTCCGTGAAGCTGCAGTATACATTGTTGCATGAGATTGAAAAGGTTGTGAGTCGTTACATCCAGACCTTGAAATGTTAACCACTTCAGACATACACAGTGTGTGAATTAGAAAGGAATGTCTTCACACACGGAGACCAGGCTGAGTTTGGTATTGTGTGTGTATGTGTGTGTGAGAAAGAGGCAGCGCCTGTACTGTCTCAAACTGCTGTATAAAATACCCCTCTGAATCAATGGTGCTCACTTCAGGACTCTATAGCTTTTATCTGAACCTCCCGCAGGCAGTCAGCAACAAGGTGGGAAGTAGAGACTGGAGCGCATTCACTGCCTCAGGTTCTGTCTTGGCGTAATAAAGGAATATTTCATGTGTGACACTCACACAGCCTATGGGCGTACACTATCTAAAGCAGACTTTGAGCTAGCAATAATTAACGTAAACATATGGCGTGTGCCTCCTTTGAATTGTGCCTCTCCTCCACGCAGCCTCGAGTCTTATGCAGCGCCTCGGCTAGAAATAATCCACTGCACATGCTAATCACTTGGCAATTGATTTGGTCCTTTTTGGTCCAACAATTTCTGTAAACCACTGAATTGATCTGAGAGAAATCAATTAACAGCTCAGGGTAGGTAAATATGAACAAGAAATATGGATTGCTCTGTATACAGTATGACCATCTGAGCAAATTCTGGCTGCAACTTGTGCAGAGATCCTCAGCGTGAGCAAATTCCAGTCAGGTTCGACTAGCCCCAGGTGAACTGTGATAACCAGGCAGTCTGCAGTGATAAAGTTATCTTATATCCATCAAGAAGAAAATGCACTTAACCCTCAACATTCAGGCCTGCTGTGTTATCAGCACCATAATGGAAATTGATAAAAGAGAGCTGTCTTATCATAATCCTACATACATAACAGCGGGGAATTGCTATTTTAGGAGGCTACAGGCAAAGGAGCCGGGCGGAACGGAGAGGGCAGGAAGAGAGGGTTGCCTCCTGCTTGGAGATCAGATGTTATCGGGCTGTATTGATGGAGCAGCTCATGGAGATGCAAGTAGCGTCGGTTCGTCGTGAGACATTTCTCATAACTGGCCAGACTGTCGCTGTCAACACAGGGGCGCAGTAGCTAAGCAACGGCTGACTCAGCAAAATCCTTGGGCCTGCAGCAGGACTCGCACAGAAATAAAACCCTGATAAGCACTAAAAAGTGAGAGAGAGACGGGAGTATTGGGAGTTATTAGAGATAGTGGGAGTGAGAGACCCAAATATGAGAGGGAGATTATTATAGAGACAGAGAGAGAAAGGAAAAGTGGGGCTGCATGCATTTGCTACATGCTGACTCCATTTGTTTGCGTCCCTGTGCATTTTATTAAGCCTCTAACATTAAACAGATTTAGCGGGAGCAGCCAAAGTCATGGAGTAATTATGCTTTTGGAAATGCTTTGATTAAAAACTCTTGCTTAAAGTATCAATCCACACTTTATTCCTTTTCTTCTTGTTGTTTATTCCCAGAACGTGCCGATGTGGATTTACCCTCTAACTTTAGAAAAAGAGTAAAAAAACAAACCTACAAGGGAAAATTCATAAAACATATGAAAAATGGAGATTTATCCATCAGGCGTGCATATAAAGTACATCATTTGCAAGCTCATTGATTCCCTGCATAAAGCATGTCCTTGAATTGATAGGTGCAATAAACATATGTGTAGGTCACTCTGAATTTTGGATGCCAGACTCATAACTTCACTATTCAGTGAAAATAAAAGGAATACACCTACGCTTCCTGATTTAGAAGGAGGAAGAAATGTGAGAAGACGATCGATAATGAAAGGGAACAGTATCTGTGTGGAGAACGGCGTAAATGTCTTCTCTGTTGGGATTCCTTCCTCCAGCTCACACTGTGCTGAGGGCTCTCTTATGTGTCCAGATACCCCACAGAGGCGTTGATTAAGTCAAGCTGAAGGCCAATGCCTGCCTGCAATCGAGAGCCCCCAGCTCACTCAGTAAGCTATCAGGTGACCCGTCTCTCTCACTCATTCACTCTCCAGTTAGATACCGATGCTGAGAGGAGCTATTAGAGGCTGGGCTGCGGCCCCAAAAAGCATTCTGCTGGGTGTTGATAACCGTCAGGTACCAGGAGGTGGATGGAAGAAGGGAAGGAGGGAGAGGTGGGGTGAGGATATGGCAGTACTGGGAGGCGGAGGAGGGTAAATGATCTCTGAAGGCCATCTTATTAATGGAGGCTTTTCATTACTAGCACTAATGCAAATGATTGGTGGGGCTAATGAGCTCGAAGGTCCGTGTGAATGAGGGCTCTGTGGAGCGGCAGTGTGTGATGATCGTAGCGGGAGACGAAGGTGATGAGTTTTGAACATCATATCTGGTCATGATGAACATTTTGCTTGTACAAGAACAGGAGGAATAGAGAGAGAAATGGATGAATGAGCTGATGGGTCGGCAAGTCAATTGTGCAGCAACTCAATATGGCAGGCTGCTACAGGCAAGGGGGTGCAAGATGAGTGGCGGAGGGGACGAGCATATTTCACTGTCAGTGGATTGAAGTGAGGTAAAGCATGGAAAATGTCTTGATCGCCTTCTATGAAGTGCTCGCATCCTGTCGGTGTGAAGACATTTAAAAGACGATAGAGCGGAGCGCGCTGTTTGAAGGCGCGGCATCCCCTCATCACATGTCATGACAGTTGCATGATATTCCATTTATACTCTTTACCCAACACCAGTGTAGTTCCCCCTGAACCCCCCCACCCCCCTGCTATTAGTTTGTGCTGCACTGTGTTAAAGACACCCTTGGTGGTTGCTGTGAACCTTGCATGTAGAGGGATTTAACCCGATTTACAGCATGGTGTGTACAGGATCAGTTCTGGCTCAGGAGTGTCTCATGTGGACTCACCCAAGGGAGCTGCGGGGGGAGGACCAGAGGCCACTGATTGATGGTCAAGGACACTGGACCCCTCCCCCACCGCCCCCCCGCTCAGAAGAGCCCATCTCTGAAGCCATGTCCTCGGGGGGATTGGGATGCTGCCTGGCTGGCTGCCGTCTGTGCGCCACTCGTGACAGCCTGCTCGGAGGAGACGACCAACTCAAGGGATGAATCATCCGCTAAACGACAAACGAATGAATTGGAGACTTAATCCGACACAAAAACATAGCAGATTCTATTCTATTCCTCTTGCATTTTCCCGTGTGCACTTGCATGTATGAAACTTAACATTGAGGATTTCTGAATGGAGCTGGAACCTGACAAACCTTCGTGTGTGATGGTTAAAGGGTTGACAAGAGGAAGGAAAGGAGCTCAGGCTATTACTTCATGAATGATGATGTTCCAGTGAATTGCAGTGCATAACACTCGAGATGGTACTCAAAACAAACCCCGCATTGAGTGTCACTGTTGCATATTTCAGTATGATTCATTATCTGTGTCAACAGTGACTGAGGTTCAGGGCCTTAGCATTTGTTGTGCATATGATATGTGGGTGACAAAACTGCTGTCGATGGAGATTTGGGTGGGAGGGGGGAGGGAAGAAGGGAGAGAGAGAGAGAGAGAGAGAGAGAGAGAGTGTGTGGCTTGTACTCCCGGCACACTATTTAAAGCTGATGGCTTCAGTCCAGAATCAGAGGAGAGAACCAGGGATTGTTATTTTCATATGACTCTGGCTCGAGCTGGGGAGGCTTTAGTTTTTCATTTCAATTCGGTTGCAAAACAGTAATTGAAGCGTATCGCTTTCATCTCCACTTATCTCTTCCACTCCTCTCCCTTTGGAGCTCTGCTTGTCTTCCCGGCATTTGCGCATCTTGACACTGTTGGTTTCTCTATGATATATTGTCTGGGATTCTGGTACTTCATTGTAGCTCGCTGCTGATGTACATGGCAATTAAATTCAAACCCAAAAGAGGTAGAGCTCAGTCAAAGTCCCCCCCTCCTCCCTCTCTCTCTCTCTCTCTCTCTCTTTCTCTCTCCTGTCCGCTGCTGCAGCCTCTCTCTCGCACCCCTTTCAATCACTGTCTATTCTCCCAGCTCTCTCTTCCTTTGATTCCCCCTTCTTCTCCCCCGTATCTGTCTTTCTTTTTGCTCTCGCTTTCTGTCTGTCTCTGTTTTTTTCCCCTTTTCTATTCCCTTCATGTTAATAAGCAGAGTAATGGTGTTGCAGGCAGTTCCTGGTTGGGGAGTTAATTAAAATGGCAAGTTACAACCCACACAGTCAAAACAATGGAGGCCCCTGCTTTTTTCGCAGTGACACAGGGAGGTATTAAACAAGCCCAAAAATCAAACACAGTGAGGAGGCAGGAACTCAGTAACACTGACTATTCCCCAACCTCACTTAACACTTCCTCTCCTGAAGTACTGAGAGGTTTATTGTTAAGCTCTCCAGCCCAGTCAACATTAGTCATAGCAGAGATCCAGTAATTACCTCCTGAGCTCCCTGAACTGCTGCATGAAAAGCAGTTGTGTACAAAGATATTAATGTGATTACTGCAGCATTTACTGAGCCAGAAACTACACTGACACTGATCAGATGAGAAACTGAAGAAGGGAAATAGTGACATCTGCCTATTCCCCACCCACCACCACAAACAAACACACACACACACACACACAAACACAAACAACCTAAATGATTTTGCTAGCGTGGCTAGCACAATGCAGCGCACTCAGGCTCCGGCAACAGTGGGCCGGCTGAGCAGGACAGGAGCTGTTGCTATGGTTACCATTTCTCGGCTCGCTCTCACAGCCCAGGAAAACTGTGTCATTATCCTGTACTTTGGATAGGAGAAGAGAGAGGGAGAGATACAAAGAGAGGGAATGAGGTAGAAAGGGGAGACAAAGATAGAAAGGCAGAGACAAGGAGAGAGAAGAGGAGGGGGGGGCTGCAGTTCACACAGGCCAGCCGTGCATCTAACACACACATCAGCAAAATTTGCATCCATTTGTGCTCTTCTCTTCGCCACTTTTCCCTTTTGCCATCTGCAAGCGGAGCTATAGTTTTCACTCTAATAGGTAAACAACTTCAGTGGCGACGAATAATGCTTGAAAATATCATGTAAAAGCAGCGCCGTGTCAGGTGATAATGGGATGTGTGTCCTTTTTTTTCCAGCCCCTTCCTGGCATCTCCTGTGAAAATTGTCTCCCACAAGCTATTATGTTGGCAAAAAAAGGATCAATCTCTGCATCATTGTATTCATTTTAACACACCAACAGCCATATGCCAGTCTAATGACAACGAGCGCAGGTTCTTATTGAATAAATACCCGGGCCACGATAATAACAGCACAGTGGGAGAACAATTCTCTATGACTCGGAGTCGCTTCTTACCTTAGACATACACTCAGAAAAGAACTTCATACTGTACGTTCATGATTGCATCTCGTGTGTGAACAGTACAGTACGGTTATTTTTGTTGCTGCACTCGGTGTGTTTGTGCAACGTGAGGTCCACATCAGAGGAGTTACATTGTGAACTAATTACATGGCTGTGTAAATAGAGGCACCCTGCTGATATGGGCTGTGCACCACATGATTTCCCCTGGTAGAGCAGAGCCTGTTTGCACTGCATTGCTGTGTGTGTGTGTATGCATGTGTGTGTGCAGGCATGCATGTGACCCTTACATGTGTGTGTGTGCTGAGGGATTGCATGTTTTGTAACCTGTGAGGTGTGCTTTATTGAGCTGCAAACTAAAAGAGTGTGTCTGTGTTGTCGAGGAGGCAGAGTAGCCCCTCCAAATGAAAGGCTGCCCTCTCCCTCTCTGACCGCCTGACGCAGCTCTCCAGAGAGACCTGTTCATATTACTGTGGCTGTCTGCTGGTCAGAGGAACACAAACAGCACGAAAACAAAGCCGCCTTCGATAGGAATGTGAAGAAAAAGACCTTGTGTCGCCCTCATTTATTCTCCTCTCCCCGCTGATGGCTTTTTTTGTACCACTAATATGAAAGCGGGAGAAAGAAGGAATGTGTTTTGACACCAAACTCGAAAAAGTTAAGATGGAAGAAAAGTGTTTTGAATCTGAAGTTACAAAGTACATTTAATCAAGCACTGCACTTACCTGTAATTTAGTTGGTCATTTAAAGCTGCTTTAGACTTCCACTAGACTACATTTCATCATATTCTACTCTACTTGATGTGAGATGCAGTTATTTAATGCCCTGTACACCCACACAGGTGTTTTCAATCACTGAGGCTCATTAGACCCCTTGGAGTGCTTTAACAACCCAGGTCCGTTTGGTTAGTCCGAATCGAAGTGAAATGGATACTTTAAGTTCGTTTTGTGTTTAGTCTTGTTTTCTTTCACAGTGCATAAATGTAAGTGGATCAAATTTTTTTTTTAAAGATTTGTGTAGGGGGGGCGTAAATAAACAAGGCAACATGGAGCTGAACGCACCATGAAATATTGCTGTCAATGTTTTTTTTTTACCTCGACCCTGCACAAATCCTTTCTTTCATTGTATTTGTGGACTTTATTCAGCGTCTCCTGTATGTCCAGATTTCAAGCAAACATCAGACTTCAGCAGAAGTCCAAGTCAGTTCTCTCCCAGTCGTGTTGCACCTGTCGCTCTGTGTACATCTCACAAAATACCCACGCAGGTAGCCCTCAATACGCTGCATTCCTGTCATTTTACATTCACAGTTCAATGGCACAGGCCTGGGGTTCCTTTAGAAACAGACTGAGACCCCCCATTTTTTTTGTACCAAAGCAGAGTACAATTGGAGCGTTCACAAGGTATCAAATGAACCCTAACAAGGACCCTAACACCAGATTTCGATTGAAACGGACTGAACTTTGGGTTCTGAAAGCACCTTTAGCTCAGCTGGGCAGGAGGCCCGCTGAAAAGCCTGGATCTATTATTATTCTTTATTATTATTATTATTATTATTATTATTATTAATAATAATAATAATAATAATAATTTATGAATGTATTTATTTATATATATATATATATATATATATATATATATATATATATATATATATATATTTTTTTTTTTTTTTTTTTTTTTATAATTATATATATATATATATATATATATATTTCCTCCCTATTTCAGCTGTCTTTAAGTCTTTGGACTATTAGGAATGATAATTGGGTACGTTGTCCCGGCCCTTACAGTGCATGTGCAGAAAAATGAATCAAGGAGAGTATACACTCCCTCAGCAAACACCTGTAATCGTGGACTATGACTCTGTACTCTTTTTTTTTTTTACTTTTTTTTTTAAGTAGATAGGGGCATTAGAGTGGTGGTGAAACCTTGTTGCAGTGGACCGAGATTCAAATCTGGTGCAAGGTCCCTTTGCTGCATGTCTTCCCCTCTCTCCCCCTTCCATTCTCTCTCTGTCACTATCAAATTAAACACGAACATGCCAAATCTACATCAAGTTAATTGTTGGCTTTAAATAGCCTGTAGGTGTGAATGGGAGTGTGAATGGTTGTTTCTATGTGTCAAGCAGTGGTTTCCCAATCAAAAAAGCAGCTTCCACTTGTTATTTAGTTGCTGATTTTCCCTCTGAGCTTCTCAGTTTTCCTTCAAATAACTGTTCGATGGTTGAAGATCTTTCCTATGTTTCACAATAAAGGAAAGATTAGGAGTTACCCTAGTTTAGTTAAGTATGGTATACATGTAATCTGTTTGTGTAATGACATGTGTTTTCAGGTGTTATAAAAGTACAGAAAGTTCCACACTGTTCAGAGTATACATTCACAGCAGTGTTTCTCTTACAAGAGGAGAAACCTACTTTAAGTGCTTCAGTAATTGCAGCATTCTGGGCTCATTTGGAAGCACCATACCAAGCTGACTGACTTTCTTTTTGAAATGGTGAAAGTGCAATCACAACTAATCAGAGGTTCTCTTGTTTCCTGCCCACAGCGCCCAACACTGCACCCTATGGGAGCACAGGGAGTGCGCATGTCCCGCTGGCCTGCCGATACCTGATCCTGGCTCTCTCCTCCTTCATCAGCGTGTACTAGCAGAGGCCGGTCCAGACACAATGACTGACTGTCAAGAGCATTTATGAATCCTTTTTGACATTGCTGAAGGCTGGAATCCAATCTGGTACAGTTTGTTGAAAAGCCGTGATGGGGGAAAATAATCAGCGTTACTTTGTGTGGGGAAATTTTCTTTTTCTTTTGTTTTCTTTCCTTTGCTTTTTGGTAAAAAATTTCTGTCATGTAAATACTATGATGTTTTTTTTATTATAATTATTATTATTTCCTCTCTTCTTTTCTTATCGATTGACCACCTTGTGAATCAGTGCTCACCCCCCCACCCTAACCCACCCCACCTCCAATCATATCAAAACTACCCAAAATGAGTTACTCTCATGCCTCTTTCTCTGCGAGACGATGGCGCGAAAATTGACATTTTCATCCGTTTTTGTACATGGCTAAAAAGAAGCAATTGTGCCAAGTCTCTCAGTACACAGAATTACCATACCAATGTTGTATTGAATGTATTATGGGTTGTTGAACAAAGGAAAGACATTTAGATTCCTAACAATACAAATTCTGATTATGGAGTGTGCTTAAAAAATACTGAAAAAAAAAACTGAAAAAAAAATCAAAAGAACAAACAGGCAGGGCTTTTTCAGGACCTGTATTGTCATGATTACTCAATAGATGGATGAACAGTGTTGAAGGTGTGCTTTGTTGTGTTCTGAAATGGGTCCTTGAGTTACTATGCCTGCCTCACAGATTTGATCAGGCAGCCGTCAAAGTAGCAAAGTATACTGTATTGTATCTTTATATTTTAATATAGTGTAGGCTTTTGTTTTGAAGTGGGACCAGCTTTTCTCATCTGACCAAGAACATTAACACAGTCCATGACTTTGTACAGTACGAAGGGAGGAACATCGCTGCCCTATGTTTACATTTTTCTTGAAAATATAAATACTACAGTATATACTCCACACTTCTTCTTTCTGAGAATCCACATACGTGAATGTCATAACAAACTGTTGCAGTCGAGAAGAAAAAGCAAAGCCCAAGTTCAACTGTTGTAAGCTTTTCTCCTAAAGATGCAGTTCTTTGAAACATGCCTCCTCCAGTGGGCGTCTGAGCAGAGCGTTTTGTTGTGTACCTACTGATCATCGACTGGCTGAAAACCCACAGCTGCACACTGTAGGTCGCTTGAAGTTTTTGGCTTCGACTTTTGGCATGATACCTAACTAACGGACTCTGGGAAAGCAGCATTCTGCAGCACTGTATTTTATTCCACTGTTTTTATTTACAGATAATCCAACACATAAGTATATCACGGTCTCTTTGACAGTAAATATAGCATCTACTTTACAAATAAACGACATCCAGCCAAAGGTCATGGAACTAAAGATTTCTGGCAACATATATGATCTAAAGAAGAAAAAAGGGACAATAATGAAACCTGCTTTGCCTCCAATCTGAGTCCTTCTCGTGTTAATTATGAGAACAGAAAACAGCATCCCTATCACTACAAACATGGCCTAACAGCTCCTCTAAGATGAGGGTCCATTTTATTCAAACCGCTGATCAGCGTCCACAGGGCCAGTGAATGTCCAGCAGAGAATAAATTAAACCATGAGGTCGTTTAATAGGAGAAAATGTGGCTTTTTGTTCACTGAAATCAACCATATCAAGGCTCAAAAACAACGCAAGGGTTTACTTTTTGACTAAACTTGTCATGGCATACTCATCCTTAAGTATCTTCAATTCATGGTGTAATCAGAGATACTGTACTGCAATGCCTTAATAGTACCATAGACATTAAATTAACCTCCTTTAGAAGGACACTTCCAGAACCTCTCAATAAAATACATTTGTTTGACATATTACTGCTTATTGAATGTTCATAAACCTGTAGCTGACTTATATTTCTAATTAGGCGTTATATTCAGCAAAAATTCAACTCTTTAACTTATGACTCTTGCAGGTATTTTCAAATAAGCCAGTTTGCATCTGATAAAAATGCAGTATTTGTCGTGCAGGTTGACATGTTTGCAGGTCTTGTTTGGGTTTGGATTGTGTTGTATTTTGCCCCCACGGTCGAGGGACTAACAGTTCACGCAGTATTTTCACATGAACTTGTAACTGCAAACCTATAGAGAAATAGCCATCGCAGTTAAAAGACTTAAAGCACAAACACTGTTATTACTTTTACGTTTTGTGGTGATTTGTTTTAAGGTCTGCATTTTTTATTTTATTTTATTGTTTGTACTGAAATTGTTATCAGCTTGTTTTACAAAAATTATGAAAATACTGCACCATATGATCTTGTTTAAATGTTAAGGTATAATGAAAATGGGTCAGAAGTATATTTATTCTCTTCCTTTATGAAAACAATGTATAAAAAATTACATTTGAAACATGTAAACTGGATATGTGACATTTATTTGAATGAGGCACAGTATGGCATAGTTTATAATGTTGTCGGGTTCATTTAGATGCCATAACTGTTGTTGATTTTTTGTCAGACGAGTACATTAAAAAGAACAATGTTTGCAATCAAATTACCTACTTTTTGAAACAGAGAGGGTGTGAACCAATATAACAGTATTATAGAACAGAATCAATGTGTGTATATTTGGAGAAAAATAGGATACCTTTTGATCTTTAGAGCCAGTGTGTAGTCATAGTTTTCACACACTTGCGTGTTTGACGATGTGCAGAGAGTATGGTTGTGCTGCATGTCAAAGTTAACCTGTGTTTTTGAGGTGGCCATTTTACAGATATTCATACTTTTTATGAATGGAACCAGTTTTTCCAAAACTTTTGGTTCTTAAACCTGGTCTAAAAATACATACCTCCTACAGACCAGCCGGCTATGTTTGTTTGTGATTTATTTGAATCAACTTTTGCTGATGAACTAAAAACAACTGCTGTTCAGAGTCATAATGATTATTGTGGCACATTGGTGACAGTCTGGAGTTATGTTGGTTGCTTGTCTAAGCAGTCAAGACCATGCTAGTATTCATACATATGAAATGTACTGGATGTTGATTATTTTGAATAATGGTATTAACAAGTCCCTTTTATCGAATCACTATTATTTGCAATAAAAGTCTTCATGTTACAATATAAACCCACATCTGAGTTAATGAGCACTCAAAGCGGTTGTCCTTATCAGTGGGACAGGGTTTGAGCCAGAGCACATAATGTCCTTCTTAATATATAACGTGTCTTCTCCCTGCAGTTAGCTGTCCCCTTTAAAGTCCCCCTCCACTTCAAACTGTTTTTCTGATGTTTATGTCTGACCTTGACTATACTGACTTGAATCTGTGCTAAGTTTGTCACCAGAGAGGTGTTTTCATGTTCCTCTGCTGAAGGGAGAGATGCTCTTCACTACAATCTGAGACAACCTAGATTAGATTACTTCAAAAGCCCATCACTGTCTGATATGCAAAAGCCAGGAAAAAACCCTGAAACCTACACTGTAAAATCATAGATTATTGTATGTTTGACAACCAGTAACACTTTTAGCCACTGCCACTAACAAACAACATAAACAAATAAAACTACACACAGCATTGTCATGCACAGCTAAATCTCTTTGTTTTTTCAGCTACAGTAATTTCTCAATGAGGGAGAAAAAGTATTCCCTACAATTCCCTTTTCAGAGTTTTTATTTTTATTGGGTTTTTTTTTTATGTAGCAGTGTATTTTTTACAAATTGTCTGGAGTGGGACTTTAAAGTCAAGGGAAGACTCTGTTAGCAGGCTTTTAGATTTTATAAGATGTATTTGTTTTGTAATTTGGTAAAACTAATATGAACTGTTGGCTGTTAACATCGTTCAGTAAAAGATGGCTTGTTGGAGAGGAAAAACACATGCTTTGCTTAGATAAGTCAATTAACTAACACACCAACAATCCGTCACCTTTTCCCCTTTTGTTGAGTGTGCAAAGTTTATATCGAGAACATAGACATAACCCCCACATCAGCACTAAATATAATTCCACTTTATAAACAATGATTAGAATAATAAGAAGTCATTTTAGAAAGCTGGATGTGAGCTGCGGTGATTTGGTCTGTTTTTGTAGATACAGATAAATTATCACTTTCTTTGAAGTTGACTTCAAGCAAAACAGAGATCTGCCAGCAGCACAGTTAAAACCCTGGTGAAACAAACACTGCTGGGACTGTTCTCCAGGCTGGAGAGGCATGAGGGAAATATCAGCCTGTTTGGACAGCGTAGCTGGAATTATTGAGTCATCTTAATTTTTTTGTATCATGCATATTTGATCCCCTCTGCCCTTAAACACTGCGTAAATCCTCCTGAGCCCTGATAGCCAGAAGCCACAGTCCATAGAATTAACCACCGTTTGCACTGCATCCTCATCAGCACCCGGTATATATATATGATCTGGAGATATTTACAAACATAAATCACTGCACAGGCAGTCCCGTAATGCATCAGAGGGGGCGATTATACCTTTTTTTCCTCGACAGCACAAGGCTTTCAAGTATCCTCTGACCTGAATACACTCTGACTAAAAACCCACGGTTGTGTGACCTACCTCATAAAAGTTCAGTTGAAAAAGTCGTGTTGATGTTAAAGCTGAAAAGAGGCCACGCCACCCACCTGCAGAGATCACTGCCTCACCTCCCAGCTGACAGCGGAGGGGAAAAAAATCTCTCTACTTTTAAATTTAAGATAAGAGGATTTTAAATATTCATGCTAGTGCGTATTATTACGGCCCCACATTCCCCACCCTGAATTTTTAAATTGTCCATTTCCAAGCGTCCTCCTTCTTCTCATCCCCATGTATCAGAACCATATTCTGTTCTTTTATTACAAGTTTGGATTCATGAAACAACAGCTGACAAAGTACTGTACTGAATGTGCCTTTGAAATATTTAATCAATCATAACCGCCCCTCATTTCGAGCATTAAAGCTTCTCGACACAGTTTGACATTAGCTGATACATTTTTCACCACATTAGCTATTTATAAAATGAACCAAACATTAAATATGTCAACATAGAAGCAAACTACAGCGCTAATTAAGTTTAACAGTTATTCTGACACATGTAACCCCGATGTAGCATAGAATACAAATGAATTAAACAAAGTTAAATGTCATCATAATTGAAGTAATTAGGATTAATGGAGAGTTAAAGTGTAGCTATGTGCATTTATCCTCCAGGGAAACAGAAGCAGGGTTCAAATCATCGTCATCTTGGGTAATATCATATCACACTGTACCGACTCATCTAATGCCGGCGCTTGGTCAGAGGGAAAACTTTAGCTTGGCTTTCAACTAACACCAACATAAACACATCCCCGTCATTATAAGACAGTCAGAGCAACTAATATAAAATAAAGAGTGTCAAGGTCCATTTAAGGCGGGCACAAGGGCTGGTGAACGGGTCCAACAATCTTTGGACTTTGACCCAGGGGGCTGGCTTTAACCTGTGAATCAGGTCCTCAAAGTTTTGATGAGTGCCAATTGAGGGAGCCAGATTATTACTGAGGGCTGCACAGAAATAATGCAGTCGTGAGTTGTCTATTGGAACTGCTATATTTACCTTACAGCACTAGCATTCATGATAGAGTTGCAATTGAACCTACGAGTCTTCATTCCTAACTTGACGGATGCTTGTTAGGGGGTTTCAGTTTGACACAGCAGCCGCAAGCAAGAGAAATTATTAAAAAAGACAGTGAAACATTAAAATATAATATGCATTTCATGTCACGCTTGAGGTGACGCAGCAAGATGTTTCTGAGGGGTCACCATTGGCCGTACTTTGAGCAGCTGTGCTCTTAATTTCGTTATGTAGGTCGCCACACCACTTACGTACCAAAATAGATATTTTCACTCAAACCCTAATCTTTTTCCTAACAGTAAGCAAGTAGTTCTGGTGCTGTGTTACGTTTTCTGTGGACACAAGTTCATCTTGAAAAGCCATGATACATGTAGCAAGCAGAAACTGACACTAAATCATCATGTTTTGAAGGCCACTGACCGAACGTTGGTGTATGATGAGTAGAGAGTGAGAATGTGTTGATTGTAGACACAAAGGCTGCGTTCAGACTGCAGGCGAATCTGATTCAAATCAGATTCCTACTCAAATCCGATTTTTAGGGCTGATTCTCCACACTGTTTTTAGCAAGTGTCCAAATCGGATATGGCTCTGTTCAGACTGGGCCACATTATTGACTGATCTGACAGGTTGCTGTAGTAAGAGCGTCTGACGTCATATAATTGCGACGGCGACAAGAACAACAACAACAAACACGATGGAGGCAGGTCACCTCAGTATATTGGCCTTATCACTGTCCAGTAGAGGTGCAGAACATCTCAGACGCACCAGGGGAGAAACCTGGCGGGTGGACGCCCCCGTCGGGCCCGTATGAGACGGGCGCGGCTGCCAGTGGACACCTCGTCTCCGCGTGCCGCATAGAGTGACGTCACAGACAGTCAAAACCGTTCTGAGTGTTTGGAGCGGTTCAGACTGAGACGCATCTGTCCAAATGCGATTTGAAACTACCTCCTGAAGGTGGTTTCGATCGGGTCTGCCAAAATCGGATTTCATGTGATTTGTGACTGTTCGGACTTCAAAAGAGCCATCCAGTTCCAATCTGGATGGACTAAAAATCTGATTTTGGCTGGCAGTCTGAACGCAGCCAAACTGACTGCTTTCACTTCTGTATTATGGGCAGGGACATATTTGAAAGGCATGTTTATTAGTCTTGTCAGTGATTGACATACTGTACCTGACACTATCTAACAAATGTTCCTGCTGTAGAGAAAAAATCTGGTTGAGTTTAAAGAAACAGCTAAAATTATTTTGCGGCTGATGTGCGACTCTGGGTGTCACTGTAGAAAAACATCATGACAAACTCAGACACTGCTGTGACACTCTCCAGCAGTGTGTTGCTACACCAACAGGAACACACACACACACACACTGCGTTGCCAATAAAAAGCTGATGCAGGGAGGTGATTCAATATATTGCAAGTGGAATTTACAGTCTGAATGGACAGATATGAATAAATACCTACAATGAGTCATTTTGTTTTGCAACCAATACAAATGTTCCACCCATCAGCGTGTGTTTTCCGCACGTAATGCTTCACAGTGTGCTGTGATTTAACCACTCAGTGGTGTTTGTATTCTGCAAATAAATATGTGTAAAAAAGCATTATCCTGCAGCAAAACAAAGGCAGAACATACTGTAGGTTATGGAAATGATTAGCATGGTGTCAAAGTGCTGTTTGGCTCTTCACAAAGGCGTCTGCGGCCGGCGTGAACACAGAGGAGAGCGGAGGAGTTGTGAGAGAGGGATTCCTCGCGACCCTGCGGTTAATGAAACCCTTCCTGTGCCTTTGTCAGTTTTAACTGGGAGATTGTGTCATACTACGTGGCGGAGCCGCCGCCTAGCTCCTGCAGTCGCCATCCCACTACCCTGAGCGGCATACTGAGTTGTCACTAACAAAAAAAAAGCTGTTTCTTGAGTGCTAGCATTCAGTTTGGGAGATATGTTTGTTGCACAGCGGGAAAATGCTATCCCTCCTGTCAGACGCAAGGCTGAAAGAAAAAAAAAAAAAATGATTTTTTTTCTCTATAACCAGTCTCTGGGCAAGTTTGATTCAGCTCTGAATGGAAAAAGAAAAAAGTGTTCAGGCTTTTTTTTTTTTTTTTTTAAAGAAAAGAAATAGGCCTCTTTTCTTTTCTCTCAAACATTTCAACTGGTAGAAAAACAGTGAGTAATTTCTGACTGGTGTGACTCTCCATTTTCTTTGAAATGCTTCTGATAGTGTGGCAGCTGCCAATATGAGAGGAGGGGTGTGGTGGTTGGAGGGGGTGGGGGGGTGCTGTTTTAAAAAGAAGTTGCATCAAGTATTTGTCAACCTGTCCCTCATTATTTCCACTGAACTGGAAAATAAGTTGCCAGCCAATGATGCAGAGCCTGAGATAATGCCTCGGTTTTAAAGCAAGCTATCTAAGCCAGGTCTCTCCATGACGCCGATGACTGAATCACACAGCGAAGTGTTTTCACGTGAACCTTCCAGGCAATTGTCAGTTTTCATGAAGGATTGAACGGGTTTGCCATAGAGAGACTGCAATCATTTGACTGACAATAAATGTAATCCTATTTCATTTGTTTTCCATGTCCCAAAAGACAGATTACACATTGTTTATATACACTGAGCGACACAGCAAATGAGTTCTTTGTAGCACCGGTTCATCACGTGTCTTCAGTGTTGTTTAAATGGAGTGACCTCCAGCAGAGTTCAAGGTAATGAGGTGCAGCATTTCTTCTTGTTTGTGTCTGTGAATTGAATATATTTACCGATGACAATTTTATTTTCTTTGTACAAAAACTGGGAATGGATATTATACACTTGACGGAAACATCCTAATTATAAATGGACTTTAATTTCTATTTTCATTTCTTTGTTTTATTTAAAACATGCTGAAAACAATATGATGAGTCTGAAAGTTTGAAATGTTTACTCAAATGTGTATGAAGGTCCTTTAGCCACCAGGGATATAGTTGTACATTTATAGGCTCTAGATCACTGGAATGATATATATGGCTTTAAGTGGCATTGATATATCTATATATAATATATATAAATATATATTGATATTTGTCCAGAAATAAGAAAAATTCATGTACTTTAATTACGTTAAAGCTTACATTGTGTATAGCACGTATGCAAGTCCATTTTCATCATGTTTGATGTAATTTTGTAGCAGTGGTTTGATACTAATAAATGGCAGTTGATGATGGAATTGTAGACTGTTGTTTGTGTTGAACTGATGTGACCATCACGACAGCAACGATCAGTGCTCACAACATGCTTTCACATGTGTGCAAGAAGAAAAAGAAAGTGTTTGACTGAACATACTCACTCTGGAGCCACACTCGAATTAGATAATTTATTCATAACAGCATGCTGCAGACTAAAAATACTCAAGTTATCCATTCAATGAACAGACAATTTGAAATTTGAGTTTCTTGTATGTAAAAAAGAAATTTAATTTTTAACAAAAATGATCACTTTTTAATGTTTCTTTGTTGTTGTTGTTTGTTGTATCCTTAATTTGATATGGAAGTCCCTGAAATTTAATAGTAATTTAGACATCTGTAATTGTATACAACAAACGTTATTCCATTAGTTCTACTTTCATTTGGAAAACAATATGAGAAAAGATAAGATAATCATCAAAGTTTTTAGAATTCATCTTGAGGAGAGAAAGAATGTGTGCACCAAATTTCATTACAATCAATCCAGCTGTTGTTGTGTTGTTGTTTCACTTAAAACCACAAATATGCAGCACATGTTGGCGCAAGAGAGGAAGACAGTGGAACGCCACAGTCAGTAGGATTCATGAGGGTGGATCCTAAGCTACATTCCTATGCTCATTATTTTTATTATCTCTTTTAGGATGTACTGCAGCTGCCATTATAAAGTCAATACTGTTGCATGCAGTGTGCATACAATTGGGACTACTTCATCATAACACTGGGGCGTTGAAATTTGACCTTCTGACTTATATATGTTGTGCATAGGATTGAGAATGAGAACAGCCAGAAAGCATGTTGGCGTCCATACTACAAATTGTAAAACTTGATGAAGTAGATACAACTGGAGACCAGAAATTCCTACAAAAAATTTCATGGCATTTCATTCAGTTTTTTGAGATAGTTCAGTGGGGGAAAAATACTTGTACATGTATTTCCCCAGTCAGGAACACACTTTCCTAGTTATTCCGATACTATCTGAAAGCAGCATATGTTCTCTCTTCTCTGCCAATCACGAGAAGACATGGTCAGCTTGCCTGTCGCTGATTGGTGGAACAGAGGGCGAAGTTTATTGTGTAGCACAATTCAACACAAGGTAATTCAGAGTGCTTTACATAAACATTAAAAACAGCAAGACACAATTTAAAACAGTAAAAACAGTCAATTAAAACAGGGAGATGGAAATAAAAATACAAATAACATAAAATAAGAAACAGCAGGATGATAAAATGGATTAAATAATAAAAAGCACAAGTCAAACATTGCATAGTTAAAAAGTAAGGGCAGTAGAGTAGAGCAGATAAGTGTTAAAGTTAAGAGTACGCTGCAGTAAACAATAGTGTTTTTAGTCCTGATTTAAAGGAGCTGACCGTTTGGGCAGACCTCAGATCTACATGTAGTTTGTTCCACAGGTGAAGAGCATAATAACTGAAAGCTGCCTCACCCCGCTTGGTTAAGGATAAACGAGTAACCGTGTTATCTTCAACTTTCAGATGAATGCATCTGCAATTGGTGGTTGGAAAAAGCATTTACCTCTTTAACGTTTAAAAGAAACTACATAGCTCGTCTACGTAACGCATAGTCACTTATCAGAAAAATAAGTTTGACATTTTAACATAAAACCAAACAAAAAGGGCATTTCAACCGCTGACATACGACAACCACCATCCATTCGCCTGTAAATCACCACGTAACTCGGTCACTCGTTAATCCGTAACACCTGTAATTGACGTGGAGGATGCTGTTGCCCACAGGTTAGCATAGTAGTTTGATAAACCGGTTAATTGTCTCTTCGTAAGTGGAACATTATTCTACTAAATAATTATCAGAAGCCATGCATCGTGTTCAACTGATGTAAGTCATGTTAGCTAGCATGTTGCAGCTGTTAAATGTGTAAACCACCACAAGGAGGATTTTTTTCATTTATCCTTTGTTTATTTTCTCGAGGAAACATTGAGGGCAACCCCTCATTTACAATGATGTCGAGAGTACAGAGAGAACACATGAAAAAACATTAAAAACAGTTGCAATGAAAGGCAGAGTTATTGGTTATCATAGTTTTAAACTGGCCCATAGCTATGTTGAGTTTGAGTGAATGTTGTAAGATGTTCCACGTAGATGCAGCAAAAAAACTAAAAGCAGTTTTTCCAAATTCAGTATTAGTCCGGGGAACATTGAGCATTAAGCATCACTAGAGCGTGTTGGATAATTACTATGTGACCAGTTTAATAAAGTGCTGAGGTATGGTGGCATGTCGCCTATCAAAACCTTATAAATGAAGAGGAACCAATGCAAGTCTCGTCTCACAGATAAAGGTGCCCATCCCACCTTGTTGGGTCAGCAGAACCGGGAACCCCGGGACAGCATTTCATCACCTGCTTTACCGATTTCTGGTCCAAGTTTTACGGTATCATTCAGGAGCTCCTCTGTGTATTTCTGCTGTGAGATTTAGCACTAGGGGTGTGACGATATTTCTCGTCGTGTTAAAAATCAGTCTTGCGAGATTTGTGAGTTATCAAACTTCTATTTGTGACCTGTGGGGGCAGTAAAATGAAAAGAAGAAGAGGAGGAGAAGGAGGGGAAGCAGCAAGCAGCCAGAATGACGTTGCAGAGGCTCATTATGTGCTGCTGCTGCAGGAAGTGTTCACTTAGCTGTCTTTGTTTGTTTACAACAAGCACTCTGCACACAGTTAGCGATGCCAGTTAATTCAAGATCGCTATGTTTATGGTAATTAGCCATGCTGCTTTGTTTTGATGCTGCTGATGTTGTGCAGTTAGCGACTGCGGCCACCGATCACGGTCGAAACTGTTGCTAGGCGATTACCATACCTCACCTCCGGAGTCTCATTAATCCCTCTGGGGGATTTTTTTTATTTTTATTTATCTTATTTTAACTTTTAAAAGCCCATGCCTACATCATGCATGTAAATATTTATAATAAAACATTTCAAAATGCATGTGCAACTCGGTTAAATGAAAGTCTGTTGGTCCAGTCATATATTTTGTCATTGTAATTTTCTTAAAATCTCGTCTCGTCTCGTTCTCATGAACCCAATATCGTTTCTCGTCTCGTCTCGTGAGCTGAGAGTATCGTCACACCCCTATTTAGCACATTAGCTGCATTCAAGGAGCCCCTTCTGGTTCATAACTTTCGAAACTTTGGACATCAACTTTATCTTCTCAACCCTTGAGCGTGAAGTAACGTGTGGAGTAATGTATCAGAGCATCACACAAATCAAGGTAACGTGTTTGTTTTATTATGAGCTGCAGCCGAGCACTTTAAGTCAGTCATTTATCATTGATGGTGTTGTCACAAAAAATATGTTCGACTGTGTTTTTGTGGGCAGATCGGTTAAAATATTGTGCTTATTTGTTGTTTTCAGCTGTGTGCAATGAGGGCATGGCCCTATTTAACTTTGTTTAATTGCTGTTTATGTTCTTGTTTTCTGTGTGCAACCTGGCCTGGTGTGGTTATAACCATTCTAACAGCCATCATATCCACTTAAACAGAGTGATCACAGTGAGGTGAGATGGCTCTGCATTATTCAACTCTAGTATTGCTTTCTGTGGTGACTATGATTTTTGTTGTGCTTTTTGTGTGTGTGCTTATCTGAACTTCCTGCATGCATTTGATTTATTCTAAAATCAGAAAATTTACTTTGCTTACGTTATTTAGGCATAAAACACATGCATTCCAGTAGAAGCACAGGCTCATTGAATGCTGTAGTATTATGGTATTATTTGTTATTGCAAATTGTAATTGTCATTATTTTTGCTCAAAATGCATTGGCACTTAGAGCAATAAGGATATGCACAGCAGAATATAGGACAGGCTGATTTTTTTTTTTTTTAAATAGTTTGGCTTAATTGTCATTATAGATTGTATATGGTTTTATTTTATTATTAATTTACATCTTTATTAACGTAATATTACGGCGTTATTATCTAAATCTTGGCAAACACAGGTAGGTATGTGGTTTATATTTTAAATGTGCAGAGAGTTGAGAGCATAAGCAGAACTCGTGCTGCAACACACAAGCTATTAAAGTCCCGGGGTTTATAATGAATTAAAATGTATTCATTTATCATTGACTTGAACAGGTGCCACATGCTAATTTAAAGAGATTACTTCCCCAAACAAAAGACACAGAGGAGGACGGAGGAATAAATCATGCCCATATGTGTGTTGCCTCAGGAGGGATAACATTAAATGATAAAAGTTGATCTACAGCAGAGAAAAAAACAGTGGTGGTAAAAAAAACTCCAGCACTTGAGTCAAAGAATAGATACTCCTGGTCTAATATAACTCCAATACAAGTGAAGCTTTTCAGCCAAGTATTTACCCGAGTTAAAGGACTGGAGGACTTGCTTTTAAAAATGCAATTTAAAAGTAAATATTTTTTTTAATGTCAACAGTACGGAACTAAATGACTCTGAAACAACTGACTGAAGCATTGATTTGCTTGTTGAACTTGTAGTTTTTACTTTTGGCTATTTACTTTCAAAAGTTTTTCACACTCACCCCGTGTTTTCATCAACAAATGTCTATGTGCATTTTGAAGAGAGAAGCTTGATGAAAACACCAAAAATTAATAAAACCTTAGAAAATATGCGTAAAAGTTTTTTGCTCACTTGAGAAAAATAGTTAATGCACTAAACAGGAGATGTAAACTTTTTTCTGAATATGTTCTGACGTAGCGAACATTTAACTTGCATGACTGATCAGCTGTCTCCGCTGACATGAAAGAGCAATTATAAATTGCCTGGTTTAATCTGATTCCTGAAAACTTCTCTCTGCTTTCTCCCTAGGGTGGACAAAGTTGTCAGATTAGCAACCTCTATTTTTATTGTTGTTTTTTCACTCTTGTGCAATCTCAACTTCCTCTACTGTTTCCTGACGGATTAGCCGACAGCAATACATTACACTGCCATCTTCTGACGAAAGTATGTTTTTACGCAGCTTTGTTTATTTGCTCAAAAATAGTCAATGGAAACTACCATAATTCAAATTTTTTTTAAATGCGACATTTCAAAATTTTGCCTCAAATTCGCTTCAACTTTAACGGAAACACAGCTGCTATGGCATATGGTGAAAGGAGGGAAGAACCTCAAACATGCACAGCCCCAAGGCCTAAAATAACATGAAGGCACCTCTGTTCAGGAGTCAAATGATGTGCCAACAGAGGCTTCTATACGTTTGGTTTTGAAAGGAAGCTTAGTTTGGAGGATGTGTTAGAAAATCAGCTTCAATATTTCCACTTTAACTCGCTGATCAATTGCTCAACAAACTTCTAGCCATGAAAGTCTGCAGCTTATGGGCTGTCCTGGATTCACTGTTCCACCATGACAGCCCTTTTTTCAGCCCCTCTAAAAGCCAGTCACAGAGGCAGCGGGGAGTTTGATATGATGACAAATGGTTAAATCCAGTCGCTGAATTATTGACTGGAACCAAAATGTGAGGACAGAATTCCTCTGGGAACCAGAGTTGAGTGGAAGCTGCTCTACACTCTAATTGCCCCCCGCCCACCTACTCGTTTCTTTCTTGGCAGCCCTGTGTTGAGTGTTACAGAGCACTGATGAACTCTACAACACACTTTAAGTGTTCCAATAATTAAAGCCCACTGAGATTGTCAAGATAATGCACCACACAACAATAAGCTGTGTAAATTCAAGAGACACAAACAACAGGTCTGGTCACATTGCTTAATTGCAGTGTTCTTGCAGTCGGCAGAGTCTGAAACTTTTTTTTTAATGTGATGGTCTACCCTCTCACCTGAAAAGACAGCTGAGGCAAGTGCAGACTTTGTGGCTCTGGAGAGAATATGCAAATGTGAGGAGATGGAGTTTATGATCCAGAACTACTCAGCTCTGAGATGGAACAATAAGTGACGGCAGCTGAAGTCAGGAAAGGAGAATTTTGCAAAGTATTTGTGAAATAAAAGTGAGAATAATGAGACCTGTGTCTCCGGCGGATCCCCGCTCTAACATGGCAATTAGGACGACAGTGACAGGCTGGACGGCCATTTGGACGTCACGCCCTCAGATTCTGACGAAGCAGCTTTTAAGAACAGCGCCGTGTTGTTGTGCATTTATTTCAAATGTGCCTGCTGAAGACATTCAAATAGGCACTTTAACAGCCCTGACACCTTAAAATTACCGGTGTATACGACTAATTTGCAACAGTGAATAAGTTTTGACAGAAACTTTATTTGAGCTGGATTAGGTTTTTTATCACATAATGAGGAAACTAATGTTCTAATGAACAAATTGTTAATAACCTCATTCCAAACTCTCCTCCTGTGTGGTCCCTCTGTTACCAAACACAACTCAGTCAGCAGAGCAGCTCTCTGTCTCCAACAATGTTAGAACCACAGTGACGTCCACATTCGTTAAAGGGTCATCACCAGAGGCTTTGACCACGATCACATCTTCTGTAATTGTCCAAAATTTCTAAACTATTGGGACAACATACCTCAGCTGTTTCTAAGTGCTTCCCCCTGCTGATTTTAATCATAGACAGTATATAAAGACGGCTACAGGTGGCTGCGCAGATACGCTTCAAGACTCTAGCTCTGGCGTACTCTGCTGCTAACGGTTCAGGTCCTACTTACATCCAGGACCTTGTCAAACTCTACACTCCTGCCCGTCCTCTCCACTCTGCATCAGCCAAACAGCTGGCGACTCCCACCCTACGTGGGTCAACTCGCCTCAAAACCACTTCCAGACTTTTCTCTGTCCTGGCTCCCAAATGGTGGAACGAGCTCCCCACCGACATCAGGACCTCAGACAGCCTTTACATCTTCCACCGCAGGCTCAAGACCTATCTCTTCCAACAATACCTCGGTTAAGTCATGGTCACCTAACATATATATATATTTTTAAAAAATGCTCTTCTTCTTTTCTCTTCTTCTCTTCTTCTAACATATAGCACTCCTGTAGCGATGACAGTTGGCACTTAAAGTTATGTACTTACTTGATTCCTGTGGTCTATGTCTAGTACCCTCAGGTTGAATGCACTTATTGTAAGTCGCTTTGGACAAAAGCGTCTGCTAAATGACATGTAATGGAAAAAATGTAATGGAAGACATGACATCTGCCCGCTAGGCATCTGTCTTTTTTCCAACACAGTTTACTGAACGATATTGTTTGAGCTAGTTGTTAGCTCTCACCATTGCCTCTAGAGCTTATATACCACGCAGCAACCTCTGTCTCTGAGCAGGGAGCCAAACCAGGACGTGCCGTAGCTGCATTCTACCCAAAATTCCAGCAGGGGGCGCTAAGTTTGGCTGCAAAAAAGATTCTGTCCATTCATTTCAATGCAAAATGAGAAAACTTCTCACTTAATTTATTACCTCAGAATTTTTTAAGACACTATAGTCTCAGTTGCTAGTAAAAAAATCTTCGAGACAATTTGATGCTAATAGTTCTAATAATGGCCCCATTTAGAAGAAAATACAAGATAAAGAATCGTATGATTTGGGGCGTGGCTACCTTTGATTGACAGGTGGTTAACAAGGCGAGCCATCATCAGGAGAGAAGCAGAACGATACGTATCCACGGCAATGTGTCGATAAAGTTATATATAACGTAGGGTTGTCACAATACTAAAATTTTCAACTCGATACCGATACTGAGGAAAATATTCGATACTCGATACCATTTTCGAAATATTTTTATTCACGAGAAAAATGCAACATTTAAAAAGAGAAGAAACTGTAACTATGATAACAAGCTTCAGATACTCGATACTTTTGAAAATGAGTATCGTATCCGGATACAACGTTTTAGTATCGATACTTTTTTGAGTATTGATACTTTTTTGAGTATTGATACTTTTGACAACCCTAAGATAACGTTATATAGATTTTAAAAAGGATGTCTCATAACTTTAATCCTTTCACTGTATTTTCACTTAATGACAGTTTATTTGAATGTTTTGTTCATTAAAATGTCTGTTTCAGCGTTTGGTTGGACTAACAGACACTCCAAGGAGTCGCTGCTCATTTTTCTGAGGTAAGTAACATACATTTTGTTTCTGTTTTTTGCTAGCCAAAACTAACATCCCAGTTAATGCTCCAGTTAATGCTAACATGAATTAGCAGCAGTTTCTCTCAGTCACGTTGAGGTGTAGAGAGGCTGTAGTCAGTGATCAGATCCCTCTCGCTCCTCCACAGTCCAGATATGGTCTGCTCCCCGTATCGGAAACAAGATGGCGACGAGTGTAACGCTGAACTCGATGCTTCCAACAGGCCACAAACCAATCGATGACTACGTCCATGTTATATATGCAAACTCTGACAGCTAGCTTAAGTACAATTAAATAACTTAATGCTTCGTCCACTCTTTTTCCACAGCATAGGGAAACTCATTGGCATCACCAGAAGAGTGACAACCTTTTCAGCTTTGTTCAGCTTATTTGTGTAACCAGTGTAGCATGAAGCTAGCTAACTCACTAGCCAGTGGCTAAATGAACACGTCAGGACAACAAGTACTCTTGTTGGGAGTTGACGATTTCATCAAACGGAAGTGGGTGGGATTTTAGCAAAACTGGGTTGGAAAAACAATAGAAAGCCCACTAGTGGGGCCAAAACATTGATTGCCCCCTGGTGGCGGGCTGCAGTATAGGCTATAAATAATATGATTTAAACATAATTGTTCATAAATTCTCAAAGTATTTAGAGCTCTACTTGTGCTTCATTCATATGTGAGTCGTCTCATTAACGTGTCCTTTTATGTTTAAAGTGTAGCCTTACCTTGTTGCTGCTGTTTAACCTTTCTGAAGCTCCAGTGGTCCTGCAGATTTGGATATTAAATCTTAGTCTCCCATGGTGATTCATTCATGCACACTAAGGAGACTGATTGAAGGCACATGACTTATTTTCACATTATTATTGGCATTATTTTTGATATGCTGATATTTTTACCAAAAAAGACTTTATATCATAATTTATTGTAAAAACATTAGACATTCAGCACCTTCATATAGCCCGACTTGACTGAAACTTTGTTTCATTACCGCATTTTGGCCACTTTGCCGATATGAGGTTAAATAGCTGGGTTTGTAACATGTTAACATTCTGAATAAGTATTTTTAAATATAGACCATGCCACAATCTATATCCAAATGTCTTTTCTACCCACCCTGTTCTTTGTCACCTCCCACACTACTATTTTCAAGTCCCCAGCATGTGCGTGTACACTTTCAGCATTTCAATACATCTTCATAAAATGACATGTGTGCATTATTTTTATGTTCATTATACGGCCATCACAGCAGTTCTGCCGCCGTACTCTCACAAAGTAAACATACCAAAGCGTGGACATATTGCGCTGTTCTAACCCCACAATAAACATGCAATCAGCGCACACATTTGCAGTTTTCATCAAGATGTAGTGAAATTCAAACACACAGAGTCAGGGTGCCTTACATAACCATAAAAGTAAGCCTGGCGGGTGCTGTCATCAGAAGTGCGCCTGCAGCCGCCTTCCTGAGATGAAAAACAAATGAAACACTTTGAGGCTGAGCTGATTCCCCTCCCGTTCTGCAACTCCATCTGTCACTCCCAGCGACTTATTCTGAGCAGAAGTGCTTTCCTGCATGACCTCCATCACAGCGCTCAAGATGAACGAGGTGGGTCTGGTCTCTGTCCTCTGTCTTCTCTGTGCCAAGGCAGCAGGGGCACCGAAGCATCGAGAACACCTGCAAACTGAGAGTAATGAGGCAGCAGGCCGCGCGGCCGCCCATCCTCCCTGCACTAATCAATCCAGCTCGCCATTAAGGGAACCAAGGAGAACTGCAGCTAGTTAGAGAAAGTTGCAGCTTCATACCTCCATAAACCTTTGTCTGCTTTCTGAGAGTGGTCATCGTAGTTTCTATACGATGGCCATTAGTCTGATGTTTTTACACTGCACACCCCGCTGACCACATCGGTGGCTTTTTGATTTCCTGTTGATTAAATTTGAGTTTCTGCCACAATTTCTGCCTATATTACCGCTAATTTTAACTTCTCATTTCTTCTTCTTCTTCTCCTTCTTCTTCTTTTTGTAGAGACAAACTGTTGTTGGAGCAAAAGCATGAAACACAGAACTTCTCATGGTCTGAAAAAAGCGTTTCTATAACCGGAATTATGTGGCAAAAAAATCAAATCTCCACTGGGTACTGAATTTAATATTTTTAACTGAATTATTATTATCATTCAGTGGGTTTTATTTGACATATTATGATATGCATTCAATTTGTTTCATCTTATTTTTTCCAATATTAGAATAATTTTATTATTTTTTCCAGTATTTAAATCTTATATTTCAATTGCTAATGTAATCTATGCCTGTTTTATGTTCATTCTATGTCTATTTATGTGATGTAATTTCTTATTATGAAGCACTTTGTGCTGTATGTCTTGTATGACAGGTGAAAGGTCATTATTATTCTTAGTGCATTAGGGGCGTAGATATTCATAGTGCATGCCCATTGGAATGGGCCGTTTGCTTCGCTTTTGGTATTGCTGCTTGCAGTTTCTCGAGAACCGCTCATCTGATTGACTTCACAGTAATCACTGCACTCCCTTGGGTCCTCAGCAGTACACCTGCCAAGTGTGAAGTCATTTTCATGTACAGTTTTTGAGATATATGAGGGACAGTCATACATACACAAATGGACAGATGTTTCTTCCTCTATAGTTAAATGCTGCTGCTACAGCACCACCTATTGGCCAAATGGTAACAAATCTGTCATGGTCACTCCGGTATCATATCTGCATATGTCCAACAAATGTGTTAGCATTAGCAAAATTGTTCAGGAGATATGACATTGTCTGCAGAACAAACCCTGTCCACGGTGTTTGAGCAAGTTATAGCATAACTCTAACAAAAAAAATCTGAAAAGGGAACTTTTTGTGGCTTGGACTGGAGATATTGTATACGTTTGTAAATTTGGTGATGTTTGCTCATAATTTGTAGAAGAAGTGTCAAAAAAACAATTCAAAATGAAAATGGAAAATCAATCTAGACCCAAATGGGTGTGGCTTATATCTGGACCTACAGATATTTAGTTTCTGAGGCTAATGATTTGAAGTACATGCCAAAACATATTAATACATAGATAATTGGCACACACACACACACACACACACACACACACACACTCAGACACACACACACTCAGATTCCTTGCTTTATCATATCATTTTTTGGGTCTAAGTGAATACAAATGTATGGCCTCGGCTAATTTAATATATTTTATGTAATTAAATAAACCTTGGATCACTATCTACAGGTTTTATATGAAAACACTGTGTATTATTAATTATAGCACAACTTAAACTGAGTCATTTAGGTGTATTTCATGTTTGAATACAGATGCAGGGTTTACACACTTCCAGAGAGATTATTTTTTTCCTGAACACCCTCAAGCAGTGGTTCTCATCTTAATACATGAATGGAGTATGCAAAAAGATGTTTTCTTTTCGATTGAAACGTCCATCTTCTCTCTATCCCACTCCTTCAATCTCGTTGCGTCTTCTTTGCATTTCCATTCTCCTCCTGCCAGCCTCCAAGACAGAAGCCAGAAATGCACTGGAAAAAGACACACTGTCACACGGTGCACCCCCCCTCTCTAAAAAAAATAATCATGCCACCGTGTCATTACCCAACCTCGACTCTCTCGGAGCAATCACATTCAAAGAGCATTTTTCAGGAGCTCCCTCCCCAGCACAACTAGTAAGCATGGCTAATGGAAATGTAATCAGCAGCAAGAGAGGACAGCAGGCATAATGCAACAGATGATAAATAGAAGAAAGATGCAAATGGTATTTATTTTAGACAGGCCGTGCTGACAAGCCTGATAATGCCTCCTCATGCAGTTTTTCCCTGAAGCTTCCTTTTGATGGCTCCGGAGTGGTGTGCACAATATTTCACAGCCTATCATTTATGGAATAAATTGTGTTATTCATAGAAATGTTTTCATTTTTTCCCCGAATGTCTCTTGTCAGTGGTGCTTGAGCAGCATGGCAGTAGGCCTAAATTAATAAAGAGCGATGTAAATTGCCGCAGTCATTATAAAACCAACAGTACTTCAAATTCCCAGCATGTTCACATATTTTTTATGGCAAAATTGTTCCTTTTGTGTTCTCCTCTGGTATTAAGAAAGTTTGTACTTTGAGCCAAGAGATGAGACCCGAGTGCTCTATAACCTGTGCCTCCAACAAAATGGATTTACACTATTTTATTTCTAAGAAAACATCCACAGAGTGACATTTCTTGCAGTGAATCATGCATATGAATCATGTGTATGCAGCCTACACATGACGCAGATTTAGTGTTTCATCTCAAAAAGATTCCACTCTAGATTTCAGCAAAAGTACAAAAGTGTCTCATGAATCTATCCAGGGTCTAAATCCTGTTTTTATTCCCAAAAATCCATTCACAGTCGGCTTTGCGGCGCATCCTCGGTTGGTGACATTTAGAGTTTATTTACATACATTTACAGGTGATATCTCGATGCTAAAAGTATCACTTTTTATTTAATATCAAATGTCACAACTGAAGCACCGAAAATGAAAATTTGAAAGAAGAATCTTTACTGGGAGTTGGGTGTAGAAGTCCAGGACACTGGAAACATTAGGTGACAAAAAAAATCTCACCACAAGGTCAATTAAGTAGCTTTTCTGGAGCTTTCGTGAGAATTTGTGTAAATGTATTGTAGTATGAATCTTTTGAATGCACTAATCTGTAATTACAACATAAATCTATCTGCAATACCTGATGGGAACCATGATGAACTTCAAGTTTTTTAATTACCTCGAGTAAAGTGAATTCTTATATTTACGCTGGCGATATTGTTGTTATTGGTATGAACGCTGATACCACTATTGCATTGCATTGTCGGTTATTGATGCTGGCATAAAAAGTATGCAATCCACCTCTTATTGGTTTCATACTAAGATTTCGGACATACTTTCATATACTGTTTTAGTGTACTTAATAGCCCGTAAATATGGATTTTGGATGTAGCCTTTGTTGGTTACCATAGATGTTCTAAAATCAACAGCAGAGCAACTGCTGTATTTGTTTACAAAACAAACAAACTCATGTTGTTTCAAAGAAGTATGTCAAATGACAAAAAACGGGCAAAAACATATTTTTCATACAAAATAATAATAATTAGATGCTTTATCCTGTGACTTCACAATAAAAGCCCCCTTGTTTTTGCAAATTGAAATGTTTTGATGTGAATCATTAGCAGAAGGAAATTTTGGGTTTGCATCAGCAGTGAGTTTAAGGAGTTTTCTTGTAAATAGGCAAAAGTTATTTTTATATTCAGTATTACTCACAAAAGTGCATTGTGTGTCTTCCTGAGTTCATGTTGAAACAAATGTGTTGAATGCTTTTTTTCCATCATAAAACTTTTGAGTAAATCCAGAATCATTAACATACATGGTAACCCTTTGGAGTCTTGGGATATTTTTGCCCAGCACAATGAAGAATTGTAAATGTTGCAAACGTGAACATCATAACATCATGAAAAAGTAATGGGCCGGCACTAATGTGGACTCCAGAGGGTTAACTTGTTACCCATCTTTTTTTCTCTGCCTTTGCCGCCACATAACAGCATATTTTATATCATATGTTTTCTCACCAGCTGTAGATCAGTGGAACAGTGTGACACCATTGGTAGGACGCCTGTGTAACTGTGAATATGTATGGCCTTGAGAGGGTGCAAGATAAGCTAACATGGACTCACTCATAGAATAAAGGCTCTATAGCACTGCTTGAGGTCAAAGACTCGACAGGAAACCTTCAGTACAGAACAATATGGTGTTGGGAGAGTGAGCAGTAAACAGTGATACTGATAGCAATGAGAAAAATGTACTGACACTGATTTATATTTATTGTAAATCCTTTGTGCACAGAAATGCGACTTGAATGGCGGAGTCTGCCACTTACAATGAAATTATTACAAAAAGAGGTGATTAAGCAACGAAAAGACAGTGAATGATTAATGCTGAAACATCACTTTGATAAACAATGATTGGTTTAATGATCTCTTGCACATGAAGAAGAGGGTTGCAAAAGTGTACATTGATTGGTCGAACACAGACAGTGCAGCACCAGCAGCTGCCATTTTTAAAAACCTGTTAGCCGTGTAGACAACAGACAATACAGACCGCAGCACGTAAATTAAGAAATGTGAGGAAACACGGACAAATGGACCAAAAGTGAAGTCAGAAAATATATGCAATGGGGGAAATAAAAAAAAATCTGGCACGTCAAAGTGAAAATCTGGCTGGCTACATCACTTCAGCATTCCTATTGATGGTGCAAATGTAAACAGAAGAAGAGCCCATGCAGGTACGCAGTTCTCGGGGGAGCTCCCCATTGAGCATTTTCTCTTAAAGATTCCCAAGAATTGTTTGGTGCAAAAATGCCTTTTATCTTCAGAGTGTTGTGCTGACACATTCAGGGGTCAGTTCATAGGTTCATAGGCTGCATAAAAACATGGACGTTGTCTCCATCATGTCACCCAGAGTTTTCTGAAGAGACTCATGCAACGGCACCAGCTTGTCACTCAAAGTAACAATGCCTAATATGCATAATCAAAGGGTGAATTACCTAAATAAAAGCTGAGTCTTTATAAATGAGATAAGAAGACCAAAACATATTTTGTACCAGGTTTTAAATATGTTTAATCCTGCCTTATTCTTGGGTATTTTAACATGGTGGTCTATGCAAATTGACTCACTTTTGGAGCAAGTAGCAAGTGGCCATTTCAGGAATTGCACCTCTGGTTTAGTTTCATTTTTCAGCCCTTGAGGTTCCTGCTTTTGTGAAATGGCTGGGGATTAGACTGTTTGTTTTGAGTCCTTGCCAGTTTCTTTCTGTCGGCCTGCTGGATACATTTTTTATTGTGTAATTCACCTCTGAAAGGGCTTCACTGCGCCCCCTGAATCAACATGCCTTCACGCTGATCCAGCATTCATTCTGTCCTGCAGCCCAGGTGCATCTGTGCCACAGAGTAACACAGCATGCCATTAGCACTAATATAGCTGTCAAGGGAGCTGCAGAAGTCTTACCTGCACAAGAGTGCAGCTGGACCAGTTTGCTTGTTATGGCCGTCCCTCTCTTAAGTTTCTTGATTTTCCTCGACGGCTTGAATCTGGCTGACACCTTAGCTGTCAGTACAACCGGTACAGCTGTGCGGAGCAGCATCCCTGCAGAGGCATCGCTAATCAAGTCTTGTTTTGCTCCTCAAAAGCTAGCGGTTGGACTTCGCTGAATAGCTTCAGATCTGTCGACACTGTCACACATCTCCTTGAACTGGCAACCCATGAGAGGGAGTAATTAGATGAATCCTGGCACTTCATGCATGCAGCCTCTACGCTTCATATAGTATGATCCTAAAATTTAAAAGCACAGCAAGAGCTTCATATAATCTCAAAGTGTTGAATATGTAATAATGTTAAATCTGTTGTGCACCTTCTTAGCGCTCCCTTCCGCATTGAGTATGTTGAGAAAATGCAAGCGTTAATTTGGCAACAGCTTCCAGCTATATGCTGCTGCAGATTTCTGGTTTGACATTGATGTATAATCTCTCATAAACACCTAAGAATTAAAAATAATAAAACACCACCCCCTTTCTGGCTCAGAGACATACTACGGCTTCAGCAAGCTTCCAGATTTTTAAATTAAAATGAACTAAGTGGAATCTACTGAGCATATTGGTCTGGGAACAAATGTGACAGAGAGAGAGCTCGCTGCATGACGTCCTGCTGAGATAACACAAGTTTCCCTGTCATGAGTTTTTTTATTCTTCTTTCATAACAGCAATGTGGCGAAAACAAAACAACCACAGGACTTTATTCCAGACAGATGCAAGTAAACATAAGAGACAATACTATCACTGATCAAAAAAAGCTGCTCCACATCATGAAAGCCTTTTCTTGAGACTTATCTTTTCAGCGTCCCACTTTAAATGAATCCATGAAAGTTTCTGAAAACGTGACTTCCGATGTCAAACAGCACGGACCGAGCTCAGCCCACAGGGAAACGACGGTGATAATTGTGTTTGTTGGATGATTAAGACCGTTTCAGAGAACGACTTGTGCCTCTGTGCCTTGGTAGCTTTCTGTTGATTAGAAAACCATCCATTTTAATGGATTTTCTTCTCTTTGTTAACTAGGCACCTCTCTGTACCAGAAAATGGCACCCAAATGAATGGCATGCCATTAAAAAGGAAATAATAGCTTAAAGTAGCAAAACAAAGGAGACATATAAATGTTTGAGACATGGAGATTTGTCTTCTCAGCATGCTGCTCACAGTGAGCCTGTTTTTTTTAAAACTTTATAGGAGCAAGAAGTTAAATTTTAGACTCCCATTATGCTGCTCCAGTACAACAGACCTTTCGTGATGAATAAATTATTTCTCATTCTCTTTTACTTTTTGTCCATCAGTTTTCTTCAGATGTCACGACTTTTAAGAGTTATTATGAGTTGATAAACCTTTCAAACCATACGGGAATATAGCCGATCAATCAGTCACACTCTGGCCTTCAAAACTTAGTGTTCATTGCAGTGAAGCACCGGAAGGACCAGCACTTTCTGAACAAATCCATTAACTGCTTTTATCAGATAAAGAGCACAAATGGCTCTCTCAACATAAGAGCTGTCCTTGTAACATCCCAAACATTTAGCACAACTATTTGACTAAAGATACCACAGGATTTATGAGGTGTCCAAGTGCAGCATTTCATCTGAGTGATCCGAAACCAGGATCTATTTTTCTTCAAATATAGTCCAACTGGGGTGTAATAAATTAAAATGTGGCAGGTTGAATGTGAATTTGAAGCAGATTAGAGCTTCATTTGCTATCAGTGGTGGTGGGAGGGCTCTTAAGTATCCACTAAAAAAGATAATCAAAAAAATTTATAGCATAGAAAATATTTAAAATATATGAAGACATACACAGACTGACGTGTATGTTACAAAACTTAACTATGAAATCATATTTTTCATTGAAGTAATAAGTGATAATGAGCGTCGATAATGAAGTATGGTTGTCACTGAAGTAGCTGTCATAGTTGCATTGTTGCATAATTCAAAAGAAAAGAAAGTGGGGTTTGTTTGGAAAAAACACCTCTCAAGCCCTTTAATTAACACGTTGAACATGTGATATCTATACATGTGACATGTGATGTTTCTTGTGAGACTAGCTGACACTTCAGGAAGTTACTGCTTCCTGCCAAGAAAACTGTTACAGAAAACCCCCCAATAAAAATGTTGAATAGCTGTTTTTGTGCAGATTAAACAAACAAGATATATAATATGTTGCTTGGTGCTGGTAGGCAGATTTTGACTTAAAATGATCAAGTGAATTTGAATTATAATGATTCAGTCATTTACAAAATAGATTCTAAGAACATAATAGAAAGAATTACAGTTTTCCCCACCTGTTATATCAATGAATGTGTTGTCACGGTACTAGAATTTCAAAATCGATACGGATAACATTTTTGATACCATGGGGGGAAATGACAAAAAAATTAAAGAGGCTTTTTTTTTTTTTTTTTTTTACATTAGAACAATAACATCAATGACCACATGCAAAACAGTGGTAACATAACTGTATGGTATGACAAAAATATATACATTTATATAAAAAGGTAGCACAAAAAAACAAAAAAAAAGGTTGTCTGACTCTGAGACAGTGTAAAAAAATTACCAACCAGCAACAATGACCACAATTATTTTAGGTTGTCTGATGTAGTGTAAGACCACTAAATGACAAAACACTAAATGAACAGTTAAATCAACTTGCATCAGTGTTCCTTTACGTTTCAGACGGGCAGGACTGACGTTCGCTGCTTCGCTCCCACATTAATGTTAGTTATTGCTGTCGGCTAATTGCTAATGGTTAAACCGCTAAAGTTATCTAATTTGATACAATTTTTTTCATATCCATTAGTATCTGGCATCGAGGTTTTTTTTGACAACCCTAGTTCTTGCATTAACTCCAGCATGAGATACCATTAATTCCTGATAGTTCATGAAGGACCACATGAATAAATTCATGCTTTTTCCTGCATTAAGTCATGTATGAAGTCATGACATTTCATGTACCCTTAGCATTAAGTGTTATCCCGAATATTAATCAGAGCGTAACCATGGAGGTGGAAGATCAGAAGTGATCTTTGGAAAGGTTATTTGGATCATTTTTGGAGACATATGCCCTGAGAACGTGTTGCACAGACTATTTAAAGTACAAGTTTTAGAGGCAATATAGACATTTAAAAGTTTGCTTTTGTTAAATGTTCCTGCAGGTGTTGGCTTAGAAATGTTCCTCTAACTAACAGACCCCACATGATCTCAGTTGTTAGAACAGACTGCCTTGCTCAGAATGCTAACTGGCATTTTGTGGGCATTATTTGATCCTGTGGAAACGTGCGGAGCTGGTGGGCTGAAAGGTTCCCTGCCATCATTGCAGAGACAGAACAATCCCACGAGGGAATAGTCGGTGTGTCCTCCCCCTCTGTCGTTTCCATCTCAGAACTCGGCCAGCTCTCCCTCAGGAGAAACTTCAACAGAAAAACAAGGCGATTAGAGAAGCAACCCGCAATACAAAATGACTCACCATGCAGTTTACCTCCAGACATGAGCTTTTATACCGGCTGTAACTCTCCGCCGTCTCCTACACGTGCGCTCGCTTGCTTTGTCACAGAACTTGACATTTCCAAGTAATTACAGGTGTTTCTCATTATTGGCCGTTTGAATTGAGGCTATTTCCTCTTGACACTGGCATATGTTTAAAGATAAAGCATCATTTTAATTACTTTGCGACTTTCATGTGAAGCCTGCGCGGGTATGCTTGTGTTTTAACTCTCCACCTGGACATATGGGTACCTGTGCTGTCTGTGTGTAGTGTTAACAACACTCATGTCTCACAACACCGAGAGCTGTCTCCAACGAGCGCATCCCGCTTGGTGCAGCTTAGGCATGGTGAATTACAAATCAACCTATCCTGACTCTGATCTCTGTTCAGGCAACATATTGCCACTGTTTTCATGTTTTGATCCGTCTTCTTAAGATAGACGGATAACACAGAGACGCCTGGGATGGAAGACGCCAGCATGGGGTCCACGGGTGCAAAACTCCCCCAGAGAGCCCAACTTCAAACTTCGTATCTCACCATCACCAACATCAAGTGTCTTTGCTGAGATGTCACAGATATGACAGGTGATAATTTACAATGGCAGCTGCAGGGCGGAGGACAGAGTGCTGGCACAATCTCCATCGATTACATCTGTGTGTGTGCATCCCTTTTATGGCACAGATAAGCAAGAGGATGACGGTTTTAGCACTGTCTTGGTGCACGGCGTACGTGTCATTGCTGCTTGACACCCTGTTATGAGCTCTCTCAAAACACGTCATTGACAAGTGTCTTAAGCTGCCCGTGTATCCTTGAACTGAGGATAAATGACTGTGTCCTCTTGAAAGCTTAACAATATAAATGATTTATACCACCCAAAAGTCCTCTGGGTGATTCATGGCCTGCTGCATGTATAGCTGTAGCTGGCATTAAATGCATAAACAGCTGAGCTAATGCAGTTAGGCTGGGGGACGAGTCAGTGTGAGACCATGCGTGCGCACACCTGCTTGCTTCGGATGAAGAGCTCTCTGGCATTAAGGGGTGTGACGGTTCTGCGGCCAGTGATAAACCAACTCCTCGAGCCGGCCGTGCATTTGCGAACCTGCTGTCAACTTCTATAACACACATATGACTTGAAATCTGTGTTGTACAAATATGCATTTGCATACAGAAATTGTTCAGGTTGATATTTTCCAGTATGAGGGCAGCGCTGTAAGACACAAACAAAAACTGACAGAGCAACAAATATTATGTCAGTTATAGTCTACTCGTGTGCTTTATTTGCCATGAAATGCTAAAAATAAATGTTTGTGCTAAGACTAGATTGCCGAAGTCATTGCTCCGGTGAAGTATCTGCATATTTAACAAATGCAACTCCTTACAAAGACAGACCCTGCTTCACATTCTGGTGTTAATTTTGAATAAAAGACTATTTTAAGGTCAACTCAATTAGCCTGCATCCCTTTTCCAAATTGAAAACCCATTTGCATTTGCTTTTTCAATACTCTGGAATCAGTCAGCTGTGGAGAATTTGTAATGTGGTCGTAGGTGCCAAAGCTTAGATATTTCTTAATTACAACATAATTGATGGCTAATGTTTCGTAGCAGGCAGGAGAGTTGTTGTTAGCGGTGCAGTGGCATGAAGAGGAGGAAGTAAAACTTGACTATGCTTGAGCAGCTGAAGTTATTATTTCATTAGACCTTGGGATACACGTGTGGCGCTCTGATTTGGGCGCACAGCTATCAGCCTGGAAAATCACGCAGGGATTGTGTTTACATGGTAATCGGCATTCAAAGTGCACGGGTCATGATCAGGAGAATTAATCTAATTACCATTATCATTATTTTATTATCTGATAAATTGGCTGTCTTGACAAATGCTCCCTGAGGACAGACACGGAAAATGGCATAAAGTCTCAGGGTGAAAGTGGTTCTGCTGGGGTGATCAAATTAAAGCTATGCCTAGATGTACACGCAGGGGCAAGGACGGTGTGAAATTAAGGTTACAGTATAAATTGAGGAGACTGTGAAGAAACTATTTTGTCAGGTGATGAATTAGTAATGTGATGTTGCTCATTTGGCTTTCTGAAGTGCTGGAATGTAAATAAAAATCAGATAGAATATCTTTTAATTATAAGAAAAGGAACTCTGGCTCCACATTAGGTGATCAGTCAAAACACTGCCAGCGACTTTGAAACTTTTTTTTCAGCATAGAAATTCTGTTGCTTGGAAACAGCTTGGGTCAGGGTTTACTTCCTGCCAGCTGCTGACAGGAAATAAACTCGGACCCATTTCCAATGCAGTGTTTGAAACGCAGAAAGCAGCCTGCTGGAAGAGACTCAAGTGCATCACTCTGAGCTTCTCATTATACAAATGGAAGGTCATTCTTCCTGCACACTGTTAGTTTACCACAAGAAGAAATGTTTTGACATTTATTTCTATCAAAGCTATAAATTGGTTTTATAATATTTGCCTGATTTTTGTTATTATATTCCAGGGTTTTTTTCCCAGACACACTGCCTCAGGGCCACCTTTATGTGCACAGGAAATGAAAACAATTATAAGGAAAAGTTAGGTTAAGTTTGGTCCAATTATTATGGGTCATTTGTGATCACCGCTAAGATATTTCCAGTCTGGGTATTCCCGAAGCTCAGAGAAAGAGGAGCAACTTTTCTATTCCTCAATTAAGATAAGAGACGAGATAAGATGAGCCTTTATCAGGTCTTATATGAAACTAAAGTACAATAGAAGTAAAAATAGAAATCATACAAGAGCAATTAAAGACAAAATTACAAGGACAAAGTGTCAGCTGGTAGCATCCCTCTTAAACCACCTCACTCATTAATCCCGTGGGATCTCTTATGCCTTGTGCTCTATGAGGCAGTTATAATGCAAAATATGCGTCAGTCCATGTGATCAGAAAGTAGGAGTGTCATGATTCTCCAAATCCACGATTCAATTCGATTTTTGATTTTAAGGTCACGGTTCAATTACATTGACAGGTCCCTACGTCTCAAGCTCGACTTTTCTCCTCTGCAGTTCCCCGGTGATGGAAGGAATTACTGAACTTCATCTGGACTGCTGAGTCCCTCTCAATCTTTAACAAGAGACTAAAGACCCAGCTCTTTCATAAGCAGCTTCACACATAATCTACATGGATGGGCAAAAAGTAAAAAAAAAACTTTTATACACTATTTGGACTGTCCTTATCCCTGCCTGATGGCACCTAAATAAACAGTTTTGCTTCCGAGTCCTTGTTGTGTAGATATCCTGGGTTCATGACTCCATTTGTTATGGAAATTGCAGATGCTTGACTCAGACCATGAAAACAGCCTGTCCTCCTGTCAAAACGTCAGTATAGGTCATGTGTACAGGCAGCGAAAAACAAGATATATTTACAAATTTCACTTCTCACTTAGTTGGAGGCTGGGCTGGTGGATGGGTCAAACACCCAGGAGAGCGGGGTTTGTGTCCCGTGTGAAGGCAGAAAGTAAACAGAAAGCCTCTAGGCTTGATTACTGTAACAGCCTGCTCATCGGTATACCCAACAAACACCTCCAGAAACTTCAATTCATTCAGAACTGTGCTGCCCGAACTCTGATGAAAACCCACAATCGTTAACTAGAGTAAAGATCGATCTATAATATGCAATATAGTACAGTATAATAAACCCAGAACTACCACACATACGTCCTATTGGACTCAAACTTAACCCCTGACACGTACTCTTGTGCTGTCTTCTGACTAGATCTTTGCTTGTGTTGTATAAACTCTCAGATGTATGTTGCTTTGGATAAAAGCATCTGCTAAATGACATTCAGCCGCTTGTATCCACGATCTCGTTCTTTCAGTCACTACCCAAAGCTCATGACCATAGGTGAGGGTTGGAACATGGATGGACCGGTTAATCGAGAGCTTTGCCTTCAGGCTCAGCTCCTTCTTCAGCACAACGGTACAGTACAACGCTGCATCACTGCTGATGCTGCACCAAACCGCCTGCCCATCTCACGCTCCGTTCTACCCTCACTCATGAACAAAAAGACCCCGAGATACTTGAACTCCTTCGCTTGAGGCAGCACCTCTCTCCCCACCCAGAGGGGGAAATTCACTGTTTTCCGGCAGAGAGTGGTTCTAACTCAGGCGAAGGAGTTCAAGTAACTCGGGTGACATTGTAACACTTTTTATTGTTTGACTATTAGAGTTTTGATTTATAAAGATGAACAGATCATTAGTTTTCGTCAGCTTATAAATATTTTTTTTGCCTAAATCATCTCATGATGCTGGGCACCTCTGGTAAAATCGCCAGAAAAACCTAAAAAAAACCCATAGGCCATTATTTTAAGATGGTGTCAAACTGAAGACTGTATAAGCTGCCATTGGGTGCATATTTCAGACACCATTCTCCTCCGCTATCTATTTTTGAAGGGGCACCGTCTCTGCGTCTTGGCGCCACCAGGGACAAATGGGATTGTTTTTTCCCCTTATCCCTGAATGTTAATGGGTGCAGCCAGACCTTTCTCCAGCTCTGACACAGTGCTGTGGAGATAGGCTTGGCTGTGCGAGACTTGGCAGAAGACAATTCAAGCAGTACAATGTCATGAAAATCTGCAATTTTCTGGTGTTACAGTAAAATTGTGAGCCGTAACAATCTTTGGGCTAAAAGGGTTTATTTTGGCAGGAGCAAGGTGCCAGAGTAACAGTTTATTTTCTTTTCATTCAGAGTCCTCATTGAGTCATAACAAAGTGCATTTTTATGGTAAGACCTTTCCTGTCAATTCTACTTTAGAGACCCAAAACCAGGAGCCTGCACCAGAAGAGCCTTTTCATAAAAACTGTTTGTAGTTTCCCAGCATGCTGCACTGCCTGCACCATATCATAATTCAACCTTTGTATTTGTTTCACGCAAAAATTGGTGGCAAGGATATGCTGTAGTGGGTGACACAGCTCAAAATATATAAACTGATGGTTTGGGTTTGTGAGTGAGTGAAAAAAAATTGACCAGAAATGTGTCCCGAGAAAGGTCTTTGTTCCTCAGATCAAAGTCTCTTTTCCAAGCTTTGAGCACTGATCTGATAACCAGTCCCTCTGTTACCTGGGCTGGACTGACTACCTTTTGAGTATATTATCAATACAAAACCAATAAAAAATAAATGACAAGAGATTCAATTAACAATACACTCATAACTCTATGTAAATTAATTGTTGATGAGAAGTTTATAGGAAACATAGTTATTTTTCAAGCTGCACCTTATTTTAAACATTTTTGTGTCAAGTTGAAAAATGAGGTCAACAATTTTTGAAATTAGTCCTGTGTTGAGTGAGAGTGCTGCAGCCAGCAGTTGTAAAACTGCAATGTAATCTCTCAGGGCAATTAATCTCTATAGGTGTTTTACAATCGGTTGTGAATTGGAAGTGACATTTTGCATCAACTACTGGCTTATTGTGTGACTGTTTGTGCCATTAACCTGCCATGTTTTTGAGTATACTGATACCAGGTCAACTCTAGCTAATAAAATTACCTCCGCTCTCTCCATACACCATTTTTCTTTGGGAAAAGACACACAGACACACAACTAGCCACAACTTCAGCCAGTTTGTGTCCAACAAATCAAGTCTTTGAAAGCTGCACAATGTGTTGATCGACTTTCTGTTGCCCCAATTTGGAAATGTGTGAGCACAAACAGTTGTTTTTATTGGAAATCTCTTTGATTATGCTTCACAACAAACTCTTCCTGGCACTTTTCACCTCTCACTCACAATGCCACCATTATCACTTCTTGCAAAATCTCCACAATGTTGTCCAACACATAAAAATAATAAGAATCTGACCTTGTCAGTGCCCAAAACAAGTACTTTTAGTGGCGTGCATTAATGGTGTGCAATTACCCTGGCCCAGATGCCGGCTGCAGTACTCCCTCTCAACAAAATTGTTGTCCCCATTAGTCACTTCGACACAAAAAATGGGGAAATAAGGTCCAAGTTGAAAAATACAAAAGTTCTCCTTACACTATGCAATTTAATTATTGAGCCCAGCAGTGTGATTTAAAAGCCCACTGTCTCAATCCTGATAATTGTACTACTATCATACATAAAGTTGGCACTTTGCGGTTCAGGTCTGGTGTTTGATTGACACATATTTTTGTGCATTGTCTCTCATAACGGGCAGAGTGGGTGCATTTTAGAAAATCCTGACTCGTGCATCAAGAAGTAGCCTAAGGAAAGACTGGATGAGCAGTTGAAGGTGAGCTGTGAATGGGCTCAAAAGTGCAAAAAAGTAAAATAAATAAATTGTAATTAATATTATTATAGTACATATAAAAAGTATTTGAGAAACTGTCATCGTCCATCTCGATGCTTCACTTTAGATATCGTCATATGCCAATTTTATTAGACATCACCCAACCCTGCTATACAATATACCACTGGTGTCTTGCTGTATAACTGATCATTAAAAAGGTCTTACAATATTTGCTGGACAGCTTGACCGATGAAGCAGGGAATTGTGGGATTGGATCAGCTTGTATCATGGCTACAGTATCTATTTACAGGTCATTCCACCCTGATAGGAACATTTATAGCAAACTTCTCCGACAATAACAAGGTTCCTCTAAAGTCAAAATTTACATGTGGAACCAGAACCGGAGCAGAAGCAGGCTTTCAGTTTTATGGAGTCATAATGAATCCTCTGATAGCTGTATAATTAAATGGACAGTTACCACTGAGCTCGCTGTTGCTCTTCCCATTTCATGCTTTGTGTTATTTTTTGTTTGTTATTCTGCAGCCTGTGGAGCCGGGGGCTCGTTAATGATTTCAGGGCGGATGCGTAAAATAAATGATGACCTCTTGGCCTCACCCCGGCTCTTCCTCGGCGCCTTTACATAATAAGCAGTTAATCGCACTCCACCACTCTCTTTTATTCGCTCTCCTCTACTGTATTTTAACCCCAGGATGGGCTGACCTGTAGAACCTGGCGGAAAGCTGCTGACTGACAGCATAATTCATAGTTGCCCATAATAATTGGTTTAGCTCTGGCCAGTGAAAACACAGAGGACAATGGGTAATGTTTGTAGGTGTGATTGAAAACAATAACACTGCACATATAAATGGACTAGACGGTCTGGCATTTTGCCCCCTCATCCTGCACAACCGTGTAGACAAGTTTCCCAGATGTTTTCATGAGAGGCATCAAGGTCAAATAAGTCATGCTTGCAGCGTTTCAAAGGGCTGCAGTCACGTAGATCTGTTGTGTGTTTTTTTTGTGTTTGGCACGTCATCAGATGAGACCTCCCACATGAATTCACCTTCCTCACACTACAATAAACAGAGCAAGCACTGTGCTCAATCTTAATTTAGGTTGTCGTGACGTCGTCCTTCTTACTTATCTACTGCTCTGCTATCAAAATATTCACAACACCTCTCCATCTTCAGTTATACAACACAAACTATATTTAAAGTTGTTAATATGGAGCAGTGAAGTGTGTTGCTTATTCCAGCAGGTACCTGTGTGTCCTGGGTGTATATGACTCATGCTTCTCATTGCTTTTCAATTAGAGGAGAAAGAACTGCTACAAATGATCCGCTGGCCCGCGGTACTTCTTAAGCCTCTCCCTTTCTGTTCGTCGTGGGGCCGCAGACAGCAAATAATCAGAATAAGCTATAAATAATGGTTCGCTCTGTGAATGCTGATATAAGTGGAAAGCCAAAACAATGCACCCTAATGAATGAGGCATACAGTACAATAGATGTTTGACAGAAATAGAAATGTATCAGTGTGCATACTGCTGTCCATCTTTCTGCTCTATGCATGAATACATAACACTATATTTTTGTGTCAAACATTGAAATAACTGAAATGATACATTGTGCACAGAGAACATTCAAAATATGTCATTTCGAAACACTGTGTCGCATTTATTACTAACAATGCACCCAGTCCCTCTGTATGAATAAGAAACTGATCTCAAATACAGCCATGCTATACATACTTTTAATGCTTTGTTTAAGGGATGTGCCCATCTGGAAATTTTCGGCCGATACTGATACAGAACATTTATTTATTCCCTCGTTTGTGACAGAAAAACCAAAACATTATAAAGATAAAAAAGAACTGTTTTGAAGTCCTTCAGCGCTTTATTAAACTATCTTTGAATGAGCACAAATTCTTTTTTTACAAATATATGAAACAACCTTTAATATAACCTTCTTTTACATGAAAATATTTTTGCTGTTGGAACAATAACTTCAAAAGCCTTTTTAAGCTTCCGTCCAACTGCCTTCTGAATGAGAAGAATTTTTTAGTACTTAGAAAGCAGCAGCTTTTTTTGAATGAAAAGCAAGTTAAATGTGATTTAGATGGAAATGAAAAAAGCCGTTCGAATCATAAGCTCCATTCATGCAACTATTTTGGCAGGGAAACCTTGAGGAAATTAATGATTTCAAGCCATCGAGGACATAACTGACCCATATTGAGCTGGTGTAAAATTGAAGAGATAAATATTAGAGATGCAACGATCTAATTTTTCAGTTCATTCATTAATGCAACTTTATACTTCTACGCCACTACATTTAGACGAGAGCTTTAGTTATTTTTCAGGTCAAGATTCAACATAGACATGAACAATTAAAGTGGTTAGACATTTTTTTTAACTAAACATCATTACAGTATATTAAGAAGCTTAAATGATCCCTCTTTGAGAAAATTAAAATACTGCTTACATAAATGCATGAATAATAATAATAATAATAATAATAATAATAATAATAATAATAATAATAATAATACAATATTATGTTTGGAATATATTAAAAATCTGAGTGGGGTCATTCTGCATAACAAGTACCTTTACTTTTGACACTTTAAGTACATTAAGTAAAATTTGTTGCTGATACTTTTACTGAAATAAGTTTGAATGCAAGAGTTTGAGCTTCACGTGTCTGTTGGTCCATTGTGCCGACCCCAGCAGTCCCACTCCAAACACAACAAAGAGAACATATGACTGAGTACAGAGTCACTCCTCACTGAATAATGAATAATGCTAAAATAAAAACTGTTGAATTGTAAACCAACAACCTTGAACCTGTCTGCTGCCTCTGTCAGTCGATAAAAGTTAATTAAAAATATAATGCACTTCTCTTAATGACCTTTTCTTTTTTCCCATTTACTTTAGATTTGTGAGTGTGGAGGTTGGAATCTTACAGTCGAAGCATTACTGGCATATTGATGTTTACTTTTTTCTTTACTTTAGGACCACATGACAAAAGTTCTACAGGCAAGGTGAAAGCAAACAGGCCTCCCATTATATATCTCCAAAATAAATAACAGTTATCTTTTGCATTCCTTTTGTTCTCCCAAAATGTACTGAACTGTGACATTAAAAAAGCAAACCATAAACCATGCAGACCATTATTCCCCCTAACCTTAAAGTCCCTTTCCACTCCAAAATGTGTTTTTTTGTTACTTCAACTTGGGATGTTTGACATTCATATTGCAGAATGATATATGTATGTATGATATATATGAGTTTGACACCAGAAGACTGGTTTTGAACTCGGTCATGGTCTGCAACTTATAAAGTGTAAAAATAAACGAATACATTACTTAAATTTTCATAGATTCTGAGTTTAAAATGAGAGAAAAGTAATTACATTTTTTAAACAAAGTATTAGATCTTTATATATATTTTATTTTTATTTTATTTTTTTTATTTTTTTATGCCATTAAACATGCCAGGGGGGATCTTCAAGTCAATATATTTGGCCTTGATACAGCAACATCTCACCAGACAAGTATGATAATATTGGAAGAACTTCTTTCTGATTCTAATTCTGAATTACAATGTTTGTTGATGTTCAATGCCAAAGTCTGAAAAAACTTTTCCCACAAAATCTGTGGATGGCAACAAAATATATTTGCTACATGTACCATTTTGAAATAAATATTTCTGCTACTTTATACTTCTACCTCACTTCAACACAGAGGTAATCATTGTACTGTATTGATACTTTTAAAATAAATAATAAGGACCAATTGTCAACAAATAAATGATAATGTATCATCACAGGGAAAGATATAAAAACGTTATTGATTCCGTGGGCATTAATATAAAGTACTTCAAATTACCACCACATTTACCTTGATTTACATCAATAATCCAATATTATTTTTGAAATAATCTATTCTGCATAATGAGTACTGATAGTACTTTAAGTATATTTTTTACAACACTGATAAAGAATATTAAATTCTATATTTTTGTTATTATTCAACCATTATATGTATTGAAAATGTTATTTACCTTTACCTTATATTTTACTGAAAAACTCTTTTCCTGTTCTTTTTTCCTAACCTTAAGCAAGTTTTGTAGTATTGCGAGTTGCGGTGCAAACATTTTTGTAATAAGTGATACAAACATAAGGGACTAATGACACTTGGTCAGGCTTAGGGAAACTTTTTTAAAAAGTGAACATTAAGTGCTGGTCTGTGACAGGCAGCAAACTACATTCCGCCATTACCTCCACACATTTACTTTCCACTCTTGCTTTAGTGCTGAACATTGACATAAATCATGAGATAGTATGAACATAATCCAACTTTGGCATTTCGTAGAGATATAAATATTGTTTCTCCCTTAATGATCTGAATTGTTGCAATAATTGCAACCATTTTCCACCGGTTGATGTCACTTCCATTGTCCTCTTCCATCCCTACTGTATGATTAAAAAATGGTCGTAGAAGAAAGAGAGCTGAAAGTGCAGCCACACTATAATAAAAGTCCCATATGGATACGCAGAGGGGGCAGATACCTCTGCTGGCAAGATTGGTGTAATCAAAGTATTCAGAGAATCACAATTGAGCAACAATAGAACCAGCCACGTGTAGCAGAAGATGTGAGAGAAGTTCAGCTCCTCAATTTTCGAGGACAAAGCAGCCATTTATGCTTTGTTCCGCAGAGGGTGAATCAGACTTAAGCAATGAGACGTTACTTGAATAGAATTATGGGAATTGTAGTTGATACCAAGTTATGCTGAGCTGAGCTAATATAAGGAGACTGCTGTGCTGTCGTCCCTTCTTCTCTCTGTTACAGTACATTAGAGGTGGGAATCACCAGAGGCTCCACCAAACCATTTTATCCTGATACTTGAGTCACGATTTGATATTATTGCGATTTTAAGCATTTTGCGATATGGTGAGTATTGCTATACAATATTGCGATGTAATTGTTGAACTGCATTTTTTGTCCATAAAAATAAATTCAATCAAGATTTTTTTTTTTGTCAAATAATAATAATAATAATAATAATCTGTTCATGTCACTTCAATCTTTCTTTTATTTATCCACAATGAAAGTCAACCTTCTCAATAAGTCACAGTGCAGTAGAAATACAGATGTAGCCTATAGCACATGCTGGCTATACTTCACATTGGTATTACTCCAAAAATACTCGCTAAAGCAGCGCCTGTCTGCTCCATGGCTGCTGACAGTAACTGTAAGGGGGCAGAGCCTTTGCGAACAGTAATTAATTATTGCATTAATTAATTAATTTATTTTCTCAAACTTTTCTCAACTTTAAGCTTCACTGCTCAAAATTTTTTGGAATGAAACATAACAAAAACCGAACTTTGCAGCCTTATTTCGACAACTTTCTGACACTATATACTATATCCTGATGCACAATGTGCCTGTAATCCTTAGATCTTCTAGTTTCATATGATACCAGTATCTCCAATATATTCCTAAAAGTGAGCCTGATGTGGCCTCCTTGGCAGCCATAGCATTCTGTATTCATTTTTTCCTTCACCTCTACAGTTCATATGTATTTGTTTTGATTTAAAGCAGCTACAAGGAGTTTTTAACTGGTTATGAAATAGACTCAATTTAACACTGACACCTCTATATAACCTACATGAGAATACTGTTTTTTAATGTCTTTCCCTGGGTCAGATCCCCACCAAATCAGATGAAATCATTAACGACAAACAGAGCAGAAGAGCCCATGTTTACACTCATGTCTGTCTCTGTCTAGCTCGTCAAAGATGCACTCACGTACACATCTCAAAAGCGCCAGTGGACTACAATGACTAAGGGAGTGGTTTTCTACTATCGGATAATTTTGCCATCATAACGACTACTCAGACCAGCTGGCTACATTTACTTTTTCCCAGGCAAAGTTTGTTTGCCAGTAAAAAGGAAACAGGACAAGATTTTTCTTTTTCTTAATTGAGAATATTATTTTTGAAATTAACTTTTTTGGTTATGGCTAATACTTGGACAGAATCAGCAGAAATAAAACTAATTAAAACTGACAATCAAAAAGAACAAGAATGTCAAAAGGATCATTCATCAGATGGAGAGAATTGTGAGATTTCTTAAAGTATTCAAAAAACAATCCTGACTTGGTCCTCTTCCTTCTAGACAAGTTTGTAATGTCTATTTTATGAATGAAATACATTGTGTGACATAGTTTTACATAAATATACATTTATTTTAGTGGCTAAAACAAAGTTTAAAATATTTGTCCAAGAAATGAATACATTACCTCATCTGCAAACGGCTTTGTTTTGATAAAGAAATATAGTATTAAAAATAAGGCGCATGTTTATTTCATATGATTCAAAAACAAACGCTAGCCAGATCATAATCCTTATTACACGGTGGTGATGCTTATTGAAACACTACCACTTCTGTCCACAGGGGGCGACAAAATCAATGCATAATAAAAGTTAGTTGCTTTGAGAAAAACATGTACGGCAGAATATTTGAGGAGGAATTATCTTTTTATTTTTGTTATTATTATTGTTGTTATGGGAAGAAGGGAAGCAGTAGGAGGGAATGATTTGGTTGGGTTTTTTTACAAGCCACTATGACGAGGGGAAAACAGGAATGAGGATGTCAGGTTGTGGTGACAGCTCAGGCTTTTGATCAGCACATTTCAGTGTGGCATGTTGTGGCCGGTGGATGATGTGAGACTGGAGTGACAGGAAGAGATCCATGCGTACAGGAAGAGCGAGGAGAGGCTTTGTCACATCTCTTACTCACAGGCCCCCTGTCAGGATGTACACCGGCTGTACACTGGTGCATGAATACATTGAAAACATCACATCATGTTCAGTATTTATTTATATATTTATTGATTTCCCAACAACAAATGTGAGCCATACATTCTGACTCACAAAAAAACTGCACTAAAGTGATGATGTTTACAATAACAAATGATGGTAATGTCACCAAGCAGACAAATTCAAGGATGTGAAACATGATGTTGATATGAAGTGTTGTCATACGTATTCATGCAGCGATCATCTGTCAGGCTGCAGAACACACTGTCCGAACTTTGCCTTCTGTTTCCCGCGTGGTCACGCTGCACCAACAGGCAGCTTCACAAACAAACTTTCCTCCGAGTGTGAAAGGACCACCTTCACTGTCACAGACACATGTTCTTCACGAAAGGCTGGACACACTGTCACATCAACAAGCCTTCACCTTCGAACCTGACAGCCAATCAGGACAACTGAAAATGAAAATGGTGTTGCTGGGGCAATAATACTGATCTCTCTGAGGAAATTCTACATCGTTCAAAACACTGTATGAGAAACGGATTTCCAACGTATGCTGAGGAGTATTTGACTGCTTCTGAGGCTAGTCCCTATGTTGTTGTATCTAATACATGCTAACATAGGCCCTGTAGCAGCCAATAATGTAATAACTACTATTAATGTGATAATTGCCAATAATGACATTTCTGAACCAATAAGGTAATACCTTTTTCATATATACTGTCATAAGTTATTAGTTTAGTGATGGGTTATTACATTATTAGCTGGGTTAAAACATTATTTAAAATGTAATAACTGGAGCTGGTAATATTATAATATACATTTATGATTATGTTTAGTTTTACTCATTAGCAATTTGTTTATTTATAATATAAGGTATTCTGTTATTGTTTAAGAAATGTCATTTAATTACTGGAAAGTTATTACATTGCTTTTATTACATAAGGAATGGAAATATAATGTATTATTGTTAATGCATTAACAATATGTTATTTCACTGGCTGCTTCAGTCCCCTTTTAAGCTGTTTGATTTTACAACCTGTTCTCACTCAACTTGTAATAAAACAGATGATGTCCAAAATCACTGGCGAGATACCTCCTTAAGTTAGTGTTGAAGGCCTCTAAGGAGGCAGTGACATAGTATAAAGAGTGACAAAGTCCACATATGGAGGAGGTTGGTATGGATGGATGGGTCAAACACAGGACTTTCTGAATGCTGTTTGTTTCCAGTGTGAAACCAAAATTCAGTGTAGTTTAACCCAAGCCACATTTTTTCCTAACCTATCCAAGTACTTTTGTTGCATTAACCATAAGTTGTCTAGGGACTACCCTGCAAATTTCACGATGTGCATTAAAAGTGTACACCTGACCAAGCGTCCATAAATGACGAGTTGGTTAGAATGTTATAGCTGTCCCAGAAAAAAGTTTAAAATTGTGAGACAAACATGGTTAAATTAAAAGTATTGTTGCCCCTTTCGATCGACAGTGACCAGAAATAGGCTGCGTTAAAATTTTAGGAACACATTCTCACAATGTGACGGCTACTATGACCCCATGTTTAAACCAACCGTTTACAGTTCCACATTTAATGATCAAGCAGCAACATGTTCAGGTGTGAAAAGTGAAGCCCAGGCGTAAGAAGCTGAAACCTGTATTCTTTCCAATGGCCAGCAGATACTTTTTTTAAAAATATGACATTAGGACAGATAGATGGGACATTAGTTGATATTCTTTTTTCTTTCTGTTTACAAAATAGTGTTTCACCAGGCATTCATCACACCAGCTGGCATCCCTCAAAAACAGTGTGACAAAACATTGTGACCAAGTCTTTATTAGAACAATAGAAAGAAAATGAGTGCAGGTGAGTTGACGTGTAAACAATGCAGGTTTCAAAATATTCAAATTTTTTTTTTCTTCCCTTTTTTTGAGGAAGGAAATGCATTCAACATATAATTAAGACCCAACTATAGACATAATGTTTCGTTAAAATACACTGAATGGAAAAATATAGACATTTGATTAATATTTTGTTGGAAAATGTCAAATTATATAAATTTAAATGCTACAATCCAATGTTTCAAACAGGGTGGATTGAACACAATAACATAATGTATGCACGTCTGAGAAAGAAATGTGTAAAACCTGTCAGACAGTTATATAGCTTCGCTCAATCTCTGACAGCCACAGGCCTCTAATTGTTGTAAATGTCAAAAGTGTTGTAATTATTTTTCTCTCCTAAAAGCATTGTGATGTCTTTGGTAATGAAAGAAGGCAAGAAGGAGACACGCCAGCCTGTGAATGGACAGTCGCTTCTGGCTTTTCACTTAAAATGTGTTTGTGGTCAAAGACACCAGAGATAATTAAAAAAAAAAAAAAAAGGCTGATACGATGTGACTGCATACTGGATATTTGTCAAAACTCTGACATTCTTCTGGATCTTTTCACTGACTGGGAAGTAAATCACTCCAATGAATAATTAATAACTCTCACGAGGACAAAAAGCAGAGATGTAAACTATAAGACAGTTGCTATCTCAAATTTGTTTCCCTGTGAGCAAGGAGCACATCAGATTGTGTCACATCTGCAAATATTTTGTCACTTAACTCTTGTGGTTTTCTGATGTTTCTTTTTCCTTGTGTGCCTTCGGATGCATCCAAAAAACTTGGAGACGCCAAAATAACAGCTGCAAGTTCAGTGCGCCAGAAAAGCACTAACAGCTATAACAATATAATGATTTCTATTTCAAAAGAGAGCTGTTGAAGTTGTATGAAGCAAGTGAAGCAGATTTTGGTTGTGATAAGTTAAAAAAAAAAGTGTTCAAAGACGAATGAAGTGTGTTTTACACAAGTGTGTGATTGTTTGAGAGTAAAAAGGACATACAAGCGAGTAAATGATGGTGATGAAACCCATGATAAGATAATCAGCATGCTCTAAATATTAGGTTGAAGACACATACTAGAATCCTTTCAGATTATTTAACCATATTTTCAGAAGGTTTATATTATTTCAGCTACTTTTAGGCTGATGAAGATACAAACAGCGGGGGATCAAAATGTAACCGTAACATGCTGTCAGGTGAGTATACATACTGTATATGAAACCAGACATGTGCACCATGAATGAAGGAATCGTGGTGAAAACAGTATTGTTTGGTGTGACAGGATAAAAAATCATCCTCTCCCACTGGCCTGGTAATCCTCAGGCGGATAATTAAAAAGTCTGTGCCACAGTCGAAAAAGAAAAAAAAAAGAAAGATTAAAATAAATAAATAAGTGAGGAGAAGGGAAGAGGCTCTGTGCAGATCCCGGGGGGATCCATTAAAGAATGTTTTCTTGAATTGAGGTTAGGTGCATTGATCTCTGTCGAAGCTGGCACAGCTGAGAGTTAACACTCCCTGCCTGCGACTCTGACTCATTTCATACATTATTCCAATTAAATCACTGTAGCCTGCCTGGCTGCTTGCCTTTATGTTTTCTAGGAAAGCTGGAATTGGCACCTGCCACATTAACTCCAGTGTCATCAAATATGACTTAAAGAGAGACGTGCTCCTGTCAGCATAAGAATATAAAAAAAAGAGAGGAAGAAAAGATGGCTAACTAAGGTGATGCTTTGTCTACAGCAGCAGTAGAAACGATCGAACGTCCACTGTGATAGATTAGACACATTAGGTACACGCTAATAGGTGCACTGTCCTGTACAGTAGGCCTACGTGTCATTGTATGATGTATTGACTCTTGTAAGCACAGCCATTGTTTTTGTTGCCATTTGTACCGAATGTGAAAGGAAAGCCCATTACTTTGAGTTACTTTGGGGACATTCTTTGGCATTTACAGGCACCTGATTGGGACATTCACTTACACTCCACGAGAGAAGTCGACCATGAAAGACTGTATACTAAACTAGCTTGGTCGTGTACCTTATTCCACAGTCGTTAAGTGGCGTCACATTGTAGACAGCGAAACATGACGTTTGCTTCTCACAAAACAATCCCAACGCAAGCTTAGTTTAGTAGCCTTTTGATTTTATCACAAGATCTTCAAGTTTTCATGAAATTGTAAACATGGTGTGGTGAGATTGTTGAGAAACATTAAGTCCTAAGAAGGTTAAGAAAAAATTAACCTTGAACATATTTTTCTCCAAGTCTTCATGAATGCAACATATTATATCTTTTGAAATATGTCTGTTCTATAAAACATGTAACATGTAACATTTTTAAATGGCTGCTGTTTTAATAAAGGCATTATGAATTTAAAACAGAACTACTTTAGATACCAAAACTACTTAATTAACTTTAAAAAATGGCCGAATTAAGAAGCATATGTGTTGAACAAATGGTATCAACCTAAAAAATGGTGCAGGTACATAACTGAGCATAGAAACAGACTTCAGAAAGTCATTCTATAATGCTCCAAACCTTTATACACCTTCATCGGTTTAATTCATTGATTGATTAAGTCATTTTTAGTACGCATTCATGACTAGAACAACTACTCACACAGTGCTGAGTTGCATTTCAAATGTATCTTCAGGTTCCCAGCTTTCAAAAGATCTTCTCTTCTATGTGGCATCCACTGTAGTCATGTCCCGATATATTTAGGTTGAATATGGATATATGATATATATCCCCATATTTTTATTGCAAAGTGAGAACAAATGTTCAGCCAAAGTAAATATGACATGTTAGATGTATTTTTAATATGAAAAATCAAAATCCAAGTGAACATAAATATTGTATAACAACAGGGGTACCTTTTTTTTCAAATCAAGTTCCACATTTAAATGAAAAAATATCTTAAATAAAAATAGTATATGAAATAAAATAGTCCAATCTTTTTCTGAAATAAATATATTTATATGAGAAAAGAATAACAAATTACAAAAGAACTAAATATGACAATTCGGGGGCAGCATTTATATATCAAGAAAGAAAAAAAATTGAACTATATCGATATGTGCAATATGGTCTAATTCCATATCACATTTAAAAATATATCAATATCATTTTATATCGACATATCGCCCAGCCCTACCACAACCCCAAATTCTCTATAAACGGGGGTCAAATAAGGGTTAAGAAGCTAAGAAGAAATGACAGGGTTTGCTTAAAATAACTACTTCCATATGTTAATACTGGACTCACTAATGTAGGTGATGTGGAAGTTCATTGACAAAAACAGCTTAAAATTGGTTTCACAGGGAAAAAAGACACAAGTCTCCTGGGTAAAAGTTTGCTTGATGAACCCACCCTTAACGGACTTTCTCAGCCTTTATACTACGTTAAACATGTGTCGCAATAAGCTGCACCTCATGGCTCACAATTCCACAGCTTATCTATGAATTGTAGTGCATTACTTTAGATACAAACAGTGAATGAGAACAGCCTTCTCTAAGACAATTACCGCTACCAACATCCGACATCACCTATGAACTTTCAATCTCAATACGTGTTTTTGTTGTTCTCGCTTGTGCACATCTTATTTATCTACAATATGTTTTGATCCATAAGGGATTATTTAAAAGGCCTGCAGCTTTTCTAGTGCCGACAACCAAGGCATTTAGATTTGTTATGGCCGGTAGTAAGTCGTACAGCCATAAGGCTCAGTGGTAATTAAATCCCCTGGAACTAAAACAAATCATTTTACCAGCAATATCTGTCCTGTGACACTAATTAGCACTAAAAGCATAACTGATTCTGATGTAGTTTTTCAAGCATTTGGTCATGTAGACATATTGGACATAATGACAATTTGGGGAGAAAAAGTCAAAGGATCACAAAAGTTATGGCTGAGGGGAAAACTAATTATACATGCTCAGAGCTCTTGTGTTGATAGCCCATAAAATGTACTCTGGAGGGACATTTATTTTGAGGGATGGTGTGATGGTTGTGTTATATTATACTTACGTGAACATACTGTAACCATCTTCAGTTGGATAATCTGGAGAAAAAGCATGAAAACTTGTTTTATTTCTTTGTACTATTTATTTTTCTTTTACGAATATGACTTGTGTCTGTATTGTTGTGTGAGAGTTATTGTGAAGGAACCTTTTTTATTAAATGTAAAAAAAAAAAAAAATACATCAATCACAAACCAATATATCGGTCTTAGAAATCTCCAAGGACACTACCTGCATAGCGGTGGAGGTCTAATCTGGGTTAGTGTCAAAACAATGCTGATTATGAAACCTCTGAGTTCGAAATGTCCTGCATGTTGCTTTATGGATGAAAACAACTTGTATCAGCAATCCGCCGTTGAACTGCCACACACAAATTTCAGTGTCAAACGAGTAGAGAAATGGAGGCATTAGAGCCGCCGCTCAATAACAACAAAAACAAATTGTTTCAGTTGTTTCCCACAGGAGCAATATGCATGGAGCTAACTGACAGTGGGATCAAATTGCTTTTGCAGCGTGCTCCTTTCACCTTACCACACCCATGCAGCAGGCACAAACAATGTCAGAAACACACCAAAACACTACACTGCAATCAGACGGAGCTCTGTGATTACAGGCAGAAATTTTATTTTCATGTTTCCTGTCAGACTGGCGAGTGATAGCAGGAGCAGCCTGTGCTGAGAGTGTGATGCACGCTTGGGTCACTAAACCAGGCAGTCTTCAGCCCGGCAGACAGACTTTACATAAACGTTATTCATCAAGCAGCTTTTACAGATATGACTTCAGTGGCTCAGCGAGGATTGGCTGGACACAACACCCACATCAAACATCTTCTCTTCTCTGTGAGAGGGATTAAAGCAAACGCTTTCCTAAAAAGGGCAGTGCATTGAAAGCCTCGTGCCATTCTAAGTGATCATTTGATTTCAATAACAAATATTTAGAAAAGGGACTACCAGTCCCAACTCCACTGAGTGTTGAAATCAAGATATCCCTTTGTGGTGCTAAGATATTCTGCCACACAGTGATATGATACATTAGAGAATTTTTTTTCTTTCTCTCTTTCTCTGAAATAAAGGAACATTGATTCAGCGTGCTTAAATTAATGCAAGACACACGAGAAAGAAGGAGAGGGAGACACAAAAACCAGACTGAATCAGCTGGAAAGAGCAGCAGAGTGGAACATTTGACTAACAAGCAGTTTTTTAATGCACTTCGCTGTTGTCTCAGTAGAAATGCGGTGCCTCCTGGTCCCATACATCTATCGATCCCAAGTGGCTGATGGAGATGTCAAGAAAAGAGGGGATAGACCTAGAGGACAAGTCAAAGAGATGGTAATGGCCAGAATGAGAGGACAGCACAGAGTAATAAATGGACAGGGTAGAAAGAGGCACAGTGCTGCTTTCTTTCAGCCCAGATCCATAACACAGCAAACTATAGATTGAGGGCATATGCCAGCGCCTGTCTGTAATGAGCACACACACACACAAGGTTAACTACAGCTTTCACTGGAGGAGAATACAGCTCAGCACATCATTGTCTCGTAATGGGAGCAGGTTGCATCGCCTCCCCAGCGCCGCACGAGGACTTACACCGTGTGTGTGTGGAAGAGAGGGGAAATAAATAAACGATGCATGTGGCAGTGGGAGGGGAATAAACATTCATTAATGTAAGCGTGGAACATGTTTAGTTGCTGCATGTAATTTGCGTGTTCTATTTATGGCCAAGTGAGCTCAGCCCCAATTACTGCATGAACTGTATTCTTAGGGTTCTTTGTATCATAAATATGCAAATGCTGCTGTCTTTTGATTCTGCTTGTTTTTACATCTTAAAGTGGTTTTCACAGCACACATAATGACAACTCACTGCTTCTGTGACATGCATTTTAATAACATAATTCTTCTTTCATGGATTCTTGTCCTCCATTGACTCAACTGTAATCATATTACAGGCAATCTAGTGAGTCATTTGACCTTCTCTGTATTCATAATAGGGACCAAGCTATTATCTAATGTTATGTAATCTAATGTTTGCTATAATTACATCTATGGCCTGCTCTAGACAAAACAAAGCCTACAATGATCATATCTATTACGATATTAAACACATGAAAAAAAAAACTCCGCCATTTATTTTTACCCACAAACAAGAGGCTGTAGTTCAAACTCTACATGGTTAACAGCCTATAGGAGCATGTTCTGCTTTATTTACACTCCCTGACAAGTATTTTGAATATTCATAAAGATGAAAAAAGAAGGGGAGGGGGGGAAACTAATCCAAGATTTTCCTTGCGTCCCTACTTTCAGCTTGCATCTGCAGAGTTCCTGTTCGTGAAAACTAATGGAAAATGCATGCGGGATTTCAGCAGAGGCTCCGATCCATTTTAATCCTGAAGGCAATTACGGCGTGGGGTTTTAGGGTCAGTAGTGCTGTTGATTGATGGGAAGAAAAAGTCACTTTAACAAAGTGCCTTGAACTTCAACCACCTGGCTGCAGCACAAAGGGTGTTGCTTGATGCGCCGAGAGAAAGCTTTAATGCTTTTTTAATGCATTCAATGAAAGAATACAAAATGGAGAATTAATGGTTGCGCCTCTGATAGGCCCTATGTGTCAATATCACTGATGCCTTTTGAATTATAAATTAATTCCTTAATTTCTATGGATCATTTGCTCCTCCTGCCTAAGATGGACCCGGGAACGTCGCCGCAGCGCCAGCAGCACTGACAGCACACATTTAGAAAGTGCATGGTGTCATTGATCAGTGACATATTTGCGATGCCTGAAAAGCCAGGTTTGTTTGCGGGGAGAATCATTCGCTTCACTGTTTTCTTCTCGCTCCCTTTTAAGAGCCATGCTCCGTATCCTAGCAACAGGACTCACTCGCCCCCTCCGATCTGGAGAGTCGGTGGCAGGAGAGCAGAGGACCCCGACTGTCTCTCGCTGTCGCACTTAATGGTCAGATTCAGCCTCGGTCCGATTAGATAACTATATACTTCAGTGCTGTATGCAGGGGTAGAAAGTGACAACATATATACTCAAGTACAGAACTTTAGTAGCCTACACCTTTTTAGTTCTTCAGTATTGTCTTTTTCTTTTCTTTCATACCTCTTTATTTTAGAGGGAACTGTTTTAATCTCCATTCATGTGGTGCAGATTCTAATTTTACATACAAACAAATAATCAATGGATATAATACCCACATTAAACTACTTACATTAATAAAGATATTCCCTATACCTCAAACAGCATGTCAATATTTGAATAATAATTATTATTCATTCATATGATATGTTACATTTTTAACAAATCATTCTCGATCAAACCTTTTATGAAATGTTTTGATGGAAGTATTTCTGTACTTTTACTTACATTTTAGGCATATATAGTTTGTTTGTTGATGCATTGTGGTATTTTTTACCTAATTGAATCTGTTCTAATAAATATCTTCCTCTTCATAACAGATCAAACGACTTACTTACATTTTTAGGGCTTCTACTAACACTGCAGTATTTTTGCCTGCTGAACTTTGTTTTAATCAATATGTTCCTCTTCCTGTGGTGCATTTTGGTAACTTTTAACTCATTGTTTATGGTTAAAGCCTGCAATTTTACTGATATTTTTTTTTCACTCACTGCTCTCACAGTATCATTTACAGATGCAACCAGCTATAAACCCTGATAAACTGTGCCATGTTCACTCAGCACCAAACAACAGGAATTCAAAGAGACTAGCTGGTGAAACATTTAGCAGCTAAATATTCAGATATTTCCTTCAGGAGTTGGTGGAGACAAAAACAGAGCTGGAAGAAGCATATTCAAGTCAGGTGGACAAACATCCTAATTTAATAAATTATAATGTTGCGCTGTGACATGTGAATGTTAAAATAGGCAACTGCTTACTAACACAATTACCATATCAATTCCATAAGGTGACTGTGACAACTATTGTTGTTCCCTCAGAAATCGAATGTAAATTACTAAAAGTCCTTGGAGAACAATTAGATATTAAATAAATGCTCTACAGGATTTTTTACTATAATACTTTTCACAAACGATGTACAGATTTTTATACATTCTATTATGTGAAACGTCTATAACGTCTGGCTTCACTTCTTGTTGTCTTGCTGTGATGCCCACATGATGCCAAAACAATAAACTAATGCAAGTCTAAGACAATTATCTCTATAGTTGTTCCATCTCTGCAGGTTTGATTCATGAACCATATTGCTAATTCATCTGAGGGACCATAAACTATAGAGTATTTGTAGTTTTTCCAGTAACAAACAAAAATCTGTTTTACTGGCAAAAACACTTTTAGTCTCGAGGCCCATTATAGTACAAAAAAAGCTCCTAATGGTATAAATTAAGGTATAATTTAGCCGGCCCATGGGAAAGTCATAATTCTTTGCGCCTTGTTGAGCTCATTGTACCCAACAGGAAATGGCTTCAAGCCGGAGATAAAACTGGAATTATAGAAAGAGCTCATCAGTGGCTGTAGAGCAACGTAAACACCGTTGAGCGTGCTGTTCTTAATGACCTCTGTGCATTTGAAGTAAGCCCTTTCAGCCGACCAGTCCTGTGCTCTACGTCTAGTCCCAGTGCCCATGCATATTATCAGACAAAGAAGATCAACGGGACAGCAATCTGCCAAGCTCGAGCACAAAGCTGGTGTGATTTCCTCGAATGAATCACAACACACTCCAGGCATGCCTTCAATTCAGAATACTTGTGGCCTCAAAGCTCTGCCCCTTCCTTTCAACTCTGCAATCACCAGCATCACATTTGTTGCAGAACGGATGTCCAAAAGTGCACAAGAAAAGGGGTGAAAGAAGAATGTTTTGCTGCTAGTATGTGGAGGAAGCATTAGAGGGTACAAGGGCATTTCGAGATGGCCCAGTAAATAAATGGTTCTTCCAGGGAGTGGGTCTCATCAGGCCATGATGTCGCCTCCTGTTGAGTCATCAGCTGAGATGTTGATTTGCCCTTGTTTCCAGTCTCCTCCAGAGTGGGCATGTAGTGACCAGGCGGCAGCAAACAGGCAGAAAGCTACTTTACTGCTCCCCCGGGGTTTGTGGGAAAGAAACAGCTGATGGTAATTACAGATTTTGATTTCTGTTTATTCAGTTGTTTGTTAACATGAACTTGAAGCCATTCAACACATTCTCATGAAGGTGTTTGTATGAGTTCTTATGAAAACGTATCATTTATATGATATCCTTGCAGACATGAGAATGTAACAGGGCTGCAGATATTGATTATTTTAGTATCCTATCGAGTTTTCAATCTATTAATCAAATAATGGCAGTTTAAATACTTTTGCTTTATTAAAGACCATAGTAAATATAAAAAAAGCAAAATAATTATTTGTATTGCATCAATTGCTAAATCTGTCAAAACCAAACCTTTTTTTTAATACATTTTAGTGCCATATTACATTATTTATATTTATTCAATGCCTAAATATCATAATGCAAGTTAGTAAATGTAAACAATTTTCTAAGTTAAGGGGTTGCTCTACACCTGCTGACCCTACAAACTAAACTGAATGTACCTGCTGCTAGGGGTGGGCGATATGGCCCTTAAAGATTATCACGATATTTCAATATTTTTGCAATAACGATATTCTTGACGATATTAAATAATACTGAAAAATACATAGAAAATTATTTGTCAGTCTGTATAAATAAATCATACAACATACAACAAAATAAAAATCAATCATAAATCTGAATGTAGTGTAAATTTAAAATATCAACAGTTGCCAAATGATGTAGTATCCTTCAAATTCAGTCATTTGAGGATCCTTCGTTGACTTTGGGATACAGCCTTGTAGAACGTGATAATGTAATAAATTCCCGATAATGTAATAACCCTGATAATTTAATAAAAATCTGCACTTGAGTCCATTGAAAATGTAATAAAACCTGATGATGAAATAACTTCCTGATAATGTAATAAAGTGCCTTTCCCAATAATGTAATACACTTTTTACCAATAATGTAATAAAGTATAACATTAATGGGAGGTTATTACATTATCAGGTTAGCCTTCATTTCGCAAGTCCTGATAATGTAATAATTCCCCAATATTGTAATAATTTAACAGCAGACCACCCATTACTTGAGTTCAAGTGGTGATACTGTGTAGGCAACTCCAGCTCAAGAGCTCTAGCGCCACCAACAGGTCAAAGTTGAATGTTTATTAACTTCTGACCCTTTCATCCGTTTTTCACAAACGAGGTATCCATGACACACGAATGCATTCAACAGCTTCTTGAAATCTAAAGGTGCTTGGTGTTATACTTTATTACATTATTGGTAAAAAAGTGTATTACATTATTGGGGAATTCACTTTATTACATTATCAGGAAGTTATTACATTATCAGGTTTTATTACATTTTGAAATGACTCAAGTACAGATTTTTATTACATTATCAGGGTTATTACATTATCAGGGTTATTACATTATCGTGAATTGATTACCTTATCAGGTTCTACAAGCCTCAGTCTCGGAGGAGGACAGAGAGGAGGGGCAGGGTTTTGACTGACTGACGGGTGACAGACACTGTGCTGAGCAGAGACACAATGCAAAATAACTTTATATTATGAATAGTGTTCATATACTTTCAGTAGCTTGAAATGTGACGTTAGTGCAGCACATGAGACTATAGCAGGCCGCCACAGTCTAGGTAATTAATGGAAACCCTTACGCCACTACGTCAAGAAGTAGGAATTTTGCCAATATCATGAAATGCGTTTTTTTACCCATAAAAAAATATATATACCAGTATAATCGTGAACGATACGATATGGCACACCCGTACCTGCTGCATTGGATTGGTGCATTTAAAGCTTTAATTACTAATGAAAATGAAACCACCTGATATTTTGCTATCAGGGGTATTTTATTTATCATAGCATGGAAAGATCGTCCTATCACATGAGCTCAACATTGCTTTGGGCTCTACTTGATAGTCTAGCCTTTCACCTATTGCACCTAATTTTAATAAATTAAAATGTACAGCTATAACAGCAGTTATTACTGGAAGAGATGCAATAACAACCATTAAAAATAACCAGGAGTATTAATAAATTCTACAAAATATGGCAACCATGTGTTGAAAGTTATAATTCTGTATACACTGCAAATGAATGCCTGTACCCGAGGAGCATTAGTCAGTAGAATTTCTGTGAAATCCTCTTTTTTTAATTATTATTATGATGTGTTTTTTTGTTGTTGAGTTTTTTGTTTTTTTGTACTCCATCAATCCTTATTTTATTTGTGTTGGTATTCTTCAGATTTGTTATTCGCAGCGTTATTTTTATACTTACTTTACTCCATTGATTTAATTGGTTTTATTCTTTTTACTCAATAAACATAATAAAAATAATAAACATGAACAGTAGTGTGCACTTAGACGTTCTACAACTAGTTCCACTAAATTCCGCATAGCTCATGTAATCATTGATCCATTACATGCCTTCTTTCGCAGACATAGTTGGATATCTACAAATTGCAGTGCATTGCTTTTCCAAGAAAATCATACGAACTGAAAGAACAGCTTAACCCATTATGTAAGGACGAGAAAAATCAGTACCACAGAGTTTGCTATTTCAAAATACTGTTCTCAAAGACACCTCATTCTGATGGATTTTCTGCACTTCCATAGAGTTTCTCTCAATAAACCGACACACAAGAGTCTTGGATGCCCACAAACCACAGGCACAATCACAACTTATTATTTTCTCCAACCTGTCAAAGAGTATAGATTAGCCATCACCTGGACACAGTCCCGAACTCCCAGCTCTCATAATGGTTGACTGAAAACGTGGCATAATTTAACCTTCGCCTTCATGCGGTGATAACACGATGCACAATGGTGCTGTGCACTGTGTAACTTTTAACAATAGAAAACTCGCAGTAGCTCAAACAACACAGTTTTTTATGCAGGGTATTTCTACTTGTGTGCAATCACTGTAATGTGTAGACTAAAAGGCCTTTAAACACACAGGGTGTTGTTGGGGAGATTGATTTGCACGTCAATATATTATTTCAAACGGTTGTTTTTGTAATGAATACTACCGACATATGCTTTTGTTTTGGTTTTTGGAACCAGGATTGATTTTTCTTAGTTTTTCGCACCACAAATAAATGGATCAACCAGTCATGTTGTGTGGAACAGATGCCACATCACAAAGTCAGGACAATCAGAGCTTGTTGGTGTTTGTTTCTCAGCACTCTGCATGAACACAATGAACACAAGGACAAATAACATGTTCAAGTGTTAACTGGAGCTGTGCTAATCCATAAACATCTACCCCATCTAATGTATGTTAATTATTATTTTGTATAACTCATTTGGCGAACATGCTACCCTCTGAACCCCAAGCCCTTTGTTCTCTTTACATTTACATTACATTCTTCTCTGCCCCTCGACTCTGGAACAAACTCCCTCAGTACATCCGGTCTCTACCAACACTGTCAACCTTCAAGTCACATCTCAAAACGCACATGTTTAGCCTAGCCTACCCCTAATATATTCATAATTTTTAATTTACAATTTTTCTCTGTACTGTTTTAGTGTTGTTTATTATTACTGTCATTGTTGTTTTTATTGTTCTAATTTGTAATTGTTTTATTGTTGTTTATTATTACTGCCACCGCTGTTTTTTATTCATGTTTATGGTTTTTATTGTTAATGTTTTGTTTTTAATTGTTTATTGTAAGGTGACCTTGAGAGTCCTGAAAGGAGCCTATAAATAAAATGCATTATTATTATTATTATTCTGCTCACTGTGGCCTTGTATTTCACTACAATATATAAGTCCTGCAGCTCTATTGAATGGGTACAACCATGGCTAGAATAGGGAACAGCTAAACAAGAGCTGTGTTCCGATACCCATACCTCCTGTATTTGCTTAGTTTGAGTACGCAGGGTGTTCCGATTCCAATCGCAACGAAAAGAAGTGTACATAAAGGACCCGGATGGTGCCCTCATAACGGTCAAAATGCTGAGTATGCAACGATGTACACTTTATGCCCTCAACGGCCGCCATCTTGTCTACGTAGCGGAAGAGGCGGAGCCAGGCAGAGCCGCTCACCTCGAAAAAAATGTTTTAATGGCGGCCAAAATGATTTGCTGCGTTAATGGAGCCATATTGCAGGATTGTAGAAGTAAACCAACGATTAAACAACACAAAGGGTATTTTTTTTGCCGTTCAAAGCAGGATGTTTTTGGCGGGTGACGAGCCGCGGCGGCTGTCGCGATCCTAATTTCCGGTAAGTGCACCACGGAGTATTAGATTTGGAACAACACTCACCTGCTGAAATCTGCGTACTTAGTAAGTGCGGATAGTGTACTGCGTTTTGGGTATCGGAACACAGCGAAGGTCTTTGTGCAGAATAACACAGCTATAATGACATAGTAAAGAAAAAAATTCAAGTTGAATTTCTCTGTTAAATTATTATCATTAGTCTTGATTTTTAATTTACTTTTATGTACACAACACTTTCCCAAGTGTCCACAAGTGCCATGAATATTTGGGGGTAAAAAGCGTCTCCACATGCTATACTGAACTATTTTTACAAGCTATCCTCTTTGCTCTGTGTCAACAGCTGCTGTCACATTTTCAGTTAATATTTGGCAAATGACCATTTGTGACAGAAATGTCACAATTTTAAGCTTCGTTTTCCTTACTTTATCAAATATTTTGTAACCTATGACCCCTTCAAGGATTGTCGGAAAGTTCAAATTCAACGAAAATGCCTGTTTTCAGAGTTTCTTTACACGATAAATAATTCATAATTAATTTTAGCTCCATGTGAAGTAAATAAACTTGATGTTCAGATGATCGTCGAACAATGATGCAATTTACAAATGTATGTAACTGCAGATTTATTATACTGGAGATCTCCTGAGGTAATATGACGCCCAGTTTAGCAAAAAAAAGAACTCAGTCATAAACAAAAAGTGTTTTTATGTCGAGACAGTTAACAAACATGGTCATGACTGAATACCAAATATGACACATTGCCATTTTTATGTATTTTCCTTGAATATCTTACTTACTGTCTTACTTAATCGACATTTTTTCAGACTATCGGCCATTGAAACAATGGGCTGTTGGAATAACGGCATTAGTGTCATAGCAGGTTTGGCTAACTTTAGCTAATTAGATAATGTTGATATTTATCAAACAGGGGAGGCCCTGTGTGTAGCGCTTTACCTGCATATAGAGCACACAAAGTAACAGAAGACACTGAAGCATATCAGAGGCTTTATGAGTGCTCTTGTCTCATATTTAGCAAATCTGTTTGAACTTTTTATTGAAGTGTTGCAACATTCAGAAAGTGACGGACTGTTGCATGAGTCTTAGAGGAACAAGAAGAGTATTTTTCAGTGTTTTGCTTTATTAGGTCTCAATAGAGATGCATTCAGGAAACAGCTAGAGAGAGAGAATGACATGCATCCCCAGCATGAACTGAATAGTGAATATTTATGATTTATATCTTCACCACTCGACCACCAAGACACTCCACAGTTTAATTTTTGCCACAAATCTTGTTCAGCATCACAACATAATTTGAATTCCATACGACAGAAATCTGCTGTTCTCCTGCAGAGGATGAATAAGGCATCACTTTAGGCTTATGAGAAAACATTAAAGAAAAGCACAGATTTATGGAAAATGAAGTTATATAAAGCTTCTTAGGCTGGAACTTTGTTATTTTTGACCAGTTTGTTTAAATGCAAACCATTAGCCTGCTGTGTTGACTCTCTGCTTCTGTCCCCGACATTTTTCAAATTATGCTGTTTTCATATTACCGTCCATGCGTGACATAAGCTGCCGATAAACTCTCCCGAGACTTATATCCACGTGTCGTTTATGGACGGTTCAGACTCTGCATTCACAAGACAGTCGGCAGTCTTTCTATCTTCCTTTTATTTTCAGCCCTCCCCGAACCACCCCACAACTCACAGCCCTTATTATTTTCTAATAGGAGATAGCAGTTATCAGTTCAGTGAGAGGGGAAATAATCGACATAAACACATTTAGCAATTAGCAATAAAACTTTCACTTCATTTGCATACAGTGATGTTGCAGCGTATATTCTGCTGGTAACCTGGATGTACCACAGCCACGTGATTACATACAGCCACAAGTTATTATACAAGTATTTTATGTTTGAGTGTTACATGGTACATAAATTACACTAAAACATTACATGAATACAAAATTTCTCACAAATGGGTAATTTCACTCTAATGAATGCTCTCCTACTACTGCCTTCTTATGATTTAATACAGTAATTAAATAATATTACTGTACTATACTGTAAGCATATGTATGCAATTTGTGAAACATTTGTCAAACCTAAAAAAAAATCCCACATATATCAGAAGATTTTTTTTTTCACCAATATGCAAAAACATGTTTGCAGCACTTCTGAATTAGATTAATTACATACATTTTAATTATACAATGAGGTAGTTTATTAAATCATTAAAACATTTAACCACCAATATTTCAAGCAGGTGATCCAACAACACAGCCACACTTTAATCTTTTACTTCCCACCAGCTGAAATATTGACATGCTACTGGTCAATAGCCAATCAATATTGTAATTACAAGATTTAAATTGCATGCAATAGGCAGGATATGTAGCAGTGCTAGTTTGTAATTGAATGATGCCCAAAACATTGCTGTAGTTTCTGCACTGTGAAACAAGTAAACAACAGCAGTGGCTGAGAAAAAAAACACATATGCATAGATTTTTTTGCTTGTTGGCCCACACATTTTTGAGGCTTAGATTTTTGAGACCAATACCAGTTTTAGAGGATACAAATTACTGATGGTGGCTGGTTGTGTATTTATGAGGAATAGAAAAATACATTTTATATGTTTGTGCACTAGTAGGTACTCAGAAGGCTACTTGTTTTAAACAAATACATTATTAAAGAATATTTAACATTATTATACATTAAATAAACCAATTCTAACAATGCAAACAAAAAATTAAGAATAAATACAATTTAAAATAGCAAAACAAGCATCAGCACTGTATATTTAGCAACAGTAAATGGCTGACAATTTAAATAAAGAATTAATAAAAATAGAATAAGTATCTGACACCATTTCTACATGACCCCAAACATTTTTCCTGCATTATATATTCTGTAAAAAAAAAGGTTTTCATATTGGCACATATCAGACAACAAACAATCATGGAAAAAATGATTAGGCCACCCTTTTTCTTCAATTTATTGTTCATTTTAATGCCTGATACAACTAAAGGTACACTTGTTTGGACAAATAGAGAAATAAGAGTTTAATTTAAAACTGATATCTAGACATTTTCCAAGGTTTTCTTTCTAATAACCAAAATCATTATCGAGAAAACCATGGAAAATGGCTAGATATCAGCTCTTAAATTAAACTCGTATGAGATATTGTTGTTTTTATCATTATATTTATCTAAACAAATGTTCCTTTAGTTGTATCAGGCATTAAAATGAACAATAAATTGAAGAAAACAAGAGGGTCTAATATTTTTTTTCATGACTGTATACACTGATACTGATAGATATTGATATGTCTGTGATAGGATCTGTATTAAAAAATCTCTTTTTCAATAGTGTTCAAGGCAAGACATGTAGCAGCACAAATAACAAGATTGCAGGCATAAAACAAACATATATCAATTTAAAATGAAAACATCTACAGCCATTTTCCAAGACATTTAGAATCACTTTAAATGTGTCCAGTGGGAACAGCTCTCAAAGATTCAGGTGATGTTGCAATTGATTCCAAGCTGAAGGAGCGGCATACTTAAACGCTCTCTTCTCCACTTCAGTATGGACTTTAGTTAGTAAGAAAAAGTCCTCAGAGCAAATACCAAACTTCCCATATATTTTTTGTAGGATGTAAATCCATAAGTAAGAAGTAAGCAGTCCCTGAACAACCCTAGAAATAAGAATCAGCACTTTAAAATAAACCTTAGTGCTTGTAAAGATGCATACATGTATATAACATCCCCATCATGCTTCACTATCACGTGTTTACAGAAGAGGAGAGTTTCGCAGACTGCATGTTGTATGATTGACAGATTCTAAGTGCAGTTCTGAAATGATGGATGCTTTCACAAGTGCAAAACACTGAATGATAAATAGCATATTGCCTATGATGAATAATAGATATTTTTCTCGAATTACAGTCTTTATTGAAAATTAAATTCAAAGGCAAATTATACGTTTACAACCTTAAACATTACATAAACAGCATTTTATTGTTCAGTTATCGATTGCATTTTTATAATTACATGTTTATGAGTTGTAGTGAAAGAAAATAATAGACCTCCTGTGACTAATTTATCAAGTTGCTTGCTGTGTGAAGGCACATATATAGTATATTATATTCCAAGACTCAAGTGCAGCCTGATGCATCTTACACCGCTCGGGTTATTTTCTTTCTACTTGGTGTCACCCCAGTGGAATACATACATCCTGTTTTTTTTTTAAGATCTAGGTCTGCTTTCAGGGACCTAATCAAAACCAATTAATTTGCCCATATTTATGACAGTGACACAGATTTTATGTTAATAATGTCATGAAACAAGATTAGGCTCATGCACAACACAATGCTCTGAACATGTGCATATGTTGTTTAACACTATTTTTATTTTATTTGCTAGAATTCAGATGGGTTGCCCTTTTGAGTGCCTGTTTAATAAAAGCATTTATTTAATAATGATATCTGTGTGCCTTGATGGGACACTCCCATCCTTTATTTTTGCCCTTTTCTGCCCTTGGCCACTTCAAACACCTCAGTGTACAGCCCTTGGTCCCGACTAAGTGCCCCCCTAAGTGCCTCTCCTGTGAGTCCAGGTGCCCTGTTGATCTCTCTGGTTGGCTTTACGACTGCTGTCATATGAACTTATGAGAAAAATGAGCCCTTAACCTAGACCTGTGGAAATGGTGCCCCTTTTTCATTTTAAGCACTGTCCCTCAGAGAATCCATGCACACCAGCGTTCCCATTAGATAAAATCAAATCAGGTCAGTCTGGCTCCTCCCAGTGATGCAATCCAGGCCCACATGTGAATAGCTGATCACCCTTAATGGACATCTACACTGTTTAATGCAACTAAACCCTCCCCTAACGAAGAGCTTCTGTCTGGAGCTGCGTCTCGCTGACAAAGAGACAGCCAGTGTAGTAAAACAAAAGAAGATCAAACAGGACACGCCTGCTTGTTGAGTGTTATGGTCTCATTACAATCTCACCTATGTTAAGTTAAGGTGTAGCAGTGCTGCCCACTTTATGATCCTTGAAGCTATGGCTGACAGCTGACTGTAATTATGTTTCAGCTGCAGCCAATGGTCCCTTATTGGACATTAACAGTTAGGTCACTTAAATTAGGATCCTTTTTTCCAGTGGGACTTCATGATGTAGTGTGCCATATTCCTGCATGTTCCTGTGTTTGTCCCTTGTTCGGCCACATTTACCTTTCACCCCCTGGCTCAGCTATGTTTGCATTATTATGGATCCTGCAACGATATAATTGGGCAGTGCAGTGCCTTACGTCACAGTGTCGTGTCGCCACGTTGGGTGTTCTTGTCACTTTTGGGTGTTCTTGTCACTTTTGGAAGAGGCTGGCAAAATGCAACCGTAGCACGTAAGAAGCTATTTATTAAACACGATAAAACCTACATGCGTCCGTTCATAATTATAACTTACCCCTCAAGTAATCATCACACATTAGTTCTGCTAACTAACCAACCGATCAAAAACTTTTCCCATTTTCCCACCAATCCACACTAAATTAAACAAAGCCTGTTTTTCCACTGCACGGGGGGTTGTCATGACTTCGAACATGTGCTAACCATCCAGTTGAGAAAATATCCCTCTGTGAACATTTAACGTTAAGCCAGAAGCATGTAAAGCACGGCCCTGACCAATCGTAGCGTCGCAGGGCGAAACTGCAACGGGATCCATATTAACGTGTTATTTGCATAGTATTAGCTTAGTGTTTTTAGCAATGTACTGACCAAAGTCTTCGTAACATAGCATTATCTAGCTTTTTTGTTAATTGGAGATATTTATATAAAGGCATACTGTATCAGTAGCTCTAACAGTTTTTACTACGCCATGTTAGATCATTTGAACTCTTTACAGGACACCAACTGAAATCTTGTGTGGCATGTTAAACCCAGTCCCCAGAGAAAATGTTGGCATTGTATGTTTCTGCCAACCAGAGATAACGTTGAATCTCCACAGGTTAGGCACCAAAATCATTGGTTAAGTTTAGGATTAAAATAATAATATCTCCAGACATAAGATATTGCTTTGTCACCAGACAAAAAAACAACATTGCAGATTAACTTATCTGTTGTTTGCAGAAACCTAAAATACCAACATTTTTTGCTGGCCACTGTGTTGTCTTGTTTCCTTTGTAAAAACCACACATAACTTACACTTATGATGGAAAGAGAAGAGGATTCTGACTTCGTATTGGTTCATTGAATTAACTCTAGAAAGTAGACACTGTCTCATTGCGTTCTTACCAGACATGCTGTTATGGTTGCCAGTCAGCATCTGGGATAATTTATGCTCTAAAAGTCTCACTGATTGAGTCATGGAAATGTTTTTTACAAGAATTACCCAGTGTGTCCTATTCAGCTGCTGATGAATGGGCTTCTTTGGCCGAGGATCTGATGAAGGCTGTTTTGGCTGTAGCACCATGCCTGTCTTTTTATACATTTAGAAAAGGGACTGTTTTTAAGATTATAAATGGGATGAGTGTCATGCAGCCGTAAAAACTGCAGCCTTTATGGTCGAAGAAGCAAAAGCTCTGGTGTGGGAGGAAGCCAGAGAGAGAGAGCTCTTCGGTTGCCCTCAAAACAGTTCTGGCAAACACAAGAGGACTCAGGGGAGAGCAGTGCTTTGCCCGGACAGTATTCAGCAAAGGTGGGGAACATCTGACCTTGACTGGATATACAAACACATTTTCAACAACCCAGTTCTCCAAGGTGGGCTCTTTCCTGCTAAATGTAAGCTTCCATGTGTGAATGTGTGAGGTACACAGCTCTTCACTGCGCTGGTCCACATATTTAAAAAAAAAAAAAAAAAAAAAAAAGATATGGCTGATTTCATTTAACGTGAGCCATCCATGAGTTAAAGAAAAAACTGGCGTCTTCACCAGAGGAAAAGCATAGCCTGTAAATTGTACAAAAAGTGAATAATAACTTTCACTGATGCTAATGAAAATATGTCAACAATTACAGTTAAGTAGTTGCTTTGGCAGGATTCTCAAATGATAATGAATATATTTGAAACAACATGTGCAAATCTCTGGGCACATTTTCCATAACATTCTATCAAACAGACTGCAAATGTTTTGGCACATGTATGCAAGTAATGAGAAAGTACAATTTGCAAAATAACCAATTAAATATATGTTCATGTTCAAAAGTGATTACGTTGCTTCTCAGTTGAAAAGTTGTGCTTGCTGGGCTTAGCGATGGTTCATTTAAAAATGATTTGCCTGCTGCATTAGATGCTGCTTGTGATGACATCACAGCAGGTCATTGCAGGGCATGGTTGCTATGCAAGAAGACTTTCCTAAAATATCCTTTGATGTCGATGAAAGTCTGTGGCCTGACAGACAGGAGAGACAGGAAATCCATTCAGGTGGAGTCCTTTTAACAATGGCTTTATTGAGTTGTCACAATACAAAAGTCAGCATAAATATGTAATATATTCAGTGGTGGAATGTAACTAAGTACATTTACTCAAGTACAATTTTGAGGTACTCAAGTGTTTCCATTTTATGTAACTTCCACTACATTAGGCAAATATTGTAATTTTTTCTCCACTACATTTATCTGCCAGCTTTAGTTACACTATTTAACATTACATTTTTTTTTTTTAATTTTATAATTAAACTTAATTACATTATTTTGAGTAGATAAAATGAGTCCTACATTTACAAAATTAAAACACTGCTTACATAAATGCATCAATACAAATAATCTAATAACATATTTAGAATATATCAAACAATCTGAGTGGGGCCATTCTGCATAGTGAGTACTTTTATTTTTGATACTTTAATCAGAGAATCAGAATCGCCTTCATAGTCATTGCACAGAGTAACAAGTACGAGGACAACAAAATTAGCCATCAATCCATCCAAACATATACTTAACATACATACAATAAGACAAAGGGGTGGACAGGACAGGGAGACAGGGATGAAAGAAAGAAATACAGCATAACGTGAAGAGAGGGGTGGAAAAAAAAAAGAAAAACCTCGGCAACATAAGCACATACTCAATCCACTTCACAACATGAACAGACTTATGAAATGCCACAGGGGAGGGGAGAGCCAGCATAGGCAAGCAGCCATCCAGTCCTGCAGCTATTAAAGCGCTGGTCACAGACCCGCTTGTCACACTGGGGGTACGAAGCGGCGAAGGCGTGGGATGGTGGGTGAGGGGGGTGGGGGGTGTTCGCATATCTGTATATGTGTAGGAGTTCACGTGTGTAAGCCGGGAGACTCGCCTCGCCCAGCAACCCAATCAGTCAGTGTCTGAGTTCGGCAGAATGTCAAAACGTAACACAGCAATTGCCATGGAGACTGCCTTGGTCAGGCACCAGACAGAAGCAGACAGTCAACAGGTGTCTGTAGGAGGTGGAGGAGGGGTGGAGAGGGTGAGAGCGATTCGCTGCAGTGTACTTCCAGGGGAATTTGTTTTTCCAGTAACTGGCTGTTGGGGGAGGGGGCAGATAAAATTGGAATTTTGGCCTTAGGTGAGTGGCCACATGCAATTTACATGGCTACCCGTCTTGTCCATACTGGTCTCCAGATCGATCCAATTGCCTTTGCAAGGCCGTCAATTTCTCCAAGATTTTATCTATATTGTGGTTTGTGACCACAGTCTGAGTACTGACAGCTCTGCCCATTGTTTCAATCACCTCGCCTTATGGGGCTTTGGATGGCTGTCACCATTTTCTGGATATCTTGGTAAGCCAAGGCAATGCCTAATCCAATAAGCAAAAGACCTGTAATCATGGTTCCGAATAGGTAAAGATCTTCAACGTCCTCCACGGAAAGAGCCGCCAGGGACACAACCCGCCACCTCTCCCACGCATCCATCGTGTAGCCAGCTGCGAACGTCCCGGCAGGACAGGTGGCCTCCCCCAAACCCAGGCTTCTCATCGGGAAGATGGTGTCAATTGCGCTGAGAGACCAGTTGATCAAATCCACGGTTTTTAGAACAGTGCAGAATGTCTCTCAAAGTACAAGACAGTAGACAAGACAGACGAGAGGAGTGAAGCAGGGAAGGCAAGGGAGGGGAGAGAAGAGAAAAGTGTGACCGCCTCCGTTCAGAGCCAGAGACAAAGGTGATGTACACTTTGATACTTTATTGAAGTAAGTTTTGAATGAAGGACTTTTACTTGTAGTGGAATAATTTCACAGTGTGATATTAGTACTTTTACTTAAGTAAAGCATGTGTATACTTATTCTACTACTCAATATATTACAATGCATATTTTACTTTAACAAACATTCAAACTCCCGCCCCATATATACCCTCTCGTTTAGCCTTTTACTTACATTAAGAACAAATCAGTACAAATGTGCTGCATATGGCAAATAATCATATAATTCAATGGTACCTTTAACAGAATAAAGTTACATAGAGACAGAAAAAAAACCCAATTACAACACATTTTCCAAAACCTGCCTCCACCCTCTTCTGATGTTCACCACTGCTTGACTATTTATCTTATCTTAAAAGCATTCCTATGTCTTCACCTTTTTATAAAACCATTTAACATTTTACAGATTTATTTACAGACACCTAGTTCATTTCTCAAGGTATATATCATTCTTTCCATTGACATTCACTGTGCCATATTTTTGATCCAGGAACCGAGGTGGCGTCTTCAGTTTAGCACCTACAGTGCTAGGCTCCATATTATTTCCCTTTTTTTCTTGTATTGATGTATTTGTGTATTATATTTTGCTACAGCACTTTTCCATTTACTGTGGTGCAAGACAGCTACTCCACCGAAATAAAATACAGTAACAGCTTCTGTGGAAATGTCAGTGCAATGTGTAATGTAAAACATACTGTAGAAATTGTCCTTTGAACAGTTTGATACCCAAAAGCATTCAGTTTGTTCAACAAAAATAACATTCTCATTCAGTAAACATTCAGTGTCAATACAAAAAATTGTAAATAAGGAACATTTCTACGCTCCACTGTTATACTGAAAAAACATCTCAACATTTTGACCACCACTGAGGACTTTTTATACGATACAATCATTTAGTTTTGAAGCAGGAGTTAATGTTTTGAGTGATTTATGACCTTTTCAGGTGAGCAGCAGTGCTGTACCATAAAAGCTGTTTTAACAAACGCAGCTCAAGCTTTATGAATGTAAACACTGTTTCAATAAATAAGCCAAAGCAGAACTCAAAGAATCAAAGAACTCATTGGGTGAAATCATAAGGCTGTAATTGTACCAGTAGCTGTTTACATTAATCACAAAGTAAATGTATGCATAGGTCTTTGTGTTTCAACTTCCAGCTTGCGTGTGTGTGTGTGTGTGAACTTCCTTTTGTGGGGAGACTTTGAACAAAGGGTTCAAAAGCTCCTCCACAAGAAAGGAGTTGCAATTGTTTGCATGTTTTCTCCAATCCCACTCCTACGCCGCGTGCTTTCCTACATCAGCTTTAAATGATCACTTCTAACAGCACATGCCATGTTGACTCTGAAGCTGCAAGCGGGCCTGTTTAAATGATAATTACGTAATAAATTTTTTTTCATCAAGAATTTCTTTAACACACTGTCAGTTCGAATTACATAAAAGCCTCAGGTTATAGCCAATGGACAGACAATGTAAAATCAGCCCAACAAACATGCTAACAAATGATATTAAAAAGTGTTTAGAGCCTGTGTTAGAGCTAGTTTACTGTGTCTTGAACTATCCTTCACTGGTAGGTGTTGAGATGTGTGAATGCGGAGGGTATAAATGATTGAAAAAAGTATTTTTTTCAGTTGTTGCAGTTGTAAGTATTTGGCCTAAGGGAAGCGTCTCGGAGAAATAGTGGAGAGGATGAGATGATCCTCAAAGGATGTTATCTGCCAGCCCACTAACTGCCTCCAGGAGAAGGCTGCCAGGGAGTGGAGCTGGCAGCCGTCCTGTGATTTTGGTTTGTGAATTATTTTTGACTGTAAGGTGAGTGAATCAAAAGACCGACTCTATTCAAAAGGGACTGCGAGACCTGGATTAGTGTAGCCCTAAAGCTAATAAAGTTTCATGGGATGTTTTTTTTTTACCCTCAATAATTATTTTAGTGTTTTTAGCCTTTATTGGAAATTCAACAGTGAAGAAGCAAACAGGAAGCACGAGATTACAGAGGGAATTCGACACGGGGTGACCAGGGGCTATATTCATAAAGCTTCCTGGTACAAAGTGTTGCTCCTAGTTATGAAATCCTAAGAAAATTCTCTCAATAATGATGCTCTCTAAGAATTTTCCATCAAGTGAAGACCAGATTCTGATAAAGATGAAAGAAAAAAATCATCTTGGCTCTTAAGAGAGCTTGTAAGGTGAAATACTGTCTGGAGTACGGATGAGGATTTTTAAAAGGCTTATAAGCTTCTTAAGCAGAGAAGAAAATAGTGGAAAGACTAAGCAAAAGGGAAATATTCTCCAAATGCAGAATGAAAGGGAGTTGATGAAACACTGATTACAGATTAGATCATGCAGGGATAATGTATGTAATGGATCTCATGAACGGTGCACTCACATCTCCAACCCAATGACAACACAGTGCTCCAATTATCAAACGAGCGTACGACAGAAAGTGAGCGTAAAGTGGGCATACGATCATTTCTACGCAAGACTTGGCATTTATCAATTTGGACATGAGCAGAGGATGTCACGTCTGCTCTCAGCTCGTGTAAATTTGAGTCAGCGTGAAGTCCACGCGTCTGAGACGGAGAATTGATCTTAGACTATTGTATCGATCAAACTCTGAGGTACTCAGAATACTAGCTTTATATATATTTATATATACTTTATATATCATGATGTATAAATTAAATATTCCAACCTCACTGGGAGATGACCTCCACTGTTACTCTGCTGACAGCACCACTGATTTCCTTCCTTTTCACTTTTTATGCTGCCAAACAAAACCAGTTTGTTCTGTTGCAGCTGTTGGACGTCAGCGTTTCACTTTCTGCCTCTGAGAAATTCCTCTTCTTTTGGAATTAAAACTTACTTTAAAACATTGTTTACCTCCTTCAACCAAAAGGCTGTGGAAACTTTTAAGTCTGTGTTCCAAATGTAAAATATTCACCAAACTTGTTTGAGTTTATAACTATAAGTACTTTTATTTCAAAAACCTCCGTCGTTGCATATTTCTGTAATATGCCTATTGCGCTCCTGTTGTTAATTGTAACGGTGCACTTTGCTAATAAAGGTGACTTTAGGGTGGAAAGATCCTCTTTTTGGCCGTATTGCGTCCTTCGGTGTCATAAACTCTTAAGGCGAGCCATCTGAATCGGGTATATATTAGGGCGTGGTATTTAAATTATGCTTGTTTCCAGCTGCCACATTTATCAACGGCTGAGATACGATACGGCGAGATACGATCGTTTGATAAATCCCATGTGAACCCTGTCGTAAGCCGAAATATACGCTCAGATCTGTGCTCGTTTCTACGTTCCTTTGATAAATGAGGGCAACTAACACCAGAAATAAAAGTGATCACAAGGCTCAGATATTTGGCATAGTGGGGTACTTTAAAAATATGGCTTACTATTAATCAAACAGATGTTCATTAGTCTACATTAAACATTAACATAGTTAATTATACCATCTCGTAAGAGGGACTATATTCTATGATTCAGCCTGTCGATTTCACTGTCCATTCTGTGCAAAATATATTATCACTAACAGTGGATTTTTCTTTCTCTCTCTTGTTTTAATCAACTAATCACACCCTTTTAAAAGAGTGTGCCATACCTAGGAACAGGGTCAACCACTCAGAAACCACACAGAAATGTTTAGCCTGGTTAGGACCCCCTCACTAGGCTAAACATTTCTGTCCCTTTTCCTAAATCACTCCTAAGCTACGACTGATTGCTAGATTTTTTTCAGGAGCTCTCTGAGAGTAATCTCTGAATGTTTGTGAATACAGCTTGAATTTTTCAAAAACATCCATTATCCCGCACAACAATTAAATGCTTTTTTTATGTTGGCCTCAGAGGCGTGGACTCGAGTCAGACTTGACTCACAATTTGACGACTTTAGACTCAACTTGACCTAATCAAAAAAGACTTGCAACTCAACTTGGAGCTCTGTTTTCACCAGGAAACCTTTTTTTGTTTGTTTTTGGATAACATTATCAGAAGGTGATGCCCTAACGAATGAAAACATTATTAAAACTTGTAGGTTCCCTGCTAGCTGCCAACTTTTGGACTTGAAAAAATACTTGATACCTTCCCCTAAGCCCAAAGTTTAAAAATAAAGTTATTTTAAAGAGTGTTCCATGAATCAGTCATTCTGAATCCACTAACATTAATGTTATTCACACACAGATAGTCAGCACTTAGTTTCGCACATCCACTTTATTTGAACCAAATTCAATAGCATTCAATCAGGCTGCAGGAGAGAACCATGAAGAACACATAAATATATTTTAGGTTGAGGTTAAGGGCTCTGCTCATGGGCCCCTCAGTGGTGGTAATGAGTAATGAGGGAGAGGCAAACACTGTTCTTTCTTTCAGATTTATCCTGCTGGTTCGCTTCTCTAACCTTTATCACTGCCCCTTTTGGGTTCACAATTTCTCACTGATAGAAAGTCTGACTGAGATAGAAAACTCTTTGCTTAAGAGCCTTTTACACCTCCGTGTAAGATCTATGCAGTTACGTTAGATAAACCTGCGTTAGGGGACAGTTTGAATTCCAACCCTGCTTTGTAAAGACGCCAGTGTGCTCCAACAGAAGTGCTCATCTGATGGTTGAACACCCCCCACCCACACAAACCCTTTACCAGTGTCAGAATTGATGGGTGCTGCATCTGAACATTGCTGTAAATTCTCCCGCTGTTTATGGCAAGAACCTATTTGAAGCCGAATGCTCTTACGATGAAGTTAAAAACATTTTTTAACTGAGCACAGTGAACATGCCCAGTGCTCAGAGCTGTCAGCAGTGCATCCCGTTCCTCTCCCTAGTAAACATCCAGAGAAAGAATCCAGCTCTGTAACAAGAGGTCCCAGCAGGCCTGCAGCCTTACAGCTCAGTGAGTTAGCCAGCAGTTGAGCTGACTCAATCTGTTTGACTTTCTCTGTGGGGCACATGGAGCCCTGGGCAGGCAACAAGGTCCTTGGGCTTGGCCCACATTGATCTGAAAATTCAGCGTTGGACTGCTGGCCAACTCTTAAATATTTGGTTTTAATTACTGCCACAACCTTTACTCTGGCAGGTTACTGTTGAAACATAATCCCCAAGGGGCTGCGCAGCAAGGGCATCACACCATTATTCAACCATAGAGGGGATGGCAGCCATTCCCTTACCCAGGCATTTTTTATCTGGGAAATGGGACACAGCCACAGCAGACTATATAGGCTGCCTCCGACAAAGAGCAATAGAAAATAGTGAGATGAGAGACACTCCATAACCCTTAATTATACAGCAGCTAAATTCGACGGAGGAGCTCGGCTTATCTCTCTGGTGGGGTTGGTGGATTTTTGAACTTCTCATTTGATTACTTGCCCTGTTCACCTGTCTGCCTCAACAGCCCACAGCTGCACTAATGAAGGTGCACACTGTTCCTCTCACAGATACAGAGATGATTTTATAATTTTGCCTCTTATTGTCCACGGTAAGATGGGGGAGGAGAGAGAAATCCTGTTGTAGATCAGTCGCCTGAGGGTAACATCTGCCTGTGTGTGAGTCCTCCTCAGCAGGGTCCTGACTACATAAGACATTTCTTCGGTTCACTCTTGCATTAATTATCCATTAGCATTACTGAGGTAAAAAACAAAATGCATTTTCCATTTGGGATTTATTTAGAATACTTTGCTCAAGAGATTGTTTGTTATTTTTCCCCGAGGCTGCAGCATCCCATGATTCAAAAGAAATCTTTTATAGTGAGGGCCAGGGAAATGTGCCCTCAGCACTCATTTTTAAAAACTGCCAATGGGATGTAACAAACTTTTTGGCACAGGTAGGTACAGTAAGTTGGGTGTGAGCAAAACATTTCTCTTCAGACTTCATAAGGCATTCCTTGGTACTTGCATGAACAATGCTGGAGCCTGATTAAGCATACAGTCTGCTGCCTTTATTAAATGCACTAATATGCTTTGTTTTTGGTATTGCTTTCACAGCATTACCCATAAACAACCTCTCTTTTTCTTTTTTTTTTGCTGTGGGGAAATCATTATCCCCCTCGGTGTGAGACTAAGAAAGCATGAAAGGGTGGGGAAGTGCAAAGTGTGTTTTACATATTGGCTTTTAATCCCCACACTCCAATAATTGGACTTCATCACATGTATCCTTTGATGTATTTCTGTCTTGGTAACCAAAAGCTGTGTCTAGCACACAGACAGTGCAGACAGAAAAGCTTTCAGATGGAAACACGGCTCCTGTTATTGTTACCTCTCTCCAAAACCAGCGTGTACCGCTCTCACAACAACTATCCCCACAAATCACACTCCTAGGTAAGCCTTGAGTATGGGGAGTGTGTTTGCTAAGGGGGTAAATATCGTCTATACCAGCGATCCTATCACTTTCTGATTAAAAATGTCAGTGAGACCCTGGAGGTGACAGATTGCAGGGTTGCTGGCATCCCTGGGTATTTTTGGTGCAGGGACAGGTGCAGCATGCCTGGGAGACTTGAAGGGAGGAGCGTACAGGAGAGAAGGAGGGAGGAAAAAATGGAAAGCGTAGAGGAGGAGGGAGCTGGGAGCAAGAGCTGCTCATCGATGGCCTGTGGCTAGCCTACATCGTCTACTACCTGGGCCAGGCTCCAGAGCTCATCTGTGTCAGGTAGAGAGGCCTAATACTCTCAGTGTGATAGTAAAAGTCCGATTGCAAAACAGGAATGTAGAAGGCAGCAAACAACACCAATCACTCTGACAGAACCGATATAAGTCAGACATTTAGTACTGTAGGGAATCGGTTGGGTTTACATTCACATAGACAACCGCTTTGCTCCACGTGGAACCAGTGACGCACATCGAACAAACCCCACGCGACTGCCAGGACAAGGCAACACTATGGGGGATGGAGATGCTGCCAAAGATCATCAGGGGCCCCTCTAAACCCGATCCATCTGTTCCCACTGGTCACTTGACTCTGACTTGTCATTCAAGGGGCAACAAAACAGTCACACCGTCTGTTTGTGTTTACCATGCCACTTGGAAAGGCTCAGACTTTCTGTTTGATATTTTAGAAACAATTTCCCTCTATAGACAGAGTACATATATATATATATATAGATGGATGGATGGATGGATGGATGGATGGATGGATGGATGGATAGATAGATAGTTTCCTAAACTTAACCAAGTACTTTAGTTGCCAAGGCCTAACCAAGCTTGGACAGTTTGAAAACATTAACTTTGTGTTTAAACTGCATCCTCTACTTTCGATAAGTTAAACTCCTGCTTCCCGTGGGACTGCTCATTTAATAAAAGCTTCTGTAGCTCGTATTTCAGGGTAGGAACAAACAACACATGTGGTCGCATGTTGTGGAGGAAAGACGAGAATGTCCTCCCCCACAGCAGCATTGCCACCAGTATGCACTTTATTATGAGGCAACGTCCTCTAGTGGCGGCAGTTATTATGAGGGGAGCCACACAGGAAATGGCGATAAGGCGTATAAACAACAAGAAGGTCCACTTAGGGCAGGTGGAGAGGGTGATGGATGGGTCAAACAAACTTTGACCCAGGAGGCCGATGTTAGTGTCCACAGTAGAACCAAAAGTCAAAGTTGTTTTTTGAAGTTATACTTGTAATTTAACTTCCGTGCGTATCTTTGTTGATTTCCCACGATAGCTAGAGAGAAAGATAGAGATAGATAGAGAGCAAGCATGCAGTGGGGTTTGTGGAACCCCAAACAATGAGGGTTTAGAGCCAGTGTCAGCAAAACACAACACTTAAGTGGTGAACTCCTCAAGGCCTGCCTAGCAACAGAGGTACTGACTGGCAATGTCTGCCTGGCATGGTCCAGTGTCTGAGGGAAACTGGCAGAAGTTGTATCTGTGTTTGGAGGCATAAAGCTATCCTCTGAGGTCTCTCTCTCACATATGGAGAAAAACAGCATCACAGATGACAGGCAGTGCAGTCTGCAGCCATGTGCTTGATGATGTCTTGGGGAAATCCATTTCAGATATGCGGGGGATAAGCATCGCAACAGGATAATCCTAGATTATTTCCATGGGGATTGCTTGGTATACTGCAATCAAGTGCCCCAGATTGAAATGTGTCAAAGTGATCTAAGCACCTCCCTGGACTAAGACTAACCCCCCTTTCAAGACTGATGACATATTTGACATCTGACATATTCCGGATTAGCAATGAGAATCGCCCATTTCTAGGCAAGTGAAGATAGTAATAGTAAATATGACCCAAAGCAGGTTTAATGGATAAAAATTGATAATCAGTAGTGTAGCATGTGAAGGACATCATGCATGGAGCAGCATCATATCATGGAAAACAACAACAAGCAGAAAAATGTGACAAAACAAACACAAGCAAGGACAGGGACAAAGAGCAAGTGGCGGGGATGAAAAGACAGCTACATGTATAAATATTGTACCCTCACACAAAAGAGAGGTAGAAAAGAGTCATCGGACCAGCTCAAATAACCGAAGCTCAATTATTGATCAGTTTCAGATTGATTAGCTCATAACAAAGAGTGTATTCGGCTTGACTTTTCTTTCCTGCAGGGCTGTCAGCCGCTGACAAGGCCACACCACATCTAAGGCATCACCGCAGAGAGCTTGCAGGCTTTTATTGCTGTCAGCAAGCCCTGAGCAAAGCAGACACTCGCCTTTCAAACTCATTAGCCAACCCTGACGTGATGAACTCATCAAAGGCATTGTAATGAGACAGAGATGTAAGGAACCGACGCTCTCTATAACGTTCTGCATTTTCCGGCTCTTCCTCCATATCACTGACATGATATAGAGTTAGCCCGTAATGAAATCAGAATTAATTGTGCGTGCGTATTTCAGAATGAAAGTGTGTCAGGATTGACACAGAGGACGGTCGCAACAGCTGTGAATGTTTGGATGTGGCTTCCTGGGCCGGGGCCAAGTTGACAGCCATGTCAGTTGCTCTGTTCTGCACACAAACACACAAAATGATAAGCCAGGGAGAAACACACACTCTAAACACACATTCACTACGACAATAACATGCACATACACACAGGACAATGCAATGCAAGACAATATATGTGGTTCAATCTCCACTGTACATGGAGAAGTTATTGGCCTGCATGTAAATCAGGAAACAGCCCGACAGTGGTGCCCACTGCAGATATGATTGAGGTCAGGATGTGATTTAGTCAGTTACTCAGTCTGCAAAACCTACAATGAAAGCTGCAAAAAGTCTGCAAAAACTGATTCACTTCATATAGATTTATATATATAAACTGCACAATATTTACTTAAATTCAAAGAAAACTTAGCAGTCAACCCAAACCGTTTTTTGTCATTTTCTTTTATCAAGAATTTAACACACTAATCTGCTGTGTGTGTATAGTTTGATCATAGACCTTATATAAGGCGGGACAAGGCATCTCCACTTCCTCCCAATGCACACAAATGAATCCAATATATCAGGCTGTTTATGCCAGAATCTGTGCAGTAGTGTCTGTTGGTGGACCTGCAGTATCCGGGACCTGCCTCACCTACTACAAGTCAATCACAGTCGTAAATCATGACATCCAAATAATGAACACTTCACACTGTGATGAGGACTACTTAAAATAACAGAAACCATCTTTTGGAAAAATTTATTTGACGTGTACTTTGAGTTTGTCCCATGTCCCATCCACTAACTTAAAGGGTAATGGGTTTAATGATCTATACTGCATCCAGCCACCAGGGGGCTTTCCAGAATGTTTTGGCCATAGACTGTATAAATAATGGATGTAGTAACCGTGACGCCACCCACTGGTTTGTGGCCCATTTGAGGCATCGAGTTTGGCACACTTTGCCATCCTGCGTCGCCATCTAGTTTTCAGAAACGGGAAACAGACCATATTTGGACTGTGAAGGAGCGAGAGGGATCTGATCACTGACTACACGCCTCTCTACACCTCAACCTGAGTGATCGAAAGTTGCTGCTAATTCATGTTAGCATTAACTGGAGCATTAACTGGGATGTTAGTTTTGGCTAGCAAAAAACAAAAACAAAATGTACATTACTTACCTCAGAAAAATGAACAGCGACTCCTTGGAGTGTCTGTTAGTCCAACCAAATGCTGAACAAGACATTTTTACTGAACAAAACATTCAAATAGTCATTAAGTGAAAATACAGTGAAAGAGTCAAAGTTATGAGACCAAACCAGTAGACGTCCTTTATATATATAAAACGTTATATAACTTTATCGACACAGTGCTGTGGATACACATTGTTCTGCTTCTCTCCTGACGATGGCTCGCCTTGTCAGCCACCTGTCAATCAAAGGTAGCCACGCCTCAAATCATACGATTTTCTATTCTCTTCTAAATGGGGCCATTATTTACACTAATAACATCAAATTGTCTTGAAAATAATTTTTTTACTCGCGATTTAGACCATAGTTTTGTTGTAAAAAAAATTCTGAGGTAATAAATCAAGTGAGAAGTTTTCTCATTTTGTATTGAAATGAATGGACACAAATACTTCTGCAACATTCATCAGCGCCCCCTGTTTGAATTTTCGATAGAATGAAGCTTAAGGCACTTCCTGTTTTTTTCGTTTTCACTTTTGCTAAATGATAGATGGTCAGTTAATAGGGGTGTCATGATTTTGATGCAAAATTGCAAAACTTATTAATTAAGCTTTTAATTTCGACTATCAAGGTATCTCGTAAACTCTTAGAAACAGCTGTCATTGTAAAGTAAAGCAAAAAAAATTGGGGGTATGTCACACTTGATGATGGTAGGTGGCATAACCTTCAGAGCTGGAAAAAAAATTTGAAATTGAAAATTGAATCAAATGATGACCTAAAAATTGAAAGTCAAATCGAATCTTGTCATCCCTAGTTAATAAACAAATATTATGAATATTTACAGGACAGCATTATAAAAAATTAAGAGACCCATAACTCATCTTTCTTTAAATTGCTTGAATTTCAACTTCACTGACTTATTTATTAAATGAACATTGCACAAGGATTAACATGAGATCTGTAATACGGATAAATCAGATATTTTAAACCATTTAATAGATGCAACTAGATTTGAGTTGTAAATGCTTCTACAACATTAAACCTTGCTGAGAACATTTTGATAAACAAGATCTGTTAAAAATGCTTTTTTATGGACTCTGGCACCTTTTTTAAGTACAAAAAAATTCCAGTGTGAATCAATTAGAAAATGGTCAGCAGGCCACCTGGCAGCAGTAGAGTGAGTTCCACTGGTCTATTCACTGGTATCTCACTGGTGGTTAGATCTGATAGGCTGTGGCAATTTATGTAAGCAAACAGCTCCATAACTGTCATCACATCTGCTGTGTTTACAACTGCTGCTGAATCATGATTGTTTCATAGCAGTGCATCATCACCTTTTCCCAATTGAGTCCGCACACTTCAGACCAGTAAGAAGAGCACAGACAAACAACAGAAAATAATGTGTTGATATCAGACATTGATTGCTAAGAGTAAAAAGCTGATTGAGAATGAAATGTTTTCAGGGCCTTTAGGAATTTTTATTTTAGTGTCTAGATCTATATAATGCACAAACATCAACTTAGTACAATACATCGTGATTCATCAATGTAATAATAACAGTTGTGCAACACTGCACTTGTTGGTGAAAAAGATGGTAGGAAATGACAAGAAAGGGACCAAATCTGTATTCACTGCTGACTGCAGAATAAACTATTGAGTGTTTTTTATAGGGCAGTAGTTCCCAACATTTTCTGACCCCACATTTGACTCCACACTACAGGTTAATGCATTGGTGTGAACAGTTGTAAGAAGTTCAAGCAAAAAGGAAAAGTCCTTAAGAAAAATATTTATTTGAACGATTTTAGAGACCTGCAGAGGTTACAGTATTCAATATTTCACACGGGGAAAAAAGGAGAAAATAAACAGACTCCTTGTCTCCTTTCACATCATCTTGTAACACCTCAGATTTAACTTTGCACCACTTGAAGGAGTTCCCTCCCTCAGGTTGGGAGCCACTGATATATGGCATATTGAGCCCGAGTGAACAAGGGACTCATTTTGGACATAGTTGTCCATAACATAGAGCGAATGGTCTAGCGAATAGAAGTCTGGAGGAAGTACTGACAAATTTGAATCTTTAATTGTTTTATCTCCAGGGAAAGGCTAACTAGGGACACGAGTTATACGCTGTCAACCAAGAGCATCCTTCTGTTTGTAGCCTCTTCAAGTGACTGTTCATTTAATTTTTTTTCTTGCAAAATGACTAATAAAAGAAAATAAACAATAACATGTCACATTTAGATGTGCACAACACCAGCACAAGCACCAGCAGTTTCATCTTAAAAATATCATGAATCAGTCTTCATGAAGCCTTTAATAAACGAACACCCATCTAGATATATAACATATTCTGTGCTTTGCTACCCTGAGTACACACACACACACACACACACACACACACACACACACACACCTCCTGCATACTGAGGAGGCATGAAGGGTCAGCATGCATTCATGAGAACCTGCTCAGTGATAAAGAGAAAAGAAGCTGGAAGCAGGAGTGGAAAGTGGATTGGAGGCATAGGGAGTATTATACAGAGGTTAGAGAGCAGCCGTGTTACACATTCCACTATTTTACCTCAGTGGAGTCGGCAATGGATATTGTGTGAATCCTGACATTTCATTTTCAGGATCGGCATCAATGTGAGTGGAAGTTGATGGGAATGCAGGAAGAAAGCACGGTGTCTCGTTTTGGTTGGGTGGTTGGTAAAGCACATGATTACAGGCCAGTGGCTTTAACTTCCAATGTCATGAAATCCTGAGGGAGGATCACAATGGTGGAACTATGTGTGTAGGTGGAGCCATCCTGAGATCACTGCCAATTTGGTTATATAAGAAATGGCAGCACAAACTATGCCTTTTCTGCAACACTGTACCTCAGAGACAGACTGGGAATGGCCATGGATTTTTGGACTCAGACTACACTTTATTTAAACAAGATTAATTGACAATATTTATAACAACAACTTTAGTAAAAATAGATGTGAAATAGAACAAGCGAGGGACGTGTTTGCTTTTTGGAGGAGGCTGGCGAGGGAAAGCACATATTGGCTCAATGGCATCCTGGCTCTATTCTCAACCGGGATGAGTAATTAGTGTACATTAGAATAATAGAGTGTGGAGTGTGCTGCATACTGTTCTTCCAAGATACATTGCAACAAAGAAAAGGGAAAGCGACTCACAGCTGCTAAAACGTGAAATAGTTGCAGATTGCTCAAAGAATCACAAAATTTAGTTTTTTAATGTTTTATATTTTAAATTTGTAATACTTTTATTGCAATAAATTCATAAATCCCTAAAATGTAGGTTAACAAATTAGTATCATGCATTTGCACTTAATATAATTGTGATACAAAAAGATAAAGAGGTAAAAAGGGGAAAAAGGGAAAAAAGACACTTGCTACATATTAATTCACATGTATACATTTCCACATATACACATGTACAATATGTAGTGTTTATGTGTACATTACATATATTCAGAATCAGAATCGCCTTTATTGTCATTGCACAGAGTAACAAGTACTAGGACAACAAAATTCGCCACCAACCCATCCAAACATATACATACATACATACAATATGACAGAGGGGTGGAAAGGACAGGGAGACAGGGATGAAAGAAAGAAATACAACATAACGTGGGGGGAGGAAAAAAAACCTTGGCAATGTAAGCACATACTCAATACACTTTACGACATGAACAGACTCATGACATGCCACAGGGGAGGGGAGAGCCAGCATAGGCAAGCAGCCATCCAGTCCTGCATTTCCATGCATGCTTCCAGATACATCCACATACAGTCATGGAAAAAAAATGGATAATGATTTTGGTTATTATCAAGAAAACCATGGAAAATGGCTAGGTATCAGCTCTTAAATTAAACTCTTATGAGCTATTTTTGTTGTTATCAATATATTTGTCCAAATAAATGTACCTTTAGTTGTACCAGTTATTAAAAAATGAACAAGAAATTGAAGAAAACAAAGGGTGATCTAATATTGCACTGTATATAAATGTGTGAAATAGAGACTTTTAATTATGCTAACTGAAGATAATCTGACAAATGCTTATTAGTGTTCTTGCTGAGACTTAGATGAGAAGATTGATGCCATCCCATATTTGTTTGTTTGAAAATAAAGCTTCAGCCTGTAAATTATTAGCTTAGCTTAGCTTAGTTCAAAGACTGGAAACAGGGAAACAAGTAGCCTTATTCTGTATAAATGTAACAAAATCTGCAGCTCTTCTGAAGCTCAGCTCAATACACACCAATTAATGTAACACTAATGAACAGTAATTCACTAATTACTATGTAATATCTAATTTGTTTAATCACTTTATTTGTACAAAAACCAAAGTGTAAAGCAGCCAGGCCTCTGACAGACACTCCACTGGTCAGTGGCCTTCCACAGCTGCCAGTTGATTGATGTGTGTCAGTGCTTATTGATTGCATCTTCTCCTATTGGTACAAAACGGTTAAGTACATAGATTTTTTGTGTACTTGTGTGGCAACAGTGTGCTAAAAGAAATGCTATAATGTTACATATATTTTACATGGACATACATGTAAAATTAGTATGTTTTAAAAGTTTAAAAGTGTGAATTTTTAATTGGCATCAACAGTCGTAGAAGCCAACACACTTTGAGTGAGACATACAGGGAGAAAGGACTAAATATTTAACTTTCCATACTGATAGTTCATCTTACCCACACCACAATATCCAATAAACCTCTAAGTGTGAGTTAATGGCACTTCTGGGAAATCACTGTATTTAAGTGTCCACACTGATAACTCTCCACAATCATATACATCCACTAAACCTCATTTTATAACAATATGATAGGATATTTATGGAAATAAAGGGAATAAATCATTATTTTCAGTCATCACATGCCTATAATGGCACCTATGAAATGCATTATACTGACATCTGTAGCTGTTGGAGGGGAATCCAGGGAGACAAGGTGTCAGCATGAATAAGAAGACTCTTTTTTACATTGGCTAGGTGTCCTCATTGATAATTATCCACCCTCATGGACATTCATGCAGGCATTCATGAATGACGGTGAATATGACTGGATGTTTATGGGGATGAGAAAATAATGCACTGTAGCCTAATAGTGTTTGCTCCGTGATTAGGAATCCACATTTATAATTCACTACACCCATGGACTTCAACTAAACCTGTATCTGTATCAACATGACAGGAAGTCATTTGGGAATCAGCAGAGGATATCTATTGTGTCAGGCTGTTACTGTCTGAAAAGAATAGGGCTTGACTCAATGAATAGGTTTTCATATTCATAATTGGCTATGCCCTGTGTCTCTGTGTAGTTTTCTTTGCACGCTTATCACAATAACACAGAGTGATAATCGGCTGTTATCTCAATCCCCAAAACTCTCATTTCAACAGAGGTTATTAGAGAGTGAAATAGCTAGCCATATAGCCCCTCACTATATTCCACGCACACACACCCACTCTCAGATAGAGTATGAAATAAGAGGCCTCTCAACTATTTAATAACCCAATTTACCGATGATGATGAAAGCATATTCCCACTTACCTTTCCCATCTAAAACGTGTTATGTTAAACTCAAGTAGTTTGAAATTATAAAAAAAGGTGGGGACATCAATATCAATAAACAAGCCTCCAGGCTGATACATCAACAGTGTCCTCTTGTGGTGGCATGGATTTAGAAGCTGTCCCGTCTGCTTGTTGCCTCAGTCCAACTGTCCCAGATTTGTGTTGCTTTGCCAGGATGCCTTGACATCTGCCAGACACAATTGCGCCCAGCTGTCTCGAAAGGTGGCAGCAATGTGGCATGATTTGCAAGGAAGTTTGAGTCTGAGATGTGCAGGAAGGAAATTCAATCTTCAGCAATTGGACGGTAACACCATTAGGTCATATTTATTCTGGTGTCCGTCAAGAAAACAAGCATGCCACCTTCATTTTGCACAACACTGCCAGTTGAATTATAAAGGAATAGAATGCTGTATTACCAACTGTGTCTCCCTCTTACAGTATGTTTTCAGCCAACCAAATCCACACAGTTGCTCAGCAACCCCCATTCATGCCTTTGGATCTAAAAAATGTTTTAGAGTGATAAACAGCTGCTAAGCAGTCAGATCACCACGTTTTCATAAATTTCAAGCATTTGACCTGAAATTGTTGCTGTGTCAAATACCAGTCATAATTCTGCACATTGTATTTGACTCTGCTGCTCTCTGTATCTGCCTCCTTCGCTGTGTGATATTGAACTTACCATTCTTTTCTCTTCCTCTACAACACTTTCTTAGACGTTCCCCCCCTTCTCCAAACATTTCTCTCTCTCTCTTAAGGCAACATTACGAAACTCTTTTTCCTAAAAATAACACCTTCAAATTCATTTTGATGCTACACTGAAAATAGTGTCTGACATTCGCACTCTGCAGGCTGAATGGCTTTGGTTTGGTGAGTGGGTACGAACTCCTGTAAAAGCGCAAACATGCCACCAGCTTTGTTACTGATTTTGGTAAAACTGAACCATATTTAATGGATAAAGTGTTTTCTCTTTCCTCGGATGTCCCGCTGCTCTGTCTCAACTCTCTGTGTTTCAGAGTTTCCTGAGCAACATAAAGCTTTCCTTGCTGCTAAAGTAATGCTAACTGATGCTTACTTTACCTGTAGTCATTTAGCTCTGTAAGCAGTGCTGCCAGGGCGGGGAGCGCCAGGGGACTGTTAGTGTTTACACCGCTAGCACAGAAACTTTGGACCACTTGGAGGAGGTGGTTTTCAGACCCAGGTCGCGGGAAATGTTGCTTATGTCATCACTGAATTGGAGAGGATGTTGATGGAGAAAGCTAAGAAGGGAAAAGGAGACATTGAACAAGCAAGAGGCCACAGGACAAAAGTAATTCTCAAACTGGTTTTTAGTTGTTGGTTAGAGCATCATGACATAAAAGGCTGCAATATAGTTACAGAGCTGGTCTTCCAGCTGTTGAGCTAGTAAGTAATATTGGCTGACTTACTATGTCTAGTGCTGCTGCATTTGCTAGATGTTTATGCATTAGCAAAGTTGTCAGCTGGATTTTGATCATAAGTGATGTAATCATAACAAATGCTGGCTTACAGCAGTTCAAATGTATTTATGGTGTAGAAGGGAATTGCACTTTGAAACTGTCGGGCACTTAATGTCAAAAAATACCATTCTACGTAATGTTGCTTTACTCTTCTGTGGCTCTGTGTGTGTGTGTGTGTGTGTGTGTGTGTGTGTGGGCGACTACCCAAGTCATCCCAAATGACCTTGCATGCTCATTATTCTCTGCAGCCAGGCCCTTCAAAGCAAGCTGTGGGACGGCAGAGTGGAAATGACGAAGTGGTGTCTGATCTCCCACTGATTCCTGCTCTGACTGATACATACACGCATACTGCTTGCTTGCGATAATATAGTCAACATTATTACGAGGGCTGGAAAAAGGAGAGCCTTTAAAGTCGTGTTCAAAAAAGGATGCTGTGTTTCTAGCGATGTAAATATTTTAGAACATCTTGCAACACATTTGCTAATATCACTCGTAATTCAGTGGGCTACGTCGTGTTTTTCCCACCATGACTCCAGCAAGCTGTGGGTCTCTTAAAGTCAAGCATAAAGTATGTTTCTGCTTTAAATGCTTGGTGGTCTCTTAGAAAGCACTGATTCACAGATGGTGCCTGGGAATGTAGGCTTATTTCAGTCAAAGGGTTAATGGCTCAGAGGGTGCTTCTGGTCCTGATCGGTATAAAAGATGTGGGCACAATTCTCATTTAGCAAATAGTCATTTGTGGCTCTTTAATATTACCTCCGTGACATTTCCCCTGGCATCCAGCAGAGATGATTTCATGAGCTGTTTTTTTTTCATTCAGCAGCAGCAGAGATAAACCTTGTAGCCCTCCCCCTCTCCTTTTCTTTCACTTATATCGCCCTTCCTCACTCTATCTGCCTCTCTGTTACCCCCTCTCTCATTCTGACAGGCATGACATGGAAGTGGTAAGACCCACTTCTGTGCACTAGCTGGTTGTGGGCTGTGCTGCTGAGTGGCTGGCACATCACAGCACCTCTGCCTCAGGAGATAGAGCCGTTTGAATTGTATTCCTCAGCCCACAGAGCGCTACACTGGATATTATCATCAAATGGGCAGCAGTACGAAGAATCTGACACACCGGTTAAATTTGACATCTAATGTAAATTGAAGAGTCAACATTTCTGCTGTGGACGCATCAGATGAATGTGTTTTGTTTGTGTGTTGACAGCGGGCAGGTGAGTGGGGAGTAGGGGCACGGATGCAGCAGGTTTGTCCATGTTGCACTGCAAGTGTGCTGTTTTCAAAGAGATGTGCAAAAGGAGACCAATCTGCTTCCCCCATTTTTCCTGCAGTCCTTATCAGGTAATTACCAGCTCACCCTTGAAATACCAACATGGTGGTTGTACACTGGCGATGGTGGAAAGGCGACATAGGTCATCTTGTAATTATGACTTCTTCCCTCTGCCTTTATTGTCTGTGCATAATCAGCTCCATCAGGGCTGAAATAATTGATTCTCCATTTATGCTAATGGTATGGATCTGGGTCGTACCGGAGCAAATACTCAGCCATGTTGTCTTTCGGGTGTGACATTTAAAATGGAATGAAGAAAGTGTTAGATTCCAGTCAGATAGCAGGATGTTTTCGCTCTGGCCTCAGTGACAGCCTTGAGTAGAGGCACCAGGTTGCACTTGTACTAACCAGACCAGACATTGAATGGGAACGAGACCTTCAGATGTATTTCACCACTGCCTGTTAAGGGACCTTTACTATTGTGTATCAACTGATGGAGGTAAATTAGATCGCACTCATGCATGCAGAGGCTTACCAATTAATCCTCCCACCAACCAGGCTGTGGGAGACACACACTCACAGAGACATGACAGACCCAAACAGCCTTGCTTGCTTGCAGTGTCACAAAAGCTTCATAAAAACATATCAGACCGATGCCTCACAACTACCTCTGAATCTCATAGTTCTTTAATGTCAATCACCTGTCAGGCCGCGGCTGATAGGCTACCAGCAGCCCAGCAGGCTGCCTGTGGCAGAAAAAGGTTGCGCTCTCTCGTGGGATTTAAAGTTTCCAGTTGCTATTCATGACATGAGCAAATCACTTATAAACCCAGTGCCCTCTCCATGAAGAGTGATTGTAGTAGAATGTAGTGAAAGGCTTTTTTTATATACTTAAATTTGATGTAAAAATGATGTAAAAATCTGAAATGGCTGTATAAACATCTGAGTCCATCTTAGTGGTGCACTCAATTTCATGAAATATGCTTTAACTGCCAGCTACCAGCTCTCAAGCCAAATGGGCACTTACAAATGGCCAGTTAACAAAACCTGCACACCAAGGAGCTCCTGCCATATTGTTCACTGGACAGCACTCTCCCCAGAGGAAAGCCCTCAAACAAAGGCAACACGGTGGAGAGGAAGGCCATGACGGCTCTATCTCATTCCTCCCTGCCACTCACACCGCTCACACATCAATCACAGCCTTCCGGCTTCAGATCCGAGCAGCTCCTTGGATGCAATTCGTCACAGATCCTTAGGCTCTGACATGCTTCTTAAAAGCTCAACTAATCTGCCTAAGATAACGGTCTGAGATTTCCTTGGTGGGTGTTAATCAAAATGATCTGCTCTGTGTCCAAGAAATGACCAGTGGTCACTATGAGGATGGACGCTGCAATTAAGTACATCGTTAAGCTAATGGGAATGGATGAGGACAGAGCATGGAATGATGTTTGACACTTTGAAGAAAATGCTCCTTTTTAAAGAGAGTAATATCACGTTGCCAATAATTAATGAGAGCTGTTTTTTTTTCTTTTCTAGCAAAAGGGGAAAAGAGAAAGTGAGTGAAAAATCTCAATTTGAGCTTTGATTCTACTTTAATATTTTAAGTCTCATTCTTGGATTCAGGTATTCCTTTAGCATGAACTTTTCAATCCGCCATCAGATTACTCATGAATAAGAACCTACATTATTCAGTGACTGGTTTTTTTTCACCCGCCTGCATGGTGGAAGAATACTCCAGCAAGGAGGATACATGCCACCCCTTCAAGAGCAATTGCCACTCTCAGTGAGCCCTCCATGGGAGCAAGCTGCTGAGAGGTGGGTTGTGATGGGCCCAATTTAATGCTCCATTATGCAAATTGATCATCTCAATTGACCATCACTCTGGTAATAGGACGGGCTGACTGGGTGTGGGGGGTAAATGGGGTGGGGGTGGCTTTTAAAATCTTTAGGAAAACATCAGACCAAAGTCCCAGGTGCTAAAAATAAGCAAGGTGAGTAAAAAACATGAAGAAATGCATCACAACTTGCACCAATGGGGCGTGACGGAGATGAGTGATGGGAGTTAATGGCTGCCTTGGTGACCTCTCTAACGACGAGTCACGTTTAAAAGTCACCTGTCTTGTCGCTCCTCTGAGAGAATAAAATCCAGCATTTGCATGATGAGTTTTTAGCCTGATAACATTTTCACGCTTATATTCATTTGAGGTACGGTTTCTCCTTTGATTTTTTTCCCCCTCGCAAGCTGACTTCCTTGTTCATAATTCCATAATTCCAAATAGATTAGAGGAGCAAAGCAGGGGTATTTGTTTTCATTTCAATCTATCATGGAGTTAATATTCCACAAATTATGCATTGTAGTGAACACAAATTGAGTTAGATATTCTTTATTTAATGGGGAGATTTTCAGCCGCTTATCTTCTGGCGACCCTGTGAAGAATCGCACGACACACTTGAGTTTCCCTCAGAATGGACAGGGCGCAGAAAAGTCAGAGTATGGGCGAATTAATTTTGTCAGTGCCTAATTGCATTTATTGGCCATGCCTGGCACCTCCTAATCCTGGATTATGATGATGCATTAACAGCTGTGACTGGCTGTTTACAAGGCATTTATTAGCCGGTGTCAACATAACGAGACAAATTCCACCTATCACATTAATCACCCCACTGCCAGGACTGTGTCACTGCCAACAGCAGAGCCAGATGACGCATAGGCCAAGGCTGCGCTGAAGCTGCTTCCCATTTTCCCGCATTAGCCATTGTTACATGGCAATCAGATTACCTCCTCAGTAACTGTCAGCCCGGCAGTGAGGTGCTGACGTGAAACTTGAAGTGAATAAAGAGCAATGAATTGTGAGAGGTTAAAGATAACGGGTGAAGAATTGTGGGATCAAATGCACGGTTGAGTGCGTCAAACCACAAAAACAATTTTCCCCACATATTGCTTCTAATTGAAGTCAGGTCACTTAATTACAGTCTGAGTATTGTTTACTCTGAACCTATCTCCTCTTCCTTTTTCTCTGTCCATCAGTCAATTTCCCCTCACTCTACCTCTATCTCATTCTCCTTTTCTCTCCGCCGCGACAAGAATATAGAACATCCAGGAAAAAAGAGCACTGTTTGTGGAGAGTGAAATATTATCAAATATGAAATTGTGAAATGGTTTCATAAATTATGATTCATAATTAATTAAAGTCTGATTCATTATGAAGCATCTTCACTGTTCTATTATTACCAAATGAATATAAACTGCTTTGGCACAAAAAATATGCTTGTTATAATATCTCTGATTAAAATCGATCAAGATTTAAAGGGTGAAAAAGTTGTTGTTTTTTTAGATTCATACTTGTATTTTGGGTTTCTACTAGAACATGGTCACATTTAATGCACCGATTTTGCACCAACATAAGGGCGCAAAGGTACTCAGATGCTACTTTCTCCAATAAATTACTTAATTAGATAATATTTAACATTATTCTACATTATACATACTATGTATACCAGTGACAACCAGTGATGACTGGGAAAATAGATGATGCATAGATGTAAAAAACAAAAAAGCTAAATAGATATCAATACAAACCCTAACTGGGCTGTCTTATTTCAAAGTCCACTACATATACCCAAATGTATGCACTAGAACTAAATAAGCGAGTTTTCTATAATCTGTATCCTTTTATAAAAGGGTTAAAATATATTTCACGATGGAACTACTATTCTGTTGACACAAAAGCGATCAGAGTGAGTGATACTTTATTCTGGCTGGTGTTGGAGCAAGAGGAACATTGATTTCTTTCCTTTTCAAGTGGCCCCCAAAAGTGATGTGTCGCAATTAAACAAGAGTCTGTGAGACAGACCTGACAAAACCATTTGAGAAATGACATTGGAGATCGTCCCGCTGGCCTTGCCTTAATGGAAGCAAGGGGTATAGATATTGCATTTTCTACAGACACGCAGGAATCATCAAGTGAAATCGCCTATCGCCCTGTAAACACTTCTGTATCTGTTGGGTTCTCTGATTCCATTTGAAGAACAATGTCTGGTCTCAGACTTTGTGCCAACATCACTCCTCCAATTCTCAGCTCTGTCAGGATCGCTTGGACTTGACACATTGATGTTGTCAGTGAGGAATGCTCCGGATCACCTGCAAGCTGAAAGTATGGTTGTCTCTGCTCAGAATAGGCCTCTGTTAAAAGAACATGATTTTGAAAAAGATTTTGAAGTGTTCATGGGGAATATTTACCTCTTTTGAATGTTACATCACCATTGGCCATTATAAGTTGTTATCTTTCTCATACATATGGCTCAGTAGGTGTCTGCTCCAGCCCATCCAATAGATTGAAATACTTAAATCACATGCATAAGTCAAGGGTTAGGAAAAAAAAAGATCATGGTGTGGATTAAAACCATTATATTGAAAATACAAACATGTGGAGTTTTTTATGATATAAAAATTACACTTACATGAGTTGTTATTCATTTCTCAATTTGAGTCCGTCTGGGGATATGTACCCCCATTCTCCTGGGCGGACACTGTGACTCCTTATACGATGTCAATTCCTCCTTCGCTCTTGTAATTGTTTATTGTTTATTGAGTGGATCCCCATTAGCTGACGCCTTGGCGACTGCTAGTCTTACTGGGGTCCCTAAAAAGACATAAAACATGACATACAAACAACATAAACAAAAACAGTACATACAAGAAAAACAATAACAAACACGATTAATACATACATGCAATACTGTTAAAAAATAGTACATTCATATTTTCCCGACAAATGTCATACTGTAAAAATCATTAATTCAGATGTCTATAGTGTTAACATCAGCTGTATACACTTATAATTTATCATTTCATAAGAGAACATTTAAAAGGCAGGATCATCTGGCTACAGATATAGCAGAGAAAAATAAATAAAATAAGAAAACAAAATAAATCGCAACATATTAGTAATCAGGCGGCATCAAGTGTGTCTTAAGGAATTTTTTGAATGACAATTTGTTTTGCGTGCTAGAGATGTGAGGAGGCAAAGAGTTCCATGACATTATTGAACGATAGATAACTTTGCGTTTGAGTATGTTTGTTCTTGGTGTTGGAGGTATTAAATTACCTGAGCTGGCACTGCTGGTGGAATGGTTGTGTCTGTTTCTTGTGCTTTGCATTTGGTTGAAGAAGTATTCAGGTGTCTGATTAAATAGTATATATCTAAAAAATGTGAGAAGACTATAATGGAGTTTAACTTCAACTGAGAACTAATTACTACAACCACAAGAGGTCCTCACCTTATAATAAAAGTTATATATCAGCCCATCCTATGTGCTGACAACGACCTCTTGAACCTGCTAGGAGGTGGAGCAAGCACCCCCCCTGTAACTCATTACTGATAACCACTGATAACGCCCATTCAATCATGTGATAACATTTGACTGGATGATATCTTTATCTTTAGACCATTCAAACATTATCTATAGTGACTGAAAAATTGATAAACTGGCTTTAAACTATCAGCACCAGTCAATGAATGCTTGATATAAAATGCTTAAATGCACTTACACAATCAAAACTGATGATCCATTGGGACTGGCTCCAGCTTGCATTTTATTACTGCTAAACAGTAGATTTATTACTCTCAAATTTTACACATCATATCATGCTTTGTAGATTGCTTTTACAACAAGTGGTGAGACCGGATTGTAAAATGCATGCTCTCTGGCTCCCAAAATGAATGTGCTTTAGTGATAAGGACCGGATGAGAGGATGGGAGATACGGGACAATGCAGCCGCGCATCTCCCAGCACGAGCTGTTTCACTGTGCAGCAGTCTGTGTTATATAACTCTGATGGGGTGCGCTGGCACCTTACAGTTCACCTCCCACAGCTGAAGTGTGAACACGGGGCCAGCTCTCTGGCTTCGTTGGACTGTCCTCTGACAAATGCGCAGAAATAAATAGACATACAAACATGCCTCATGAGGGCACAGTATCAAATCTCATTCAGTTAACAAACAGCCCCACAGTTGACTTGTGTTTGGCACATGGGAAATGCATGTCAACCCCCCTGATTAATGCTGAATCATGATATTGACATAAAAGCGGTGGGTGGAGTGCGCCAACATCCACCAGCCTCCAACTCTTCCCCCTTCACAGTACCCCTTTTCTCGGGAAGAGCTCCCTGCCATCTGTCAGTATTGGAAAGCCCTGGTGGCTTGCAGCAGGTTTTTCCAAACCTACATACATGGCTGCCTTTCCCTGTCAGAGACTCTGCTGTGCATGAACCTTCAGCCGTAACCAGCCACTGGGCTAGAAAACGGTGTCAGCCTCGCCAAAGCCTCATTGACACCCATGAAAAATCTCTCTTAGTAGTGTTATTGACCCAGGACATAATCAGCTGGGGGGCCGTACATTGGCCAGAAAAGGACACAGTAAAGTTAAGAAAGCATTACCACCAGTGAAGCCACTCTAATGTAATTGGACGTTGTTTACCTAAGTGCTATTTAATTGCCTGACTCCTCGCTGAATCTTTCATGCAACTCTGTGCCGCAAACAAACATACCACAGCATTGGCAATGTCTCCTTATTAGTTATTCATGGCTTCATTTGCTTCATATCTCTGCTCACTCTTTTTCTGTGCAACACTGAAAGCCAGCAGAAAGTACGTCCTCAGCTGAAACCTGTGAGCAGAGATGGCGCCTGCGCTTATCAGGGAGAAGAAAAGAGGCTTCCTTTATGAAAAATGACTTCAATGAAGTAAAGAAAAACTCAGAACGAATAGGATGCCTCGTCTTGAACAAATAACAATATGTGTGTGTGGAGGGTGTTGTTTTCATGCAATATCACACTTCTGGCCTCTGTGTATGAATTATATTGATGAAGGTCCAAGAGTCATTTCCTTTAACAGAAAGAGGATGAATTATAAATTGCGCCTCTCTCGCCTCTGATACATTATTTTTTGCTGGCCCCTTGTCCTAATAAAGCTAGTGTGGGGCTCATAAATCAAGCGCATGTCTCCCTAACAGAAACATGATGATTTAAACAATGTCTGATTAAAAAGTCTTGTTCAGTTCATCTCAAGTGTTCTCAATTGAATAAATCCCATCTTGTCCTAGACATAAACGACATGCATCAACATTCATTTCACTCCTGTCAAAAATAGCCAAATAGAACAGAGGGCAAATAAATGAAAGTAAAGTAATACACTACAGCTGAAGCACTGAAATGGCTACTTGTGTGGCCTCAGGTTCATGGACCAGCTGTGACAACGACCTCCAAGAGTCTTTGACTTTGACCGACAGCAGATTGGGTGGACAAGGACGCTTCCAGAGCAACCTAAGCTCTGCTGTGTGCCTAAATTGCAGCCACTGTGTTCAGTATTATACAAGAAATAACTGCAAGCCTTTCCTTCTTCTTCATTAATAGCTTTTACATCTCAACAGCACATGGTGAGCTACTTCCTGCATCTTAACTACCCTGATACTAAGAGCAGTAAAATGGTCTCAAAAGGAATTATGACACATTTTGTGTCAGAGACTACATTTATATGCACACTTATATTGCACTATTATTCTGAATATGAATATGCTTTTATTCCGAAGAAGACAATATAACTAAGCTGTTCACATGATAAATGAAAATGAATATTCCCATTTACATGCAACTGTGCATGCTCCAATTAACATTTTTCTTCTCTGCATCAAAATATATATTTTTCCAACATTTTCCACTCGAAGGGGACTTGTTTGCCATTGCAAACACATCCTCCTGCTTTTATTCTTTTAAAAAACCTCTTAAAATTATCGATGTTGTGATATTTGCGCATATCCAAAAACCTAACATAACCAAGACTTTCATTAGGTTTAAAAGTAGGTGTGGTAACACTGTAGATTAGGGAATACATATTCAACATTAATTAGTTTCTTATTAGCATGCAAATAAGTAAAATATTGGCTCTTAATTAGTCATTATTAAGTAGTTATTAATGCCTTATTCTGCATGGCCTTATTATACAACCAGTAAGCCATTAACTAAGACTTTTCCATCAATAACCTCAGAATTATTGATTATTAGTAGTAAGTAAGGAAGTTGTTGTATATGAGTTACTATCTTAATATGCTTTACTTTGTATGGACTTTGTAAGTCTCTACATAACGGTGAACGAAACCATGGAAACGGCAAATAGCCACCTTCTCCAGACCTTTGACGTGACTGGTGGCTCCTTTTGGATGATTGGATGAGGATTGGTAGATTATAATGTCAAATGCAATGTCAAAGGAGCCACCAGTCACGTCAACCAGTCACGTTGGTTCTGGAGCCAACCAGGAAAGTGGGCTTTTCTTTTGGCGATGCATCTCTACCACAGCCTTGCAAACTCTTTCGGCGAGTTGGCTTGTGTTATAGACTGTATACGTATATGTACTTTGTTCCAAAAATACTTTTAGTACATCCTGCAGCTGCCCTTACAATATTTTTCCGGCATATTTGATAGTATGGTAGTATGGGTAGTGGAACACATCTGTGACTTGTGTACACAGAGATGACTGTAAACAGGCAAGAGGCCGAGTGTCGCAAACTGCTGTAAAAAAAACTTTGTGAGACACATATCCTGAATGTGCTGTATAGGCTACATGCCCAAAAAAAGCATGTCAATCCTGATTGACAATTGGCATATAGCACGTCTTAATCATAAATTCTATACTCAGAATATGTGAACCGAATATGCTTCACATGACACGTATCTAATTTGGAGTATTGTCATTTTCTGATTAACAGTGGAATATTAGTAATTATCACTGTTCCCCTTGTTCATGCAAGGTCAAATGTGATTGCCAGCTCTGTTTGAAATAAAAAGAAGCTGTTTAATTATTATTAATTTTGTGACTAAAGACCGAAGGGTAATAAACTTAAGATGATTGTTGCTTTTATTCCTACAACGCATTTTGCTTTATAAATTAGCTGTGCTTATATGGGCTTATATAACACAAATGAGAATGGCTCACATTGTGAATATCAAAACCATGAATTATAGTCCTCTGCAAGATCTTATACAGAAGAGCAGAAATGGATTTATTTCTTGCTGCGCATTAACTGAAACTTCTTATCTATCTGCTCATGTTATTTCAGCACAGACTGCGAGAAAACCATGAGAGCACTTTTTCCCTGCTCTCCATTTTAAGATATTCTGTGAGAGTTCAGTGCTTTACTGAACTTCAAGTTATATATATGCTACTGACAGACACCTCTAACAAGTAGATACCTCAGCAACACATCAATTTTGGCATAACTAAGTTACTATAGACAAGTGTCATCACGCTTAGATATCTATAAAAAGGATGTCACTATGCATATCATCGTACCATCACCTTCCATAGTATCAAAGATATTTTGACACACCTGTGAGATGTAAGTATAACCATTTTTACTTGCAAGATTGGCGGCTGCAACACCCAACCACAAAGGTTTGCTTTCAAAGAAACAGCACAATGCACATGTACTGTACTGAATCAATAATAAAAGCTTGACGTATATGTCCAGTATATTGTATTAATCTTGAAATATTACTACACATGGCAAGTAAATCATAATAATCTCTTAAATGTTTATTTGCGACAGTGACAGTAAAAGATAAATATGATCACATTTAGTCCTATTTTAGGAAGCTAATTTTCAAAGACTATGGTATATATTTGAATTTAGAAACATAGATGCAAGCACACTCTCTAGTGTTTTTTAAACACCATAACCTTACATGGCCCTGATTTAGATGAACAAGCAAAATCATTGGCAACCTGTGAGTAGACAACATGGACCAAAACAAAACGGGGAGGGGGTAGTGGGGGGTCTGTGAACATGTGCAGTGGTAAACGTTGGCATTAACTGCCATCTAGTGGTGAGGGCTGGTATTGCAAGGAAATGGAAATATCAGGATTTCAAACATCTATATTTGGATTCTGATTGAACAATATTCATAATTTAAAACGAGCCTTTAATCAGTCATGACCTAAATTGTAGTCACACATGGACATCCCCCCTCAGACTCAGTGTCTTTCATGTCTTTTTATTCCAACATGAAGGCTCAACATTGTAAATCAACAAAGAATGCTGACTTTCAGTTTATAAAACCCAAATTAACCATTTACCCCTCTGCCTATGAAGACTTTTTTTCTTTCTTTTCGTTTTTTTTTTTTTTTTTTTTTTTTTTTTACAATTTTTCAAATAAAATGCATGTAATAAAGAGAGTGAATCAAAAATAAAATCAGGCTATACCTACAGGGTTGTATAGAGTGACTGGTATCTAAATAAAGCTTTAAAGCAACATTGTACTGGAGACCTACGTATAACATATTTGCATTCCGAAGAACTTGCATTTACTGAGACATTTGGATGACATGGAACTTATTATTATTATCTTTTTTTGATTGACTAAAAATAAGCATGTCATTCTAACATAATTCCAGCACATTTTCATGAAACTGTTATCTTTTCATTATTATAGCTACTTTATTTGCATGGTTCAAAGTCTCACAAGAAAAACAGATTCGCCCTTTGTGAATGGTGCATTCGCGTGTCTTCTGTAATATCGAACTTCTGTGTAAAAAGAAGTATTGCGAGAATAATTTCGTGAAAAAACTTCTTGTATATTGGTTTTGGGCAATATCTGAATCGAATTGATTTAGGACACGAAAAGCAAAGAATGCCCGAAGTGTGATCCTTATTTATTATGGTTATTGTTAAGGTTATGCACACAATAGTAGGCTTATTTTTGGTCTTACACGTCTGCACAAAGTGGCTTAGGTTTCCCAACCTTCCTTGCATAATGGTGGGTCGGCTTTCACCGTGCATCGAATCAAGGTTATTATAGTTAACGAAAACTAACGAAATAACGAACACTAGAATTGAAAAAAAAAAATTCGTTAACTGAAATAAAAATACAAACGAGAGGGTTTTTTTTAAAACGATAACTAACTGAAACTGCATTATGTGGTTACAAAACGAACTAAAACTAAAAAAAGAAAATTAGAGTGAAAATGTCCTTTTTTTCGTCTTTGTCAACTTTTTTCATACGTAAACCTTTTTGGTTGATATGAAAACTATTTAATCTATCTGGTTTTATGACTTATTGGGGCTAAGATGGATAAGGCAAAGGAAAAAAAGGCAAATTTTATTGTGACGTATTTTAATCATGCACCCAACAAAAACCCCATTACAAAAAAAACTAACACTAAAACTAATAAAAACTAAATTAAAACTAAGCATTTCCAAAAAATATAAACTAAACTTAAACTAGCAAACTCACTCTAAAAACTTATAAAAACTAACTGAATTTGAAAACAAAAAAACACAACGAAATTAAAACTAAAACTAATGAAAAAATCCAAAACTATTATAACCTTGCATAGCATATGCCACAAAAAGAGATTTTTGGCCCTGTAATTATTCAATCATCTATATATATTCTACAAAGAAATACAAATTCAGTGCTTTTACTTTAAAATATCAGTTTTCCATGTAATGCATTTCTTTGTGATTGTTTGTTATTATGTGTCCTCAGTTTTGTATGTAAATTGAATCATTCGTTCCAAGTAATATTCACAAAACCAGTTCATTGGTTTAATTAGTTGATATTTCCAAGTAAAATGTAATTGAGGGACATAAGTGAATCTGCAATTTATTTGTGTATTTTCTTTTTTTTTTAAGTGGTTCTATTAAATAAATATTACTTAGCCTGAGTAAAGATTACAAACACTTTCTCGGTGGAAAAACTTGCCTAGCTTTTATTTAAGTAAATGTCACTCCAATTTGTTCAGTGTAGTACGAGCAGAGAAATGAGAGTTTAGATTGTGACGAGGAGTCCCTGAAGGCACCAGTGGAGGGAGTGGGAGGAGCTTACTATCGCTGCATGAACACTGAGCTCAGCTTGCAGCGAGCCACACACTCTTAACAGCCACTAACATGTCGGGGAAGAGTTTTCGAGTTAGCGACGGGGACTGGATTTGTCCTGATAAAAAGTAGGTGCTCCTCACATTTAGAGTAACTTGTCATTTTACGTCCTGGCCAGTTAAACGCAGCAGCATATGTTTGCTTGCCGGTAATTTGTTGGTCGTGCTAACATGCTAACGTTAGTTAGCTTAGGCCTTCTAGCTTTCACGCTAACTAGCTGAGTTCACTTCTTCCATGTGTTTACGTAATTGCTAGCATTATATCCCAATAGTCACCTCATGTAACATGTATTTTAAGTGTGGAGACACGTTTTGTGTTTACATGACAGGAAGTCGCAGCTAAGTTGTCAATGTGCGCGGACTTTGAAGCTAGCAGGCTAGCTGTGGTTAGCTCCTGTGGGTTGGGTGAGAGCGCCCGCTTACTATTGTGGCTGGTGTTAACAGTGTTGTACAAGCCAAGTTGTCATGAGTGTAGAGTCTTAAGTTGTCAGCAGTATCATGTTGCACACGAACTGCATTAAAAACAGCCTACGTGACAGACAAGCCAGCTGCTGCTGGCTGACAGGCCTCTAACTCAGGCTGTCCAACCAAACTACAAGCTGATGGTGGAGCACAGCGTCACCCTGTTAAAATAATCGCCGAACTCATTTTTTTTTTCAAGTTTTGCAGGAAACACACAAAACTTCACCTGAAATGTAACAGATGACATTAATTGACAATTTCACTCAAAAAGGATGTAACAAAGGATGGCTATTGGCATAGTAATAACACTGTGTAAATTATGTAACTTAAGAGAAATAAATGACATGGGCAAATTTGAACATGCCTTTGTGACTTAAGCAAGATATGGTAACACTTTATATAGAAGGTGTCTACATAAGAGTCACACAAGCCTGTCAGAAACATGACGTGACAAGTATCATGAGCATTAATGTTACTTCAAAGTGTCATTAATGTTCATGACACATCCCATGTCATGTTTATGACACGCTCATGTCACTCTTATGTAGACACCTTAGAGTAAAGTGTTACCAATATTAGTGTCAACAATAAAACACTGATGAACTAAACTGATAACTAAACAATCTCCCTCTAGCTCCTCTTTGCTGGGTTCTTATCTGATGCCTATGAATGTGGCAAATTGTCAAAGAAGTGACGATCTTAAAGGAGTAAAATCACATGATCTGATCAACTGAGGATGTAGGGGATTTTTACCATAGGTGCCGGGCGTCATGTGGAGATGATTTAGGCAAAAAACAAAACAATTTTGACAAAAAATGGCTTAGGCGATTATTTTAACAGTGTGACGACATGAAATACACATACTCTTTCACTACTCAGTTTGCTTGTAACACACTCAACTTGTGTCTTAATGATGAGATGACAAGCTCAAGCCTGATCTGTGCCAACAATGTATTTATTTCTTGTGCTTTTCCAGGTGTGGAAACGTGAACTTTGCTAGAAGAACAAGTTGTAACAGATGTGGCAGAGGTGAGACCTTCTGAATGCAAATGAATGTACCTTACATAAACTCAATACATCCTGTCAAAGAGTTGCTGTTCTAACAAAAACAAACTTTCGCTTTCACAGAGAAAACCACAGAGGCAAAGATGATGAAAGCAGGAGGAACAGAGATTGGAAAAACTCTGGCTGAGAAGAGTAGAGGCCTCTTCAGTGCAAATGATTGGCAATGCAAAACGTACGTGTTCATTGTAATTTAAGGAAATGCACAAGAAAGCTATGTTTTTATTTTAATAAGCTGAGACATAAACTTTCCTCTTTTTTTTCATTTTTATTTTCCACCCCTCCTGTTCTCATACAGATGTGGCAATGTGAATTGGGCACGGAGGTCAGAATGCAACATGTGTAACACACCGAAATATGCCAAGCTCGAAGAGAGAACAGGTATACAAACAAAAGTATTGTTTTCCATTTTGTGGTGTGTTGTTGGCAAAAAGTTATTGATTGTTTTTCCTTTTTACCTCTTAGGTTATGGTGGAGGTTTCAATGAAAGGGAGAATGTGGAGTACATTGAACGGGAGGAATCTGATGGCGAATATGATGAAGTGAGTCATACCTGAAAGTGTAATGTTTTGAATTTCAAACATTTCACCTGACATAACGTGAGTCATATTTAGGCTTACAAAGATTGTCAGGCAGGATCCTGATGTTTCCTGAAGCTGTTTAACTAAATTTAGTTTACAGTTATCTTTTGTCTTCAAAAGTTCATGTTCTCTTTTTATCATCACAGTTCGGTAGGAAAAAGAAAAAGTTTCGTGGAAAAAGCAACAGCACATCTTCCTCAAAAGAAAGTGAAAAGAAAGAAGTAGTAGTAAAAGGTGAAGAGGAAGAGGAGGAAGAAGAGGAAGATGATGAGGAAGATGGTGACCTTTCCAAATACAAACTGGATGTAAGTTGATGGCTGCATCTGGAAATTCAAAATATATATTATATATTTTATATTTTTATATATATATATATATTTATATATACTAGCAAATAACACAGTGTAATATTAAACATCTCCTCTGCAGGATGACGAAGAGGAAGATGATGGAGACCTGTCAAAGTATGACCTGGACGCCAGTGATGAAGAGAAGGCAGCTAAGAAAAAGGGCAGCCGCTCGGGTTCATCCCGTTCCCGCTCGTCCTCGCGCTCCTCCAGCTCCAGCTCACGGTCGAGGTCCAGGTAAAAGGGTACAGGTCAAGGGTAACTCCGGGCAAAATGTCAGTATCAGTTCAATCTTCCTTCTGATTTACTGATCAACATCAATCACATGTCGTGTTCTGCTGATTTGTTGTTTTCTGTTTTCTCAACCCCTCCCCTTCTGTGGTGTTAGGAACTTGATGAGTGATATTTCTGGATAATAAAATCGTAGTGTTTTATGACTTGAGATAAAAAGAATGCATTGTTCATATTGTAGTTGCGAAATTAACTTTGCCTCTTTGTTTGCACTTGTTACCAGTTCGGATTTTAATTGTCTTTCTATTTTCTGAGTTATTTCTACAAACCCCCATATGCATATTGTGTTAGTCTGAATATTTGCTCATCAGTTATGCGGTGCAATAAAGCAAAAAACAGTTTTACTGAAACACTCACGATTTAAGTGAAGTTAAATATGTCTTTGCATTGCTGTGTGAACGATCCATCTATTTTTCTTGTTCAGAAAATATTGGAAAGTTCTGTTTTTTGTCTTTCAGGTCCCGCTCTAGAAGCTCATCCAGTTCCAGATCTGGATCTCGCTCGAGGTCCCACTCCAGGTGAATGAGGTGACATGCGCTCTCTCCCTTAGAGAGTGTATGTAGGGGGCAGAAAGCTCCAGAACAGTCCTATTCCCTAGCTTTAGTTTAAACATATTGAACTGGATTGTGCTAACTCCACAAATCTGAATCTGAAGATGGTAATTATGGTCTGAAGTCATTTGGAAAATGTATAAACCACCCTGGTGGTTTTCAATCCATACGTGTAGGGCTATTTATAGATTCAATCAGGCCTAAGTGTATAAAAACAACAGAAATGTAACTCGGTGAACTGAGTTTATTTGTACCAAGGCTCAGTAGTCTGAATAGACACCTGGGGTCTTCATCAAGCTTCTTTGGTGCTGGCTTTCATACTGAGGGGAAGATAAACATTTTCTTTAGCCTCTTGGGTAAAGTTTACTCAGGACCATTAATCTATAGTTAGTTAAGTGCTCTTAATATAGAGAAGCTTGATAAATACCCACGCTGATGACACTCTATCTTGACCTTACTGACCACAGTGCTTGGTTTATTCCTCCCAAAAGATCCAGTTCCAGGTCTGGAAAGGGCTCCTCTCCCCGGAAGAGGTCCCGCTCACCCTCCTCCTCACCTGAGAGGGGTCAGAAGCGCAGTCGCTCCAGGTCTTCATCTGGAGAGAGAAAGCGGAGGCGTTCTAGATCACATTCGTCCGAAAGGTTTGGGTTTCTGTGGAATACCACAATGGCACTGATTATTATTAGCCATCTCTCGCCTCGCTTATGGGAATTCATATTTACAGAAAAATATTCACATTTGCTTTACATATATTTGTTTTTCTTTTAATGTTCTTGTTCTTGTACTTGTTTCAAGTGTGCATAAGTCAACGTTTACACCTTGCTGACCTGGTTCTTCTTCCCATGGTGTTTGTGTGATTTCAGGTGCCGCGGACAGTCCTCTGGATCCTCCCATTCTGGCTCCAGTTCAAAAAAGAAATAACTTTATTTCAGCCTTTAAAACAAGAAAAGGAACCCTTACTAGAAAAGTGCATGTTGTGTTGCAAGGAAAACAACCACATCATTTCAGTATGCTGTCCATTTTCATAGAAAAGTCTTATTTCCCCCCCCAAAAAAAGACAGCGGCAACATGACTTCTCTGTGCCGTACCCATCGTTACATGCTCCCTTTTTAAAACCACATACACCCCAATCTGTGACAAGTGTCTGTAACTGCAGGTGTCCAATAAACTAAATGTCTGGTCCTATAAGAAAATCAGAAACTGTGAAGAGGCTGTTCCCATTCTGCTGAATATCTTCGTGGCAGTACATTTTTATTCTACTGATTTGTAGGGAAATTAAAGTAAAGATTTTAACTTTTTTGGCCCGAGTATACATCTGAGATTGTTACTTTATTTTTTTAATACATAAGCCTACATTCTTCATTTTTTTTGTACATGAAATGTGAAGTACTTAAGCACCTATTTAGAATAATGGAGATGTAGCAATGAATTTTGGCCCTTTTGTTCTATTTTCTTGATAAATATATTTTGCTTTGTGTTTTCAAGGTAAGTATTTTACTTTTTAATATTACTTGTTTTAACTAAATGGCAGTAAATTCAATGTTCTTTGATTAGGTGTTTAGTATTGTTGATTTTTTTTTTTCTTTACACAATTGTCACCTGTTTTACAGCTCAGTTATTCCTCTTCATTTGTCACTTGGGAAACTAATGACTTAAATAAATGACTGATAATCACGCACCAGATTAGCACACCCAGCATAGCAACCACCATACAGTATATCTCGATTCATGGTAGAATGTGGCAGTACAGTCTTTCTATTGGTGAAACAACTCAAATGTACACGTGTAAATAAACTCCTGTTGACATTGTTTCTTGTAACTTTGTTGTGCCTTTTGATTTAGCCAAGATAAATCTGAGGAGGCCTGCTACATGGAGCACTGTTTAAATATTTACTAAACCTCACAGGTGTGTAATTAATCCTCCATCACAGTTTTACATGTATTTGAAGCAAATATAACACTGGATCTAAGCAAATGATTAACACAGCAGTGCACCTGAACTTTATGAAGTTGTCAAGCAACGTAATGCTCTACTCAAATTACAGTAGTCCTAGTAGACCTTCAAAGACCAGTGTGTAGATTAAATTGCAGATGTTGACACCTCTACAACCATATATAAATATATATAATAGTGACAACATCTGACTCGGATTTGGTTGATGGTAAATTTGCAAATAATCCTAAACTGCACTTTTCATAGCTGAAGTAAAGCTAACGTAATGGTAGCTTACCTTTAGTTAACGTGTTATTTTTATAGATTGTATTTGCTATTAGAACATTGAACGACAACGTTCCTTTACATACAAAATTAAAATAATTCCATAAAAGAATCAAATAACACCCAAGTTACTATTTTTAAAGGTAATTATTTTCCCGATAATAGCCTTTTGCTTACTATTGTGAAATTATGTCTAAACTACACAGGTACTAATGAAATGTAATATTTCATCTTTCTAGACATTAAGGTGCTGTTAATATTTGCTCTCAAACTTTCTATGATTATTGGTTGTCATGAAAGAAATATAGCTTTAATGTGGGCTAATTCCAGTGGTGGAATGTAACTACATTTACTCAAGTACTGTACTTAAGTATTATTTTGAGGTACTTCTACTTGAGAAGCTTAAGTTACTTTTCAGGTGCAGATTTAACATGAAACACATGATCAGTCCCACCACTGGCTAATACAGACCTCAAGCTAAATAGTAAAGGCCTAAATGCTGAGGTTTATTGTGGAGTACTGAACAATGGGCTCCCCACTTTTGTGTTGTTCTCATTGTGGTCAACAGGTGGCACTTGTTGCCCCCCTATGCTGGGTTACAGGGAGACATGGATACATATTGATGTACTAAATATAAAGGGAAATTCATCAGGCCAAAAGTCACATAAAGTAGTAATGATACAGAGTTTTTATGCAGTTTTGGACAAATGTACAATGGTTGCCATTATTGCGAGGCACTTATATTATTATGGTGCTTCAGAATAACCTTTACATTATTTTGTGTCTTTTATGTGGCCTATTGGTGGTTAATAATAGATCAAAGTGTATTATATGAATGAAGAGCTACTTTAATTGAATACATCTAAATTTTAATCCTTTCAGTAAATCCTGGCTCTGCTTTTAGATGCTCAAGGACAATGTTCAGCGTTTCCTCCCGCAACGAGACGCAGAGTAGGTTTGTTTATTTCCAATATCTTATCATCATCTTATTAAGTCCGCCTCTGTGCTCACTTTATCAAGATGTGCTGATAATCTCCAGCATCACGAGTCGTCTGTCTCCGGAGTAGGTGCATCTGCGATAGGGTTACACTCCTCTAAAGTGCCGTGGTCTGCACTTTAAATAGAAAGTTCTTGAAGAGGGATCACCATATCGCAGATGCCCTACAAAGTTTGTTTTTTTAAGTCGGGTTTCTTAATTTAGCAAGTATATTTAAAACCATGTGCCTCTGCTGTTTGCCTGCACTGGGCGCACTTACGGGTAGCTCCGCCTTCACTTCGCGTAAAGGACTTTGACGCGCTTTTACGCACCGCTCTCAGTTGGAGGAGTTTTGAGCGCAAGAGGATGTCGGACACACACGTGGGTTTTCTGCCGCGTATAGGCTTTTCATCGCCGAAAGGATGACTCGGGACGACTGTGATTCTCTGGAGGACTCCCAAAGCGATGTTGAAAAGATGCTGCAATTAAACGTCTCCGAGTCATTGCGCGAAGGCAATGTCACCAAGAATTCCAGTTGTGGATCTGTATCCGTTGGTTTCCCTATAACCATGATGATCACCGGCATGGTGGGCAACTCATTAGCTCTTATTCTGGTGTATATCTCTTACAAAAAGAAGGAAAATAAAAGGAAAAAGTCTTTCTTGCTTTGCATTGGATCACTGGCGTTAACTGACCTGTTTGGACAGCTTTTGACAAGTCCAATAGTAATATCAGTTTACCGAGCTGGCAAGAAATGGGACGATATTGACTCTTCGGGCAATTTGTGCGCTTTTTTCGGTGTGTGCATGACAACTTTTGGCCTTTGCTCTCTCTTCTTGGCCAGTGCCATGGCTATTGAAAGGGCTATGGCGATAACAAACCCCCACTGGTACTCCAACCACATGAAGACAAGTGTGACAAAGCAGACTTTGGCTGCCATATGGGGTCTTGTGTTGCTCTTTGCGCTTCTGCCCGTTGCAGGGGTCGGGGAATACACACAACAGTGGCCGGGCACCTGGTGCTTTATCAGCACGGGGGACAGGAAAGTCGCGGGCAATATGTTTTTCGCCATCACTTTTGCTGTACTTGGGATTTTCTCTCTGCTTGTAACGCTTTCCTGCAATGTTGTGACGATCCGGGGCTTAATTATCCGATGCAAAACAAAGTCTGGCACGTCTCAGTCTTCAAAGCAGTGGGAACGGCTCACCACGGAGACCGTCATTCAGCTGTTAGGCATTATGTGCGTCCTGCTTATATGCTGGTCTCCTCTGCTGGTATGTTTTATAGGCGATTTCAGCCTTTACATTTCTTACAACCCAAAAAATTCAAGTTATAATACAACATACTTTCCAATAATGATTTTCTCTCATAGGGTCCTTCAGCACAGTGAAATCCTGTGTACTAACATGATAAATGGCCCAGTTTAATTGGGTTTTACTGTCAGCTGCCTGTCACAAACAGCTGCAGGTCTTGGTATCTCCAGAGATGCTTCATCTCCTGTTAGCAGGACAGAGAAAGGAAGCAAGAGCAGACACTGCACACATCTCACTTTTCTGTTTTCCTCAATCACTCCTCCAATCAGTCACCCTCTTTCATTCTAATTCCCTTCTCTCTATTGCCTCGCACACACAAACACAAAGTAGTAAGATAAACACCGTCATGTATGTTTCCTTTGAAATGCTGCTGCCATCTTCCATTAGGGAGCAATCCACTTAGCCGAGTCCTGTTTGGGGGGTCTGCTCAGTGTGCTGTGAGGTCATGCATTGTCAGGAAACATATTTATTAGTCTCACCAAGGATATTAACAGAAGAAAGCACTACTGTGGTAGCAGAGAGTGAGCACCTAGAGTGTGAACATTATGTTTTTCTCCTTGTTGTTCAGTACAGCAGCTGCTCGGGATTGTCCTGAGATTAGTCATAATGAATATTAGAACTTTTATCCCTCAGCCAACAAGTGTGCTCATAATATTAATCAATCAAACATTATTTACATAGCACCTTTTGGACAAATCAAATGCACCTCAAAGTTCTTTATTGATGACAGTATCAGGATGCCAAATATGGTAAAATGTTAACGACACAATTAAAATCAAACATATTATAATTAAATTGGAAACACTAAAATGTTAATAAAACCGGTAGTATAAATAGAAAGGTGATAATAGAATATGTATAAATAAAGGGACCACAAAGCTATAAAACTTGACTTAAAAGCTAGAATAATTAGATTGGTTTCTAAATAACATCAACCTCTTCCTCAGCGGTACATTTTCACCAGATTTTGACCAGAGAACATCATTAGTCCTCATTATCCTCTGCAGTACAAACAGTTTGTGCCTCCCTCCTCCAGGTGCTGATGCTGATGATGATCTCCAACCAGGTCTCCTCCCACGAGTGCAATTCAACAGCAGTGTCCACCAACCACACCTCCAACCGGGACATCCAGCTAGACTGTAACTTTTTTCTAACGGCGATCCGATTGGCCTCCCTCAACCAGATCCTGGACCCGTGGGTCTACCTGCTCCTCAGGGAGATCCTCCTGCGCAAGTTCTGCCTCGTGGCCAACGCAGTGTCCAACTGCTCCATAGATGAGCACAAGGAGACGCAGGCAGCACTGGACGCTCTTAACAAGGAGAGCAAAGACAGCAACAACCTTCACAAACCACAAAGTAGCTAAGAGAAGACAGGATTTGCTTTCATGTGTCTTTGAAGCCAAGACAGATTGTATGGATGTGAAAACGGATGCACTATTGTCTTGACATGAGGGTGACACATTTCTTCATTTCCTCGACAGACGGATATTGTGCAGTGGGAGACAAGTGTTGTCTCTGTTCTAGCCATAATGAGAACCAGTCATGTCTGCTCTGTCCACATTTGTTTTCCTTAAAATACATTCCATTCAAAGTCACCTAACCAGCATGTGGATGCATGACCGTGTCGCCTCGTGCATTTGGCTGCAGGAACAGGAACTCCCTCATTGGTACTTTTCAGTTTTGGAAACATTTCCTACGTCCAAACACTAAACAAGGATGACTCTAATCTGACTTATATGGAAGTGGCTCATCTCATTTTAATTTCTGAACGGCGTCATTGCTTTCAACAACCTGAAGCCATAAGCCAGTGAAAGGACACTGACATGGGTTTGTGAATGTCTGTAAATTTAGAAGAAAACTGTATTATATTAAGTTGTTAATACTGTTGCCATATCTTACATTAGATGTAACTGCGGTGATTATTCAGAAGAAAAATGCAAATCCTAAACTGGAGCCAATTGTTGATTGTAAATTATTTATTAATGTCTGTAGTGTTGTAAAGTTAGTTATTTCCATGCTAAATGTTGATGATGCTACCTACTGGTTATCAGTTGTTGTAAATTTTATAATATACTTTATATGGAGTTCGTCGGTCCGGGACTAAGAAATGTGAAGCTTTTTAGTTTGTTGCTGATTTCCCTTCTGAATATGAATACACTGGTTTATTGTTGTGTAATTATTTTCTCAGCAATTTTCTTTTTTTAATAACTTGAAGGCCTGTTATTATGTTAAGTCAGAGTGGAAATGACTGTAGATCTGTGGTGTTCAACATTATAAGGTTATGGATGACAGGGTGGCCTGATACTGTAATCAAAGGCTGTCAAAGTGTCATTGAGCAAGAGTCTTTCATCAGATTCAAAGGGTTCTTGTTATCCAAGTCCACAATGTGTAATGACACGTATAGTTTCACCAGCCAAATCTGTGTGGGCAAAAAAAAATATCATTTGTGCAGCCATGTGACCAGTTACATCAATATTTGTACAGAGAATGGTACTCTTTGGGTTCAAGGCTGATGAGCAGAAAGTAATGGAAATAAGGAAGCCATGTCCAAAACTAACGGCGTGAAATTTGAAGATCAAAAAGCTTTTTTGGCACACTGCTTGCTGCTGCACAGAATGTACACAGCTTCATGTGCAAGGCCAACAGTGTTCGGTGGCCACATTCATACACCAGTAGATGCACTTTTAATGTTTGATCATTCAGCTAAATTAATTAATTTTATTTCTGTGGTGATTTGCCTTGGTCATGTTGAATGTATTCAATCGCATTTATTCTACTCAGCCAAATCATGTCCTTGTAGCCTTGATGCCACCTCAAAATAGAAGTAAATTTTCATTTCTTTTTAATGTGTACAGAGGAATTCAATGTCCTTTTCAATGAGGTGGTTTGCTTTTAGTGCCAAATGACTTGATTTGATTAACCCAGAGTGCTGTTGGCAGGCAATGGCAATCCATTCCTTTTACAGTGATGCAAGTATTATCTATTTTTCTGCTACCTTGTCATTTATTACACTGTAAATGTATTTAAAGAGGTCCGCCACCTCAGTCAAAGACATCTCAAGGGTGGACACATTTGCTGTCATAGTAACCTTCAGGTTATGGGACAATTTCTCACACCAACACAACTCTGCCTTTTCAGCACACCAGCTAACAAGATTAGACTCATGTACACTCTGCTCTGCCTGGTCTTGCCTTTGCCTTTCAAATGTAATAATACATACAAATTCAGTGGTAACAACCCCATAGGGAACTGCATAAGCCATGTAAAAGATGAACACTTCCTGTCTCCACATGTGGAGTGTGTCTTGTATTGATTGTGAAGCCGCTCAACGATCGAAAAATGTAAAAGGAAAGAAGAAAACAAAGCTTTTGTTTAGGATTGTATTGCACATAAATCAATGATATGGCATTATTCTGGAGCTATAAATTTGGAGAAAACACTGTTTTCTTCAACAAGTAATCAGCTTCATTAATGCCTAAGTGCTATCACACTAACAGTGTTCATTGTAATAAATGTCGCACTAATTGAGCTTGTGACTCTGCATTATGAGCTTTGATTCTCAGCATATGTTCCTCTTGTGCAGCAGTTAATGTGCAGCATCTGGGGTCTAATCCATGCATCTTAAGACAATGATTTGTTTTGGATTTGGCTTACAATTCACTCAATCAGCCTCCACTTGAATCTGCGTCATGTAATTATTTCAGTTCTCTGTCAAAGTGACTCTAAAACTTCCTGTTATTTAGGTAATAAAGATAATGGTGCAAAGGAATATCCCCTTAAAGCTAACTGGCCCTGCGTTTGATTCAGAATTTTCCAGGTTAATTCAACCACATGCCCTCCACTCCAACCCCCAGTGGAAAAGAAAATGGCAAAATAATAAATCAATCTTTGTAAATAGAAAACATTATACATTTCTCCCTCAGTAATGGACCCAGTACAGGCTTTCTTTATTTCTATAGTACCGTTTAAATATGAATGACTATTAGAACCTGGGGAGATGCATACACAGTAATATGACATTATCCAAGCTCTAGTTTATTGATTCTTCAAAGCGAATCATAGAAGACGGCTTCATTAAGAGGTGTGTCAGAATTTAATTGCTCTCTGGTACAAACATGCTATTGCATATTAATGTCGAGCTTTGATTGTGCGGACGGTGAATGTTTGTGAACATCCTTAAATGTTGTTCATTTGTGTAAGGAACAGGCCGCCTCAGCAGGCAATTACACACAAGGATCCTGCAGCAGCATCGGAGGGAGTGTACAATTACATAATGATTTGAAAAAAAGGCTTTATGACGGCCGGAGAATCTGGTGCTGCCAGCTGGCTCCCTCTCTCACTCAAGCCACTAATGCATGGAAGTTATTTAGTGATTGCCTCATGAGCTGGTGAGTCACTTGATGTCTTGAGATTTTAAGGCAAGAAAAGATTGTTCCTGATTTATTTTTTTCAAACCCACAGTTTTCACCTTAGGAGGCTGAAATTTGGCCTGTGGATGAATGTGCATATGTGGTCGCTGCTGTTGCAAATTTGCACTTCTTATTACATTTTTTGATAATCCTGCAGCCAAATGCTTAATTGTTTAGTATTTAGTTGACCTTATACCCTTAAAAAAACACTCACTGTGCCATAATAATAATAATTTTGACCATCATTCTGCCAACATTGCCCTCTATCAACTTGAAGTAGAGTAGAAAAACAGCAAAAAAATCCCACATCTAACCCCCGTAAACTCCTTGTGTTGGATGTAGTCAGTCATGACTGAAATAAACAATGTACACAGTTTTTGCACTGAGCAGGTGTCTTTTTTTTTTTTTAGAAAGAACTGACTGGATAAAATCTTATACCTTTTTTGTCTCTTTTGTTCGTCCAATAACTCGGAACAAACCTGTTGCATACCACCGCAGTACACTGATAAAGTACATGCCGATCCCTCGCTGCCATGTGGAGCTGTCGCCAGGCAATGTCGCCTATTGCAGCTTCACTGTTGTTGAGTTGTTAGTCATACGTTTTGTTTGGCATCCACTGTAGACATTAATCATCTTTAAAAGGCTAGAACCAACCAGGCAGGTACCACATGCAAAGTGTCTCTAGAGTCTAAAGAGCACATGATGGTGTCACATGTGCAACAGAAACAGGTTCAACACAGCAGCCACGGCTCTACTGATGAATGCAAATACATACCAGATGTCCATCTTCTTATCTCTGTTCCATTCCGCCTCTGTTTGAATGTTTAACGACATCTCTTTATACTGAAATGTTTCTGAACTCTGAGACCCGATTCTCAGATGAGGGCTATCTACATACTTTGGCACAGCTACTGCATCTCTCTCAGTACTGTTGTTACTTTCACGCTTTGTTAGGAATGCTGTACATTTTTTTTGCAACCTTTTCCATTTTTCCTTTCAGATGTTCTGACACATCTGTTAAAGATGATAGGCTTATATAACATGTTACTGACCTTACCTCTACCTACCTATCAAAGTGTCCTTTTGGCCCTTAATGTCTTTGTCCTCTACTTGACTTGTATTAGTTCCACATGCACTTTTGATTCATTTTGTTGCTGTGTTCTTGGCTTATGTGATGCTGTAATGTCATTAAAGGATATTAACATATTTTTTCATATTTTGTGGCTGCTTTTGTGGCTGCTGAAGCATGTTTTCTTATTAAATATTTATACATACTTCTCTATCATACTAATTAATAACTGATGCAAGTGCAGTGTAAAGTGTTTTATAAGCAGTGTGCTTCTTGAACTGAACTCTGGTTAGGCGGAGCCAAGACATATGTTTAAAAGAAACTGAGAAATAGGGGCAGTCTGGTCTCCAGTGGTGTAAGACTCATTCCACAGTTCAAATTTTTATTATCTCCTATGTGAAACAAATCCTCAGAACTGAAGAAGCGTCAGAAGCATCCTCTAACAAAAGACGTAACAGACATTACATATGCCAATGTGAATGTGTTATTCACTGGTGAATGTTTTGAACACTGTGAATCTTGTTAAATGCTGCTGGCCAAATTAAAGCATGTGTAGGCTTCTATTGTTTGTTGACCTTGTGCAATGTGTTTCCCATTGGCCAATAAATGGAACGATACGATACAAAACACAGCTGAGTCACAGATGAATCATTGCATGCATACATTTTGTTGAGAGGTGTGATGAATGCTGTTTCAATTTGCATACTTTTGCATTTAATACATGCTACATATTACATGCAAGACAAACAATATACATTATGCTTCATATTTCATAAAAGTAACTGGTTTGTGCTAATGGAATGAATGATGATGGTGAAACCTTTAATAATGTTTATGTGTTAATAGTACAGTCTATTTGTTAAAGGTGCAATGTGTAATACCTGTAAGTCACACGCTCTAAACCAATAGGAAGTAGCTTTTCACCTCCTTCTGTCCCAGATTGTGTACGGTTAGACATGTAATAAACCTCACAACTTCTTCAAAAATGTATAGAGAAGATATCAAACTTCCAATCTCATCATCACAGAACAATAATGCCAAGATTACAATATGGTGAACTATGGATATTTCATACAATGTAGATTTTAATAATCAACCAAATTGCTGAAATTCCAAGAGCAAATCCAAATGACACTGCTATCTTATAATCTTCACATCAGAAATCAGAAAAGGTTTACAATGTAACTGGTTTAGTTCAGTCACATCACATCAAAACCACATATTGACACTATTTGGAATGTTTTTCGTTAAATTTTGTGATGTGCGAGATGCGTTTTTATGCACCTGTTTATATGCAAATTTACAACTTGTGCACAAAAAAAACTTTTATGCTTTTTTACATTTTTTTATTTATTTTGGAAAAATCTGTGTATTCATAGAAGAAGTTGATGGAAAGTGCCAGTTTTCTACATCGTTTTCTGCTGCTCAAGGTTGTTGCACTTTCAATCATTACATCTTGTTGCGCCCCCCTCTTCTGTAATGATTTTAAAACTTCCAACTAAAGAACTGGCGACACCTAATGCTTATTCTAATGAACCAACTCCATATATTTGAGTAACAGAAGTGGATGAAAACAAGCATTTACTTGCATTTTCTTTAACAGATTGTCAGTTTAAAATCAGTTAAAATTTGTGTGTTTGTTGCACTTAGGGTATATTTCCCTAAAAAGGCCAATATTAGATGATCCATATCAGTGTAAAAGAAATGTGAATTCAGCAACAATCCTTATTTTCTCTTTTCTGGACTCTTTTTGTATCACCAATCCTCTGGGAATGGTGTTAGAGGTCACTCACCAAAAGGCTTCAGTCATGTTTGTGTTGACAGTGTCACTAACCAGCCTCCAACACGACTGACAAGTCCTCAGGGTAGCTCACTTCCTTTTCCTCATGTTGGCCTGAGGGCAGACTCACTACGACTCACTATCACATCTCAAGGTGTAGGTGGTATTACAAGACAGCACAGGACAGGCTAAGGCAGGGGTGGGCAACCTGTGGCTCCGGAGCCACATGTGGCGCTTTAGGACATCTGCAGTGGCTCCCTGTGGCTGTGACAAAAAATTTACCCGAAATGAAACGTTAATTTCTTGACATTTTCATTTTTATTTATCAATGGTGTAGGCCCAAATAAATCTGTATTCTTAATTTGGCAAATGTGTACCTTATACATGCTATTTAAAAAGTATTGGGGCATTTTACATTTTAGTCCACTGTGCATCATAGCTTATGAAAGTTTGCGGTCCGGCTCCTTAACCTCTAAATTTTGAGTTTAGTAGTCTGACTAGCTAGACTAACTTTAGATTCCAAATCTCCTGAGATATTACTTTGGTGTCCAGCCTCTCATTTGCATGTGTGTCCTCGCTGCTTTCTGACAAAACCATATTAATAAATGCTCATTATGACCTATATTAGTAATGTTGGTAGGCTAATTTAGACCTAATAGACTGTTTTATCTTTATTGTCAGGCTGAAAATAAGGCTCCATTCCAACATTTTTTCTCTTTATTTGGCCAACAATTGCCCTTTTCTTAGTAAAGGTTGCCGACCCCTGGGCTAAGGCTAGCTGGCTAGCATGCTAATGTCACTAGATATCTCTGCAGCAGAATACATAGAAGTCTTTGACATAACTTCAAAGCTTTTATAATTAACAAGCGTGCATGGTCTTCTTCCCTTGAGATTTTGACATATTCTGGTGCAAAAGCCTTCTCTTGAATGTCAGAACTGCTAATTAGGATAAAAAGAAGTTCTAACTCTACTTTTCTTTCAGTAACCTTGACTCCCAGGATGTTGTTCAAGCTATACAGTAACTTCAACTACTGCAAGTTAACGTTATCAAAGACATATGAAGCCCCAAGAGCTCAATATTTGATCTGCTCTCTAGCACTTAAACGGTGGTGAACCAAATCTGAAGTGCTGATTAAATATACCCTCAATAAATAAAATGTAAAGGGCCTTTCTATTGCCTTTTAGATGACACCTGTGACTAATTTTGAGGCTTTAATCCAATTAGTAATAGATTGTGTAAATCACCTGGCCCAGTGTCCCGGCTCTGCATGCCATGTAGTCATTTTATTGCTGAGTAAGAGCGCTGTCTGCATCTGATAAGCTAGTGGGCCCATTAAAGGCTTTATCCTCCCATTATTTATCACTGTTAAGCTCAACAGACTGAGGATGTACATTATTTTACGAGGAAAGCAAAGAGAGAAGCACTTTTTTTGTATCATGACACATTGTGCTATATTGGTGTATTAGTATGAATTATAGACTCATGGTGTGTGTGAAGAGGCTCTAGAAAATATATATCCATATTTACAGTTTAAGAACAACATGCATCTTGTTGAGCTTGTGAGGGTAAATGGTATGCACATTAAAATATGCTGATGTGGCATTTCAAATGTCTTTAAATTAAGAAGTCTTGTCTTGTTTTTAATGAAGCCGGTGTATCTTTTTGTGGTTAGTGTTGTGAAGATAGTGACACAATCAGAGCTGCTACATGGCAGTCTTCTTCAGATTGGTGAGGGACAAAACAGCTCAACAGACATTAATTAGGGGTGATCTCAATTACATTTACATATTGTAAGATATTATTCATATGCCATTTTAAAATCACATTAGAAAAAGAGTCTGATCAACAGCTCAGGTTGCAATACAACACCAAACACCAAAAACAACCCTGGCTTACTGGGCTTTTAAAGTAAAGAAAAAATAGACCTTAAATGATAGATATGATATTGCACAAATAAATACATTAGAAAAAACATTTATATATAAAAAAAAACATACTTAATATTGAAAAGAAGAATTTTACATTACAGTTCTATTATGTTAAAAAATGGTACTACAGACTATATATACTATATACTCTATACAAAGTTAAACAAAGGGTTTAGAATCAAAATCAACATTAAGCCATAATATCTCTCTCTCTCTCTCTCTCTCTCTCTCTCTCTCTACCCCTCTCTTTCTCCTGCTCTCTCTCTATGTGATTATAACAAGAAATATACAGGACCAGTATCACATAGTCGCTTTCCTACTACCACTAAGTGATAAAATAAGGTTTGTTCCCTAAATTTGGAGGCAAAACGTCTCGACAGCCAGGTAGCACTGTTTTCAATTTATTTATTTGTGTCTCTCAGCAGCAGAACACTCACACAACAAAAACATCCATTCTATTAATTTTATCCTCAACAGGAGGCTCATTGATGTTTTCCCCTGTACTTTGTATTGTAAACAGCGTGATGCTTTGTGTACAGATAAAGATGAATATAAAAATTATATTATTTTTGTATTATATATGTGTGTGTGTGTGTGTGTGTGTGTGTGTAAAACCCATCAACCCCATGGGACCCACCCATCCAAATGTTTGGCATGACTCAGAAATAATAATAATAATAATAATAATAATAATAATAATAATAACAATAACAATAATAATAATAATAATAATAACACAAAGAAGACATTTCTTTTTTTTTTAAACATATGTTTATTGACATTTTGAGTAAGACATGAAAAGAAGACATTTCTACTCTATTCTATTCTATATCTAGTAACCTTTTGGGATTTTTGTGGACCACTACAGCTATTGTTTCTTTAGTGCTCTCCTTCTATTCACCATTATGCTAAGAGAGATAAATGTCTGTTTACTCTAAATGACATAATTGCTCCTCCAGGGCCTCTCACAGAGGAGCGGAGGCATGACTTTAACTGAATTAATAAGGTTGGTGATGGATGCTTCTACTTTACCTCACTTATGCTTTTAATGTATGCTTTGAATGTATGGATCAGGTCTTTGTTCACAGACTGTGTGTGTGCTGAGGGAATAAGCCAAGACACTGCTGCGGGGCTTTGTGTGTGTGAGGGCGAAGTCTCCTCAGGTCAGATAAACAACCAGGATGAGTCAAAAGGTCGCCTGCTGGCTGCAGAGAGGATCCAGCAGTGTCCTTGCCCCTCTGAATACAATTACTGTGCTGCTGTGGAAAAGCTTTGGCTGTATGTCCTCAGGCGCATTATCCATTATGGCCCCAAACATAGCGGTAGGTATGTGACGTTGGTGTATGCTGTCGCTGAATCACAATGAGGATGAAACATGTACAGCTTGTTTACTCAATCATCAGTGAATGGAGATGTGATCTCCTGTGGGGCTGAACACAAAAGTGGCTAAATAGGAGCTGTCAACAGGTCCTGCAGTTTATTTCAGCAAAGTTAATTCACCTCAACACTGTCACAATTTGATGTATGGACTGCCTTATTAATATTCAAGTATTCATTGTTTTCCCCTCAATCTCTCACCTGATTTATGTGTTTTATTAACATGAGGAGATTGTGGTCAGTCTTTGCGAGACCTCTATCAGTTTCTATCCTGTGGTCTGTCACTGTTCCTTTCTGCTGTTCAAACACACATTAATGAGTCATAAATCCAACCAGAGCCTGTTTGGCACAAGGCGAGCCAGTTCTTAACGTTGCAAAGTCACAACGATATAGAAAGTGCTGCTAGTGCCATCAAAGTCATTCCCCTGCTGCAATGAAGGTGCAGAGATGCTGTGAGAGCAGGTCAAGCCTCCAGGATGCATCCCCGGCTTGAAGCCAATTTTCATTGTGGCCAAACCGTGGAATGGCATTACATTATGTGATGCCATGGGGCTTCTATTGGGAAAGAGGTGATGGAAATCAATGGGTAACATAGTTTGGAGTAGGGTTGTCAAAAGTATCGATTCTCAAAAAAGTATCGATACTAAAACGTTGTATCCGGATACAATACTCATTTTCAAAAGTATCAAGTATCTGAAGCTTGTTATCATAGTTGCTATAGTTATTATAAATATTTAACCTGTGATTCTGTTAATTTTTACATGTTGTATTTTTCTTGTTAATAAAAATATTTCTGTTAAAGTTTGGGGTCTTTGTTTTTATCCTGGTGGTATCGAAAATGGTATTGAGTATCGAATATTTTCCTGAGTATCGGTATCGAGTTGAAACAACCACCACAAAATGATTCGTCTCTCATTTGATTAATTTGTGCCAATAACATTTTGAGAATTTAGAAGATCCATACGATAAAATAATTTTATTTCCATTCAAGTTAGCAGAGTGCTGAACAGGCTGTTTTAAGTCTCTAGTGCACTTGCTCTATGAATCCATAGATGTGGAAGATCCGGGTAATTTATTCATGGAAGTTGGCTTCATGCAACAACTTTGGCTTTGAAGCCAATTTTCATAGTGGCCAAACTGTGGAATTACAATGTCACGCCATAGGGCCCAGAAAGACTTCCATAGACTTTCTGGAAAGAGATGTCTGTAAATCAGCGGTTAAAATTGTAAAAGTGTAACAACTGCTGCAAAACCAGACATCTCACTATCAGAATTGAATTAATTCAGTCAAGCATCATTTGGAAAGTTTAGAAAGATCAGTACGATTAGATTATTTTATTCCTAATCAAATTAGTGGAGTGTTAAACCGGAAGTTAGCTGGCTTAGCCGGCATAAATTTCTAGTGCATTTAACTTCATGTGACACTGAGAAATTTTCATCAGAATGAAGAGGGGCCACTTCCAACACTGCAACCAGGTTTTCATACTTCAATGCAATGCAGAAGATGTATTTCACTGATTTTAAAGAAATTATCTATTGAATTATGGTTGTGAAAAGCTGACCAATCAGAACAGACTGGGCATTAACATGTTCTAGTAAAAACCCAGAATACAAGTATGAACCTCAAAAAAAGAACATTGATATCCCTTTAATAAGCACCCTTAATTTGCAAGCCAGTGGCATCCTACAAACTGTTTCCTACAATTTGTTCACATGGCTGCCATAAAATCACTGTTCACTAATCACCATAAAAAGTAATTAGAGCCTCAATAAATTAGAGTGTCAGTAACGCAATAGAAAAGCTGTTGCTATTGCAGTTTATTTTGAATGGAAGACCACTAGGGTAGAAACAGCATGTTTTTGATCTGATGGATAAAAAAGACGTCAGTGTTCATGAAGGCAAACATTAAATGGTAACCATGGATACATTACCTCTGTGGAAAGAGATTTTGTGTTTGTTTCATTCAGACTCATAAGAGGACAACTTGCAAGGTTATGCTTAAACAGCTCTGTTTGTCTTTTTTTATTTGCATGTCAATAAAGCTTTTCATGACCTTGTGTCACACAACATCAAGATAACTGCAACACCAAACAAACCTGAATGAAGACACGAGGGGACTGTGTTCACTGTGTTTAATGTTATATGTCAGCGTCTAATTAGTGCAAAGTAAACATTCTTACTCTGCTGTGCTCAGCAAACACAAAAGGTAGACATTGAATCCACAGGCACTGCTATGGCAACACTGTTGCTTGCTGATGTTGGTAACTCCTCCTGTCAATGGTATTAAATGAAACCTGAACATATTAAAATAGATTTTTTGGAAAGTGGCATCTAAAATCAAACAAACAAACAATATGTCTGAGCTGATATTATTATTCTGACAATGTAATGTAATATGGTACAGAATTGCTGCATATGTTTTTTCCATTTATTTTTCTTTGGTTTCTCTGAGCACATGTGTTAGTATATCTTAGCCATCTTCTGCAAACAGGCTTCACTGCTGACAGCAGAGCGACTGTATAATGGAGCAGCTGGGGATTTGGCAGATTAGATGGAAGAGATTTTTCCTCTTAGTTTTTCTTGTGCTCAGGTTTGCAGAAGATGGAAATTGATGGATGAATAAATAAATAAATTCAAGAGAAAATAATATGCATGCTTGTTAACATGCATATTTTTATGGTACAATTAAAAATGCAAAATTCAAATGCCACAATTATGCCATGATTCTTTTGTTGATTTAAGCAGGCATAATGTAGTCACCAGTGTGTCAGTGTGCTTACATCTATTGATTGGACTAATCATAAAGTCCAGCTGAAGATGATGGGAATGCAATTAGTTTTGCAGGTATTAAAAGGTGCTGTACACCACATTCAGAATATTTTAAAGCAGCAAACAGCTACTTACTATGTCAAGGTATAGTGGAGTAATGTCATCCTGACCAGAGAATGAAGTCACGCTCCCTCTGTGTGTGTTGTAATCCGAGCTTCATCATTCCTTGGTGTGGTAGGCTACCCAATGTGTTAAAAGGTGGTTTAGGCTTCTGTATGTGACAAGTTGGGAATGAAAACAAGAGCCCTGTGGAGGAAATCCCGACTCAGAGTAATAGATGTGCTCAGAATGCTATGTACAGCACCAAGTATTGGACAAATTGCATTTTGGACCTTAGGCGTTGGATGAAAAGTTCAGGGAAAACCAAAGCTACACTGTAAACAAATGTCTTGTAAATTAACAGTAAAATACTGGCAGCAGGGTTGCCAGCATTCTACTGTTAATGTTACAGTTCCTCTACTGTTATTTACTTTACAGTATGTTACTGTGATAAAACCACACACTGTTGACAGTAAATACTGGCAGCAGGGTTGCCAGCATTCTACTGTTAATTTTACTGTTCCCTTACTGTTATCTACTGTGATAAAACCACATACTGCATTACAGTAAAATCCTGCATTACATTGATTTTTACAGTAGACTAAAACACAGTATGGTGCTCAAGCTAGTTGCAATATTGTTGCAGTATACAGTGCAGTCATTTTGTGTAACTAGAGCTCATTACTGTCTGAAAGCCAATTACCATGAATTAAGCGCTGTCTTCACTGTAACCTCAGTAATTTTAATATACCATATACTGAATGAGTTAGTTAAGTAAAATACAGGCATTAAAATGTAAAAGAAGAGACTTAGAAAATCATATATTTTATGGGAAACCACAAGCTATTTTTAAATATTGCCGAGAATGCATGGTTTTCTACAGTATAATACCTTTGAAATGGAAAACAGTATGTTAATGTCACTATTTGGCTGTTTTCTTACAGCAATCTGTTACAGTGTATTAAAAATCCTTCTGAGGGGGTTTTGAATTTTTAAGGAATCCATCCAACAGTTTTTGACTAATTTAACTCAAAACGACAAACATTAACCTTAAGATTATTAGGGTTCCTCTACTGGGAGACATGTATGTCGGTATTAAATCTATCTGGTAGAAGTTAGGATCATTTGCAGGACTACAAAGCAAAAAATTAAAAATAATGTCCATGTACATTTGAGCTGTACCTAAGTATAAGTATGGCCCACTCCTTCTTGAGAGCTACTGTATGTTAATGACTAAGTCTTCAATAATCTATCACCTGTCCTTGATTGATGCACGGACTTAACACTGTTTGTGGTCAATAGCCCTTCCTGAACTACATTTGCATGTTCATGATGGAGCAATTCCTGAATGTATATAAGAACAAATGAGTGCAGCATTTTTAAGGATGCAACCTGTAACAGTGAGCACACTGCAGCACCTTATTTAAATTCAGTAACAAGAAGAATGGAAACACTGTAAAACATTGTGGTAGTAGCTCCCTGTTGACCATTATACACAAATGCTGTAAAAGAAAGCAACATAGTAGACAACAATTTTACTGCAGCCATATTCTCCAGGGCAACACTGCAATAAAGACGGTAATACAATTGTAAGACAAATATCACTTAGTGCTACATTGCAGCTATTTTTTGGGTAACGATCTTTTTCCATCTCTGGCTCTGCTGATCCACTCAAAATTTCCCCTTATTTCAATCTGCTGTGTGTTTATATTGGCTGCCCAAAAGTCATAAGAAGTGAATGCTTTTCCATGTGGCGGGGTGCAGTGATGTGCAGCATAAATGGCTGCTTGGCGCTGCCCGAGCACTAACAGGCCAAATTCAACCACATACGTCTTTATAATAGCACTCTGCCCTGCTTCCTCCCTGTCCCTTCTCTGCTCCCAAGCACAGTGGAGGTTCAGTTTCTGTCTTTCAGGAATGAAAATGATCTGATTAACAAAATACTAATATATGAGTTGTGTTAAAGTGGTGACCACACTTTTTTTTCTGATTAGACCTAAGTCAATTCTGATAAATTATGGAGAAATTAAATTAGCCCAGCATCCCAGTTCTGTGTTACATCCAATACTGAGAAGTATGAAGTATCACTATGAACGCCCTAAGGCGAAAATCCAGCACAGATCTTTCCAGCAATATAGTGGGACATTTGCGGGACCACACTATGACAGGGGCTTATGTTTCAATGTTTTCAGCATTGCCGGCTTTAAAAAAAAGGTGTGTGTTGACGTGGCATACTACATAACATCCAGCTCAGCACATCACATCCGCTTAGCGTTCTATGCAATCAGCAACCACACTTTTTCAGGGGAGGGAAATGGCCCTGCTCTTCGACAGGGCCAAAAAACAGCCAGTTAAATGGCCACAAGGGAAGGCTCACATTCAAATTAGGGGCGTTGCGGCAAGGGAGACCCGCCTCATTACGGGTATTCGACTATAGTGGAAACGCACCTATTCAGACACAACAACCACTTACAAATACTCCACTTAAAGCACTGCATTTGGATATCATGTTAAAATATGTCTACAAAAAAAAACCCTGAAATAAATTAACAAAGAATTATGATGTGGAATTAATTAAAAATATAAAATGCTTTAAAAGAAAAAAAGAAACAAAAAAGTATTTAATTATTTATTTGTTGTACTATGTTGACTAATTGATGTAGCCTATTTATATTTACATAGCCTACATTTAATCATGTATTTATTATTTATAATGTATTTATTATTAATGGTTTATTTGCATATAGACGGAGTGAAACAGCGCCTCTCCGACGTCTGGCCCAGCCTGAACATGTCAGTTTGTTGGACCAGGTGAAGCCAGGTGAGTTTCATCAGTAACTTCATGTGAAACTGTGAAGAAACTGTGCAGTTGTCGTAAGCTACTGAGGCTTCACATCAATTAAACTATGAAAGGTCACCAGCAGCAACGTTATTGAAAGTAAGTCACTATTTTCACTGTTGCTAGTGACAACAGAATCCGCGCTTCTGTTAGCCAATTAGCATGTTGTTAATTAGTTAGCCAGCTAGCAGCGATGGAGGGAGGATTATTGGACAAAACAACTGAACAAAATGGTCAAAGAGGACCTGATGAGATGAAGACACAAGGGAAAGTGGAGGCCTGTACATTTCCTCTGTGGTCTTCAGACTTCAGGCCCAATGTGGAATTGTGACATGATAATTGAACACTTCGCCTCCCTGACAGATGACCTTCCTCACATATAGTAGGTGAGTGTTTAGCACCCTTCCCTTCTCCTGTGTCTCTGCCCTCTCTGAGGCACGCTGTACTTGTAGTCTGTAGGACTGTAGGACTGTATGTTAAATTGTTGGTTGTGAAGGCTAAAATGTCGTATGGGCTGTCTTGTTTATGATTTTTATGATTGCAGTGTTTAAAGTCCATCTTCATGCTCAATTATGTCTCATATACGTGATTTTTGGGTTTATACTTTACAGATTTGGTGTCAAATTTGACAATTTTTCAGTTTATTTATTAATCAATTAGCAAATTTTACGTATTTTTACAATATTTTGATGGATACTTCTGTGGAGAGAAGAGTTTATTCTCTCTCCGTTGCAGGACGGAGAGATACAAAAGATCCTTTTCTCCTACAGCCATCATTCTTCCAGAGATTCTACCAGACTAACTGAATTTCCCCTCAGGGATAAATAAAGTTATTTTGATTTGATTTGAAATTGAGAAACCCAAGAAAAATTCATGCTGTGATTTCATTTAAAAAACTTTTGACACTTTGGGTAAGATGGAAAAAAGGATCATAGAGTTTTAAGTGTTGGTCCACCAGGAGCACCAAAACTGCGTCAGTGATTTACTTGATTTGAGTCAACTTCAGTTGATTCTTGACGATGGAAAAAGCAGTGGACAAAAACAATCTCAAGGTATGAGCTTGTTCTGGAGCTTGGGAGTAGGTCACACTATCGTCATCTGCACATGAAGTTTGCTCAGTTGTTAGGAACTGTAAATGTTCAAACTTTCAGGGCTTTCTGGATATGTAATGTAAACATTGTTGTCCTTGCATATTGTCCACAAGCTTAGTACCATGGACAGAGCCTTCCAGGTTTGTTGACAAATTAGAAATACGTTTCTAGGGGTGTCATGATTCAATTAAATTTTTGATTTGAACTTTTAACACATTTTCTAATGATTCTTTAAACAGACAGCTTACATGGTATCAACTGTGATATAATTGTCATATTTTTCTAGGCACACTAAGGCCAAAAGGTCAAAATTTCAATTCTGATTTTGATAATAAGAAATGAAAGCTAATTTCGATTGATTTTCAATTCTGAATTGAATTGTGACACCCCTCCATTAGTTTCACATAATTAGTTGTCAGGTCACTGACTGTTTGTTTTCTGGTTTCATGTCAGAATTTACAGGCTTGTTTTCATCTTAACTTGAGTTGTAGGATATTGTTGTATCCCATAAATCGAAGGGGTGTGTATCATGTATTTGATGTAAACTGTAGAGGATTGTAGAGTGGCACTTGTGTAAGAGCTTAAAATTAAGTTGTTATTTCCATATAAAATCTGAACAATATATGTATTTTTAGTGGACATTTCAACCTTTTGTTGACATTACAGATCATTTCAGTTGGTCTTCAAAAGCACTAATATTTATAATTTCGGGATGTTGTAAGACTGGGGAAATCTGGTCAGTAGTTGTTCGGCAAACACTGACTGACAGAGTGAGATCACCACGAATCTATAAATTACTGAGGTTGTGGTTAAAAAAACATCACTCTTGAAGGACATAGACACTGCTGAAGTGTTACAGCAAAAACATATCAAATTTAAAATGTGGATAACAAATGAAGCAGACAGATCACAGAGCAGCTGGTTTATGATCTAGAGTTTGTTAATTTTTGAAATGGCTCATTGACTTGTTTTTTTTCCAGTAATGCCAGTCCTGTTTTTTCCCCCATAATATATATCGACCAGCCTGCATCTATAATTTAGTTTTCCTCAACATCAAATGGGTTTTCCAATATTACAAACATGTCCTCACGAAGGGGAAAACATCATTGCTGCTCCTGAATAGCAAAAAGACCACTCTTGGTTTTCCCATGGGAGTGTGCAGTTAATGAATTTAGCAGTAAATTACATTTTCTCAGCAGTAAATGCTTTTCTGCTCTTCCTCTATATGTTTGAAGCTGGAGGTGCGACAACAGAAGGTTCATTGTTCTCGCTCAAGCTGGACAAACAATAGCCAGAGAGATAAAGCCAATATCCTCCAAACCCTCCAGCTGTGTTTCAGTTCTGCCAATAAAGCGAGAGGAACTGAATGAGAGGAGTTTAATCGAGTTGAAACAGAAACTAGAAATTCTCCACAATGTTAATCCTGCCTCTTATTGTACAAGTAGTTTGAAATTGTGTCTACAATTACATGTCACTGATTCTCATTATCAATGAGCTGCTGACACCAGCCTTGATCTTAAAAACACTAACCAGCCACTGGCATGCAATCATAGGATCCATCAACTTCCAAACCTCATAAAAGTACCATCTCAGATAACCTTAGAGGAAGCTGAACTATATTGACCTATAGATTTTTACTTCTATTTAATCATCAAGGGAAGGCAGAGAGCAGGGTCGGGAGCTCTGCTGCTTAGATGTAGGTGTTGCTGGAGGCTTAACATTTCTTCTCCACATCCAGTAATTATGCAGGTCAGATCTGACTGGACATGTCGGTGGAGCAGACACACGTTTTGTTTGGTCTGATTGGTGTCCAAAATAATGTCATTCCAGGTGTCATGTTTTATGTGCCACAGGGTTCGATGTGTGGGCTAATGGAGGCCAAATGTAGTGCTGCACAATTATGGCCAAAATGATAATCACGATTATTTTGATCAATATTGTAGTCACGATTATTCATCATGTTAGGGGAAACATCTGTATTTTTATTGTTCTACTTTTAAACAAACAATAGGAACAGTTTTTAGTGTGTACACAGTGTCCGGTGCTTGTTGTAAACAAACTGAGATCGCTAAGTGAACACCTCCTGCAGCAGCAGCACATACACACTGTACTGCTACAGAGCTAACTGTTAGCCTATTAGCAATTAGCAGACTGGACGCTAAGGGGTAAACATCCCCTCCGGCTCTGCAGCTGGGAAAGACTGCTGCAGGAGGACTGTGCCACTTTGACTCACACTGGGGATTTCCACCGGCCGCGGAGCGGCTGGCTGTATACAACGGTGTATATGATGCGCTGCCGTTACGTGCCCGGTGGGAATTGACACCGGGTAGAGGATGGTGCAAGACCACCGCGCAGCCGTTCCACGCCCAGTGGAAATCCCTAGTTCTTAACGAGCCGCGGGGGCCGGTAAGAAGGAGTCTCCAATAACACCAGAAAAGGTTGCTGGATTTGTCGCCAGTCGCTTTTTTGAAAAATAGTTGCTAAGGGAGTCTGAAAAGTTGCTAAATATAGCAACAAAGTTGCTAAGTTGGCAACACTGCTTCGCCGGCTTTTACAAATGGCGCGGGTTGTTATGGAGTCGAGTACTACATCACATCCTGCTTAGCGTTCTATCCAATCAGTAACCAGGATTTTTTTAGGGGAGAAAAACGGCTCCGCCCCCTGGTGGTTGGTGGACTACTGGTGTAGAAAGTGCTTAATTAGATATGCAGGAGAGCCCTTTTTTTAAATGGAAATATCGCAACGATCAGGTTAATTTAACCGTGGCGGCCAAAATTGTGATCACGATTAAAATTCGATTCATTGTGCAGCCCTAGCCAAATGCATTCTAGGTCTTGAAGGTTTAACAGAAGGTCTGTCTCCATCTTCCCCTCAAAACTTTGCAGCAAGGCAATTTACGGTGTGCTGGTACAAGCAAGCAATGTTGCATTCTACAAATGCAATTATATAAAGGAGATTGCATACACTTTAACTTATGCCCAAAAATACTGACCACAAATAATTTACAATACAGTAAATATGAATTGTAACAGCATTAATCTGTAAATGCTGTTATTATTGTAAATATTTCTTCAATTTGTATTTTGAAATCACCACTGTTTTATATGTGAACTTAAATGATTAAATGTTAATTCCTCCAACAACCTTCATTGAGGCTCCTACAATAATAATGCAGGTTACACAGGTTGTGTTATGATAACCCGGATGGCAGTCGCATGGCAACTAGCAGAAATGGATAAAGAAAAGTATTTTACTACTTAGTATTGGTTTTTACTACTTAGTAGTATTTTTCTACAAAGCCCTGCCTGATGGGTCTGTCAGCAAGACTTAAGTTAGTAGCAGTTATCATCCTTAGTAACTGAGTTACCACCAGAGTGCATCTCGTCTCTAGCAGACAGCCCCATTAGCCTTGAAACATCTACTACACTTTGACAAATCTTTAATACGCTATTGAAGATAGACGACCGTAAGTAGACGAGGAGTTGGGACAGACTACAACAGTAGCATTCACTAAAATCTTCACTCAACCACAGGTACTTCGTGGTGACAGCTCATTATTTTGACCAGCAGTTACTGGATGTCACTGCACTTCTATGAATATTTGCGAGGCTCTCTAACTATTACGGTTGTTAGTTACAGTAATATCCAATAATTCATTCACATACATTTGCAGAGGGAGCATATTTTTCCACTCCCATGTTGATAAGAATATTGAATCTTTCTTTAAGGTACGTTTTAATCAGATAAAAAAAAAGGTGCTTTTAATTTGAGATTAATTAATCGGACTATGGACAATCATGTGATTAATCGTATTTAAACATTTTTAGTTATTAAGAAAAATATTAGGGCTGTTATTGTCAATAAATCCCATTAAATTGAATTAATCCTGCCATTCCTTTTCAAAATCTATAATCTATAATCTATAAATAAACATGAGTCACACTATTGCACCGCCTGACATTTTCACTGGCTGATTTTTTTTTTTTGGCTTTTAAATATAATGAAAGCAGCAATTGACCTGATCACGTACGAATCATCCATCTAGTGTTGCCATGGTGCGCTCATTCAGGTATTGTTGGAAATAACCTCTTGGTCATGACATTTGTTGACAGTAAGAAAGATATAGACTAATGCAGACCGATTTAGTCCCTGATAAGTTATATTTTGAGATGCATCTTATGAGAAATGTTTGAATTTTAAGTCCTCTGAAAGAGCATTTGGAACCTAATGAAACTATCAGTCCGGTGAACCCAATAACCATCCATTTGTTTTTTAGAGTTTGGAGATATTTAAGTGGTAGGAAAACAGAGATTAAACTTTAATGGTTTGAATTAACAAAACAAATTACTGAACAACTGAATGCAAAATGCAAGAAAAGGAAATGTCACTGCAGGCTTTGCAGAGTGTTTTGTGTAGCTCTGAATAGAGCAGTGTTCCCATACACTGATTCATCTGTGGTCGCCCACCACAATGTCAACTTTGACTGCAACATATCGATTTTATATTGTTCTTTTTTCTATTTTAAATGGCTCGGATCTTATTTCATTGTAGAGATGTGTGCAGCACAATGATCCAATCGGCCTCTCCTTGCCTCAAGATCTCTGTCTCTGTTTCTCTCCCTTATACACACAAACATATTGACAACGGATCAACTGAATAACCTCTCCTCTTCATGCACACTCTGAATCAAAACCTGATCAAGCATGGGAGGAACGATTGTTATTGACTTTTCCCTCACAGAGAAGATAGTGGGCCAAATTCCTAAACAGAGTTAATGAATAGATAAAAATGATAGACTGTATCAAAGATGTGAATGTAGTTTCTGTGATCATGCTGAGCTGCAACCTCAGGGTCTGAAAAATGAAGCCAATGCAGAAGTGCCTTAAAACTGCATTACTTCTAATGGCCAGCAGGGGGCGACTCCACTGGTTGCAAAAGAAGTCAGATGCATAGAAGTGCGTGAGAAAATGACACTACCTCTCATTTGATTATTACCACAGGAAATATACTCTTAATAAGTTCATGGTCTCAACTGTTAGTTTTAAGTCAATCTACCTTAATGTACGTTTCATCTTTTTGTGTGTGCATGCAGTAATTCATATATACATACATGTATTGTTCTTTATACTCTTTCTCCCTATTATTGAGCTCATTCACTGTGTCTTATTTGTAAAACGTACTCCACAACAAGTGTAATTTGGCTGAAGCCTGTAATTCCCCACTCTAATTCACTCCTAACTGAGAGGCAGCACTAATGAGGTGAGAGCGAAAGGCTGTGTGGACTGGTTACAGCAGGAAATGTATAGCTGGTAGCATGAGTTTGTAGGTCTAAAGATGATTCATCAATATAGTTTCATCCCCGCATCCAGAAAATGGGGCTGAGAAGGTTGTTTTTGCTGCAAATACATTTTCTAGCTCTTATGTAGTGTGTGCTGAACATTCATGCTATTTTTACACGTTCCCGTTTAGAGTGACACAAATAAGTGTTACTCATGACCAAACACCGTCGGCCGCAGTGCCACTTGTTTAGGAGGTGGCAAATTATGCAGCTGTAAATTAAAACAGTTGATGGTGATGTAAATCTCTTGAGATTAGAAGTGGAGAGCGGGTAAAGTGAGCCATCTCGAGCAGTTCACAATTTGTGTCATTAAATGTAAAATATATGGAGAGCTGTTAATTTCACTAAAGCTCTGATGGTTTGCGGTTTATGACATGAAAGAAATGAGGATTTTTGTGTTTCTGCTGGAAGAATGACAATTAATTGATGGTTATTATAGTTCCATATTATATAACTGTTCATGACTAATGCTTTTTACTCTAACTGTGACAATCATACAACCAGCGAATTATTAAGTGGAAGTGCAGGGAAAACAAATCCCCCCCAAAAATGTACACAGCTCTCTGTCGCACTAGGGAATTTAAGGAATGGTAAGTAAAAGACAAGAACAGTGTCTGCTTGGCAATCTGCTCTGTCTGAATGGTTACAACAACATCCTGGCGCGCGGAAGTGAGAAACTAAGTGAGAGGAAATAGACGAGGGAGACCAACAGGAGTCCACAGGCCAGTTCACAGACTCACACCCACACACAGATACACACTTGCTGCAACCACAGATTTACAACAAAAAGTCACACTTACACTCTGTATCTGGCTTCATCTTTAATTTAAAGGAGAAGGCGTTGTACAGTAACTTGTTTTAGAAGATACATGGAACATCAGATGATTCATAACATGTTCCATTTCGTCCCTTTATCCTGAAGGAAATAATGTCTCATCCATCCATAACTCTGAAGCCTCAAGTATTTTTCATCACCACCTCCTAAGGATTATCTGTCATTTTTCATCTTCCCCACAGTGAATGTAATGTGAAGCCTGATGTCTCCCGTCTACCTGCTGTGATTTACTGGCAGAATGTTTCTTTTTTCAGATGAAATAGTGCAGCTAATTGAGCTGCCAATATCAAGAATCCCTTCATATAAATTAGAGTGCATTTTGGGAAAAAACAGTTTTAATGCAGCATGAGACAACTTCTCAATCAAATATAGTAACTTTATCAGAGAGCAGGTGTACTTATGGCAAACTGAGTGGCATGCCTTCAGGACCTCTTACTTAAAGTTCACCTCCAGATATACATTAAAGTATGTAAAAATACTCTGCTATGATAAAAAAATGTAATTGAGCAATTCTGGATCTAGCCTCGCCGATCTGTGCTGCCTGTGTTAGGTTGACCGGTGAAAGAGCAGTGTGCAGCAAAATGGTTGTCGTTACAGGAAACTTTGGAGAGATCCAACTGTACATGTCTGAGCCTCCAGATGTATTAGTGTGGACAGTGTATTTGGCATCTTTTATTTGATTACAAACAGTTACTGACACAGCGTTATTGTGATGTTGCCTGTTCATATTGTCACATTGTTTTTACATAATTATATAGATATACATACAAAACATAGTTTTAAAGTATTGGAGCTTAACTTGCAAAGTACCGATACATATCTCCACCTGGCTTCTCCTCTTCTATCTGTCTTTACACTCTAGGATTATGCAATAGTGTTGACAGTTTATTTTGTCTTCTAGCATATAAAAACACCATTTGGATATGGACAAAGTTAAAAGTACTTGATTTCCAATTTTCTAACAACATAGCTCACAAATGCTGTACAGATATAAACACAAAATGTCTTGTTAGATTAATAAACTTGTCATTGTCGTGTGTGTGTGTGTGTGTGTGCTCTTGTACTTACATTTTAAGGACCGGAACAAGTTTTTAACCAATGTAGTGAGGACAATTTTGTGAAATGAGGACAATTCGGCCGGTCCTCACTTCACAAAATTGTCCTCACTGAATTGGTTAAAAAAAATGTTCCGGTCCTCATTATGATTTGATGATGGTGAAGGTTAAGTTAAGGGTTAGGGTAAGGGGCTAGGGACGTCACTGTTCCAATGAGGGCCCTCACAAAGATAGAAGTGTGTGTGTGTGTGTGTGTGTGTGTGTAGGAGGCGTGGGTTTCCTTTGACCTTGGGCACAGTGACCATTTCCCAAAACAGACATATCAACTGTCCCCACGCATGGACATCATACTTTAAAATGGAATTGGAGACTGTACAAGGCCGTAGTGGAGCCTCATCTGCATTTATAGCCATGTGAATTCCAAACTCTCAAGGTTTTTCCAGTCGGCTGACAATTTGTGCCGTCCTACAAGGTCTGTTGTTGACTTGGTGTCCAGTCCCTGTGCAGTTTTATTCTGCCTGAAATTCTCTGTTGCCGTGCCTTGGTTGTAAGCGGATTGTAAGTTTTAAAACAAATTTGTAGAGGAGTCGGGGGCGAGACTCTTTACCTCTGGGATAGAATGTACTCTTAAGCTGTTAAAATGTTGCAGTAGTTTGTCACAGTGCAGAAAATGGAGAAAAGTGGCATTTTAAGCTGGTGAATTTTAAAAGCAACCTTTGGAGGCAATTCCCAAACTTATACATCCACAAATCTTTATTTCTGTCACAGGTCTGCGCTGCACTAATGACACTTTGGCAACTTGTTACTGTCTTCAAACGGTTTTCTGTCCCCTAAAATGACAAATGACACTGCTAAATTAGCACATTTCCAGAAGTAGTACCGACACAAGTGTGAATGACATTTGAGAATGAAACTTGCCCACAAGAAGAGCAGAACAGGGAGCCTTATATAGCAACTCAAATGTGTTAATCATGCTAATTACCTCAAAAATATGTACCTTTTTTTTAAATCTATTTAGGAAAAGCTAGATGGTATTTACATTTTTGTATGACTTGGCAATATGTACATAATGTTTCAATGTATTTAATTCAAGTGGTCTGAGAGAAACCCAGACTCCTGCACCTAATCTTGGCACTGTTTTAAGGCTTGAGAAAATGTAGTCCATGATGGGAGACTTGGGCAAATCAACGGTCAATTCAGAGAAAAGTTGTTCCAATTGTCTGTTTTAAATACATCCTTTCAGATGGTGAAAGCCTTAATTAGTGCTGGAAAATACAGCAATGCTAATCTAGCAATGGTTTTAATTGCCTACACTGTAAAGCAAAGCAAAAACAGAAAGGCAGACTTTTAAAAAGAGTGTCCAAAAGAGGAATCCGACAATAAAATAATTAAAACAATTTCAGAGAAGCAGTTCATTAATGGAGAGAAAATGTTGCTAATAGTTTAGTCTTTACTAGCTGTAACAAAAGGCTCACAGCTAACATGTCAACATGTTTATGTAGCTGCAGTCTTGATTCCCATCATGTCAACTTTAAATGCTTTACAGGCCACAGGTTGGCAAAGAAAACAGGATGGTAATTATCATGAAATTGCAGCAGTATGATGGCATCAAGATCACAATAACGGTCAGTATGATTTAAATAAATCACTAATAATCGTACAGGAAGAGCGTGCTTTATACACATGCTGTGGATGGGGAGAGCTGAGAGCTGCAGGAAGGAGGTTGTTTGTCAAAGAAGACAAAAGACAAATGCCAACCCCAACTAAAGAGTTTGCTGAACATGAATATAAGAAACTGTATAGAAAAAAAGTAAGAAAACTTTAGGATAAGCATGTGAAAATGTTCCTACATGAATACCGTCGTCTTTGAAATTTAATGTCAGTCAAGGACTCAAAGTGAAACTACAACAAACAAATATTTGTGTTTTTTTCCTTCAAAAACCTACAGTAATAATAACTCTGTTGGGTGCATGAGAACAAGAGATGGAACAATATAAAAACGATTTTGTTATGTGGTGTTCACGTCACACTGTCTCGCTCATTGCCACGTCATAAATACAATTAAAATAATTCCAAGGTGAAATCAAAAGTTTGTTTTACTTGGAGACTATTTAAGTTTGTGTATTATCATGATGGAGGCTGTTTGGCAGCAAAATGCAGAGGGGTTGATAACATGTTTCCAAGACACACAGGCCGGAGCTGAACAAGTAAGATCAAGTTAAGGTCATGTGTTTTCCAAAAAACCCACTTCACTAGTGTGGGAGTTCTACCAAAACAAGACCTCACTCTTTGGGAATTTCTTTGAGAACTGGCCTCCCTAATGACTTCAATCATGTTACCCCGTGGTTATCTCAGATATCATTATTCAGAAAATAAACTAATTCTCACACAAAAAATGGTCAGGGTTATCAGTAGCATGTATTTTGTACAACCCTGATTCCAAAGTATTGAGACGGTGTGACAAACTTAATGGAAACAAAGTAATAATCTGAAAATCCTTGGAAAAATCCAAGGTCCAATGATTGAAAATCCGTGGCTATTTCACGGATTCATGTGAGACCATGTTGCCCACCAACAAAAGAAGGTTTCTTTAATTTTTGCTAAAATTTATAAAGCTATAAAGATGGGGGTGCAAAGCTATGATTGACATCTCACATTGTGCTCTGTGAGTGTTTGAGCGGGGACTTGATACTGCTGACCATGAATGCACAGGCTTTAAAAGATATAACTCTGGGAAACCCCAGAGTGTACGATGAAGGTTAAATCTGTGTTAGTTTAAATGTCATCACTTCTAGAATTTTTTAATAAAAGTGTGCCCGCTTTTGTTTACATCTGTTCAGGTGAAGGTCAGCCTAAAACCAAGCAGCTGTAGCATAGCTGGACATTGAGTTCCTGTCAGGTTTGCCCAGTTTCAACATTGTTATGTTGTTTATTGTGTCCCAAGTTTTCTGCTGCCGTTCAAATTGAATCTTCCTGCAGGATAAATAAATTACTCTACTAATATTTCAGAGAGAGGAAAAAGAAAATGGATCTTCTTGATTAATGTTTTTGCCTCCCAGACGCATCAAAATAAAGGCTTGGGATCAAAAACAGCAGCTGTGCTCCGACAACAAACCAGCTTTAGCAATGCCTTTTAAACACAATCATGCTAATCAATGAAGAACACTGCTGTCAGAAGGGTTATTGATCCAGTGATCTGAAAGGCTTTCAAATTGATTTATGCATTTCCAAGAAAAAAATAATTCACCTAGCAAGAGTAAATATACACACTTTTGTCATAATGTTAAAGAATTAATTAAGTCAGACAGGTGAACAGGAGTTGATACATCAGCATCTAAAGTGCTCTTTAGAGAAATTCGGGGAGGTTTATCTCATGGTGCTATCATAAATTTGTCCCTCTAGTTTTTGTGTCTTCTGTTTTCATATGCTGACAACATCAAGTCCAAACTGTACAACCAAATCACAAATTGAGACATTTTGGTGACGATTTCTGTCTTGACTTATGTCCTATAAAAGTTTCCTTTTTTGTATCCATCCTACATACTGCAAATGGGGGGAACACTCTTGAGATGTACCAACCACACCCTGTTAATGCCAACTTTGCATCTTTATTTCCCATAACACGACATCTAACAATCTAATCTCAAGCATAAAGTTATTCTTCTGTCTGGCAGTCTGCAGCAAAGTTGGAAGCCCACATTCCTTATTACATTTAGCCCTGCCAAGAGGGCATAATGGCTCCCCAGAGAATTTCTTCCTGAAATTGCCTCGGCTGTTCTTAAAGTAAGGGTAGCAGAGTATAATGGACCATTTAAAGGGCAGATGCATGATTGAATTTTAAAAGTGAGTGAGTTTATTTAAGAGCTACCTTGACATTGCAGGTCACGGGTCCAAGTTCAAAAACATGAAACGTCAAGGAAAACATTTGTTCAAATCCCTTCTGATCACTTGGCATTATCTGCCAAACAGCCAAACTGAATAACAGAGGAAGTTCTTTGACATTTGAAGCCAAAACTGAGGTTAATGTATGATGACACTTCTCATTTAGAGGCTCTTTCAATCATTTTTTTTGAAGATTAAAGATTTCTTTTAGCATTTTCATGCTTTATTAGACAGCGATGGAGAGAATGGAAGGGGTGGACAGAGGCGAAGACATGCAGCAAAGGGACCTCGGGCCAGATTCAAACCCGGGTCCATTGCGACCAGGACTCAGCCTTAGTGGTTTGCACTCTAGTGAGCCACCGCAATGCCTCCTAGCAGTTCTTTTTGATTCATGTGTGTGATCTAATATTGTCAGGCGGAAGGCTGTAAGAAGCACAAGATGATATCCTGCAAAATATGAAATACATTAAGACGTCTGCTTGACGATTGAGACCATAAGAAACACTTTTATTGCCACATAGCAAAAGACACAATATATCTGTTGAGGCTTGACGGGATTATTGATTCAAACCAGTGACTCAGCAATTATTCCACATTGTGCTGAGGTTCCTGGGCTGCCGAACATATTTTCCAGTCTGTGGTCTCTGGTTTGAAACTGCAGAACCGTTCAACCAGGAAGGACCTTAATACAGTTAGTGAGTGATGGTGTCACAAGATCTTGTATTCATAATGTATTGAATTTACAATATAACAATTGAATAACACCACAAGCTAAGCTGATTCGACAACAACTCACTGACAGTCTTTACAAAAACGCATCATTATAAAGGCCTCAGTACGCGCAAACAAAGCACTTGTCAGATTTTCTAACATTAATCTCTATAGACAGATGTGTGCATATGAATGCAGAATGAAAAGACTTTGGTGTCAGAAGCCTTCTGGTTTCCATTTGTAGTCTGAACTTAAAACACACACAAAGAGTATCGATGCTTGCGTATTGTGTGAAACATTTCACAGGGGTTTTGTGACAGGGGTTTGCGTTCAGGCCTGTATATTGTTGAGAAATACATTGAGGAAATCTTTAAAATTAAATTATCTGACTCCAACACAAAATCCTCACCTTCTCTGCAACAATCGTTTAATGGGTAAAGGATGAGCAAGAGATGTCCCAGTTCACAGTTTAACTTTATTACAAAATGTAGAGAAATGTGCAGTTACAGAGTCTCTGGGTTCAACCGACACTTCCCCAACAACACATAGTCTGGTCAATTCATGACGGCTGAACCAGTCTACTTTCCCTGAACCCATTTTTATAACCTAACAGAGGTTTACTAAAAGTGAAGATTGATCTCCTGAGAAGGTGCCTCCTTTCAATCCGCTGATTTGTCAGTTTATTGCATATGTGGACACGTCATGTCACCAAGCAGAGAAGTCAGATATCTCTCTGCCTAGCATATCATGTCTGTGACCCGACCTGCAACAAACTTTCAAATCACAAACTCCTGCCTTGATATGACCTGCAGAGATATTACTGGGGACACAGATTTTGCAACAAACAAACAAAATATATCTTTTTGTGATAATAGAATCTTATTCTAATTAGGGCAGAGAAAGTTTAAGCAGATGGAGTAAATGTATTTAGTTTAATCATAGTTTAAAAACAATTTTTGCGCATTAGCATTATAGCAAAGCAGCTTGCATGATTAATCTATCAATGCACAGAGAGGGCACATACACAGTTAATAAATTACGCATGCATGGATAGTGACCTACGTCAACAGACACAGAATAACAGACTATTCTAACAATATAACGCTTGTAAAGAGTTCACTTCAGTGCTTCTTAACCAGTACAATCCCAGCACAATCAGTACAATCCATTCTTACAACCCAAATTGCTAATCAAACCATAAACAACAAGTTGCACACATAAGCAGCGTCCGGTCCCTTGAGTACAGGTCTATTTACCCAACTACTTTCTTTTGAAAGCCTATTAACAATGTTCTTGGCGATGTTGAGCTAAAAATAGTGGAGATAGCGGATGGGAAGGAGAATGCTTTCTGAAATTGGCAGGGTTATTCTAGCAGTCAACATCCGACAAGTCAGACTAGAAATGGGGAAATAATGTTTTGAGTCATTCGATCTATTCATTTTCAGCGAACTGAAACCTAATAAATCCTGTATTTCTGGTATTTTGTCAGAAAGTTATGAGAGAGTGTAATTCCTACTTGAATAAATTACAGAAATGCAGCTAAAAAAGTACATCTTCCTAATCAAAACTTAGTAGACTAGTTATAAGTATCTCTGTAATTAATGAAACATTGAGTGCCTCTGACTAATTACTTTAATAGGGGTAGCTTAATTGAAAATTCAGCATTTTCCTTCTCTTTCACTTTACTTGGCCTGATATATTTGTCAGGATATTGTGAGGAAAATGTTCCTTCACTGATTCTCTGAGGTTTTAATGTGTTTATGTTTTGCTCCACATTTTCCAGTTGCCGCATAGAGAGTCTTTGTGTCCTGTGTATTTGAGTTGTTTGTGAAACTAGTGTTTTACAGTTCCTGTCATTCATGCATGAGTCTGAATTACACTGTTAAATTCTGCCAAAACACAGCAATCAAGCCAGAAGCCAGATTGTGGCTGAAGTGCTCAATTATGTGACAATTACTTTTTTATAGCAGTGAAATCAAGCAGCCCAGATCGACTAAATTACCCTGTCAGGAGCTGTCAGTACCAGCAGCAGAAAAAATAAGATGTAAGGGAGTGTGTGACAGAGGTGGTGCGCTTTGTCTTCTGTGGCGCTGGAGTGTTGCTGAGGGAAATGAAAAAAGGAACAATTTTTTTTCAATTTATACTTGATCTTATTCTCTCAGTAAGCTGAGGTTTCACCCATGAGATAATTACTTTGCTATTTATGCACATTTATGTTTTACTTTTGTACTTATTTGCAGTTAAATTCTTGCAAAGTACAGTTCAAACACATGGGTGTTTTCTCTGAAAATTCCTCTGGCATGAGTTTCATATCTTAGTTAGCAGCCACAGTGGATATTGTTGGATAATTAAAAGAAGAACTAATTAATTAGCCCAGCCTGAATTCAAGTAGTGACAGCCGCCATGGCTTAGCAGACAGAGATGTGAATTTCTTCAGTTCTTCAAATAATTAAAAATACCACTCTATTGTCCTTCTTGATTGACAGATGATCTCTTTAAAGACATTAACATTAAAATGACCACTATTGTGTTCAAGTAGTCTGCTCTCTTCTATTCGTCCTATCTATCTCTATTAAACATCCTTGTCCTCGTTTTCCTGGAAACCGTTGCAATTTATCATTTTCAGATTGCAGCTGCAGTTCACAGAAAAGAATCATATTGCAAACTTAATTCTCCTTTGGTTCAAAGGGCCAAAGATGCCTGTTCTAATACAAAAGGAGAAATTCAGGAGGTTATTTTCACAGCTGAACAGAAATGATTGTGCAGCACGTAGTTTTCAGTGGAGCCTTTTATGTTCCTCTCAGAGGTGCATTACTGCCGGGGAAAAGTAATTAATCACAGGGTGACAGAATGAAACTTTACTGGCTTGGCTGCATTGTCTCCTTGCAGACTAAAGACAATCCTCTAGTGGAGGAGTAAAGCTTTATCGTATTAAACTCAATGAAAATTGGCTTTCCTTTAGTGCACTGCTGATTTCAACTGCTTTCCTGTCATTTGTGAGGGAATTTCTGAAGCATACATCAAGGTACAGTGAGATACTTTCACAGTCCTGTGCTGCAGGCACATTCATGGAATATAAATGTAACGTAGATTTCCATCCTCTATCCAGTTTACGGTGATTAATATAGGCAGGGCATACAGGTAAAATATAGCATCCAGGACATCCAGCTGAAGGTTATATAGGGCAAGACTCTGAAAGCATGCAGCTGCTGCTTAGTATGGAGAAATAAAGAGAGCAACCTAGCTTGGCTCGTGACTGGAATTTTAAACTACAGTGTGTTTTTCTGTGTGGTCTCCGAAGGAAAATTTTGATGATTACAATGTATTAACACTAGGCTTTACAGCAATAGATTACTTGTTCAAATATCAAATAAGAATAATTGCCTTTGGTATTTATGTAGAGAACCCTTGTCTTATGGGCTTCTGAATTTCAAAATAAATGGTATTGATTAGAATAAGCATATTATGAAAAGTCTGTGTATTTGTGTTCAGTATTTACTGAAATGCAGCTAAACTGTGGTCATCTTATCTAAATGCCACAGCAATGTAGCCAAGTCTAACTTTAAATTTGCATTTTACTAAAATGAACCATAAAGCTTTTCTCAGCTACTCTACACTGTGACTCAGTGAAAGAAGCCCTCATCCAAATACTCCCCACATATTGAATAATGTCTGAAAGTCCCAGTGGGGGCTGTGGTGCATTTCTGAATGATCAGAAAGCTTGGAATCCATTAGCCAGATATTATAGTGCAGTAGATGAGAATGCATTTTCAGTCCGCAGTAACTCCTGAGGATGATGGACCCAAATGGCACAGAGCCATCTTAGTCCCCTTGCAGTCTTCCCTTCCTCAAAACCATCTGGATCGGCTATAATTATCTCTGCAGAGAGAACAGATCTGATGGAAATGAAGGACGGATGTATGACCCAGGAGAAAAAACATTTTTAGTCTACTTTGATCCTATTCTTCATCATGATAACTTGCAGAACCAGTGTCACTCTATGCACTTTATAGACAGACACATGTTATCTTTTAAAAATTATTCTATGTATGTTTTTAATGAACCCTTAGGGGCGTTTTTTGCTATATTTACATTTTACTCACTGTGATCTTGTATTTTATTGCAATATATAAGTCCTGCACCTCTGGGTGCCCTTTTCCAAGTGCCCACAAGTGTCATGAATATTTGGGGAAAAAGGGAGACCCTTTTTTTCCAGATGCTATACATGTTGAACTATTTGCATTTTTACAACCTCTTCTTATTTAATGTTTTTAACAGTATCTAGTAATTCCAAATAATTTATTTTTGGCAATGTAAATGAGACGTAGAATAAAGTGATTTTGACAGAATATCACAATTTCAAGCTTTATTTTGGTTACTTGTTCTACTAGAAACGTTCTTAACCTATGAAATCTTCAAGGACTGTCAGAAAGTTCACATTTCAAAGATAATTTTTACAGTTTCTTTTTACGATGAACAGTGTATTTTTGGCACTTAAAGAAAACATTTCAAGGGTTAATCGTGCAGGTGGCTTGACTGTATGGATGGCAGTTGGTCCTCCACATCGATCCAACGCTTATTTCAGTCACAGGATGTATTCTAATGACTTTGGTGATTTTTTGAAGGGGTATTTTCTGTCCATGGGAAACATGGGATAAATTTGCATGCCCCCTATTATCCATGGTGTTTTGACACTTACTTGGAATTGAACTTAATTGAAAGTGCTGTTATTATCTTTCTTCGTGAAAGGAAATGCTTTCTCTGTGCTATGACTCCTTCTTGTTACAAGTTCATAGCAGCATAGATAAGTTTGCATCAGGATTTTGCAATGTGCAACTGTCAGAAAAATGTGCCGGAGGCATATGATTAAGATGGATCGGACCATTTGGAAAAGGTTCTCAGACTATTCTTCTTGCACCACCAGGACATTGACATTAGAGTTTTTACTGAAATATCTTGACAACTATTGGATGGATTATTGTGACGTTTGCTACACACATTCATGGTCATATGCATGGATGAATTGTCAGAGGTTTTATCCCTTGAACTTTTATTTAACTATACATATTCAGGTCAAATGTTGTTGTAATCCAGTACTTTGGTTTGTGAACAAAAACCTGCAAAAAATGCTCCAAAAAATCCCTCAGCTGTATTTTGTGTTTGGTGCTTATCAGCAGATGATAGCATGCCAACACAATGGTGGTAAATATTATAAAACACACAGTTGTAGTAGCTGTTTAAATGTCAGCTATGATTATCTGCTGATGTTACTGGCTTTTTAATTAAGTGTATAACCAAAAGATCGGTGCTCAGATTTCGTTGTTGATCTGGGTCTGGGGTTTCTTCAGCTGATTTGCCCATGTGTAATCATAATAATGGTAAATGAAGCAGCTGTTTAGAGGCTGCTGCTCAGAGGGTTGGCAGAGGTATGCTCTGAGCCTTTTTTAATTTTTTTATTTACTACCTTTTCATGTCTTACAGACTATAAAAGGAAAGGAAAATTCCTTCGCTTCACTCGTCAGAAGGGACGGCTGACTGCGTAAATTCCTCTAATCCTGTCATGAATGTCTCATACCGGAGCAGGTGAGATATTCAGAGTGAAATGGAGTAGAAAAGCTTCTGTCACAGTCCACCATGTTGTTAGGTCAATGGCCCTCTGAGACGTGCAGATCGTTGAAGTGCCCTGCAGCTTGTTATCGCTTCATGCTCAGTGTGTGCTGGTGGTCAATGAGCGAAACCAAAGAGCCAAGAAGCTGTCAGCAACGGTCAGCAGTGACACAAACCAGACGTATAAGTCATTCCGGAGGTTCAGCTCTGAGGCTGCTTTTTCATCTATCAGGGAACAGTGTCACATACTGGACAGGGCACTTAGTAACTCTCATAACTCATCTACATAACTTGGTTATCCAGTTACTAGGGTGTTACAATCCTCAAACCAAGCTGAAAACCACAACACAAACGTCCAGAGTCCGTGGACCTGGATATTGAACTTTTAGCTGCCAGTTAGCATCCATTATAGCTGCCTATGAAGCTGCCACAAAGGCAGCCGTCCACTTTGTCATCAACCAAATTCATTTTAGGGAAATTTCCCCCTGTGATTTATGAAGTATGAACCCAACTGTGGCTCAGAAATAGAGGGCTGAATTCAACCGTGGATTTGAAGGATCATTACACTCCTACCACTTACAAAAATATAGAAATATTACTTGTGTGAACTAGTGCAGGAGATTTAAAGTGTTTTTTAGGCTTTCTTATATGTAAAAGTGACAAATGAAGGGAAAAAGGACCCACTGGTTGTGACAAATCAAAGAACTTAACAAAACCAAACTTTTTTTATGACTAAAGCCCAATTCTAGACTAGAAATAAGTGAAAGAAAACCCATTTACTCTGAATAAGCCACAAACGACACTCGCCTCTAATCTAGTGTGTTTTACAGAAGTAAATGTAAAGCAGAACCATTATTTTATATATTTTCTTCTCCCAGAAACTGAGAAAACATAGTAATTGGACAATTTCTCGAGTTAACGCACAAATTAGTCAAGACAGCTAAGAAACCAGACTTGAATGTTGGCGACGTTTGCACCAGCAGAAAAGAAATCATCAAACAGAAACAAACTTTAATTAACTGTTGGTCTTAACACTGCCAGTCCCGAGGAAGAAAACAAGACAGCAAAGAGACTACAGTGTCTAATTGGTATGAACATGGACAGACTCCATGATTGGCCTGAATCCTCCTGGTTGTGGTTGCTGTTCCTGTTTAAATAAACATGGGGTGGTACCTTGGACAGCTCCCTCTCTGCTGACAGCAGCAGGGTCAGGACCTTGGAGAGCGCCGGGGGCTGAACACCTTTTGTATTTTGGCACGTTGCGCTTAGATAACCAACAGTTATAAAAACGAAACAAAGCGCGTTAAGCACAGAGTTGCACTATTGACAAGAATTAGTGTATAACGAGCTGTACGTAGATCAGGCCAGTACAGACACATGATGGTGACTGGATTTACATCTTAATCTTAATGAAAACAGTGAGCTTTAATATGAATCATTATAAGTTACTTTGATTTCGATTAAATTTTATAAAATGACCTAAGTAAATGTAAATAAATATAATCTTTATATAGTCTAATTTAAAGGGGCTGTACACAACGTCAGTCATATATATTTTTTCTATATTTTTTCAATTGAGTGTCAAGTCAGTTGCCGAACTGCGATACGGCAACATTTAGACAGTGCTTACGTTCTGATCCTTGCACGTGGGTGTGAAGCTGGAGTAAACCATAGAGGCACACAGTACACAAAAATAGGCTTTACCATGTGGTTATTTCATAAACTATATATTTATTGAATTGTATAGAAAACCTGCTATATGGTGATTTATATCATTATTGAGATATTAAATGACCTGTATCAGGAGAGAAGATTTTGGCTGTATTGTCCAGCCCTAGTACTCTCTATTCAATAATATTATGAATCACTCTGTTGCCATATTCTTTGGATCATTGATCAGATTTTTTACGATGTAGTTTCTGTTCGTGTCCCTCGGCAGCTTGGATTATTCAGCTCAGGTGCCCACTTGGCCTTCATCAACTAATTAATTCTCCATGATCCCCACAGACTTGCACAAAAATTTATTATTTCCAATCACATCATGGAAATGTCAGACACTGTCCTTTAAAGTGAAAAAACTCTAATAAAGGTAATTATACTGATCATGTTTCCCTGGAACTATAAGCTTTGTCATTTTCAGAAGCAACTCTTGCTTTCACATTTTGGTAATTTCAACATGTTGTTTGCCACTTTAACTCAGTGCCCACTTCCACAGGCCACGCCTCATGCTGCTATTTAATTAACGACATACTTTGATAATGATTCAAAACACTTGTTACAAAAAATATTTGTTACCAACACTCACTCTCCTCTCGCTTCAAGAGGGCGGATGTTTGCCAACACGCGGGCTTGAACCCTGCTGCTCCTGTTTGAGGATTGTTGAGCTACTTTCCTTCGCTCCCTGCTGTCATTGAAGAATGTTGGCAATTGTTCAAACAATGAATTACTACTTTGCACAGCTTGTTCTCTCCTGACAGCAAGCTGAAGTTGGTATGAAATGTGGAAAGAAAAATCTAATGTTCTCTGAACCTGCACTTCACAACAACAGCCCTAAGGAAGAGTTACACAAAGGAACAGGCTGTCTCAATCAGAATGAAACCAGGTAGTCAGATGTTTGTGACAGTTCAGATTCAGAGCAACAGGTCTGAGAAAACACCTGTGTCAACATGATGACTCATCATTTATGTAACAGATCAGCTGTCAGACGAGCAAATGCTCTGTCATCCATTTGAAATATTCAGCTTCATGCAGCATCATTCTCTTCAATTTATTTTATATTTCCTCTTGATTTTTTCTGTTATTAAGAGAAGACAAATATTCTTAACCATCCAAATCACACTGCTCTTACCCAGGTGTGCTGAATGATGAATCTCACTTGATCACAATTGTTTATTAGAATACGTAATGTGACCTAAACATTGTAAAAGTGCTGTGCAATGCTACATAATACCCAAGAATTGGAGAGATGCCACCAATTAAAAGCTTGAGGTAAATTGAGGTACTGTGTAATAAATCTGATCAAAGATTACATATAATAAAAAAAAAAAAAAAAAGCAAAACAAATATAAAAAGTATGATATTCTAAAACATTTATGTATTTTTTTATGTTTTAAATTTTAAACTTGTGTTTTTTTTAAGTTGGACAAACAATTGTTTCAGTCAATTTTGACTGGAAAAAAAAATCTTATCTTGATAGAGTGCTTTCAACCACTTTTAATACTGACTCCTCAGAGGAGAGCAAAAATAGGAAAACATTGGTGAATCCCAGAAATCAATATCAAAATAATACATTGAAGGGAAAAATACGCTGAAATTAATTTGTATGTGGCTTCCTGCATGAAGCCCATTTTCTATTGTTGAACGACAAAAAAATTTCCAGTAATCCCCATTTTGTGGTTTTAATCTTTGGGCAGAAAGGTTGATGTTTTAAATAACTGGTAGTCTTTTTGCTCAGAGTCACACACTTTCCCTCCTGGACTTCAGTTGTTGTTTTTGTAAATCCATCAGCAGGCTCCGTGAGGCCGTACTTGTATGGTGCATTGAGCCAAATGCTAATGTCATGTTTACCACCTTAGCATAGTGCGTCAGTATTGCAAGTATTTAGACATAATCTATGAAGTCTTGCACAATCTTGACCTAAAGTAATTAGAATTAATTCTGAGGGGAGCATAAACATTTGCACCAAATTCCTTGGCAGTCTATCCAAATGTTGAGACAGTGGTGACTGTGGTGTTTGAGGAAAAGTCTGGGGGTCAGAAGTCATTAGAAACCATGCACTGAGAACCATGAACGAAACAAAATTATGTGGCAATCGTCAATATTTTAGGTAATACAGTCTTAGCATGGCTAAATATAACAGCCTTTATATAACGGCCTTTTTGGAGTGATTGGAAAATATGTGTTTATGCAAACCTAGCCAATGCTGATTGGTAATTTAGGCTTAAAAAATTTGAGCGTGTGTAATTTCTGGTGTTATGTGATGTTATTATTGTGAAATGTAATTTATAATCCTGATGTATAATTCTCCACTTAGTAAACACTTGACATTATGACATCATAATCAAGCTAAATATGAACAGCTGGTGCTGGTGCTGGTTCAGCAGGCTTGACAGAAACACTGAAACCAGGGAGTTGTGTCTGACATCTGAGGGGAGGAAGAAAGTGAATTATCTTTTCAGGGATCAACAAAGGATCCTATAATCATTACTTTTCCATGAGAATGAGTGTGCAGGCCTTTTATGTTGTTTCTCAGGAAAGCAGTGGTTCATATTTAAACAGCTACACAGCAGTCAGAGCTGCCCAGAACAAACTGGCTTCTGGCTTACATGAATTCCTGCCTGAAGGTTAAAGGAGCAGAAGTTGTTCAGCAGCAGGGAAATGTTACTCATTCACTTTTTTAACCAGCATGCAGATTTAAATTATTCATCATCTGGTAGCCGTCAAACTTCACCAACCTTTGAGGATCATGTATGTGAGACTGTCAAATCTTTGTTTCCTATTCTCAGTCACAGAGGCATCTCTGTGCAGATGGTTCAATAAAATGATCAAACAATATTACTACCTTGCACCAGCCAAACCTTTCACTGGACACGTCTGCATGCCACTAATGCCCTGATGTCACAAAGTGACAGGCTGCTTTCTAATTGCTTTACAGGGGGAGAAGTCATGGTCCACAGCCAGCAGAGCCGCTGCCTCAAGCTCAATTCTTGTTAGCCAACCAGTTTGAGTAAACGACTAAAGTACTTCGTCTTGCTGTGGTTTTTCCTGAGAATAATCTTCTCTGCTCACCCAGGGTGCTTCTGACAAAACAGCTGCAACCTTGAGTTAATGCTATTTCCCCTCATTTGCAGCATGTTTTTCCCCGATTGCACTGAATGTATTATTGTTTGTGAAAAGGCAGGGATTTCTTATCTTCAGATTAGCCTCTATGGCTCTTTCAGCAGTGTGGAAAAAAGTCTTGCAACGTGGCAACATTTCAAGATTACTGATATTCCCCAGAGCAGGAAAATCTGACTGTGAATGTTCCCAGTAAGATAAGCATTGCTGTACCATTTACTGACATTCATCCACTCAGTCGTTGATATCATCCTAAGCTTACCTGACCGCAGCCAGAATGGAGGATGTTTGTACTTTGTTGGACTTGAGCACCGTAGCAACTCTGTTTGCCCTGGCAACAAACGTTATGAGGACTCAGCTCAGCCTTTGAGACACTTTGTCCAAGCACATGGGGGATGTGTGCTGGCTCTTGACATGGAATTGGGATTTAATGGAGCCGCTGCAACGATAAATCAATGAGGGTTGGTATAGAAACTATGCACCCAAGTTGTAATAAAATAGCTTTCGCACATCAAAGTTGACCGCCGTGCTGAACGGAGGGCAGTGTTTTCGATTATTGAGCGTTAGTTATAAGGCTGTTAGTGACTCTTGTGTTTCAGTAAATCATAAAGCAATTACATTAAAAAAGACGGCCGGCTTGGTGCATGGAGGCCATTGGCTTTAGTTATTGTGTTACCATTAGTGGTAGCCCACTGCTGCTCCCGCCTCAGCAATCTCATCATGTCAGAGAGGCATTGTAGCTGCATGAAAGCTAAAATCAATACTAAGCGAGTCTGTACTTCAAAATAAATAAATAAATAAACAGGAAAAAATACATAAATAAATAAGCAGCTGTTTATGCAGCTTTTATATAATGGCATTGTAGCGACAGGTGGAAACAAAAGACACTTCGTACACTTGTCCATCATCAATACAGAATAAAGCATCATTCTTCTCCTCCGTGATTATCTGCGGCTCTTTCCAGGCTTCTCGTTCTCTATCTGAATTTACGGTGACTCGGTAAAAGGTCTCATGCTCGTGACCTGCAACTGAACTGAATTTCAATGAGCTTATACTGGTCCAAATGGAAGCTAATTGCCTTAGCTCGCACATGCCAGCTGAATCAGATAATTGCAGAACTTACTACATGATAAAAGGCTTCTTTTATTCGTGAATATGGATCGAATCACCTCCAGTAGAAATGAAATGTCCATGATTGAGGCTGTGAGGGTTGCATTGATGTGTGTACAGTTTCTCCAGGCTTACTGAGCACTGAGTACCAGAGTTCTGTTTAATATTAACAAAACTGCTTATACTCTGCTAACCTAGCTCTGCTTCCAACCATTCCCTCTGTGATAAATTACTTTAATTCTCTACTAACGATTGATGACATCTGGGATCAAGCGGACACAAAATGCCTGTTTTTCTGCGACACCATTTGAATGGAAGTACATAATGATATTGTTCCAACAAAACATCTTAATATAAAGACGCCTTGCCCTTATGGATTTGCGGCGAACATGTCAGGGGACGTATCAGTCTTTTTCTCTAATTTCTTTTGGAAGAGACAAACGATTATTTTAGCACCCTGCTGAAGAGAAGAGCTGCATGATTGCAAAATAATTCAGGATACTGGAGAGAATGATAGTTTTTACATCATTAATCAGATTTTCTGGAAATTATCATGTTGTGATTTTCTGCGAGGATGTGCATCAAACAAAGATTTCCTGTAGATACGACCTCTAAATCTCTGCAGCACCACAATACTTAACTCGTGCTTAACTAATGCTATGTTTAACACATACTTTGCATTTAACAAATCTTGTGCCTCCTGTGATTTGGATATTACAAAAGTCTATATTGTGATTTTGATAATATTCTGATTATGTTCAGCCCTATTAATTAGTTAACCTGCTTCCTCTTAGGTCTTTAAATGAATTATATAAATATGCAACCATTAGTCAATCCACAGAAAATGAATTAGCAACTTTTTTAATATTAAATGAATCACATAAGCAACATTCTAGTCCCAGCAGGTTCTCCAGTGAAATGATATGTTGATATGGTATTGGTAATTGACATTTCTCACATTTTTTACATATACTATATTCATAGACCAAACAATTAATTGATTAACAGAGACAATCACATATTTACACGTGTGTGCAGTACATGTAGAAATACAGATGGGTGACAAACTGAAGCAACAACAACATATACAACATATTCTCTCATTTATAATTACAACCTTTATTTAATCAAGTAATCTCATTGTGATCAAGAGTACAGCAGATGGAAAGAAAACAAACAGCCAGACATAACAACAAGACATAAAGAATCAGATCACAGGCATGACTATATCAATTTGAGGAGGATTATATATTTCATATTTTAGTCTTATAGAGTGGATGGTGAAGAGCACTGTCGCATACATTAGTCCAAAATCTGTCACAGGTGTTCAACTGGGTTGAGATTCGGTTACTGTAAAAGCCGTAGCAGTTTAGTCGTGTCTTTTTTATTTCCTCACCAAACCATTCAGTGAGCCCTGCATCCATATTTAAAATTTAATTTAATTTAAAATTCTTTCATTCAGGTTTTTCCTTGAATTTGTCCCTCATCTGTGCATAGTTATGGGTACATGGTGTAGTAGTGGTAATAGTACGCAATTTAGGTTCCCGTGGTAGTTATAAAGAACATTTATTCCACAGCTTAAATCTGACTGATGTGTCCTTGAATTTAAATGGAAGGCTGGAGGCAGAGTCTTTTCCTAATGATGGATGGCATTAATTTGGTGAAAAGAGGCTTTTCTGCTGTAAATGTAAATGAGAACAGAAACCTCACTAGAGACGGCTGAAAAATCACACAGCACAAGCAAACTAACTCGCAAACATGACTTGATGTTTTGGATGCTGCAGCACAACTTTTCTCCAGTGCTTTCCACAGAGCAGGCCACAAAGCTCCATGAATCAAACTTTGCACTAAAGCACTAATGGTAGAAGCCATGCCAAACCATGACTCTACTCAGAACACAGACTCTGTTGGCATTTCATCAGATAATGTTAAGTGAACACTGAGGATACACTGATTTAACGATTGTACAATTAGGTTATTGATTATTTTATATGGCACTTGTAGAGATCGACCGATACGGGCCGATTTTAAGGCCGATGCCGATGCCGATTATTGTGACATCAGTCTTAACCGATCCTCGATATTTGCTGCTGATTTTTTTGGGCCGATTCTTAAAGCCAATATTGCCTTTTCTGCCTCCATTTACATGATAAAAATGACACAATGATAACAAATGTTACACAAGTCTCAATTTAAACAAACAAAAAGAAAAATTATTAACAAAACAAACAAAACATTAACAGTTGGATAGCAAACAATGTAGAACATTTAAATATATAACAATAGAAATAAACAATCTTAATACTTAAATGTTTGTGCACTTAGCAGCATGAGGCCTTTGTAGGCCTGGAAGTGGTGGCGCCTCAGATGATCCACATATTTGATGTGTTTTTCTTTTTTCCGGTATCAGCAGCAGCTCACCAGAGAATGGCAGATGTTGCACCGAGCCTTGCCTGCTGTTTGCTCAGTGAGGTGCTGCCACACAGGATTAGTCTTTTCAGTCATTGCTTTAAAAAGAAACAAAAATTCAGTATATTTTTTATCTATTGCTACATCTTCTGTTTGATTTGTAAATTTAAGTTTGTTAAGTCAGAGACAGACTTTCAAAGTGCAGATAATACAGCTAAATTAGACAGTTAAAAATACATTTAAACTTGAAAACTTACCTCTGTTGTTGTTGGCAGTCTTCCAACATTACCAGCCGCTCTCTGCCAGGGAGGGAGGGGCAATGCATGCGCTTCACTTCTTTATTTTTTATCAATTAAGAAAATACAAAGTGAGTGAACAGAAGAAAAATCTAAATCAAATCAATATTTGGTGAGACCACCCTTTGCCTTTAAACCAGCATCAATTCCTCTAGGCATTTTTTAACACCTGCTGAAGACTTGATCAATTTTATTTTGTGGGTGTTTTCTTACTTTTCGACTGATCAACTAGTCCAAGTTTAAAATACTGTTCCGTGAGCAAAATCACTCGTTATAAATTACCACACGCCAAGGTTATAATAGTTTTGGATTTTTCATCAGTTTTAGTTTTAATTTCGTTGTGAATTTTTTGTTTTCAAATTCAGTTAGTTTTAATTAGTTTTTATTTTTTGGAAAATGCTTAGTTTTAGTTTAATTTGTATTAGTTTTAGTGTTAGTTATAGGGTTTTTTTTGTAATGGGGTATTTGTTGGGTGTGAGATTAAAAAAAGTCCCAATAAATGTTTCCTTTATTTATTTGTCTCATCCATCTCAGCCCCAATAAGTTTATCAAGTCATGAAACCAGATAGATGAAATAGATTTCATATCAACCAAAAGGTTTACGTATGAAAAAAGTTGACAAAGGCGAAAACTAAGGACATTTTCACTATAATTTTAGTTAGTTTTGTTACCACACATTGCAGTTTCAGTTAGTAATTTTTTTTTTTTAAACTCGTTTTTATTTTTATTTCAGTTAACAAAAATGTTTTTTCAATTCTAGTTTTCGTTATTTTCGTTAATTTTCGTTAACTAAAATAACCTAAAAAATTAAGATACACAATCTTATGATAATAAAACACAAAAGTAAAAACAATTAAATAAAAATAAGTACATAAGAAGTCCAAGACAGGTACAATTAATCCATGCTCAATATCTCAATAAACTGTATTAACAGGAGACAACCACCACACTATTGCATGTCTATTAATTGTCCAATGTGAAATTCACTGTCTACAAAGGTCCTCCAGTAAACATTTCCCTGTACTGAACCCAGTCCGCCTCCACCTTCATTTCCATGCCAGTCCCCCAAGAACAGCACATAATGATCAGTGTATGCAGATACATTTTAGCTACCCTGTAATGAATATACTCTTAAAAAAATTCCTCATTTCTCATTATATTTATCAATATCATTAGTTATACGATAGGATATCCTTTCAAAAGCAGCTACTTTGCCTAACTCTGTAAGCCACTCCAAAATACACTTTTTAGTAGTAGGAGTAGAATAACAATGCATCCCAGCATCCCCACCAATAATGAATGAAATTTGAATGGGATTACAAAGAAAGATTGACAGCTTCAGAGGCAAGCAGCTTGAGGATCCTTTGATTTTGAGTGTTCACAGGGTTCAAGCTTTCCAACCAATCCCCTGCTGTGTCCTTGTTGACTTTTGTCTTTAAGTAAATGATACTCCATATGTTTGAAAGGCTCTCACTGCTGTAACTGTATATGTAGTAACATAAACCCCCCGAGATGAGGTTTAGTTCCTGCTGCAGATCCATAATGAATCCTGACTCTAATGAGCACGTAGTGTATGTTGTGGTGATCAGTGCTTCTTCCCCAGAAAATACAAAACCTGCCCCCACACCAGATGGAGTTCCTGCAGCCTGGGGATGCTGGAGCTCCTTGTTTAAACAAATTAGCCAGAGGCGAAACCTTGAATATTTTACAGTTCGCTGCACAGACGTGTTCATAAAATCATCCATATCAATGTTCCTGAGCCTGAGCTGGTCTGCACTTTCTACCAGATGGCAACAATCAGTCAAGGCCCGGCCAGATGAATGCAGCCGAGTTTTATTGGCTTAACTGATGGCCATAATGGGTGTTTTTAGTCTCTAAAAGGTTCCTGTTAATGTTGCAGTTAAAAAAAAAGTACAGTCAGTGAGTCAACATGTTTTTACATGTTATCACTTTGATTGATTTTAACACTGCACTTTATAGCTGAGTTTACACTAGCTTTCACTTAGTTTTTTTTTTGTCTGCAGGTTGGATATCTGCACACATTTCTGTTTTACTAGTAACATTTGTACTGTTGAAATAAATGCGTTGAAAAATTGAAAACCTGTAGAAATTATTCTCTAGCATGTAAGATCCTTTGGGAGACATATTGCTGACATAAGATTAAAGAGGTAGAAAATCTAAAATTTTACTGAAGCAGTTTACTTCACAGAATTTTCAAGATGATTTATTTAACATTTATGATCATATAATGGTGTTTTTTTTAAAGAGGAGAATTCGTGACGAACGAGTAGTTAACTAGAAATGTGTGCAAATGAACAGATCTTTGCCGAGTGTTTGGGTTGTTTTTTGAATCACCACAACCATAAGAGGAGCTTACAGTTATGAATCTGTTATATCTGTAATATTACTCCGATGGGTCCAGTAGTTTGTTAGATGAGCTGCAGAAAGTCAGACAGATACACACACACATGCATTAATGACCCTCTCTTAGCTTCTGCCTGGTAGAGCAACCGATAACTGTAATAGAATAAATAACAATAATAATCCATGAAAAGCTTGCTGGTTTTTTCCTGTTGAGCATCAGCTGAAATTGTATCAGTCAGTCTGTATTGTCATGTGAAAATTACATACATACTGTATATTTATGACATTCACCACAGTTTCCAAATTGGTTTTAAATTGGTTTTAAAGGCCCAGAAGTCCATTATAAACGTATATAATGTGATTATATATATCATTGATTGCTTTTATTGTAGAAATGACTGGTGACACAAACTGAAGTGTATAATGGAGGGCTGCAAAAATAACTATAGAAAATTTCCTCTGGGGAAATTCTGAAAGGGCCACGGGGGCTACTACCACTATGATGAGATTCTTCAGAGATTTCAAACAATTAATACTAGTAATGTTCCTCAAAGCCCAAACTATAACTCTGACAGCTTTACCAGTGGATTGTGAGTGAGAAGACAAATTTTCCTACGTTTATATGTATAAATTATTTCTGCAGAGTGGAATTTGCGGCCTGGAGCGCAGTTTTCAAATTTATTTTTTGACAATTTGACTCTCCCTCTATACTCTGGCGATGATGTCACACACTGTGACACGAACATTCCATGCAATACACACCCATTATAATATCAGAATCTCTCCTAAAATGATCATGGTCATTGAACAGGGATTGATAAAAAAAAACTATATGACCTAACAAAGCGTGGATTAATACACCGATACACAAGACTTGTGTCTACTGTTTAAAGTTTAAATTGAGTCTCTAGGTGAAATTATGCCGGAGAAGTAGACGTTTAAAAATCTCCAATTATTCTTTTTCGCTCATTTTTTTTCCGACCGTCCCATTCACTTCAATGCAAAATTTTGGGCAGTGTTTCGAAACTTACGTCGCGAAAAATTTGTATTCTGTAGAGAAAATTAATAGCACACCGATCCCAATCAAACCGAACATTTTGATATATAATTTGTAGCGGGACGAAATTGCGACCGGAAGAGGAAGAAGAAAAAATCCACAGTATAGTGCTCGGTGCGATTGCCCCGTGGCCCTAATCAAGATTTTATTAAAATGGCAATATAGACTATTGCAATAAACAAGCACACATTTTTTCCTATATTAACTAACATGATAAATTTAAAAACACTGATGTTCAGACATGAGCTGATAGGTCATCAGATGATCCAGCTGCTCTTATATTTTCTAACACATACTATGTTTTGGCCTTGAATTTCTCATCCTCTGAGAGATGGTCAGTTTATGATGCAACATATAACCCACTGTTGACAGTAAGCGTGTATCAGGATGATGACTGATGGTGACAGTGAATACAATGGCTTCTTGCTACTAGTCATTAATTTTATGGTTCAGAGGTCACAACTGTCAGTGTTAAAGTGATAAAGGTCAGGGCTGACTGAGAGGAGTTAAAGGTCATTAAATACTGCCAAAGGAAAAAATAAAAAAATAATAATCTTAATACATCTTAATAATCTTAATACAGATAATTAATTATCCTTAATGTGAATGAGTAGATTAATTTCCATTTAAACCTGACAAGTAATTCATCATATTATCAAATAAAAAGCACTTAAACAATGCATTTAATAAGAATTGATTCAAACTGCAACAAAGAAGAAAATTCTTACTGGATAAGCACTTTTGGAGTCCACCTATCAGCAGTTTCACCAGTTCAGAACCTATTTAAATGTCCATTAAACAAAGCAATGACACCACCTTATTTTCAGGCTTCAGTTTGCCAAGTCAGATCAGCAGATTCAGAAACAGGACTTTCAACAAACAAATACTGAGTAATAAATCATGAGAGCAATGTTACTGTTTTTGTGAAATGTAAGTTTAAAAGATCAGAGGCGTGTATCTGAAGTATCTGTTCTGGAGTCAAAATATTGATTTGTTATTTTGAAGTAAATAATAACAGAAATGCTGACTGATGCTGACTCAAGTGGAGACTTTGCATCAGTGTAATGGGCAAATAAATTTAAAGAGCATCATTCAGCCACTCACGCTGCAACTGCAAGTCAATGAAATCACTGCAGGAGAGGACTCATTAAAATAGTTCCATATAAAAAGTCACTTTCTCAGAAATCATTTTCATGTTTCAGTTGAAGACCGGCGAGTCCAAGTTTGACTGAAGCTTTTGTGAAGTCATAAACTAGTTGAAGATAAATCTCACTGACTGACTGGGTACAGAGAACAGTACGGTATAAAAGTCAGAGTTAATTCTCAACTAATTTGTTATGGATCAGAGGTGGTTTGCATGGAGCACAAGGACATTGTTAATTATTTAAAAACACTTATCTGGATATGCAGATCGCTATAAGTGGATAATCATAAGCCAGTGTTTGTTTTTGGCTCTCTGGAGGATAACAGGGTTTTAGTTAAACAAATCTTTCTCTGAGGCTGCTCGCCAGATAAGATCACAGAGTTAGAGTGAGATAAATGGAGACAAACAACTGCAGTTTTTCGGGGCAAAAGTGAGATAAAATTACTTTTCCACCTTAATTCAAGGCCTTAGCTGTTAACTTGCCAGGAGTGTAACCACCTAAATCTGATAATCATACGTGGATGTGCTCCTGCCGCTGGTGGGGATGATGATGGTTAAGATTAGATAAACCTTTATTATCCCCGTAAGGAGATTTAGTAACCTGTTACACAGATCCATCTGAGAAGCTTCATCGTCATTGGAAGCTGTTTGGAAAAGTGCAGGCTCTCTCAAAAGATACTTGGATAAATTAAACATCCGTCAGTCATCATCTGTGTCACCTGTCGTGTTTCCATTAATACATTTCTATGCACATTTTAAAGATTTGCATGAGAAAAGCTTGATGGAAACAACAAAATTGGATAAAACTTTTGAAAATGCACCTAAAGGTTTTTGGACTTACTTGAGGTGGTTTTTGTCTTCTTTTTTTTAAACGTTAGATGTGCTAAATGGGAGATGGAAATGCATTTTCCGAATAACTTCTGTTGTAGTGAATATTTAACTTAGATGACTGAGAAGAAGACAAATCTTTTTCCACTGTCTGCGTCTGCGTCTTCTCTCCATTTTCTCTTGTGGGTGGCCCAAAATGTCTGATTAGCAACCTTTTTTTTTTCTTGTTGTTTTTTCTCTCTTGCACAATCTCTACTTCTTCTACTGTTTATTGATGGATTAGCCTACAGCAACACATTATACTGCCATCTTTTGACAAAAGTACATGTACACGCAAACATGGCTGCTGTCGCTGTCAATTGTATTTTCTGTTTAGAACTTTGTCTGTAGCCGTCGGTACACAGTTCACAGCGTGCTGATTGGTCGAATGACTGGCTGTTTGGATAAAAGGGGACTTGAAGCCTGACAAGACGACTTTGCAATCTCGTGATCCTGTGATTCTCACGTTATTTTGCAAGGATTCAGCCTCTGTGCAAGGTAAAAGAAGCAGGTGTCTTTGCAGCAACAGCAGTGAGAGTAAAACACGGACAGATAAGAGTCAAGAACATAACATCAATCAGGATAAATGTAAAAACAACAATAATAGTAGCTATAAGATAAATAATGAGCTGCTGGCCCTGGATGTCTGCACTGTGAACATATATACAGTCAGTCAATAAATGTAAATCTACAGATGTAATCCACAAGAGTTTGTTTCTGAGTGACATGCCGGCTCTGCATGCATAGCAATCCATCAGTCACAGTTATTCCTGATCAATTTATCAAACCACAGCAGGAAATGAGCGAGAAACAGGAAGGGAACAAAATAAAGGAGCCTCCTAATGTACACACCATGCATTATTAGTAGGGGTGTGAGGATACATCCAGCTCATGAGAAAAAGATGAGACGAGATTTTAAGAAAACTACAATGACACAATATATGACTGGACCAACAGACTTTTATTTAATAGTTGCACATGCATTTTGAAATGTTTTATTATAACTCTTTACATGCATGATGTAAGAATGAGCTTTTAATAAACTTATTCTTCCACAAATTGAAACTAAAACAAACATGTATAAAAGTTAAAATAAAAAATAAAAATAACGCAGTAAATGTAAATGTTTTTTTTTTTATTTGCTTCAAACCTTTTGTATTCCTATTTATTCTGTTATACATGCTTTTGATCATGAAATATGTTATGTTACTGCATTGTAATCATATTTAAAATTGCAGTTTCATCATATCTGGTTATGTGCACGGTCCTACATGTGGCCCTGTGGTAGTGTCGATAAAAAATTGTGGCCCCCTCCAGCATTTAAGTTACCCATCCCTGACATAAGCGATGGATTAAACATGGGAGAAGGCTGCCGCCGCTAACTGTGCAACATCAGCAGCTGATAAAAACAAAGCAGCATGACTACTTATGCACAGCGTCATAGTGATCTTGAATTAACCGGAATCGCTAACTGTGTCCGGTGCTTGTTGTAAACAAACAGAGATCGATAAGGCAACCCTGCAGCAGCAGCACATACACACTGTACTGCTACAGAGCTAACTGTTAGCCTATTAGCAGGACTGTGCCACTTCGATTCATTCTTACTCTTCTTAACGAGATGCGGGCCCCTGCGACATCATTCTGGCGGTTTGCTGCTTCTCCTCCTCTTCTTCTTTTCATTTTACTGCCTCCACATGTCACAAATAGATGTTTGGATAGCTCACAAATCTCGGGTTCAATCTCGCGAGATCTCATGGCACCAGATCTCGTCACACCCCTAATTATTAGTATCATGACATGTTAGATGAGTGACTTTAGTATGAATTGAGAGATTATTATTATTTCATATGAATACAATCGTCAACCAGTTCACAGCCTTCACCTGACTTTGTGTTTGGTGTATAGCAAAAAATTGTCTTCACACTAAAGTCATTTTTTCAGCATTATTGTTATTTTCTATGCAGATGCACTTTCCTACCCTCTTAATACTCCTATTTTTTCCCCATCATCATGCAGCCCTAAAGTAAACGTCTATCCCCAATAATTATATAAAAGAATATGGATGTTCTGAGTTTTCTTTATTAATGGAGAGTATATGTTGGATGTTTTCCTGAAGCACCTGAGGGAATGTGTTGCAGGTAATTGAACTGAAAGAGCCTGATGATTAGCGAGTGGCTCCTGCGTGAGTGAAACTGAGGAGTAGTACTTCAGGGCTCACTTGATTGGATGGTGGTGGGAGTTCTGGAGGAGATTGTCTCTTGAAGTGATTGACGGCAGAGGGAAGCAGGAAAACATAAGAGGAGAATACTCAAGCAATTAATGGAGGAAATGAAAAATATGCATTTGTTCAGTATAGTATCTTTGTCATGTTACGCTCTCCTTCTATGCTTAGCTTTTCCTCAGGGCTGTACCAAATACAATTTCGAAAGTTCAGTGAAAATTGCACACCCCAACGCTGCCACTATGTAGTCATATATAATTTATTCAAAATAAAATACTTTACCCATTGGGTATCTCTGCTTGCCTTGCTGATATCTCTACATGGATGACGGAACACCACCTTCAGCTCAACCTCTCTAAGAGCTTCATCCCTGCCCATCCAGCTGTATATCAGTCTATTAATATCCAGCTTGGATCCATGCAACTTGTGCCCACAAGCTCTGCAGGGAACTTAGGTGTCATGGTTGATGACCAACTGGCCTTAAAGTTCACATTGTCACAGTCACCCGATCGTTTCATTTTCCAACATCAAGAAGATCAGACCCTACCTGACCCAGCAACCAACACATCTCCTGGTTCAGGCCCTCATGATATCATGCTTAGACTACTGCAACTCTCTATTCGCAGGTCCTGCATGCACCGCCAAACCTCTGCAGATGATCCAGAACATGGCAGCACGTCTAGTCTTCAACCAACTCAAGAGAGCACATGTCACCCCACTACTCATCTCTCTGCAATGGCTCGGAGTCACAGCCTGCATCAAATTCAAAACCATGTCTCTTGCTTAAAAAACAGCTCCTGCCTAGCTGAGCTCCTCTATTCAGGTCCACAAACTCACTCACTTTGACCCTTTCACACTTTATTTTCACTTAATGACAGTTTATTTGAACGTTTTGTTCATTAAAATGTCTTGTTTAGCGTTTGGTTGGACTAACAGAAGCTCCAAGGAGTCGCTGTTCATTTTTCTGAGGTAAGTAATGAACATTTTGTTTGTTTTCTTTTTTGCTAAAATTAACATCCCAGTTAATGCTCCAGTTAATGCTAACATGAATTAGCAGCGACTTCTTTCAGTCAGGTTGAGGTGTAGAGAGGCTGTAGTGTGATCAGATCCCTCTCGCTCCTCCACACCCACTATACGCTCTTCCACTGAAAGGCATCTGGCTCCTCTCCCGCTGCAGGGCCCTACATCTCAAACTAGACTCTTAGGCCGTGAATCTAACTTCCAAACTCCATCTGACCAGCTGCGTCAGGAAAAAAACAGGAATGTTTTCACGGACAGAAATCTCTGCAGCCACACTTGGCCCCCCCTGCTGGAATTTTTTGTAGAATGCAGCTTAAGGCACTTCCTGGTTTGCCTCCCTGCTCAGACACGGAGGTTGCCGCCTGGTTAACCCTTTTCGACCTATGCAAACCTTGTTCTTTTTCTGGGCTGGTGCTGGTGCTGATTCACAGTTAGTTCAACTTGCGAACCGTCTCAGAACCGGTTTACTTTTCACATGACACATACTAATTGATTCATTTTTAATTTAAGAATATTGACTGTCCCATAGTAATATATTTCTAATATTTGACAAGAGCATGAAAAAACAGTGACTATCTTCAATCCAGAAAATAAAAACGAAAATGTGTAGAAATCAGATCTGTGAGGCATGTTAGCAGCAGCATGTTCAAATAAACAAAAATAAAACATCAGTCATCATTTGTTAGTTAACATGTAAACAGCACCATAAACAAGTAACAAGCTGTTTGGAGCAGCTGTCTGAGCTCGTGGGTAAAGTCAGCCGTGCAAATAAACCAAACCATGAATAATTGGACATCACAGGGGTTCTTCAAAGGACGGCCTGTATCTCAAGGGGACTGTTCTGCCTTCTAATTTCTTTCTATCCTGCACATCATAGTGTGAACATTTTTGATCAAGCTTCCCTCACCTCTCAATCTGCGGCCGTGGTTAGCACAGCATCTTTAAAGTGCAGCTATATTCCCTACTTCAAATGTTCATTAAGGAGTCGGGCTGTAGTTACACTCGCCTGTGAAACACCAGTGCAGGGTCAGACATATTCGCTCCCATCTACACAAAGTGAGAGAGATGCTCATAGAAGCTATAATGGAGAGCAGCAGGATTTCTCACATACTCTGTAAACACAGGCTGTCTCAGTTCACGAAGGAAAATGGACTCTGTGAAGTGAAATCATTCTGCAGTTTCAGCTGAACTGCAGCTGTGGTGGTTGACTGAGTCAGAATAAATGGATTATCTGACCTCAGAATGATGCTTATTTAAAGACTGTACTGTACACTGTAAAAAAGGTGTGTCTAAAAACGAGAACACTAAATCTGAGGGAAATGATCTTGCTGCATGGACAGATAATTTCACTTGACAAGATTTCTTAAATTAAGATTATTGAATCTAGAAATAAGCATGTTGTACGCTTATGTGTAAAGGGCCACAAACTGCGATTTTAAATATCTTAACAATGCAGTAACTTTACATATTTTATGCTCAAATGCGTGTATAATAGAATAAATAGGAATACAAAAGGTTTGAAGCAAATCAAAAATAACAACTTACTGTGATTTCTTTTTTTTTTTTCAGTGCAAGAACAGCAGCCCAACATTAATTGCAAGAAGTAATTTTGAGCATTTTTACACTGCACTTTTATGATTTCATGCTCAAATGCATGTAGTTGTACTGAGGGCCACTTCATGTGAGGGTGAGGGCCGTAAGCAGCCCCCGGGCCTCCTGCCCATCCCTAGTTTATATAATGGTCATATACACATACAAATTTTCTGTAGAACCTGATAATGTAATAAATTCCAGATAATGTAATAACCCCAATAATGTAATAAAAATCTGCACATGAGTCCACTGAAAATGTAATAAAACCTGATAATGTAATAACTTCCCGATAATGTAATAAAGTGCATTTCCCAATAATGTAATACACTTTTTACCAATAATGTAATAAAGTATAACACCAAGCACCTTTAGATTTCAAGAAGCTGTTGAATGCATTCGTGTGTCATGGATACCTCGTTTGTGAAAAACGGATGAACGGGTCAAAAGTTAATAAACATTCAACTTTGACCTGTTGGTGGCGCTAGAGCTCTTGAGCTAGAGTTGCCTACACAGTATCACCACTCGAGTCTGCTGTTAAATTATTACAATATTGGGGAATTATTACATTGTCAGGACTTGCAAAATGAAGGCTAACCTGATAATGTAATGTAATAATGTAATAAATGTAATAAACTCCCATTAATGTAATACTTTATTACTTTTTGGTTAAAAAAAAAAAAAGAAGTGTATTACATTATTGGGAAATGCACTTACATAATCAGGTTTTATTACATTTTCAATGGACTCAAGTGCAGATTTTTATTACATTATCGGGGTTATTACATTACCGGGAATTTATTACATTATCAGGTTCTACATCCACATATACTTATTTACACACACACACACACACACAATAATATGCATATTGTGTATGTATATATACCTTGAACAGAACTTTTCAAAGTTGTTTATAGACCTGGTTTGTTTGACGTCCAAATATCATAACCTACACACTGTTCTACAGCGGGACAAAAGTTTAGAGGCTTCAGAGTCTTTAAGCTTGACAGCTGCACCGCTGGGTGTAGGGTGGTTGGTAAAGCAGAGGTCTGCTACACCAGCAGGGGAGGTACGAACATCTGGACTACCTGAGGTTTCCTTGTTGACCTCGACCACAAAAACAAACAAAGCAACTTTTTATGCTCTCATGCTGTTTGGTTCTCAAGCTTTAAACATCACTCTCTAGTTGTATGTAAGCAGACTTTTCTTTATTTTTCCCACAGTGAGCTGACAGGGTATAAACAATGTCACCTGAATCGTCTGTCAGTATGAATATCGAGATTAGAATTACAAGACGAACATGAGGGATGAGGGAGTAAAACTGTCATTTACGGATTCAATTTTTTTCTCTAAAATGAAACAGTTGTAGTAGAGAACACAGAAATGTTACTGACCAAGTCATTTATATCTTATTTACTTTGATTTGAAAAACATCTGGTGTGTCTGGAAAGCGCTTTGGATGCCCTTGGTGCTAAAATAATGTTCATGGATCTGTTTCAGTTTATGAAATGTGAATATTGTTCGTCTGTTTTCTCTGATAGTAAACTAAATATATTTATATATATTGTTTGTTGTTTGGACAAAAGACCTTTGAGGACGGCTCTCATTTTCTGACATTTTATAAACCAAACTGGGAAAATATTTCCATGTTAATTGAAGTAAATAATAGTTTGTCACAGCCCAAATCGATCAGAATGCAATCCATTCATGCATATTATTGTGCAGAGAAAAATAAACCTAAATTCATTGGCATTGTAATGCCATTCAATCCAACAAGTTAGAAAAAAATCCTCTTTATAGTATAATGCTAATTTGGTTATGAAGATGGTCTTTGTAAACAAAGTATTAAAAACCTTTCAGTATGATATATTCCCGAAAGTCAGTACAATTAAGAGTGGACACAGTCTCTTCGGTGTTTTGCATCTGTCAGGCTTCTTGTTTTGCATTGCATAATATCTTTCAGCAGTTATTATTTTCTTGTATATCTCTACAGAGTGGTTCTAAACTGTAGTAAATCCATTAGAGGCCATGGTGTCTGCCAATCTATATTACAGTATGTGGTTGATTTGTTTTTGGTATAACTTCCCTTGTCCTCATGCCACCTGAGAGGACATGAAGTGGACCTTGCAACTGTGACATCACTTATTGGTTTGTGGACTACAGATTTGAGGCTCAAGTTTGGTATTTTGGCTCAACATCTTGTTTTTTTGGAGTCAGAAGTGACCATGTTTAGACGAGGATGCGGGTGGATCTGTATGAGGACACTATATGATAACCTGACTGCTCCTGACTCCTGGCTACACCGTACATAGCTTCCAGAATTCAAACTGAATCAAAAACAAGTAAAGGCTTTTTAATCTACATGTTGTCATCATAAGTGTTGGGAATTAAGGATGCCTCTTTTATGAATAAATGATACCTTGCACAAGGCATCAAATATGTAAATAAAAGGGCGTTATCATAAATGCGATCCCTCCCGTAAGGAAATCAAATATGTAAGGATGAACATGAGCAACACTTGTGTGGATCTCATGAGGGTGAAGCTCGTCACACAAAGAGTCATAAAGTACCCTGCTGTGAGGGGATGGCCTGGCCATGTGTAGCTGTACAAGCTCCTACAAAGCTGTGTTTTTGGTAAAAGTCAATTGAAAGTATATTGTATGCAAATCAGTGTGAGAGCACATCAAAGTAGTTTGCATGTACGACTGGCTGTTGTTAACATACAAGTTCAAATGATGTAGCTGCAAGAATATCACAACAATAATACTTAAAACACACATGAACCAAATAATTGATTCCAGGTCAAATCCTTTGTACTTAAAGTGCTTGCTGAATTTCCTATCTAAGCCCAGTTACATTACTCACAGTCCTGTTGGAAAAGGGGAGAAATCCTTTCAGAGAGGGCGTCGATGAAGATTTGGTTTCAGGCTGAGTTTCGATAATTTGCTGTCTTGTAAATTAAGTTGCTGGCTCGTCCTTATTTGTTGAGGAAGTCTTTCTGGCAGTTGTAATGAACTTTGCATTCATTAATGCAACCTTAATGTGCAGAGAAGACTGGGAGTTGTTTCAAAATCCCTTGTTGAAAAGGAGAGTTTCTGCAGCAGGCCTCCAACCTGAGGTGCGGGGGTTCTCTGCGGGAGGCAAGGAAGAGGGGGAGGGGTCCTGGTGTCTGGGGACCCAGAGCTTGTGTCCCTCTGGCCAATGGTGGAGAAAAAAGGATGATCAGAGGATTGCTGGGACTTTTACAGTTGACCACCTATGGTGTCATAGGTCTCCTGACCAATGAACTCATCTGTAGGTGCCATAAACACCAAGCATCCTGGGAGAGATGTGTCTTATTAGAACCAAATTGGAGGGGAGATCTCTGGCTGTCCGTTGCCAGAGAGCCAAAATGGAGGTGGATAAAATGCTGACGCGTTTTAGTCCACGTCAGTGAAAGTCCACAAATGATCCCAAGATTCACCTGTGGTCCGATCACAACGTAAGGTAGCTACGGCCTAAAGCATATCCTGCTTTATCGTCTATTTTACTCTAAATGGGACCTAATTTACAAAATAAAAATCATGCTTTATTGAAGAAGACTTGAAACTAACTATTGAGACCATGAACTCATTACAAGACTGTTTACTGAGGTAATAGCCTAAACCAAGTGAGAAGTAGTGTGATTTTTCTTGTGACTTCTATACAATCTAACTGCATTTTGCAATTAGTAGAGACGTCCCCTGCTGGCCGTAGCAAAGAATGATGTTATAAAGCACTTGATAAAGTCTGTTCTAACATCTAATTTATTCGTTCAGTTAATTCACCTTAAACATGTATGACCACACAATGCATATTTACAGCCTGCAATATGTTTCCACTCCTGGCTCATAAAAATTTAAATTTGATTAGACACATTAAAGTATTTCACCTGTAGAAGGACACTAAAGTAAAAGACCACACAAGTGACTGGATATATTGTAAATCTGATTTGAAGCTTTAAGTTGTGCTAAAGCGAGTCCTTAACAAGGATTTACTACACAATACAACCTAATGCACCCTGCGTTTTATGATCTATAACAACATAAAGAGTATTATTTTGACCTATAACAGAAAGTAAAAAGAAAGCAGGACTAGTTTGCAATTTATTACACTCTCATACTATAGTGGAAGAATTTCTGAAACAAATCATATATAAATATGCTTCCTCTGGCCCATAACAAACTCTCCTCTCTGCACCTCTCATGCGTGGTGGGGGAGAATACGCAGCACCCTTAATAGCATAGTAAATTGGTGTTGTCAAATGTTGTCAAGAATGCAAATTCAGCATTAATGGGGTGTGTCTTCTATCCTTGTAAAGTGGCTGTTTTTCATTATTATGCTCACGCAGTAAATAGCTCTTTGTGTAACTGAAATCGATCAAGATCTAAAGAGTCACCAGGTTAATGTGGAGAAAGCATCACGTAAAGCATTTATCATCCTGATGAGGGGAGGTCAACAACAAGTCCCATCACGATGATATTAATATCAGCCTACACATCTTTAATATTCTGCTCATGTTTTTTATGACAGCGATTTCATGACAAAAATATTGTGCTAACAGCTTCGTCTTTGTCTGTAAACATCTCATTTTTATCTTAAACATCAGTCATTAGTGCTGTTTTTCTCTTAAAACTCAACTGACTGTCTTAAATACTAAAAGACAGATTCAATTCTTTGTGTTTTTAATTTGTTCTTAGATCTGATTTCTGTGTTTACAGCTCTCTGGTGTCGCAGTTTATTCCTCTTTGCTGTTTGTCTTGATGCAAATCAGCCGATCGTTGTCCACCGACTTTATGTCTCATAGATCTGTGGAATGGGAACTGATGACATTACCATAATCAATCACGGCATGTTCATTCCTTATCTCAGGTCGTTCCTTCAACATGACACCATCAAATAATCAGCAGCGCAGTTTTTAAAGAAAATTTGATGACAGAATTGCGTCACAGTCTCGGATCAGAAAGTTCTTGCTTGTGTGCTAAATTACCTTTTTTTTTCATTAATTAATCACGCATTCCAGTTCACTGCTGTTACATTGAGAGGATTTAAGACTCCTGATGCAGACACACCTTCTTAAACAACAACACCACTGCAGATCTGTCTGTTATCGTAAAGGACCTTATAACTCAGCTGTGCCCTTCAGGTCCAAGTGTTCAGGTTTATGTTGCTGATTCAGTTCTCAGCAGCTCAAATGAGAGAGTCGAGCACCTTCACATCCCTGTCCAAGATTGCCATACTTGAGGTTTTGAAATTTTATTGCAAAGCTGCACAAGAACAACCCTATCTCCTGACAGAAGTGTCAATATTGGACAAGCCCTTGATGACAATCCTTTTATAGTCTTTCTCTACAATATACACATTGAAAAGCTAAAATGTTGCAAAAAATTGTCAGTCTGTCAGTGAGAATGAAGTCTTAAGAAACACTCTACACCTCAATCCATAAAGTGCACATCATGTCTTGCATCGGTGTATGAGTGTCAGCACCAGAACTAAGATGTGAGATGTGAAATTGTGCAATATGAGCATGTTCAAAAGAATACTGAGTTGAATTTATCAGCTTTCTATTTGTCAACCAGACACACCAGGCTGGAGTGGCCATATGTAATGCTATTTGTGCGAGTCTTTAAAGGTCTACCTCTCATCTTATTGTACATCATTTTTTTTTTTTATAAATATAATCTATAAACCAATATTTGATGTACAGCATTGTCTGTTATAAATGTTGTTGTCACTGCTGCATTGTATTGTGGGATATTTATGCTTTCATATTGTCATATGATGCCACAAATAGTATTCAATTCAAGACTTACTGGTTTTATACTAAAGTTTTGGATATGTGCATACTGTTTTAGCGTATGAAATAGTTTGAAGTCATGGTCTGTGTGTTTTATTATTTGTCTGTTCATTGTAATTGTTTTTGGATTTGTCCTCACATGTCGCAGGCCTGAGAGGTGTCTCCACATTGGGGTGGGGGGTTTGAAGCACTTCTTGATTCAGTTTGAGTTGTGATTTTATTTTATTCTCTTTGATGTTTTCCACGTCCGTTTCTCACTCAGATACCCAGCCAGCGCTCTGACTTGCTCTTAAATCATGTTGATGTGCATCTTTACACTCATACATTTTATGGGGTACTAACCCATCAAAGGAAACTGTAGAGGACATCAGGCCATAATAAATCTGCAGCGTCTCTCACCAGCTGATGGAAAAGTGACAGCAGGTTTGTGTCTGATGTCAGTGAGTACACGTCTCATGTGCCAACGCAGATGTTTCATTTAATCAGGACCATACTGTGTCTTTCCATGCACTCGTCACGGAGATCCAATTTTAAAATGTGACATGTTCTGAAAATCACTGGTGAAGAAAATCAATAAAAGAGGCAGAAGATGAATTTGTTGCAGCCGGTGAAGTGCTAAACTCTGATTACTTTGGCTTCGAGTCAGTTTCATTATTTTAAGTTTGCTAAATTAAATATCTTGAGTACAAATATATTCTGCTTATAGAAATTAAAGTCCAAGAAGTTGTGTCATTGTTTCAATCACTTAAGTTTTTTTCTCTTATGACATTTTTTATTATTAGAACTGCACCAAGGAGCATTTATAGAAAACAGCCGTTATTGGTTATATGTGTCGGCTGATAAATGACACTGAAGAACAGAAATGCCAAACAAATGTTGTGAAAAAGTCATCATCTGTTCTATAGTATGTCCATGGGAAGTAGTTGTAAGTTTATTTTTCAACTGTAAAGTGTCCTGTCTGTCCATTTCATGGTGACTTTTATAGTATAGAATTAAGAAAAAACTATTTTAAACTATCAAAAATGTTTATTCTTTATGGGTTGGGTTAATTTAAGCCAATATAACCTATCCATTTTCTTAATCAAGATATCTCATTATTAGTTTTCATCATGATATGATGCCAACTAAAGATAATAAATTATTGTATTAAATTATTGCCCAGCCCTAAGTCACCCATATGTTATCCAGTGCACTGTGGTAGTGACCTATCAATCATAAGGTAGCCCCGCCCTAAAGCATCCCTTTATCTTCTGTTTTACTCTAAATGGAACCAAAATGTACAAGAAGAAGACCTAAAGAAGACTTAAGACTAAAGATTGAGACTATTGACTGAGGTAATCGGGACATTTTCCTATTGTCTTAAATACAAACAGTCTTCTTTTTGTAACTAGTGGAGTCGCCCCCTGCTTGCCAAATAATGCAGGTTTAAGGCACTTCTGCATCTGCTTCACTTTTCAGGCCTGGAGGCTGCTGCTGGTCTGGAATTTGTGGTTTTTTTTAAGCCTGTTATGTTAGTCAGGTGTTTGCAGCAGCTATTGTCCCATTTCACAACAGAGGTTGCAGTGGTTCAGAAACATTCACATTCAACATGTTTGTGGTTCAGTAATGTTGACACTCAGCGTATCTGTGGTTTGAAAAAACGTACAATGCATTTATCAACATTTATTGTGGCAAACTGGGAAACCCAAAACTTT